>NC_044385.1:65816583-68216583 GCF_006542625.1 Nomascus leucogenys
CATTCTGTGAATTCTTGTAACTTCTTGGTGATTTTAGTTGTCTACATTAAGTGTTTAAAGTAAATTATTTTTCTGAAAACCAGAAATATCCATAGTTACATATATGAGTGAAATATTTTACATAGATTTTCTACGGCATCTATCACTACCTCATGAGAAATTCCAAGTTTTTTCATTTGAAACACCCCTCCCATCAATAGACCATACTGTAATAATTTGTAGAATGTGATTACTTTTATACCATTAGAAACTTAATTATATATTATGTACATATTTTTGAAATACTCCACTGCATAAATATGTATTGTCAAAAGTCTTTTTCTCTAACATAAAACTAATATGAGTAAAATTATTTACCTGAATTTGGAACTTTTGGCTTCAATTGCCATTCTGTCTCATCAGCACTTCCCTAATCCATAAAAGATATCATTTGTATTTTTTAATTCATAATTTATTGAAATGAGTTATTTAACATTATAAAATTTTTATGGCAATTTAAGACATTTTCAATAAATATATTGAGCTTGACGCCCTGGCTAAGTATTCCTTTTGTACTAGAAATCAGATTTTTCTGGCACAACTTCATTGCCTGCAATGGTATTTATAAAAAGTATGAATGCCAGCACACGGACTATTTCAACATTGTACTCATTTGCTCAAGTATAAACATTTCATTAGCTATGAAACAAACCAAATACAAATGCTGAATGTATGGTACATATCAACAAATTCAGATTCTTCACCGAAGAAAACAATAAAAGACGAATTTTCTATGACATGTCACTGTTCATTAGTTCTTTAATATGATTTAGGCTATTCCAAATATAAGAAAATGTATGCATCACTATCCATGTTTTCTCCACATTTTTTATCTAGGTCCTGAAGGGCATAATTATATTGTCAGATTTATTTTTATATACTTTCAATGTTTCTTTTGATGTATTTTCTGTGCATCTTAGTATGAATATATGGATACAAGGACAAATGTACGTTTAAGTGGTTATATGAATTTTGCTTATATGGCTAATTGCTTATATGGATGTTCTAAATGACAAGATAAAATAGTAAAGTTTGATAAACTTATCTGTGCCCTGTGAACTTTAGTTCACTTACTGTATAACTTAACTCAGTCACTAATAATTGGTTTAAAAATTGTTTTTTAAAAGCTGCAAACCACACTTTATTACACATTTCTGAATCAGGAAGGGGTAAACTGTGACACAGTTTTCTTGTGCCATTGACTTTTTTGGGGAGAAACGCTCTGCAATAAAATAAGGGTTTCCAAACTCTATTTTTAAAAAAGGTTGAGGATTCTTCTGTGATTAACCTTCACTCCTCAGTCTTTTTTACCCAAGGAATGGTTCTTAGGTCATCTTTTGGAAGTTTAGTTTCTGGAAAGTTTTCAGCAAACCTCTCCTGTGCTTTGTCCTAGTTTGTGTTGTTGCTGTTGTTGTTCTAGTTTTGGAGAAGGTGAGTCTCTTTAATCGAGGATGGTTTGTCTGTCTGCTCAGGATTCCTTGCATGTGTTTGCCGGCGAAGCTGTAAGACTGTATTCCTCCACCATTCGTTCCCAGGCATTCCCTGTTTCAACACATCTTTTTTCAACATCTTCCTGGACCTTTGTCACTATCGTATAATAATTCAGAGGATGAAACAGAAGTGGCAGGAAAAGCAATCATCTCCTCTTTGGAAATTCCCTTCAACTTCCAATCTGCTCCCTATGTTTTCCAGCTCATATCTTTAATATTTTAAGGTTGTCTATCTATGCCTTATCATCTTCATTAGCTCTGTATTCTGTAAAACCAGATTTTACTCATATATTTTAAAAATCATTTTCTTCTATCCAACTCTTTTCCTTCTTAGTTAATGTTGGATGAACAAAGGATTCATCTTTCTTTTCAAGGCAAAAGGTGAGCTGCTAACCTACCATGTTCACATCCAACACAGCTATCACCGCCCAGGGTGAATGTGAGAAGATAAGGGTTTCGATATCATGATCTTGCTGATCTGACAGTTGAGGCACTCACCTTATTTGGAAGGACTAACATCATTACAGTAGGTCTGACAATAATCTGAGATTGACTAAGGAGCATGGTTCTCTGTGAGTACTTCACATCAGACGTTTATTATCTCCATTTCTCCCGCAGATGAGTACGTTACTGAGTTCTTCAGCTGCGTGCAGAGCTCCTGGCGGTTGTTCGTGTCTCCCCAATCTCTCCAAGTTTCACTTTCTCTCCATGCTCAAGTTAATAAGGGTCACATTTAGTTTTCAGCTGAACAATCCGTTTTTCATTAACAATTGTTCCATTTTGACGGCCTGATGCAAAAGGACATAACTTTGTAAGTCATGGTCAAAATAAATTTCTGCATGAAACTTACACCAACTTCAGGGATTCGAAGAGTATGCTCCATATCATTTTCCCTTCCATTTGTAGCAGGTTTTACAGCAGTAATGATGAAGAGTGATCCTGTCTGTAACACGGGTGATCTAATGACAGTTTCTCTGATATATGAGGGCCACACTTTTCCTCATCTTCCTTCTCAGTATCTTTTGCAGTTACATTGCCTTCACTGTAATGCCTTCATCATAACTACCCTCGGTTGGAGAGTCTGTAATTTCACCTTCTTCTGGTTCCCTATCAGTGTCTCTCACTTTCTCATCTTTAAAAAAGTTGAATTGAGATGTTTTCATTAAGAGGAGATTCCATAGTATTTCCACTAATTGGAACAGTGAATTTTGGGGATTATTTCTGAGATGAATGTCTATTTTTGCCTTTTCTTCACACTTGTAAAATTGTCTTTCCTATTGAGCTTGTATGTTCAACACTGAAGGCTTCTTGATCCTCTGAATTCAAATCCTTTTCCTCATTTTTTTTTTGTAGAAGAGTCTGGATCCTTTCCTAATTTTTTATTTTTATTTTGTGTTATAAGTCTGATAAGGTTGCGAATCTACTCGAAAATGAAACCGATAGCGACCACTTTCCACATCACAGTAGTAATAAATTGGATCATAACAAATTGATTCTCAGAATCTTAATAGAAACCAGTGCTGTGGTCAAAATACAGTCCAGCATTTTCATCATAACTAAATCCAGTCTGTGATCAAGCCGGTTCTGCTGAAGCTCTCAAACTTCCAGCTAATGACGAACCTTCTAAGGATGTATCTTGTGCTGCTAATGCATGCTGGCTCCTGTGAATTGAGGTAAATGACCCTATTGTCTACATTCAACATTTGCTGTTTTATCAGTACCAGGGTGAGCATCATTTTCTATTTATAACTGGTCTTTAGAATTCAAAGCAGGAGTTTCAATATCCTGATCTTGCTGATCTGACAGTTCAGTCACTCACTTTATTTGGAAGACTAACATCATTAGAGTAGGTCTGATAATAATAATCTGAGATTGACCAAGGAGGATGGTTCTCTGTGAGTATTTCTACATCAGACTTTTATTATCTCCATTTCTGCCACAGCGGAGTACGTTACTGAGTTCTTCCAGCTGCCTGCGGAGCTCCTGGCGGTTGCTCCTGTCGCTCTGAGAAGCCTTCCTGTGCTAGGCCAGCTTCTCTGCTTCCCGCACCTGCCGCCAGCAGCTCCGCGGTCGCGTTCCAGCTTCCCCGCCCTCCTTCTCCCCGAGGCCCGCTGGGGCTCGGGGAGGAGGAGGGGCGTCCAAAGCGAAGGGTGGGCCCGAGGCCGTGAGCCTAACGGGGCAGCGGCAGCAGCAAGGGGACGGCGATCGCCCTGCCTGATCTGCGCAGCCTGGAATCCTGGGAAGGATTGTACCTTCTCCAGCGATGGGGGCAGCGGCAGCGAGCAAGGGGACGGCGATCGCCCTGCCTGATCTGCGCAGCCTGGAATCCTGGGAAGGATTGTACCTTCTCCAGCGATGGGGGCCACGGGAGGAGCGACGAAGTCCAGGAGCCAGAAGCGCTCCGGCCGTTCTCGAGTTGAGCTGGAAACAGTGACCAAGAGTGTTTTAAATCGAGTTTCCAGTTTCCATGTGGCTAGACATGACCTGCTGGTTACTCTTGTTTTTTCTCCATTCGTTGAGCTATGATTGACAAATTGAAAACTGTGTATTTTAGGGTGTACAAGAGTGTTTTCAGATGTGTATACGCCTTTAAATTATCTCAGTTCAGCTAGTTATCATATCTATCCCCTCACATAGTTAATACGTTTCTGTGTGTGTGTTGAGAGCACCTGAGATCTACTTTTGCAACAAATTTCAAGTACACGGTATTGTTAACTATAGTCACCATTCTGTACATTAGGTCCCAGCAGTTACTCACCTTGTAATTGAAGGTGCGCCCCTTCCATGGAAATCTCCCCTCTTTCCCCACTTCCTAGCACAAGGGAACAACCGTTCTACTCTGTTTCCATGGCTTTTTTATTTTTATTTACTTTTTTAGATTTTACACACAAACGAGACCATGCAGTAATTGTCCTTCTGTATTTGGCTTATTTCACTTAGCATAATGTCTTCAAGGTTTATCAGTATTTTTGTAAATGAAAGAATTTCATTTTTTATTAAAGCTGAAATTATATATCTCTCGGTTTATTTATCTATATCAGAGGAGTGCAGATACCCTTGACGATACTGATTTTATGTCCTTTGGCTATATACTCCCAATTGGGATTCATGGTAGTTCTAGTTTAAAAATTATAAGGAAGCTCCATACTGTTTTCATAATAGCTGCACCATTTGACATCCTCAGCAACAGTGTAAGTGTTCTCTTTTCTCTGCACCCTAACGCTTTTTATCTTTTGACTTTTTGATAATAGGTATCCAAACACCACGATAAGGTGATACCTCATTGTGATTTTGATTTTAATTACTCTGGTAATTAGTGATATTGAGCATTTCTTATGTACCTATTGGCCATTTGTATATCTTTGGAAAAACTGCTATTTATGTATTTTGCCCAATTATTAATCAGGAAATTGCTTTTAATTCTGCTGTGGGTTCCTCTTTTGTATTGATTAGTATGATATATGTTTTGGATAGTAACATATTATCCTACATATGGTTTACAAATATTTTCTCCCATTCCATATAATGCCTTTATATTTTGTTGATTGTTTCCTTTATTGTGCAGAAACTTTTTACTTTGACATAGTTCCACTTGTTCATTTTTGCATTTGTTGACTGTGTTCTTGGTGTCAAATCCAAAATATCATTGCCATGACCAGTGTCAAGGAGGTTTTTCCCCATGTTTTTTTTTTAGAGGATTCATTATTTCAGTTCTTATGTTTAAGTCTTTATTTCATTTCAAATTCGTTTTGTGATGGTATGAGAGAAAGGTGTACTTTTTCTCTGTGCATAGCTAGTTTTTCCTGCACCACTCCTTGATGTGTTTATCCTTCCTCCGTTCTGTGGGATTGGTTGACTGTATATTTGTGAGTTTATTTCTGGGTCCTCTATTCTGTTATATTGGTTTTATGAAGGTACTATACTATTTTGATGGCTATAGTTTTGTAACACAGTTTGAAATCAGGAAGTGGGAGGCTTCCAGCCTTTTGTTCTTCTCAGTATTTGGCTATTTGAGGTCTTTTGTGGTTCCATACTAATTTTAAAATTGTTGTTCAGAACTTTTAATAAAATGGCGTTAAAATTTTGATAGAAATTTATCTAACCCTGTAGATCACATTGTGTACTATGGATATTTTAACAATATTTTTAGAATCCGTGAATACAGGATATATTTCCCATTTTGTATTCTTCATTTTCTTTCCTCAATATTTTATAGTTTTCAGTATGCAGATCTATCATATTCTTTGTTAAACTCATTCCTAAGTATTCCATTCTATTTGATAATATCATAAATGGCATTATCTTTATTCCTTTTTCAGATATTTTGTTGTTACTGTAAAAAAAAATGCACCTGATGTTCATATGTTAATATTGTATCCTGAAAATTTACTGAATTGGTTAGTTATAACAGTTTTTTTATTCTTTGTGGTAAAATGGTGGGTATTCTGAACTCTGGTTAAACGTTAAATTGATAGTTGCTATTATCATTTCAAAATTATTTAAAGAATGACCAGATGGATTCCTGCTTTCATGAATTCAATGGAATTCAAGTCTTCCCATTTAAAATAATTTTGTGTGGTTGACCTGGGTCCTGGGAATTTGGGTCCCCCTGTGGGAGCCAGGAGATTCGGTCGGATGTGGGAGGGAGAAGCAGTCAGAGAGGGAACTGAGCTGGGGAAGCAAAGAGGGGCCCCAGGACAGCCGAGAGGAGAGAGGGTCGTGTCGGAGACCCAGTGGGGAGAGAGAATGGGCCAGAAAAGGAGAAAGGGTGAGAGTGAGCAACAGGACAGCTTCCCGGCGCGGCAGGGAACTTTGCTGAAACTGCGGGCCCCAGGGAACAGCGCGGGCAGGGTGGGAGGGAGTGGAGAGGACCCAGCAGACCCCAAGGTCAGTGTGGAGGAAGGGACATTTCCCGGTTCATTAGCCTCTGCCCAGCGTTCTGCGGGCAGGCCCCCCCCAGGGGCAGGGGAGGAGGTAGCGCCTGGCGGGCTCGGAGAACTAAGGGGCACACACTCGCTTCGCAGGGTGGGGGTGAAAGGGGAAGCCTGAGACGGCTGCGGATCTCGCTGGCCCCGTGGGGGGGTGCGGGTGAGCGCCGGCCGGGCCGAGCTCAGGGGGCCAGCGCCTGGGCCTGCAGGTGGCCCTGGAGGAATCTACAAGCACCAGCCAGTGCAGCGGGATTTCCAGAAGACCAGTGTGGACAGCGCCCTGGACACGCCCTTCCCAGCTGGAACATAAGCTCCGGGCGACAGAGAAGCGGCCGGAGGAAGGACTGGAAGAAACCCAAGTGCAAAGTCCAGCCCGAGGGGAGGAAGCAGAAATGGCTGACCTGCGTCAAACTGGGCTGTGAGGATAAGGTTCTGGGCAGGATGGTTCGCTGCCCTCCAGAGACGCAGATTCGGTGGGAGCCTGAGGAGCACCAGGAGACCCGCTGCAGCTGGGCGGAGCGGGCAGTGAGGACCCCACAGCTGCTGCTTCCCTGCACAGTTCGCCGTCTCCAAGGCCCGGCCCCCAGCGGAGCCCAGCACTGAATCGCAGGGCGCCCCCTGGAGCCCTGGCGGGGGTAACCAGTGGAAGACCCCACCTCCCAGGGAGAAGACCCCACTGTATCCCCAGTAAATAAAACTGTTCTCTCCCCCCAAAAATAAATAAATAATTTTGTCTGATCTTTGAAAATGTGTATCCTCTGTCTACTGGTCAAAATGCTGCCCATTTATCCATATGCCTAATTAGCCAAACTTTTTAACCTTGTTTTTTATTATGAAACAAAACAGTAAATTTGTTAATGGTTTTAATATCATCTAATATGATTGAAAATATGTCAATTTGTCACTGCCAATGAATCTTTGTGTTATTTATTTTACTGTTACATATTCTGTCCATAAATGTCTAAGGGGCTTAGAATCTTGCCTATCATAGTGTATATGCTAAGTACCAACTACTCTAATGGGTCAAATTGTCTTTCTATACCATTCTTAAAATACAATATTTATTTTTATTAAAATTTTTTTTGCCTAATCTAATTATTTATGAAAATTATGAGGTCTATTCAGTTTGTCCTCTTGATAAAAAACAAAGTTTTTTTTTTCTCTCTCTTTTTTTTTTGAGATGGAGTCTCCCTCTGTTCCCCAGGCTGGAGTGCAGTGACACAATCTTGGCTCACCACAACCTCCACTTCCCGAGTTCAAGTGATTCTCCTGCCTCAGCCTCCCAAGTAGCTGGGACTACTATGCTCCACCATGCCAGGCTAACTTTTGTATTTTTAGTAGAGACGGGGTTTCACTATATTGGCCAGGCTGGTCTTGAACTCCTGACCACGTGAGCCGCCTGCCTCAGCCTCCCAAAGCGCTGGGATTATAGGCTTGAGCTGCTGCGTGAGGCCTTTTTTCTGTTTATTAATACATTAGAGAGTAAAAATGCAGCTCCCTCACAGAAGCACGTTGCATAATGATGAAGTATGGGCTTTTGGTGTGACAACATCATCTGAATGCTGTTTATTGTCCCAATTAGTTATTTTCTCATTCCTAAACCCTCTCCAACCTCCCATCTTTCTGAGTCTCCAGTGTCTGTTTTTCCAGTCTCTATATCCAAGTGTCTGCATAATTGAGTTCACAGTTACAAGTGAGAAAATGCAGAATTTGGTTTTCTGTTTCTGAAGTTTTTCACTTACCGTAATGGCCTCGGGTTTTATTCATGTTGTTGCAAAAGACGTGATGCTATTCTTCTTCATGGCTGAGTAGCATTCCATGATATAAACGTATAGCACATTTTCTTTATTCGATTATTGACTGATAAATTTAAATTGACTTCATATATTGGTTGTTGTGAATAGTGCTTCAATAAACATAAGAGTGTGGGCATTTTCTTTATGTAATAAATTATTTTCCTTTGGGTTGATACAAAGTAGAGGGACTGCTGAATCAAATGGAAGTTCTATTTTTAGACTTTTTTGAAATCTCCATACGGTTTTCCATAGAGGTTGTAGAAAGTTACATTCCCACAAACAATGTATAGGTGTTCTTTTTTCTCTGTATCCTTGCCGATAGCTCATTTTTCTGCTTTTCAGTAATAGCCATTCTGCATGGTCTAAGTTGGTACTTCATTGTGGTTTTTAATTGGCATTTCTCTGATCATTGACAATGTTGAGCATCTTTTACGTGCTTGTTGACCTTCATTATCTTTTTTTATTTAAATGTTCATGTTTTTTGCTTGCTCATTGTATTTTTTTTAAATGTTCATGTTCTTTGCTTGCTTTTTTTTTTTTTTTGAGATGGAGTCTCGCTCTGTCACCCAGGCTGGAGTGCAGTGGCGCAATCTCGGCTCACTGCAAGCTCTGCCTCCCGGGTTCACGCCATTCTCCTGCCTCAGCCTCTCTGAGTGGCTGGGACTACAGGCGCCCGCCACCACACCTGGCTAACTTTTTGTGTTTTTTTAGTAGAGACAGAGTTTCACCATGGTCTCGATCTCCTGACCTCGTGATCCGCCCACCTCGGCCTCCCAAAGTGCTGGGATTACAAGCGTGAGAAACCGCGCCTGGCCTGCTTGCTTTTTAATGAGCTTGCTTGTTTTATTTTTGTTGAGCTGTTTGAGTTCCTTGTATATTCTGGACGTTAGATCTTTGTCACATGCAAAACTCGTAAACATTTATCTCATTCTATAGGTTTTCTGTTCACTGTGTTAAGAAGCATTTTCAGGAGCTTTTTAATTTAATTGAGTTCGTTTTATCTATTTTTGTTATTGTTACATCTGCTTTTCAGATCTTAGTCATAAATTATTTGTCCAAGTCAATCTGTAGAAGAGTTTATCCTAGAGTTTCCTCTAGCATTTTTATAGTTTCAGGTCTTACATTTTAGTCTTTTAATCCAGATTGAGTTGATTATTGTATATGGTGGGACATAGGCATCCCATTCCATACTTCTGCATATGGCAATATAATTTTTCCAGCACAATTTCTTGGCTAAGATGTCATTTCTCCAGTGTATGTTTTTGTTGACTTTGTAAAAGATCAGTTGTTTGTAGGTTTGTGGCTTTATTTCTAGGTTCTCTATTCTGTACCATTGATCTATGTGTCAATTTATATCAGTACCATGCTGTTTTGGTTACTAAAGCCTTCTAGTATAATTTTAAGTCAGATAATGTAATATCTCCAGCTTTATTCTCTTTGCTTAGATTTGCTTTGGCTATTCAGGCTCTTTTTGTGGTTCCACGTGAATTTTAGAATTTTTTTTTCTATTTTATAAGAAATGACATTGGCATTTTGGTAGGATTTGCATTTAATATGTAGATTGCTTTGGGCAGTAGAGTCATTTTAATGATCATAATTCTTCCAATCCATGAGCACGGGATGTTTTTCTCATTTGTGTCATGTACAATTTCTTTCATCAGTGTTTTGTAGTTTTCCTTGTAGGGATCTTTCATCTCTTTGACTAATTGTATTTCTAAGCATTTTACCTTTTTGTAGCTATTGTAAAAGGAAGTGACTTTTTAATTCAGTTGCCAGCTTGATTATCATTATTGTATAAAAATGCTACTAATTTCTGTATGTTGATTTTTGCATTCTGAAACACTATTAAATTTATCAAATCTAAGAGTTTTTTTGGTGGTCTTTAGATTTTTTGTATATATGATTATTATGTAATCATCAAAGAGGGACAATTTGACTTTCTAATTACAACCATATAGATGCTCCCTCCAAGACCAATAGACAGAGTCTCTGTGGAGGGCACAGGTGATGGTATTTCTTTAAGCTGGCCATGTGATTATGGCTGGAAGCATGGGCCGAGAGCCACTTAGTTAAGCATTGCCTCTCAAGTCTGTCTGTCTTTCTTTCTTTCTTTCTTTCTTTCTTTCTTTCTTTTCTTTTTCTTTCTTTCTTTCTTTCTTTCTTTTCTTTTTCTTTCTTTCTTTCTTTCTTTCTTTCCTTTCTTTCTCTCTTTCTTTCTTTCTCTTTCTTTCTTTCTTTTTCTTTCTTCTTCCTTCCTTCCTTCCTTCCTTCCTTCCTTCCTTCCTTCCTTCCTTTCTTCCTTTCTGTCTTCCTTTTCTTTCGACAGAGTTTTCACTCATTGTCCAGGAAGGAGTGCAGTGGTGCCATCTTGGCTCACTGCAACTTCCACTTCCCAGGTTCAAGTGATTCTCCAATATCAGCCCCCCGAGTAGTTAGGATTACAGGCACCAGCCACCACACGTGGCTAATTTTTTATGTGTTAGTAGAGACGTGGTGTGTCCATGTTGCCCAGGCTGATCTTAAACTCCTGGCCTCAGGTGGTCTGCCCACTTTGGCATCCCAAATTGTTGGAATTACAGGCATGAGCCACCGCACCCGTTTGCCTCTCAAGTTTCAATATGCCTATGAATTATTCAGATTCCAGCCTCTCTCTTACAGATGTGATTCTGCAGGTTTGGAAGGGTCCATGAATTAGCTTCTTTAAAAAGTCTCCTCTTAATGCTGATGTTTCTTCTACTACATCCGATATAGTAGCACTCAGCTAGGGAAAGTAGGCACAGCACAGAGCTCATGACACCCAACACTCTCACCACAACACGAATACTTTTGGTCCAAAGTGGAAACCACCAATCACCATTTTCAAACGTCATTTTCTGCTGGCTCTTTGCAGTTTAGAAAGCCTAGAGAAGGCATCAATGTTTGAGTAAGTCTGCATTTGGAAAACATGTACACATGAGTTAATACAATGTTTACTGAGCACATACTCTGTGTTCAGAAGTCTGTTACAGAGCACTGTTCAGGAAACATTACATGATGTGAGTTAATCCTCATAGAACCCTGGCAGTTGGGTGCTAAGTTTTCTGTAATTTTCAGGATTTAAATGAAGGGCCTAGCATTTCTATTTTTTCTTCCATTTTAAAAAATATTTACCTGAAAAATAAAATGTACAGAATAAAAGCTATATTGACAGATGTGAGGGATAGAGAAAAAAGGGTGAACTGTTCAGAGAGATGTTTTATATTTATATTTACCTTCTTGTGCCTTGTGGAGCAGCCACTGGATTTGCAGGAATGGAAAAGAAGTTGCTAGGTGGAGTGTCCAGAAGCACTGGCTTCAATGAAAAAGAAATTATGGCCCCAAAATATGCAATGATTTGCTTCCATTTATCTGCCTTTCCACTTTAGGAAATTGTGGGCACCAGCTCAGGAGGCAGCAGGAGCCCCCGTCTGAATCTCTGACCTTCTTGAATCAGTTCTGTGAGAGAAGATTCTAGGGTGAGGCCAGACCTGGATGAGGACTTAGAAGAGTGTGGATCTGGGCAGGGCTGGAACAGAAAGTGGACCCCATGTTTCTGATGTCCATGCTGACGGAGTATTTCCAGTTCTGTCTTTCCTAAGCCTGCCTAACAGAGACTTGACTCTTAGAGCTTGTGTAATTTTAATCTGTTTTAGCCATTTCCCTGTCAATTTTTATAACACATGATAAAAAGAAACTTAAGCAAAATTCTTAGGGTTTTCTTTAGGACAATTATATGAGAAGCTAAAAACTTATGCCGGGAGTGGTTGCTCACGCCTGTAATCCCAGTACTTTGGGAGGACCAGGCAGGCAGATCACGAGGTCAGGAAATCGAGGCCATCCTGGCTAACATGGTGAAACCACGTCTCTACTAAAAATACAAAAAAATTAGCCGGGTGTGGTGACAGGCACCTGTAGTCCCAGCTACTTGAGAGGCTGAGACAGGAGAAGGGCATGAACCTGGGAGGCAGAGCTTGCAGTGAGCTGAGATCACTCCACTGCACTCCAGCATGGGCGACAGAGTGAGACTCTGTCTCAAAAAAAAAACTTATTTTTACCTAGATGAAAGAAACAGAAATAACCACAATAACAATATTTCTTTTGTCCATGAATAGCCCTTCAGGTAGTGACATCAGAACTCAGAGGAACAGCATAAGGGAAGTGGAGCAAATGCAACCAAAATCCCCTGTGCACCTCACTTCTCCCTTCTCACCACAGGATGCTGAATTCAGCCATTAATTCATTTGCTCTAGATGGAAAGTTTGTGGACAGTAGAAACCATGAATTCTTCATCTGTTTTTCTGATGGTCATGTGATGTAGTTTAGATGTCCCATCTAAATCTCATATTGAATTTTAATCCCCAGTGTGGCAGGTGGGGCCTGGGGAGGTGGTGGTTGAATCATGGGGTGAGTCCCTCCTGGCTCTGTGCCATCCTTGTGATAACGAGTACCCATGAGATCTGGTTGTTTAGAAGTATGCTCCATCCCTCCCCCATATTTCTTGACCCAGCTTCTACAATGTGAGATGCCTGCTCGTCTAACACCATGATTGTAAGCTTCCCCAGGCTTTCTCAGAAGCAGACACTGGCGCTATGCTTCCTGTACAGCCTGCAGAACCATGAGCCAATCAAACGCTTTTCTTATAAGTTACCCAGTCCAGGGTTTTTTAAATAGCAATGAAAGAATAGCTTAATACAACATATGAAAAGAAAGCAATGAAAATATTTATCAGTTTGAGTCTCCAGGCATCTGCCTTGCTTCAACTCAAAGAGCAGGAAGTGAGCAAACCCCATCTAATGCTCCTGATCATGGGAGAATCGTCATTTCACCTTAAAACATTTCAGTCAAAAGCCCATCAAGGTCTCAGAGGTCAGCTCAGGAGCAGGAACACAGCGTTGTTTTCTCAGAGAGGAAAATTGGATTAGATGAGTGGGTTCAGTGTCCCTACACATTGTTTTTTTTTTTTTCCTTTAAGCTATGGGATACTTGTGCAGAACGTGCAGGTTTGTTACCGAGGAATACATGTGCCATAGCGGTGTGCTGCACCTATCAACCCACCATCTGGGCTTTAAGCCCCACATGCGTTGGCTGTTTGTCCAAGTGCTCTCCTTTCCTTTGCCTCCCACCCCGTGACAGGCCACGGTGTGTGATGTTCCACTTTCTCGTCAATGTGTTCTCGTTGATCAATTCCCGCTTACCAGTGAGAATATGTGGTGTTTGGATTTCCTTTCCTGTGTTAGTTTGCTGAGAATGATGGTCCCCCGTGTCATCCATGTTACCGCAAAGAACACGAACTCGTTCTTTTTTCGGCTGCATAGTATTCCCTGGTGTATATAACACATATTCTTTATCCAGTCTATCACCGATGGGCATTGTGGTTGGTTCCAGGTCTTTGCTCTTGTAAACTGTGCTGCAGTGAACGTAAGTGTGCATGTGTCCTTATAGTAGGATGAATGATAATCCTTTGGGTATATACCCGGTATTGAGATAGCTGGGTCCAATGGTATTTCCGGTTCTAGATCCTTGA
The DNA here is from genome assembly GCF_006542625.1 of Nomascus leucogenys. Classification (NCBI taxonomy): domain Eukaryota; kingdom Metazoa; phylum Chordata; class Mammalia; order Primates; family Hylobatidae; genus Nomascus; species Nomascus leucogenys. The sequence continues at coordinate 65,830,379 of NC_044385.1, forward strand.
GGAATCGCCACCCTGACTTCCACAATGGTTGAACCGATTTACACTCTCACAGACATTGTCAAAGTGTTGCTAAATCTTCACAGCCTTGCCAGCATCTCTTGTTTCCTGACTTTTTAAAAATCGCATACGAAATCTTCTCAATGTATAGTAACACATAGCCAGAGCTCTGAAGAAAGAAATCTGTAGAAAGTGGTACTTCTCCAGGAGAAAGCTTTGACAGCTTTCATGGCTGATTGTATTACACGTTCACGACAATGAGGTTTTACCTGGATCTTCCCTAGTATTCTTAAAGTCTATCTCACAATGTACATCTGGAGACTTCCCAGAGAAATGTGGTCTCTGACTGGTGCTGGTAAAGTGGTGACAAGATATCCAACAAATAAAGTGACTGTACTTGACTATGATCCAATATTTACTATTTTGTGACAAGCTTAGCATCCTCACTGCCTGCCTTTGCCCTCACAAGTAATTGGCATATGCCTAAATAAAGTTTCAGCTAGCTAGCTCCACTATTCCAAGCCGATGCTGTCTAGGGTCTAGTCTCTAGAAGCATAAAGTACAAAGCTTACAAGTACAACTGCACGAAAAGTTGGACCCAAGCCAGAAAGGCTTAAATGATCAACTGATCGACTTGTGTTTCCTCTGGAAGAGGGTAGAAAGCAGAGCGCTGGTAAACATCTATAGGGGAGAAGAGGGCAGGGCATTCATGGATGGCACACGGCTAGGTGTCTTCAAAGAGATGCACCAGGGAAGCCTCACTGGTCTCCTGTAGGGCGCCAATGGCCGCGCTCTGGAAGCGCACATCCAGGATGATGTCCTGCGCGATGTTGCGCATCAGGCCCGGAAGGGCAGCTTGAGGAGGAGCAGCTGCGTGGACTTCTGGTACTTTCTGATTTTGCGCAGTGCCAGGCCTGTAGCGGTGAGGCTTCTTGATCCCTCCTGTAGGCGGCGCCCTTTTGCCGGTGGCCGCAGTGGCCGGAGTCTTAGTGGCGCCTGCCAGGCTGTGGCTTTCCCTGGCCAAAATGGTGAAACCTCCACTCTGCTTTAAGAAATACAAATTTATCCTGGCTTGGTGGCGTGCACAGTTAGTCCCGGCTACTCTGGAGGCTGAGTCAGGAGAGTTGCTTGGGCCCAGGAGGCAGAGGCTGCAGTCAGCTGAGATCAGGCCACTGCAATCCAGCCTGGGGACAGACCGAGACTCCGTCTCAAAAATAAATGAATAAAATGCAATAGAATACAATACAATCAAATACAATAAAATAGAAATAATATTTTCATATTCCCGTCACGAAGCACTGTCTATTTTCCGAGTATCTGATAAACCACTTGTTTCCCTATGAGTCAGAGATTTTTTTTTCTCTGACGTTTAAGTTTTCTCCTGTGCAACTTCATAAAACGTCTCATTTTTACTGTCAATGTTTTCTTCACTGTTGTGAAATGTGAACTTTGCGATTCTATGAGGAAGACAGAATTCTGAAATGCCCCCTGCATTTCCCGCCCCCCTCCCAGAGCCTTAGCCCTGCCTCTGCCCCTCCCTCGGGTGTGGGCGGAACGTTGAATTGAGGAGCCCGCCCAAACCCCTGGTTAGATTGGGAATACCCGGAAACAATGGCTGTTAAGGGCTGGGTCTAATTCCATCATCTGAGTTGTTTATAAGGGACTGAACCTCCCTGAGATTCCATTCCCCTGTGGGTGATTCCTCAGCACTGGCTGTGCAGACCCACCCAGGGAGATGCACAACCCAGACCTGGGCAACACCTGAAGGAGCTCAGAGCATCCTCCTGGCAGCTGGCAGAACAAACAAGTGGGCCTGGGTTTCACAACCCTGAGGCATTGAATTCTGCCATGAACTCGAATCAGATCGAAGCCAGACCCTTCTGAGGTGAAGGCAACGACCACACAGACAGACCCATCCTGGAGGTCCCTCGTGTGACTCTGAGCAGGAGGCAGTCACTTGGCCAAGTAGAACTTCTGACCTGCAAGCTGGGGTTGGTTTTCAATACCCAAAATTTGTGAGAATTTATTCTGCATTGATCTAAAACTAATCTACTCTCCATCCACAAGTTTCTCCACCTGGTGGAAGTGGGAAAATCCAGTGTGTGTGCTTGCGTGTGGGAAGGGGAGGCGGGGAGCTGTGCCCAGTTGTGGCTAAACTACGGCTCGCCGGAAACAGAGCAGCCAAAATCTTTGAAAGCTTCTCAAAATCTCATTTCGGATCCATAATCAAACCACCCCAGCTGGAGCTCCTGCTGCTGCAGCTGCTGTCACGGAGCAGACCTGAATCTCACCCATGGAGACAGGCAGGCAAACAGGTGTGTCTGCTGAGATGTTAGCCATGCCCCAAAGTCTGAAGGGCAGCAACAAGGATGGAATCCCTGACGACCCAGATGGGCACTTGGAAGAACTCAGGGCTCAGGAAGGTGAGCTCAGCAGTCAGGATGTCACGGACCTCACAGAAGGTGACAATGAAGCCTCAGCCTCACCTCCTCCTACAGCCAAAAGACGGAAAAGGGACACCAAAGGAAAGAAGGACAGGAAGCCCGCCGTGGATGCGGAGGAGGCTCAGAGGATGGCCACCCTGCTGTCTGCCATGTCTGAGGAGCAGCTGGCCCGCTACGAAGCGTTTCGCCGGTCAGCTTTCCCAAAAGCACGCATTGCAGCTCTGATGCAGTCTATCACTGGCAGATCGGTGCCTGAGAACGTGGCCATTGCCATGGCTGGAATAGCCAAGCTCTTCATCAGAGAGGTGCTGGAAGAGGCCCTGGATGTGTGTGAGATGTGGGGAGAAATGCCCCCACTGCAGCCCAATCATTTAAGGGAGGCTGTTCGCAGGTTAAAGCCCAAGGGCCTCTTCCCCAACAGCAACTACAAAAAGATCATGTTCTAGGCCCAAGGCCAGAGGGAGGGGTCTGTTTGTGCAGGCACGAGTACTGCATTCGTCTTCCAGTGACAGGACTGCGTTGGCTGGAGCTTCTGCCTCTCAGTCTACCCTGTATTTACCCACGATCTCAGCGTCTTCAAATGTCAAGTTGCCCTTAGCTGGATGAAGACAGCAGATTGTTTCATAGTAGCCTTGGCTGAATGTTTGGGCCTCCGAGGTCATGTTGAGGCGTTTTTGTATGTCTTTCTAGTTGGAAGAAGAAAGGTGCCTGGGCCTTGAGCATCCTGTGGACAGGAAGTTGCATTCAGAGAGGGAAGCCATTTCCAGGAGATTTCTGCGGTTTCATGCTGAAGCCTGCTGTTGCCATGTCTTAGCTTGTAAGCTTATGTCTGGGTTTCAGTAGCTGAAGCCTCCAGAAATGTTTCCCAGTTGTTCTCCTGTGTATTCTTCATGCTCATATGTACTTTTGTGAGTCATCACAAAAACAGTTAAACGCTTTTCCAAACTGAAGAAATAAAAATTACATCACAAAGCATTTTTTTCTCTCAGTTGAGTCTTCTCTTATTCCTGCCTACTGTGCTTTAGGTCAGCGAGTGATCCCTTCCTGTTTTAGAATGTAACGTAGTATAGATGCATCGTATAAGTCTAGAGAGCAGCCAATTCCGAAACCACCTTTCCTCATGCTGCCACTTGTAACCAACCTATATGTAGTTTCAAAGGCATGGAGACAGCCTATTGATACTTCAGGTTTGCTACACGTGGTGATACCGCCAGTGCTTCCGGAGACACTGAAATTTAGTTCTAAACGTTGCTTTACAGTATTCCTGATTTTATTCATTCTACCGATGATCCACTCCGGAAATCAAACCTGAGTACAGAGACATGGGAGAAGTTATTAAAATATCGGACCAAGTAGGTTCAGCACGAGTGACAAAGTTATTCCATACTCTACTTGTACATACTCTGCTGTACCTTTAGGATGCAAAGGAGCAATTTTTCATTATAGAATAAAGACCTGAGATTTATTACGGAATCACTGTGAACCTTCCCAGCACAGCTCACAGATATCCGTGGTGCCATTTCAGTCTGTTTACCTGTGCCATGTGCCCCCTGAATCACAGAGTATGAGCCAAAAGAATCGAAGAGACCCCCCTTGTTCTGCTCTAATATTGAATGGAGAATAACATGTACTCTTTCTTCCTGAAGCAAAATATACCCCCATACAATATAGTTGCATTTAATCATACACTCAGCTTTTGCTCTTAAAATAGGTCTTATTGTACACAGAATCTGCCCTTGGGTATTACACAAATTTCTAAACTTTACCAAGAATGGGGAAATTCCGTTTCATACCTCCATATTCCGGCCTTCTTTAGCTTTCCTTTTATTCTACCAACTTTCTTGTAAAGGCGTACAACAAGTTAGACCAGTGTGTCTTAGAGACACAAGGAGGGTACAGGTTCTCGGCAGAACTGATGGAGACGGGAGGGCTCCCTCAGGAATCCAAGTGCTTGAGCTCCCAAAAGAAGGAAGCTCCAAGAGACTCATTATCTTCTAGTCTTTAGATTGCTCTCAGCTCCACACACAAGCTTAGAACATTTCTCTTGCCCCTCATAGAACTCAATACTTTGAGTGGGGTCTGAGTTATGCTGAACTGCTGAAGACAGAAACAAGTTCCCATCAAGGTCTCAGAGGTCAGCTCAGGAGCAGGAACACAGCGTTGTTTTCTCAGAGAGGAAAATTGGATTAGCTGAGCGGGTTCAGTGTCTCTACGCATTGTTTTTTTGTTTTTTTGTTTTTGTTTTTGTTTTTTTTTCCCTTAAGCTACGGGATACTTGTGCAGAACGTGCAGGTTTGTTACCGAGGAATACATGTGCCATAGCGGTTTGCTGCACCTATCAACCCACCATCTGGGCTTTAAGCCCCACATGCGTTGGCTGTTTGTCCTAATGCTCTCCTTTCCTTTGCCTCCCACCCCGTGACAGGCCACGGTGTGTGATGTTCCACTTTCTCTGTCCATGTGTTCTCGTTGATCAACTCCCGCTTACGAGTGAGAACATGTGGTGTTTGGATTTCCTTTCCTGTGTTAGTTTGCTGAGAATGATGGTCCCCCGTGTCATCCATGTCACCGCAAAGAACACGAACTCGTTCCTTTTTCGGCTGCATAGTATTCCTTGGTGTATATACCACACATATTCTTTATCCAGTCTATCACCGATGGGCATTTGGGTTGGTTCCAGGTCTTTGCTCTTGTAAACTGTGCCGCAGTGAACGTAATTGTGCATGTGTCCTTATAGTAGGATGAATGATAATCCTTTGGGTATATACCCGGTAATGAGATAGCTGGGTCCAATGGTATTTCTCGTTCTAGATCCTTGAGGAATCGCCACCCTGTCTTCCACAATGGTTGAACTGATTTACACTCTCACAGACATTGTCAAAGTGTTTCTATATCTTCACAGCCTTGCCAGCATCTCTTGTTTCCGGACTTTTTAAAAATCATATACGAAATCTTCTCAATATATAATAACACATAGCCACAGCTCTGAAGAAAGAAATCTGTAGAAATTGGTACCTCTCCAGCAGAAAGCTTTGACAGCTTTCATGGCTGATTGTATTACACGTTAACGACAATGAGGTTTTACCTGGAGCTTCCCTACTATTCTTAAAGTCTATCTCATAATTTACATCTGGAAACTTCCCAGAGAAATGTGGTCTCTGACTGTTGCTGGTAAAGTGGTGACAAGATATCTAACAAATAAAGTGACTGTAGTTGACTATTTTCCAATATTTACTGTTTTTTGATAAGCTTAGCATCTCACTGCCTGCCTTTGCCCTCACAAGTAATTGGCATATGCCTAAATAAAGTTTCAGCTAGCTAGCTCCACTATTCCAAGCCGATACTGTCTAGGGTCTAGTCTCTAGAAGCATAAAGTACAAAGCTTACAAGTACAACTGCACGAAAAGTTGTACCCAAGCTAGAAAGTTCTACAATTATATGGGAAGGAGATAGGACGGTGCCAGCCCAGAGTTTCCCTCATAGAGTATGAGGTAAAGGAATGAAGCAAGGTCTAGGGAAACATGCTGTTCTCTGTGTGTGATGGTTACAGCAATGACAGATCATCTGTGGATGAAGCATTTCCTTACCTTATTTACTTCATGTGATTATTTGATTATTTCAGTAACCACACACTCCGTCACCATTCATTCACATGCTCTTAGAAGAAAGAGGAGCCACACCAAATTACGTTTTAAACGTTTTATTTCTGCATTAAGGATTGGATTATAAAGTAACCTTTCTTGACTCTGTTCATTTTATGACATTTATAACTTTTGTAACATGCCCGTACATATGCCTTGTGGATGGAGTTCGAGGAGAAGCTGAGAGCAGTCGAGTTGCTCAGTTTCCTCTAAAAATGACACTATCGAAAGAGGTGAAGGACCAGGTCTTGTGTATGTTCATTGAAGACTCTTGTCAATCAAAGAGATGGAGATTGCTGAGAGGCTTATTCTCAGGGACATGGGTCACTGCCAAATACACCTCCTTCTGGTGATTCCAGGCTGCATCGCCCAATCTTTATGTGCCTCCAGCTCAAAAGGCTCATGGTTTCCTCAGCCCTGCTGTTTATTTCTCTCCCTTGTTACATGCTTTGTGTCTCTATTCGCTCATACTTCTTTTCCTCCTCAGCACTGATTTTTAATAGACTGTCTGTTACTCCTTTCTAGGATACATTTGAGTGACCAAATTCAGGTATGAAACATATTTCTTCCATTGCCGACTTCTGTTTTCTCAAATCCTCCTTTCACATTTAAAACTTAGCTGAAATTTTCTGTCTACATTCTCTTTTCGTGCCTTTGAACACTTCTCCTCCTCTGCCCCCCTTCCAAATAGAATCCAGCCTTTGAAATGCTGCCCTACAGTAATTGTTGAGCTAATTTTCTCCCAATTTTCTTATTGTTTACTAGAAAGCCTTTTTTGAGTGGTGACAAAAATTCATAAAGCACATTATGCTAAAAGACATTTGCATAACTTGGTATCCATCAATAATTCAAAGGTTGATATAAAGCTAAACATAGACTTACCACATGACTTAACATTTGTGCTTCTAGGTATTCATCCAACGGATTTGAAAAATTATGCTCACACAAAAGCCTGCACGTGAATGTTCATAGCAGCCCTATTCATATTTACCAAAAGCTGTGAGGAATCAAGAAGTCCTTCAAAAGGCAAATGGAGAAACAACCGTGGTACCCCCATACCATGGAATACTATTCAGCAATAGAAGTGCACTATCAAGCCATGTAAAGATATGAATGAATCATAAATGAGCATTGCTAAGTGCAAGAATGTTAGTCTTAGAAAGCTACATACCATATCATTCCATTTATATTACATTCTGGAATAGAAAAAAAAAAACTGTAGAAGCCAAATCAGTGATAGGCAGAGTTTTGGGGAGGAAGATGGGTTCATTAGGTAAAGCACAGGGGATTTTTTTCAAGCCTATACTATAAACCATTCTGTACAGGACTGTAGTGATGGATACATGACATTATTAACTTGTCAAATCCCATATAACTTTATGGTGCAAAGAATTTACTGTAATGTAGGCACGATTAAAAAAAAAATCAACCAGAAGATCAGGAAATCCAGAGTGGAATGCAGACTGTAACTAAATAATCTGATCATATTAAAAATGTATGAAATAACCTCACTGAAGAGGGCAGGGATAAAGAAATGCTGATTTAATTAACTTCAGTCATTGGGTACAGTGTACACGTCTCAGGTGACAGGTGCACCAACATCTCAGAAATAACCAGTTATCCATGTAACAAAAAACAACCTGTTCCCCAAAAACTATTGAAATTTTTAAAAAATCAAAGAAAAAATTATGTATCTAAAAAAATAACTTTGGAATGACTTTAAGACTAATGACAAACTATTATGCTAGGTAATTATTGTACTCTAGTTGATAAAGTTATTTCTTACAAGTATGTGACTTCACAATTATGAAAATTCTGTACATGTCTACTAAGATTAAACAAATAAATATTGGATGGTGGATTATGGGAGCTAGGTTTTTTACTGTTGGAATGGGGTTAACACATGTTAAATAAAATAGGCACAAAGCCATTGGCCTGAGGCTGCCTCTGTACATTGAGTTCCAAATAACAAACCACGACCCAACTTAGGAGTATACGTTTTGTAAGAGATACCCAGGTCTCAGCCAATCAGAAGAAGTCAAGCTTCGGCCAATCACAGGCAGCCAACTGACCAGAGCACATCCAAATAAGAGAACAAAACCAATCAAGCTATCTCTGTGCTTTACTTCTGTGTTCAGCCTATAAAAGCTCCTTGCCAAAACTGCAGCGCAGTGCTCTCTGAATTCTCTTCTGAAAACTCCCTGTTCCCCCAAAACTACTCAAATTAAAAAAGAAAAGAAAAAAAATTATGTATTGATGTTTGGTTGTGTCCCCACCCAAAATCTCATCTTGAATTGTAATCCCCATAATTCCAACACGTCAAGGGATGGACCAGGTGGAGGTAATTAGATCATGAGGGTGGTCTCCCTCAGGCTGTTCTTGTGATAGTAAGTGAGTCTCGTGAGAACTGATGGTTTTATAAGCATCTGGCATTTCCTCTGCTTGCACTCACTCCGTCCTCCTGCCCTGTGAGGAGGGTGCCTGCTTCTCCTTTGCCTTCTGCCATGATTGTAAGTTTTCTGAGGCTTCCCCAGCCATGTGGAACTGTGAGTCAATTAAATATCTTTCCTTTATAAATTAGCCAGCCTCAGGTATTTCTTCATAGCAGTGTGAGAATGGCCTAATATATGTATTCTAAAAAAAATTAACTTGGCCAGGCACGGTTGCTCATGCCTGTAATCCCAGCACGTTGGGAGGCCAAGGCGGGCGGATCACGACCTCAGGAGATGGAGACCATCCTGGCGAACACTGTGAAATCCTGTCTGTACTAAAAATACACACAAAAAAAGTTAGCCGGGCGTGGTGGCCGGCGCCTGTAGTCCCGTCTACTCAGGAGGCTGAGGCAGGAGAAAGGCGTGAACCCGGGGTGAGGAGCTTGCAGTGAGCCAAGATCACGCCACTGCACTCCAGCCTGGGAGACAGACTCCATCTCAAAAAAAAAAAACTTTGAAGATGACTGTAAGACTAATGACAAATTAAACTATTAAACTGTATATAAGTATTGTACTTGCTTAGAGTCCAATTCATGAATTATTTCTTGCTCAGATAAACTCTTTTAATTTGTCTAAAGCTTTTATATTAACTCACATAAGCAGAGGGAGAAAGCTAGAATGAGCCTCATTTTTCTGAATTAATTTGGAAACATCAGTATGATTTCATGTTTAGCTTAATGTAGAGAGCGATGGCTATGTGGAGAAATAATTCTAAACAATGTGTATGCAAAGGTTGGCAAACACACATCTATTTCCTAGCCCTGCTCACCTAGGAAACCTAAGAGCAATGGCTTCCCACTAGCAATGAGTACAGCCAGCACCCACATAGTAGTTTTTAATGCCATTCACCAGTAAAAGGAACCAGGGTTTCTTGCAAAAATAGCTAATTTTAGGGCTGGTTCTGGAATACACGTGATGAGCCAGGAGCATCTTCTAATGTCAGAAACTATGGAAGTGCTTTAAAAGACGACATGGTATGTCAAAGAGATGCACGAGACAACTGAAAAAGTTTCCAATTGCCAAAGCTTATAATAGTATGTTAAATAATATAGTAATAGTTTACTACCCAATGCATAAATACGTGCCTGTAATCCCAGCTACTCAGGAAGCTGAGGCAGGAGAATCGCTCGAACCTTGGAGTTGGAGGCTGCGGTGAGCCGAGATGGAGCCGCTGCACTCCAGCCTGGGCGACAGCATGAGACTCCGTCTTAAAAAAAAACCCAAAACAAAACACAAACCAAAATAAAGTATAAATAAATATCCATGATTGTATACTGACACAAATAAATAATTGAATAAGTAAAGAAATGTAGAATAGATCTACTATACAGGGAATTCCAAATAATCTATGTAGCTGCTCCCTCCTCAAGGTGACAGAGTATAACTCTGTACTCCTTATGTGTCTGTAGGGCTACATGTAGTAACCTGCTTCCAAAGAGTACAGAATGGGAATGGGGGAGTAATAAAGTAACTTTACAGTGGACAAGCCTGTCAGTCTTGTCAGGTGATAAAGGTTTATGGCATCAGAGATAAGTTGTTAGCATGAACTCTTGATGTGTTGTGTTGAGAATGGCACTTTCATAACCCTAGGTTAGCTATGAGAAAAACCTCAGCCAAATTCGAATTGAGGGACATTGTACAAAACACCCAACCAGTAAACCTCAAAACTCAAGGTCATATAAAACAAGAAAAGTGTAAGAAATTGTCAAAGCTAAGAGGAGCCGTAGGAGACATGATGAATCAATGTAGTGTGGGATCCTGGAATAGAAAAGTGACATTAGAGAAAAATTAGGAAATCTGATAATGCATGTTCTTTAGTTAATAATAATCTATATTACTATATAGAGAGTTACTCAGAAAGCAGGATTTGACTGGTTAACAGGCCCAAACTAAGAAGTACCTTTGGTGAGACAAAAGCCTCCTGTGGGCAGGGAGATGCGTGGTGGAGTGGGGTGGTCTGGATACCTGGACTGGGAGAAGAAAGGATGGAGGAACTAAAGTAGAGTTCTGTTATGGCACGTAGACTTTGCTCCAGCTGGGTGCTATAAAATCTTGAGAATGAATCAGCTGCAAGGATGCAAAGCCAGAGTGCAATGCAAAGGCTCTTCATTGGTGAGTGACTAAGAGACAGCCATACAGCTGTGTAGGATTCGTCAGAGTCTCGCTTTCTGTTACTTTGGAATCCTGGAAAATCTAGAATCTCTACTGCTCAAAGTTACTCTGGAAAGTTTGGGCAATGGAAACATGCTTTACATTGAGTTCTGAAGGTTAGAACATGTATGGATTGTTGAAGTTAAGCTATGGGGGGGTCATTGTAAATGAGAATTAGGCACACATAAACAGGTGGCAATCAACTGGCTTGTTTGACTAAAATAGAGCAGACAAGACTGGCTGTGACACTAGGAGAAATTGATTGGATTTGAATGTTGGGGAAATCAATAGACAGAAATCATAAAATGGCCAGTGGTGTTTTTATATAAAGTTGATGAGTTTATATTCTATTATCAGAGAAATTGTAAATGGTTTTTCCCTGGTGAATACACGTTTCACTCTTTTTGAATATTTTTCTGTTATGTACGGTACTTTAATTTGATACAAAGGGATTGTGATATTGTGAAATATTTTACTTGGTTTTCATCACTGTTTCCTGACATGCAGTTCCTAAAACCCTTGCTGTCTCCAGTGGTATGTGTGTTTTATATGCTAATGAGGTGGCTTGTGGCTAGGATGGGGGCTAGTCACCCAAGACCAAGGCATGGTTAGAAGATTGGAACTTTCAACCCCATCGCCCAACTTCCTTCAGCCTTTAGGGAGGGGAGAGGGCCTGAAAGTTGAGTTGATCACCAATGGCCAATGACGCAATCAGTTATGCTTATGTAATGAAACCTCCATAAAAGCCCCATAGAGTTTGGAGAGCTCTGGATTGCTGAACACATGGAGCTTTATAATGGATGTTGTGTCCAGAGAGGGCACGGAAGCTCCAAGCTCCTTTTCACGTACCTTGCCCTTTGCATTTCTTTCCTCTGGTTGTTCCTCAATATCTTTTGTAATATTATTTATTAATAAACCATTAAAATGTAAGTAAGTGTTTCCATGAATTCTGTGAGCCATCATGGCAAGTTAATCAATTCAAGGAAAGGAGTTGTGGAAACCCTCAGTTAATAGTCAGTCTTCAGGAGTTCCAGAGGCCCAAACTTACAACTGGTGTCCCTAGTGTGGGCAGTTTTATGGGCCTGAGCCCCTAACTTGTGGCATCTGACACTATCTGCAAGTAGATAGTGTCAGAGCTGGGTTGAATTAGGGGACACCCAGTTGGGGTCTGCTGAAAAATTGCTCGCTAGGGAGCTGATGTTACCAGCCCACAGCCACAGCTTGCTAGGGCAGGCAGTTTTTGCCTTCCACCTCCACATTTTGGTGACCAGAGATGAAGCATTCTGTATAAGACAGGAGGGTAAGAAAATCATTTTTTGTTTTTCCAATAACCTCACTCGCAGTGGTCATTTCGTAGTTTATGTGGGCCAATTCAATTGCGTTAGTCTATTAGCAGGTCATAGACACAATGCCACATTCAGTCAGATGGTTAGGTCACTAGTTGGCCAAGTAACCAATCAAATATGGTGAATGAATAACAGATACAATTTTGGGGAGATAATAAACATATCTCTTTGTGATCTCCAAATTTAAATTGTTAAAAATATCGTACTTTAAATGAAATTTGCATAATTTTGAATTAGTTAAGGACTGTTTTCATCATTTTGAATGGCAGGCTCGTAAGTGATCCCCAGTGATCCTTGGTATTCACAACTTTGCATAATTCTCTTCCCTTAAGTGTGTGTTGTACGTAGTGACTGACTCATTAATGAATAGAATATGGCAAAACTGATGCGATGTCACTTTCACGATTGGGTTACAGAATACCGTGACTTTCTTTTCTGTCTCTGTTACTCACCTCTTGCTCTGGAGGAAGCTGGCTGCTGTATTGTGAATGGTTTTCAGAGAGGCTTATATGACATGGAGCTGATGTTACCAGCCCACAGCCAGCCAGGGCTAGAAGCTTACTGAGAGCTACGTGGATGAGCTTGGAATTAGGCCTTCTCCCTGTCATGTCTTAACATGACTGCAGCCATCATTGACCCCTTGATGGCAGCCTCGTGGGAGATGCTGAGCCAGAGGTCACAGTGAAGCTATGCCAGGAAGCCTGACCTTCAGAAACTGTGAAATAAAAACCTTTGTTTTAAGGTGGTAAATGTTGGAGTAATTAGTAATCAGCATTACATGACCAATCCAGTCATATACATTTTATATTACATTAAAATCAAGTCAACAGGTGAGCTTTTACCTTTAAATAAGGAGGGTAATATTAACATTCTGGGAAAATACCTTTCAGCTGTTTGAATACGTGTTAACAGAGTTACTTCTGTATACAGGACAGCTGTGAAACTAGACAACAGGATTGCTATTTCTGGAGGGGCACTGTGGCTCACCCCTGTAATCCCAGCACTTTGGGAGGCCGAGGTGGGCGGGTCACTTGAGGTCAGGAGTTCAAGACCAGCCTGGCCAATACGGTGAAACCCCATCTCTAATAAAAATACAAAAATTAGTCAGGTGTGTTGGCGCAATACAAAAATTAGTCAGGCGTGATGGTGCATGCCTGCAATCACAGCTACTTGGGAGACTGAGGCAGGAGCATTGTCTGAACCCAGGAGGCAGAGGTTGCAGTGAGCTGAGATCGCACCACTGCACTCCACCTTGGGTGACAGAGCGAGACTCTGTCTCAAAAAAAAAAAAAAAAAGATTGCTATTCTTTTACCTTTTCAGAATAATCAACAGCATGTACTATATTTCAAAGACAATTCCTTAACCGTTCCTTAAACAAACACGCATGAGTCATTCTATTGTGTTTTCCTTAAATTCTCCCCCCAGTTAGCGTCGACTCATCAATCATTAAGAGGAAAAGAAATAACTTGACTTTAGGCATGACATGGAACAGAAAGCAATATTTGGTCTTGCTTTCTAACTCCTCCTAAATGTGTCTACATTTTAACTCTTCAAGGGGGACAGGCTTGTTTTACATGTTTTTGTTAATGAAATGGAAAGGAGGAAAGCGGTGTTTCTCGATAAAAAAGTAAAAGGCCTCTGTCAAGGCTCCGGGTAGAGGAGGGAAATACAAATCAAATGAAATCTAAGATAGTTTGTCCCACTTTAATTTCTCTGGTTCTTCATATCATGTTCAAAACTGCTTCCTACTCTTTTCTGTACAAATGGGGCCCATTTTCTGTACAGATATTTTTCTTTTTTATTATCTTTGCTAATGTTCCTTATATGCACAGATCCAACTTCACAGCTTCTCACACTCACGTTGCTTCTTTTGGCATGTATTCTGTTTGCCTGCCATATGTAGCTATACTTGCAACATGTCCAGACCCAGTTTAAAGTTTGAAATAAATTCTCCCCTACACTTTGTATTTTTGCACCTTTGGAACTTGGCATAACTTTTCTCCATCAGAATCTGATTGGTCTTTTTTTTTTTTTTTTGGTTAATTTCAAAGAAGCATTGCCTCTACTTTTTTATCATTTTTGTCCCAACTCTGAGTTCAGAGAACTTAAAAATGTAGCAGTGTATCAGAAAAATATCTTTGTAGTGCTGTGGGGGCAACCCTAATAGACAGGTGCTTATGTTCATAGGACAACTGGATTAGATCAGAAAGTATTCATTTAAGCTTTTTCAGCTGACTTTGTGTGGTGAACCTTCATCTGCTAAGGAAGGATACTGTCTCAAGTGACCTCTTACTAATATAAGAATGAAGGTTTGTAAAATGTGAGGTCTGATTTATATTGTAATTCACAGAAGTATTATACTTGGAGATATTGTTCCAAAACTAAAATCATGCTTCCTAATTTATCTGATGACTCTTTATGGACATAGGAAACTATTCTATAATAATTTATCTTGCCCACCGAATCACAGATGGATAAGTGCTTATGCAAGTATTCCCGATTGAATCTTCTTTCTCCTGCTGGACACCTCTGTTTTCTAAGATTAAGGTCAAGTTTTACTCCCTTCACAAATCCCTCTCTGATCACACCCACATTGATCTTAAGGCGTTAATTTTCTGTCTTACTTTAACTCTTAATTATATATTCTTGAGTAGCTTGGAATACTCTTCCTTCTTTCCATTGGCTGACCAACACATACTTGTTATTCAGGACTCATGGAGAACATCACCTTCCCCTTGAAGTCACCCCTGACCACGCTCACCCAGGAGAGCAGGCGTTCCTTTGACACTGTTCCCATAGCATCACCTGTGTGTGAGAATGCAGATGCATCCCTTCATTTGATAATGTACCTCTATCTACCTTCTCTTTCTCCCCATTGCAGAGTGAGCTCCTTTCCAGTAGGAGGTTCATCATTTTCAACACTGTCTCACTATATTCCTGTCTGGAAAATTAAGGAAACTCAACATATATTTGAGCTTTTTAAATTCAACATATATCTGAGCTTAATAAATAAATGAACACAAAGAATAAATAAATGAACATGTAAAGGAATAGATTATTGCAATTTATATGTATCAAATAATGACAGATGCATATAAATTAATTCATTATATATATCAATAAATCAACTATGCATGATTTAATCATTATGTATATTAACTTAGAAGCATCAAATTAATTACTAATACATATTAATTAATGGTTGCATACATATTTATTTCTTGCTGAATAAGTAGAAAAAAATAAGCACATAAGATACATGAACCCTCCTGTTTAACTGAGGGAAGAGATTTTGTTTTATTCACATATGACATATTTTAACAAAATGTTTTTATTAGTAATACAATTTACTCAACTTTAAGAAAGTTAGAATTTAGGGAAGAAAATAAGGAAGATGTCACTTGGAGGACAAGCACCAATAAACCCAGTGTTTTAACCATAGCACTTGATATATTTTCTTTACATATTTTTCATGTAGATATTGTCATGTCTTATACTTTTACATGCTATCATTAGAATGATTGCATAATACTCAATATAATAGAGGGTCATAGCTCAACCTATTGGAATCCACCAGCTGAAGATTATAAGAACACAAATGAATGAAACAAAATGAGGTTTATTTATCTTGCTGTTGCAAAGGAGAACACTCACTGGTGGAACTGTGGAGGTTCCAGTAGGAGGATTTGGGGAAAGGTTTATGAAAGGATTTAGCCTCATGCAGGGTGATTCTAACAGGGCTTAAAGAGGAGAGGGCCATTTCTGACTTGGATGCTGTCAGAAAGCAGGGGCAATTTAGAGACTGGTTATATTGGCAATTACTCTCTAGGAGGTGGGAGGATCAAAACAACACTGTGTTGTATTGGTAAATCAGTGGAAGCCACTAGGGTTAGTACAAAGAGAGGGCTGTTTAGTTGTTTTGTGGTTGCAGAATGTCCTTGTTGCTATCTTGTTTCAGGCATGGTGACAAATACATCATGCTTAGGTCATCATTGATATTGAGAGCGTATTTATTACAGCCTTCTCTTACTTCCCATTGCCAGGGCAAGTTTTCACTTTCCGAAACTACTTCTTATTGGATATTTCATTTTTTTCATATTTTCAATTTTATGATGTAATGTCTTATGCACCATTGTAAATATAGTTTCCTTCTAAAAAATAGAATCTCAGAGATGACTATTAGTATCAAATATGTGGTCATTTTTCTTTGTTCTCTTTTATAAGCATATTTTCCTGACAAATTGCCATGTCACTATTAACAGTAATATATGATACTGTGCCTCCATCATTATTGTGAATTGCACATTTTAAAAATGGATTATTTTAATAGGCAAAAATGGAATCTAATTTTTAACTACAGTTTCCATAATTATTTGTGAGGTTGATTTTTTTTTTTACCTCTGCATTTGCTCTTTTTTGGAGTATCTCTTTATGTTGTTTGTCAGCTGGGGCCTTGTGTTTCTTATTCAATTCATGTTAGCTCTTCAAGTAATTGAAAATACTTTTACAGTTTAGTCAAAAACATTTTTTTGCATATTAAAATTTTATGTAGTTCCATAGGTCCATTTTTTCCCTTTGTGCTTTCTACCATGCCCTTCTTATTTTCAAACAACCTTCCAATGGCCCAAACTTGATTTCACTAGTAAGTTTAACTCTTTAATTGATCTGAAATTATTTAGGGGTATGGTGAGAAATGCAACTTTAAAATATTACTTTGAAAGATATGATCATACTCAATTTCTCAATAACTACCTTATTCATTTTCTTATACTGAGTAGCATCTTTGGACAGATGAATGTATTTATTGATGTTAAAAGTGAATATTGGCTATTTTTGAAAATGGTGTTTGACTAGGCAAAATCTGAAGTAATTTCTTCAGGGCAAAAATGTCAGTTATTGGCAGAAATCACAGCAGATATTGTGAATAAATGGATGGATGAAAAAGAAATGATTATGAGCATGCAGCAAAATGTTATAGCAACATATTTGAGCTGCATGATTCTCTGTAAATTAGTGGATTTAAAATTTCAAAATGAGGAAATTGTGTTTTGCTTTAAGCTATTTGGGATGTTACTCAAGAATACTCATGTATTAGTTTACTATTTTCCCAAATAATTTTGGTTAAATATTTATTTGAGAAACAAAGGCAACTTCCTGAAAGAAAATATGTCAATAATATTTGAATCTGAATTTTTGTTGTAGTAATCTTTGTTCTAAGTCAGTGATAAAGTTCTATACACTGAGTATAATCTTATAAATACCTATTGGAGGCTGGGTGCGCTGGCTCATGCCTCTAATCCCAGCACTTTGGGAGGCTGAGGCAGGAGGATCACCTAAGTCAGGAGTTCCAGACCAGCCTGGCCAACATGGTGAAACCCCCATCTCTACTAAAAATACAAAAAAATTATCCAGGCATGGTGGCAGGTGCTTGTAATCTCAGCTACTGGGGAGGCTGAGGCAGGGGAATTGCTTGAACCTGGGAGGCAGAGGTTGCAGTGAGCTGAGATCATGCCACTGCACTCCAGCCTGGGCAACAAGAGTGAGATTCAGTCTCAGAAATCAAACAACAAAAACACTCATAAAATAACTTAGAATATAATCCTTTTTCAGGTATTGTGTACTATTATATCTGATTACAGTTTTGAGGCAAAAAGGAAATGTACTCAATAATAAAATATATATTTAAAATGGTTGATATTTGAGTTTAAATATTTTAAGAATTACTCTAAGTATTGAGACTAGTAAATATTGAAGCTGATTGCCTTTAAGTGTCTACACCAACACACGTCTATTTTATAAGTATACATACAATTTCATACATTAAGCATATATGTATTTAAAAGCTACGATACTTTGAGAAATGTAAACAATTGCTTTTTTGTGTGTGTTGAAGGCTCAACTCCACTAGGACTCTTGGCTCTGAATGGGACGTGCTTTCTTCATTTATGACAATCTTACAGCATCAGTCATGTCCTGCAGCCATTGTGTTGCTCAGTGCTCTCCCTGTAATTATTTTTCAGAGCACTTCATAAAACATTTTAATTCCACTATATAGAAACAGATATAAATTAATTCCATTTCCAAGGGATTTTAAGAAATGCAGCTTTATTTTAGGTTGCAGCTAATTTTGCATTGTTACTTTTAGTATAAGCTTAAAACATACCGTTCTTTACAACTAAAGATCAGGGTTTCAATGTTGCAATCTGGGAAAAAAAAATTGCAGTGTAACAGTGAAGCATTTTCCTTTTTTCTTTTTTTTAATTTTTATTTTTGGTCATGGGGAGTGGGGAAATGCAATCAACACTCCCTCTGCCATATGCTTCAACTTTCATGTCTATTTTGCCATCATCTATTCCATTAACATTATGATTAATGAAAGCTTACTAGAATTTCAAATATCTTGGAAACTAGCCAACGCCGGCTCTTTGGAGTCTACATTGAAAATAAATACCAATAAAAACAGGGTGACTTAGGCTTTTGAAGTCTTTAAAGAAACCATCACTATGATCTTTACTACTGCTGCAGAGAAGAAGACAACACTCCACATTTCTGGCATTGTAAATGACAACACCGCAACTGAAAGAAAGCTTGAATTTCTGGGAGTAGCATTAGGATACAGGACTCCTGCTGAGCTCACCAGTTCCTTGCTCTACACAGCTGCTTTCTCAGCTGTGGTTTTGAAATAATCACTGTGAGAAAAGACAGAAATGACCATGATGCATCTTCTTCACTATGAGAAAAAGGTAATGTTTAATTAATACTTCATGCTTCTGGTTTCCAGCTTATTCCTGTATTTGTTTGTGTGGTTTGCTTGGAATTTTTTTTTATGCTCTTGTTCCTTTTCATTTCATGGAATACAATGCCTAACTCAAAATGTCTTTGTGCTTGTGCTTATGTGAGAAGGATGCTGTACTTCTGGCTTCACTGAAATTAATAAGAGCAGTCTGCACATTTATACTCACAAGATATTAACATGGTTTGTGTTCACTTAGCTAAGCTTGCGTGTACTAAAAATGCCACAAGTGAAAGAGCCTGTTTTAAAAATATTTCAACAAATGCAGCATCTGACTTGTTGAAAACTCATGTATTTACTTTATCTATTGCTGTCCTATAAAATTGTACCATGATGTTAACAATGAGCTCTACTTTAAGGCTGGATTAAGTAGTAAGCAAAAAATTAGTCAATTTCAATAAACAATGCTTTAAATCTTCCAGCCATAAAGAATCATATTATCCCCATTTTAACTTGTTACAAATTGCACTTGGATTGCATAGATAAAAATTAATTAAAAACACATGAAGAATTCTATTCTGCTTCTTAGAGAAAAACTCATAGGGGTTCTTAATAGTATCCTTTTCATCTCGTTGAGAATACAATTGACTCTTGAACAACAAATGGGTTAGGGCTCTGACCTCTACGTAGTTGAGAATCGGCATATAACTTTTTACTCCCACAAAACTTAACTACTGATTGCCTATTGTTGAGGGGAAGCCCTACCAATAACATAAACAGTCAACACATATATGCATTATGTATATTATATACTATATTCTTACAATAAAGCAAGCTAGAGAAAAGAAAATGTTAAGAAAATCAGAAGGAAGAAAAATATATTTTTTATTTATTAAGTGGAAGTGGACCATCATAAAGGTCTTCATCCTCATTGTCTTCATGTTGAGTAGGCTGAGAAGGAGGAGGAAAAGTAGGGGCTGGTCTTGCTGTCTCAAGGGTGCAGAGGTGGAAAAAAAATCCATGTATAGGTGGACATACACAATTTGAATTTGTATCATTTAAGGTCAATGGTTATTTATCTTACTAACCCAGAATGATCTCCATAAAAAATGCTCCGTAATGTATGCATGTATAAGTGTATACTTCACTCTGACTTGGGTATTATGAATTACCTCTGTGATTTTCATTAGTTTTCTGGTTGGAAAGTTGAATACTTTTGAACTTGAAAATGTTCTTAGGAGTAAAGTTCAGAGGTTGGATGTTTATTGGAAAAGTCAATTTAGTTTTATTTTAATGGTTTGGACTAAAATATTGATTGACAACATTTCAGTAATCACTCAATATAAAAACTGGTCAGCAATTAATTTTACAAACATTTATTATGTGTCAGGCTTTGGGTTTGGCAACGAAGACAAAAGATAAGTATGTGGCTCTCACTCTCAAGATCCTTATAGTTTCTTTCTTTGGCTCAATAAGCTGTTTTCTGAGGAAGGATCTGATGTTTAACTATATTGCTATACAACCTATGTTGCAGTAGGGTTTTGCAGAATGTATTGAATTACACCTCCAAGTAAAATATTTGCCTAGTAGGCAATTGGTCTTAACTGGATTAAGTTTTGCCTACTCATGCTACAACTATTCATTGAATAACTATTTTGTATCAAGCACTGTTGTAAACACTACAGATGTAGTAGAAATCAAGACAAACAGAATCGCTACCCTAATGGAGCTTACATCCTAGCAGGGACTGGGGAGGTGGAGGTAGCATGCACTTTCACACCTTTTTTTTTAGTAGGATAATGAGGCAAAGGTGCCCTAGAAATTGAAGCTTCTGACTTGATATTAAGCAATTAATATGGCCTACTTGCTTTCTATACTGTATGGCACTGACCCAAAGGAAAAGAAAGAGCTTCTACAATACTTGTACAATATTTGTAAGTACTTTTCTTTTTTTTCTTGAGACGAAGTCTCGCTCTCTCGCCCAGCTGGAGTGCAGTGGCTCCATCTCGGCTCACTGCAAGCTCTGCCTCCCGGGTTCACGCCATTCTCCTGCCTCAGCCTCCCAAGTAGCTGGGACTACAGGCACCTGCCACCACACCTGGCTAATTTTTTGTATTTTTAGTAGAGACGGGGTTTCACCGTGTTAGCCAGGATGGTCTCGATCTCCTGACCTTGTGATCCGCCCACCTCGGCCTCCCAAAGTGCTGGGATTACAGGCGTGAGCCACCGTGCCCAGCCACTTGTGAGTACTTTTCTAACACTTGCAAGTGATTTTAAAGTCAGACAACAAAAAAATTATAATTATGTGTTAAGAATAGTATACAAAAATTATTAACACTATTCATATAGGGTAGTGATTTTAAGTTTTGGACATTCAGAAGTGGTTAAAATTTCTTAAAAACAGTTTACCTGGAGCTTTCCCTTGACCTCACAATTGGCAAAACCCACAGGTTCTTTTTTTTTTTTTTTTGAGATGGAGTCTCACTCTGTCGCCCAGGCTGGAGTGCAGTGGCATCATCTCGGCTCACTGCAAGCTCCGCCTCCCAGGTTCATGCCATTCTCCTGCCTCAGCCTCCCGAGTAGCTGGGACTACAGGTGCCTGCCACCACGCCTGGCTAATTTTTTTTTGTATTTTTAGTAGAGACGGGGTTTCACCGTGTTAGCCAGGATGGTCTCGATCTCCTGACTTCGCGATGTGCCCGCCTTGGCCTCCCAAAGTGCTGGGATTACAGGCTTGAGCCACTGCGCCTGACCACCCCGCAGGTTCTTAATGCCTGCTGAAATTGCTACACGCGCTCTGTGGGTCTGCTTTGGTTACTAGTGACAATGTCCACCACAAAAAGAACTTGAAAAACATTCATATGTGGCTTCATATCACCTCCATTTTCATGTTGAATAATTCATGTTTCCTGTTTTAAGATTGCAGTGGAATATATGTTTTCTATTTTCTTTATCTTTTTTTTTTTTTGGTTTCTTCATTTGTTTCTATTTTTTCTGTCTATTTTTACATAAGCATCTAATGTTTTTGGCTCACACTAAAGTATTTTAAATCCATTTCTCCATTATCATTTCTGCCATAACAGTTCAGAAAAACCTAAGTTCTTATGTCCCCAGTCTCTTTTGCAGTGAGAGCAGCCATATGCTTTAGTTCTGGAAACTAAGACATGGCCTGAACTTGCTAACAGCTCTAGGAAAGATTTTGCTTTCCCTCATGTCAGGGCATGTTATAAAGTATTACCTGATATAATCCCTGGCATGCCTCCTTCTTCCTTCTTTCTTGAAGGCAGACTGGAATGCTGAAAGCTACTGCAGTCATCTTGCAACCAGGAAGCAAACATGAGAAATCCCTAGAGAATTTCAGAAATTGTCAAACCACTGAACCAATGCTAGCTGCTTCCCTCAAGACTACTTGTTATGCCAGAAAAATTATCCGATATTTATTAAGCCACCCACTCTATATAGTGTTTCCTGTTATTTTCAGTTGGAAGCGTTCCTATCGGATGATGCCACACACATAACATGCATAAACAATTGTTACTAATTATTGAAAGTTGAGCATTAAGCTATAAATTAAAACACAACAATGAAGGCAAAACGCAATTCTTATCTTGAAGAAGCTTACGGTGAACATTTTATAAGTTAAGCCAATAAGAATCAAAAGCCCTTCTGCTATTAGTTGAAGGTCTGCAACTAATCTGGACTGGTATCTTACTGAATCTTGGCATTTGTTTTCTCATATATAAAACAAGGGATTGCATTATTTCCCGGCTCTATTGCAGACATAAATTTCCAAGTTTATTAGAATAAAATGTATTTTAAATCCATAGATTTATAACACTTCGTTGAATGGTATTTTAACATTTGTATTCCATGGATACTTTGGATGCAAAAGAAGCCTTCACACATTTCCTGTTCATGCTTAAGATTCTGTGCATATTACATTGGAAAAGCTGGGCTATGAATTTGAGCATTTTGATATGGCATTCTAAAACTTAATTTACTTAGCATTCTAAAAGTCTAGTTTATTTATTTACCTACTGAACAGCATAAATAGAATACTGGGAAATATCTTTTAGGAAGAACTTTTCCCAAGAAAATCTTATAAAACTTCAGTAATTTTCTTCCCTTTTATGGGCACAAAATTTAGACAAAAATAATTTCATTAATATGGAGGTGTGGCTGATGCACTAGGTTTTCCAGCCCTTTTGTGATATGACTGAACAATTGTATGAAATTGCCAGAAAGAATTTTCATTGCTAGCAGGAAAAGTATTTTAAAGTTGCTCTGAGGAGGCATAAAGGACAACAAATAAAGTGTTGCTACGCTGTTTAAAAGATTATGAACAAATGTGAATTAATGGAAGAATTGATCATAAACAACATGAATTTCAGTCTACTATATGTTTCCATCTCATTTTGCAATAGCAAGGGGTTATGTGTGCTGACCAAGTGCCAGTTGCTCCAACCAAGCCTTTTTTTTTTTTTTTTTTTGTCGTGATATGTTGATGCTTAATTCTAAATTGTAATTTGGTTGGTGTTGGAAAATGAGATGTACAAAGAAGCCATTATTGGAAATAGAAACGAGGTAAAATATGAAAGAAGGAATTGATAGCCAGTACAGAAATTTAACACAGAAAATGAAAAAAAAGCAAAGAAGAAAGAATGGTGCATGTGTGTGTGCTTGCGCACATGTGTGCCCATATGTATGTGTATGTGTGTTGCATAGGTGGACATGTGGAGTAATTAGGCAGGGAGAATAAAAGTGCATCAGTGTAGAGGTTGTGTCCTTTTTATGAGATGATGAAATTATTTCTGGACAATTACCATTACTTCTTGTTTTCCAGAGTAATATGCAGCCCATGGGCTGGAGAGCCAATCTGGTACTTAAAAAGGAGAGATTCTTGCTTTCTTTGAAGCAGCATAGCATCTCAGGGTGTCGGTTGAGTGCCACAGAAACGGAGATGCATGTTCTCTACATGCTGGAAGCAGTCATCCTTTTGCTAAGGAAACAGTCTCACTCAGCAAGGGTCACCTTTGGAAACAACTGCAAGACTTCAAAGCAGATCAATAGAGAAATACCAAAACCTGAACTTCCTAGCTAATGCTCTCTTCTATTTTAAATATCCCTTTCGACAAACGTTTGCCTATGTGATTTCTGTTTAGTGGGCAGTAGCAAGGCAAAATTGAATGTGTAATAAGTCGAGCCCGTTATCTTTCAAGCTCTGGCTCTTGGAGATCTGTGGTTTTTGGTAGATGGTTTGAGTGTGGGATTGTGCAGGAACAGCAGGATGGAGATAGACTGATATCAGGTTTAAAAAGAGATGCTGCATTTATGACTTCATTCGAGGGAAAGGTTCCACTCATTAAAAAATGTAGAAGCACACTTCATTACTAATTTGGCCACATTAGTGAGATTTTTTAATTTCTGAAAATGTCTTGTCATATCTTAGGTTTATGCACATTTTTGTGTCACTAAAGAAGATTTCATTCAGGTATTCATTTATTCATTCATTTGTCAAATATCTTTGATTTTCTACTCTTTCAGGTACTCTGGGGGTAAGAAGTGAATGGAACATATTTAAGGTCTGGGGGACTCAATCTGAAGAAGAAAGGAGATATGGAAAAAAACCAGCGGAATCACTTGCAGAGGGAACACAAGGAGATACTTACAATTTTTTCCTTGGGAGGTGAGGGAAGGCATTTGGGAAAAGAAAATGCCTGATATTATCCTTGAAAGATGTATTAGAATTGAAAGGGAATCTAGTCCTAGAAGTGCCAAGACAGAGACAACAGCAGATACTAAGTGCAGAGAGGTGAGGAAGAGATTTCATTTGGCTTCTGTTGATGAAGTTTAGGATATATTATGAAATGTGTTTGGACAGGAGGCCAGAAAATGAAACTGGGCCTGGACCATAAAAGTTCTTACTTAATATAAAAATAAGCATATAGTTTACTGGTAGTTTCTCAGATTTTTTTAAATTTAATGTTATAATAAATAGAGCCTAGCTTGGTATTATTCCTCCCTTACCCCTTTGACAATATAAAATTTGTTACAAATACCTAAATGCTTTCAGATGCCTTAATGAACTGGGATTTCAGTGGCTATTTATCATCTAAATCAAGAATTGTAAAATTTAGTGATAAATTCTTGCTATTAACACTCACAAAAATATTTGATTTATTAAAAGATGGATAATTGATTTTTATAACTGGGGTTAGGACAATTTCTGTTTTCAAGATAACTAGTAAAATTAAGTTGTTGGCTTCAACCATTTCTTGAAATCATATACTTTTTTTGGTAGAAAATTGAAGTGACAAATGCAGATGGCTGTTCTGTCTCCTGAAGTGTTATGAGCCACAGTGAAATGCACCTTGTTAACCCTTCCTTTATAAGGGACAAGAATGAAACTTGTGTACAAGAAAATGTGGTGAGTGCCGATGTTTGGGAGCTAAAGCTTGTCGGCATCATCTAAATTAGCCACCTGTTCTAGCCTGCATTTGCTGAATAAATTAGATGCTCTTGGGAGAGTGTATGCAGCTGACTGGATTGACTTGTTACCAAGGCAACCATTTTTCTTCTGCTCTATGACTCTGAAAGGTTTCATAACTCATTAGTGCTCCTCTGGGCATCAACATGACAAAATTCCTTTCATTTCTTTTTTAAGTTCTTGGTCAAGATGATGCAATTAGTGGCAATAAATACTCTTACCATATTTGTTTGTTTATACAGGATATTTTCCAAATATTTGAAAAACTTAGGTCCAAACCTTAAAAGCACAAACGTAACAGTTAAATGAAGGAATGTGCACAATAATGAATAAAAAATGAAAAACATTTTCAATCTCAGATATTTTCAAAGACTGAAAGTATTTTCAAGTGGAGTTTAAGACAAAATATGTAAAAACAAAGATTCTCTAAGACAGTGGATAAAAACATATTTTTATAATTATTCCAGCTGTTGTCTCCATCAGGCCTTTTTTACTCTGTCTGATATGGCGCAAGCAAGAGCACAAGTTAGCAAAGCTGTTATCAGATCCATAAAGCCATTAATTCAGGGGCTAAGTGATCATTTTCAGAATGTCACAGGGCCCAAGGAGTCGTGGAGGGATGGCCGACCCTATAATATGGGAACACCATCAGAAATCCATGCTGGCATTTAATCCTGACATTTAGACCCCAGGATATTTTTCTTCTATTTTGTGATCCGTATTTGTTGTCTTTCCTCTCTTCCTTTATATGTTGTCCCTTTTGATTTCACATCTTCATGCATTAGAAGAAATCAGTTAGCCTCCCACACAGGTAAATTTCTTAAATAGTCACGTTATACTAGGAATTCTACATATTATCTCACTTGCTTCATTTCTCATGTCAACTCGATGAGGTGGATATCATTTATCTCATTTTACAGGTGAGTAGACTGAAGCCAAAGGTAGCAGAGTTGGTGTTTAGATTGAGTTGTAGCTCATTCCAAAGCCATACTTTCTCACTATGCAGTGGTGTCTCTAAAGTTCTATAATAATGATGTATATACTTTCTGAACATTGGAGTATTAGGGAGAAAAAAACAGATATTTTGAAACATTAAATTTAAGCCTCTAAGAGGGCTCTTGTTCTATTATTATTATTATTATTATTATTATTATTATTTGACAAGTAGAATGCAACTCTAGGCTCTGCCGAATTCACTGTAGTGCTGGAGCTTTTGTACAGATTATGGGAATAGCTTTATCATACATGGCAATTTCTTTGACACTGCTTTTTATTATCCTTCTATAAGTAAGTACTGGAGAAACTGATTGAAACTGAACCTTAAACTCCCATTTTGTACCCATCTTACTTGTTGTTTGTAGTTGAAGAATAACATCCTATTGATATCCACTGCAGGACCGCTAGGACCTCTGTTAGAGATTAAGCTCATGTTTTGATTGTAGACAACCCTTAGTGAAATTAGATTTACCTTAGTTTCTTATTTTCTAGTGATTCTGCATCCTGACATTTCAAAGGTGGAAATGATATTTTCAAATACATAGTTCATTGATAGATACAGGAACATTTTAAGATATGACCAAATCATGAATAGACAGTTTTTAAAAGTACAGTTAGCAGTGTAAAATAAGTATTTTACATGGTGTGAAGGCAGGAGGATTATGTTTTTTTATTAAGTACATTGTGATTGATCCCTGCTGTAGTTAAAGATTAACACTTCACCAGATATCATAAACATGCAGGAGGAGCACAAGGATGTTATTCTTCTAGAATACAGGGATTTGATAAAAGAAGAAAACATACACTTGCATTTGCTACAAGCATGATGAATTTGCTTTTTTCCTCTCCTATTTCCAGCATCAATGTAATGTCTGAAAGGAGAATATGGCAATTATTTTCCGTCTGAAAAATAATGTTATGCAAAGGCATTCTATTTGCTTTTTGAGAAACACCTTTATTTTCATTACTTGCCTCTGCCTTTCTCTTCCACATTTACCTAAATTAGATTAAAATACTACTTTTGTGCTCCAAATAGTGTTCTGGTGCCCTCGTTGATTCAATGTGCTTTCAGCAACCATTTATGGTCTCTTTTGTATGAGGTACTCTGCTCAGGGCTGGGCATCCAGAGATGAACATGCAGTCCCTCTGTACCATGAGCTCAGCTTTGTGAGGGAGATATATAAGGCAGTCAGTGGTCTCTGTAGGTTAAGTACTGTCACGGAGTATAATGCACCTGTGGGTTGAAGGATCTATTAGAAAGTATTTTCAAATGGAGAGATTCTTCCAGCATCTACTCAACACTGAATCTGAATCACCCTCAGTGCTTTGTACTACAGACCATTGTCCCTAACATGTGCCCCGAACACACCCTGCCCTCAAAGAATGGTAATCCTCCCAGATGTCTCCTCATCTCCATTGAGTATTTCTGCAACACCTATGATTAAGTTGCATGATGACCATTAGAGGCCACAGCACCAATCAGGAGAGCAGCTTACAGGCAAGAAGTCCGCGGCCACTTCCCAGCAACTTTGGAAAGCAATACATTCACTGGATCAGGATTCATTCTGCTGTTGTTTTAAATGTAAATTTTAAGTACCTCTCTAATTTTACACAAAATAACTCATATTAAACATTTTGATCTCTAACTTGATTTGTTCTCAAATAATTTGAAGACCTTCTGGTGTACTCAAATCACAAAGGATATTTGGTGGTGGATCTTGGACAATCCAAACCAAACCTCCAGAGGGAAGGCAACCAAGGCTGTGCTGGAGAGGCCAGAAGCAGCAAATCTTTAAGTCATTTCCATGATGGACTGTACTCACACTGCCTTTTGCCTCTGGTTGTTCCTGTTCTACTTTATAAATTCCTAAGAGAGAATTTTTATCTAGGTTGGGCCATATGTCTCTGCACTAGATCAGTCAGTCATGGCCAAAGAGAGTGGTAGAAGTGACCACTGGAAGCATCATTATGAGCTCTCCAGCCACCCCAGCTTTTCTCTGCAATTACACTGGTCTTACCCTCAGTTCCTTGAAAGGAGCCAGTTTCTAAATAGAAGCAACTTACCAGCACTAACTTTCAATTTATTGTCTCAAGTTTGAATTACTGGGCAAGGCCTCTTTTCTAAACTTTATTTCTTCTTACTTTATCTTATCAAGATCACTATTTTTGTATGCATATACATATATATATACACACACATATTTTTTGTGTATCTATGTGTGCATGTGTGTGTGTGTATATATATATATACACACAAAAAATAGTGATCCTGATAACATAAAGGAGATATACATATATATATATATATATAAATAAAATATATAAATAGAGACAGGATCTCACTCTCACTATATTGCCCAGCCTGGTTTGGAACTCATGAGCTCAAGTAATCCTCCTTCCTTTTATATATCTATATATTATATATAATATGTACATATCTATTTATATATAATATTTATATATCTTTTGTTATATATATAATATATAAATAGAGACAGGATCTCACTCTCCCTACATTGGCCAGCCTGGTTTCGAACTCTTGAGCTCAAGCAATCGTCCTGCCTTGGTCTCTCAAAGCACTAGGATTATAGGCATGAGCCACCGAGCACAGCCCCAGGACCACCAGGGCCACCATTAACTTCTATTTCTACCCTTTTTTTTGTTTTCTTTATGAGTAATATTGTTTTGCTGTAAACTTCCATATGGCTTCATTGATCTTGATTTTACTCAGAAATGATTCCTGTCCTCTACAGGATTACATGACCTACGGCTTCCCATAGAGTGACTCTCCTACTATGGAGTTGTCTTCTGTGTGAGGAACTCTCAGCTAATTTTCCACTGGCTCTGGAGTGGGTCTTTAATAAGCTGAATCTTGACAGTAGAGGCATGAACAAATGAATGGAGGCAAAAGGAAGGAAATACTTTTAGGAGACACAGGAGTGCAGTATATGTGTGGATGTAAGGATAGCTGAGTCTGAAAAGGTAAGAACAGGCCATGAAGAATT
The DNA here is from genome assembly GCF_006542625.1 of Nomascus leucogenys. Classification (NCBI taxonomy): domain Eukaryota; kingdom Metazoa; phylum Chordata; class Mammalia; order Primates; family Hylobatidae; genus Nomascus; species Nomascus leucogenys. The sequence goes on from NC_044385.1 coordinate 65,859,672, forward strand.
TGAAAGCAATGAGAAAACCATGAAGAATTTTAAATAGAGGAATGACGTGATTAGATATGCATATCAGGACGGAGGTTAGCTTGGTGTAAGACTTGGTGGCCATTGAAGGGCTAGTGAAATAACCTAAAGAAATATAAATAAAACCAAGGGAGTGGCAGTAAAGGTGGAAAGTGGAGAAGAAATATGTGAAATGTTTAGGAGGCAGAATTTATAGTACTGGTGGAGTAATGGGGGAGACAGTTGAGGCTGACTATGAAGGCTTGGGGATGTTGATGCTACGACCTTGGAATGGATGAGTCAAGCAAATGAACATATGCCTTACCTTACATACTTAGCATTTTTGTGTATGTGGTAAAACCTACTCTCTTGGCAAGTTTTACATGTACAATGCATTGCTATTAACTGTAGTCACCATGTTGTGCAATAGATCTCCTGAAATACTCTCCTTATCCAGCTGAAATTTCCTATCCTTTTCCCCAAATTTTCCTAATCTCCATCTTGCACCCCTAGCCCCTGGTAAACATCATTCTAGTTTCTGCTTCTGTAAGTTTCATTTTTAGATTCAACACATAAGTGAGATCATGCAGTATTTGGTTTTTTGTGCCTAGTTTAGTTCACTTAGCATAATATCCCCCAGGTTCATCCGTGTTCCTGCAAAAAGCAGGATCTTTTTTAAGGCTGAATAATAGTCCATTGTGTATGTACACTACATTTTCTTTAACCATTTATCCATTGATGGACACTTAGGTGGATTTCATATTGTGACTGTTGTGAATAATGCTGCAATGCACACGAGAGGGCAGATCTCTCTTCAAAAAACTGATTTTATTTTCTTTGAATATATACCCCAGAAGTAGAATTGCTGGATCATATGGTAGTTTTATTTTTAATTTTTTGAGGAATTCCATGCTATTTTCCACAACGGCTGTACTAATTTACATTCCCACCAACAGTGTGCAAAATTTCTCTTTCCTCCACATCCTTGCCAATGTTTGTTATCTCATCTTTTTCACAATAACTATTCTAATAGGTGTGAGGTGATATCTCATTGTCATTTTAATTGGCATATATCTGATGATTAGAGAGACTGAATATTTTTCCATATATCTGTAGACTATTTGTATGTCCTCTTTTGGAAAATGTCTTCAGGTTCTTTGCCCATTTTTAAATTGGGTTGCTTGTTTCATCGTTACTGAGTTGTTTGAATTTCTTATATATGTTGAATATTAACCCATTATCACATGTGTGTTTTGTGAATTTTCCCTCCCATTTCATAAGTTGTCTCTTCACTCTGTTTCCTTTGCTGTGCAGTAGCCTTTTAGTTTATTGCAATCCTAGTTTTCTATTTTTACTTTCGTTGCCTGTGCTTTTGAAGTTCTGTGAAATTCTTAACCTCACAATCTGATTGCTGATTCCCAACTGATGGAGCACTCAGGATTTCTAACCCCTTGTTTCTGACCTCTGATAAGCACTGATAAATTAATACAGCCATTATAGAAACGTGAAATTTCAGCCTGTTAAGAGTTAACAAAATAGGAATAGTCCTTTCGTTTTTTAGTGATAAAATGTTACATTTTTATTAAAAATTTAAAGAAAACATAGAAATATAAAATGAAGAAAATAAATATAGAAATACATATTGAAAGATATAAAGCATCTCAAGAGTATATGCCCTATACCCAGTGATAATTATTGCTAACCTTTTATTATACATCTTTTATTTTTCCTCTCCTTTTTTCCCCCCTTGGGCTTTTTTTATTTTAAAACATAGTCTTGCTCTGTCACTCAGGCTGGAGTGCAGTGGTGCAATCATAGCTCACTGCAGCCTTGATCTCCTGGGTCCAAGTGATCCTCCTTCCTCAGCCTCCCAAGTAGATGGGACCACAGTTGCTCTCCACCACACTTGGGCAATTTAAAAAATTTTTAGTAGAGACAAGGTCTGGATAGGTTGCCAGGCTGGTCTCAAACTCCTGGCCTCAAGCGATCCTCCTGCCTCCACTTCCCAAAGTGTTGGATTACAGGCATGAGCCACCATATTCTGTCTATTATATATTCTTTAATATTTAAATTGATGCCCTCTGGAGATTTCTCTGTTTACTCTTCATACTATCTAGTATGAGCATTTTTATTTGACTGTAAAAATATAATCTACATCTTTTAATGTACACAATAGGTTAAGATTTTCATCGTGCTTTTTGATGGTCACCTGGTTTTCTCTTGGCTCTTCCATAATTTATATAACTAATCTCCTTATGGTCATTGAGTTATTTCCAATTTTTTAAATTATATATAACATTAGGATGGGTACATTTCTACAAATATCTTTGCACATTTGCTGATTATTTCCGTAGCATGCATTCTCAGATGTGGACTTTCTGGTCAAAAATAGGAATGTTAACATTTTAATGTATGTTGCCACATTTCTGCCATTAGTTTACAAGATTATTACTTTCTTTCTGCACTGTTGCCAAAAATTCTTTTAAAGTGTCTGCTAATTTGATAGCAATCAGAGTCTTGCCATTGCCTGCTCTCCAGGTCCTTATCCATATCTTGGGATCTTGGGCTGCAGCTACCATGAATAATGGAGACTTCAGAAATCCATCATCTCTCTAAAGGGGATTTTCTTAGTATTGAAAACAGATTTGGGTTTTACTTCTTGATTAACTACTTAGTAGTCACTCTTTTTTTTTTTTTTTTGAGATGGAGTCTCACTCTGTTGCCCAGGGTGGAGTGCAGTGGCACAATCTTGGCTTACTGCAACCTCTGCCTCCTAGGCTGAAGTGATTCTCCTGCCTCAGCCTCCTGAGTAGCTGGGATTACAGGTGTGTGCAACCACGCTCGGCTAATTTTTGTATTTTTAGTAGAGATGGGGTTTCACCATGTTGATCAGGCTGTTCTCGAACTCCTGGCCTCGTGAACCACCCACCTTGGCCTACCAAAGTGCTGGGATTACAGGCGTGAGCCACCACGCCCAGCCAGCAGTCACTTTTTATCACTGCTAGATGAAATATGAAATATCACCTTTCTTTAAGTGATACCTCTACTAATAAAATGCTTAGCAAGAATTTCTTCGAGGATATGAAATTTCCTGCAAAAACCAATCTCCTCTTCCACTCTTGACTTAGATATGCTTTTTTCAAAAAAAAAATCTAGTCCTCTTGTTTCAAATATATCAACAATATTTGCTCGTATTTGCTTTTTTTTTTTCAGTAGGCAAATTGTTCATGTTTGGCCAGAACTGGATGGATAATATATTCTGTAACTTGGACAACTGGGGCAGAAGCCCCTCCTCATGTGATGATGGTAGTAGGGCAAACTGATTCAAAAGCAGACTTCTTGGACAAGGCATGTGACCAGATTCTGTGGCTTAACTTCTGACCTCCAAAGGTTTACTCACAGTTGGGACTTTCTTCCTTTTTGAATCACACTGACCAGCATTTTGTTGAGAGAACACACACAGTGTGGGTAATGTTTCTGTCCTGTGTTTAGTTTTTGATATAGAGACTACTTTGCTATAAAATTGAACTGTGTAACATTGATTAAGATTACTCAGGGGACACTATATCACAACAAATGGTTGAGGCAATTCCAAGACTATGGTATTTCATGGTTCCTTCCTCCTCATTCAGCTGGGGCTGACACCTGGCAACCTCTAGTTCCACTTCTATGTCAAAGGTTTAATCATGCAGATACTTTCACGATCAATTTTTTCTCACTTCTTCACCAGAATGTGAGTTATTTAAGGTCACAGAATCTTTGTAAATGATCTTAGTATTCCCCACACACCTATCCTGCCAAAGGATTTATTTAGGATTCAAGAGATACTGAATGAATTAACTTTTAACTATGAGTCATGCTTCTAAGGAGGAATGCAGGCATATCAAAGGTATAATAAATTCCTAAGCTTTTTCCATTTTACTGCTACCAAGTTTATTCAGGCTACCTCTATTCTCTCACATCTCAAAGCTTTCCCAAGCAACATAGAAGAGATAAATGGCTAACCTTGGCAGTGATTACTCATGGTATTAATCTAGTTCACATCGGAGGAATTTAGTACTACTCAGAATGCATCTGGTGTCTAGTGATTCAAAGGTTGTCATTCTGCCTTTTTTGTTGGGAGTGTTCTGGTTATTTGCTTGTGGTCTCACCATGCCCTGATGCTGGTTGATTCCTTTGTTTAAAAGATTTGGTCTTTTCCATCATTTGGAGGCAAATCTATAATGGCACTATGTGATGGAGTGCTCTTTGGAATATTGTCTAGGGATGTCATTAAAAGACAGTGTTTACATTATTTAGAAAGTAATGTACCCAGCACCTCCTTAAATCATCTGTGTTTACAATCATTTTCCAAAAATGTGGGTTAAGATGAGCTCTATCCTTATGACTATGCTGTCACTTTTGAACCAGGCTGACAAATCCATTTGATGGGACATATTCATGTTGGGATCTAGGACTATGAGCAGACAAAAAAAAAATTGAAGTTTGGGTTTCTTTTTCTTTTTCTGCATCTGATGGTATAGCTTTCTTTGGAATACTTATATTTTTAACAATTTCATTGTCTTGAGTCAAATAACAATTATGGACAGATCTATTCTTCATCTTGAACTTCTGGAATTCTTGGCAAAGAGAAAAGGTAGCAATTCATGACATTTGATCTACAAGAAACCTATTATTTAGGAAAGATGAGAGAATGATAAATGGAGGAAAATATTTTTCTGGACCAAATGCAGCATTTTAAAATTTTTAATCTGCCCGTTGGTCCAAGTCAGTGTTTCCCAAACCTTACTGCACACTAGAAACCCCTGGGGTGTTTTAATAATAATAATAATAACAATATTAATAAGTGATAAAGACAAAGGTCTTATCTGAAGTACTCTGATTCAAATATGGGGTTTGTGTCTGGTTGTTTTGATTTTTAAAGCCCTTAAGTAATTCTAATATGCAGCCTGATTTAAACCACTGGTCTATGTAGCAACACCCCATCATATTCTGATATTGCCCTTTAATATTTTCTTAACAATTTTTTCATAGTTTCCTTAGTTGCTCACAGTATTTGCAACATTCTTCTGGCATTTCTCAAACATCTTTCATGTTAAAATAAGAAAAATATGCTTTTTATAAAGAAGAGACTTCACTGTGGATATGTAATTTCTCTCACAATGTGTTTTCATGACATGGAATGAACGTGGCTCAAATATGCAAGGATGGCAATGATTTCTTTGGTTTTGGCTTCTTTGGTCTTATCAGGACTTTGTATCAGGATCCTCAGGTGTTTTCAAACTTACCATCGATCTGCTAATAAATTCATATTGTTTTGTACCAGAAAATCCTGAATGATTTGCTTTCAGTTGGTTAGAAACAACACTTATCCCTTGCTGAGATGAGTTTCTCTTAACCAGATGCTCTTCAAAGTAAATCACCTCTTGGGCAACCCAGTCACTATTTCCTTCTCTGTCACTGTTGGCACGCAGGTCTACAGGAAGGCCATATGACACTTTTACTCTGCAAACATAAATGAGTTAATAAATGACAAGGTCTCCCGAAAACACCTTTTCAACTTTAGGGTCAATGAACTCTGATCTAAATAAACAATTTAGCGGACCACCAAAAGTCAGACACAAGAGCCAGAAGAATAGTCCTAATTTCTTCTGTAATTTTATTTGTTGCAGTTAATTAGCATCAAATAAAATTGTTATGCAGGGACATGGACTCCTAGCATGTGCACATACATACAGTATTTCATTAAAAATATGCTGCTGATATCTAAGGCCCAGTGCTGGCTGTCATAGGGACTATATACCTTCACTGGACATAATCTCTTAAGAAATTTACTATCTGTCATCAGAGAGCTAAGATAGGTATACAAAGATGTAAAATACAAGGTCACAGTGATAAAGGCTATGAGACTGGTACACACTAAATACCAGTATTTAGAGAGAGTCTTTTCCGCCAGCATGAGATGCAGAGAAGACAGTTTTTCAATGAGATCCTAGGCAAAATCATGAAGGTGAGAAAACTTTTAATGCTATATTTTAAGAAATTAGGGCAGCTCCTGATAATTCTCTCATTCCAGCTCACAGATTACTAAACCAAATACATTTTTCATCCTAAATCATGATTGAATCTATTAATTTGTCCCAATTTCTTCCACCTCCTGGTCTAAGCTATCACCATTTTTCCACTGAACAACTAAAAAACCCCTTGACTCTTCTCCTAGTATCCATTCTTGGCCATTGCAATGACTGTAATTAGATTTTAAAAATACGTATTTTAAATAATTGTAGGTTTACACATAGTTGTAAGAAATACCATGAAGAGATCCTTTGTATTCTTTACCCAGCTTCCTTCAATAGCAATATCTTGCAAAACTATAGAACAATTTCAGTAGCAAGATATTGACATTGATACAATCTACCAATCCGGTTTAGATTTTTCCAGTTTGACTTCTGCTCCTGTGTGTGTGTGAACACGTGTTTGTGTGTGTGTATACGTGTGTGTATTTATTTCTATGCAGTCTTGTCACATACATAGGCTTCTATATCTACCACCACAGTCAAAATACAGACCAGCCCCATCACCGCAATGATCCCTCTTTTTGCCTTTTTATAATTACCCACCTCTTTCCCATTACTTGCTTCTCCCCATCCCTAAACCCCAACAACAACTAATCTGTCTTACTTTTCTATATTTTTTTCATTTCAAGGAGATTATATAAATGAAATCATTTTGGAACTGGCTTTTGTCATTTAGCATAATTTCCATGAGATTCAATCAAATAGTTGTGTGTCTCAATAGCTCACATTTTTTAAATTGCTGACTAATGTCCCATCATATTCCATGGTATGAATACATCAGTTTGTTTAACCAGTCACCCATTGAGGGCCACTTGCACTTGAGTTGTTTTCAGTTTTGAGGTCTTACAAATAAATTGGCTATCAATGTTTATGTACAGGTTTTTGTGTGACTAAACTTTCCTATCCTTGGGATTAAATGCTCAAAAGTGCATTTTTTAGTATAGCAATTGCACAATAATCTCATATAAATACAATCTGATTGGGTCACTCTCCTTTTTAAAACCTTTCAATGACCTCCCATTGCTCTTAGCATCAAGCCAGCAGGTCTAGAAAGCCTTGAAATACCTGGGGTCTGCTCTTCTTATCCAATGCCTTGCCCTTCCTCTTCCTCTGTTTCTCTCCTTCAGAAACGTGGGCTTTCCTTCCACTTCTTAAATGTGCCATGCTTTTATCCTACCATAGAGCTTTGGAACTTATAGTTCCCTCTTAGAATTTTTCACTTTTCCCTTCTCTGTGCTGTTTAATTAAACTCTCTCTCTTCTTTCATATTTCAGCTCAAATCTCATCCTTCTCAGGGATATCTTCAATGCTACCAGACATTTCCATTACATATCCTGATAACACTTTATTCTTTCCTTCTGTAGCAAGAGTTTGTATGATGTACTTATTCTTTTGAATATTTGTTTCGTGGCCATTTCTTTTAATTGGATCACTACTCTGTGTATCTCACTGTTATTAGTGAAAACTCCTTGGTAGAACCTAAGACTTGCTACTGACCAATAGAATATGACAAAGATGATGAGATGCCACTTCTGTGATTACATTCCTGTGATTCCATGATTGTGTCACATCATTCTCACTTAGCAACTGAGAGAGGGGGAGAAAGGGGAAAAGAGGGAGAGACAGAGAGGGAGGGAGGGAGGTAGGGAGGGAGAGAAAGGGAGAGACACAGAGAGAAAGAGTATTTGTCTTTCTGGCTTTTATGAAGTAAGCAACCATGTTGAGACCCTCCGTCTGACAAGGTACTGCAGGTGGCTTCTAGAAGCTGTGAGCAGGCTCCAGCTGAGGGCCAGAAAAAATGTTGGGGTCCTCAGTCATACATCCTTAAGGAAATGAATTCTGGCACAAACATGAGAGAGCTTTGAAGCAGATTCTGACCTAGTTGAATTTCCAGATGAAAATGGAGTCTAGACAAAACCTTTATCTCAGCCTTGTGAGATTCTGAACAGAGGACCCAGGTAAGCCGTGCCTAGACTCCTGATTTCCCCAAAATTGTGAGATAGAAGCTAACCCACTAGCTTCCATTACAACACTGTAACCATGAGTTATGGTCAATGGCATGGGCACTGAAGTGTCACATATACCACCCCTGGACTTTGCTCAAAAAAACTTTCTACAAGACCCTCCCCAACATTTTCCCCAGGTTATTAGCCCTATTTTGAGCAGAGATTCAAATACAGTAGACTGGAAGGACTCTGGGCTGTTAATCATTGCATGGGAGGTTGCCTACTGAATGCCTGAAATTGTTTTTTTTTTTTTTTTTTTTTTTTTTTTTTTTTTTATTATACTTTAGGGTTTTAGGGTACATGTGCACAATGTGCAGGTTTGTTACATATGTATCCATGTGCCATGTTGATTTCCTGCACCCATTAACTCGTCATTTAGCATTAGGTGTATCTCCTAATGCTGTCCCTCCACCCTCCCCCCACCCCACAACAGTCCCCGGAGTGTGATGTTCCCCTTCCTGTGTCCATGAGTTCTCATTGTTCAATTCCCACCTATGAGTGAGAACATGTGGTGTTTGGTTTTTTGTCCTTGCGATAGTTTACTGAGAATGATGTTTTCCAGTTTCATCCATGTCCCTACAAAGGACACGAACTCATCATTTTTTATGGCTGCATAGTATTCCATGGTGTATATGTGCCACATTTTCTGAAATTGTTTATTATAATGTATCACTATGAATTTCGTGATTTCTTGTTAAATTAGCTGATATTATTTAGTTTAGCCAAAACCCTATATTCTTGAGGTACAGAAATAATATTTGACAGCAGGATCAGGGCTTAATACCTTAACAATGAAAGCTGAAAAAAAACGACCACAGTATCTTTAAAAATCTCCCTAATGTCTAAAGGAATGAAACTTAGACTGTTCTTATTCTATGACTAGGTCACTTAGTAATAATTCATACAAAAATTGCTGTTTTTCACACCTTTGAAACATTTTTCCTTGGAAATAACTTCAGGCCATGAAGAAAAATTTGCCTGAACTTCAGAGTGCCCTTCTTGGGAATGTTTCTCTTCTTTGCTGGTTCTACCATATTTTTACAAATAACAAGAAACATCAGGTGAGCTAGCCAATAGACCATTGCATTTCACATTCACTCTCAAATCACAAAGCAGAACAAGTGATTCCTTTTGTAGCCTCATCAGTGCTTGCTCTAACATAATCTCCCATCCTTATGTAGAGCAAAGACAGTCTCTTTCAGCTGTTTGCATTTTTCTAACTGCATTGAGTTCTTCGGCCAATTTAGCAATCACTGCATGAATAGAATATTTCCATGCAACCCAAAACAATGTCATAAAGAAACTGCAAAAGAAAAAGTAAAACTACAATGACAAGGGAAGTGGTGACTTTTTTTTAATTGTAGGAGATGGACTTTATATCAAATTAGTAGAACACTAATGTGATGGTTGGTCTGCAACTGATTAGATTTGCTATGAATTCTTTTACCCTGTCACCCAGTTCATAATTCTTATGCTCTTTATCTCAAATTTAGTCATCTTAAAACACATTAAGCTTTTTTTTTTTTTTTTTTTTTGAGACGGAATCTCACTCTGTCACTCAGGCTGGAGTGCAATGGCATGATCTCAGCTCACTGCAACCTCCACCTCCCAAGTTAAACAATTCTCCTGCCTCAGCCTCCTGAGTAGCTGGGATTACAGGTACGTGCCACCACGCCCGGCTAATTTTTGTATTTTAGTAGAGACGGGGTTTCACCATGTTGGTCAGGCTGGTCTTGAACTCCTGACCTTGTGATCCGCCTGCCTCGGCCTCCCAAAGCGCTGGGATTACAGGCATGAACCACCACGCCCGGCAAAATCCACTAAGCTTCTGCATAATAAAGCTCATGGCATTCATGTCCAGGGGGTACACTTTTCCCTCACATCCACCATTATATCATCTCAAGGAATAACATTTCCTAGCAAGCCAACTTTCTTGCAAGTTAATATGTATTGTTGACTTAATCTGAATTAGTGCTTATATATTTTGATGGGTCAATTCCATTTCCTTAATGGTAAAAAATTTGTTGTTATACAATTTGATGCTTTAATACTCTATTGACATTAAGTAATTTTAATAATATGGAGAAAGCTTTCCAATTTTATGATGAATTATTCTTCCAACAAAAATACATGGTTAATTTATTTTTTAATAAAGACCAATAAAATCTAAAATAAACAAGAAGTCTATTATGAAATGATGAAGAGATTTATTAGCTTTCATTATGGTCCCAAAATGTGGTCTAATTAACAGCAATAAACTCAGTCAATGCTAAAGTCATAGAGGCTAAAATAGAATAAACAAATAAATAAATGATTATGCTGTTTTTTGGCATCAATTATCATGCCTTATATATATTTATATATTATATAAGTATATAAAAATATATAAATATATATTATTAATATATAAAAATATATAAATATATATTATTAATATATAAAAATATATAAATATATATATTTCAAATCTATTTGGACTCTGTCCCTTAAATTATTTTATGTTGAAGGAAATGTAAACTCATCTTTAAAAATTAAGACATTACCACTGACCCCACAGAATTACACACACATACACAAACAGTGACTATTATGAACACCTCTATGCACACAAACTAGAAAATTTAGAAGAAATGGATAAATTCCTGGACACATACAACCTCTGAAGACTGAGCCAGGAAGAAATTGAATCCCTAAACTCAGCAATGAGTTCTGAAATTGAATGAGTAACAAAAAGCCCACCAACCAGAAAAAGCCCAAGACCAGATGGATTTACAGCCAAATTCTACCAGATGCATAAAGAAGAGCTGGTACCAATCCTGCTGAAACTTTCAAAAAACTGAGGAAGAAGAACTTCTCATCAACTCATTCTATCATCATCCTGATAACAAAACCTGGCAGAGACACAACAAAAAAAGAAAAGTTCAGGCCAATATTTTTGATGAACATAGATACAAACATCCTCAACAAAATACAAGCAAACTGAATCCAGCAGCACATAAAAAAGCTAATCAGCTACAATCAAGTAAGCTTTATCCCCAGAATATGAGGTTGGTTCAACATATGCAAATCAATAAATGTGATTCATTATATCAACAGAGCTGAAGACAAAAACTACAATTACTCAATAGATGCAGAAAGGCTTTCAATAAAATTCAACATTCCTTGACGTTGGAAACCCTTCACAAACTAGGCACTGAAAGAGCATATTTCAAAAATAATGAGTCATCTATGACAAATCCACAGCCAACATTATACTGAAAGGAGAAAAACTGGAAGTATTCCCCTTGAAAACTGGCATAAGACAAGGTTGTCCTCTCTCATCACTCCTATTCATCATGATATTGAAAATCTTAGACAGAGAAATCAGGCAAGAGAAAGAAAGAATGGGCATCCAAATAAGAAGAGAACTCAGGGGATCCCTGTTTGCGGACAACATGATTCTATATCTAGAAAACTCCATAGTCTCTGCCCAAGCTCTTTGGGCTGATAAACAACTTCAGTAAAGTTTCAGAATACAAAATCTGCACACAAAAATCTGTAGCATTTCTATATCCCAACAACATCCAAATAGGCAAATCAGGAATACAATTTAATTCATAATTGCCACAAAAACAATAAAATACCTAGGAATACAGCTAACAAGGGAGGTGAAAGATCTCTACAACAACAATTATTAAACTGCAGAAAGAAATCAGAGATGACACAAACAAGTAGAAAAACATTCCATGCTCATGGATAGGAAGAATCAATTATTGTTAGAATGGCCATACTGCCCAAAGCAAATTACAGATTCAATGCCATCCTAGTAAACTACCAGTGACATTATATTAGTCTGTCCTCACACTGCTAGGAAGAAATACCCAAGACTGGGTAACTTTTAAAGGAAAGGGGTTTAATTGACTCACAGTTCCACATTGCTGGGGAGGCCCCAGGAAACTTACAATCATGGTGGAAGGCAAAGGAGAAGCAGGCACCTTCTTCACAAGGTGGCAGGATGGAAAAATGCTGAGTGAAGGGGGATGAGCCCCTTATAAAACCATCAGATCTCATGAGAACCTCATTCATTATCATAAGAACAGCATGAGGGAAACTGACTCTGTGATCTAGTTGCCTCCACCTGGTCCCACCTTTGACATGTGGGGATTATGGGATTATGGGAATTACAATTCAAGATGTGATTTGGGTGGGGAGACAAAGACTAACCATATCGAGTGTTCTTCACAGAAAAAAATTATTTTAAAATTCATATGGAACCAAAAAAGAGCCTGAATTGCTGAGGCAATTCTAAGCAAAAAGAAAAAAGCCAAAAGCATCATGCTATTCTACTTCAAACTCTACTATGGGAATACGGTAAAGAAAACATCAAGGTATTGGTACAGAAACAGACACATAGACCAATGGAACAGAATAGAAAACCCAGAAATGAAGCCACACACAACCATCTGAATTTGGACAAAGCTGACACAAACAAGCAATGAAGAAAAGACTCCTCATTCAATAAGTAATGGTGCTGGGATAACTTGCTAGTCATGTGCAGAAAACTGATACTAGACCCCTACCTTACACCACATATAAAAATCAACTCGAGATGGATTAAAGACTTAAATGTAAAACCTAAAACTACAAAAACTCTGGAAGATAACCTAGGAAATATCATTATGGACATAGGACTTGGCAAAGATTTCATGATGAAGACACCAAAAGCAAACAACAAAACCAAAAACTGAAAAATGGGATCTAATTAAATGAAACAGATTATCAGCAGAATAAGCAGACAAACTACAGAATGAGAGAAAATATTTGTAAGCTGTGCATCTGACAAAGGCCCAATATCCAGAACCTATAAGAAACTGAAACAATTTTACAGATGAAAAAAAATCCCATTAAAAATTGGGCAAAAGGCCGGGCCAGGCACGGTGGCTCAAGCCTGTAATCTTAGCACTTTTGGAGGCTGAGGCAGGTGGATCACAAGGTCAGGAGTTCGAGGCCAGCCTGGCCAATATGGTGAAACCCATTCTCTACTAAAAAATACAAAAATTAGCCAGTCATGGTGGCAGGTGCCTGTAGTCTCAGATTCTTGGGAGGTTGAGGCAGGAGAATTGCTTGAACCCGGGAGGCAGAGATTGCAGAGAGCCAAGATCATGCCATTGCACTCCAGGCTAGGAGACAGAGCATACTCTGTCTCCAAAAAAAAAAAAGTGGGCAAAGGTCATGAACAGACACTTCTCAAAAGAAGATATTCATGCAGCCAAGAAATATGAAAAAATGCTCAACATTATTGATCATTAGAGAAATGCATATCAAAAGCACAATGAGATACCATCTCATACCAGTCAGAATGGCTATTACTAAAAAGTCAACAAATAACCGATGCTGGTGAGGCTGTGGAGAAAAGTGAATGCTTCTACATTGCTGGTGGTAATGTAAATTAGTTCAGCCATTGTGGAAAGCACTGTGACAATTCCTCAAAGAACTTAAAACAGAATTACCATCAGACCCAGCAATGTCATTACTGGGTATATACCCACAGGAAAAGAAATTGCTCTTCCATAAAGATACATGGATGCATATATTAATTGCAATACTATTTACAATTGCAAAAACATGGAATCAACCTAAATGCCCATCAGTGACAGACTGGATAAAGAAAATGTTACATACACCATGAAACACTATGCAGCTGTGAAAAAGACAAGACAAAGACATCCTTTGCAGCAACATGGTTGGAGCTGGAGGCCATTATGCTAAACAAAGTAACACAGGAACAGAAAAATAAATACCACATGTTTGCATTTATAGGTGGGAGCTAAACAACAAGGACACATGAGTACTAGAGTGGAAACAGCAGACACTGGAGCCCACTTGAAGGTGGAGGGTGGAAGGAGTGAGAGGATCACAAAAAGTACCTATCAGATACTGTGCTTATTATCCAGGTGATGAAATCGTCTGTATGCCAAACCCCCATGACATGCAGTTTACCTATATAACAACTTTGAACATGTGCCCCCGAAATTAAAATAAAAGTTAAAAGGACTAACCAAAAAAAATTTTGCTGCTTTTTGTCTTCAGTTTTACATCTTAGCTTTTTTATTTTTCAACTTTCCTAGTTTACCTCGTATTCTTTCTGATTTCCACATTAAGAAGAGATTAGAGGAAGTGATTTCAATGTTCTTTTCATTCCAGTAATTAGGCAAAGGATCTCAGAATTATCTGTAAATAGAAAAAGTTAGACAATGGTATATTTGACTTTCATTTAAAACCTGCAAACTGATAAAAAAAAAGTCACATTTAAGAAAGAACTTATAGTGTGAATTCTTTGTATTGGTAACTGTGATTTTTAAAAGCAGCATTCTTTTTATGAGATTCAGGGTTTCAATGAAAACAAAACTTTTGGCATTTACATTATCTAGAGTAGGATATTTAATTATTATTTTTTGATGCATAAGACACGATTAACTCTAGCAAAGAACAATGAGAAAAAGACATATTTAATGTGTAAGTAATAGAAAATTTATTATGCCTCCCAGAGAACTGTTCTGTACATTAATATAAAAAAGCATAATTTAATTTACATGCCTTGCTGAATTTCCAAGGCACTGATGCTGGATCATCAAAGGAACAAGAATATAAATATGCAAAGAATTAATCTGAGGCTCTGCAGTCCTAATATATACACACTGAAATAAAAAATTTTTGCTACCAATGGAAGTTTTCAGTTCTGAGAACCTACTTCCTTTGAAATATTATTAAATTATTCCCATTTTTTATTAATTCCTTACTTAATTAAACTAAGATGTGTTATATACCTACCATTCACCTGAAACTGGGCTAGGTACAGAGATGCATTAATAAGCAAAAAGTTAAGGTTTCAAGCAATGAGTGTGGCAGAAGAGTATTAAGTGTGTCGTTTCATATTGATGAAAGTGCTCAGGAGGAAAGGCCCATGACTCTTTGTGAGTTATAACAAAGGCATGGTTTAGGCTAGGGGGTTCCACAGAAGTGAAGCTTTAGGTTGGATCTGAGGGGCAAATTGAAATTAAGAGGGGAAATGAGGGGAGGAGCCATTCAGAAGGAGCACTCAGACAAGGGCACAGCACATGCAAAACCCAGGTAGGAGAAAATATGTCACAAACAAGACACAAAGAAAGCAATTGTATGGTTGGAATGTCAAGACAAAATGGAGAGTCTGTGGGTTGGAGGTGGAAATGTACTCAGGAACAGGAACAAACATTACAAACCATTTCAATGACTTCTACCAAACGAACCCATTTTTCTTATTGTAAGTTAGTATCGACATTGTATGTGAGTACAGATAGTTAATTTTGGAATAAAATGCAGCAAATATAAGGTGAAATTTGGAAAATAGGACATTAAGTATAATGTGAAATATTACAGGAAGCAAATGGATATATTTTACCAACTAAGTTTCCGACATAATATTCCATGATGATTTTTCATTTAACCAAAATTTTGGTGATTTGGAAGAGGAGATGGTATCTATGTATAAGAAATGCCTCTGGCTGTAAAAAACAGAACTCCTGATTAACAGTGCCTTAAACCATATGGACATTTACTGTTTACCTAACAAGAAATGTAGAAAAAATTTTTTGAAATAACCAAGGATAAAGTTCCTGTTACCTTTCTTTCCTGCCATGCCTAATATCTTGACCACTCATGATTATTAGATGTTTGATATACCTCCAGAGAAAAAGAAAAATAAGGGAAAATCTATGTCCAAAGTAGAAAGAAAGGAGAAGAGGGAGTGCAAATTATGATATTCTACCTCTAATTTTAATCAGGAAAGCAAAATACTTTCCCAACAAATCCAAGGCAGTCCTTCACTTATGTCTCACTGGCCAAAAACAATAATATTTCCACTACTCCTACCTGGCAGGGAGCTGTGAACATGAGAATTTGGCATGTCTCAGACCTTCAGTAGAAAGTGGAAAAGGGAGAAAGCAGAGGCCGTGCTGCCTGGTTATTCAATCAACAGTGCAAATGCCTGAAAAGACTGGGTTATGACAACACTTGCCCTGGAAACCAAGACAGGCAATGTTTATTTTAGACAAAATTATGCACCAGGCTTCTGTTTATCCAACTGGGGTTTTGTGAATATTCTACAATAATTTCTTGGTTTTCTGTTTTGATTTTTATGATCACAGAGAAAAACTTGATGTTGGATCATACAACCATATTAGATCACATGGGTGACTGGACTAGAACCTACCCCTTTATTTGCTTGAGTTTAGATTCATTGACATCAATAGTACATCTTTGGTGGTGATCAGCTAATGAAAAGATATCAGAACATGATAAAGAAAGTACCCCATTCTTGCTGGGTGTGGTGGCTTACGCTTGTAATCCCAGCACTTTGAGAGGCCGAGTCTGGTGGATCATGAGGTCAGGAGTTTGAGACCAGCCTGGTCAACATAATGAAACCTGTCTCTACTAAAAATAAAAAAAAAAAATTAGCCGGATGTGGTGGCATGTGCCTGTAATCCCAGCCACTCAGGAGGCTGAGGCAGGAGAATCACTTGAAGCCAGGAGGCAGAGGTTGCAGTGAGCCGAGATAGCACTACTGCACTCCAGCCTGGGTGACAGAGTGAGACTCTGTTTCCAAAAAAAAAAAAAAAAATTACACCATTCTTTCCCAGAAGTGAAGTCCAAATGATACCATGAAGCACTGTGCAAATAAAGGTTTCACATGAGTTTGAGTAAAGTGATAAGTGAATTGAGTTACCAGATGGCACACAGTAGCATAGGCATGCTAAATGCCTTCAAAACCATGATGTGGCAGTATGATATTCAAATTTAAAACAGATTAAGATTCAGCATGTCAAGATGATTCATCATATTAAATTGAAAACACTAATTTTAATTTTATTGGAGTAATAGTTTGGCTTATACTTTGCAAATTTGTTTCTTATAGCCAAGTCCTGTGAGCATAAGATGTTTATACCTATTTTTATATTTATAAGCATTTAAGAGTATAGTGAAAGCAATACAAGTTAACACTGAGTATATGAGTTAATATTTTTTTCTTTAAAAAGATTCTGTTCAAATTTTAGCAACATTGTATTAGAGGGCCTTTCAAGTTAGTCATGGAAGACCCTAAAATTACCCTTGCCTGCCCTCATGTCAAAAGTAATTAAAAATGTCTACTTCTGCCCTACTCTGTCTTTTGCTAGTCCACATTTTAAAAAGCAATGAATATACTCTTCCTATGTGTCTTTTAGGCTTTGCCCAGGGATTTCATACTCCAACTCAAGAAACAGATCAAAAGACACTGAAGTTTCTGAGTAGTGTCTGCTGGAGTCTTTTATTCAGTGTATAAAATAAAGTGTTTACATTAAAATTTTAAAGCTGGTAGTATTTATCAATAATTTAAGTATTGGTCTTTATGCAGGAAGAGTTGTAAATGAAACTTGATTAATCTCTAATAGAAATCTAATGGATTTGTTCAAACAGAACTTTGCTTTTTCCTCGCAGTAGGCAATAACCCATTTTCATGGAACAGCACAGTCAAGAGAAGTCTTAGAGGCCATCATGTTGTCTCCAGGAAACAGACTTCCGGAAGCTAAGTGGCCTGTGAAGGCCATTTCATAAGCTTAT
Organism: Nomascus leucogenys; assembly: GCF_006542625.1. Classification (NCBI taxonomy): domain Eukaryota; kingdom Metazoa; phylum Chordata; class Mammalia; order Primates; family Hylobatidae; genus Nomascus; species Nomascus leucogenys. Next base: position 65,877,364 of record NC_044385.1, read on the forward strand.
AGAAATATAAGGATTGGGACCCGGATGTCCAGAAGATTATGGGTCTTTTTCCTAGTATCATATACCTAAAAAAAGGAACTGTCTATTTGGGGTGGAAGTGGGGAGTGAAAAAATTTGTATTAAAAACTGATTCACTGAGCAGTGGCCTATGCCTCTCTTGTGCACGTTCTCATTGCTGTATTATTGAATAAGTCAACACCCTACTCACAAATTATGATCAACCTGAAGTGTGCATTTAGGAAAAGTGGTCCTCTAGTAAGTGCCCATCCTTTGTCATCAAGAAAACAGTACTAACGATCCTAACTGCTATAAAGCCTCTTACAAAAATCTCTAAAGTTGATTCCACAATAAAATATTTACCAGAAAATATTCAATGATAAAAAAGGCAGTCAGTACACAGAGATTGGTAAATATTTAGTCTTTAAATAAATGGATGAGGGCGTCAATTACAAATAATTATGTTAGATAAAAATAATGAAGGCTCTGAGCAGTTTGAATGTCTCATATGGAATCATACCTCTGCATAAAGACAAAAAAATGGAGACGTGATTAAAGAATCCTATTAAAGACTTTGGGGAAAAATTGATGCTTATTTTGAGCAAATCTTTCTTTAAAGTGGTCTTTCTAGTTAGCTGGTGTATCTTGACAGTCATTTGTGGTGGTTGCTTTTGTTTAATTTGGGAGGCATATTTATGCTCAGCAATCACTACGACGTGCCAAATTTTGAAATATATTGGGCATGACTTAAATAAATACCACCCCCAAAATTTCCACAATTGTAAGTTAGAAGATTCAGCTCTAAAACTCCAGATTTGCTAAATGACTCCTTAACACTGAGTGCAGCAGCAGCTGAGCAGTTTTCCTCTCTCTGGTGCAATCTGTATTTGTACCTAGCGGCCATATTTTCTTTTATCAGATACTGTTGCTAGGGCAACCACCTCCTTTGTAAGGGCTCAACGTAGCTGCTTCTTTTTGGAAGGGGCCTCTGGGCTGGTTGCCAGATTTTCAATACTCAAATTCAGGATTCCACTGTAGCTTACTTAACCCTTTCACTGGCCTGAGAATAAATGGAGTGCAAAAGCTTTTTTAATTTTTTTTTTTAATTTTACGTTAAGTTCCGGGATACATATGCAGAATGTGCAGGTTTGTTACATAGGTATACATGTGCCATGGTGGTTTGCTGCACTTATCAACCCATCATCTAGGTTTTTAGCCCTGGATGCATTAGATATTTGTCCTAATGCTCTCCCTCCCCTTGCTCCAGACCTCTTGACAGGCCTTGGTGTGTGTTGTTCCCCTCCCTGTGTCCATATGTTCTTTGTTCAATTCTCACTTATGAGTGAGAACATTAAATGTTTTGTTTTCTGTTCCTGTGTTAGTTTTCTGAGAACGATGGCCTCCAGCTTCATCCATGTCCCTTCAAAGGACATGATCTCATTCTTCAAACCACGGCTCAAGGAAATAAAAGAGGACACAAACAAATGAAAAAACATTCCATGCTCATGGATAGGAAGAATCAATGAAAATGGCCATACTGCCCAAAGTAATTTATAGATTCAATGCTATTCCCATCAAGCTACCATTGACTTCCTTCACAGAGTTAGAAAAAAACTACTTTAAATTTCACATGGAACCAAAAAAGAGCCTGTATAACCAAGACAATCCTAAGCAAAAAGAACAAAGCTGGAGGCATCAGACTACCTGACTTCAAACTATACTACAAGGCTACAGTAACCAAAACAGATTTTATCCCAAAGAGAAGGAGAGCTATCAGGTGACAAATCTAGAAATACTCTTTTACCAGGACACATACTGTGTTGAGAAGGAAAATAAAGGAGATTTTTGTTTTAATAATTAAAGAGAAGAAAATCATTGTTGTTTTTCAGGACAATTCACAAGGGTTGTGATTTAAGTTCAATTTATACTTCTCTGATTCTAACTCCATAGAGGGCAAAAATCAGCTCACATTAATGAAAGGATTTTTAGTATATCCTTACTCTTCCCTACTGAGGCACAAAATGTAGCATTATTACAGAAGAAAAAATAAAAGCTTCTTAATCTAGTCTTATTATAATCATTGCAGCAAACCATATTTCTTGAGTTCCTTCTATCCTACTTCCTTTATTGCTAGTCTCATTAGACTTCAAGATTGAGAAGAGAGGCTCACAGGTGTGTCTACCTTCTGACTCTTTCCAACTCTATGAAACTGTTCCCTTTATCTTTAACTCTAATTATTAGAAATTTTTTATATTTTGATGCAGTCTGAGTGAAGCATCCATTTCTATGTTCTACTTCTGTCCTTTGAAGTCATGTAGAATAAATCTCAACCTTTATCCATTTTAGTAAAATTAAAAACAGCCGTTATGTCTCCCAAGTATGGCGGCTGTGGAGTTTTGACTTCAAAAGACCTACTGGGGGAGCGTACTTGATTGACAGCCTCCAATGGCTGCACTTTGGCTGCTTAGGGGTATGGAAGCCAGGCCATTCTTCCGTTGGGCTGCTTCCACCCCATGACTGAACACAGCTGCAATTCTAGAACAAAGCGATTCCTGTCCTATGGGAGATTCATCTAAAAGCTAACTTTAGCTTCCAACTTTCCATGGGTCTGGCCAAGACTTTTTTTTTTAGAACCTTGCTATGATTTGAAGCTCTTCATATACAATCCTTCAATTCTTTCCACAGGTGTCAGAGCTGTGCCAGAGCATTAAGACTCTTCCTATCTATTACTCCTCTCTCCCCCTTTATCCTTGTATACATCATAGATATTTTTCTAATGAATCTCCTGTGCATCCAGTCCTGTCTGGCTATCTGCTTCTTGGGGGACTCAGACACACCAAGTGTGTTCTTTTTCAGGCTAAATATTCTCAGATAATCAGTCTTTAATATACATGTAGCGCTTTGCAGACCTTTGTCTTCCAGATGCATTCCAGCCTCTCAATGTTCCTCTTAAGTGATGCACCATGTAGGAAAACATTTCCCAGGACTCTTTGAACAACACAGAACTGCACGCATTGTCAGTTCTTGTATTCTGACTACAATGTTTTCTTAATGCATTTCAGGATGGCATTAACATTTTGGGCAGTTTTATCACTCTGTTGATTCCTGCTGAGCATGTAGAAAACCAAATGAAGAGTTTGGATTTAGTCAAATAAAATTCAAGAATATTTCAGCTGTCCTATTCAAGCATTGTGGAATTTGAATCCACTAAGAGTTTTTCACATGCGCTATTTGTAATAAAATTCCTCCTGTTCTGTCCTATACAGGCAATTAACCTAGGCATAGGTGTTCACATCTGTTCTAAGTTTATTTTATTAGATAAATTCAGGAATTTCTACCATCCATTGTATTAGCATTAGTATAAGCTATGCCTTTACTTCCTGCCACTTTGGAATTTCGTAAGTATGACAGCAATATTTATATTACAACTATTGACCAAAATGCATAGACACCACGAAAGAGAAGTCACAAGATATGTTAAATCAATCATCACCTTTGGGAAGGGTCATTAATTCAATAACATATCTGCAAAATTGTATTGCCATTCATAGCATATTTCTCCATCTTTTCTGTGAGAAATTTTCAAGTGTATTACACAAACATAAGTAGAACACACTTCAAAGCATTTTCTTAGTCTATAAATAAACTATAATAAAATACTATATGACTTGCTTTTAACCTATGTAGGTACTCAATGTTTATTAATTTCTTCCCTCTTTCTGGTGTACATTCATATTTGAAGTTATTCTGAAATGTAAAAGGGGTGGGATAATTTCTGAATATGTCTCACTATTATTAACAAAGTTTGCCTTGATACTATTATGCATGTAAATGGTTAATAATATTTCAACTCATTGTGTAAAAGCAATTTAGTTGTAAGATTTTTTTTTCTTAGTAAGACCCTTTTCAAAATGAGGTTCTTAGAAGGCAGTTTGTCAGAGAATCATGACCAATCCCTTGCCTCCCCATCCCTACACAAAACAAAACCAAAAACCTCACTGAGAGGTGAAAAAGAATTCTAAGTGTAAAGAAAATTTCAGTTAACATGATTAAAGCTCACTTAGGTAGAATTTCTAAAACCTTTCAGTGTCTCTCATTTATCATTGTTAAAGGAATTTGGAGATTTGTAATACAAGATTCTTTAATGCTTAGCAATATTGTGTTTCCCATGGATAGTCACACAGAATGTTGACTTAGACTTTCCTGTTCTCCCCTCTTTACTTTTCAATAACACAAATCATTTGTGCATATTGGTCAAATACAAGTTTCCAAGCAAAATATTTAAAAAGAGAACTAAATGAACAGAAATACATTTATTCTAAAACTACCAGGAAAGAGCACATGTTTGGAAAAAAAGATGTGTTTCCATTCTCTCAAGAGTTATATGTGTGTGTGTGTGTGTGTGTGTGTATCTATATCTATATATCTCTCTATATATATATTAAAGTTGGTGCAAAAGTAATTGCAGTTTTTGCCATTACTTTTAAGTGTTATTTGAAATTGTGAGTGACATGAAAGAATTTTTTGTGATAATGGAAATACCTATCTTGATTGTAGGATTGTAGTGGTGATTGCACCGATGTCTACATTTGTCAAAGTGCACACACACAGACACACACTTATCTATATACATGCAAAAATAATTGTATAAGCCAAAATTATAGTAATTTAAGTGGTATTTAAAATTTTACCAAATATTTAAAATATGTAAGATAAATTGTTAAAACTGGATCTACTATTACTGACAGTCACTTTTTATAAAATTTATAATATAAACTCACATCTGTAAAGATATCTACTGCTTGATTCTTTTAAGCATTTTAATCAAGCAGAGAATGAAGATGACACACATAGGCCCATAGAAGGGAACAGAATATTTATTTGAATTGTCCATTCAATTTAGGTATCCTCTTCCAAAATATCCTAAAAGATGGATTTTGGGGTGGAAGAAACTTTTTTTTTTTTAAAGATACAGTTTTGCTCTTGTTGCCCAGGCTGGAGTGCAGATGTGCGATCTCGGCTCACTGCAACATCTGCCTCCCAAGTTAAAGCGATTCTTCTGCCTCAGCCTCCCAAATAGCAGGGATTATAGGAGCCCACCACCATGCCCGACTCACTTGTATTTTTAGTAGAGATGGGGTTTTGCCAAATTGGCCAGGCTGGTCTTGAACTCCTGACCTCAAATGATTTGTCTGCCTCGGCCTTCCAAAGTGCTGGGATTACAGGTGTGAGCCACCATGCCCAGCCATTTTTTTAATTTATCGGGCTATTGTTTACAACCAATAAAATATCCCATTCTAAGAATATAGATTGGCGCATTTTGACAAGTGTAGACACCCCTGTAACCATGACTATAATCAAGATATATATTTCCATCATCACAGAAAATTCCTTTGTGTCATCCACAGCTCCAGGTAACTGCTGATGTACTTTCTGTCACAATATATTAGTTTTCCTTTTCTATGATTGTATATAAATGTAATCATAATGTAAATGCTCTTGTGTCCTGGCTTCTAAGCAGCACATTGTTGGGATTCATCCATGTTTTGTGTGAATGACTATTCTGTTACCTTTTTTTTTCTTTAACTTTTAAGTTTCAGCATACATGTGCAAGATGTGCAGGCTTGTTACGTAGGTAAACATGTACCATGGTGGTTTGCTGCACAGATCAACGCGTCACCCATGTATTAAGACCAGCATCTATTAGCTATTCTTCATGATGCTCTCCCTCTCCCTACCCATGAGAGGTCCTAGTGTGTGTTATTGCACACCACGTGCCCATGCGTTCTCATCGTTCAGCTCCCACTTCTAAGTGAGAACATGCAGTGTTTGATTTTCTGTTCCTGTGTTAGTTTGTTGAGGATAACAGTTTCCAGCTCCATTCATGTCCCTGCAAAGAACATAATCTTGTTCCTTTTTATGGTTGCATAGTATTCCATGGTGTATATGTACCACATTTTCTTTATCTAGTCTATCACCGATGGGCATTTGGGTTGATTTTATATCTTTGCTATTGTGAATACTTCTGCAATGAACATATGCGTGCAAGTATCTTTATAATCGAATAATTTATATTTCTTTCGGTATATACTCAGTAACAGAATTGTAAGGTCAAATGGTATTTCTGCCTCTAGATCTTTGAGAAATTGCTACACTGTCTTCCACAGTGGTTGAACTAATGTACGTTCTGACCAGCAGTATAAAAGCGTTCTTTTCTATCCACAACCTTGCCAGCATCTGTTCTTTCTGGACTTTTTAATAATCACCTTTCTGACAGGTATGAGATGGTATCTCATTGTGGTTTTCATTTGCATTTGTCTAATAATCAGTGATGTTGAGCTCTTCTTATATATTTGTTGGCCACATAAATGTCTTCTTTTGAGAAGTGTCTGTTCATGTTCTTTGCCTACTTTTTAATGTTTTTTCTTTTCTTGTAAATTTAAGTTCCTTGTAGACTCTGCATATTAGACCTTTGTCAGATAGATAGATTGCAAAAATTTTCTCCCATTCTGTAGGTTGTCTTTTCAAACTGATGATAGTTTGTTTTGCTGTGCAGAAGCTCTTTAGTTTAATTAGACCCCATTTGTCAATTTTCATTTTTGTTACAATTGCTTTTGGCATTTTTGTCATGAAATCTTTGCCATGCCTATGTCCTCAATAGCATTACCTAGATTTTCTTCTAGGGTTTTTAGAGTTTTGGGTTTTAAATTTAAATCTTTAATTTATCTTGAGTGAATTTCTGTATATAAGGTGAAAAGGAGGGGTCCCGTTTCAATTTTCTGCATATGGCTAGCCAGTTCTCCCAGCACCATTTATTAAATATGGAATCCTGCCTCCATTGTTTGTTTATGGCAGGTTTCTTGACGATCAGATCTTGTAGGTACGTGGTCTTATTTCTGAGTTCTCCATTCCCTTCCATTGATCTATGCATCTATTTTTGTACAAGTACCATACTGTTTTGGTTACTGTAGGCTTGTAGTATAGCTTAAAGTCAGGTAGCATAATGCCTCCAGCTTTGTTCTTTTTGTTTAGGATTGTCTTGGCTATTCAGGCTCTTTTTTGGTTCATATAAACTTTAAAATGGTTTCTTCTAATTCTGTGAAAAATGTCAATGTTAGTTTAATGGGAATAGCATTGAATCCATAAATTTCTTTGGGCAGTATGGCCATTTTCATGATATTGATTCTTCCGAACCATGAACATGGAATGTTTTTCGATTTGTTTGTGTCCTCTCTGATTTCCTTGAGCAGTGGTCTGTAGTTGTCCTTGAAGATGTTCTTCACTTCACCTGTTAGCTGTGTTCCTAGGTATTTTATTCTCTTTGTGGCAATTGTGAATGGAAGTTCATTCATGATTTGTCTCTTGGCTTGTCTCTTGTTGGTGTTATAGGAATGCTAGCGATTTTTGCACATTGATTTTGTATCCTGAGACTTTGCTGAATTTTCTTATCAGCTTAAGAAGCTTTTGGGCTGAGACAATAGGATTTTCTAGATATATAGGATCATGTCATCTGCAAACAAAGATAATTTGACTCCTCTCTCCCTATTTGAATACCTTTATTTCTTTCTCTTGTCTGATTGCCCTGGCCAAAACTTCTAGTTCTATGTTGAATAGGCATGGTGAGAGAGGGCGTCCTTGTCTTGTCCCAGTTTTCAAGGGGAATACTTCCATCTTTTTTCCATTCAGTATGATATTGGCTGTAGGTTTGTCATATATGACTGTTATTATTTTGAGGTATGTTTCTTCAATACCTAGTTTACTGAGAGTTTTTAACACGAAGGAGCTTGAATTTTATCAAAGGGCTTTTCTGTATCTATTGAGATAATCATGTGGTTTCTGTCTTTAGTTCTGTTTGTGTGATGAATTACATTTATTGATTTGCATATGTTGAACCAACCTTGCATCCCAGGGATGAAGCCAACTTGATCGTGGTGGATAAGCTTTTTGATGTGATGCTGGATTCTGATTACCAGTATTTTATTGAGGATTTTTGCATTAAAGTTTATCAGAGATATTGACCTGAAGTTTTCTTTTTTGTTGTTGTATCTCTGCCAGGTTTTGGTATCAGGATGATGCTGGCCTCATAAAATGAGTTAGGGAGGAGATCCTTCTTTTTAATTGTTTGGAATAGTTTCAGTCAAAATGGTATTATCTCTTCTTTGTACCTCTGGTAGAATTCAGCTGTAAATCTGTCTGGTTCTGGGCTTGGTTGGTAGGCTATTTATTACTGCCTCAATTCAGAACTCATTTTTGGTCTACTCAGGGATTTGATTTCTTCCTGATTCAGTCTTCGGAGAGAGTATGTGTCCAGGAATTTGTCCATTTCTTCTAGCTTTTCTAGTTTATGTGTGTAGAAGTGTTTATAGTGTTCTCTGATAGTTGTCTGTACTTTGGTGGCGTCAGTGTTGATATCCCCTTTATCATTTCTTATTGTGGCTATTTGAGTCTTCCCTCTTTTCTTCTTTGTTAGTCTAGCTAGTGGTCTATTTTACTTTATTTTTTCAAAAAATCAGTGCCTGGATTTGTTGATTTTTTAAAGGGTTTTTTGTGTCTCTATTTCCTTCAGTTCTGCTCTGATCTTGGTTATTTCTTGTCTTCTGGTAGCTTTGGGATTTGTTTGCTCTTGGTTCTGTAGTTCTTTTTGTTGTGTTGTTAGGTTGTTAATTTGAGTTGATGTAAGGATTTAGTGCTATAAATTTCCCTCTTAGCACTGCTTTAGTTGTGTCCCAGACATTCTGGTACACTGTCTTTTTTTGTTCTTATTAGTTTCAAAGAACTTCTTGGTTTCCACCTTAATTCATTATTTATTCATGATGAATTCAGTAGCAGGTTGTTCAATTTCCATGTAGTTGTGTGGTTTTGAGTAAATTTCTTAGTCTTGAGATCTAATTTGATTGTGCTATAATCTGAGAGAGTATTTGTTATAATTTCAGTTCTTTTGCATTTGCTGAGGAGTGTTTTACTTCCAATTATGTGATTAATTTTAGAGTAACTGCCATGTGGTGATGAGAAGAATGTATATTCTGCTGTTCTGGGGTGAAGAGTTTTGTAGATATCTATCAGGTTTGCTTGATCCAGAGCTGAGTTCAGGTCATGAATATATTTGTTAATTTTCTGTCTTAATGATCAGTCTAATATTGTTAGTGGGGTGTTAAAGTCTCTCACTATTATTGTGTGGGAGTCTAAATCTCTGCATATACATTTAGGATAGCTAGCTATTTTTGTTGAATTGAACCCTTTACCGTTATGTAATATCCTTCTTTTTCTGTTTTGATCTTTGTTGGTTTAAAGTCTGTTTTGTCAGAAACTAGGATTGTGACCCCTGCTTTTTTCTATTTTCCATTTGTGTGGTAAATTTTCCTCCATCTATTTTTTTCTGTGCCTATGTGTATCTTTGCACATGAGATTGGTCTCTTGAAGATAGCATACCAATGAAGATTAGCTCTATCCAACTTGCCATTATGTTTCTTTTAATTGGGGGCATTTGGCCCATTTACATTTAAGGTTAATATTGTTATGTGTGAATTTGATTCTGTCATTGTGATGCTAGCTGATTATTTTGCAGACTTGTTTATGTGGCTGCTTCATAGTGTCACTTGTCTGTGTACTTCAGTGTATTTTTGTAGTGGCTGGTACCAGTTTTTCCTTTCCATATTTAGTGCTTCCTTCAGCAGCTCTTGCAAGGCAGGCCTGGTGGTGACAAATTCCCTCAGCATTTGCTTGTCTCAAAAGGATATTATTTCTCCTTTGCTTATGAAGCTTAGTTTGGTCAGATATAAAACTCTGGGTTAGAAATTCTTAAGAATGTTGGATATTGGCCCCCAACTCTTCTTGTTTGTAGAGTTTCTCTGAGAGGTCCACTGTTAGTTTGATAGGTTTCCCTTTGTAGGTGACCTGGCCTTTCTCTCTGGCTGCCCTGACATTTTTTTTTTTCTTTTCAACCTCAGATTATGTGTCTTGGGGTTGATCTTCTCATGGAGTATCTTACTGGGGTTCTCTGGATTTCCTGGATTTGAATGTTGGCCTGTCTTGCTAGGTTGCGGAAGTTCTCTTGGATGATATCCCGAAGTATGTTTTCCAGCTTTGTTCAATTCTCCCCATCTCTTTCAAGTACCAAAATCAGTTGTAGGTTTGGTCATTTTACATAGTTCCATATTTTTCAGAGGTCTTATTTGTTCCTTTTCATTCCTTTTTTTGCTGTTCTTGTAGGCCCATTTTATTTCAGAAAGATAGTCTTCAAGCTCTGAGATTCTTTCCTCCACTTGGTCTATTCTGCTATTGATACTTGTGATTGCATTGTGAATTTCTCATGTTGTGCTTTTCAGCTCCATCATTTCAGTTATGTGCCTCTCTAAACTGGCTATTCTGGTTACCAGCTACTGTACTACTTTATCATGATTCTTAGCTTCTTTGCATTGGGTTACAATATGCTCCTTTAGCTCAGTGCAGTTCGTTATTACCCACCTGCTGAAGCCTAATACTGTGAATTCATCCATCTCAGCCTTAGCCCAATTCTGTGCCCTTGCTGGAGAGGTGTTGCAGCCATTTGGAGGAGAAGAGTCACTCTGGCTTTTCGAGTGTTCAGCATTTTTGTATTGATTCTTTCTCATCTTTGTGGGATTATCTACCTTCAATTTTTGGAGTTGCTGATCTTTTAATGTGGTTTTTGGGGACTTTTGTTGATGTTTCTTTCTGTTTCTTTGTCTTTTAACAGTCAGGCCATTATTTGGTATATGGGTATGGAGCAGTGGGTCTGCTTCACACTCAGTTGCCTCAACTTTTCCCTTACCTGGAGGTATCACCAGTGAAGGCTACAAAACAGCAAAGGTGGCGGTCTTCTCTTACCTCTGGGAGCTCCAACTCAGGCAGGTACTGACCTGTTGCTGGCCCAGAAGCTCCTGTAGGAGGTGTTTGGAAACCCCTGTTGGGAGGTCTCACCCAGTCAGGAGGGACAGGATCAGAGACCCACTGAAAGAAGCAGTCTGGCTGCTTTTTGGTAAAGCAGATGTACTGCATCGGGGGGAACTCTTTCCTTCCTTGTCCAGATAGCCTGGACTCTCTGGAGTCAGCAAGCTGGAAAGGCTGAGTCGACTAAACCACAGGACATCAGTCATTTCTCCCTCAAGGGGCTCTGTCCCAGAGAGAGATCAGAGTTCTGTCCATATAACCCTGGCTGGAGTTTCTCAAATTCTCACAGGGAGACCCCACTCAGTGAGGAGGGATAGATCATGGTCCTACTTAAAGAAGCAGTCTGGCCGTGATGTGACAAACCAGCTGTGCTGTGACATGGGGGACTCCTCCTCATCGGGACTGTCTGGGCTCCCTGGAGCCTGCAGGCTAGAACAGCTGATTTTGGCCTAACCACAGAAATGGCAGCTGCCCCTCCCCCTGGGAACTCCTCTTCCTCAGGCAGTCTCCAGTCTGTTGCACTGGCTAGCTGGAATTCCAAGCCAGTCGCTCTTAACTTGTGAGATGCCTTAGAAGTGGGGAAGTGGGGCCCACTGAACAATGGTGCTTGGCTCCCTGGATTCAGCCTCCTTCCTAAGGCAGTGTACAGATGCATCTCTTGCCTTGCCAGGATTCCCAGAGCCAGAGTGTGTAAAACTCCTGGGTCTCTGTGAAGAGACTGTGCACAGCTTTGTGTAACGAATCCAAGGCCCTGATTGCATGGTCTCGTGTGGCTCTCCTGATCCATGGTCTGCAAAGATCTATGGGAGAAGCATGGTTTCCTGTGTAGCGTTGCACAATCACTCAGGGATTTCTGTGGCTGGGGGTGGAAGTTCCTTCAGCTCTGTGCCACTCTTGGGTGGGCTGTTGCACCAGCCTGCTTTTCTTTGTTTTCTGTGGGTTGAGTTTTTTACCTGGTTAGTCTCGATGTTAGAACCTGGATATTTCAGTTGAAACTTTCGAATTCACTGCTATTTTCATTCCTCTCCATGAGATCCATGAACTGCAGCTGCTTCTAATTGGCCATGGTAAATTAGAATGGCAAGTTGGATAGAGTTAATACCCATTGGTATGCTGTCTTCAAAAGACCCATCTCATGTGTAAAGATACACATAGGCTCTAACTGGCCATCTTGGCCTTTCCTATTCTGTTACTTTTTACTTCCTTTAAATGCATAGCATTTTTTATTCATTTACATGCTGATAGTCATTTGGATTTTTCCAATTTTGGTCTAATATGAAAAAATCCGTGTATAATTTTATGACATATGCTTTCATTTCTTTTAGTATAAGTAAAAATGCTTCATCATATAACAAGTATATGTTTATCTTTATAAAACTATGTCTAATTGTTTTCCAAAGTGGTCAGATTATTTTATATTTCCACTAATAATATATGAGAGGGAGCTCATATATTATTGGATTATTTTACATTTCCACTAATAATAATTCTGGAAGCTCTACATCCCCATCAGCACTGAGTATGGTCAGCCTTTTCCATCTACCTAGTCTACTGGATGTGTAGTTGTATTTCATTGAGGTTTTAATTTTCATTTAGCTGATCACTATTAAAATCAAGTGTACTTTTATGTGCATATTGGCTATTCTTGAATATATTCTTTTTTGAAGTATCTGTTCAAATTGTTTTTCTATTTTTAATAGGGTTATTTTTCTTCTTATTGTGTTCTGAGTTTTAAAAATATTCCAGATACAAGCTTTGACATGCATATGAGTTTTTTTTTTCATTCTGTTTGTCTCTTCTTATTCCCAAAGGAGTCTTTTGAATAACAGAAGATTTCAATTTTATGAAGTATAATTTGTTAATTGTTAATTGTTTTCTATGTATGGATCAATTTATCTGTGATAGGCACATTTATGTCTTCCTTTTGAAACTATGCCTTTTTTTTTTTTTTTTGCACTGGTGTCGATGTGATGAAAGCAAGAACTTTGCTTTGCTTCCATTCTTAGAGAAAAAGTTTTCAGGCTTTTATCATTAAACATTATGTTAGCTGTGGGATTTTTAGAGATACTTTTTATTAAGTTGAGAACATTTCCTTTAATCAATATTTTGATATAATTTTTTTAATCAAAAGAGGTTTCAAATTTTTTGAAATGTTTGTTCTATATCTACTGAGATAATTATATAAAATTCCCACATTCTTATGTTAATGGCATGAATTACACATCAACTTTGCATTCCTGGGATAAACAAATTTCACTTTTTCAGGTTTCATTTTCTTGATGTTGGTGAATGTGATTCCTAATATTGTATTAAGAATATTGCTTCTCAATAATAAGAATATTGTTTTCTTATTAGTAATATTCTTCTTAATAGTAAGAATATTACTTCTTAATACCATGTTTGTGGTAGTCAGAATACTGGCTCCCCCAAATATGTCCACACCCTAATCCACTTTATCTGTGACTTTTCTGGAAAAAGGAACTTCAAAGATGTGTTTCAAGTTAAAGACCATCAGCTGGGGATTATTCTGCATTATCAGAGTGAGGCCAATCTAATGACAAGAGTCTTTAAAAGTAGATAAGCTTTCCTGGTGGTGGTCGGGGAGATATGTCAACAGAAGCAAGGTCAGAGAGACGTGGTGTTGCTGGCTTTAAAGATGGAGGAAAACAGCTATAAACCAATACATGTTGCTGGCCTCTAGAGACAGGAAAAGGCAAGGAAATGGATACTGTACTAGAGCACCAAAAAAGGAATGCAGCCCTGACAATCCTTGATTTTATTCCAGTGTGTCAGATTTCTGACCTACAGACCTATATGATAATAAATCTGTGTTAAGCTACTAAGTTTGTGGAAATTTGTTCCAGTAACAGCAACAACAAAAAACTAATACAATGTTCATGAAAGATATTTGTTAGTAGGTTTCTTGTAGTTTTCTTCTTATTTTTTTATCAAGGTAATACTGGCCTTATAAAATGAGCTAAAAAGTGTTCTGTCTTGTTAAATTTTATAAAAAAATTTGTGTTATTTTGCATTACTTCTTCCAGAAATGTTCAACAGATTTCACCAATGAAGCTATCTTAATGTGTACCTTTCTTTGTGAGCAGGTTCTAAATTAAAGTTTGAATTATTTAATGATTATAGAGCATTTCACACTTTCTAAATTCTCTTGTCTGGTTTTACATTTCACATATTTGTTTATTTTAGTTAAATCTTTGAATTAATTAAACTAATATTCCCTTAGGATTTTTTTAATGTCTGTAGGATCTATAGTAGTACTCCCTCATTTATTCTTAAAACTGTTAATTTGCTTCCTCTCATTTTTACTTGATCATTACAGCTAGAAATTAATCAGCTCATCTACATTTTCAAATTAGCAGCTTTTAGATTTTTTATTTATTTTCCTGTTTGCCAGATTTTTATGTTACCGATTTCTGCTCAGATTTTTATTATATTTTTTCTTCTATATACTTGGATTTAACTGGCTTGCTTGTTTCTTAAAAATAAAACTTAGACCACTGATTTAGCCCTTTTCTAATATGAGTATTTACAGCTATGTATTTTTCTTTACTCACTCTTTTATCTCCACTTTCAAAATTCTGATGATTTAATTTTATTTTCCTTCAGTTAAAATGATTTGGGTTTTCTTTTTTGACTCATGGAGTATTTAGAAGTGTGATAATTAATTTTCAAATACTTGCCAGTTTTCCAGACATTGCTTTTCCCTCATATTGTTGTGTTTTATTTACAATAAAGTTTTATTATAGTCAAAGAACATATTCTGTAAAGTGTCAATACTTTAAAATTCATTGGGAATTGTATTGTGACCCAGAAAATGGTATAACTGTGACATTTTCATGTGCGTTTGAACAGACTGTATTAGGCAGTAAAGGAATGGGTATTTAAAAATATGAATTACATCAAGTATGTCAGTAGCATTCAAAAGTTCTGTATATTTACTGATTTTATGTTTACTTGAAATTACTGGAAGAAGAATGTTGAAATCTCTAAATGTAATTGAAAAGTCTCTACTTTTCTTTGAAGTTTGTCTGTTTTGCTTCACTACTTGAGCAGCTCTGTTATTAAATGCATACATACTTGGGATTATTATGTCTCTTTGATGAATTGAACTTTTTTTGTATTGTGGCTGTCCCTTTTTTCTTTTGGTAATATTTCTTATGAGGTTTATTTTCTCAAATATTACTATAGACATTTCAACTTTGTTATAATCGATGATTGCATGATATAAGTTTTTCCATTCTTTGTCATTTAAACTCTTGGCCACTTTATAAATAAGTGGAAAGAGAAATTGATTAATGGGTACAAATAATATATTTTCATAGAAGAAATAAGACCTAGTGTTCAATAGAGCAGTAGGGTGACTATACAATAATCAATTGTATTTCAAAATAGCTAGAGGAGAATAATTAGAATGTTTCCAGCATAAAGAAAAGAAAATATTTAAGGTCGTCGGTATCCCAATTACATTGACTTAATTTTACAAATTATGTGAATGTATTAAATTGTCATGTGCATCCTGAAAATATGTACCTTTATTATATATCAATAAAATTTTAAAAGTGATATACAGATAGCATGTATTTGCTTACCGACAATATATAGTTAGTAACTGTTTATTTGGATCTTTTCTCTTTTCTTCTTTAGTAGTCTAGCTAGTGACCTATCTTATTAATCTTTTCAAAAAACCAATTCCTGAATTCACTGATATTTGAATGTTTTTTTGTGTCATGATTTCTTTCAGTTCAGCTCTGATTTTGGTTATTTCTTGTCTTCTGCTAGCTTTGAGGTTGATTTGTTCTTGCTTCTCTAATTCTTTCAGTTGTAATGTTAGGTTGTTAATTTGAGATCGTTCTAAATTTTCCATATGGGTTTTTAGTGCTATGAATTTCTCTCTTAATACTGCCCTAGCTGTGTCCAGAGATTCTGGTTTGTTGTATCTTTGTTCTCATTAGTTTCAAAGAACTTCTTGAATTGTGCCTTAATTTCATTATTTACCCAAAAGTCATTCAGGAGAATGTTGTTTAATTTTCATGTATTTGAATTGTTTTGAAAAATTTTCTTAGTCTTCTATTTGTATTCCACTTTTGTCTGAGAAAGTGTTTGGTATGATTTCCATTCTTTTGCCTTTGCTGAGGATTGTTTTATGTCCAATCACATGGTCAACTTTAGAGTATGTGCCATATGGCAATGAGAAAAATGTATATTCTGTTTTTGAATAGAGAGTTCTGCAGATGTCTATTGGATCCATTAGGTGCAATGTTGAGTTCACATCCTGAATATCTTTGTTAATTTTCTGCCTCATTGATCTGTCCAATACTGTAAGTGGAGTGTTGAAGTCTCTTACTGTTATTGAGTGGGAGTCTATATCTCTTTGTAGGTCTCTAAGAACTTGGTTGAGAATCTAGGTGCTTCGGTGTTAGGTGCATATACATTTAGGACAGTTAGGTTTTCTTGTTGAGTTGAACCCTTTACCATTATGTAATGCCCTTCTTTGTCTTTTTTGATCTTTGTTGATTTAAAGTCTGTTTCATCTAAAATGAGCATTGTAACCCTGCTTTTTTCTGTTTTAATTTGCTTGGTAGATTTTCCCCCACCCCCTTATTTTGAGCCTATGTGTGTCATTTCATGTGAGAAGAGTCTCTTGGAGACAGGATACCATTAGGCCCTAGTTTTTTATATACCTTGCCACTCTGTGTGTTTTAAGTGGGGGCATTTAGTCTGTTTACATTCAAGGTTTTTATTGATATATGTGGATTTGATAGAATTTCTCCCCAGAAAATGGGTTTTTATTCTCTATCGCGTTGTCAGTCTGCAAATTTTTCAAACTTTTATGCTCTGCTTTCTTTTGAACACTTTACTGCTTAGTAATTTCTTCTGCCAGATACCGTAAATCATCTCTCTGAAGTTCAAAGTTTCACAGATCTCTAGGGTGGAGGTAAAATTATGCCAGTTTTTCTTTTTGCATAGCAAGAATCACCTTTACTCCAGTTCCCAAGAAGTTCCTCATTTCCATCTGAGCCCACCTCAGCCTGGACTTCATTATCCATATCCCTATCAGCATTTTGATCAGAGCCATTCAACAAGTCTCTAGGAAGTTCCAGACTTTCTCACATATTCCTGTCTTCTTTTGAGCCCTCCAAACTGTTCCAACCTCTGCCTGTTACCCAGTTCCAAAGTTGCTTCCATATTTTCAGGAATCTTTATAGTAGCACCCAACTCCTGGTACCAATTTACTGTATTAGTGGATTCTCACACTGCTAGGAAGGAATACCTGAGACTGGATAATTTATAAAGAAAAGGGATTTAATTGACTCACAATTCTGCATTGCTGGGGAGGCCTCAGGAAACTTACAATCATGGTGGAAGGTGAAGGAGAAGCAGGCGCCTTCTTCAAGGGTGGCAGGATGGAGTGAGTACAAGCAGAGGAAATGCCAGACACTTATCAAACTACTAGATCTCGTAAGACTCACTCATTATCATGAAAGCAGCAAAAGAGAAACTGCCCCCATGATCCAATTACCTCCACCTGGTCCTGTTCTTGACACATAGGGATTATGGGGATTACAATTCAAGGTGAGATTTGGGTGGGTACCTAGAGCCAAACCATATCAATTTGCTTATCTTAAAAGGATCTCATTTCTCCTTTGCTTAGAAAATTTAGTTTGGCTGGATATGAAATTTTTGGTTGAAAAATTTTTTCTTTAATAGTGTTGAATATAGGCCCCCAATCTCTTCTGGTTTGTAAGGTTTTAGCTAAGAGGTCCACTGTTAGTCTGATGATATTCTCTTTGTAGGTGACACACTGTTTTCCTCCAGCTGCCTTTAACATTCTTTCTTTCATTTCAACCTTGGAAAATCTGATGATTACATGTCTTGGGATTTATCTTTTTGTGCAGAATCTTCCAAGAATTCTCTGTGTTTTCTGAATTTGAC
Source organism: Nomascus leucogenys (assembly GCF_006542625.1). Taxonomy (NCBI): domain Eukaryota; kingdom Metazoa; phylum Chordata; class Mammalia; order Primates; family Hylobatidae; genus Nomascus; species Nomascus leucogenys. The sequence goes on from NC_044385.1 coordinate 65,895,220, forward strand.
TGTTGGTCTCTCTAAAAAGGTTGAGGAAGTTTTCATGGATAAGATCCTGAAACATGTTTTCCAAGTTGTTTGCTTTCTCCTCCTCCCTTTCAGGGGTGCCAATAATTCATAGATTTGATCTCTTCACATAATCCCATACTTCTTGGAGGTTTTGTTCATTTCTTTTTATTCTTTTTTCTTTATTTTTGTCTGATTGTCTTATTTCAGAGAATTAGTCTTTAAGTTCTGAGATTCTTTCCTCAGCTTGGCTTATTCTTCTCTTAATACTGCTAATTGCATTCTGAAATTCTTGTATGGTGTTACTCAGCTCTGTCAGACCCATTCAGTTTTCATATATATATATGTATATATATAATATATATTTATATATTCCATTTCATATATTATATATAATATATACAATAATATATAAATAATATATTAAATACATATGTTTCATATATGTCATACATATGTGTGTATATATATACACACACACACACATACACACACCAGCTATTTTATCCCTCAGTTCTTGTATTGCATTATTGTGATTCTTATTTTCCTTGGATTGGGTTTTGCCATCCTCCTGAATCTTGATGATTTTGTTCCTGTCCATAGTATCAATTCTATTTCTGTCATTCCAGCCAGTACAGTCTGGTTACAAACTCTTGTTGGAGGAGTGCTGTGGTCTTTTGGAGGACATACAACATTCTGGCCATTTGAGTTACTGGAGTTTTTGCATTGGTTCTTACTCATCTCTGTTTGTAGGTGTTCCTTTAACTGCAGTGTAGATTGAGTACAGTCAATAGACTTCTTTTTTTATATGTTCACTGGGCTGAGGCTTTATGGACGGTTTTTATTTGAAGCTGACTTCTTGTCTCTGGTATCAGAGGTGGGTATATTAGTGAAGCATTTTGGTGTTGAAGGTTTAGGGTGTGACTCAGTACGTGGTACTTAGGTTTACTGGTCAGTTGGTAGACTGTTGCTCAGTTGTGTAGCTCCCTTGTCTTTCCTCACAGTGGCTGTTGTGTTCCCTCTCAATGCTCTGAAAGTGTGAATTCCTCTCCCACTAGAGTGCTGGCATAGATTGTGACTTGGCAATCCTGGGCTGTCCAGTGCAGCTCTCAGGCAATCTCAGGGTTTATATTCCTTCCCCAACTTGGAGGCAGCAGAGGAAGGGGCCTTAGTAAGTGCTTGTGGCCAAGTATATTTTGCTTGTCTCCTGGGGGCTCCACCCCAGTGAGATGTAGATCAGCAATTGCTCAGTGCAGTCAGCCCAGGATGGAAAGTCTGAGTTGTGGGCCCAAGCCAGGGGTTCCCTATATGGTGACAAGCAGTGGGAGTTGTGTGAGACCCAGCAAAAATGGAGTGACCTCCTTTCCTTGGGTCTACTGAAGCTTGTTGGAGGTGTAGATAATGCATTTAGGGTCTTTGTTCCTTCATTAGTCTGAGAGAAGTAAGGGTAGATCCACTGGATAGGCAGTGGCGGAGAGGCTTTCAGTTGCCTCTGGAGGCTGTCCAGGGAGTTGCTGAGTTGGTGCTGGATTGATAGCTGGTGGGGGGCTGGCTGGAGGCCCAGGTCTGAAGGACCTGCCTGGTGAGAAGATAATGGACACCCACGTAGCAGTCTGGCCAGTTTTCTGTAGGGCTGATTTGGTATGTTGGGGTCCCAGTCCAGTCACTAGTCACCTCAGGTTTTCCAGTACCTGGAGGTCAAATTTTGATTTGTTCTATTTTTATTTTCCATTCCTCCTCATTATCATCAGGTTTTCCTTTAAATGTTTCAGAAAATTTATGAAAGCTCTTTCAAAGTTATTGTCTACTAATTTCATCTTCCCTTCCATTTCTGAATCTGTTTCTATTTATTGATTTTTCTTATGTTTATGTGTCACATCTTTCTACTTCTTGTAATATACAGCACTTTTTATGGGAAGCAGGGCATTATAATAGCATGTTGTTGAATACGTGGATTTTGTATTTTTCTTTTAAAGAGTGTTGGATTTTGTTTTGGTGGACAATTAAGTTATTGTGGGTAAGCTTGATCCTTTTGTAACTTATGTGTAAACTTTATTAGAGTGGACCTAAATTAGCTTTACCCTTAAATAAGCTTTAATACAGGGGCTGGTATATATCTCTAATTATGCTTTACACAATGGTTAGGATGTTCAACAAAGTGTCTCTATTCTTCCTAGTTGAAACTCAAACATTTCCCAGACCAATGTGAGTCCTGGAAATTATTCAGCTTTTTAATTCTTTGCCTCATAAAGTTTCACCCTATGCATATGTATCTTAGTATTCAGGAACATATTTAAGGGAATGCCTATGTGTATTTTTGGAACTCTTTTTCTTAGTAGCATCCTTTTTCTGTGCTCTGTCTTGAAAATTCCAGGTATCTCAGCCTTTCTAAACTCCATCTGTCTTTTCAAACCAGTGGAGGCAATGGTGTTCTGCTTGGCTTTCTTCCCCCTACTCCATGGTCTAGAAAATGTACCGGGTAGAAATCTAAAGTGACCAAGGTCTCATTTTTCCCCTCTTCTCTCAGATATTACAGTATTCTACTGTTTAATGCTCAATGTCTAAACTCAACTTTTAAACATTTTTTTTTCAGTTTTTTAGAGTTTTTTTAAATGGTGGGAGGGTAAGTTATTATTTCATGTCCAGGGACCAGCACCTGTTTTTTAAAAGACAGATTGTTTCTAAGCTCTGTTTGAAGTTTTATGGTCAAAGATGATTTATGTTTTCTTGAAAAACTTAAATTATGTCATGTTCTGTTTTTATATATTAAGCTGGAATTTTGCTTCCTATAACTTTTTCACAGATTACAGTTATATCTTAAATCTGTAGGCTTCAGCTACATTGCATAGGTCTGTTTCTTTTTTTTTTTTCACATGACAGCTGTTTGAAATTTGAAGACAGAAAGTACTTTTTTTTTTCCCGAGAAATGGTTTTCTGAATCTTTCATAATCTTGGATACTTTTTGGATATTGTCAGATTCAGAATATTTTTTTCTAAAATATATTTCCTATAAATAACAAAAGCATTCCAGGTGTGGTCTGATGAAATCATGCATACGGAATTGATCTTGTGTTATCAAATGATTAATAACTTTTATTTAAATATTGTTGCTAGCGGCACTATTCACAATAGCAAAGAGTTGGAACCAACCCAAATGTCCAACAACGATAGACTGGATTAAGAAAATGTGGCACATATACACCATGGAATACTATGCAGCCATAAAGATGATGAGTTCGTGTCCTTTGTAGGGACATGGATGAAACTGGAAAACATCATTCTCAGTAAACTATCGCAAGGACGAAAAACCAAACACCGCATGTTCTCTCTCATAGGTGGGAATTGAACAATGAGAACTCATGGACACAGGAAGGGGAACATCACACTCCGGGGACTGTTGTGGGGTGGGGGGAAGGGGGAGGGACAGCATTAGGAGATACACCTAATGCTAAATGACGAGTTAATGGGTGCAGGAAATCAACATGGCACATGGATACATATGTAACAAACCTGCACATTGTGCACATGTACCCTAAAACCCTAAAGTATAATAAAAAAAAAAAACTAAAAAAAAAATAAATAAATAAATAAATAAATAAATATTGTTGCTAGCACACTACCATAGAATCTATATAACTTCAACAAAATGCCACTTTTAACCTCTTTTTTATTACAAAATATAGGGTTATAGAATCACAGAATTTGAGGGAGAAAAAACTATTGGGAAGAGTTTATGCAACTATGCCATTCTACTGAGAAATTTTTTTTTTTTTTTTTTTTTGAGACAGAGTCTCACTCTCACCCAGACTGGTGTGCGGTAGCGCGATCTTGGCTCACTGCAACCTTCACCTCCCTGGTTCAAGCAGTTCCCCTGCCTCGGCCTCCCAAGTAGCTGGGATTACAGACACATGCCACCACACCCGGCTAATTTTTTTGTATTTTTACTAGAGACGGGGTTTCACCATGTTGGCCAGATTGGTCTCAAACTCCTGACCTCAGGCAATCCGCTCGCCTTGGCATCCCAAAGTGCTAGGATTACAGGCATGAGCCACCATGCCTGGCCTCCACCGAGAAATCTTTATGGCCTCCCTGTCACTTTCAGCAGAGCCCAAAGTCTTAATGGTGCAAACACAGCCTTGTCTACTTTTCTTCATTCATTACTCATCTTTGGCTCTATGATTTTTTGCTTCAGTAATCTGTTTTGTATTTTATAAATAGATTTCTTTCAGGGTGTTTTTTCCATGCTATTTTCTTGCCTAGAATGTCCCTTCTAACATGATTTCTTACCTAAAATTACATATCCTTTAAGAATCTTTACAGATACTGATTCATCCAGGAAGACTTTCTTCTTTTTAAAGCACTAGGGATGAGTTAGCTGCTCCTTCTCTTGCACCAATATTTTTTTTAATAACTCTGTCATTGCATTTAGTACATTTTACCATAATATCCAATGTACTTGTCGATCTGGAATACTGAGGCTCTTGACTAGTATTATTTATCATTTTATCACTAGTGTTTAGTAAAACATCTGGGACATAGCATAAGTGAAATAAATGGCTATTAAGAAGAAAATGAGTTTTACAAATTGGAAAGTTGAGTTCTCAGAAACTAATTGACTTGTCTAAGGACACAGAGCTAAATCATCATAATCAAGTCATAGAACTGAAATTCTACATGTTTTTGAAATCGTAGTTTAATTTTCAAATGCTTAGTTTTTGCATCTTAAATAGAGAAAACTCATGCCAGGCAACAGTTTCCAAGAAAGTAGTGTTAGGCAAATATTTATGTTTTAAGACTTTCCTGGGGAGTGTAGTCTTTGAGATGTGGGAGAGAGGGAAAAGGGAGTGGGGCAGGAAGTAAAGAAAATGAATATGAGGGGGTGAGTTACTGAGTTAGCCATCGCTTGATGTCAAGTATAATGACTATTTAATTTGGTAAGACTATTGCTGGGGAGACTGCATGATCTACTGGTCTTATGACAGTCCTTCTAGAGAGAGGAAGGGAGATAATTTATGTGCCAGATTTTTCTCTTACTGGTCTGAGATAGGTTCCACAAAGAGTGCCTCTCTAAGCTTATAGATTGAATATGCATGACTGTCAACTGGGTTCCAGGACATCTCTAAATGTCAGGGAGGACTTATTTCAATCTGCTTCAATTGTACCATCTTCACATGAAAAATATCTCACAACTTTCTTATATAATTCTTATTTGTTTTATGAAATTTTTACATAATAGAATCGGCTCTTTCCTAAAGTTGAGACTGTGCATTTTGACTCTTTCCTCTCAAGCATTTTGAGCACTAGAGTGGAGAAAAGGAAGTAAACAGAAAATTGGCAAGCATAATGCATAATGAATTAAAGTTATTTTCCCCAAACTTTCCCCCTAATTTTCTAAATGATAGACACCAAATAGAAGAGACATTTTCGGGAAATAGCGTTGTTCCTAGAGATCCCGAAGAGCTGTGGGAGTCATTTTAATTCATCGTTTTTAGAAGTTCTAAACTGGTTTTGTTTTTGAATTTGATAAATGTCATTTACCAATTTCTGCTACCCTAAGAGATAGTATATAAAACATGTTCTATAGTAGACTATTGCTTGGACAGAAACAATGGCCAGAAAACAAAATAATACATAAAAACATGCTTAGGCTTTTTGATTCCCTTGTCAACTCTTCAGAGATAAGTATGGTTAAAAGTTTGGTACATATTGTTCCAATTTTTATGCAACTTACGTGCAAATTTACACCCAGAGAAACTTTTCTATATTCCCTGCTCTGTACCTAGTCTTTTAAGCTAGCTAGCTTTCTTTTCCCTTTCTTTTTTTCCTTCCTTCCTTCCTTCATTCCTTCCTTCCTTCCTTCCTTCCTTCCTTCCCTCCCTCCCTCCCCACTTCTTCCTTCCTTCCTTTTTCTTTCTCTTCCTTTTTCTGTCTTTTCTTCTTTTCTTCTTGTAATTACACACATTACTGTGATGATTATTCTATCTGCATAACAACTTTGAATAAATTTGTGTGTAATCACTAAAAGTGTAATTGTTAGTTCAAAGGGAAGGCAAGATAGATATTACAAAATATATTGTACCATTGGACCCTCCTTAAATGGTTGAGAATGCCCGGTGTCTTCCTCATTCAAATGAGTATTAAGTATTTTAATCCTTGCCAATCTGATGCATAAAAAAAAATCATTGTTCTGATTTGTATTTATTTGATTATTAAGATTCAAGATCTTATTATTTGTTTATTGGTCAATTCTGTGAATTGCTTTTTGCAAGTCTTTTCATGTTTGTTTATAAAATTTGTAAATTATTTATTTTTATTCTTTTTTATTTACAAAGATAAGTCTGTTTATTTTAGTATTAATTTGCAGACGTTTTTGCTGTTTCGCATAGTAACCTATTTCGAATGGATTGAAAAAAATTTTTCCATTACATTAAAATTTGCTTATAGTGTTTTATAATTTGGTTTATGGCATTATTTGTTATGAAACATTTAAATGACTAAGTTCTCAAATGTATTGATCTTTTCTCTTTATAGTTTCTGGGTTCATATTATTATAAAGATCTTTTTCATTTTAAAATTATAAAATATTATTTTTGTTTTTACATTTTAATCTTCAAGTTGTCTTGATTTTACTTTTGAGCATAACAAGAGGTTGTATAATACCTTAAAAGACATAGTGACTCCAATTTCTGCACACAAAACATATTAACTAGTCTACCTATTACTCAGAGATTTAAAAGGTAATCTGTATTATATGTTGGAGTTTCATGAATCTTTGGGATCTCATGTTGTCTACTGATATATACTCTTATGTGCTATTATTATATAATTTTATTATTGTGAATTCATAGTATATTCATACATTTGCTTAGTCATTTGTCTGTTTTAGGTTCCATGTGAAGGCCTGGGCATATAACATGAAACAAATTTTAAGATAAGGCCCTTGCTTACATAGAACCTGGTGAAGAATCTAGACCATAACAAGCACACAGAGAAAACGTATCACAAATTGTGCTAAAGTTCTGTAAAAGGATTAAGACGGAGTGTCACAAGACTGAATTAGACAGAGTGCCTTTGAAAGAGGTCAGCTGATGAGCAGTCTTTATTTCTTATGCAAACTGAATTCCCCTTTATCACGTAACAGAACGCATTTACAGGTTCTAGGGATGAGGCCGTGGACATTTCCGGAGGCTCATTATTCTGCCACCTGCAAGAGGAGAGAGAACTGTGGTGCTGTGTGTGAGAGGAAACCTAGGATGAGCTGGGGATGGAAGCTATGGTCTTTTTTTATTATGGCAAAGAGTTTAGATTTAAGTGAAAATCAGCCATGGGGGTTTTTAAAAGGGCCATACTATGATTTGATGTAAATTTTCAAATGTCTATTTTTAACACTTTAATTTTCAATACAATAATTTACTCAGTGTTAACTCTAGAACAGAAAAGCTAAAAGTTTTTCAAAAAAAAAAACAAAAAAAAGGAGGAATTTATTGAATTTATTGAAATATTTTATCAAATGGTATCTTTATAATATTTAGTCTTTTGATTGTACAGGATTTATACTTCCATTTATTCATTTGGGTTTTTAAATGTATACCTTTTGAAAATACTCTTTACCTTGGAACTGTATATTTCATGTGAGATTTAACCTTAGCTATTATGTAAAATTAAAAAATATTTTAATGTATCACTGATTATTTTTAGTTAAATTAAGTGCTCTTGATTTTGTATACTTTGAAAATCTAGTAACCTAGTAAAATTCACTTATTCTAAGAATTTTCACTCAATACTTTTAGGCTTTCCAGGCAGACAATTTTCATATAATCTTAATTCTTTCATTTTATATTTACATGTTTAACTTAAATTGTACTGACAAAGGCTTACAGCATAAAAGTGATAAGTATAGGTATTGCTTAGTAATGAATGCTTACTTTATTAAGTGACTTACTTTAGCATGTATCATTTTTGTCCATTAGTGTGTAATGCACTGAATTTCATCATTATATTTCCTCAGTATTAAACTATTTTTTATTTCTGGAAGCAATGAACACTATTTTTCTCTTGGTACAATATTATTTTACTTCTGCCAGACTTTATGGCTGATATTTACCTTTATGATATTAATGAAGTATATGCATAAGTAATGTTTATCTATTGTAATTTTTATGCTCTTTGTTCATTGAATATTAAAGATACAGCAGGTTTATGAATAATGTTTGAAAGATCTCATGTCTTTCTATGCTTTGAAGCAAAATTAAAAACTTGACCCTTTGCTAAAATTTGTGAATCTCATGCCTTTGTTATGGGTCTATTCAGGATTTTGAAATATTTTGTGAAGTTGGTCATTTATATTTTCCAATAAAATAATTGTATTGGCCAGGCACAGTGGCTCACACCTGTAATCCCAGCACTTTGGGAGGCTGAGACAGAAGGATCACTTGAGGTCAGGAGCTCGAGACCAGCCTGGGCAACATAACAAGCCTCTATCTCTACAAAATTAAAAAAAAAAAATTAGCTAAGCATGGTGGCATGCAGTTGTAGTCCAAGCTATTTGGGAGGTTGAAATAGGAAGATTGATTGAGCCCAAGAATTTGAGGCTATAGAAAGCTGTGATAGTGTCACTACATTCAAGCCTGGGTGAAAGGGTGAGATCCTGTCTGTAAAATAATAATAATTATTATTATTATGTTTATAAGTTTATTGGTATAAAGTTATACTTTATTCCTGTATGACATTTTGACCTCGAATTTTAGCCTTTAATCTGTGTCTCTATGGTTAATTTTTCTAATCTTGTTTCCTTATTCTTGGGAATATCTGCAAGAAGTTTTTATTTTAATACTATTTTGAAAAAGTAAGCTTACTTTAATCAATTATGCTTATTTAAAGTACTAATTTCTCCCATTTTGTAGGTTGCCTGTTCACTCTGATGGTAGTTTCTTTTGCTGTGCAGAAGCTCTTTAGTTTAATTAGATCCTATTCATCAATTTTGGCTTTTGTTGCCATTGCTTTTGGTGTTTTAGACATGAAGTCCTCGCCCATGCCTATGAGGACATGGTATTGCCTAGGTTTTCTTCTAGGGTTTTTATGGTTTTAGGTCTAACATGTAAGTCTTTAATCCATCTTGAATTAATTTTTGTATAAGGTGTAAGGAAGGGATCCAGTTTCAGCTTTCTACATATGGCTAGCCAGTTTTCCCAGCACTATTTATTAAATAGAGAATCCTTTCCCCATTGCTTGTTTTTGTCAGGTTTGTCAAAGATCAGATAGTTGTAGATATGCAGCATTATTTCTGAGGGCTCTGTTCTGTTCCATTGATCTATATCTCTATTTTGGTACCAGTACCATGCTGTTTTGGTTACCATAGCCTTGTAGTATAGTTTGAAGTCAGGTAGCATGATGCCTCCAGCTTTGTTCTTTTGGCTTGGGATTGACTTGGTGATGCGGGCTCTTTTTTGGTTCCAGATGAACTTTAAAGTAGTTTTTTCCAATTCTGTGAAGAAAGTCATTGGTAGCTTGATGGGGATGGCATTGAATCTATAAATTACCTTGGGCAGTATGGCCATTTTCACGATATTGATTCTTCCAACCGATGAGCATGGAATGTTCTTCCATTTGTTTGTATCCTCTTTTATTTCATTGAGCAGTGGTTTGTAGTTCTCCTTGAAGAGGTCCTTCGTGTACCTTGTAAGTTGGATTCCTAGGTATTTTATTCTCTTTGAAGCAATTGTGAATGGGAGTTCACTCATGATTTGGCTCTCTGTCTGTTATTGGTGTATAAGAGTGCTTGTGATTTTTGTACATTGATTTTGTATCCTGAGACTTTGCTGAAGTTCCTTATTAGCTTAAGGAGATTTTGGGCTGAGACAATGGGGTTTCTAGATATACAATTTTTGCAACCTACTCATCTGACAAAGGGCTAATATCCAGAATCTACAATGAACTCAAACAAATTTACAAGAAAAAAACAACCCCATCAAAAAGTGGGTGAAGGACATGAGCAGACACTTCTCAAAAGAAGACATTTATGCATTCAAAAAGCACATGAAAAATTGCTCATCATCACTGGCCATCAGAGAAATGCAAATCAAAACCACAATGAGATACCATCTCACACCAGTTAGAATGGCCATCATTAAAAAGTCAGGAAACAACAGGTGCTGGAGAGGATGTGGAGAAATAGGAACACTTTTACACTGTTGGTGGGACTGTAAACTAGTTCAACCATTGTGGAAGTCAGTGTGGCGATTCCTCAGGGATCTAGAACTAGAAATACCATTTGACCCAGCCATCCCATTACCGGGTATATACCCAAAGGACTATAAATCATGCTGCTATAAAGACACATGCACACGTATGTTCATTGCGGCACTATTCACAATAGCAAAGACTTGGAACCAACCCAAATGTCCAACAATAGGCTGGATTAAGAAAATGTGGCACATATACACCATGGAAGACTATGCAGCCTTTTTATGGATGAGTTTATGTCCTTTGTAGGGACGTGGATGAAACTGGAAACCATCATTCTCAGTAAACTATCGCAAGGACAAAAAACCAAACACCGCATGTTCTCACTCATAGGTGGGAATTGAACAATGAGAACACATGGACACAGGAAGGGGAACATCACACTCCAGGGACTGTTGTGGGGTGGGGGCAGGGGGGAGGGATAGCATTAGGAGATACACCTAATGCTAAATGACGAGTTAATGGGTGCAGCACACCAACATGGCACATGTATACATATGTAACTAACCTGCACATTGTGCACATGTACCCTAAAAATTAAAGTACAATAAAAAAATAAATTACTAATTTCTATTTTCCTTTTATTCCTTCTGCTATCTAACTTCCTCTAAGAGAAGACTGACTATGAGTACATGTGGATGCTTAGTTTCTTGATAAAATTGATGACTCACTCTACTGAAGAACAAAGAAAAAAATGTCTGAGTTCATTAGGCATTTCACTCCTTAGATAGAATATTTTAAAATTTTAGCACTTACATTTCTAAATTCTTTTGATTCCTCTTTGATTCATTTGTCATAGTATCTTGCTTTTGATTTATGGATACCATATGGTCTCAATTTCCATGGAGAATACTAACTCTCTTCTTTCTTGTATTAACTCTGTTTCATTAGAAAAATGACATTTACTGCCTTTGAGCTGTTTTCAGAATACTGAGTATGTTCATGTCATCTTATTTGCCAATAGTGCCAATTTTTAGGATGGAGGGTGTAGATCCATCCTTTGCAACTGACGAGGACCTCCTCAGTAAGGCACTGAGCCAGGAGTCTATACAGCCATAACAACAGGTAAGTATGTTTACCTTCCTCTCTGGGTTACAAAGTCAGTTCACATTGCTGCAGGCATATCTTTTGACCATGACAACACTCTGTGGGTTTTTTGCTTTGTTTTTGTTTATTTTTATTTTCTTTACTAGGGAAACAGTACACACTCATACTAAAAAGACATTCTTTTCTTGTCTGTGGTGGAATTGTCCAAGTTGTTTGGCTTGATCTCCGGGGTCGACTTTCTAAACCAACCAGTTTTTAATCCTCTGATGGCAGAATATTAAGAGTGTCTGTTTCTGGCCTGGATTTTAGTTGCCGAGATGGTAAGTGTGTAGGGAAAGAATTATTTTAGAAATTAAGGTTTCCAGGGATTCTATTGCTGTGCTGAGTCATTTATCATTTTTGTGTTTTGGGGCTGAAAGTTGGCTAGAGAACTATTTCTCTTTTCTCTCTCCTCTAATGCCAGTAATCAAAGTCTACTTTGCCAAAGTCCCAATTTTCTATTGATTAAGCTAAACTTCCACATGGTGTGAATGCTACAGTTAAATGCATTCTGTGTTTAGGAAAGGCACAGTTCTTAAAATCACGCTGCTGTCTCCCACAGGGCTTCCATATCACTTCCTCTTTCAACTCTGAGTTGTGGGTTATTTTATTGAAAAATTATTATTTCTAATGTTTCAAAAAGCTTTCCTTTGCTTGAGTTCAGTTATGAGTGATATCTACTTGTCATCATCAAGAAATTTTTTAGCTGATTTGATGGCTGATGCCTGTAATCCCAGGACTTTGGGAGGCTGAGGTGGGAGGATCACTTGAGCCCATGAGTTCGAGATCAGGCTGGGTCTCTCCAAAAAAAAAAAAAAAAAAAAGAGAATTTCTTCAATTTCTTGTCCATTGATAGTATATGTCTCTGGCATAATGTCTTTCTCTTCATTTTTCTTACATGCAATTTTTGTCCGTAATTAAAATAATATTTGGGAAAGAAAAAAATGCATCCAGATAAATGTCATCAAGGCATTGGAATTTGTAACTGGGTTCATTTAACAATTAATAGTTTTCTACATGTGTCTCTTCTTCCAATAATTTCTTTCTAGGGCATTCTAAACTCTCAAATGTCACCCATGCACTTTGCCACTTTTAATGAAAGCTGTAGACTTACAGTAGAGTTTGTTCAGAATCTGTGGCTCCTTAGTGATGGAGAGCAATTTGTTAAGCATTTTTATTGAAATAGGAAGGGTTAATGGCCTTGTTTGTCCTGAGGATTTTTTTTCAATCTCTGAAAATGGAATTATATGTTAATATGTATATTAATTCTATATTTTTTGCAGTTACACAGCTCTTTACTGGAGGGGACCTCGAATACAATTTCTCTAAAAACTAACATAGATCTCTTCTATTATTCCAAAAATCTGCCTCTTTTTTTTTTTTTTAAACCTGTCAGGTGTATTTGGTCTAACCTTCTATATCCAGGTAGGCAAGTTGTCATTTGGCTACATTTTGCAGATGTGGCAAGTGAGGCTCATAAAATTTAAGTAATTCTCAATATACCTAGTAATAAAATGCTAGAATCTAAATTGTCTATTTCTAACTAAAGTTATGCTGCTATCTCCCACAGGGCTTCCATATCACTTCCTCTTTCAACCTCTATTATTTCTAATGTTTAGGAAAGTTTTCCATTGCTTGGGTTCAATTATGAGTGATATCTATTTGTCATTATCGATAAATTTTTCAGCTGAGCTGCCTCTACATCAAATGAGCTCTCTAAATTTATGAATAAAAAATTAGTAAAAAATATCTTATCAAGTATCTAATCTGTACAATATAACAATATGGCTAGGAGGGATGTGCAAAAGTGAATATGGCATGATTCTGAAGAGTTAATGATCAGGTTGAAGAAAGAAGCAGTGAAGATATAAAATAATATCACTGTGCTCATTGACAGAGACAATAGCCATTATAAACAACCAGGAGAACAATAGAAAGATGCACAGTAAGCACAGGTTTTTATTGTCAGAATGGCATCTTTACGATGTTATAGAACTGGAGTTGTCTCAGGCGTGTTAACTTAAAAAAGTTTCCTGGAGTATCCTGGAGAATTTGATATCTCTAGAGACTGTTGCCTGTGTTGTGTCATCAAGGATGCTTCCTGGGCTCCTGGTGGCTCCTTGGCTCCAGTTATTGACCATGACATTTGGTGTCTATCCTACTTGGCTCTGGATGTTCTTGACCCCTGGATGCCCTTGTTCACCCTTGTGACCTGGGCCTCTACCAGGTTCTGAACCTGCTGATTCCTTGCTGCTTCCTTGCTGCTTTTCAGTACTGACTTCTGCAAATTCCTGGTTTAAATTCTGCTTAGCCCAGCAGTGAGTGCCAGTGGGGACATATGTAGGCAAAGCGAATGGAGGGTTATATAACTGCCCAAACAACTCTTGCCAAATTCCAAATTCAGTTCAGCCAGAAGTATTCATTTTGATGTGGGTTAAGTATATAGAAAAGGAATCTCTTGATCAGACCTCTTAAATTAGTAATTCTTGGTTTCAATATTCCATACAATAAAGGAGTCCTACTTTTATTATTACCCAATGCACTGAGTAGAGACAATTAAAATATAATCTGTAACTAAGAGATCTGTTGTAGAAAAGATAACTAAAAATAGAAAATCCCAAATGTTATCATTCTGGATAGAAGGCAATCTACAATAGGGAGGTAGGTTTAAAAATATAAAATTATCCTATTTTATTTGGATAGTTCAGGACAATGGACACATTAATTTTATGTTATTTAAGCCTGTGGGTTAGAAGGAGATCTCCTCTCTCTCTCTTTCTTTTTCTCCTCCTCCTCCACCATGCACCTTCTCTCTCCTTTCCTTTTTTCTCTATTCCTCTTTTCTCTTTCTCTCTATCTCTCTTTCAAGCTGAGTATATCTATTATATACAAAGAGCAGTTATAGGGACCTTGATCTCCAAGATAAACTAATTGTAATCAGTGTTTTCATGGAAGTGTCTTGTACAAAACAAGTTTGTTGAACATGGGAGAATTTTGTCTGCTTGTTTGTAAGAGATGGTTCTTGAGCACTGTTGTAGAGGAAAAGATCCTATCTCTCGCTAAAGATGATTACATTAGCAGTATCAATCCACCATCAGAAACAAAAAATAAAGAGGTCAAGATTTATGAATGTTCCAGTTGTTCTTTATGTTCACTTGTACTTTGTAATTTTTTTTGAATTTTAGGCAATTCTCTAGGTGTATAGAGGTTATGGTTTTAATTTGCATTTCTCTAGTCACTACCTACATTGAATACATCATTCACAATCTTGAACAACTTTCACACAATTTTCTTAGTTGCTACCCATATCTTTTCTCTGGTGAATGTTTATTCACTCTTTAACCCAAGTTTCATTTGCTATCTTCTTATTATACAATTGTAAGAGTTCTTTATGTAACCTAGATACACATGCTTTATCAGATATGTGTTTTGTAAATATATTCCTTTGTTAGAGAACCAAACCTGGTTCAACTTGCCTGGCACAGGAAAGCCAAACATCCACACCAAGATTTTGCAGCTAGAGAAAAGAGGGCATTTATTCACAGGGCACCAAGCAAGGAGAATTCGACAGCTCACACTTAAGACCTGACCACCCTCATTGCTTCCAAGCAAGAGTTTTTTAAGTTAGGGGTAAATTTCAGGAAAGCAGAAGTTACAGGCAAAGTTGTAAATACACACAGGAGGCTATATATTGGTTTAACCTAAAAGGGAGGGATATCTTTTATGTAGGGCTTACAGAACATGGGTGAATTTAAAGATCCTCTGATTTGCAATTGGTTAAGGAAGAAAAGCTTTGTCTAAAAACTTGGGATCAGCAGAAAGGAATGTTAAGGTCTGGCATGTGGGTGTGACTTCCCCCAGGCCCCTCTAAAAGAGATTTAGAACTAAAACTGTTGGTAAGAGTTCAGTCCTCAGTTCCCCTTTATCTGAGGTCTAGGTGCTAGCAGGCATTTTCCATTGGTGAAGGTCTAGTATTCAGAAAAAACAGCTCAAGGACATATGTTAAGATGTTATCTCTAGTTTCTATAGGGGACCAAACATCCTGTGACTCTAACATTTTTGGCTACGGTTTTAAGCCTTGAATTTCCCTTGAAGAAACTCAAGATTTTCTTTTCTCTCCATGCTTTTTGGGGATGTTG
Organism: Nomascus leucogenys; assembly: GCF_006542625.1. Lineage (NCBI taxonomy): Eukaryota > Metazoa > Chordata > Mammalia > Primates > Hylobatidae > Nomascus > Nomascus leucogenys. The sequence continues at coordinate 65,910,684 of NC_044385.1, forward strand.
GCAGGCCCTTAAGAGGGGTTTCAACTTTGTCTCCCTTTCAGTCTGTGGTCTGTCCTTTCATTTTCTTAGCAGTGCCTTTCAAAGAACCAAAGATTTTGAGTGATTTCAATTTATATATATTTTTATAGTGGATGCTTTTCTTCTTCTAAGGAATATTTTCCTAACCTAAAGTTACAGGATTCTCTCTTCTGTTCTTGTCTAGAAGTTTTAGAGGTTTTATAGTTTCAGCCTTTAGAATTAGGCTTGTGAAATTTTCTATCACTTTAGAAAATAATTTAGCAGTTTCTGATAAGTCAAGCATATCTTTAGCATGTGATCTGTCAATCTCACTTCTAGGAATTAACTCAAAAGAAGTAAAAATATTTATCTGTATGAAGTCTTAGGCATACATTTTTACAGTGGCTTTATTCATAATTGCCCCAAATTGTAAATAGCCCAAACATCCATTAATTGATGATAGATAAAAAAATTGTGGTGTATTCCTATAGTATAATTAAAGTAAAAACTACTGATACATGTAACAACATGGGCTCACATCAAAAGCATTATAATGGAAAAAGCCAAACACAAAAACTACATAGTACACTATTCCATTTATTGACATTTCAGAGAAATCATAGAGACAGAAACCAGATGATCATTTATCAGGGGCTAAAGGTGAGGGAAGGGGATTGATTACAGAGTGGCTCAAATAAACTTTTTGGAGAAATGGAAATGATCTATATCTCAGTTGTGTTAGTGATTGATATGGTTTGGATCCACGTCCCTGCTCAAATCTCATGTTGAATTTTAGTCCTCAGTGTTGGAGGTGGGGCCTGGTGGGAGGTAATTTGATCATGGGAATAGTTTCTCTTGAATGGCTTAGCACCATCCCGTTGGTGCTGTTCTCATGATAGTGAACGAGTTCTCACAAAATCTGGTTGCTTAAAGGTCTGTGGCACCTCCCTCCTTACTGTCTCTTCCTCTTGCTTTTGCCATATAAGATGTCAGATGTATCTGCTCCCCCATTGCCTTCCACCATAATTGCAACTTTCCTGAGGCTTCCTTAGAAGCCAAGCAGATATTGGCACCATACTTCCTGTACAGTCTGCAAAATTGTGAGCCAATTAAACCTCTTTTCCTCATAAATTACCCAGTCTCTGGTATTTCTTTATAGCAGTGTGAGAAAGGACTAATGCAATGGTTGTGTAACATTTTATGTTCTTCAAAACACATTGCCCTTTATATCTAAAAATGGTGAACTTTTCTATATGTAAATTTTACCTGAAAAAAATCTGAGTAAATAAAATTTCTTTCAAAGGGTTCAAGCTTTTACAAAAGTATTTCCAAAGAAAAATTTTGTAAACTGTTTAGAAATCTCTGCCTCCCATTTTTTTTCTATGAATGAACTAATATTTTCTAGGATGTGAGACAGCCCAACAACAAATTCCCAGCTCTCATATAGGTGCCCCTAGATAGTGCACAAACTTTCTCCATTTTTATTATAAACAGCACCTATGTCAGTGCTTCCAGCTAGAAAAATCAGATACATATTAGCTTTTTGCCCTTATTCTTAAGAAGTTATCTGTTCAATTATTGCTGCCTTTACTGTCTTTGAATCAAATTTATCTTCTTTTCTCTCCTTTCCTCTCACTATGTTAGTCTAGGCCTTTGTGCAATTTGAATTGAACCAGTAAATTTGATCTTTAATTGCTTTTCCTACCCATCGGCTCTAATTCTTTCAATTCATGTTGAATATGATGACACAAAACATCTCAAAATGCAGGCTTCACCAAATTGCCTAACATACCATGATTATGACTTCCATTTGCTTTTAAATGCTTTGGATAATAATAGCTTCAAACAAAATGTTCTCTAAAGGATAGGTACTAAAGCATTTTGTTTGGTTTAGCAATTATAATATATACTTGGATGTAAAGAAAGAATTTATTTTCTCCAAAATTATCCTCCCAAATGAAAGATATGCTTGTGTCCTTACAAAGCCTTCCAAATTCAGGGGTACTCCATCTACTACTTTATTTTGGGTGGTAATATATAATTGATGAAAGGCTTTTAGTCTTTAATAATGTCAATAAAAGCTAGTTTAGATGCCCAGAGGTCTCTTGTTGGAGTCAAATACAGATGCTAAGAAATTTAACATGGATTTAGTGAGGGATGTGGTCTCACTATTATTGCAAGATTGTACATTGCAAACAAGCCTTTACAAATGTTTAATTGATTTCCTAAGCTAAATTGCCTAAGAATAGGTTTCACTATTTTATATTGTAGTTTAAGTTGGCCAACTTTCTCCTCCCTGCTTTTTGGATGTTCTCTCTCTCTGTCTCTCTCTTTCTATTTATTTATCTATCTTATCAGCCAAATCAGTTGAGAATAACATTGATGTATCCACTGTTTATCTGGATTATTTTAACTATCAGTGAAAGCTTAATATATCCACATTGTCTATATTTAGCTTCTTCAACTTCTAAAAGAAATCAACAACAGATTTTCTATAGAATTTGATGATGATTGACAAAATTTTGGTGACTTAGTTCACATTGTTATAACAAAATGCCATAGGTTGGGCAGTTTATGAAGAACAGAAATTAATTTCTCACAATTCTGGAGGCTGGAAGTCAGACCAGGATGCCTTCACAGGTGAGGGCCTTTTTGCAGGTGGCAGATAGCCAACTTCTCATATACTCACATGGTGGAGAGCTAGAGAGCTCTCCAGATTCTCTTTTATAATAGCACTAATCAAATTCGTAAAGCCTCCACCCTCATGACCTAATTACATCCAAGGGCCCCATCTCCTAATAACATCACACAAGGGATTAGGATTTTAATGCATGAATTTTTAGGGGACACAAATATTCAGTTTATCACAGAAGGATTTATTGAGCTCTTGATACCAAAAGTTTTGGAAAATATCTATGCTTGTAGCACCTTCTCCTCTCATTAATCTGTAGGAGTACCTTCATAGAAAAATTGGAGCCTTATAGAAAATTGAATTTTTAGAAAACCTTTAGGACTTTGCATTTTTTCAATCATATCCAAACATCTATTAGAATTCACTCGTGGGGTGGAGCAAAGATGGCTGAATAAGGAACAGCGCCGGTCTACAGCTCCCAGCGTGAGCGACACAGAAGATAGGTGATTAATGCATTTCCATTTGAGGTACCGGGTTCATCTCACTAGGGAGTGCCAAACAGTGGGTGCAAGACAGTCGGTGCAGTGCACTGTGCACGAGCCAAAGCAGGGCAAGGCATTGCCTCACTGGGGAAGTGCAAGGGGTCAGGGAGTTCCCTTTACTAGTCAAAGAAAGGGGTAACAGACAGCACCTGGAAAATCCGGTCAGTCCCACCCTAATACTGTGCTTTTCCAATGGGCTTGGAAAACGGCACACCAGGAGATTGTGTCCCGCACCTGGCTCAGAGGCTCCTATGCCCATGGAGTCTCGCTGATTGCTAGCACAGCAGACTGAGATCAAACTGCAAGGAGGCAGCGAGGCTGGGGGAGGGGTGCCCACCATTGCCCAGGTTTGCTTAGCTAAACAAAGCAGCCAGGAAGCTCGAACTGGGTAAAGCCCACCACAGCTCAAGGAGGCCTGCCTCCCTCTGTAGGCTCCACCTCTGGGAGCAGGGCAGACAAACAAAAAGTCAGCAGGAACCTCTGCAGACTTAAATGTCCCTGTCTGACAGCTTTGAAGAGAGTAGTGGTTCTCCCAGCACACAGCTGGAGAACTGAGAATGGGCAAACTGCCTCCTAAAGTGGGTCCCTGACCCCCAAGCAGCCTAACTGGGAGGCACCCCCCAGTAGGGACAGACTGACACCTCACTCGGCCAGGTACTCCTCTGAGACAAAACTTCCAGAGGAACTATCAGACAGCTGAATTTGTGGTCTCACAAAAATCCAGTGTTCTGCAGCCACCACTGCTGACACCCAGCCAAACAGGGTCTGGAGTGGACCTCTAGCAAACTCCAACAGACCTGCAGCTGAGGGTCCTGTCCGGTAGAAGGAAAACTAACAAACAGAAAGGACATCCACACCAAAAACCCATCTATACATCACCATCATCAAAGACCAAAAGTAGATAAAACCACAAAGATGGGGAAAAAACAGAGCAGAAAAACTAGAAACTCTAAAAAGCAGAGCACCTCTCCTCCTCCAAAGGAACACAGTTCCTAACCAGCAATGGAACAAAGCTGGATGGAGAATGGCTTTGACGAGTTGAGAGAAGAAGGCTTCAGACGATCAAACTACTCCGAGCTATAGGAGGAAATTCAAAACAATAGCAAAGAAGTTAAAAACTTTGAAAAAAAATTAGATGAATGGATAACTAGAATAACCAAAGCAGAGAAGGGCTTAAAGGAGCTGATGGAGCTGAAAGCCAAGTTTCGAGAACTACACAAAGATTGCAGAAGCCTCGGTAGCTGATGCGATCAACTGGAAGAAAGGGTATCAGTGATGGAAGATGAAATGAGTGAAATGAAGCAAGTAGGGAAGTTTAGAGAAAAAAGAATAAAAAGAAACGAACAAAGCCTCCAAGAAATATGGGACTATGTGAAAAGACCAAACCTACGTCTGATTGGTGTACCTGAAAGTGACGGGGAGAATGGAACCAAGTTGGAAAACACTCTGCAAGATATTATCCAGGAGAACTTCCCCAATCTAGCAAGGCAGGCCAACATTCAGATTCAGGAAATACAGAGAATGCCACAAAGATACTCCTCGAGAAGAGCAACTCCAAGACACATAATTATCAGATTCACCAACGTTGAAATGAAAGAAAAAATGTTAAGGGTGGCCAGAGAGAAAGGTCGGGTTACCCACAAAGGGAAGCCCATCAGACTAACAGCTGATCTCTCGGTAGAAACTCTACAAGCCAGAAGAGAGTGGGGGCCGATATTCAGCATTCTTAAAGAAAAGAATTTTCAACCCAGAATTTCATATCCAGCCAAACTAAGCTTCATAAGTGAAGGAGAAATAAAATCCTTTACAGACAAGCAAATGCTGAGTGACTTTGTCACCACCAGGCCTGCCCTAAAAAAGCTCCCAAAGGAAGCACTAAACATGGAAAGGAACAACCAGGACCAGCCACTGCAAAACACGCCAAGTTGTAAAGACCATCGAGGCGAGGAAGAAACTGCGTCAACTGACGAGCAAAATAACCAACTAACATCATAATGACAGGATCAAATTCACACATAACAATATTAACTTTAAATGTAAATGGGCTAAATGTTCCAATTTAAAGACACAGACTGGCAAATTGGATAAGGAGTCAAGACCCATCAGTGTGCTGTATTCAGGAAACCCATCTCACGTGCAGAGACACACATAGACTCAAAATAAAGGGATGGAGAAAGATCTATCAAACAAATGGAAAACAAAAAAAGGCAGGGGTTGCAATCCTAGTCTCTGATAAAATAGACTTTAAACCAACAAAGATCAAAAGAGACAAAGAAGGCCATTACATAATGGTAAAGGGATCAATTCAACAAGAAGAGCTAACTATCCTAAATATATATGCACCCAACACAGGAGCACCCAGATTCATAAAGCAAGTCCTGAGTGACCTACAAAGGGACTTAAACCCCCACACAGTAATAATGGGAGATTTTAACACCCCACTGTCAATATTAGACAGATCAATGAGACAGAAAGTTAACAAGGATATCCAGGAATTGAACTCAGCTTTGCACAAAATGGACCTAATAGACATCTACAGAACTCTCCACCCCAAATCAACAGAATATACATTTTTTTCAGCACCACACCACACCTATTCCAAAATTGACCACATAGTTGGAAGTAAAGCTCTCTTCAGCAAATGTAAAAGAACAGAAATTATAACAAACTGTGTCTCAGACCACAGTGCAATCAAACTAGAACTCAGGATTAAGAAACTCACTCAAAACCGCTCAACTACATGGAAACTGAACAACCTGCTCCTGAATGACTACTGGCTACATAATGAAATGAAGGCAGAAATAAAGATGTTCTTTGAAACCAACGAGAACAAAGACACAACATACCAGAATCTCTGGGACACATTCAAAGCAGTGTGTAGAGGGAAATTTATAGCACTAAATGCCCACAAGAGAAGCAGGAAAGATCCAAAATTGACACCCTAACATCACAATTAAAAGAACTAGAAAAGCAAGAGCAAACGCATTCAAAAGCTAGCAGAAGGCTAGAAATAACTAAAATCAGAGCAGAACTGAAGGAAATAGAGACACAAAAAACCCTTCAAAAATTAATGAATCCAGGAGCTGGTTTTTTGAAAAGATCAACAAAATTGATAGACCACTAGCAAGACTAATAAGAAAAGAGAGAAGAATCAAATAGATGCAATAAAAAATGCAAAAGGGGATATCACCACCGATCCCACAGAAATACAATCTACAATCAAAGAATACTACAAACACCTCTATGCAAATAAACTAGAAAATCTAGAAGAAATAGATAAATTCCTTGACAAATACACTCTCCCAAGACTAAACCAGGAAGACGTTGAATCTCTGAATATACCAATAACAGGCTCTGAAATTGTGGCAATAATCAATAGCTTACCAACCAGACCTGACGGATTCACAGCCGAATTCTGCCAGAGGTACAAGGAGGAACTAGTACCATTCCTTCTGAAACTATTTGAATCAATAGAAAAAGAAGGAATCCTCTCTAACACATTTTATGAGGCCAGCATCGTCCTGATACCAAAGCCTGGCAGAGACACAACCACAAAAGAGAATTTCAGACCAATATCCTTGATGAACATTGATGCAAAAATCCTCAATAAAATACTGGCAAAGCGAATCCAGCAGCACATCAAAAAGCTTATACACCATGATCAAGTGGGCTTCATGAACCCTGGGATGCAAGGCTGGTTCAACATATGCAAATCAATAAATGTAATCCAGTATATAAACAGAACCAAAGACAAAAACCACATGATTATCTAAATAGATGCAGAAAAGGCCTTTGACAAAATTCAACAATCCTTCATGCTAAAAACTCTGAATAAAATAGGTATTGATGGGACGTATCTCAAAATAATAAGAGCTATCTATGACAAACCCACAGCCAGTATCATACTGAATGGGCAAAAACTGGAAGCATTCCATTTGAAAATGGGCACAAGACAGGGATGCCCTCTCTCACCACTCCTATTCAACATAGTGCTGGAAGTTCTGGCCAGGGCAATCAGGCAGGGCAAGGAAATAAAGGGCTATCAATTAGGAAAAGAGGAAGTCAAATTGTCCCTGTTTGCAAATGACATGATTGTATATCAAGAAAACCCCATCGTCTCAGCCCAAAATCTCCTTAAGCTGATTAGCAACTTCAGCAAAGTCTCAGGATACAAAATCAATATACAAAAATCACAAGCATTCTTGAACACCAATCACAGACAAACAGAGAGCCAAATCATGAGTGAACTCCCATTCACAATTGCTTCAAAGAGAATAAAATACCTTGGAATCCAACTTACAAGGGATGTGAAGGACCTCTTCAAGGAGAACTACAAACCACTTCTCAATGAAATAAAAGAGGATACAAACAAATGGAAGATCATTCCATGCTCATGGGTTGGAAGAATCAATATCGTGAAAATGGCCATACTGCCCAAGGTAATTTATAGATTCAATGCCATCCCCATCAAGCTACCAATGACTTTCTTCAAATAATTGGAAAAAAACTACTTTAAAGTTCATCTGGAACCAAAAAAGAGCCCACATCACCAAGTCAATCCTAAGCCAAAAGAACAAAGCTGGAGGCATCACGCTACCTGACTTTGAACTATACTACAAGGCTACAGTAACCAAAACAGCATGGTACTGGTACCACAACAGAGACATAGATCAATGGAACAGAACAGAGCCCTCAGAAATAATGCCACATATCTATAACTATCTGATCTTTGACAAACCTGACAAAAACAAGCAATGGGGAAAGGATTCCCTATTTAATAAACGGTACTGGGAAAACTGGCTAGCCATATGTAGAAAGCTGAAACTGGATCCCTTCCTTACACCTTATACAAAAATTAATTCAAGATGGATTAAAGACTTACATGTTAGACCTAAAACCATAAAAACCATAGAAGAAAACCTAGGCAATACCATTCAGGACATAGGCATGGGCAAGGACTTCATGTCTAAAACACCAAAAACAATGGTAACAAAAGCCAAAATTGACAAATGGGATCTAATTAAACTAAAGAGCTTCTGCACAGCAAAAGAAACTACCATCAGAGTGAACAGGCAACCTACAGAATGGGAGAAAATTTTCCCAACCTACTCGTCTGACAAAGGGCTAATATCCAGAATCTACAATGAACGCAAACAAATTTACAAGAAAAAAACAACCCCATCAAAAAGTGGGTGAAGGACATGAACAGACACTTCTCAAAAAAGACATTTATGTAGCCAAAAACACATGCAAAAATGCTCATCATCACTGGCCATCAGAGAAATGCAAATCAAAACCACAGTGAGATACCATCTCACACCAGTTAGAATGGCCATCAGTAAAAAGTCAGGAAACAACAGGTGCTGGAGAGGATGTGGAGAAATAGGAACACTTTTACACTGTTGGTGGGACTGTAAACCAGTTCAACCATTGTGGAAGTCAGTGTGGTGATTCCTCAGGGATCTCGAACTAGAAATACCATTTGACCCAGCCATCCCATTACTGGGCATATACCCAAAGGACTATAAAGACACATGCACACGTATGTTTATTGTGGCACTATTCACAATAGCAAAGACTTGGAACCAACCCAAATATCCAACAACGATAGACTGGATTAACAAAATGTGGCACATATACACCATGGAATACTATGCAGCCATAAAAAATGATGAGTTCATGTCCTTTGTAGGGACATGGATGAAACTGGAAACCATCATTCTCAGTAAACTATCGCAAGGACAAAAAACCAAACACCGCATGTTCTCATTCATAGGTGGGAATTGAACAATGAGCACTCATGGACACAGGAAGGGGAACATCACACTCCGGGGACTGTTATGGGGTGGGGGGAGGGTGGAGGGACAGCATTAGGAGATATACCTCATGCTAAATGACGAGTTAATGGGTGCAGCAAACCAATATGGCACATGGATACATATGTAACAAGCCTGCACATTGTGAACATGTACCCTAAAACCTAAAGTATAATAATAAAAATAAAAATAAAGAAAAAATATAAAACTTAAAAAAATATATATATAATATGCCATATATTTTTATGGCATCCACCCCTGTGTCCCTGTGTCCTGCATCCGCCTCTGTGTCCCAGCTGGCTCAGGAAACGAGCTTCTTCCACCTTCCGCAGACTCAGATCAGGCCGTCCTCCCTCCAGCGCCTGAGGTGGGCATGGGGACAGCCTGCCAGCAAATAGCCCGAGAACGCCCGGCCTGTGCCCTGTGCTCAGCGTGGTGCCCTGGCTGGTGTCCCTCAGAGCCCCGAACAAAGCAGCGCGACAGGGGTGGAAGGACCCAGCACCAGGCAGCTGTGAGCCGATGGATGCTCCAGGGATTTGGGGCTACTGGCAGTCAAGAACCCATGGCCAAATTCAATGGCATAATGTTGGATGTTTTTCCCCTATATTTTTGTATAGGAGATTTACTGCTTTCAGCCTTACATTTAGGTCTTTAATACATTTTGAGTTTTTTTTTAATATAGTATAAACTACAATTCTGACTTCGATATTTTACATGTTGATAGCAAGTCTTCCCACCATTGTTTGTTAAAGGGGGCTATTGCGTCTCCATAATTTCGCCTTTGCACCCTTGTTGAAGATCATTTTGACCATATATACAAGGCTCTTGTGGAGAGGTGGGGTCTCTATTATTTACTTTGTCTACATGTCTTGATTTAATACATTTCTTTTCGAATTTTCTCCTTTTTATTTTTTGAGACAGGTTCTCTGTCATACACGCTGGGGTGCACTGGTGCGACCATGGCTCACTGCAGCCTTGCTCTCCCAGGCTTAAACAATCTTCTCACCTCAGCCTCTGGAATAGCTGAGACTACAGGCACATGTCACATTGCCAGGTTAATTTTAATTTTTATTTTTTTTTGTAGCGATGGGGGTTCTCACTATGATGCCCAGTGTGGTTTGAACTCCTTGGTTCAAGCAATCCTCCTACCTCAGCCTCACAAAGCGCTGAGGTTACACGTGTAAGCCATAGAACCTGGCCTCAAAATACCACATTTGAAAAGAGTTCAACAGCACAGCAATTAGTTTTTTATTTAAAAATTGTGAGGGCTCCACACTTGACATTCTTTTGCAAGTTTAATTGGCTACTTTCAGTCTTGAAATTTCATGTTTTAGAATTTTTATTTCTGCAAATAAATATTGTTATGATTTATATAACTATTGCATTTAATCTGTTATTGATTTCATTAGTATAGACTTAAGAATATTGCTTTCTGATTTATGAATATGGGATATCTTTTCAATTGTCTAATCTATAAATATAGAATATCTTCCCAATTGTTTGTGACTTTTCTTCAGCAACATCTTTTAATTTCTAGTATATTTGTGTTACATCTCTTTGCTTGTTTATTCCAAAGTCTATTCTTCTTAATGCTCTTTTAAATGGAATTTTTTAAACTTGGATTGTGCATTGTAGTGAAGAGAAACACTTAATTTTGTAGTCTGCAATTTTGCGAAATGCAACTATTAGTTCTAACAGGTATTGTTTTCAGCATATAGGATTTTTTGTATACAACATCATATCTGAAGTAACAGGTAATTTTACTTCTTCCTTTAGAATGTGGATCTTTTCTTTTTTTCATTGCCTAGTTGTTTTGCCAGGACTTTTACTGCTATTTTTGAACAGATGTGGCAACAGTGAATATCTTGCCTTATTATTAATCTTAGAGGATAAACTTTCCACACTTGAGAATTCAGTATAATGTTAGTGATGAGTGTTTTTTGTTTTTGTTGTTGTTTTTGTTTTTCTGAGATAGGATCTTACTCTGTCACCCAGGCTGGGGTGCAGTAGCATGATCTGGGCTCACCGCAACCTCCACTCCTGAGTTCAACTATTTCATGCCTCAGCCTCCCTGGTAGCTGGGAATACAGGCACACACCACAATGGCCAGCTAATTTTAATATTTTTTGTAGAGACAGGGATTCATCATGTTGGTCAGGCTGGTCTGGAATTCCTGACCTAAAATCATCCACCCATCTCAGCCTCCCAAAATGCTGAGACTATAGGCATGAGCTGTTGCACCCAGTTGGTGATGAGTTTTTTACATGTCTTTTGTTATGTTACTTTCCTTTTATTTCTAGTTTATTGAATTTTTTTATCTTGAAAAGATGGTTAATTTTGTCAATTGACTTTTCTGCATTATGTGAGGTGATTGTGTGGTTTGTATCTTTCAGTCTGGTAATATGATATATTAAATTGATTGATCTAAACTCCCATTCCAATATGGCCAAATAGGAAGAGCTCTGGTCTGCAGCTCCCAGTGTGATCAATGCAAGATGGGTGATTTCTGAATTTCCAACTGAAGTACATGATTCATCTCATTGGGACTGGTTGGAGAGTGGGTTCATCCCATGGAGGGTGAGCTGAAGCACTGCAGGGTATCAACTCACCCAGGAAGTGCAAGGGGTTCGGGGATTTTCCTTTCCTAGGCAAGGGAAGGCATGACAGACTGTACTTTGAAAAACAGGATACTGTCATCCAAATACTGCCCTTTTCTCACAGTCTTAGCACCTGGAAGACCAGGAGATTTTCTCCTGTGCCTGGTTTGGTGGGTCCAACACATGTAGAGCCTTGCTCGCTGCTAGCGTAGCAGTCTGAGATAAACCTGCGAGGCTGCAGCTGGGCAGGGGGAGGTGCATCCACCATTTTTGAGGTTTGAGTAGGTAAACAAAGTGTCCAGGAAGCTTGAACTGGGTGGAGCCACTTGCAGCTCAGCAAGGCTTTCTGCCGCTATAAACTCGACCTCTGTGGGGAGGGCATAGCTGAATAAAAGGCAGCAGAAACTTCTGCAGACTTAAATGTCCAATCTGACAGGTCTGAGGAGAGCAGTGGTTCTCCTGGCATGATGTTTGAGCTCTGAGAATGGACATACTGCCTCCTCAAGTGGGTCCCTGAGCCTCGTGAAGCCTAACTGGGAGACACCTCCTAGTAAGGGCCAATAGAAACCTCATACAGGCAGGAGCCCCTCTTTGATGAAGCTTCCAGGGAAGGATCAGGCAGCAATATTTGCTGTTCTGCAGCCTCCTCTGTTGATACCCAGGCAAACAGGGTCTGGATTGGACCTCCAGCAAACTCCAATAGACCTGCAGCTGAGGGACCTGACTGTTAGAAGGAAAAGTAACAAACAGAAAGGAATAGCATCAACATAAACAAAAAGGACATCCACACCAAAACCCCATATGTACATTACCAACATCAAAGACCAAAGGTAGATAACACCACAAAGGTGGGAAGAAACCAGAGCAGAAAAGCTGAAAATCCTAAAAACAAGAGCACCTCTTTTCCTCCAAAGGATTGCAGCTCCTCAGCAGCAATGGAACAAAACTGGATGGAGAATGACTTTGATGAGTTGACAGAAGGAGGCTTCAGAAGGTAGGTAATAAAGTTCTCCAAGCTAAAGGAGCATGTTCGAACCCATCTCAAGGAAGCTAAATATCTTCAAAAAGTCAGACGATGGCTAACTAGAATAAACAGTGTAAAGAATACCTTAAATGACATTATGGAGCTGATAACCATGGCACAAGAAGTTTGTGACACATGCACAAGCTTCAATAGCTGATTCCACAGCTAAAAATCTTCAAAAAGGTCAGACGATGGCTAACTGGAATAAACAGTGTAGAGAATACCTTAAATGACCTTATAGAGCTGATAACCATGGCACAAGAACTTTGTGACACATGCACAAGCTTCAATAGCTGATTCAATCCACTGGAAGAAAGGATATCAGTGATTGAAGATCAAATTAATAAAATAAAATGAGAAGACAAGTTCAGAGTAAAAGGAGTGAAAAGAAATGAACAAAGCCTCAAAGAAAAATGGGACTATGTGAAAAGACCAAATCTACCTTTGCTTGGTATACCTAAATGTGACGGAGAGAACTGAACCAAGTTGAAAAACACTCCTTAGGATATTATTGAGGAGAACTTTCCAAACAAGGCAAGCCAACATTCAAATTCAGGAAATACAAAGAACATCACAAAGATACTTCTGGATTAGAGCAACCCCAAGACACATAATTGTCAGATTCACCAAGGTTGAAATGAAGGCAAAAGTGTTAAGGACAGCCAGAGAGAAAGGTTGGGTTACCCACATAGGGAAGCCCATCAGACTGACAGCAGATCTCTCAGCAGAAACCCTACAAGCCAGAAGAGAGTGGGGGCCAATATTCAATGTTCTTAAAGAAAATAATTTTCAGCCCAGAATTTCATATCCTACTAAACTAAGCTTCATAAGTGAAGGAGAAATAAGATCCTTTACAGACAAGGAAATTCTGAGATATTTTGTCACCACCAGGCCTGCCTTACAAGAGCTCCTGAAGGAAGCACTAAGCACGGAAAGGAACTACCGGTACCAGCCACTGCAAAAAACATGCCAAATTGTAAAGACCATCGATACTATGAAGAAACTGCATCAATTAATGGGCAAAACAGTGAGCTAACATAATAATGACAGGATCAAATTCACACATAACGATATTGATCTTAAATGTAAATGGGCTAAATGCCTCAATTAAAAGACAAAAACTGGCAAACTGGATAAAGAGTCAAGTCCCATCAGTGTGCTGTGTTCAGGAGACACATCTCACATGTAGAGACACATATAGGTTCAAAATAAAGGGATGGAGGAAGACCTACCAAGAAAATGGAAAGCAAAAAAAAAAAAAAAAAAAAAAAAAGAAAAAAGAAAAAAGAAACAGGAATTGCAATCCTAGTCTCTGATAAAACAGATTTTAAACCAACAAAGATCAAAAGACACAAAGAAGGCCATTATGGTAAAAGGATCAATTCAACAAGAACAGCTAACTACCCGAAATATATATGCACCCAATACAGGATCACCCAGATTCATAAATTAAGTCTTTAGATACTTACAAACAGACTTAGACTCCAACACAATAATAATGGGAGACTTTAACAGCCCACTGTCAACATTAGACAGATCAACTAGACAGAAAGTTAAAAAGGATATCCAGGACTTGAACTCAGCTCTACACCAAGCGGACCTAATAGACATCTACAGAACTTTCCACCCCATATCAGCAGAATAAACATTCTTCTAAGCACCATATCACACTTATTCTAAAATTGGCCACATAATTGGAAGTAAAGCACTCCTCAGCAAATGTAAAAGAACAGATATCACTATCACAACAAACTTTCTCTCAGATTACAGTGCAATCAAATTAGAACTCAGGATTAAGAAACTCATTCAAAACAGCACAAATACATGGAAACCGAACAACCTGCTCCTGAACGACTACTGAGTACATAACGAAATGAAGACAAAACGTAGATGTTCTTTGAAAACAATGAGAACAAGGACACAAAATACCAGAATCTCTGGGACACATTTAAAGCAGTGTGTAGAAGGAAATTTGTAGCACTAAATGCCCACAAGAGAAAGCAGGAAAGATCTTAAATCAATACCCCAACATCACAATTAAAAGAACTAGAGAAACAAGAGCGAAAATATTCAAAAGCGAGGAAAAGGTTACCAAGATCAGAGCAGAACTAAAGGAAATAGAGACACAAAAACCCTTCAAAAAATCAATGAATTTAGGAGCTGATATTTTCAAAATATCAACAAAATTGATCAACCACTAGCAAGACTAATAAGGAAGAAAAGAGGCAAGAATCAAATAGGTGTAATAAAAAATGATAAATGGTATATCATCACTGATCCCACAGAAATGCAAACTACTATCAGAGAATACTATATACTCCTCTACACAAATAAACTAGAAAATCTAGAAGAAATGGACAAATTCCTGGACACTTACACCCTCCCAAGATTAAACCAGGAAGAAGTTGAATCTCTGAATAGACCAATAACAGGCTGTGAAATTGAGGCAATAATTAATAGCATACCAACAAAAATATGTCCACGACCAGATGGATTCACAGCTGAATCCTACCAGAGGTACAAAAAGGAGCTGGTACCATTCTTTCTGAAGCTATTCCAATCAATAGAAAAAGAGGAAATCTTCTCTAACTCATTTTATGGGACTAGTATCATCCTGATACAAAACCCTGACAGAGGCACAAAAAAAAAAGAGAATTTTAGACCAATATCCCTGATGAACATCGATGTGAAAATCCTCAATAAAATACCAGCAAACGGAATCCAGCAGCACATCAAAAAGCTTATCCACCACGATCAAGTAGTCTTTGTCCCTGGAATGCAAGGCTGGTTCAACATACACAAATTAATAAACATAATCCATCACATAAACAGAACCAATGACAAAAACCACATGACTATCTCCACGAATATAGAAAAGGCCTTTGACAAAATTCAACAGTCTTTCACACTAAAAACTCTCAATAAACTATGTATTGATGAAATGTATCCCAAAATAATGAGCTATTTATGAAAAACCCACAGCCAATATCATACTAAATTGGTAAAAACTGGAAGCATTCTCTTTGAAAACCGGCACAAGAAAAGAATGCCCTCTCTGACCTCTCCTATTCAACATAGTGTTGGAAGTTCTGGCCAGGACAATCAGGCAAGAGAAAGAAATAAAGGTATTCAATTAGGAAGTCAAAGTGTCTCTGTTTGCAGATGACATGATTGTATATTTAGAAAACCTCATCCTCTCAGCCCAAAATCGCCTTAAGCTGATAAGCAACTTTAGCAAAGTCTCAGGATATGAAATCAATGTGCACAAATCACAAGCATTTCTATACACTAATAACAGACAAACAGAGAGCCAAATCATGAGTGAACTCCCATTCACAATTGCTACAAAGAGAATAAAATACCTTGGAATACAACTTACAAGGGATGTGAAGGAGCTCTTCAAGGAAAACTACAAATCACTGCTAAACAAAATTAAAGAGGACACAAACAAATGGAAGAACATTCCATGCTCATGGATAAGAAGAATCAAAATTGTGAAAATGGTCATACTGCCCTAGGTAATTTACAGATTTAATGCCCTCCCCATCAAGCTACCAATGACTTTCTTCACAGAATTAGAAAGAACTACTTTAAAGTTCATATGGAATGAGAAAGGAGCCCATATTGCCAAGATAATCTAAGCAAAAAGAACGAAGCCAGAGGCATCACGCTACCTGACTTCAATCTATACTACAAGGCTACAGTAACCAAAACAGCATGGTGCTGATATTAAAGCAGATCTGCAGACCAATGGAACAGAACAGAGGCCTCAGAAATAACACCACACATTTGCAACCATCTGATCTTTGATAAACCTGACAAAAACAAGCAATAGAGAAAGGATTCCCTATTTAATAAATGGTGCTGGGAAAACTGACTATCCATAGGTAGAAAGCTGAAACTGGATCCCTTCCTTATGTCTTATACACAAATTAATTCAAGATAGAATAAAGACTTAAATGTTAGGCCTAAAACCATAAAAACCCTAGAAGAAAACCTAGGCAATACCATTCAGGACATAGGCATGGGCAAGGACTTCATGTCTAAAACACCAAAAGCAATGCCAACAAAAGCCAAAATTGACAAATGGGATCTAATTAAACTAAAGGGCTTCTGCACAGCAAAAGAAACTACCATCAGAGGGAACAGGCAACCTACAGAATGGGAGAAAATTTTTGCAATCTACTCTTCTGAAAAAGGGCTAATATCCAGAATCTACAATGAACTCAAACAAATTTACAAGAAAAAAACAAACAACCTCATAAACATGTGGGCAAAGGATATGAACAGACACTTCTCAAAAGAAGACATTTATGCAGCCAAATGACACATGAAAAAATGCTCATCATCACTGGCCATCAGAGAAATGCAAATCAAAACCACAATGAGATACCATCTCACACCAGTTAGAATGGTGATCATTGAAAAGTCAGGAAACAACAGGTGCTGGAGAGGATGTGGAGAAATAGGAACACTTTTACACTGTTGGTGGGACTGTAAACTAGTTCAACCATTGTAGAAGTCAGTGTGGCGATTCTTCAGGGATCTACAACTAGAAATACCATTGACCCAGCAATCCCATTACTGGGTATATACCCAAAGGATTATAAATCATGCCACTATAAGGACACAGGCACACGTACTTTATTGCAGCACTATTCACAATAGCAAAGACTTGGAACCAACCCAAATGTCCAACAATGATAGACTCGATTAAGAAAATGCAGCACATATACACCATGGAATACTATGCAGCCATAAAAAATGATGAGTTTATGTCCTTTGAAGGGACATGGATGAAGCTGGAAACCATCATTCTCAGCAAACTATCTCAAGGACAGAAAACGAAATACCACGTGTTCTCACTCATAGGTGGTAACTGAGCAATGAGAACACTTGGACACAGGGCAGGGAACATCACTGAATGGGGCCTGTCGGGGGCTGGGGGGTGGAGGAGAGATAGCATTAAGAGAAATATCTAATGTAAATGAGGAGTTGATGGTTGCAGCAAAACAACATGGCACATGTACACCTATGTAACAAACCTGCACATTGTCCAAATGTACCCTAGAACTTAAAATATAATAAAAAAATAAATAAATAGATTGATTTACATATGTTGAACAATACTTATATTGGAGAGATAACTCCCTCTTGGTCATGCAATATGTTATTGAATTTGGTGTTCTAATGTTCTGAGGAAAATTTTTACGTCAATAGTCATCAGGAAAATTGATTTGTAGTTGTATCTTTTTTTTCTTAGTGTCTTTGTGGGGTTTGGTGTTGCGTTAATGCTGGGCTTATAAAATAAGTTGGAAATTGTTTTCTCTTTTTCATTTTTCTGAAGTAATTTAAGAATGGTTGATGTTAACCCTGCTTTAACATTTTGAAAAAAATATTTAATGAAGTGATCCGGGCCTGAGCTTTTTGAGGGGAGGTTGTTGTTACTAGTTATATGTCTATTCAGTTTTTTTATGGTTTATTTTCAGTATAATCTATATTTCTAGACATTTGTCTATTTATTTTAGCTTATCACATTTTTTGGCATATACTTGGACTTAAAGTTTTATAATTTCTTTTCCTACTTTTGTGGCATCAGTAATAATAACTCCTCTTTTATTTCTGAATTTAATTATTTGAGATGTCTTCTCTTTTTTTTTAATCTAACTGTCAGTTTTCTTGATCTTTTCAGTAAAACCAAACTTTAATGATTTTTCTATGGCTTTTAATTTTTATTTATTTATAACTGCTGAAATTTTTATTCTTTACTTATGTTTGGTTACATTTAGTAGTTGATTTAGATAGATTTTTTTAAATGTGCACATTAACTACCACTATTGAATACAAGCTTTAGATGCATTCAATAATTTTGTTATGATTTTTGTCTCCAGTTATGTTGAAATTTTCACTGTGATTTCTTCTTTAACCGATAATGTTGTTTAGCAACATGTTACTTGATTTTTATGTATTTGCAAATTTTAAAATTTTTCTTCTGGTATTCATTTCTAGTTCCATTCCATTTCAGTTGCAAATGATGCTTCGTATGATTTTAATTTTCTTGAATTGATTTCTTTGTGGATTTCTTTGTCTGTATATTTACTTTACAACAGAGCTTTATAGTTTTGTATGGCTTTTTTAGTACTCTCATTTTTTAATCTCAAAGGACTTTCTAGCATTTCCTGAAGAGCAACCCTAGTGGTCATAAACTCCTTCAGCTTTAGTTTATCTGAAAAAAATCTTAATTTCACCTGCCTGTTTCAATGAGAGTTTTGCCATATATAATGTTCTTAGTTGGTAATTTTTCTCTTTTTTTTTGTACTTGAATATATCATCCCACACTCTAAACTGCAAAATATCTTTAGAGACATCTGTTGATAGTATTAGTGGGCCTAAATTATATGTGTTTAATCTTTTTTCTCATGAAATTTTTTCTATGAGATATTTAACAGTTTTATATTGTGTCTCACTTTGGTTTTCTTTAAATTTATACTGGTCAAAGTCCATTAATGTTCTTGAATTTGTTTGTCCATTTCTTTTTTCAAATTTGAGCAGTTTTTGTCCATTATTTTTATTTACTTATTTATTTTGAGATGGATTCTCACTCTGTTGCCCAGACTAGAGTGCTGTGGTGCAATCTCAGCTCATTGCAACCTCTGCCTCCCAGGCTAGAGTGATCCTCTTGTCTCAGCCTCCCAATTAGCTGGGACCAAAGGGGAGTGCCACCAAGCTTGGCTAATTTTTGTATTTGTATTTTTTTATTTTTATTTATTAATTTTTTTTAGTAGAGACGGGGTTTCACTATATTGCCAGGTGGATCTTGAACTCCTGACCTCAAGTGATCCACGTGCCTTGGCCTCCCAAAATGCTGGGATTACAGGTATGAGACACTGCTCATGGCCTGCCTTTTCTTTTTTTAATAACAGTTGGGACCTGTTATTTATTTCTTCTTTCCTATTTCTCCTTTTTGAAACAGCGATGTCTGTCCTTTGCCTTTCCCACCGTTGTATTTCAAACACACATAACATATTAGATTTCATAGATTAACAGGTAAAAAGAAATTTGCATTAGAATGAATTATACCTTGAGTTTCACCCATATGAGGCTTAGACAAGACTTTGATATTAGATTTTAAACTTGATTCTGGAGTGAGCTTAGAATTATAGAATCTAGTAGATGGAAGATTGTATTTTGTGTGGAAGAAAAACTAAATTGGGGACATGAGGCATGGTTTTCATGTTTTTGTTTCCCTTAAAAATTTATGTTGAAACTTAATCCGCACAGCAACACTATTGGGAGGTGTGGTCTTTCGGGATGTGTTTAGGTCAGGGGTGCTCTATCCTCATAAATAGATTACTGCTCTTATTAAAATGTTTGATGAAGAAAGTGTGCTCAATTACACATTACAACTTCTCTCCACCTCATATTAATTAGTGGAGTGAAAAAAAACTGACCAATGGATTGTCTACTTATCTCCAGTCATTCACCTTTTAAAAAAACATTAACCTAACACTGTACCAGGTGTGCAGATACAAATGTTCGTAAGTCATTGTCCATGATCTTGTGGAGTTTAAGAGAAAATATACAAATAAACTAAAAACTTCCAGGACACATGGCACTTATAATTGTTCAGGAAATGTGAAGATAATAAAAGCAAAAAAAGAGGGGCTTCGGTGGCATCATTGCAGATTTAATGCCTATGTGAAGTGAAGGGAAGAGCAGGCTGGGGGGATGGTGCCCATGGGGTTACTAGGGATGACTCAGGACTGTTTGATTGAGGTAACCATGATGGTGGGCAAAGAGGAGAGTGGTGGTCTTGATTGACATAATCACAGAGATTTTCTAAGAAGATACTTTGTTTGTTTTCCTGTTTGTTTTTCCAGAAATGCATTTACTTTTCTGATAAAGAGCACATCTTCAAATAATAGTGCCATAAAAGTGCTTTTTAATCCATAGCATTGGAATCTCTGTCATATTCCTTCCTGTATTCTGGATTTTTGCCTGCTTTTTGGGTTGCAGGCCCAGGTCCTGTGACAAGAGCATCAGTAGCTTGGCCTTCATCTGCATAATGATGCTCCTACCATGGCAAACTTGTTCTCTACAGACACAGAGTCACCTCAAATAGAAGCCTGCTGTCTACTTTACCATGGTAATGAGCAGCTTCTTCACATGCACCACCTGCTCTTTGGGCATACTACAAGCCATTGCCATTAATCCCAGAACCTACTGGTTGGCCAGTTTCAAACTCACCCATTTTAGTTATACACTATGTTTTTTCTTCCTCTCATGGATTCTCAGCTTCTGTATTAGCAGTGACTGGCTCTACCCCACTAAACTTAAACCAAATGTAACCTGGGCAAGATTTATTTTTCTTGTTTTTATCTGTTTTTCTTCCCCCAGGGGCTACATGAACATAAGCTTGTTTTTCACACTAGCAACATTTAGAAATGTCTCTGCTGGAGGAACACTGATGCTTTCCAATCACACGTGGTAATTCTCTCCTCCAGGCACAAAAAGCAGTCTCAGCATCTCTATATAGCAGGAGCCACTCTCTAAGATTCTCTCCAGAGATATAAGCTACCCAGACCATCCAGCTGCTGGTGAGTTGCTTTGTGGCCATGAACTGAGAAGATTTCCTCATCTCATGCTCATTGGCCACATTCAGGATTAATGATTCAATGCTTTTGTTGTTCCAGAAGCTGTGGTCAGTGGCTATGCAGGAGTCAGTCTTTCAGTGCGGATCTTTGCTGAGAAAATAATAGTATTGTTCAAACAGTATATAAGATTTGCACTCAATATTTAAGAATTTAGTGACAGAAATCTCTTAAATACACATTATACTGATATAAAGCAAGTTACTCATCTATTACCAAATTTACTCTTTTATTTAATATAACGCTTGGGAGAACATTTTCTTTTATTCTTCCACAAATGTGCTTCATATGCATGTATCACACATTGTGTATAATTTGACACAGTGTTAATATAGTTTAGATCTATTTAGATATTTACACGTTTATTTTATCTCAATGTTCTCAGGAAGAGTATTTGTCTTCATAAACTAAATTTTCAGAAAATTTTAAATGCATTTTACCGAGGTAAATATACTCAGTTTACATTGTTTTTGTGTATTAAGTTACATTTTGTGCTCAATCCTGAAAATAACTTTTCAAATATATGTAATTTTAAATTTACATGTTTTTCCCTCACAATTTTGAAGACCATAATCTATTGGATTCTTGATCTTATTCACATATTCAGAATTAGGTTTGTTTTCATTGCTTTATAATTAATTTGAATTTTATGTTAGATGGCTTTACTTGATTTTCTCTATTTTGGTATTATGCTTTTAACTATTGTTTTTCTTTTGATAAGTATGCCTTTAAGCACTTGTAATTAATTATTTTAATAATTATATATTTTATTCCCTATTTGACATTGACTCCATTTTATTTATTTAAACTTGGATTTAAACAATATGACTTATTCTAGATTTTTATGTATTGTAATTTTTCATATTTTATTTGTTTTATCCCTATTGGGACTTCTAAATATTCACTTCTTCCTACCTTCTAATTCATAATTTCCTTTTTCATTTATATAATTTTTCTATTTATTCTATCCTTTATATTTAAAATTTTTACCTAATTATTTTGATAATATACTTTATTTTGATCTTACTTTTAAACTGTTCATCTAATATATTTAAGCATTATAACTACTTATATTATTTCTACACTATATATACAATTTTGGGATTTATTAAGATCTAGTGGTACTGTCGTGTTTTGATCATTATTTTGTTTCTGAATAACTTTGATCTTGATGATTTTGACTTTGTATATTTTTAAAAGAATAGTAGGTTTCATTTTATTGTAAATGACTGACCTCAATTGATGGGGCCATTGAAGATTCTGTGTTGAGGTATTTTATTCCAGTGAAAAGTTATCTGTAATGTTAATAATCTTCCCTTTACAGATACCTGAAAATGATTAAGTCAATGTATTTACTTAAATTGTCCTGAATAAAACACATGGTGTACATATGAACCAGAAACTAATATGAGGATTGGTGTCAATTCTGAAATCAAACAAAGAGGAGGAATATCACCTCTGCTAACTATTCTAACCTATTCTTTCTAAACTTTTGAAAATGTAAGGATTCTAGCTTTAGATGGCATAGTCAGATCCGAATACTCCTGCATCTATGCTGCTGTGACATTATATTCACCAATCAGACATGTTAAATTCTAACAACCTGTGCTTCCATTATTAGCAATTCCCACAGGTAGCATCAACTTCCAGTCTAACTTTTATTCTACAGCTGTTCTTCTTTAGTTCTTTCCTGGAAAATTATTTGTGGAGGTACATGCCTTTGAAGTTTCTCAGCATATATGGTTATTTGAGGTTGAAAAGATTAGATTATTCAAATTTTGGCCAGAAATTCTGATACCCACATTATATCTTTGAAAGCATTGGTTGTCACACTGCTGCTGACATGTGCATTTAGGAGAAGCATATAAATGTCAGTGCTTTGCAGTCTCTGAGGGGTTGAAATAAACAATACCAGCCATCTTGGCCACTGAGGCTCGCATGTAGATTTTCATTCCCAGTCCAGGCATCTAGATTCAGGGCCACCTTCCTGAGGGGTTTTTGGTTGAGGCCTTCTTCAGAAACTTTTGTTCAGGTCCCTGTTTCTGGAGAAGAAATGAAACTTTGATAATAATTTTTATACATTCTTATTAATACTCCATGCTTTTTACTCTTGCTCATACATTCTCCTCTACGTTCTCCTGCCCCCTTTTTCACAAAATGGCAGGCCTGTTTTTTATGAGGGGGCCACCTCGGCAGTGAGACAGTGCCCCATGTTTGTGCTGATCAATCTGACCCTTTCCTGGTGCTTTTCCATGAGGAAAAATTGGAACAATGAGGAGTCGGTGCTTCATCTGATGTTGCCTGTTGCTTACCACAATCACAGAAAGGAAGACAAAAAGGCTTAACTATTATTTTGATGTGGGCCCCTTGCTTTAATTTAAAACTCCGATATCAAGCAGTTTAGCTCTTCCCAGCTCAGCTCAGCTCTTGAAATTTCAAGGAAGAAATTCTGTTTTTATTCGTCTAAATTTTGTGTCATTTATACAGAAAAAAATTGCATCATATATTTAAAAATTGAATGCCTTCTGTTTTGCCATCTTACCGAAGAGAAAATTTGTGTAGCCTACTGGAATTATTAACAGTGAAGCTCCAAGGGCTAATATTCAGAAAAATTAAGGAATCAAAATCCAACTATTTCTCAATAGCATTTCCTTTTCTATAAACTTTCTATTTTATTATCTGTAATTTAAAAACTTCTGTAGAAAAGAGTTTAAAATTTTCAATTAATATAAAATTTTTTTTAGAATTTCTTTTTGCATAACCGTTTGTTGTAAGTAGCTAATATTAACAAATTGTAATCATCAACTATTATCTAAGCTGCACATAAAAAATGTGTTAATATTTGCTGCTGCCTAAAATATAATACATATTTACATAATCTAAGTTACCAAGAATAATATAATTCTGCATAGTAATATACACACATACAAATAATCAACATACACAAGGCTTTTTTTTCTATTTCTTACTTACATTTTCTGTTTGATATTTGTATCAGAACAAAGTGTTTATGGCCTACTATCATAAATGGAAATTTGCCTAATTTGCATTTTGTTATATTAATCAGACATATGCTTAGCTTCTCCTAGGTTAAATTTTTTACATAATTGTTATTAACATAAATAATTCAGAAATTATTTAAAGTTTTTAAAAAAATTTTCTAGTGACCTTACTCTATGTAATATAATTCTATTTGTCAAAGTGTTAGTGCCGTTTGCATTATATAAAACAACATTTTAGTCGTATCAACTAACTACAACCCTGCAGGCCTGGCTTACTTTTTCATTAGCGTATAATTTTGGTTGTACTCTGCTGTTTTTCTAAAGGTGCTTGCAAGTCAGTTCCAGGCCACAGGGCTTTGTCTTCAATGAAATAAGAATGTCTCAGAGACCCACAGAAATAACTGCGCCAAGTACTCTTATAAACAGGCTTCTGATAGAATGACTTACATAACTTTGAGACACTATCAGTGGGCTAAGTTATTTCTCTAATTCTAGCAGAGAAGTATATGTGCTTACAAGATAGAGTAAAACAAATATTAGTAAAACAGGACTAAATGAACTGATGATGAATGATAATAGGTTTTGTTTGGAATGGAACATAAAACATTCCCGCTATTTAATTGGTACATAAACGTGTTAATGAGGGCTGTTGTTACATGTTGCACACCCTTTAGAAGGCTTGTGGGTTTTGATCTCATCTATATTTGTAGTTGTCTCTCTTTGTGATTTACAATCTCACCTCTTTTCACAGTTGTAGCTATATTTATAGTTGCATGCAATTGAGTTGCATAGTTGCACTCGGTATCTAGGGGATGGGCAGGGAGATGCAAACAATTTTGCATAGTAAGTTATTATCTTCAGTTCCAGTGGAAGTTCTTGAGGCTTCATTGCTACCTGGCACCCATCTTGCATGAACTCCTTTGTGTTTCTGAGGCCTCTGGCATACACCTAGGGTGGGTGTTTGCCTGGAAGGGAGCAGCTACCTCTAAAGAACAGAGTTTTCCATGACCCAGTCATGGAATAGACTCTTCATCTACTTCTGCTGTTGAGAAACCATTATTTCTTCTTCAGGAATTTCCACTTTCTTTATCAAGGACATTGTGTCATTCTTCAGGGTCACAGAATGCTCTACAGCCTACTTCCTGGTATCCACGATGGAGGAGATTAGTTGCACCTGAATTCAAGGAAGATTCGAGAGGGTTCACAGCTGCAGAATTCCAAGCACCCTCAGTCTGACTGTGCTGATGTTAGAAGGACACATGGGGACCTGCCACAAGGGAGGCACTTTGCAGGGATGCCTCAACCCCAGGGCACACCCCTGCAGGAGGGCTTTTCTCCTTGTAACAGTCACTTAGCCACTTATAGAAAGGCAACTCTGAGAAAATTTAAATGAGATCCAAAATACTAACCCTAACCAGTTTAATATCTGAAAGAATTGGAAAAACAAATCAAGGTGTGCCTCTTCTTTGGAGCTACAGATATGTATTAAAAATTAGATGTACAAAGAATTTTTTTATGACATGGAGAAGTGCTTATGAGATGATATACCATTAAACATATTAATTAAAGCATACATTAAAAGGTATAACCAAACTTATACATTAGAGCTCAAAATTTAAAATGTGTAGAAAAACAACTGAGAGGAAATATGCCGAATTATAAGAATTGAGGTGTTTCTTATAGGAAGCAGGATCCTGTGAGAAATTAAATTGCTTTATTGATTCTCTTGTACTTTTATAGTTTCCAAAAGTTCTACAGAGAGTGTAATGTAGGACCTTAGTCAGGAATGAACATCTCTTTAAATAAGCAGTAGAGAATTTCAAATGAAGGGTGTGCTATGGGTCTGTGTGTTTCTTTCAAGGTCTAATATTTTCCACGTAGTGCTTCAGAAAGAAGGTAATTTCAACAACTTAACCCCATCATCAAGAGGGTGTTACTTAAGTACATTATGGGAGGCCATAGATAAACAGCCGGCCACTAAACATCAGAAAGTCCGTGATGTCCTTTGGCCTGTGAGATGGTCTGCATTGCCTTGAAGGAAAAAAGCAGATTTTAAAACACTAGAACCCAGTCAAATCCTAAATTTAAATAGAAAGGTTAGAAAGGCTTATGCATGAGAAAAAGATTCAGAGTATTCAATTGTTAATTCTGGCTATTTCTGAGTAATTTAAACTTACCTATAATTTTTTTAAATTTTAAGGCCAAGTGCGGTGACTCATGCCTGTAATCCCAGCACTTTGGGAGGCCGAGGCATGTGAATCACTTGAGACCAGGAGATTGAGACAAGTATGGGCCCATGGCAAAACCCCGTATCTACTAAACCACAAAAATTAGCCAGTTGGTGGTGTGTACTTGTAGTCCCAGCTACTTGGGAGGCTGACGCATGAGAATTGCTTGAACCTAGGAGGTGGAGGTTGCAATAACCCAAGATCTCACCACTGCACTCCAGCCTGGGTGACAGAGCAAGACCTTGTTTCGAAAAAATTTTTATTTTATTTAGGAATCAAATAAGTTAATTAAATGTCAAATTACATTTAATTTACTTTTAAAACATTTCAAGAACTGATATTCTAATTTTGTGTCAGTACATTTTAAGAATCAATAAAATTATTTTTAAAATCCAACCAATTTTAAAGCTTTTACTTTATTAGCCTCCCTGGCAAGAAAGCCCTGGGAGGTTAGAAAATTTGTAGGATGTCAGAGGGAAGTTTGGGAAAAGTAGAGGAATGTATGGAGGGCAGAAGGAGTGAATGTCAGGGAAACCCTCCCCTAGATCAGTCTTCAGATGTGCTGGTGGACTTCCCCACTCAGCCTTGGTCACCTTAGCCAATGACCATATCTTGTCTTCTGACCGGATGCTCCTTTCAAGAAGCTGGTGTCTGGAAATCTTTTCTCAATTTTAGTGTCTTTTATTATTCAGAGGTTGAAAGGCAAGCCTCCACCTAAAGTGCCAGTCCTGGGGCCTTGGTGAGACTCTCTGCTGGGGAGGACCTCCACTTGATATGGGGATTCTTATTTTATACGAAATGAGGACACGACGGGGCAGGCAAGAAGCAGTAAACCAAATCTTAAGCAAGAACCAAACTCTTGGAGGAGTTTGGCTCTTTCTGCCACATAGTGCATAAGTTCTGGAAAGATTATAGGGGTGAAGAATAATAAAAGATTTTATTCTTGAAACATCTTGCATGATTGTCCAGGTTGGAGTGCAGTAGCATGATCATAGCTCACTGCAGCCTAGAACCCCTGGGCTCAAGTGATCCTCTGCCTCAATCTCCCACATAGCTGGGACTACAGTTGGGAAACATCACACCTGGCCAAACTTTTTTAATGTTTAAAATTTTTTGTATAAATGGGGTCTCACTATGTTGACAAAGCTGGTATCAAATTCCTGGCCTGAAGCAATTCTATCTCCTTGGCCTATCAGTATGCCAGGAACACAGGCATGAGCCACCATCCCTGGCCAGGGCCTTTTTAATGTTTTATTCTCCCAAGTTCTTCTCAAAAAAGTCAGCATGAACCAAGTATCACCTGAGATTTGAACTTCAACCATGAGCTGAACTCAGTTGCAAAACTCTCCATTCCCAACAAGGGACAAATGGAGAAAAAATGGTGAGAGGGAGCAGCTGGATTCTGCCATGCTAACTGGGCACATATTGTGTGCTGGGAAGACCCATAGAGGTCCTTCCAAGCTCCAGCTCTGCTGCAGCAGGACACCCATGGTGTAGAAGGCCTAGCCCAGAGGAGGGAGCCTTAGCAAGCGGAGCACCCTCCATGGAGTATTGACACTCAGCCAATTATTTCCATCAATGCTGGTTTCTTTCTGCACAAGGGGATACTTTTGGGCTGTCAGGAGCATCACGTCAAATGTTCTGAAAACTAGTAGAAGGTATGAGATGTTGCACTGAACCATTGTGAGCAAGAAAATCCATTCAATCTTCTTGGATTTGGTTAAAACAAACCTTTACTAAAGGCAGCACAGAGTAATGCTTGCCTGTAAGAATTTAAAAACATCATAGAAAACCACTCCTTTCTCAGTTTAAGAGGAAAGGCTAAAGTCTTGTGTGGAATAATAAGAAAAAAGCATATTTATGTAATACTTTGAGTTTCTATTGCTCCTAACCACCATTGCTACATAATTATTCCAAAATATAGCTCTTATTTACCCACCCTAGTGTTCAAAAGTGCCTCTGTGATTCTGTAACCTCCAACTAACCCATCCCACAGTACCTAGATGATCACAGAGGCCTATTATCCTCTGCTTTTTACTGTCACTCTCCCCAGTCCAGCAAACTCCTTCCTCTTCCTGCATAAGCCACCTGGGTTTCTGCCTTTTTTTTTTCTGCACCCTCTGCTGAGACTCGTTTGTCTTCACCCATCCCAAATTTATCCATACTTCCAGTGCATTACCGGGGGTAATTATCTCATCCACTCAGCCCGATTTTTAATCTTACCTTCCTGCCCCCACCCTCTCTCCCCTCTGAGCAAGCTTTTACTAGGTTGTTGTTAAGTTCTGGGGTTCAGAGAATCTAACTAATGTGAGTTTCCCGAAGTAAAGGTAATGCCTTAATAATTTTCATTTTAATTGCTCTTTGCGCAGTGTTTTGCACATAATTTAACACAATAAACGTTCCCTGCGTAAATGCATAAATCTTTGCAATGTCGTATTTGACTCCTTTAGTTTGGCTCTTTTCCCATACACCCATTCAGAGTCCTGTCTAACCAGAGTGAAAATGCTTGTGGTTGTCACCGAACATGGCTGAGAATTCCCCGTATGTATGGGACAACTGGCTCACTCTCAGGAACTCCCTCTTTCTGGCAGGCATCACTGCTGAGAATGGAAATAAATTCTCTCCATGCCAACTCCCTAGAACAAGTACAGGTTTCATCTAGACTGGTTTTCAAAATGAGGAAACAGGATGCAGACAAATACTTTATTCTCAGTTTTTGGCCCTGGGGCCTGTTAACCAGGTGAAATTGCACAGAAGAATAAATTAGTTTAGCTAAAAAATCAAAAAATATATGGGCAACTGAGGGAAGAAATTGAAAATGTAATAAAAATAGAAAATGTTCAGGAATTCAATGTTATTGGCGCACAGAAATGCTACTGATTTTTGTACATTGATTTTGTGTCCTAAAACTTTACTTGTTTATCCATTTCAGGAGGCTTTTCAAGTTTTCTCCAAAAGCAGTTTTGGAGACACTTTAGCATTCGCTACGTAGACTCATATTGCAAGTGGAGAGAGAGAATTCAGCTTTGTTTTTCTATTTGGATGACTTTTTAAATTTTTTCTATTGTCTGATTGCTCTGTCTAGGACTTTTAAATCTAATTAAATTGTTTGTGAGATTTTTATATATTTTAATATGTCTGTAATTAATTTTATATCAGTATAATGTACCCTTATAAAGGAATATGCAGTTGTTTTATTTATTTATTTTATTATTGATGCACATTTGAGTTGTTTTCAGTTTGGAAAATTACCAAATAATGCTGCCTCGAGCTTTTCTGCATTGCACAAGATGCTGGCATTTCTGTTGGGTGTATATACCTAATAGTGGAGTTGCTGGGTCCTAGAGTGCGCTTACGCACATCGTGTAAGTAAGGAGATACTACTCAAGAGGTTTTGCATGCGGTTATAACAGTTTACACACAGAGCGGTGTAAGAAAGTTCCAGTTGCTTGACATCATCACTAGTACTTAATTTTGTCAGTTTTCAAAAATGTTAACAATTGCATGGTGGTATTGAATTGTAGTTGTCATATGCATTTTTCTGATGCATAAGGATGTAGATATGTTTATCTACTTTTTGGCCCTTTGGTTCTGTATTTGGAACTCCTAGTCACATGTTTGCCAATTTTCTTCAATGTATTACATCTTTGTTTATTAATTAATGGGATTTAGTTAAATAATCTAGATATGAGGCTTTTGCCACATAAATATATGGCAAATGTTGATTTCCACTGTGTTTTTTCCTTTCTACTCTCTTGAAGGTTTTTCTTTTTTATGAAGAGAAGATTTTAAATCTAATAAGATCCAATTTGTTATATTTTTGTCTTGATGGTTAATGCACTTTGTGTCCTAAGAAGTCGTGGCCTGTGCCAAGGTCGTGAACATATTTATCTGTGTTATCTACTAGAAATATTGTTTTCAACTTTCACCTTAAAATTTAAAATCCACCTGTCATTGAAATTTGTTATAATGTAAGATAGGAGTATTCCTTTCTCACCTAAGTAACCAGTTGACCCAGGGCTATTTGCCAACATGACTGTCTTCTCTCCACTGCTCTTCTGTGCCGCTTTTGTAATATACAAAATGTCCAAATGTGCAGGTCTGAGTTGGACTCTCGAGTTTTTCTAGTTTCTTTTTGCCTATTTTTGCATTACTACCATTCATAGCTTTTATTACTATAGCTCTAATCTAAGTCTGAATATCTGGCATTTTAAGTTCACAAACCTTGTTATTCTTCAGGATAGTTTTTACAGTTCTTGGCTTTTTTATATGTGTTTAAATTTTTAAATTGATTAGACAGTTTTTACAAGATTTCTGCCAAAATATTGTGTTGTGAAAATAGAAATCTGCAAATCAATTTGGAAAGAAGTTACATAGAAACAAAGCAAAACAATACAACAATAACCTCCAAATCAAACTTAAAGAGAGCACCACAATGAGAAAAGAATTTCCAAAATTGGAATAAATATTTGCAATTCATGAAATTACAAAGGGGCTCACATTTCCGCTATATAGTCTTTGTTCTGTTTTTTGTTTGTTTTTTGATACAGAGTCTTGCTCTGTCACCTAGGCTGTAGTGCAGCGGCCTGATCTCAGCTCACTGCAACCTCTGCCTTATGAGTTTCAGCAATTCTTCTGCCACAGCCTCCTGAGTAGCTGGGACTACAGGCCTGTGACACCACGCCCAGCTAATTTTTTTTTTATTTTTAGTAAAGACGGGGTTTTACCATGTTGGACAGGCGGGTCTTGAACTCCTGACCTCAAATGATCCACCTGCCTCAGCCTCCCAAGGTGCTGAAGTTAAAGGCATGAGCCACCACGCCCGACCTGTAAAGACCTCTTAAAAATTAGAAACAAAACAAAACAGAAAAAGAGAAAAAAGAAACAGCCAGTCAGTTAAAATTTTAAAAAGGCAAAAGACATTATCCTACAGATCCAGTGGCTTGTGCCACTCACTGTAATGGGGGTGGGCATGGGCTTCACAGGACATGAAATTCAACAAACAGTTGGTGGCTGAAGGTGGGCAAATCTTGTGGGACCAGCCTCAAGAGCAGAGCCCGTGGTTCATTGTTTTATCCCGTATCCCTGGAAAGAAGACTTGGCCGCCCCGTGCTCTATGCTCACCTGCACTGGCCATGTCTGGAGGCCTGAACACCCATGAGCACCTAAGTCTGCCCAAACTCACCCCATGCCAATATTGTATCTGGTATTGAGCATGACACCCTCTCCTCACTGAACATGTGCTTCTACAGTTTTGTGTCCAACTCCTCATTTTACAACAGGAAGACTGAGGCCCCAAAAAAGCCAAAGACTGGTCCAGATCCCAGAAATTGGGCAGAGCACCGAGTATTAGGGAGGGAGCCAGCTTCCTAGGCCTTGCATGCACCCCACCCATCAGGTTTGCTTTGGAAATGAGAGCCCCTAAGTCCTGGAAAACCCTGCGCTCTACTTTCTACCTGGGCTTTCTACTCTTCCTTATTCTCACATAGGTGTGCAGGCATGCACACACAAACACACTACACACACACACACCACACACACACACACGCTTCTAAGGTGGAGATCATGGAGGAGAGGTTAGGGAAGAGAAAACCTGAGAAGTGACAAAAGGGGAAGAAATAGTAGAGGCAGCTTTGCCATGAGGCAGGGGCATCCACTCCCCCAGCTACATGTCCAGGAGCTGACAGCATGGGCTGAAGGATCCTCTAGGTTCCCTGGCTTCTGCTAGGCCTGGGGACCTCCCCAGCTGTTTCAACAGGACAGGACTGGGGTTGTGACTCCCACCTCTCTGGGCACCTGGAACTAAAATGAGCTATGCCCTCCCCCAACCACCCCGCATGATATCAAGAGAGGCTACGGGAAAGAAAGCCTCCATTTTCTCCCTCATAAATAGGGGTACTTCAAGGGAATAATATCAAGGATTCTAGATACTTATAAGTGTCTGCTCTCCTTGGCTCTTCATTGGTAACTCACTGCACTTTGAGACTCTGGGAAGAGGCTTTTCAGTTTCTAGAGTCCTTCAGAGAAGAGAGAGGCCTGGAAACTTGGGCAGATGAGGACTTGAAGTAAAGCAGAATGTGACAATGCACCGCGATCTGGAATGTGGGGCCCAGAAAAAAATACTAGTTTTTGGGGGGTCCTTTAGGTCGTCATTTGGAAGTGGAAGAAAATAATGTCTCTGAATTGTGTGAAAATATTTCATGAGTGCACAGCACACCCCAAGAGGCTGAGGAAAATAGGAATCAAGGGAGGCTTCTGAAGTCACTTGTATGGTCCTTGGAGTCTTCAAATACTGCTCCTTTTCCCCAGGGGTCCCTGAAGAGCCACTGCCTTGAGAATCCTCCAATACAGGTACCTGTTCCATGATGCTTTGGCCGTGGGCCGCAGTGCTAGTCATGGCCTCTAGGTGGCGGCAGACTCCCGTGTTTCTTGTGTCCACTGGGCTTTACTGGAGCAGCTGGAGCCAGGGAGAGAGTCACGCTGAGGTCCTGCACCTCCTGTTATCATTCATGATATCATTATTGGGTGGCCAAAAGCAGGAAGAAGGGCTTTGTGATTTTCTGTAAGGAAAAGAAAGAGGGATCAGACTGTTACTGTGTCTATGTAGAAAGAGAAGACATAAGAGGCTCCATGTTGACCTGTACCCTGAACAATTGCATTGCCCTGAGATGCTGTTAATCTGTAACTTTGCGCCAACCTCTTTGCCCCAACCTTGAGCTCACAAAAACATGTGTTGTATGGAATCAAGTTTTAAGGAATCTAGGGCCGTGCAGGATGTGCCTTGTTAACAAAATGTTTACAAGCAGTATGCTTGGTAAAAGTCATCGCCATTCTCCAGTCTCAATAAACTAGGGGCACAATGGACTGCGGAAAGCCTCAGGGACCTCTGCCCTGGAAAGCTGGGTATTTTCCAAGGTTTCTCCCCATGTGATAGTCTGAAATATGGCCTCGTGGGATGAGAAACACCTCACCGTCCCGCAGCCCGACACCCATGAAAGGTCTGTGCTGAGGCGGATTAATAAAAGAGGAAAGCCTCTTGCATTTGAGATAGAGGAAGGCCACTGAGTCTTGCCTGCCCCTGGGAACTGAATGTCTCGGTATAAAACCCGATTGTACATTTGTTCAATTCTGAGATAAGAGAAAAACCGCCCTATGGCGTGAGGCGAGACATGTTGGCAGCAATGCTGCTTTGTTATTCTTTACTCCACTGAGATGCTTGGGCAGAGAGAAACATAAATCTGACCTACATGCACATTCAGGCATAGTACCTCCCCCTGAACTTAATTATGACACAGATTCTTTTGCTCATATGTTTTCTTGCTGACCTTCTCCCTATTATCACCCTGCTCTCCTACCGCATTCCTCTTGCTGATATAGTGAAAATAATAATCAATAAAATCTAAGGGAACTCAGGGACCGGTGCTGGTGCAGGTCATCCATATGCCGAGTGCTGGTCCCCTGGGCCCACTTTTCTTTCTCTATATTTTGTCTCTGTGTCTTATTTCTTTTTCTCGGTCTCTCATCCTGCCTCATGAGAAATACCCACAGGCGTGGAGAGGCTAGTCCCCTTCAATTTTCCATGTAATTTTACTTAGCGACTCTTCCCCTAGCACTCCCCCTGTGGCAGCTACCTTGGTAGCTGGCACGCACCTGTAATCCTAGCTACTCAGGAGGCTGAGGCAGAAGAATCGCTTGAGCCTGGGAGGCGGAGGTTGCAGTGAGCCGAGATCATGCCATTGCACTCCAGCCTGGGTGACAGAGTGAGACTCTAACTCAAAAAAAAAAAAAAAGAAAAGAAAAGAAATTAATACTCATAAAACAATTACAAATAAAATATGGTACAGCTGACCTTTCTTTGATTGCAAGTACAAGATATTCAACACCCACATTACAAGACAAAAACAGTGCTAATCGGATCAGGTCTGACAAGAAATACTATTCTAAAAGTGACAATGAAATATGCTATAGATGCAATTTTATTTGTGGTGAACCTTCTTATAAGTAGTATACAGTAATATATATTGTGCCTTTGTGAAATGTTGAAAGGTTTCTTTCTCTGTTTTTTGCCATGTTAGTGTTCAACTTGAAACTAGGATAGCTACTTTCAGCTGCTGTTTCACAAAGTATTAAACAAAGGCTTTTAAAAACAACAAAGCATATACATAGAGTTTAAATATGAATAGATATATAAAAATTATATGACTATAAAATATATAATACATATATTATGTGCACATTATAATATTAATGATACAAATTTAGAGAGCCAAAAAGTTTTTTGAAACATTAATAAGTAAAAAAAAATCATTGAAAATATTTTTATTTTCACTGTATCTCAACCATTAACACTTTCAGGCCTGTTTAAGAATGTACCTGAAATGCTATGTTTTCAGCTTGGTTTAAAATAGAAGAGACCAGGTGCAGTGGCTCACACCTGTAATCCCAGTATTTTGGCAGACGAGTAGCTTGAGCCTAGGAGTTTGAGACCAGCTTGGGCATATATTTTTAATCTTATATTTTTAATCAAATATATATTGAATAAGCAAGGCAACACCACAGATAACTTATAGCTACCAAAAACACAAAATTTAGCCAGGCGTGGTGACAGGCACCTGTGGTCGCAGTTACTCAGGAGACTGAGGTGGGAGAATCACCTGAGCCCAGTAAGCTGAGGCTGCGGTGAGCCATGATGGTGCCACTATGCTCCTGCCTGGGAGACTGGAGTGAAACTCCATCTCAAACAACAACAACAACAAGATAGAATATATTTGCTTCCATTTGGATCATGATTTATTCAAATAAAGTTGGTCCATCTATTTATTTATATTAATTTTCAGTTTATTCAATAATACTTACTAAATTGTTCCTTGCTAATTAAGTCTGCCTGCCATAACAAAATAGCATAGACTAAGTGGCATGTAAACAACAAATATTTATCTCTCATAGTTCTGGAGACTGGGAAGTCAAAAACCAAGATGCCAGCAGATTTGGTGTCTGATGAGGACCTGGCCTCTTTCCTAAACGTGGTGACTTCTTGGAGAGTTCTCACATGATAGAAAGAGTGTGCTAGCTCTCTTTGGTCTCTTTTGTAAGAGTGAAACCGTCATGATCTACTCATCTCCCAGAAGTCCTACCTCTTTTTTCTTTAATTTTACTTTAAGTTCTGGGATACGTATGCTGAACACACAGGTTTGTTACATAGATATACATGTGCCATGGTGGTTTGCTGCACCTATCAACCCATCATCTAGGTTTTAAGCCCCACATGCATTAGGTATTTGTCCTAATGTCCTCCCTCCCCTTCCTCCCACCCCCTGACAGGCCCCAGTGTGAGGTTCCCCTTCCTGTGTCCATGTGTTCTCATTGTTCAACTCCCAATTATGAGTGAGAACATATGGTGTTTGGTTTTCTGTTCCTATGTCAGTTTGCTGAGGATGATGGTTTCCAGCTTCATCCATGTCCCTGCAAAGGACAAGAACTCATTTTTTTAATGGCTGCATAGTATTCCATGGTGTATATGTGCCACATTTTCTTTATCTAGTCTATCATTGATAGGCATTTGGGCTGGTTCCAAGTCTTTGCTATTGTGAATAGTGCTGCAATAAACATATGTGTGCATGTGTCTTTATAGTAGAATGATTTATAATCCTTTGGGTATATACCCAGTAATGAGATTGCTGGGTCAGATGGTAAGTCCTACTTCAATACCATCACCTTGGGGGCAGGATTTCAATGTACACATTTTGAGGAAACACAAACATTCGGACTATAGCACCTACTAAATTTCAGGAACTGCATAAAGGACTCAGTATTCAAAGATGAATGGCATGGTTTCTCACCTCAGTAGTTCACAGACTAGTGGAAATAATAAAAGCACATGGATAATTATTTTTACTGTGAAATGTACAGTGAGAGAACAATCTTTAGGATTATTTGAAAGCACATGGAAGGGACACCTGGCCTAACTAGGAAGGCACTTAGGAGATGAGGCTCCTGAGCAGCCTAAATGAATAAGTCTAATCAAGGGAAGAAGAAAGGAAGGGCATTCCAGGCAGAGGTGTAGGATAGGCAAGGCACAGTACAGTGCACATGGGAAGCTTAAGCAGAAAGAGTTCAACAGAAATCAGATTCTCTCTGACAGGTGGATGCTTAATTCCACTAAGAGGCCCTGGGTTTGTATGTTCTGAAAAGAAAATCAATAGCAATCAATTAAAAGCAGAAGGCTGCCAGGCCTATGCAGAATAATGACTGGGAGGCTAACTAGAAAGAAGGGAAAATAGATAGTTTGTGTGTTAAGGCCACCAGCATAGAAGTTGAATAATGAAATTACTAACTGTGATATTTAAATTGGAGACCCTGCTATTGAAGGGTTAAATATGGTATGTACTGAATAAGTAAGGCAACCCTACAGTTTGGGACTACAAGAACAGACAAGTGAACACAATTAGAATTTTGCTTTTAGAGAATGAATAAATCTATATAAGGAAAGAGGACACAACCAGAGCTTTAGAAAGTACAAGAATATTTATACCTTAATATTAAACGATGTATTTATGTATATGCATGGACATGTGTGTGCCAGATGAAAGTTGAGACTGAAAGAGAATAGGAAACGTGTGTAAATATATGCACTTTGAGAACAAGGAATTGTTGTATGGGACTTGGACTGAAAAGGTTGTTTGTACAGTTTCACTGATGGTGGTGTGACATAGCTCAGATATATGTGGCAGTTGTGTGTTCTTTTCCAAATTAGATAATTCAGCTTCTATACATTTTATTTCATAACCCAGGCATTGTTATAGCATTTTGCAGACATTGCAGTATGGGTGGAGCAATCTGTCCATCTCACAATGGGCCCATGACAAGTTGTTTCATGCAGTGATTTTGATGATGGTTATGTGTGCCTAGTTTCCTTACGTTTTTGCCTCTCTTACAAGCTTGGTTCTTCCTCCTTCTTGTTGATTCTAAGACCTACCCACTGTTCTTTCAATAAATACATTTATATTTAAATTGTCCTCAGCCTCCTCCTAACAATTGCAATTAAGAACCCTAACTTATACAGCCATAAAACTTCATTTCAATCCTTTTCATTGAGTAAGGCTTTAGCTTACTAAGGCACGTATATTGTCCCTGATGCTGTGCTGGGAACTGGGAAGACAAAGATGAGTGACATAGTCCTCATCATCCAGGTACTTAGAGTCTAGTGGGGGAACAACAAATATAGAAATACATTTTAAAAATAATGATATGGTATGAAATTTGCATGAGGGACCAATTAATTCTGCTCAAGGAGAGGTAGGGTGCTGCATGAAGGTAGAAAGAATTGTTTGAGTGGGGCCTGAAGGACAAATAGGATATTGCCAGTTTCATAAGAGAAGGCTTTCCTGAAAGAGTAGTGCTAAAATCTGAATGTTTGTGTCCCTACAAAATTCATAAGTTGAAATCCTAATTCCCAAGTTAGAATTAGGAGGTGTGGCCTTTGGGAGGTGATTAGGCCATGAGGGTGGAGCTCTCATGATTGGAATTCGTGTTCTTGCAAAAGAGGCCTCAAAGAACTCACTAGCCACTTCCTCCTACCTGTGAAATTACAGTGAGAAGGAGCCATTTATGAACCAGGAAGTGGGCCCTCACGTGACTCCGAATATGCCAGTGCCTTGATCTTGGACTTCCCAGCCTCCACAACTGTGAAAAATAAATTTCTGTTGTTTAAAAGCTCTCCAGTTTACATATTTTGTTATAGTAGCCCAAATAGACTAACACAAGTGGGTTGTAGGAGCCAACATAAGGAGACGAAAGTTTGTGATGCATTTGTAGCCTAGCAAATGGAGTATGGCCAGAATGTCGCAATCATGAAGCAAGTGCCTAGAAATAAGGCCAGAGTGATAACATGAAATCTGATGATGAGGTCTGATTATGAAGGCCTGTGTATACCATAATAAAACATTCATTTATTTGATAACTACCATCACAGTTTTTATTTTATTTCATTTTATTACTTTTTTATTTTTCTTCTTTCTTTTTTTTTTTTTTAAAAGATCCCCACTGGATAACTGTTTCACAAACCATCACGATTTTTAAAGCAAAAAAAGTGATAGGTACAAATCTGTGTTTTAGAAAAATAATGCTGGTGTCAGTGTGAAGGCAGTAAGAACTTGGTCAAGGCAACACCAACATAGAACATATTTGAATGTTTACCTGCAAAAGTTTTTGCTTACATTCCAAGGGAGAGGTGTACACAGCTCAATACCAAGAAAGCAGTAATGCAACCCTTTATTTATTTTTTATTTATTATTTTTTAAAAACAGAGTCTTGCTCTGTTGCCCAGACTGGAGTGCAGTGGCATGATCTCGGCTCACTGCAACCTCTGCCTCTCGGGTTCAAGAGATTCTCCTGCCTTAGCCTCTGGAGTAGCTGGGAATACAGGTGTGCACCACCATGCCCAGCTAATTTTTGTATTTTTAGTAGAGACGGGGTTTCGCTAAGTTGGCCAGGCTGGTCTCGAACTCCTGACCTCAAGCGATCTGCCCACATCGGCCTCCCAAGATGCTGGGATAACAAGCATTAGCCACCACGCCCGGCCAAACCCTTTAACTACATGCCAACTTAGGTGGTAGCTGGCTATGTTATCTGAGTTAGCCATATATCCTTGGAAAGGTTTCTTTAGTCTTGGATTACTCATCAAGAAGAGTACTAATTACATGATAATGTGGTACTGATCCTTATGTTGCAGGGTAGCTGTGAAGATAAAAATAGTGTATAATAAATTCTAGCACAGAGCCTGATTTACAATAAACATAGTTGCTAAATAATGGGAGCTACTATTATCAACACAATGAAAAATGTAGAAGGCTGAAAATTCTATGACTCACTAGACATAGCTTTAATAAATGCCATATTATATTTTGATGAAGCCACAGTAGCCAATACAAAGTGACTTCCTCTTATTTCAGAAGCCAAAGGGCAAGAAAGCTTAAATAACCGTCTAAAGCAATGGTGTCCAATCTTTTGGCTTCCCTGGACCACACATAAAATACACTAACACTAATGATAGCTGATGATCTAAAAAAAAATTGCAAAAAATCCATAATGTTTTAAGCGAGTTTACAAATTTGTGTTGGGCAGAATTCAAAGTTGTCCTGGGCCATATCTATGTAGTCTGCAGGCCTCAGGTTGGACAAGCTTGATCTAAAGGAGAGGAATAGGAGCTTGGAGAGGCCCTCCTTTCAACCTTTTCTTTTTTCTTTCTTTTCTTTTCTTTTTTTTTTTTTTTTTGTTTGTTTGTTTTTAGATGGAGTCTTGCTCTGTCGCCCAGGCTGGAGTGCAGTGGTGCAATCTCGGCTCACTGCAACCTCTGCCTCCCGGGTTCAAGCAATTCTCCTGCCTCAGCCTCCCTAGTGACTGAGATTACAGACACGCACCACCGCGTCTGGCTAATTTTTGTATTTTTAATAGAGATAGGGTTTTATCATGCTGGCCTCGAACTCTTGACCTCAGGTGATCTGCCCACCTTGGTCTCCCAAAGTGCTGGGATTACAAGGGTGAGCCACCTCATCTGGCCTCAACCATTTCTTAGAAGGTAAGAATCTCCACATTTCACTCTATTGCATGGTGTTTCTGTCATTTTCTTTTAAATCCTTTGCTCTTTTACATGTGTGTATTTGTTCTCCCATTGAATCGAAATATTTAGGTCAAAGCATATCTTTTAATTCTTTTAATGTTCTACTACTTTATGGAGCTTACTATAAAAAATTATCTTTCACATTTTCACTAAAAAACGTTATTTTCAAAAATATATGGATACGTACACACACACGTATCTGATGAGGCACACCTGAAAATTTATTTTAACTCTTGACAAATATTGATTTTAAGCTCTTAACAATTTATAATTAGCCTCATAAAAACATACTTAATGAAGCATTTAAAACATAAAATAATTTCCCTGTTTTCATGCTACCACATGTTATTTTAATTCATGAATTATCTTGTTTACTTTTTTACAATTGTTAATTCAGAGAATTAGAAATAAACAAGAAAAGTGGGTCATGGTTACTGTACCTTAATAACTTCTGTTAATATATTTAGTAATACATGAATAAGACTAGACAATTTCAATCAGTTTAGAAAGGTACAAAATGGAAAATGTAAGCCTTCCTTCCACTGGAATGCCATCCTGAAAAAAAATCTAAATTTATATGTATCTCTCCATTTCATACATGTAAGTGATCTCATCATACATACATAATATAGCTTGCTTTTTTACATAATATGTTGTGGAATTCTTTCCCTGTTAGCATTTAAATCTCCTTCATAGCAGATAACATTTGCATAGTATTCTGCTGAATGAATGAGTGCATCATAATTTATTTGTTCAGTCCTCTATTGATAGACACTTTGGTTGTCTCTCTTTCCTCCTCCCTCCCTTAGTCTCTCCTTCCTTCCCTCCTTTCTTTCTCTCTCTCTCTTTCTGCCTCTCATTCTCCCTTCCTTCCTTTCTCTTTCTTTCTCTCTATTTTTCTATTACAAACCATGATATGATAAATATCTTTGTTCATATACTGTGGCAAGTTTTTGCATTATATCCATAGTAAATGCCTAGCAGGAAGAGTGCCATGTTATGAGGACACTCAGATAGCCCTGTGGGAAGGCCCATTTGGTGAGGAATTGAGCCTCCTTTTAGTGAGTAGTATATGCCAGCCATGTGAGTGAGCCACCTCGAAGTGAATCCTCCAGCACCAATTAAGCTTTCAGATGACTGCAGTCCTAGGTAATATCTGACTGCAGCTTCATGAGAGACCCTGAGCCTAAACCGCCTAGCCAAGTCACTCTTGATTTCTTGATTCACAGAAGTTATGATTTTTAAAAATATACTAGTTTTGGGGTAATAAGTAATATCAGATATCTAAAATACTTACGGCTTGGAACAGTGGTTATCAACCCTGGACAATTTTGCCCCTCAGGGGCATTGGCAATGTCTGAAGACATTTTGATCGTTCCAACTGGGGAGGATGCTACTGGCATTTAGTAGATAGAGGCCAGCAATGCTGCTACACATCCTACAGTGAACAGAATAGTTCCCAACAACAACAACAAAATATGCAGCCCCAAATGTCAATGGTGCCAAAGTTACGAAATCCTGAATCCTAGAATAACTTAAATAACATTAGAATCAGTTTTTTTTTTTTTTAAATAAGGTCTCACTCTGTCAACCAGGCTGGTGTGCAGTGGCATGATCTCGGATCACTGCACCCTCCGCCTCCCAGGCTCAAGCAATCCTCCCACCTCAACCTCCTGAGTAGCTGAGACTACAAGAGCAAGTGATACCACGCTGGGCTAAATTTTTGTATTTTCATAGTGACAACTCCGTCTTGCCTAGGCTATTCTCAAACTCCTGGGCTCAAGCTATCTGCCTGCCTCAGCCTCCAAAAGTACTAGGATTAGAGGTGTGAGCCACCATGCCCAGCCCAAATATTTTCTTTCTTTTCTTCTCCTTTTCTTTCCTTCTTTTTTCTCTCCTGCTTTCTTTTTTCTTTTCTTTTCTTTTTTCTTTTCTTTTCTCCACACCCCACTCCAGCCCTCCCTCTCTTTCTTTCTTCTTGTTTTTTGGTGACAGATTCTCACTCTGTTACCCAGGCTGGAGTGCACTGGTGCAATCACAGCTCACTGCAGCCTCAACCTTCTGAGATCAAGTGATCCTCCCACTTTAGCCTCCCAAGTAGCTGGGATACAAACATGCACCATCACAACTGGCTAATTTTTAAAATTTTCTGTAGAGGTGGGATCTCTTGATGTTGCCCAGGCTAGTCTCATATTCCTGGGCTCAAGTGGTCCTCCTGCCCCTATCTCCCAAAGTGCTGGGATTACAGGTATAAACCACTGTGCCCAGCCTCTATATCTTTATCTTTTCTTCTTCTCTTTTTTTTTTTTTTAAAGAAGGGGTCTTGCTCTACCATCCAGGCTGGAGTGCGGTGGTGCAATCTTGGCTTACTGCAACCTCTGCCTCCCAGGTTCAAGCGATTCTCCTGCCTCAGCCTCCTGAGTAGCTGGGATTACAGGCATGAGCCACTGCACCTGGCTCCATATCTTTTTTAATTTTGGATTTTTAATCACCTTTACAGGCACTTCAATGGTAACTGATGAAGCAAGTCCTGACCAATGTAAAAACATATTTTTGCAATGAGGTGCTAAAGAGTCACACAACCTCTTTTGCAAGCTAGTTGAATTCCAAGATTCTGTCCTTTTTGGAGTTTTGGAAAACAATATGTGAAATAGGTTATTATTTTAATTCTAACACTTTTTCTATAGATCCTTCTGGATTATATAGGGACACAATTGCATCACCTATTAAAAAGTGTAAATTTTTAAAATTCTCTCTATTCTTTATGACTTTTTTCTTAGTTTATTATTCTGGTTTGAGCCTCTAGTGAAATATTGAATAGCAGTGATAGTGGATAGTTTTTATCTCATTCTTGATGTCAAGAAGAAAGTTTTAAATATTTCCTTAGGTGTGATGTTTGTCATAGGGTTTTTTTTTTTTTGTATATACTCTTAATCCAATTAAGGAAATCCCTTTCTATTCAAATTGCTAAGAGTTTGCTTGTTTCTTTAATCATGAATGGAAATTGGATTTTATCATCTGCTTTTTCTCAATCTATAGAAAAGCTCACATGGGAGAAAGAATAGTTGCAGCAAATGGTGTGGGAGACAACTGAATATCCATGTTTAAGACAATAAAACTGGATCCCTACCTAACATCCATACACAAAAATTAGCTCAAGGTACAAGATAGGCTTTAATAAAATAAGTGCTGAAACTATAAAATTTTATTAGGCCTGTGCAAAAGTAATTGCAATTTTTGCCATTACTTTCAATGGCAAAAACTGCAATTACTTTTGTGCCAATGTAATAGAAGAAAACACAGGAATAAATTTTTGTGATCTAGGTTGGGTAATAATTTCTTGAATAAGGCACCAAAAGCACAAATAATAAAAAAGGAAATTGGTAAGCTGTATCTCATCAAATTAAGATCAACTGTGCTTCAAAGGATGCCATTGAGAAAGTGAAAAGACAAGCAAATTAGGAAAAAATATTTTGCAATAAATTGTTAGGACTAGTATCCAGAATATATAAAGAATTCTTACAACTCAGTATCATTAGTCACTAGGAAATGGAAAGCCAAATCTCAATGAGATATCACATCACACTGAGTAGGATGGATAAGATAAAAAAGACAGACCATAACAAGTGCTATTCAGGTTGTGGAGAATACTGGAGCCCCTCATACAGTGCTGGTGGGAATGAAAAATGGGGCAGTCACTTCGGAAAACTATTTGACAGTTTCACAAAACATTAAACGTAGAGTTAACCATAAGAACAATCTACTCCTAGGTATCTTCCTAAGGAAAGTGAAAAAATATATCCACACAAAAACTCTCACATGAAAATTCATAGAGGCATTTTTCATAAAAGCCAAAAATTTGAAACTATCTAAATAGCCATCTGACAAATGAATGAATAAAATATGGGAGATCCATATAATGGATTATTATTTGGCAATAATAGGGAATGAATCACTGATACAAGCTACAAAATAGATGAACCTTGAAAAATTATGCTAAGTGAAAGAAGTCAGGCATGAAATGTTACATATTGTACAATTCTGTTTATATGAAATGTCCCAAACTGGCATATCTATAGAGACAGAGAGCAGATTTGTGGTTTCCTCGGGTGGTAGAGAGGGGAAAATGGGGAGTGCTAGTGGGTACAGTTTTCTTTTTAAAGTAATGAAAATCTCTTAAAATTAGATGATGGTGATATTTGCCAACTCTGTAAATGAACTAAAAGCTGTCATATTTTATACTTTTAACAGGTGAAGTTTATGGCCTGTAAATTATATCTCAATAAAGTTTTTAAAAACTAATATAAATTTGTATTTTTTATTACTTAAACATTTGGTCTATTTATCTCCAATTTACTTTTTAAAATAAACAGCTTTATTTTTTTTTTTTTCAATTTTAAGATAGGGCCTTGCTCTGTCACCCAGGCTAGAGTAGAGGGCAGTGGCATGATTATGACTTACCACAAGCTTGAGCTCAAGTGATACTCCCACCTCAACCTTCCAAGTAGCTGGGACCACAGGCATGCCACCACACTCGACTAGTTTTCGTATTTTTTTTTTTTTTTTTGTAGAGACAGGGTCTCGCTATGTTGCCCAGGCTGGTCTTTAACTCCTGAACTCAAGCGATCCCCCTGCCTAAGCCTCCCAAAGTGCTGGGAATACAGGTGT
The DNA here is from genome assembly GCF_006542625.1 of Nomascus leucogenys. NCBI lineage: Eukaryota > Metazoa > Chordata > Mammalia > Primates > Hylobatidae > Nomascus > Nomascus leucogenys. The sequence continues at coordinate 65,955,459 of NC_044385.1, forward strand.
GAGCCACCACACCTGGCCTAAAAAACAGCTTTGAGATGAAACTTGCATGCCATCCAATTCATTCATTTAAAGTGTACAGTTCAGTGGTTTTTAGTATGTTTACAGAGTTGTGCAACCATCACCACAATTTAGCTTTAGAGTATTATCATCTCCCCAAAAACTAACCTGTACCATAAACTGATACTCCCCATTCCCTCTTCCCAACACTCCTCTTCCCAGAACCACTCATCTACTTTCTATCTCTATTGATTTACCTATTTGAGAGATTTCACATAAAGAAGTCATATAATATGTGGTATTTCATGACCACTCCTTACTTGGCATGTTATCATTGTCATTCCTTTTAATTGCACATATTTGCAAACTCTACATTATATTATTGCTTTGTATATATACAAATTCATTTGGATATATACACCTTAGGTAAACCTTTGATATTTTAATTTTGGTTACACTGAACTTAAATTTATCTGTGAGAGAGAAAAGACATCTTACAATATTGAGTCTTCCTGTTGAAGAGAACAATATATTTTTTCATTGATTTAACTTTTATGTTCTCCCAGTAGCACTTTAAAGTTTCTTCATCTAGGTTCTCTGTATTTTTTGTTGAATTCATCCCTAGATATTGTTGCTTTTGTATATTTTTTTCTTTTGGATAGTTGAGCCTTCTCTTCTTCATTAGAGTAGAGAAGAGTGGTTTTGTCAGTGCTTTATGTGACTTGTGTAACAGGTAATTTTCCCTTAAGTCTGATATACAATATAACTATGTACATAGACATATATGAAACAAGGAAAATTTATGACAAGAGCCAAATAGTGTTTCTGACAAATAATTCACAGAAGCCCAGCGATTTTATTTTGATCCAACTTTTAAAAACTGAGAAAAGGGTCGGGCGCGGTGGCTCACGCTTGTAATCCCAGCACTTTGGGAGGCTGAGGCGGGCGGATTACGAGGTCAGGAGATCGAGACCACGGTGAAACCCCGTCTTTACTAAAAATACAAAAAATTAGCCGGGCATGGTGGCGGGCGCCTGTAGTCCCAGCTACTCGGAGAGGCTGAGGCAGGAGAATGGCGTGAACCCGGGAGGCAGAGCTTGCAATGAGCCGAGATTGCGCCACTGCACTCCAGCCTGGGCGACAGAGCAAGACTTCGTCTCAAAAAAAAAATAAAAAAATAAAAAAAAAATAAAAAAAGCCAATGACATTTGTTTTCCAGAGTTTCCTGGGAAGTTTTCTCAACTTGTTAATTTCTTATCCATTACTTTACAGCTACATGGGCTCTGGTCCCTTTGTGTTGGGCCAAGTTCATCTTGTTTTGAGGCCTGTACACTTACACACTTTCTTCTGCCTGGGAATGATTTCTCCTCACATTCTGATTCTCCTTCAAATCTCAGTTTAAGTGTCAACTCCTCTCCAAACCTCCCTGAGTGAAGTGGGCCTTTTCCTCCATTTTCTTTCACTGTGCTACTTCAAGCCCTGAGCACTCATCACAACCTAATAACATCTGTACAGCTTTGTCTGTTTCAGACACACAATGTAGATTCTCCAGTGCCTACCAGAGTACCTGGCACATACTATGCCTTCAATAAATAATTTTCAAAAAAATGAATTCAGATAAGGCAAATTTAATTTAAACTTTCATTTAACTTACATTGAATGTATATGCCAGGCACAAGTCTTGGTATATTTTACATATTACATTTGATTGTCATCTAATTAGCTCAGAAGGTCGCAGATTCATAATTCCAAAGTCCTCTCTAATCCTATAAATTTTCTCCTCCTACCTGAGGGTCTCGTCCCGCCCCCCACATCTTCTCCACCCCTCACGCTTCTGGAAGCCCAAGCAGGGTTACCCGGCGGAGACTTCCGGGGCCGATACGCATGCGCGGCTGATCTGCACATGCGCAATACTCACGCTGCCGCCGCCGTCGCTGCCAGGCTGAGGTGGCAGCAGGGGGCAGGACGCGCAGCGCTATGGCCGAGGGCAGCGGGGAAGTGGTCGCAGTGTCTGCGGCCGGGGCTGCCAACGGCCTCAACAATGGGGCAGGCGGGATCTCGGCGACGACCAGCAACCCGCTGTCGCGCAAGCTGCATAAGATCCTGGAGACGCGACTGGACAACGATAAGGTAACCGGGGCTGGTGGGGCCGGAGTCACAGGTTCCCGCGGGGCAGAGCCGGGCCAGGGGCTGCGTCTGTCAGGGACCCACCGCGGTCTCCCTCGTCCCGGCAGCAGAAGGACCGCGAGTGACCCCAGACCTGCGGGTTCCGCTGCTCTGCGGGCGCCGGCGAGGGTGAGAAGGGGGAGCCCCAGCAACCTCCGGAAAAGCAAAGGGGTTTCCAGGGCGTTCTCTCCACCTGAAAAGGTGCCTTCAAGGCTCTCTGGATGGGATTGGTGAACGGTGGCGCCTCGAGAAGTGTCCTCCAAACACCCCCGGAGGCATTTGGCTGTGTGAGCTGGGAGAGAGGAGGAGAGCATAAGACTGGATAGGAAATAGATGCAGAAGAGCAGATTCCAAGATAAGGCAGCGCGAATGGGGGTCGGGAGACCAAGAGAGCAGTGGTAGGTAGGGATAAGGATGCGTTTCCACCGACAAGTGACAACAATTGCAATAATTTGCAGCGCGAAAAAACTACCTTTGCCCGTGGCTGAAATGAACTCATATGTACTAGTTTTTGTTATGAGCCAAGCGCTAAGATTTGTGGGCTCAGGCTGTATTTCTTTAGAAGATAAACTGACCGCATGCTCTCCCAAGTACCTCCTGAAACTTAAGTTGGACTTTACAGCTCCTCACATACCCAGCCATCTCTTCTGTCTCTGTGAGTCGCTAGGTAAATTGGTCATGGCAGTGTAACATAAAGAAGAACATATGTCAAAATTAGAGAGTTTTATAGGTGAATATGTAGGTAATTGAAAATAAGCTGTCGATAACAATTTGACTCCGATATGTAAAAAAATAACATTGCAATGTAATGAATAAGAAATTAGGGCTCTGGGGGCTACCACTTATTAGATAGAACCACTAAATGTGTGCATTATTATTTAAGTTCCTTCACTAATCTCAGCTTCTGTTTAGGAATTAGGAATACTGCTAGTAACTTTCTCATGGTTGTTATTTGAGGACTCAGTGAGAGACTCCAGGTAAAGTCCTTTGCAAAGAGCCTGGCACTTACTGTTTCTTAACAAATATTAATTTTATCATAAAATTTATGAAGTGTTTAATGTTTCTCATATTGATATTTATTGTATCATTTAAGACTGCTACTTGCTCTGATATAGATAACATGGCTTTTTTTTTTTTTTTTTTTTTTTTTTTTTTAGACAGAGTTTTGCTGTTGTTGCCCAGGCTGGAGTGCAATGGCGCAATCTCGGCTCACCGCAACCTCTGCCTCCCGGGTTCAAGCGATTCACCTGCCTCAGCCTCCCGAGTAGCTGGGATTACAGGCATGTGTCACCACGCCCGGCTAATTTTGTATGTTTAGTAGAGACGGGGTTTCTCCATGTTGGTCATGCTGGTCTCGAACTCCTGACCTCAGGTGATCTGCCCACCTCAGCCTCCCAAAGTGTTGCGGTTACAAGGCGTGAGCCACTGCGCCCGGCCACATGACCTTCTTTTTACCGTGAGGAAAATAAAGCATGGAGAGAGTGCAGCTAGGTTGTCATATAACTAGTAACTGGTGGAACTGTAATTTGCATCTGAGTCTGTGATTTTGTTTATTCAGCATTACTGATTACTTCTTTGAACCAGACCTTAGGACATTTCAAGGCTATAGTCAAAAGAAACTGCTTCACTTTATGGGTTTTTTTTTTTCTGTACGGTAAGTAAGTATTTATAGTTGTAAACATATTTTTGCTTCCTCCGAAATACTAAATTGAATTTATATAAATAGCTTTACTATTTTTGTCAATCCAGCCAATATTTCAAAATAACAAACAGAAACATGAAAGGGTAAGCCTACTAGAATATACAGTAGTGGAGGTGTAGAAATGTATGTCTGCAGAATTTAGGGTACTATGGGGATGTCCTGGGCTTGGTTCTCTGCTCTGTCTTCCATTCATGTTCTCTCTGTAAGAAAAATCATGTACTTTCATGGTTTTAAGTAGCAAAAAGCGTGATTACTCTCAAATTTATAACTCTGTTTCTGACATCTACTGAGCTCCAGATTTTAGTTGTCTATACTATACCTTCAGTTGGATACTGATTGATGTCATGGAACTTAACATGGGCGGAACTCTTGATTTTTCCCTAAACTGGTTCCACTCTCACTAAAGAACATCACCATTTACCCAGTCAAGCAAGAAGCATATGAATAATTTTGGATTCTTGTCAACTTTTTTTTTTTTTTTTTGCATCTCCTATCAAATCCACAAACATATCCTATAGGTTCTACTTTGAAAAATATTTTTGGAATATCTTTTTTTTTTTTTTTTTGAGACCAAGTCTTACTCTGTCGCCCAGGCTAGAGTCCAATGGAGAGAACACGGCCTTACTGTAGCCTTGATCTTGCTGGCTCAAGCGATCCTTCTGCCACAGCCTCCCAGGTAGCTGGGTCCGCAGGCACATGCCACCATACCTGGCTAATTTTTTAACTTTTTTGTAGAGATAGGGGTCTCACTATGTTACGCAGGTTGGTCTTGAACTGGCATCAAACTCTCCTCCCAACTTGACCTCCCAAACTGCTGGGATTACAGGTGTAAGCCACCGTGCCATGTTTTGGAATATCTCTTTTTCATTTTTGCTACTGCCATCTTGATCTAAGCCACTATCAAACCATACTTGGATTATTTTAGTTTTTTCTCTTACCTACCTCCTTTCTTGTATCCCTCTACCATTCATTTTCCTTACAAAGTTGGAATAAACTTTTATAAATATAAATCGTATTACATTACTCCCCTGCCTAAAATCGTAATGATTTCTCATAACTTCAGTCATAGTGGCCTTCCTTCTACCACTTTAGGGTCTTTGTACTCATTGTTTGCTCTGTCTGTGGAAGGCTTTGTCCCCATGACTGGCTGTTGCCTACCACTGAGGCCTCAGTTCAAAGTCACCTCAGAGAGGCCTTCCCCTTTAAGTTTCTCCAAGTTCTACTTCCAGTTATTCAGTTTCTAGCCTGGAGGATTCCAGTACTTATTCTTAAATAGATTGTCCCAGAGATAGTTAATGTGTACATTATATATGTGTCAACTAGGTATACACAAGTAAGTATGCATGTATATATTCCTTTTAAGTTTTTAACTGTTGGTATTATAACTGTTTCTATGCCTTGATGTTTCACTTAACATATCTCAAAGCTTATACTACGTAAGTGCATAAAGATTTTTTTTTGTAAATGGGTATATCATAATTTATTTAACCAATCCCTTTTAGATGGACATTTATATTATTTCTAGTCTTTGCAATTCCAAACAATTCTGCAGTGAATAATCTTGTATATATAACACTATACACAAGTAAGTATACCCTTATTGTGTTCTGGAAATAAGCATGCTTCAGTAATTTGAAGGTCATTCAATATTTTTTGGATTGTTTAATGAAAAATAATTTGAAAATTATTTCATTACATTTTGTCTTGAGATTAGGAAACCATTTAAAAATTAGTTCCAGTAACTGTCTTCTGTTACCAATTGTATAGGAGATGTTAGAAGCTCTCAAGGCACTTTCAACCTTTTTTGTTGAAAATAGTCTGCGGACTCGAAGAAATTTACGTGGAGATATTGAACGTAGAAGTTTAGCCATCAATGAAGAATTTGTAAGCATTTTCAAGGAAGTGAAGGAGGTATGTAAACTCTTTTCATTTAGCATATATTGAAAACTTACTATTATGCCTGGCTCTGTGCTAAGTATTTTTTTGAATTAGGTTGATATATTTGCTATTTGTATACTATGCCCAAATAGAAAGCTAATTTCTCTTGCTGCATCTGGGTCTTTATTTGTATTAATGTGATTTATGAATCTGTGACTTCCACAAATATTAATTCTTAGAAAGTTAACATTGTTCTAGAAGATTATCTTAGGAATTTTAGCTTTTTTAACAAAAAAATTAACATTTCCCTGAATGGCTTTCCAATAGAAATATCCCCTCATTGCATAAACCTCTCTTGGATAGCAACTTCTCTACTGGAGATTAATTAGAATTGAGTTACTTTTACTATATCCTAAAATATGAAAATTTCAGATTAAGATCAGTAACTTCAATGTATTAATAATGATTCATCATACTTGAGAGTGTAGTCCACTCTCCATAGAGTGAAAATAAATTTTATTTATATTATATCTTTATTATGTAATATTTTATTAACTGTTTTAATACATTGTAATATTAATATATTTCTATGTGAGTTATGGAAGTGTTGTACATGGTTTCAATGAATGTTCAATAAAAATAGGTTGTTTTTAACACCTTGATAGGTTTTTATTGACTGAAGACTAATAATTTGGAAAGGAATTAAAAAAAAAATTACATTACAGACGGAATCTTGCTATGTTGCCTAGGCTGGAGTGTAGTGGCTGTTCCCAGGCTTGATCATAGTACACTACAGCATCGAACTCCTGGGCTCATGCAATTCTCCCACCTCAGTCTCCCAAGTAACTGGGACTACAGGTGCGTGCCACCATGCCTGGCTCTTTTAAACAACATTTCCTACTAAAAGTAACAATCTTACCAGTATCAGAAAGCAAAGATGCTATCTGAGACTATTGGATACATGTCAAAAGGACTTTGGAGCTAATGTGAAGAGGATTCTTCTACTGGCCAAACATAGGACTATTTGAACATCAATAAGAATAACTGCAATTGAATAACACTAGCAATAAAGGGATACTCAGTTTTATAAAGCATTTGCCGTTTTCCTGCGGTCATATTCTCTAAAAGGAATGGACTATTTTCTTTACATTTTTTCTAACACTAGATATTATTCTTTTTAATCATTTCCAATTTTAAATATGGGATCTCTTGTCATGCCTTGACCAAAAAAATAAAAAATGATGTAACTAAAATAAGGATTTAGCTAAGAGAAGAGAATCTTCTTCTTACTGTATATATGATGTTTGATGTTACTTTTCTCCTTTTCAGGAACTTGAAAGCATAAGCGAAGATGTTCAAGCAATGAGCAACTGTTGTCAAGATATGACAAGTCGCCTACAGGTATTATATAATGGCTAGATTTTGGCATAGTTCCTGCTATAAACTTTCAAAAATTATTAGGTCAACAAAATGTGTAGATATCTAATCCATAATGCCCTGTAGGAAATTTGAGTATAAATATAATCCTTATTTTTAAAAATTGTAGCTATCTTTGTGTTTCTTTGGATATGATTTATTAATATTGTTCAATTAACTTCAGAGCGTTTATGTTTTGGTCTAGCCAATACAGAGCTAACTACGTAGAATTTTGATAAATCTTTCAATTCCGTAATATTCTAGAAATCTAGGAGTAATGATTTTTTTTAGTAAGAAGCCTTAGGAATAATTTCACACTAAAGCTGTGCCTGATAAAGACCCAGCTTAATTCTGATTTATGCATAACCTTAAAAAAATTCTGGGAAAATATGTATACTTTTAGGTCTTTGAATGAAAGCAATCCTAAACTTATAATTTGGCAGCAGAATCAGCATTTGACTTAATTACCCTCATTCATCTAATTTTGGAATAGTACATAGAACAGTTTCCTCCTAAGGGCCAATCATGATTATATCTACTACCTTCACATTTTAACAGCGAGCTTGTATCTCTAAGTGTCTCTTGGAACGATTGACATCAACAGTGATTCTAGGAAGAATCATTAATGGATATTCTACAGATTAATCACAGGCTACTTGCATCATCAGTTTGCAGGACTAGTTAATTTCTTGTTTCTCTAAAATTTTATCTTTTCTGGTCTTGTCTAAATTTTGATATTCTTACTAATCTATCAGATATTATTGGCATGTTTATTGTCTCTTAGTCCAATATTTAGATATTTGTTAATTTGACAATATTTAAATAATTATATAATATATACTAATTATTAATGGCCATTTCACATTTTTGGCATATATTTACTTTATTCCTTAGTGGTTGATTTTGTTTGACCCTTCTTTTTCTTTAACTTTATTTCTTTTTCTCCTCTTTTAACTTCCATGATGTAAGGGCTTTTCTCAAATTATACTTTATAAGGTTTTCTATATTGTACTTTTGTGTTTTTTAAGTAACATTATGCTTTGTTATATTGGACTACTGAGTTTCTGATTTTTAGTGGTAGTATCTCTTATTTTTTAATTTGTATCCTTAATTATGTTTTTATACTTTTCATCATAGAGAGTTTTAAATATAAAAAGATCATAGTATTTCTATTTGTGCTATTTTTCAAACAGTTTATAAATATTTTAAATTACAACCAAAGTGTCTCTTTCTGTTTTGTCCTTTGTATTTTTTTTTTTTTTTTTTTTTTGAGACAGAGTCTCGCTCTATCCTCAGTGGTGTGATCTCGGCTCACAGCAACTTCCACCTTCTGAGTTCAAGCAATTATGCCTCAGCCTCCCAAGTAGCTGGGATTACAGGCGCCTGACACTGTGCTGGCTAATTTTTGTGTTTTTAGTAGAGACAGGATTTCGCCATGTTGTCCAGGGTGGTCTGGAACTCCTGACCTCAAGTGATCCGCCTGCCTTGGCCTTCCGAAGTGCTGGGATTACAGACGTGAGCCACCATGCCCGGCCAGTCCTTTATATTTTCTTTGTACCCACCTCACATCCTATTTTTTCTTCTACAGTGGCATGGGCCTATTTTCTTTCTTTATTCAGATCAACTTTATTGAGGAATAATTTATGAACGGTAATAAACTGCATTCATTCAAAGTGTTCAAATTGATAGGCGTGACAGTTTTATATGCCTATGAAACAACAACTATAATCAAGATACAGAACATTTTTATCACATATAAAAGATTCCCTCATAGCTTTGTGATTGAATATTTAAAAATATTTGATACTGCCTGTTGTTTACATTTGTTTTTGATCCACATATCATTTCTAATAGTAGGAGGTCCATGATTTTGAAAGTTTTGTTTATTCCTTAAAATTTTGCTTAAAGCTAATTTATTTGGATATATCGCTATTGGAATTCTAATAGTATACATTCATAATATCAACTCTAATGCTTTTAAGTTATTCATAAAGAAAAGTGTTTCTTAGAGTATCCTCACTCTCCCATTTTCTTATAGAATGTTGTTATAATGATTCATTTAATTATTTAATATTTTCTGAAATGCTTTGACTATGTTACCTTTTAGAAATTATTAGAAAACATTTAAAAATGTAATCAGTCATTTTATATATGTTAATGTTTATTCCTTTGTGGTTTTCCTTGGATAAATTACATTTAGATGCATATGTGTATTAATTCAAAAATAGTCATCTTTAACATTTAAGAGGAATGGAGATTGAGGTTAGTCTTCATTAATATTATTAAATATTACTTTGGAATTCTTATCATAGTTTATAAATGAAAAAATCAGGAAATATGCAAAAAAATTTGCAAATTCTTATTATATAACATTGTGCTAAAGTATCATATTTCATTGATTAATAAATGGTGTTGATTGTAAGGTGCACCCTCAATAATGACTAGACTAAAAAGCTAGTAAATGTTTTTTGATGTTGATTTTGTGAAGCATTCTTTTTTTCAGAAATATTAAAATGTAAATATATCTTTGACTTGAGGGACATTATATTTTAAAAATTGCATAAGGCAAGACTGTACAAGGGTGGAAATGGAACTTTAGCATTTAAGAAGTATGAGCATTTGAAGAACTTATTGGCAGTCTAATAATTCTAAAAGAGTACCTTGGGAGCTATCATGTTGAGCTCCATTCCTTAAAAGTCAGTGAAATGGCTGGGCGTGGTGGCTCACACCTGTAATCTCAGCATTTTGGGAGGCCGAGGCAGAAGGATCCTTTGTGACCAGCCTGGGCAACATAGCAAGACCCCATGTCTACCAAAAACTTTTAATAAGTTAGCCAGGCGTGGTGGCACATGCCTATAGTCCCAGCTATTCTAGAGGCTTAGATGGGAGGATTGCTTGGGCCTAGGAGGTCAAGGCTGCAGTGACTCAGGATTGCACCACCATACTCCAGGCTGGGTGACAGAGTGAGACCCTGTGTCTTTAAAAAAATAAATAAATAAATAAGGGATATGCAGAATTATCTAGGTTCAAATCGTTTTCTTAAAAAATCTATTTCCTGCAAATCAAAACCACAATGAGATACCATCTTACACCAGTTAGAATGGCCATCATTAAAAAGTCAGGAAACAACAGGTGCTGGAGAGGATGTGGAGAAATAGGAACACTTTTACACTGTTGGTGGGACTGTAAACTAGTTCAACCATTGTGGAAGTCAGTGTGGCGATTCCTCAGGGATCTAGAACTAGAAATACCATTTGACCCAGCCATCCCATTACTGGGTATATACCCAAAGGACTATGAATCATGCTGCTATAAAGACACATGCACACATATGTTTATTGGCGGCACTATTCACAATAGCAAAGACTTGGAACCAACCCAAATGTCAGACAATGATAGACTGGATTAAGAAAATGTGGCACATATACACCATGGAATACTATGCAGCCATAAAAAATGATGAGTTCATGTCCTTTGTAGGGACATGGATGAAACTGGAAATCATCATTCTCAGTAAACTATCGCAAGGTCAAAAAACCAAACACCGCATGTTCTCACTCATAGGTGGGAATTGAACAATGAGAACACATGGACACAGGAAGGGGAACATCACCCTCCAGGGACTGTTGTGGGGTGTGGGGAGGGGGGAGGGATAGCATTAGGAGATACACCTAATGCTAAATGGCGAGTTAATGGGAGCAGCACAACAACATGGCACATGGATACATGTGTAACAAACCTGCACATTGTGCACATGTACCCTAAAACTTAAAGTACAATAATAAAAAAATAAAATAAAAAATAAAAACTACTAAGTGAGGCAGGACGACAATAATGTTCAAATCTTAAACTGATAAATCTCAGAGGACCCTCAGATATTATTTAACTGCTATTACAAACTTGATTAAATGTAGTTAAATGCATTAAAATTATTTGTCCTCCATTATGTGGCAGAAACTTATTAGGTGAATTCAGAAATCTAGCTTAGACATTATTAGCTATGTAATCTTGAGTTAGTCATTTATCTGTTCTAAAACTCTTTCACCATTAATAAACAATGTGAACAATGTCAAAAAAAATCTATTTCCTGGTAACATACACTCAAAATAGCTTCATTTGAGGTGGCAATCAGGCTCTGTTATTGACAGCATACTTGGAAAGCAGTAAGACAGAGAATTTCCCTCACAGTCTGAAAACTGAGTTTGTAGAGGATTAGGCCTCTAAGAACCCAGAACTGGAGGTGTCTAGGTCTAAGGCAGCTCTAGAAAGAAACCTCAGCAGCAGAAGCTTGACTCTTTATTGTGGTATTCCAACATGAAAATGACCCAGTGTCTTCAGGTGTTTGCTCTGGTATTTTCTCTTTAACAGACTGACTCACCTTTTATTTTATGTGTTTTTCTCTAGTTTACTAATGACTTAATTTATGCATCTTTCTGGCTCATTTAATATTTCTTCAAGGCACAGAGCCTATTTCTCTACGTGCCTCATGACTACTTGCTTCTCTTCTTATTGTTTATTGCCTTATTTTTGTAAATATTCCCTAGTTCAGATATTTGAGAGAGAATCTCATTGTCTTTTGTTTAAAGCCACTTCATGAATGTTTTCTAATCTTGGATAAAATGCTTTTTTAATTGACTTTTCACTCTTGATCCTTTCAACTCTGGCTTAGGGAAGGGAGAATTGCTTAGAATGAAAGTTGGTTAGGAACAGCCTTGTGTCCTTTAGATGGGGCTAGCTCTGATCCTCACCAAAAACTTATATGGCAGGTAGTTTGTATATTACAACTTTCAAACTTTTACTTCCATCTTATACATTTCTATTGAGCTCCGCACTAGCATTTCAGTGACTTAGTTAACAACCCCATGTAAAGGTCACATGGTATCTCACTTCAACATGTCCATACCTGAAGTCGTGTTCTTCGTTCTTAACTTGTTCTTCCAGTGCTTCTGTTGTACTGAAAAGCATCATGAACTATTAAGTTCCTTAGTCAGTATCTGGATACCTTTTTCTTTCTTGTAAGCCTTAGCATTATGTGTATATTAAGAACTGAATGTGTTCCTCCAGTGGATGAGCCTTGAAACATCTACGTATTTCATTTATTTGAGTTCCATAGAGTGATCTCATTTGTTTTAAGTCTAAATTTCAGTAAGTGGTAGTATTTGTTTTCTGAAATATAATAAAAGTGGAATTTACTTATGTTAGATATGTTTGTAATTTTAGGCAGCAAAGGAACAGACTCAAGATTTAATAGTAAAAACCACTAAGCTTCAATCTGAAAGGTAAGTTTTTCTTCATACAAGCACCTTTTCAATAATTTGGAGATTGGAGTCAAAGAAAATTAAATATAACTCCAAATCAAAATTAAAGCAGAATAATAAAAAACATGGTTCATAAGGTCCTAAACTATTATATTACCCAATAGTAACTTAAGCATAAAGACAGTAGTTTAGGAGCATTAAACTTGATATTGAGGTTGAGAGATTATTCCTTCTTTGGAAGAGAGGTGATGATGTATCATTATTGTTTGCTGTGGAGTTCAGGAATGATTGCTTTTTAAAATGTAAATGTTTTCAGATTTTTAATAGTTTTATTACTTTTTTTTTCCACAATCATTGTCTTTTATTTTTAAGCTATGATATATCCTCTCTGGTATAATTAAGAGTTAATTGTATAAATTCTCCTTGTAGTTTATACAATAGGTACACTATTGGTTGATTGAATGAATGAGTGAGTGAGTGAGTGAATAAAGGTGAATACAGTATGGATTTGTGTAATGTGTTGTGTTCAGTATTGCTAAAACTCATAGCAATTATGCTAAAACTCATTAACAATGCATTGCTCATGTGTGGAGTAGTACAGAGGGGGAGAAGCATTATATTATGATGCAGTATACTTGTCTCCTGCTCAGTAGTTGGGTACACACTTAAACCTTTTAGTATTCTAGGTATTTCATCAGTAATATGGAGATATTACCGCTTTAACTGCTGATTTTGGGGTAGGTCGGTGTACTATACTATAGACCACAGGTCATCAAACTACAGCCACAGGCCAAATCCAGCTCACCACCTGCTTTTGTAAATGCAGCTTTATTGGAACACAGCTATGGTTGTGTTTACATACTGTCTATGGCTGCTTTTACGCTACTGCAATAGTGTCGTGTGGTTACAACAGAGACCATGTGTGGCCTACAAAGCCTAAAATATGTACTATCAAGATTTTTACAGAAAAAGTGTGTGACTCCTGATCCAACTAGTATTTTTTTGTAGCTCAGGTCAAGATCAATGGGTTGTAAATTATGATTTATCAATCATTACTACTATTTAAGTTGATCATAGCTAGCCTTAAAAATAAATTAGAATAAAATAAAATAGAAAATAGTTTGGGTAGCTGGGCATGGTGGTGCACACCTGAAGTCCCAGCTATTCTGGAGGTTGAGATGGGAAGATCATTTGAGCCCAGGAGTTAAAGGTTGCAGTGAGCTATGATAGTGCCACTGCACTCCAGCCTGAGTGGACAGAAGGAGACCCTGTCTCTAAAAAATAAATAAGTAAAAATAGTTTGAGTGAATATTATTTTGTGAAGCCTTTCTTTCAGTTTCGGTAATGGTTTTAAGTGGTTTAATATTATGGGTCATAGTCAAGAGTTTGAAAAACACTGCCCTAGACCAAAAATGGCAAGTACATGACCCCCAACTCCTTAGTTTTACATCCACTGATCTTGATATTCTTTTATCTTGAGCCCTTAATCCTTCTTAACACGATTCTCTTCAGACTAAGATTGATGAATGGGAAATTATAAAGAGTGCAGAGGTGTAAAGTTACTAGTGTAAAAGGATATCATGGGTCTTAGGGCTACAAAGGACTCAGATCAACTGGAATGATCCGTTGCAGTTAAAATGGTAACCAATGTAACTTTTCTGTCTTACAAAAACGTGGAGAAAATGTGACAAAATTAGCAAAATAAAATATATGTACCAATATCATCTAAAAAATACTATCTTTAATAGCACAAAACAAAACATTTTCTTTACGCATGTAGGAAGTACATTATTGGATATTGGAACATGTACCTTATCTTAGACCTGTGGCTTTCAAACCATAGTTCATTGAACCTCAGGGTTTCTTTGCAAGATGTAGAAGGATAATGGAGTTTTAGTGGTCAGATTCTCTCACCATAATTTTAGTGAGAGCAATTTCACTTTTACTTGTTTAATATATTAGGATTCCATGTAAGATTTTATTTGAAAAAAGAGTTTGACAGCAGGAAAATATAAAAATATTGCACAATTTTAAGACTAGTTGAAAGGTAGAATACTATATAAAATAGTCTCTTGATTTTATTCCTCATGCTGGATAAAAATCTTAAAAAATACTAAGTATCACAGCTTTATAAAAGCTTAATCATAATTTCATGCATTTAATCCCCATTTTGTTTACTACCTTCTCTTTCACTAAAATCCACTTTTACCCATTTTGTGATTTCTACAAGCCAAAATGAGAGCAAGTTGATGTTGTCCTCAGATTTATAGAATTGCAAATTGCCTGTATAGAAATTAAATTTAGGAAGTCTGGCCTTAAATTCCCTTTTATCTTGTTGATATTGTCATTCTGTATTTTATAGCTGGATAAACGGTCATACCCCCCGCAGTGGTGGTTAATTACTTGATGTTGACCTATAAGTCAGTTTCTAGTACTTTTCAGAGCACCTTCAATCCAATCCTTTTGTGTTTAACATTTAATCAAAGACTTTAGTATATATATAGACAATTTACTTGGAAAATTGTGAATGACACAAAGTATGGAATGTTAAGTGTAAGGTATCAACAGAATCAAGTTTTTAAGAAAAAGTGAGGTTGGGCAAGAGGTGAATAGGATGATAAAGGGTCTCAAAAAATGATGGAGGGTTGAAAAAAACAGAATTGTTTATTTAGAAATATAAGTCTAAGAGGGACATGATGGCTGTCTTCAAATATTTGATGATCTTTTCTGTTTTAAAAAAGGCTAAATTTTATTATGTATTGCTGCTGAGTTTGGAACTGAGTTTTAAAGGAGAAATTTAGGCAAATTTTGACTTATGATAAGCAATAATTTTCTATCCCTTACAGTTTGAACAATGAATTCTTTAAAGCTTTTTTTTTAAATCACTGGGAATATTTAGTTTGATGTTAGGTGTCATTGGAGCCGTCTTTTATTTCAGTTTTCCTTTCTGGTCTTTTACATTATGATTCATGTATCCACACCTTATCACAGTAAACATAAGAACCACCAAGGAGCTTGATAAAATGGCAAGTTTAGGCCTCCATCCTCAGAGAATCTGACTGAAAAAAGTAAACAACTGTGTTTTTTTTTATTAATGACTCAGTCAATCTTGATTTGGGCTCAGGATTCGGCCCTTTTAACAATATCCCAGGTATTTTTATGGAGTGGTCCAAAGACTATAATTTGAAAGACTTGGCCTTAGACAAAATATTACTCATATTTTTAATTTTTTGTGGAATGTCCCTCTTCCCTACCTTAATTCTCTCATCTCCTAACTGGTAAACTTTGAAAAAACATTTTAACTTTTTAAATGTTAAACTTTATATTTTGAGATAATTACAGATTCACATGCAGTTGTAAGAAACAAGGCCGGGCGCGGTGGTTCACGCCTGTAATCCCAGCACTTTGAGAGGCTGAGGCGGGCGGATCACAAGGTCAGGAGATCGAGACCATCCTGGCTAATGGGGTGAAACCCCGTCTCTACTAAAAATACAAAAAAATTAGCCAGGCGTGGTGGCGGGTGCCTGTAGTCCCAGCTACTCAGGAGGCTGAGGCAGGAGAATGGCGTGAACCCAGGAGGCAGAGGTTGCAGTGAGCTGAGATTGCGCCACTGCACTCCAGCCTGGGTGACAGAGCGAGACTCCATCTCAAAAAAAAAAAAAAAAAAAAAGGAAAAGAAACAATACAGTGATCCAAGGTAGACCTTTACCTTGTCTCTGCCAAAGGTAACATTTTACAGAACTATAGTATGGTACCACAACTAGGATAATGACCTTGGTACTATCTACCTGTCTTATTCAGATTTTGCAGTTTTACTCATTGGTGTATTTATTTTTATACATTTTATCATTTGTAGATTCCTGAATGCGCCACCATAGTCACGATATAGTACAGTTCCATCACCACAAATAGTCTCCTATTGGTGGGTGGACAGTGGTGAGAAAAGTTGCAGACTAAGCCCATGTGAGAGATGGTTGACTCTGCAAAGCAGCCAGCTCTGTGAGGAAAGGCAGTGTTAAATTTCTTTATCAGAATTAAGCCTGTGCCTTCACCATAAAATTAGATTGCATTTTATAACAGTTCTTTTGAAAGAAAAGTTTCCTAGAAAAACACATTCCCTGTTAGAGACCTTGACGTTAATTTTTCTCTAAGTTAATGCTGAACACAAAAACAAGCATTACTTTAATTGAAAATTGTGACTAAAACTAAGAGGATAATAGATCGGTAATCCTGTATGCAAAGCCTATTTAAACTTTTCCTGTTCTCAGTTAAATCTTTTTGTTTTAATTTTTAGTGTAATATGTATTACAGTTGTTTGCAATTAATTGTTGATTTGATTGTCTCTTTTTCTCCTAAACTATGAGCTCCTTGAGAACAATGACAATTTCTTATTCTCCTTTTTGTATTTGCAGTGCCTGGTATTTTACAGATTCAATAAATAATTTTTGAGTAAATGAATATGGAAAGCAACTGTAATGTTAGGAAAGGAACATAAAGTGAAAACTGAAAAATAAGCATTGTATTGGAGCTTGTAATATGGGGCTCTAAATAATGTATATAGGAGACAATATTAGAACATTGTGCTTCTGTTCATGTATTCTCAAAACTATTTAAGCAAGGTTTATGTTTATTATTTTAGTAAGCCTATGGAAGTGTTTTGGCCTGATATGCTTTTGGGAAGTGAAAATTCATGACATTCTGGTATCCCAAGAGCTATAGGTATGATGTGCCAAGTGAACATTTGTGTGAATATATTTTAGGAAAATTGCAAGGCAGAAATTATGATAACGGGTCTCTGGGGGCTGGCAGGGAGTTGTTTTTTCATTTTAAAATATCTTTTTAACAAGAAACTTCATTAAATAAGCAGTTAGCTTTAGAAATAGAAATAATGTGGGATTATTTGAATAATATGATACTCTTATTCAGACAAATGTATAAATGATTTGAATATTTTTCCAAGTGAGTGAGAAGGAAGTCAGTCATCAGGACAGCTGAGATGCTCTAATAGATAAAGCTTAACGTAGAATTTTCTTCACAGGACTGCAGGTTAGCATTTTGCCTTAATACTTCATTGGTAGTCAGACGATGGGCTTCACTGGTAATCAGGAAAGACTATATGTACATGAACATACCTTTGTATTTTTTAAATACTACTGAAATCACTATTATATTTGTATTATCTCTTTAAAGGCCCACCAGCCAGATTTCTCTCTGGACTCAGAAAAATAATCTCTGAAGAATGTTTATGTGTGTGTATTTTTTTAAGTTCAGTATGTTAAAATGGAAAGAATATAGGATTTAAGACAAAAACCTGAATTTTAATCGAAACCTTGGGTGAGAGATTATTAGATTTTTGATTTTGTACAGTTATTTCTTAACCTCCCTTAACCTAAGTTTCTATGTCTGAAAGAAGGAAGGGAATAATATCTGTGTCATGGGGTATTTGAGATAACTAAATGATTTACGTAAGTTGCTGAACACACTGCATGACATACATTAAAGACTGTAGCCCCTCCCTACTCCTCGTCTTTTATTGGACAAAGAAATCTATGTCACGCATCTTATTTCTATTTTTGCTCTGGCATCTAGGAAGCGTAGAGTTATTTTGTGCTTAATTGCAATAGCTTTCCTCAGATGTATTATTTACTTTCTCAGCCTTTCCCTTTATTTCTTACTATTTTAGTTTTTAATAGTTTTAATTTATTTTTATTGCATTGTAAACTACTTTAACTCAGGTTTTGAAATTGGTAGCATAAAAATATAAAACTTTATCTTGCATAAATGGTTTTATATTGCATGTAAAAATATATTACAGAAGCATATGTGGCACATTTTCTCCTCATTACCTAATAAAAGGTTAGGGGAAAGCGGGGGAGCATCACATCTCCTTTCTTCTTTCTTCCTGTCTCATTTGTACATAGTAGCAACTATCCAAAAGAAAATATTGCCAGTGACATGCAGGGGCCTGACTCAGATAAGCTATAACAACTTTATTTCAGTCACACATATTGGACTGGAAATGAAAATTTGGGAGTAAGGCACAGTATGGCTTATCCATTTCTTGTGATTATGATGATCATGCTCTAAGGGAAATAGTATGAGGAAAAATTTGGAAATAATCTTTGGTTTAAGTATTTTAAAAGTTGGGTTTGGAGATGGTGTGGATTTTTTTAAATGAAAATTTTGTCTGATCAAATTTTCCCGACCAATAAAAAAGAGCTTTTTTCCCTAACATTTTTCCCCACCAATACAAAAGAGCTTTTTTTTTCTTCCTTTTTTTTTTGTGGGCATGCTTCATTTAAAGTGGCTATTGCTGTTTATTTCCTGATTTAACTACATTTATCAACCAGGTAGACTTTTTCTACATTCTTATTCATTCTACCTGGAATTCCGTTTCCCAAAATTAATTTGTTGAAAACTCATTTGTCCTTTGAGGTTCCCTGTTGTTTATGCCCATCATATATTTCAAAATATTTTACAAAACTTAAGAATTTTAGGCTATCGTGTGTATGTGTGTGTCACACATGCATGTACATGTTCCTTGAGAATGTATATATGTATGTACATATATATGTTTCAAAGAAAGTCTTGCTTACTTTAAAAAACTCTTCGGCTTATAGGAAATTTATTTCACCTTTGTACTTTACAGTTTTATTATATATTTTCCATGTTCAGCCAGGAACCTTTACTCAGTCACCAGAAAAAAAATTAATTAGTTCCTTCTTTGTATTCCCACAACACATTATTCTTCTAGCACTTATTTTCTGCCCTATAATTTCTAAACAGTTGCTGGACGTTGTGGTCTTTTGACTATTGTAACCAGATAGCAAAGGCAGTGTATTAATGCTCTTTGTACCCACTCCTTTCCACACAGAAAACTTATCAACTGAATATATCTACATGGTTACTTTAACATTTTAAATAGTTACTGCTGACATTGCCTGTTAATATTTGAGACTCTTATTTTATAAGAGTAATAGCAATTGTGCATATATACTTAACTAAATGTTATTAAGGAGTGGAAAGTATCAAGCTGGAAGAATGTATTAGATGCCTTTTAAGCTGTATTTTGTACAGTTATAATAATACATGTAATTGTAATTCAAAAGGTAGAATCTTTTTTGTTGTAAAAACATCTTTGTTGAGATATAATTCACATATCATAAAATTAAAGTATATAGTTTATTGGTTTTAGTATATTCAGAGTTGTGCAATCATCATTATGATCTGAGTTACAACATTTTCACCATCCCAGAAAGAAAACTCGTGACTATTAGTAGTCATCTAGCCTTAGTGAACCATTAATCTACTTTCTGCCTCTCTAGATTTGCCTATTCTGAATCTTTCATGCAAATAAGATCATACAATATGTGGCCCTTTTTGACTAGCTTTTTCCACGTAGCATAAATGCTTTTAAGATTCATCCATGTTACTTTAACTTTTTTTTATGGCTGAATAGTATTCCATTGTATAGCAACACCACATTTTGTTCACCCGCTCACGAGTTGATAGACATTTGGGTTATTTCCACTATTTGACTATTGCGAATAATGCTGGCTGTAAATATTTGTTTACAAGTTTTTGTGTGGGCATGTTTTATTCCTCTTAGGTATATATTTAGAGGTAGAATTGCTGAATCATATATAATAACTCTTTAAGTGTTTGAGGAACTGCCACACTGTTTTCCAAAGAAGCTGCACAGTTTTACATTTCCAAAAGCAACATATGAAGATTCCAATTTCTGTACATCTTTGTTTTTAATCTGTCATTTTGATGATAGCCATGCTACTGGGTGTGAAGTACTACTCATTGTGGTTTAGATTTGCATTTTCCTAATGACTAATGATGTCAAGCATCTTTTTATTGCTTATTGGTATTTGCGTATTTTCTTTGGAGAAATGTCTACGTCCTTTACCCATTTTTTATTTAGGTTATCTGTGTTTTTATTTATTGGTTGTAAAAGTTCTTTATATGTTCTGGATATAGGTTTGTTAGCAGATACATTATTTGCAACCATTTTCTCTCATTTTGTGGGTTATCTTCACTTTCATGATATCATTTATAGCACATTTTAAATTTTGATGTAGCTCAGTTTTATCTTTTTTGTCATTTGTATGTGCTTTATTTTTCAATATATTTTTGTATTGAAGTTATTTTATCTATTTGTTTTAAAATACTAAGATAAAAATTTAGAAATTTATCAGGTTTTAAAATCATGGCATGATACTGGAAATGCTGACAGGAAAACAACTTCATTACAGGATTTTATCTCTATTGAGTTTTAACCAGTCTTTCAAAAATGTTTAACTTTCAGTTTGATACTTTATAAAAACTTAAAGTGAAAAGTTTCTTCTTTTTTTCTATTTTAGAACCAAGAAAAATATTGTAGAAATACTTTTTCTTAAGGATTGTAATTGATGACCAGATTCTTTAAGATCCTGTCAAACAGGTTATTTCACTTATCTTTCCATCATATGAATTAGGTAAAAGGAATCTTTTAAGTGTAAAAAACTGCCTTTTCTTTCTTAAATTTTTTTGACATAATGTTAATATAAATCTATTGTATAAAATTTAAGGAAAACTAAAATCAGATATAACTCTACCACTCAGATAGAACCACAATTAATGTTTTGAAATATTTCCTTCCAGAGTGAGTACGTGTGTATGTTGTTAATATTTTACTTTTTTTGCTTAATATTTTATGTTCATTTTCCTATGATTTTTTATTTCAAGAGGATCATTTTTGGAAGTGTCCTGAAATATAATGCCTAAATTTTTCTCGAAAAAGGTTATAACAATTTCTACTTCCATTCTGCCTATTTTGTTAAACCCTTATCAGCATTAGATATCATCTTTAAAAACTTTGCCAATATAGATGAAAAATATTATCACACCGTTTTATTTTTTATTTTTATTTTTAATTTATTTTTTAAATTATACTTTAAGTTCTAGGCTACATGTGTACAACGTGCAGGTTTGTTACATATGTATACATGTGCCATGTTGGTGTGCTGCACCCATTAACTCGTCATTTACATTAGGTATATCTCCAAATGCTATCCCTCCCTCCTCCCCCTACCCCACGACAGGCCCCGGTATCACACCATTTTAATTTACATGTCATCAAATAGTGATGAATCGACATATTTCTCATTTTGTTTTGCCATTTATATTTCTTTACTTTTTTTATTTTGTTTATATCTTATGTCCATTTAAAAAATTATTTTGAAATTATTTGGTGTAAGTGAACCTAGAAGTAGAATTAAGATATGAGAGAGAGAAGTTTTCAAGAAAAAGAAAAGTACCCCAAGATTCATAAATCATGTTCTGGGCTGATTTGAAGGAATCATAAAAATTAAGTAGTCTGTTTATTTTAAATACTTAGGCAATATACGACTGGACATACTGAAAATTGATGTACATGTGTTTATATACAATAATTCCCAACCTTGTCTATGGTTTTGCTTTGTCTGGTTTCCATTACTCATGGTCAACTGCAGTCTGAAAGTAATAAATGGAAAATTTCAGAAATAAACAATTTGTAAGCTTTAAATTATGTACCATTTTGAGTAGCATGATGAAATCTCAAGTGGTTGGCTCCCACTTTGGTGAGACATGAATCATCCCTTTTTCTAGTGTGTGATGCTATATACACCACCACTCAGTAGTCACTTAGTAGCCGTCTCAGTTATCAGATTGAAAAACAGTACGTGTAGGGTTTGGTACCATCAGCAGTTTCAGGCATCCACTGGAGGGTCTTGGACTATATCCCCGGAGGATAAGGGGGGACAAATGTAATTACTTCTTAAAAATAAATGGGGATTCCTATAAATACTTTCTCGCAATTTTTTATACCTATAAAATGCCTTATGGATCATTTTATGTTAGTACGTATAGATCTACCTCAGTATTTTTCCATAGTATATATTTCACATATTATTTAACTTATTTATATAATATACAGTGATTGTACAAACATAATCCTATACTCTAGAAGTTATAATTTATATGTTTTATGTTAATATTTATCTCCTGTACTTTTTACTTAGACATTAAAAGCCCTCTAAAAGTTCCATATGTTGATGTAAAGTAAGGACAAGATCTGTGTCATAAGTGCCTTTTGTCATACTTGTCTCTGGCATAGGCCTTATACACTGTAAGTCTCCAATAATGTTATTTGAATGAGTGAATATTCCCAAACCAAATCACTGGACCATCTGACAATAACTTCCTGTCAGAGTGGTTGTGAAAATTTACCTGGAAAGAATACATGTGGTAAAACTAGAGTAATATGATAATAAAAAATATATTAGAATTTATTGTCACTACTTTTGTTTTTGAGAGAGTCTCACTTTGTCACCCAGGCTGGAGTGCAGTGGCTTGATCTCGGCCCACTGCAAGCTCCGCCTCCTGGGTTCACGCCATTCTCCTGCCTCAGCCTCCCAAGTAGCTGGGACTACAGGCGCCTGCCACCACACCTGGCTAATTTTTTGTATTTTTAGTAGAGACAGGGTTTCACCATGTTAGCCAGGATGGTCTCGATCTTCTGACCTCGTGATCCGCCCGCCTCGGCCTCCCAGAGTGCTGGGATTACAGGCGTGAGCCACCGCACCCGGCCTTATTGTCACTACTTTTAAGGTTGCCATTTTGATATATTAAACTCTTGTTTTAGTACTGTGCCCATTATAAAAATATTTTTTGCACCATCTCTTTTGTAGCTATATATAGAGCCTGTGTTTCAGTCTTTATCTCATGATCGATTTTTAGATCCACATTATTTGGAATGAATTGTAATGATTAAGGGGTATGATCAAGGTGGGTAACACTTGTTTTGGTTACAACAAAATGAAACTATAAACTAAAGAGACAAATTTTCCTTTGTGCCTAATAAATTGATTCTAAAGATAGATCCAAAAAAGCTCCCAAAAACATTTTATTTCACATGGTTAATTTGCATAGTCTCAAGGAATTTGATGAAATTTTATAATTACTTTAAATTCTTAATGGCAATGACTGGAACTTTTAAAAGTATAAAACAAAACCTGTTAAGGTAACTCTTTAAGCTTTTAAAAATTCATTTTTAATTTATAATTGACATATAATGATTATATATATTTATGGGGTACAATGTAATGTTTCAAGGTAATTACCATATCTATCACTTTAAACATTTATCATTTCTTTGTGGTGACAATATTCAAACTCTTCGCTATCTTGAAATACCACTGCATTGTTATTTGCTGTAGTCACGCTAGTTTGTAATAGAGCAGTAGAACTTACTCTTCCTAACTGTAACTTTGTACTCATTGACCAATCTCTTCCTATCCCCTTCTCCCCACTATCTTCCCCAACCTCTGATAACCATGATTGTACTCTCTACTTCTATGAAGTCAACTTTTTTAGGTTCCACATGTGATATGAGTAACTTTGTCTTTCTGTGCCTGGCTTACTTCACTTAACATGATGTCCTCCAGATTCATCCATGTTGCCACGGATGACAGGATTTCATTCTGTTTTATGGCAGTAAAATAGTATTCAGTTGTATGTGTACACACACACACGCACACACACACACACACACACACGTTCTTTATCCATTCTTCTGTACATGGGCATCTAGGTTGATTTCATATCTTGGCTATTGTGAATAGCACTGCTATAAACATGGAAGTGCAGATGTTTCTTCGACATACTGATATTATTCCCTTGCGTATATACCCAATAATGGTATTGCTGGATCATATGATAGGTTTTAGTTTTTTGAGGAACCCCCACACTGTTTTCCATAATGGCCGTACTAATTTATATTCCCACCAACAGTGTATAAGATTTCTTTTTTCTCTGCATTTTTGCCAGCATTTGTTGTTTTTTTGTCTTTCTGGTAAGTAATAGCCATTCTAATTGGGGAGAGGTGATACTGTGGTTTGATTTGCATTTCCCTGGTGATTAGTGATGTTGAGATTTTTTTCACATAACCATTGTCAATTGTATGTCTTCTTTTGAGAAATGTTTATTTAGGTCTTTTGCCCATTTTTAAATCAGATTTTTTTTGTTGTTATTGAGTTGAGTTTCTTATATATTCTGGATATTAGCTTCTTGCCAGATGCATAGTTTGCAAGTACTTCCCGTTTTGTAGGTTGTTTCATATATTTAAAATCCTAAAGACTCCACCGAAAATTTGTGCAACTGTATAAATATTAAAGGAATTTAGTAAAGTTGCAGGAAACAATATCGACATACAAAAGCAAGTAGTGTTTTCATACACCAACGGCAAATTATCTGAAAAAGAAATGAAGAAAGCAATTCCATTTATAATAACTACAAAAAATGATAAAATACTTAGGAATAAATTTAGGGGGTGAAAGATCTCTACCATGAAAATTATGAGAGTGATGAAAGAAATTGAAAAGGACACAAATAAATCGGCAGATAATCCTGTGTTCATGGATTAGAAGAATTAATGTGGTTAAAATGTCCTTAGTACCCAAAGCAATCTACAGATTCTATGCAATCCCTATTAAAATATTAGTGACATTCTTTACAGAAATAGAAAAAAAATCTTAAAATTCATATGGAAATGAAAAAGAACCTGGATAGTCAAAGCAAAAAGAAGAAAGCTGGAGGCATTATATACTACCTGACTTCAAAATATACTACAAAACAGCATGGTTCTGGTGTAAAAACACATAGACCAATGGAACAGACTAGAGAACCCAGAAATAAATTCATGCATTTTCAGCCAACTGATTTTCAACAAAGGCACCAAGAACACACGTTGGGGAAGAGACAGTGTCTTCAGTAAGTGGTGTTGGAAAAATTAGGTAGCTACATACAGAAGAATGAAACTAGACCCTTATCTCTCACCATATATAAAAATAAACTCTAAATGGATTAAAGAGTAAACTATACGACCACAAGTTATATAACTACCAGAAAAAAAATAGAATTGTTTCATGAAATTGGACTGGGCAAGGATTTTTTGAATAAGACCTCAAAAGCACAGGCAACAAAGCAAAAATAAGATAAATATTAAGATAACTTTTAGATATCAATAATAAGATGATTAAGAACATGACATTTAAATCTGTGTATACTCAATTAGGTGATTTATCATTTGAAATAAACAGATCTTTGCTGCCACCTGGAGGATTTTTGCTTGTAAATTTCTTTATTCAGTAGGAGTATTAGCATTCAACTTTGAATTTAAAACCTCCATCCCACAGGTCCAAATAAAACAGAGATGGCAGATGCATTGTACCATCTATACAAATAGTGTTTATGTTTATCTTTGTTCATTCTTATTTGAATTTTGTTTAATTGTGGAATATTACTATTCTCTGAATATTGCTAGTGAAATACTTTTATAACTTTATTTATATATTTTCAGTTCTGAGATACAGAAACCAGGAATGTTGAGTGTCTGTTCAAGTAGTTTCTGTTCCTAACTTGCCTGTGGGTATTGATTCTACTCAGTCCCATAGGTCCTTGAGTGTGCCTTTTTCCAACAGCTAGTTTAGATAGGTTGCATTCATATAATATAATTTAAAAGGTTGTTTTTATGACTATATTTTGTAGAAAAAGTGGAGAAGACCAAAGTGGATAAGTGACTAGCAATTTATGGAGAATTAATAAAGGAGTTCTCCTCTAACATAAAATAAACTAATAAATTTGATTTTTGATAGGTATGTCATGTGAAAACTTAAAAGGCTTAGGAATTGTTTTAGTGACTGAAAAGAAATTGGTTGAAAACAGGTACATATTTCTCTCTTATAAAATCATCTAGCAAACTGCAAGGTGAACTATTTAAGTACTTGTAAGTGGCTGCAAATTTGTAATGCAGGGACCATGCATGGACTTATTTTTTCTTTTGTGTAATGATCAACTCCATTTATTGTGTGCAAGTATCTGAAATAGAACAATATTAGCTAATTTTATCACCTACATGTCTGATAAAATTCTAATATTTGAGGCAGGAACAAGACCTTTGAAAATGTTGAGAACTTTTCATACCTTTGTTTTAAAAATTTATTATGTCTGAGATAGAACTTGTTTTAAAGCTATGCAACTGTATAAGATGCTTGATTTTTATTGCTTGTTTTGAAAATTACAGCCAAAAATTAGAGATAAGAGCACAAGTTGCAGATGCCTTCTTATCCAAGTTCCAACTAACTTCTGGTGAAATGAATCTTCTCCGAGGTACAAGAGAAGGACCCATTACTGAGGTATCCTGGCTTTCTGTTATAATCATTTAAAGTTTAGTAGTTAGAGATATTAGAGAGAAATTGCTTTTTTGAAGCTTTATTTTCCCATTAAAAAAAGTTTCATCTGGGAATACTTTTATGTTTGGAAATTTAAGATGTGTATTTTAATTATATTTTTCAAAGTAATACATGTACTTTTTAAAAAGTCAGAGTCAATAAAGTTATAAAAAGAAAATCTATGTCACCTATTTTACTCTTCCTCACCTTTAGGTCTTTTGTCAACCATTTTCAATGTTATTAATTGCTTCTTTTGTAAATTCTATATTCTAGATGTATAGTTAAAAAGAATATGCTTTGATTATCTATGTTAACTATTTTCTATTGATTCTCTATTGTGAAATGTGAGGATTTAGCCTTCTACCCACTCTGTCTCCTCCCCCAATACAGATAGTACACACATATGTTCTCTTTATCTCCTTCATATATCATAGTACAGTTAGACCACATTTTCTATTTTCTTTTCCTTTTGTTTTTGAGACAGGGTCTCGCTCTGTCGCCCTGGCTGGAGTGCAGTAGCACAAACACAGCTCACTGCAGCCTCAACCTCCCAGGCTCAAGTGATCCTCCCATCTCAGCCTCCCAGGTAGCTAGGGTATCCAAGCATGCACCACCACTCCTGTCTGATTTTTTAATTTTAATTTTTAGTAGAGATAGTGTCTCACTGTGTTGCCCAGGCTGGTCTTAAACTCCTGAGCTCAAGCGGTGTGCCTACCTCGGCCTCCCAAAGTGCTGGGACTACAGGTCTGAGCCATAGTACCTACCCACACATTTTTCATTTTCATTACAGTGACATTACAGTGATTGCGTGTTCTTTCTTTTATAACTTTGTGTCTTTCCATGGGTTAGAAATCACTTGTTTTTTCATCTAATTAATTTTTTAAGCTATTCCATTCTTTCCAAACTGGCTGACAGAATTATAAAACCTCTCAAAATGTTAAATAACAAGAAAAAGTTTCATTTCTTTTTTTTTCCTTAAAGACATTCAATTTTTCCAGAAAGGAATCTTTTGGTCTTCTAGCTGGGAAGAACTGTAAACTTAAGCCTATCGTCATCATTGTGGAATCAGAGGGCAAGAAGGGTTCTTGAGGTGGGGAAGGATTCTCGCTGAGTGTCTCTGAGTAGTTATCACTTTTACTGGCTTGGCTAAAATCGAACCAGTCATTTGGGTGTAGAGAGGTAAACAGGTGAGAGAATTAATAGAGATATTATGTATTAGTATGTACTGCCCTCATGTTTGGAGGAACTTTGCGCATTTGAAATATTTGACATATTATTTTTTCTCCCCTTGGTAGAAATTAGAAAATGAAGGTTATTATTATTATTATTTTAAGTTTTATTCATCAAAGAAAAATAACACATCCATTATTTTTCATGGGCGGAACACTATTTGTGGCACTCTGAAACCTGAGCCTCTAGTACATTTAAATATCAGTCAACAGTTTGGCATCTGTCACCTCCTATTTATTTAACTTTGCATTCTACTCTTGGACGAGGGAGCAAGAATGCGTATACAACAGATACATAAAACATCATCTTCAGCAATAAGAATGCCAGGCTTAAGTAATAAGATGTGTAATACACAGTACTTTTTTTAATGTAATTTTTAGTTTTGCATTTCTCACTAGACTACGTACACTTCTTGAGGACAGGGATTTTTGTCTTTATAAATTTTGTATTCCCGGCAACTGTCAACACTATTTGGCACATAGTAGGAACTGAATTAATATATTAATATGTCTTAAAATGTGAATAAATAACAGTTACACCGTCTATGAAAACTTAGAGAGAGTTGAGATCAGTATAGGAAGGCTTCATTAAAATAGGTGAAAGAGTTTGTTTGCCCTTGGTAGTGACCTTTCAGTTTTAAATAATGTAATTTTGCCTCAAGCATGGACATAAAGTCACATTCTTAATTTTAAAGGATTTTTTCAAGGCACTGGGAAGAGTAAAACAGATTCATAATGATGTCAAAGTTCTCTTGCGTACAAATCAACAAACGGCAGGGTGAGTAACTGCTCATTGAACTAATTGCATTGCTGCTTATGTTTCCAAAATTTTAAAGATATTCTAGATTGTTTGTGAAACTATATAGCATTTTGTGAAATAGAAGTTTAACCTTTATTTATCTTTAGAGAATGGTGAAGTTATACCCTGACAGGTTTAGGCTAAAATAGCAGTTGATAAATAAGTGATGGTTAAAATGTGACATTTATTTAATTGTAGAAAATTATTGAAAAATCATCCCATAAAATGATAAAAAGTTAATATGCTATAATATGTAATATGCAAACAAAATAATTAGGTGCTTAGATGTATCTGTTGACTAAAATTTAAATTATAATCATTAATTTCTTTTTTAGTTTAGAAATTATGGAACAGATGGCCTTACTTCAGGAAACGGCTTATGAAAGACTTTACCGATGGGCCCAAAGTAAGTGATTTCTTTTATGTTGTCTAGATTCATGAACATTTGTAGTTGTTTTTTAAAAGTTTACTTGGTCTTTATTTGATATATTTTGATTTTAGTAATCAAACTTTTTTTTAAATAAAAATAGTATTTGTATTTGATTTTTAAATTTTTACTTGGTCATTGATGCATTTTGATTTAGTAATCAAAAATATTTTAAAAAAGAAAAACAAACTTCACATTTGAGCACTCTGTTTTTGTGTTTGTATCATGAGCACCGGCTGTCAGCCAAGCAGTATGCTTAAATATGAGAATAAAACAATGAAGACAGTTTCTGCCCTAGATTATCTTAAAGCAGATTAGGTGTCTCTTGTTGTTTACATAACTGTAAAGTTGTAAGTGGTAAACTGATTTTCTGCTGTTGCTGTAACAAATTATTACAAACTGAGTGCCTTAAAACAACACATATTTGTTGCCTTACACCTCTGTGGGTCAGAAATCAGACCTGGTTCTCACTATGCTAAAATCTAAATGTTGGTAGACCTGCATTTGTTTCTGTAGGCTCTAAGGGATAATCTGTTTCCTTGCTCATTCAGTTAGTTGGCAGAATTCAGTTCCTTGTGTTTGCAGGACTGAGGTCTGTGTTTCCTTGCTGGCTGTCACTGAGGGTTTTTCCCAGTTTCTAGAGGCTGCCTGCATTCTTTGGCTTGCAGCCCCTTCCTCAATCTTCCAAGCCAGCAATGTCAGGTCATTTTCTCGTGTTGATTCTCCCCTGCCTCATCTTCCATCTCATATCTCTAACTTTTCTGCCAGCCACTTCCGTTGTGAGGCCTGTGTGATTACCTTGGACCCACTTGGGTAATCTGAGAAAATCTCTCCATTTTAAGGTCTACTACCTTAATTTCATTTACAAAGTCCCTTTTGCCATGTAAGGTAACATATTCACAGATTCCAGGGATTAGGATGTGGACATCTTTGGAGGGCCATTATTTTGCCTACCAGGAATGCTTTATTTGCTTTAGTTTTGTTTGAAAATGTTTCAATAGATATTTTGCAAAATAGCCTGTTAAAACCAGAGAAGATATTTAAAACAAGCAAGCATGGAACAGGAGCACATATTTTAATAGGTGTTACCAACCGACTATTGGAAGGGGTTGGAATTAAATTTGGTTAACCAGCTACTCCTGTACTATGCTGTGCAAATGGAATTCTCTGGTCTGGTTGGTTAAGTCTTTATCTCTAAAACATATTTGTTTTTCTACCTCTCTCCTTCTTTACATTGTTTGCTTCCATCTGGAGTGTTGTCTGCCTTTCTCTCATTGCATCTCAACGTATTTTTTTCATGCATGTCTTATCTCACTAGTTTTCTACTTCCTCAAAGGCATGGACATTGACTCAAATTTCTTTGTGCTTCCACAACATCTTACATAGAGGTTCCCTACCGTGGGCTCGGTCTTGTGGAGACTATGAAGTCATTTTAAGATGTCTTCAATTCTCTATGCATATTTTGTTTTCAGTCAGTGCATGCTAGAAAGTATACTGCTAGTGTGAAGTCCTTGTGTACCAAAGGTTGGGAATTTCTGAGAAGTTCTAAATTCTTTGAATGTTCTAGGCACTTGTGAGCATTTTATAGATAAAATTAGAATAATAAAAGTTGGTGTAGAAATTTTTAAGAGTTTAAAATTCAAACTCTTTTGAAATTATAATTGTATCACTATATATTAGTTAACCACATTAACAATTTTAGCAAACCGTTTAAAGATTGCTTCCCAGCGAAGGAACTGATCATATCTTTTTAGTACTCCTCCCTGCTTCCCTAATACTGTCATGTATATGGCAGTTATTAGGAAATACTTGTTCACTGGTTGGTTTCTTCAGGACTCTAGTGTTTTATAATAATAAAATACAGCTTTGGGGCATACCTGATAGCATATGTGGTCATTTAAAGTTATATAACTACTTAAGCTTAACTTTTTAGTTTGGTTGACAGCATAAATTCATTTTTGATTCGTGTATTCTCTAGGTTTTTCTGAGGATTTTTTTTATGGGGTGTTCGCCATGGAATTTAGACTCCTGGAATGCAACAGACATAATAAACATCTAAGCTGAATTTAACAAAAGTTATAATGTTAATTATTTTTCAGGTGAATGCAGAACATTGACACAAGAATCATGTGACGTATCTCCAGTATTGACACAGGCAATGGAAGCCCTGCAGGACAGACCTGTCTTATATAAGTTGGTGACTTTTTCTTAATTAAAAATGAAAGCCTACTTTTCTTTTGATAATTTACTTTAAATTTTAATATTATCAAAAGCATATATAATAGTTTGAGTAAAATTTATAATAATTTACAACAATATTGTTCACCTTAACTTGAATTTGTTTCATGAGGTATCAGCTTATTTGAATTTTACATACTACAGAATACAATATGGAAAGAGAAATCAAAGTGTCTCTGTATCTAGACTACCTCTTACTTATATAGAGGTTCAGTGACTTTTCCCCTGTTGTCTCATTAACTCCCTTAGAATTGTAAGTAACTAAAACTCCTGTATAAATACTTCCCTACAGAGACTGAAGTCATATCAGGACTGAGAAATATGGTATGCAGAGATGAAAAAAAGAATATTTATATCAGGGTTCTGTTAATAGGATTTAGGAGGAGAGGGCCTAGGTCTTTGATCCTGTAATTGATGCCAAACAAGAGCTATGTGGTAATGTTTTGGATAAGAATTTAATGCATTTTATATTTGTTGATATATTTTTTATTATTTTATATTTTAATTTTATTCTCTTAATTTTTATAAAATAAAAAAGTAAATACTTTAATGCCTGGAGTAGTATGAGCATAAGCTTTAGGTAGATGTAGGTTGAAGATATTAATAATTCTGAAAACAGGAAACGAGGGGACTCTTACCAAGGTAGTGCATCCTGCTTTGAATCATCCCTTTCAGATGCTGCTTATACTATTTTTAGAGGACCTCCCCATTACTTTCTAATTGGAACACTACTTATCCTATCATAATGTCACAGAACACAAATGCTGAACAGCTGTGTAAAATAATAACACCCCAGTGTTACTTACTGAGTACTATGTGTTAAGCACCATTTTAAATTCTAGAAACACAATGTCAGTAAAGCACTGCCCTCAAACTGCTTTATTTTATGGAACCAGAGATAAACAAATGCATTTTAATTGAATACACTAATTGCTAGTCTAGAAGTCATGTGCCAGATGCTGTGTGGTTCAAGTATTCTGGTGTAGGAGAAAGAGATGAGCATCAGTGAAAGTTTCCTAAGGAATTAGGTATAAAGTGAGTTCTGAAGGCTAAATAGGCATTTTCCTAGAAGTAAAGGAAGAATAGTTTGCAGGTTGAGGGAACAGTAATGCAAAGATATACATTGAGAGATCATGCACCTTTGGGAAATTAATTGTAAAGGCTTGCACTGGCTATTGAATTAGGAGCAACAGCTGGATCATAATAGCTCTGAATGTTGTGCATATACATAAGATAATGTTGACCATTGGTCAGCAGCTTAGCAGTTTATTCCTGCTTTAAAATTTCTTTCCCAACTTTTTCACTTTAACATATTGGCATTGATTATGAGTCTTTTAGCACTTAAAACTTTTGGTATTTGATTTTAACAACTGTTGCATTGTCTACAGATTAATATTTATTCACAAGGTTAATCTTTTATTAAAAAAAAAAAGCCTTTGTGTGTTTTGGGCACCTGAAAACAACAGCTGACTTCTGCCATGCAAATAAAGTTTCACTGATATAGTTCTTTATCAAAACTTGGAAAGGAGCAATATTAAATGGCTATAAGGTGGGCTCTTGAGTCAAATTTCTTTGAGAAGTCCTTGTACCTTTGTAAGCTTCAGTTTCCTTAGCTGTAAAATGAGGATGATAATAGTGCCTATTTTACAGGGTTGATGTGAAGATTAAGTTAGATTGTTCACTTAAGGCACTTAGTGTAATGCTTGGTACATCACTAAATTTTAGATATTATTTTTATTTTGAGAGGAGATGACTAGAAAGCTGTCAACTAAGGAGGGATGTATTTGAGGGCTACATGGCAATCTGGGAAAAAGCTTGAAAGATAAAGAATGGAACTATAATAGAGAGGCAAAGAAGGTTTATCTGTGAAGGGCATATACTAAGAAGCAGGGGGCAGTAATGGCAATTTGGAAGATTTTAAGAGACATTTAGAAGCTGAGTGGGAAAGTAAGTTTTTATTTTTCTTTTTTTTATTATTAATTTTTTTTTGCACACAAAAACAATAAACATTTTCTAAAAATACATACAAACAAAAAGATGCGTATCAATCATATTAGGAAGGTTGCACATGGGAAGTCGGGGAATAGAAATGGGGGGCGGGAATTAAAATAAATGAGAGAGGGACTTTATATGGATCAGTGATAATAACTCAATCCTCTATTTGACAAAGAAGAAGGAGAAGGAAAAGGAAGAAAAAGAAAGTGGGATAAAGGATCAGAAAGGGAGGAAAATAGAAAAAATTAGAGTATGACTCCAGGGTAGACCTGTTTTGTTGTCGCTGGGTTGGTTGGTTGGTCAGTTGTATTTTTCATATGTTTCGCCATGTTGGCCAGACTGGTCTCGAACTCCTAGCCCGAAGTGATCAACCTGCCTTGGCCCCCCAGAGTGCCGGGACCACAGGCGTGAGCCACCACATCCAGCCCCCACATTGCTTCTGGCCTCCATGGTAGACCTCCCAGACGGGGCGGTCGGGCAGAGGTGCTCCCCACATCCCAGACGGGGCGGCCGGGCAGAGGCGCTCCTCACTTCCCAGACGGGGTGGCCGGGCAGAGGCGCTCCTCACTTCCTAGACGGGGCGGCTGGGCAGAGGCACTCCTCACTTCTTCCCAGATGGGGCGGCCGGGCAGAGGCGCTCCTCACTTATTCCCAGACGGGGCGGCCGGGCAGAGGCGCTCCTCACTTCTTCCCAGACGGGGCGGCCGGGCAGAGGCGCTCCTCACTTCCCAGACGGTGGGTGGCCGGGCAGAGGTGCTCCTCACTTCCCAGACGGTGGGTGGCCGGGCAGAGGCGCTCCTCACTTGCCAGACGATGGGCGGCCGGGCAGAGGTGCTCCTCACTTCCCAGACGATGGGTGGCCGGGCAGAGGCGCTCCTCACTTCCCAGACGGGGCAGCCGGGCAGAGGCGCTCCTCACTTCTTCCCAGACGGGGCGGCCGGGCAGAGGCGCTCCTCACTTCTTCCCAGACGGGGCGGCCGGGCAGAGGCGCTCCTCACTTCCCAGATGGGGCGGCCGGGCAGAGGCGCTCCTCACTTCCCAGAGGGGGTGGCCGGGCAGAGGTGCTCCTCACTTCCCAGACGATGGGTGGCCGGGCAGAGGCGCTCCTCACTTCTTCCCAGACGGGGCGCCGGGCAGAGGCGCTCCTCACTTCTTCCCAGACGGGGCGGCCGGGCAGAGGCGCTCCTCACTTCCCAGATGGGGCGGCCGGGCAGAGGCGCTCCTCACTTCCCAGACGGGGTGGCTGGGCAGAGGCGCTCCTCACTTCTTCCCGGACGGGGCGGCCGGGCAGAGGCGCTCCTCACTTCCCGGACGGGGCGGCCGGGCAGAGGCGCTCCTCACTTCTTCCCAGACGGGGCGGCCGGGCAGAGGCGCTCCTCACTTCTTCCCAGACGGGGCGGCCGGGCAGAGGCGCTCCTCACTTCCCAGACGGGGCGGCCGGGCAGAGGCGCTCCTCACTTCCCAGACGGGGCGGCCGGGCAGAGGCGCTCCTCACTTCCCAGACGATGGGTGGCCGGGCAGAGGCGCTCCTCACTTTCCAGACGATGGGTGGCCGGGCAGAGGCGCTCCTCACTTCCCAGACGATGGGTGGCTGGGCAGAGGCGCTCCTCATTTCCCAGACGGGGCGGCCGGGCAGAGGCGCTCCTCACTTCCCAGACGCGGGGGCCGGGCAGAGGCGCTCCTCACTTCCCAGACGATGGGTGGCCGGGCAGAGGCGCTCCTCACTTCCCAGACGATGGTGGCCGGGCAGAGGCGCTCCTCACTTCCCAGACGATGGGTGGCCGGGCAGAGGCGCTCCTCACTTCCCAGACGATGGGTGGTCGGGCAGAGGCGCTCCTCACTTCCCAGACGATGGGTGGCCGGGCAGAGGCGCTCCTCACTTCCCAGACGATGGGTAGCCAGGCAGAGGCGCTCCTCACTTCTTCCCAGACGGGGCGGCCGGGCAGAGGCGCTCCTCACTTCCCAGACGGGGTGGCCGGGCAGAGGCGCTCCTCATTTCTTCCCGGACGGGGCGGCCGGGCAGAGGCGCTCCTCACTTCTTCCCGGATGGGGCGCCTGGGCAGAGGCGCTCCTCACTTCTTCCCGGACGGGGCGGCCGGGCAGAGGCGCTCCTCACTTCCCAGACAAGGCGGCCGGGCAGAGGTGCTCCTCACTTCCCAGATGGGGCGGCCGGGCAGAGGCGCTCCTCACTTCTTCCCAGACGGGGCGGCCGGGCAGAGGCGCTCCTCACTTCCCAGACGATGGGTGGCCAGGCAGAGGGGCTCCTCACTTCCCAGACGATGGGCGGCCGGGCAGAGGCGCTCCTCACTTCCCAGACGATGGGCGGCCGGGCAGAGACGCTCCTCACTTCCCAGACGATGGGTGGCCGGGCAGAGGCGCTCCTCACTTCCCAGACGATGGGTGGCCGGGCAGAGACGCTCCTCACTTCCCAGACGATGGGTGGCCGGGCAGAGGCGCTCCTCACTTCTTCCCAGACGGGGCGGCCAGGCAGAGGCGCTCCTCACTTCTTCCCGGACGGGCGGCCGGGCAGAGGCGCTCCTCACTTCCCAGACGAGGCAGCCGGACAGAGGCGCTCCTCACTTCCCAGAGGATGGGCGGCCGGGCAGAGGCGCTCCTCACTTCCCAGACAGGGCGGCCGGGCAGAGGCGCTCCTCACTTCCCAGACGATGGGTGGCCGGGCAGAGGCGCTCCTCACTTCCCAGACGATGGAAAGTAAGTTTTTAAGACCAGATGATTAGAACAAGATGAATGCTAAAAAAGAGAAAATTGGTCTTTCATTAAGTAATTATTTTCGAAGTGGTAGTTTCCTTACATTTAGGGAAAACTTAATAATGTATCATGTTAACCACCAGATGGCACTATATGAACTTAATAAGTAACGTATAAAAGCTTCACTGTGCATTATTGTGTCTCAAATAATGGAAGTATTATATGCAAGAAAAATGTCAATTATTGAAATCCCTGGGGAAAGTTGCCGTACTCAGTGTTTCTTATGTAGTGTATAACTAGAATACTAATGCATTATTGACTTTTAATAATAATAAATCATGTACAATTATAAATGGAAGTGAAAAAATTTGATAATTTCTTTTCTTTGGTAAGCCTTTAGAATATAAGTTATTTTAAAATGTAGTAATACATACAATGCTGACTTTTCTTCCTTCTTTATGTATTTGTTGTATTTCAAAGAGGCACTTCTATACTATTATCTTTTAATTTGCTTTTTGATAAAAATTTTTCTTCTTTTAATTTGCTTTTTGATCAGAATTTCTTTTACTGTAGCTAAACACAGTTTTTAAAATGAGACTTTTAATTTTAACTAGAGGTATTTGAGAGTATTTACATAATTTGAACATTCACTCTGAAAAAGCTCCATTTTGAATTTTGATTATTGTTGGAAGAATGTCTGATTTTGGTCAAAGACTTTTTCTTCTGTCTCTGGGAAGGATGTTTCATGTCTAAAGATATTGAAGGTTCACGTGGCTTATGCTGTTTTTGCTTTAAATTATCTTTGTTCTGTAGGAGGATTGACATTAATATTAATGTTTAT
Source organism: Nomascus leucogenys (assembly GCF_006542625.1). NCBI lineage: Eukaryota > Metazoa > Chordata > Mammalia > Primates > Hylobatidae > Nomascus > Nomascus leucogenys. The sequence continues at coordinate 65,992,372 of NC_044385.1, forward strand.
TGATATTTTATAGTATTGAACAGATGAAATTCCAGTGTTTGCCAGGCTTGGTAATTTACCCCCTATTTAAAATACCAGTAGATTCACTGGATTCTGTTACAACTGTGGTCCCAGTGGACAGTCCTAGAAACAAATTATGCTGTTTATTTTTACTATAGTTAGTAGGGTCTTGGGAATGAGGATTAGCTTTATATACTTAAAAAGTTAAACGTTTGTGAATTTTGTTGTGTGATAAGCAGTCATAAGTTCATTATTTCAGAGAATCAGGTGATCATTTAAAAGAAGGCATTCTTCACACTAAATGGATTAATAATTTAAGAGCATGAGGGAAAAAATAGCAATGAGCATTTTGGTTCTAATTTGTTTAAAAAATAGAAAGTAAATGCAAGGCAATTATGCAATTTAGCAAAACTTAGCTGGATATTGCACTTTCCCTTTTCTGTACTAGTATGTCACCACAGGGAATCTCAAAACCATTTCTTTTTAACGGAAAACAAACCCACAAAGAACCATAGTCTAGTTAATAATAAACAGTCCTCAACAAAGGTTCATATTCCTAAATATTTATAGCTATTTGCCCGTTCTACAGACTTTCTCTTTGATTTGGAAATAAACCATCTTTCACATGTTTACCAAAATGTGGATTTTTCATCCAATTAACAGCATATGAAAGAAAGCTATGTAGCCTAAGATATTAATTATTTTGGGTATCTTGGGAAGTTTTGGTAATTTTTGTTTATATGTAGGTTATTGACATAATTCTTAAAATTTAGTATGATAGAATACTGTTTAGAGATTTAAAAGTCTAGAATCTGCTGACATCAAGACTGCTAAAATATATTTTTTCTTTATACTTTTAAAATGGAAAGAACTTTCAATTGAGGGATGGATGTCAGGAATGGTGGCGATAATAGGAAACAAGGCTGAGTTGAGTCAAAGAAATGGGCACTCCAGAGATCTCCAGGCCATTTTTATGATTTGAATCCCAAATTGTCCTATTCCCCAGTTAAAAGCTTTCCTTCCCTACCAGTTCCTTCACCTTAGAAAGCCTTTCCATGCATTTTCAATTATAATAGGTGACTTCTTAATACATGTTTTTTAAAAAGGTATTTGCTTGTATATGTGATTGGTCAGTAAATTTAAGGAACATCTATTATGTCTAATATCGGAGTCAAAATAAGCTTTTAAAAATGGATAGCAATTTTTGGAGCAAATTTTGGTGATAAATTGTGATAGTATGTGTAAAGAAGACTTTTTTAATGTAGAAGAGAAAAATCTCAATTTTAGGATTGCAGAATTCTTTTGTTTTTTCTGAGACAGGGTCTCGCTGTGTGGCTCAGCCTGGAGTATAGTGGAGCAGTCTCTGCCAACTGCAGCCTGAACCTCATAGGCTCAAGTGATCCCCCTACCTCAGCCTCCCGAGTAGCTGGGACTATAGGCATGCACCAACATGCCTGGCTATTTTTTTTTTTAATAATGAGAAAGGGTCTCATTATTTTTTCCAGGCTGGTCTCAAACTCCTGGGCTCCAATGACCACCTTCCTCGGCCTCCCAAAGTGCTAGGATTGCAGGTGTGAAACCACCGCACCCAGCCTTGGATTGCAGAGTTCTAATTATAATCGGTTTTTGAGAACTGTTATGGCTTTATGTAAAACAGTAGAGCATCATGTTTTAGACTGCAAATATATATACTGAAATATACTGAAACCTAGTATACTGAATATACTGAAACCTAAAAAGTTAAGTCTTCCCACCTTGGCTTGATTTTCCTAGTTTTACTAAGTCCATTGCTTTATCCCTTATTACTGCTGCCTCTGCTTTAGTTCCAATCCCAGCATTATTCTTAGGAGGAGTAAAAGTTTTTACTTTTTGATTGAATTTTCAATGTGCTGAAGTTATCTCTTAAATATTTTTTTCTTGTTTGAAAGCAATGTTGCTTGACCAAATGTCTAAAGGAGCTTTAAGTGCTTTTTAAGTACTTGCTTGTCTCAGAAATTGCATGAGTAGTCTGATATAGCCATTAGAAACAACCCCAACCATTTTTTATACAACTTGTTTCTTCTAGATATACCTTAGATGAATTTGGAACAGCCAGAAGAAGTACAGTTGTTCGTGGATTTATTGATGCGCTCACAAGAGGGGGCCCCGGAGGTACACCTAGACCAATTGAAATGCATTCTCATGACCCTTTGAGGTATAGTAATCAGACAGCAGAAGAGGAGTTGATGTTTTTCCAAAGGAAATCTTTATTAACATTTAGTTTTCATTAGGTATGTAGGAGATATGTTGGCTTGGCTCCATCAAGCTACTGCTTCTGAAAAGGAACACCTTGAAGCTCTCTTAAAGCATGTAACTACACAAGGTGGGTCCACCAATTGTATTGCTAATGCCTAAATATAGAAAATAACACAAGCATCTCTGTTTCTATTCTTGTTGCTATCTTCTTCACTTAGATAAACACCTTGATGGTACAATAAGCATCCTGATTACTCTTTCTCTTCTCTAGATTCTCCCTCATTCTGCTAATAGACTTTCTCTTCCATCACCTTTGTCCTGTCACTCAACTGTTCAGTTTTATAGTGAATCCTAATGACCTTTCATATCAAACCTAGACTCCTCTGTGGCACTTTTAAGAAATTTCTGGAATATTTAGCATACATTTTCTCAAATCCTCTGCATGACACTTCAAAGGTACAAGGTGATATTATCTTAATTTTATCTGTGTGTAAACAGGCTGAGTGACTTGTTTAAGGTCTTTAAGCTACTAATTCTTTCATTTCTGCTACCCAGCCTCTTTTTTCATTCTCGTGGCACTGTTCTAAAATTTTAAGACAATTATCATATCTGTTAGTATGTTTCTGCATTGCTATAAAGGAATACCTGAAGATTGGTAATCTATAAAGAGGTTTAATTTGACTCACGGTTCCGCAGGCAGTAGAGGAAGCATGATGCCAACATCTGCTTCTGGTGAAGGCCTCAGGAAGCATAGAGTCATGGTGGAAGGCGAAAGGAGAAGAGCCAGCATGTCACATGGTGATTGAGGGAGCAAGACAGAGAGATGGGGAGGTACCACACACTTTTAAGCAACACTGACTATTGTGAGGACAGCACCAAGCCATTCATGAGACATGCACTCCCATAACCCAAACATCTCCCAGAGGCCCCACCTCCGACATTGGGGATCACATTTCAGCTTGAATTTAGAGGGGACAAACATCCAAACTACATCACCATATGTACTAAATGTACTTAAAATTTTTGTCTTGATGTCAAGGAAGAAAAATAACTGTAGTTGAGAGTTGCTGATGTCTTGTTTACAGAATTCCAAGTCTTCTTAGTTGTGATTACCTAAAGAGGCCTGTTTTAGAGTTTGAGGGTTTAGTGTATGATTTTAAAATGTTCTATTTTTGGTAGGAAGTTAAGAGAGACACTGTGGCTTGGTATCACTTGACTATTTTACGTAGCTCAGCCACACATCTCTGTGGTTCACGTTATCTGCAAGGTGAGTCAGTGTTACAAATTGGTGGTAATACTAACCTCATAGCTTCTAACTCTTCAGTATCAAGATTAGACTTAGCATATATGTTAGATTGGCACAAAGTGTGCACCGTTAGGTTCTCTTTCTGTTATTATTCTCCTTACCCAGTTTAAATAAATGTGTTTCCTTAAAGATGTTTTAGAAAAGTATATATAAGGCAGTATTAAGGAAGAAAATAGATTGTAGTTAGTTGAAGTAGGTTATTCTACAGGAATGACTTCAATCTTCTGAGCCTCAGTTTTTCCGTCGGTAAAAATGAAGGTGGTTACATGCAGTAAATGTCAAATACCCAGTACAGAGCTTGATAAATAGTTGGTGTTTCAAAAATACCAGTTTTTCTATAAGATTTCAAGGTATATTTTTCATCTTTATACCCTCAGTGTATGTGCTAAGCAGCACTGCCTGGAACAAGATGTTTGTAAAACAAATGCTAATACATCTTGGCATCACTTCATTCAAGTAATACATTTCACACTCTTTTTTTCTTCCGTCTTATAACTTTAATCTTTTTCACAAAGAAATATTCATTTTATTAACTCAAAGACAAATGAATTAACAAGGCTTTCTAGACACACATTAGGTATTATCACAATTAATAATATGTTAACACAGTAATGTCCCAAGAGATATCAAACTTACTAAAATATTGTTATGGTTATTTTAAAAGTCATTAGTGCCATTAATTATATGTATTATATATTATTTGTTAGTTTTTTGAACTTATATGAAGCAAGATATAATATGGAAACAAATATTAATTATGTAGTAATTAATTTTAGGTGTTGAAGAAAATATTCAAGAAGTTGTTGGGCATATCACTGAAGGTGTGTGCAGGCCTCTAAAGGTAAAATATTTTGTTTTTACATATGCTATATGGTACCTGGTTAAATTATTACCTTATTTGTAGGAACTTAAGAAACTGATACCAGCTCAAATACAATCTATATTTTTTTCAAATTAGCACACTAATGTAGACTAGTAAGAAACATTTTAAAATAATAATTGCCAGTTTCCTGAGAAAGAAAATTGGAAATATTTGTAGTTTGCATATATTGACCTATTTTTTACAGATTATATTTCCTGTAGTAATTTTTCTTATTCAATTGAGAAAAAAATCTATTAAATTTAAACAGCGAATCTATAAACTCTTAACAGAGAGATTTACTAAGAATATTTTGTTTACTTGATTGCTTCAAGCATAGAAGAGTTTTTGCTTGTCATAGCAATAAGTAATGATTAATCCAAGGATAAAATAATATGTATTGGTATTATCATCAATACTGTTTATAGTACAAGGAACAGAATTTGGAATCAAATTTGAGTCAGAATTCCCATATTGCCACTTAATTGTGTTTACTTATTCCATCCGCTTAACTCTTCTGCACCTGAATTATGCTCCCGTGGAACCTGTATATTAAAACACCTATCATCCAGGGTTGTTGTGAGGATGACTGTGTAGATGAAGTACATAGTTTATGACACTAAGTATTTAGCAGATGGTAAATACCTTTATTTTCCTTTATTAATATTTAGAGAATACTTGGCAATTGTTGGTTTACTTTTCCTTGTAAACCAACTTCCTTGATTGACTTCAATTTCGTACATAGAAATTGAAATCCAGAAGTTTAATAATTAATTTTTCAAGAAATGAACTTTAAAATTAATTTTATTTTATTTCTAAGGTTTTTTTTTTGTGTGTGTGTGTATGTTTCAGGCAAGGAAATCTCAGATGACACACTTTGTGACAACTGATTATATTGACAAATTTAACTGTTACTCTAACTTGATCTCATAGGACCTAACTGTATATTCAGTAAATAAATGGCAGAGTATCTTGACATTATTTTACTTATTTCTCCCAAATGAAATATTTACTTGTCATAGTTTGATGTAGACATATATAACTTATATAAATGTTGTTTATTTTGTATACTGGCAGTTACTGGAAAGATAGAAGAAGAGGAGGAATAAAATGAAATTTATTTTGCTATGCTTTTATACCTTTTTATAACTTCATATAGTTAAATTAAACTCCTGGTCACTTTGATAAGTAAATTTTACTTTATCTGCCTTACCTTCCCCCCTTCCTTGCTTATGTAATTGTTTCTTTTTACAACTTTTCTTTCTTTTTTAAAAAAGTTTTTAATTTATAATTTTCATGGGTGCATAGTAGGTATATGCTTTTCCTTTTCTTTTTAAAAAGTAATTTTGTAAATATTATAATTTTAGAATCTAAGGGTTATAGTGGACTTTTCAGTTTCCTGTCCTGGTTTGAGTAAGAATTATTATATTAAAAATGTTTAAACTAATACCAGCCACTTGTATAAATACATTATATACTGAAGTCTGCCTTTGTTTTAAAATGTACTTAGAAATTCTCACTTCATCTTCCTTTAATGTACATACCCAGAAAGATCTTTATGACAATTGTAGGACATTATTGTGATCTGCTGGCAAATTTAAATGTAAGATGCCAAAAGTAAAGAAGACACTAGTAAGCAGACAAGTATCTTTTTGTTGTAAAATGAAGAAAAATTCCTTTTCTGAAATGGCAGAAACTTCAAATCTTTCCATATGATGATAATATGTATTGCATCCGGAGAATATTTAGCAGGTGTTCACAATAGGTACATATCAAATTAGCTTGATAGTGATATATAATCCAGCAACTCTCATACCTTCCCTTCCTTATATACTGATAGTGTTACACTATTTTAAGAATTTTTCTTCTGTATGAGATAGTGAAATAGTTGTTATCTCACTATCTGTATGAGATAGTGAGATAGTTGTTAGTTGAGGAAAAAAATTTCGACTTTAATATTTTCCTTTGCAATTATAATTCTAAATTTTTCTAGTGATCAATCTGCTTTTGTAATCCCACTCATACAAAATTTCTTCTTCCTAATTGATAAGCAACTAAACTTTTTCTAATGACATATAATATTGGATGTTATGGCTACTTTTCTGTCCATCATTCTTCTTTGTAGAAATGAATTTTTTTTAGAATAAGAGATTTTGATTTTTAGAAACATAAAGAAAAGGTTATAGTGGTAATGGGAGATAATCCTTGAGAAACTATATATTTGATTTATTCTACCTTGTTTAATATTTTCTTTGTCTTAGTAAAGTGAAACATTATAGGTAGTAGATTAAATATTTGTAACTGTGTGCATTAAGATAAGATCTGTAAACCTATTGCCAGTTTAAAGAATCGGTGCTCTAAGTTTAAGATTGCGTATGTTGTGTAGGGGGTGCCGTGGCTCATCAGCATCAACCCTGTTACTTTGTACATATCTTTATTCCAAAACTGTAGCTAGAAAGATCAGAACTAATATATTAATTTTTTTTCAAGCCCATGGGTATAAAATCCTTCTTTTCTGTGAATGTTTTAGATTGCTGAGAGATTACCAGCTATCATTTGAATTTTCTCTTTTAATAAAAACTTTAGTGTAGTGTACGCTACAGACCTTAGATTATGGTGGGTTCTATGAAAGCAGGTATGTGTAAAAGATCAATGACATGGAAAATAAAGCTGAATATTGTATACAATATAGTCATTGGGCCCTCAGATTGAGGTATACATAGGAACAGATGTCTACCCTGAGCAGCTGTCTGTGATACTAAGGTAAAGTAGGTTCGTCATCATCTTTTTTAGTCCTCCCTTCTATCCATGTCCTCTTTATGAACACAAACCCACTCTCTTTCTCTTGCTCTCACTTGTGCTCTAGCTCTCTCTCTGGCCTTGGAGAGGAGAGCCACTGTTCTGTCTTTTAGCTCTTCCCTACCTTCTCTGCTGTCAGGGTGCCTGAAGCTCATTTTGCTACTTTTAATATCAGCCTTTATGGTCGATGCTGCTTCTCGTAATGCAGTTAGGATTTATTGAGTGCTTATGATGTGCCAGGGTCTGTTCCAACATACTTTATATCTGAGCCATTATTCCCGTTGCTGCTTTCCAGCTCTGCTAATGATTTTTCCCTCCACTGTCATCACAGGGATAATTTCCAGCCAGTTGCTGCTACCACCAATTCTTTAAGTCTCTTTGACCTTTTTTTACTTTTTACTTTTTGTTTCTCTTGTCTTTTGTTGTTTCTCCTGTGACTGTTGGGTTTTGCTGAAAATGGTTACCCTCTTATATAGCTCTCATAAGACAGAGTGTTTATTTCTGTGTGGCAAACAAAGCATTCTTGGTGTATTATTTGCCAGTCTCCTGATTTTCCAGCCTTTCTCTGTTGTATTTTGTATTGTAGCTGTTGTATTCTTTATTGCCACTTTCCCTCAAAACCTTTATATTCATGGAGAGAGTTGGAAATTGTTTTTGTTTTTTCTTCCTTCCTCCCTCCCTTCCCTCTTTGCTTTTCCTTTCTTTCTTTCTCTCTCTCCCCTCTTTTCTCTCTTTCTTAAGGGAGTCAGAACTAAGAATATTTTCTTGATGCCTCAAAATTCTGGAAGGCGGGTGGCCAGATAGCTGAGATGGTGTTTAAAATCTGCTAGTAAAGAGCTGTTTGCCTACAATTAACATTTTTTATATTTTGCTGTAATAATTATATTAAAATTAAGAAAATATCACTTTTATTGATGTAACATATAATTTAAGTCACTGTTAAGGCCTTGATTTAAAAATAAATTATGGAAAAATATTTTTTAAGTTCAAATGCCATTCATGATCCATGGTATTGTGGTAATTAGATAGTCTATCACCTATACCAACAGATCAATCAATTTCATAAACATATTTATGTAAAGGTAAATTGATTTCTGTAATCTAAGAGGTTTTTGTATGCAGATATAAAATCTCATTTTAGCAAATCACATTTGTTTTATGACATATGCCAAAATCTAAATACAGAGAAAGTTCAATTTTTAAAAGCATTTATTAAACATCTGTTGTGCGTATACTGTTCTACCAGATGCTACAGACATGTAAAATAGGCAGAAGACGTAATGTCTATACTGTATTTGTATTTAGAGACTAGTTAGGAAAGCAAGAAGATAGAATGTAAGCAGTAGCTTAAGGACAGATACAGTATTTAAGTAAGCATTTATCAGTGTAGTTTAGATTGTATTCATTAATGAGAATATAAAAGAAGGATCAGTGAGGGATGGAATTTAATTAGAAAAGATTCATATTTGCTAAATCTTGAGGCAGATCAAGTTAATCTTGAACTAGATCTGATTTTTCCCTGGTAGTCATATAATTTGGCAAATACGTTGGTGCTAATTCAAGATTTGCCTAGTTTCCTATTCTTTGATTAATAGACAAACTTGATATAATAATTTATAGACTGGAATTTATTTTATTTTTTTCTTGAATATTTGGCAATAAAGCAGTATGTTTTCATTGATAATCTGTTTTAGGGATGTAGCAGTTGCCTTTGCAATTTCGTATTGAACCAAACTCCATTATATACTGGTGATAAATCTCAAATGATCTCAATGTATTGATATTTCTGGTAACAGCAGCCTTGAACCAAATTCTGCAAATAATGGGTCAGTTTTTTTGTAGAGTATATCTCTGTTAAAATGTTTGTTACTTTACCATCTTCTATCACTTACTATTCAGAAATTATTTAGGAGACATTTTGTGATCTCTGCGATAATAAAATTTTATCTTTGTTATGCTATTCATACCATAGGTTATTAATGAAAAAAAGTTTTACTTTAAGAAATGTTTACTTTCCTCTCACATATTTTAATAGGTTCGAATTGAGCAAGTAATAGTTGCTGAACCTGGGGCAGTTTTATTATATAAAATTTCTAATCTCCTCAAATTTTATCACCATACAATCAGGTAAGTAGAATGGCAAAATGTGCTTGCTAAATCCAGTGTGATATTTCTTTCAGTTAGAGCACAGTATAAGGTTCTTTTTATATTGTGTATGGTAATTATACACCAAGTATAGACTAAGCATAACTAGTAGGACTTCTACACCATGTAAATCATTATATGCATATTATACATGCTATGCCTTAAGGTCTATTATTTCCTTTCTTCCTTTTTCTTCAAGCTTAACTACACACACACACACACACACACACCCCTTATATAACAATATAAGTCTATAATGTAAGTCTTTATTGAGTCTTCCTGCATTAGTAAAAGACATCCAAGGCAACTAAAGCAACTATACCATATACTCACAATAGAGCATAGTGAATGAAATGTTCTATTCTGGATGTAAATAACCTAAATTCTTTAGCATTTAGTTTACTATAAGTGATAATATAGAACCATAGTTTTATCTTCTCTATGTAACAGCAACTTTATCTGATAAGGAACCTCTTGTCTTATATAAAATGTGATCTTTGACTCCAAAATATGCACTCATTTTTGCTTTACTTATGTGTTTTGGTGGTATACCCTTGAGTTTTATTATAACTGTCACTGTAAGACTGTTATATGTGTAGTTATGTTAAAACAATGTCTTTCCAAGCCATATTTTTGATAGTTTTTATAGTTTTCCATTAAATAATTATTTAAAAGTTATTTGTTATACAGTATGCCAGTATCAGGAATAGTAGGCCAACTGTTAAAAATCTAAGAAGAATATAACTAACATTACCAGGAAAGGTTCAGGGAGCCCTAGTTTACAGAGTACCAAAAAACTGTGGTAAGGTTATCACCTACCCCTTAGTGACAGAGAGTAGCTACCCAGAACTTAACAGCTAAGAAATGGATTTCACATCTTACTAGTAGATTTTCAAACAAAACTAACAAGTCGTAGTCTACAAAACTGATCAGAGATAGGATTTGGATTAGTTCCTTAATATTTTAGATAAAAACTTATTGTCATCATTCCCATAATTCAAAAGCAATGAATTAGTTTCAGTTGTAATATTGTAGCATCCTATAATAAGAGAATGATAAATACTTAGAAAACACAAGGGCACCTGAAAGCTAGACATAGCAAATGCTGTGTTATAAAAAGATGCCGGTAAAATAGTTTTTAAAATGTTTGTTTAATAATGTCCATGATGGGACTACATGAAATTTATTATTTAAAGATATTGATTTCTTAGTTTCTAATGTAGAAAATGCTAGAAATAAAATAATTCAGATTCTGAAGATGATAATAGGTTTTTTTAGGCTCTGAGAATTACAATTTTTCTATCTTTGAAAATGATATTGAAGATGACAAAATCTTTTTTTATTGATTTTTTGCATGTACTTTTTCTACTTGTTCACACATTTCCTCATTTAGTCAATTAAAAAGTTGACTGTATACTTGTCTTTCTTCTAGGTGGTAAGGAAACAGTAATTAACAAAACAGAGCTTAAACTTACATTCTAGTAGGGGAGACAAGCAAGTATAAAATAATAATTTTAGATAGTGATAAGGGTACTGAATATAAAGCAGGAAAAAGGAAGTAGAAAGTATAGGTAGTGATCATATATGAGTAGATATATGTGTGTGTGACTATTTTTGAGGCCATTCGATAGAGGTGATATTTGAATACAGATGTGAATAATATGAAGGAGTTGGGCATGAAAAGATCATGGAGAAGAGTGTCCAGGACAAAAATACACTCTGGTACTGAAGCTAGGAAAAGCTTGCATTTTGGAGGACTAGAAAGAAGACCAGGAATTGGAGTGTAGTGAATTGGAAGGAGTAGGGGGAGATGAAATCAGAAAGGTAGAGAGAGGCCAGCTCACACAGGATTTTGAAGGCAATAGTGGATATTTCGATTTTATACTGAGTGGATAAGATTGGGGAAAATGTGAGGGTTTTGAGTGACCTGAGCAGATTTGTGTTATAAGGTTACTCTGGATACTGTGTGAATCATGTAGTGTAGTGAGACAAAAGGGAAAATAAGGAAGATATTTAGAAAGCAGTTTGTGGTCCTGAGAAGAGATGATGATGAGTTTAGACTAGGGTGATGGTCTTAGAAATGGTAAACAGTAGTTGATTTTGGAGATAATTTATGTCACAGCCAATAGGACAGGTATACGTACTAGATAGAGTGAAGTGTGAGGGGTCAAGGATGAATTCTTGGCTTTTGGTTTGAACAGCTGGGTGAATGGTATTGTTTGCTGAGATGGGGAATGCTGGAAAGGAGCTGATTGATGGGAGTGGTGGGTAATGAAGAGTTCCGTTCAGTTTCGGCCTTGTCAGATTTGATGTATCTGTGAACATACAGGAGATTTTGAGTGAGCAAATAATACAGAGAGAAATCAGGGCTGAAGCTAAAAATGTCTTAGTTTTCAGAAAATAAATGACATGCGATTCCATGGAAGTAGGTAAGATCACTTAAGAAACGAGTATAGATAAAGAATGGTTGCTAAGGACTTAGTCCTGGGAAGCTCCAATATTTTGAAGTCAAGAAGAGGAGAAATCACAAAGAAAACTGGGAAGGAATAGCAGTGAAGTTGGGGAAGAAACAGGAAGCATGCAAGATCTCAAAAACTTTACCTCTCATACATTAAAACTCCCAACAAAAGGAAGATATAGAATCCAGGAAACAGGGACTCGATCATGCTTGGATTATATATCCTTTCCTGTAAAACTTTTCTCCCTGGAATTAATAAGCACTTGGCTTTTGTACTTGTTTACTTTCCTATGCCCTTATCGCTATTTTGGATCCAAGCTATTTAAGAGAACTCAACATTGCATTGTCTCACCATATAGTCCAACAAGTAATCCGCCTCTCTCCTGCCCCTGTCTGATACCCTTCTTGGAGCCCTCATTCCCCTCCAGTCTAGATGTGTTGCCCCTTAGGCCTACTGCAAGCTGCTTGGCTGTCACACTGGGATTTATCTTCTTCACTAGCCTGTTCATTGGCTTGTTTTGGGTATTCCTGATTCTTTGGTCAGCTCTGAATAGTATTTACATGAGTGTAATGATGTAAACATTGAATAGTTATTTACCAGAACTCTGTGCCCATGGCTATATTAGGAAGCCTGGGGAAGGTGAAGTTTGGGTGTGTTGTGGTGGAGGAGGAGAATTGTATAAGACAGTTTAACTCTCATCTTCTACATCAGGAAATTTGTAGATAATACCTAAAACTGAAAAATCAAGTAATAGTATAAGCATGTTGGATAGAAATATGGAATGAAATGTCAGAAGAAACATCTACAGTTACCTGTACCGGTTACTGGAACATAATGAGTGTTCAATAAACGTTAGTAAATTCTAGATCTGAATAACTGCAAAGTACAGCTGATAACTCCAAATTAAAAAAAAAAGAATGTAAATATATGCTGAGTTCTCTCCAAATTTTTCATTAAATTGTTTCTATTTGTTTTCATTTAATTTGCTTCCTCTGTTGCTTGATGTACACTTTTATTCAGAGAAATACTTGTTTTTATTGCATGTGCAGGCATGTGTGGGAATTCCATCCAGTTTATTTTAGTATTTGGCTTACAATATTTTTAACTGAAATACTTATTGTTTCTTTAAGATATAAGTATTATGGCTACTGGTTTAGTAATTTGCTGATATTTTGCTATTTGCTATATATATATGCACTTTACTAATAATTTGCATTGTTTTCATGAACTGTGTAAAAATTTACCTAATTTATTTTGGTTTCAGAATTGTACTGAAATATTACATTTGCAAATATTAGTATTTGCTTTTATAATATATCGTATGTGGTATATGGTTTATCAGTAAATTTGCTGTGTTTTAGCTTACTGTTTAGTAGTATTTAATGCCATTATATTCATCTTTAACAATCTAAAATTTTTTAGGCATGGAAGATGCTGTTATGCCTTTAGAAATTATAATTCCCTACTGGATTACAGCATATTTTCATAACCACAAGAAACTTTTCCCCTAGAAGGTTGTTAAAATCACTTTCAGTGTGTGAATTAGGAGAAAAAAAATGGGAATTGTTTTATATACATACTTGTCTTAGATCTTGGCAAAAATGAGAAACCTCCTTGAATGGGTCTAAGAAATAGCCTTATACAATAGCAAATTGAGGATTATGGAATGTACTAATGTAATTAGTTATTTCAAAATATTATCAGACTTTTCAATTAGTCTAAATATACTGCTCTGTAGGCAGCTGTATAAAAATTGAGAAACTCTAATTTATAGCTGTGTTATTGATATAGTATAACAGTTTTAATTAAAAGAATAACTCAGTATTTATACAATTTAAATATTTTATCAATAGAGCTGTTGATTCAGTACTCTTCTTAAAATTAAAATTAACTCTCTTAGATAATTGAGAAATATATTTACTCTAATAGAGGAAAAATAGAGGTAGGGTTTTATATATTACAAATATCTGTTCTGACCCACAGTTTTGCTAAAAGGGATTGTGAAATATTGAAAACATAGTAGTTTGTTTTTATTTTTTCATCACCTAACTCAAAAGAAAAACAAAAATCCTGATTTTTAAAATATAAAACTAGAGTATTTTTAATTCACAGGTTATATTTTACCTAAAAACTTTTATTTAAATCTAGATCTTTTTAAAGCATTCTACTCAGTTAAGGAACTGTTTTGTTTCAGTTTCTGTTTTGCAACCTGAAATATTCTTTGCTTTTAGTGGTATTGTTGGAAATAGTGCAACTACATTATTGACTACCATTGAAGAAATGCATTTGCTAAGCAAAAAAATATTCTTCAATAGCTTGAGTCTTCATGCAAGTAAATTAATGGACAAGGTATGTTTGAAAAATGTAATTATTAAATTATGTGAATGTTTCACATTAAAGATGTTTTAATGATTTTTGAATTGATTGATAACTTTTCCCATTACATTCTGTGTTCTTTTGAGTTCTTCCTGTCACCAACAACTTTCATTTTGAGATGGCTCACTGGACCTAAGTTTATAGTCTTTGTTCCTGAAACAGTATAACATTGAGTTATAATTGGAGATAGGGTCTCAGGCTCCAATTTTACTACCATTTTCTATCACAGAAGTTGTATAATTAAAGCAAACGCTGTATTTAGCTAGGGGCTAAGATGACATACAGATTGGAAAACCAGAACTCTTACAAAATATTTTTTCCAAACAGCTTATATTTTTACCCCTGATGTTGCAGTTTTGTCCAAATGTATGCTCCTCTGAGTTATATAATTATCTATGAAAACAAGCAAGGAAAAACATCCCACAAAAAAACAAACAACAAAAACCTCAAAGAGTCCTGTAAGATCTTAATATCTTAAATTGAGCAGGGTATTTTGGCAGGACCTTAAGGAATAGATTTACAATGATCAAATCCTTCTTTATTTTTGTTTCATTATTGAGAACATGAGTTTTTCAAGGATGTGTCACAATCACCATACTGGCTTTTTAATTGTACTACTCTATCTAATAGGCTAGCTATATTAGGCCCAGGTTTTGTAATATGGTATAAAATAGTCAGTAGCAATTTAGTCCAGAATACCTGGTCAATCTTCACTTTCCTAAGTTCAGTCTTCACTTTCCTGAGCCTTAATAGGAGTCTCCTTCCTGACCCACATGCATGACTCAGATTCATTTGGAAAAGCAACATGAATTTGTGGAGCTGGAATATCTACCTTAATTTTTCTTGCCTTATGTTATTTCTGTTTGCATCAACAGTTTACTAACAATCATTTCTGGTTATATTTGTTTTTATGAGTTCTTATTTAGACAGAACTCTTCTAAAATAATTTATACATGATACACAAACATTAAACATGAACAAATATGTGCTAGCTGTTGAGAGTACAAGGATGAACACTCAACATCTGTTGGCCTCATTAAGGTTGCTTCTCCTTTAGTGGAAAATGACCAAATAAGTCTGGTTATTATAGAATCCTGTGATTTATGAAAGACATGTGCCTAGGTTATATGCTAGCACCAAAGGAGGAGTATATTTAGCAAACTATCTGTACTCCTTTACAGAGAGGAAGCTTTCCATAGAGAGATGTAATAGAGTTGAACTTTGAAGGACAGGTAGGCTTTAGATAGGTGAAGAAAGGAGTGCATAGAGGTCATCTTAAATAGAAGAAACAAATAGAATATGCTAGAACATGAGTATGAGTTACCTATAAACAAATTTTTCATTTATTAAAAAATATCACTTGTAAAGTGATGTGTTTTATATATATAAATGGGGAGGCTAGGGTGGAAATAGGAAAATTAAAGGAGTATTGAAACTGTTTTTATTCATACATGATCTAAGGGAAGGACTCTGGGAATAGGCGAGAGGGGACAGATTCATGAAGGGTAAAGGTAAAATCTTCAAAACTTGATGACTGAATGTGGGTTAGTGAGAGGGAGTCATCTAGAATAATTCCTAGGCTAATCACAAATATCTAGAATGCAGAAAGAGGGTACAATTTGGGAGATAAAGATGGTATTGTCTAAATTAGATAAGTTGAGTTTGAGGTGCCTATGAGAGATCCCTCTGGAATTGGTCTAATCTAAAAGGGAGTGATACATTTGGATTTAGAGAGTTTTACATATAAGAGATAGTTGAATTCATGGGTTTGGATGAAGTCACTGGGAATAATTTTTTTTATAAGAGTAGAGTTACCAGGACAGTCTTGGGAAACTCTGACGTTTAAGAGAAGGAAAAAGAGTCAACAGTATGATGCTGAGAGAGGATGGCCAGAGAGGCAGGACAAAAATTAGGATAAGATTTTATCGGAAAAGCCAAGAGAAGACAGTTTCTAGAAGGAGGGCATGGTTAATCATGACAGATGCTTTTAAAGAGTTCTAGTAGGAGGCTTGTTATCTTTGGCAATATATATGTGATAGGTGACCTAAATGGGCAATTTTAGTCCTGTGGTGGAGATAGGAGCCAGATTGTAGTACGTAGAAAAGTTCATGGGTAAGCATATTACCCAAAGCTTTACCAATTAGAAAACATATGGGCGTCAAGGGCGTCAAGACTGAAAATAGATGCATTAGGCATTTGTATTAAGAAATTTGAAACAGAGCAATAAAATAAAGATATATGGGAAGGATGGAATTAAATTTCCGTGACCAATTAGAAAACAAAAGCAGAATTGAGTATTTGTTGAAAAGATAAACAAAATTGACAAACTTCTAACAAGTCTAATCAAGAAAAAAAGAAAATTAAGTTTTTAGAAATTAGAGACAATCCACAAATGAGAATTAAAACTTAGAGAGTACCATGTGCAGTTTTGTGCTAATCATCTGAAAATCAGAATAAGATGAATGCTTTTTAAGGTGACATAAATTGGTAAAATGTGAGTCAAAAGGAAGTGGAAAGTGTGAATATACCTAAGGAAGGAAGAAAAGTTATTAAAGAACGTGTTGCCAGGCCTAGTTCAGATTATATGGAGAACTTCATGGAAAGCTTCCCAGTTTGTTTTAGGTAGTATAACACCGACATAAAACCTTTTAAAGATAGTCAGTAGTGAAAACCATAGATTAGTCACTTTTTAAGTTTTAAAACTTCAAAATTCAGCATTTATATATTAAAACCAAGAATGGTTTATTACATGAATATAAGAATGTTTCAGTGTTAGGAAATATACTAAATGAGTATATAAAATAAATTTTATATTCTATTTGATCATGTTGGGGAAAATCTTAATAAATAAGTCATTGATGAATACTTCCTTAAGCATATAAAGAGAGAGAAAACAAACAGCCAACATCATAATTAATATTGACATACTAGTGGTTCTTCTATTTAAGTGAAGAACAAGAATGCTTGCCAACACTTTTAAATAATAACCACGGTAGAAAGACCAGATAAAGAAATGAATTGTAAATATTTTAAAGGAGGAGACATTAGATTATTTATGGATGTTATGATAGTCTATTTTGAAGACCTAGGAGAATCAACTAAAAAGCTGTACAACCAGAAAATGAATTCTAGTGAAGTCATTGGTGAAAAGATCAATGTACAAATGTAATTAATTTTCTTATATACCAGCTCATGAGGTGCTCAATAAATACTGGTAACATGAATGGTTCAGTTCATTTTCTGCTGGCCTATATTCCATCACTATGTTGCCATTAGCTTTAAATCTCTTGCACCCTTGCCATTTTACCACATTCACTTTGCAAAACCACCTTGAATTAATTCTATTTTTCAATTTTTCCTGAGCTCTGCTAAAGAAAATTACATCATACAGACAGGAGTCACTAAAAAATTGTCTCCAATGTCAGGAAAGCCCTCCAGGAGGTCCAGCAAATGCTGATTGTCCTTTGGCAGCCACTCACATTTACCTTACTTATTTTCACCCATTTCCTCAAATCTACCATACTACCTCCTACTGAAAAAGTGCCAACTCTTGCTAAAACTGGATAATGGACATTAAAAAAAAAATCTTTACCAACATGATGAGCAAAAGTGACATTTTGTTGTTTTTCTCATTTGGATTTCTGTGATTCTAGTGAGAATGAACATTTTAAGATATGTTTTTGGCTGTTTGTGAATTGCTTGTTCAAGTCCTTTGCCATTTTCCTATTGGGTTGTCTTGTTCGTTTCTGATATTCTTTATGCATTAAAAATATTAACTCCATCATATGTATTACAGACATTTTGTCCACGTTATCATTTGCCTTTAAAATTTGCCTGTAGTATTTTCTGACACATCAACTTAATTTTTTTATAGTTCAATAGAACTTTTTTTATAGTTTTTTTCCCTTGGGAGCATTCCATGCTTGAAAGTATTCCCACAAGAAAAAACATTTAGAATTTAATATATAATAAAGTTAGCATCTATTAGTGGGGAAATGATAGATTGTTTAATACATTTATTTAGATGTATTTTCTTAGGTGTTTCTATGTTTTCACTTTATTTTTTTAAGCGACAGGATCTTACTGTTGTTGCCCAGGATCGTAGTTCGCTGCAGCCTTGAACTCCTGGGCCCAAGCCATCCTTCTGCCTCAGCCTTCCAAGTAGCTGGGACTATAGGTGCATGCCACCATGCCCAGCTAGTTTAATTTTTTTTTTTTTTTTTGTAGAGACATGGTCTCACTATGTTGCCCAGGCTTGTCTCAAACTACTGGCGTCAGGCGATCCTCCTGCCTCAGCCTCCCAAAGTGCAGGAATTACAGGTCTGAGCCACCACACCTGGCCCTAGCCCTGGTTTCACTTTTGCAACAAATTTTTAATCTACTGAAGTTTATTATTGTTCAGACTGAAAAGTTAGTATCTTATTCTTTCCCAAGTGGTTATCCATTTATTTTGTTTTATTCCCAATAGTAAATTTCTATATATTTTATTAGTCATGTAAAAGTTAAAATGAAAGTTGCAACAAAACAGGAAAACATACAGTTGACTCCTGAACAACATGGGAGTTATGATGCTGACCCCTGTGAAGTTGAAAAAATCTGCGTGTGACTTTTGACTCTCAAAATGTAACTGCTAATTAGCTTACTATTGAATGGAAGCCTTGCTAATAACATAAGCAGTCAACACATTTTTTGTTGGATGTATTATATACTGTATTCTTATAATAAAGTAAGCTAGTGAAAAGAAAATGTTATTAAGAAAATCATAAGGGAGAGAAAATATATCTACTATTCATTAAATGGAAGTGAATCATCATAAAGGTCTTTATCCTCATTGTCTTCACATTGAGTAGGCTGAGGAGGAGGAAGAAGAGAGATTGGTCTTGCTGTCTCAGAGAGTAGCAGAGGGAGAAGACAATCTATGTAAATATGGACCTTTGTGGTTTAAACATGTGTTGTTTAAGCATCATCTGTAATGGATAGTAAAAGGCAACTGAAGGATGACATCTTCCAATTAAAACTTTGAACAGAATAAGATGAAAATGAGGGAAGAAAGTAATTGTAATCTGAATATATTAATTACCAATCAATATTGCAGCTTATGTGAGTTTATAGCAGTGAATGGGCTCTGATCATTATTGTTGTTGTTTTTGTTGTCATTATTACTAATTGAACCCTGGATGTTTTTCTCAGATATGAACTGGGCCATATTTAGAGTTAGTTTTACATTAGATTTTGACTGTATTATGATTCTCTTTACAACTCATATGTTGCTTTTATCTACAACCATTTCAGGTTTTTTGCAAGAATATCTTCCTTTCATCAAATTTTAATGTTCCACAATTTTATATTAGTTATATCTTTTACTTATTCTGCTTCTTGAAAATGATTTCACTTCCTCTAAAAACACTAGCTTTATGAAGAAAATAATATTTATTGTAGAATGTTCTTCATTAGCAAACCACCCAAGTGGAAATTTTTGTTAATAGAATTTTAAGGGGATAGTATAATTGTTAGAAATAATAGCTTTTAAAATAAAGGTATAGCCAGAGAGGAATTTTTAAAAATATGATTGCTTTTGTGCTTTTAAAAAGACATACTTGGGAGCTAATTCTTTATCCAGCATGAAAAAAAGAAAATTCGAGGACATAATTTTATTGAAAGATGTACCTTTTCCCTAACAAAGCAGTTGAAGCACTTGAGTATTCAAGTAGGCATACTCCCTTCCTTATGAAGCTCTCCTGAAATATTCATAACTGCAAATCTAGTGAAGTTTAAAGAGAATATGTATCTATACTGCAAAAGACACAATGTTGTATCAATTTAGGCTAGACTGACATTTTCTAAAATTATTTCTCACTATAGTAATAGTACAGTTCTAATTGCAAGGATATAGCCTGTCTTAAATGAAACCCATATCAAATTAATAGTAGTCAGGATTGATTTTCCCAGTCCTCTGGAGAAAAAAAAAAAAAAAAACCCCAAATGATTCTTTAAATAAATTGTCATTTAAATTCTAGGATGTGGTTACTGCTTTGAATCTCTTTTTACTACTCATAGCATAGTATGTGGATTAGCAGCTTGGGCATCATATGGGAACTTACTAGACATACAAATATCTCAGGTCCTGCTCCAGAGCTACTGAATCGAATTATGCATTTTAATAAGATTCCTAGGAGGTTCATGTGCTCATTAAAGTTTGAGAGGTGCTGTTCTGGTTGAATAGTTTGAGTTTTACATTATTCCTTACAGATGATTCTGCCAGGAAAAACAAACAAAAAACCAGATTTGTTTTTTTTCTGAAATGCTTTAACATTTAAAAAAATAAAAGTGTGTAAAATAAGTTGTAATTTGAAATTATTTCAAACATGTTAGTTTGTAGTCTTAAATTTATCTTGGACAATTTTATTGACTTAAAAACTTAAATTCCACATATTGTCAATTACTAGAATGTATGCATTTAGAGCAAAAGGAATGTATATATTTATATATATATATATACACACACCCACTTCTTTTTTATATATATAATATATATATACTCTTTTATATATATATATATTTTTAAATGGATATAGAGAGAGAATGAGGAAATTAGTTCAAAAATATGAAGACTTTGTGTTTGGTTGGCTAGTCTTTATTTTTTGAAAGCAAATGGGTGAAGGGCCTTCTAAGAAGCTACACAATAGAAAATTATAGGACCTTAAATGGAAGATAGCTGAAAGAATAAAACTAAAGTTGGTAGTGGGATGAAGTTGTAGGAACAGCTCTTGGAATTTTTATGGTGCAACCTTTTTATTTTTCTCTAGTAAAAGTCAGAGCACCTAAACTACAGAAGGGATAAAAAGTAAATAGTCACAAGAAGAACGAGGACTTTCGTGTATAGCTCTACATATTTAAAAAAAGAGAGGTTCTAATATATGGAATATGAAGTTTTCAGTAGCTTAAATGCTTTTTTTTTTAAATTTATTGATTGATTAATTGGTTGAGTCGGAGTCTGTTTCTGTCGTCCAGGCTGTAGTTCAGTGGTGTGATCTCGGCTCACTGCAACCTCCTCCTCCTGGGTTCAAGCGATTCTCCTGCCTCAGCCTCCCAAGTAGCTGGGATTACAGGCATCCACCACCATGTCCAACTAATTTTTGTGTTTTTAGTAGAGACAGGGTTTCACCATGTTGGCCAGACTGGCCTTGAATTCCTGGCCTCAAGCAACCCACCCACCTCAGCCTCCCAAAGTGCTGGTATTACAGGCACGAGCCACCATGCCTGGCCTTTAAATGCTATTAAATGTGAAATTTTTCTGTATACTTCAACTTTGTGACTTAGAAAATATTCAAATTTTGAAATAAGTATTTCATAATAATAAGACTTGATGTTTAGTATGTAGAATAATATAAAGAAGAAGAAGAACAAATGAGCTCACTTTTTTTTTTTTTTTTTTTTTTTTTGAGACAGTCTCGCTCTGTCACCAGGCTGGAGTGCAATGCACAATCTCTGCTCACTGCAAACTCTCCCTCCCGGGTTCAAGCGATTATCCTGCCTCAGCCTCCTGAGTAGCTGGGACTACAGACATGCATCACCACACCCAGCTAATTTTTTTATTTTTAGTAGAGACGGGGTTTCACCATGTTGGCCAGAATGGTCTCCATCTCTTGACCTCGTGATCTGCCCGCCTCAGCCTCCCAAAGTGCTGGGATTACAGGCATGAGCCACTGCACCCAGCTGAGCTTTATTTTTAACTTCAGATATAGTACCCAAGTCTAAAGTATACAGTTAGTTTAATGTTTGTATTTGCATATGCTCATTAACTATCACCCAGATAAGATATAAAACATTTCTAGCACCTCAGAAGGCATCCCTTTTCCCCTTCCCAGTCAATATCTAACCCCAGTGTAAACTGCTGTCTGACTACTGTCTCGTTTTCCCTGCTATTAACTTCGTGTAAATAGATTCATACAGTGTATACTTTTTTGGCCCTGACTTAATGTATCTGTAAGATTCGTATATTTTGCATGTTCAGTAGTTCATTTTTAAATTGTTGTGTAGTAATTTCTTTATATATATTCACCACAATTTACTCATTCTGTTACTGATGGACATTTGGGATGTTTCTAGTTCTTGGATATTGTAAATAAAGCTATTATTAATAGTCTTATACATGTGTTGGTGGACATAAGTTTTTATTTCTCTTGTATGTATGCCCAGAAATGGAATATCTGGATTATAAGATTGATTAGCTTTACTAGATATTGCTAAGTATTGGTGGACATAAGTTTTTATTTCTCTCGTATGTATGCCCAGAAATGGAATATCTGGATTATAAGATTGATTAGCTTTACTAGATGTTGCTAAGTATTTTTCCAAAGTAATTGTCCTAGATCACTTCACCAGAAGTGTGGAAGTTTCAGTTGTTCCACATTCTCTCCAGTATGTGATGTTGTTAGTCTTTTTAATTTTAGCCATTGTAAAAAGTGTGTGGTGGTATTTCATTTGTTTGTAGTTTGCATTTTTCTCAAGATGAATGGTGTTGAACAATTTTTCGTGTTTATTGGCTGCTGGATGTACTTTCTTGTGAAGTTTTCTTTTAAAGACTGTTGCAGAGAGTCCTTACTGGGTTGTTACCTTTTTCTTATTGACTTGTAAACGAGTATTCAAACATGTGTTTGGATACAAGTCCTTTATGGAATAATAAGCATCACAGATATTTTCTATCACTTTTTGAACTGTCTTCTCACTCTCTTAGTTGTGTCTTAGATCAACAGAAATTCTCAATTTTTAATTCAGTCTTGTACAACAAGCTGTTATTTCATGATTAGTTCCTTTTGTGTCCTGTTTAAGAAATCTTTGGCTATCCCAAGGTCATGAGGACATTCTTCTGTATTTTTCTCTAAGAAGCTTGATTATTTTAGCTTCCACATTTAGGCCTTCAATCCATCTCAAATTTTTGAGTGTGGTATGAAGGTAGGGGTCAAGTTTAATTGTGTGTGTGTGTTTTTTAAATTACTTTATTTTCCTTGCTTTCAATTTTTCTTGCCTTTGGCCTTGATCCATGTCATAATGTCTGCTAAAATATAACCAGATACCTAATACCATGTTCTCATAGTAGGTCTTCAACAGATGTTTGATAGATTGAAAAACTAGAAGAGCCTTAGAAGCTAATCTTCTCAGTCATCTTTGTCCTTAGCTACATATGTATTTCTTAGGTTACCTGAGACTTTTATGTTTTTTTCCAGTTAAGTTGATATTTAATAATTGATTGTCTTAGTACCAGTAGTGTAGTTGCAGGTGGTTTTTGTGCTGCGATACAGGTATAGCCTTTCTTACATTAAAGATTCAGTCTGAGTTTGTTGGGGATACTTATCTCAGGTGAGCAATTGATGGGGCTCCACATTAGAAAGGCAATATATGGCTCAAGGAGAAATCCTGGGCTTTGGAGTCTGATAGAGCTGTACTCAAATTCTAACTTTTCCAATCATTATGACTTTCAATAAGTTGTCACTATGTAATTGAGTTTTTACTAAATGTAAAACAAAGAATTATGGCACAGTCAACGTAGCTTAACCTGCCCTAGGTCACATAGTCACTAAGGGTGAATATATATCCAGGTCTGCCTAATTGCTAAGCCTGTGCCTACTTCCTGGTGGATGTTCCATACATAATAGTTCCTTTTAACATTTTCCTTTTATTTATTTTTAATTTTTATAAATTTATGAGATACTAATGCAGTCATGTTACATTTATATATTATGTAGTGGTGAAGTCTGGGCTTTTAGTGTAACCATCACCTGAGTACTCTATATTGCACCCAGTAGGTAATTTCTCATCCCCCATTCCCCTCCCACCCTTCCAACCTATCTGAGTCTCCAGTGTCTGTTATTCTACTCTGTGTCCATGTGTACACATTATTTAGCTCCCACTTACAAGAACATGCAATATTTGACTTTGTTTATTTCACCTAAGATAATGGCCTCAAGTTCCACTCATGTTGTTGCAAGAGAAATGATTTCATTCTTTTTCATGACTGAATAGTATTCCATGGTGTGGGTGTATGTGTAT
Source organism: Nomascus leucogenys (assembly GCF_006542625.1). Lineage (NCBI taxonomy): Eukaryota > Metazoa > Chordata > Mammalia > Primates > Hylobatidae > Nomascus > Nomascus leucogenys. The sequence continues at coordinate 66,016,601 of NC_044385.1, forward strand.
GTTTATGTATGTGTATATGTATGTGTGTATATGTGTGGTGTGTGTGTATATATGATATGTAACACATATATGTGTGTGTCCATAAATATAACATATATGTGTTATATGTACACACACACCACATTTTCTTTATCCAGTCATCTGTTGATGGGCACTTAGGTTGATTCCATATGTTCGCTATTGTGCATATTTTCATATGGATATACACTTGATCCAGCACCATTTATTGTAAAGGCCATCCATTCCCACTGCAGTGAAGTGGAAATGGTCATAAATCACATGACCATGTATGTGGATTTGTTTGGTAATTGTGTATTCCATTGATTTATTTTAGATTATTTATTCCATTGATTTTATTTTATTTAGAATCAACTTGTGCATTTTTAAAATAAAAAAGCTTTCTGAGGCTTTGATTAAATCTATAGATCAGTTGAGGAGAAATTAATATCTTAATGATACCAAGATTTCCAATATATGAATATCATATATCTCTCCATTTACTTAGGTCTTTAGTTTCTCTCACCTTCTATAGTGTTCAGGCCTTGCACATCTTTTGTTAGATTTATTCCCAGATATTGAATGGTTTTTTTGATGCTTTTGAAATTTATTTTTCTTTTTAAATTTTATTTTCCACATATGTGTTTCTAGTATAGAGTTGATTTTGATCATTGATTCTGTTTCCACATACCTTAAAGGCAGTTTGTTTTTGAGTGCAAGAGTAAGCCATTGAAGATTTGGTCTCACATCTTCATTTTTGAAAGCATTTTAAAAATATCATTGGGACTGCTGTATGGAGAATGGAAAGTGGGTATGGAGGAGCAAATTTGGAAGAAAGGAGACCACTTAGGAGACTCTTAGAGTAAACCTGGCAAAAGTGGCCTGCTATAGAGTAGTAGCATAGGATGGTTTGGAGCATTTGCATTTGGAATATATTTTAATGGTATAGAGATAATTCAGTAAATTAAATGAGGGAAATGAAGAAAAGGAAAAATCAACAAATACTTTTTGGTTGTTGATCTGATTAACTGGATAGCATTAATGCTTAAATACCCCCATTTAATGTTTGTAAAACAAAAAGTGATAACTATTGTTCCTACTCCCTTTTGTATTTCATACAAACTCTAAGTTCTTTAGAAGATTTTTCTTTTTTAAATAGGGCAGTGAAGACATTAGCTGGTTCTTTCTTTTTTTTGTTTTTGTTTTTGACATTAGCTTTTGTTTTTGACAAAAGAAAAATTTTAACCTTACCGTATAATGCTAATTTCTGTGTTTTAAAAAATCTTAACTTATAAAACAATATATCTAATTTTACTTGTGTTTAAGATTACATTGGAGCCCATGAGTGGGCTTCTATTAATCTATAATTGTTTCTGTAATTTTCCATGTTTATCTTTTTTTTTTTTGAAAAACAAATGGTAAACTCAATGATATTCTTAAAGATGTCTGCCTTCCTCCTCCACCTGTAACATGTAAGAATCACCAGTTTGAAAAGTTTAAAGCATATGAGTCACAAGCATATAAAATTAGCTAGCAAAATTTCAATGTAGCAAAACATTTAGGAAGAAAGGATGCTTTATGTAAACTTGAAGAAGGCCTCAAGAAGTCTCGCTCTGTGGCCCAGGCTGGAGTGCAGTGGTGCAATCTCACCTCACTACAACCTCCACCTCCTGGGTTCAAGCAATTCTCCTGCCTCAGCCTCCCGAGTAGCTGCAATTACAGGTATGTGCCACCATGCCCAGCTAATTTTTGTATTTTTAGTAGAGACGGGGTTTCGCCATATTGGCCAGGTTGGTCTCGAACTCCTGACCTCAGGTGATCTGCCCGCCTCGGCCTCCCAAAGTGCTGAGACTACAGGCATGAGCCACCATGCCCAGCCCTGATGTGTATCTTGCATTTTTCATTTAACATATTGGGGCTTAATAAAATGTTAATTCTTTTTTTTGGAAACATCTTTAATACTGTACTTATGGATCCCATTCTTCCACGCAGAAGCCAGTTTTAGATGAATTATTTTGGTTCATTTTCCCTATTAAATAGCATTTATAATGCCAAAACATTCCCTCATAGTACTGTTGGAACATGTTTATTGTCCAGAGGCTTACTAAGAAATGACTTACTGTTTAGTCCCTTGGTATTTCAAAACAATTGATTAAATATATAGTAGTATATGTATATGTTTTATGTTGTAACTATGCTGCAGGAACATAAATTGAATGTAAGTGACCATAGTCAACAGTTTTTATTGATATCCATTTTGCTTAAAACATTGTGAAAGATAGAGCAGTTAAGAAGATATGTGCCTGAAATAAGGAATCTAATCTATTTGAAGTAGACATTCTCACATGTCATTTTAGTAGTCTTGTACTTTGGATTTAAAAACAAGCAAAGATGTTTGCTTATTGTCCCTAAGGGAGTATGCTTTGAATATAACCAGTTATTTTGTATCCATTCATTCACATGAACGTGCTTAGGTTAGTGGTACATATCCATGATATAGGTATTTGGAAGTAATGTGGCCATGTTTACAACAAAGCTTACCTGCCTGAGCAAGTACTTGCATGCCTGCTGTAGATACTCAGCAAAGTGTCATGTGGCCAATGTCAGGTTACAACTCTAGTTAAGATTTTTGAGAGTTTAAGATCATGACAGAAATAGAGGGAAAAGTCAAACATACAGAATAAGAAAGAGGGAAATCTTTATTTGTAAGGCAAAAGTTCACATTTTCTTCAACTTTCTGTCAGTATGTAAGATTTCTATGAATAGCTCAAGTCCTGGCATAAGTAGCAGTGATAATATTAACACCTCTTTCTCCCAGTCATATCACTCTGAGTATGCATCTGCCACTCACTTACTGGTGCTGACTGGTTTCCAAGGAAGTGGAGTGTGAATAAACTTGGATTTTCTACACAGCTTAAAGCTTATAGGAATTTCTGTATTATGATTATTGTTTTACATGAAGTTCATAAATTGTTTTTTTCTAATGGTTGCTACTACTTGTTTTAGGCTCTCTAAATAACAAAGCCCACTTAATTCTAGTGTTTGGCCCCCACAGCCTTATATGGAGATATGAAAGACATAGTAAAGAGGGTCTCTTCCCTAAGGGAGATTATGGTTAGTATAAAGTAAGTGCAAGAATGCATTGGAGGGACTTCAAAAGAAATATAGACTTGGCAGGGTGCGGTGGCTCATGCCTGTAATCCCAGCACTTTGGGAGGCCGAGGCGGGTGGATCACGAGGTCAGGAGATCAAGACCATCCTGGCTAACAAGGTGAAACCCCGTCTCTACTAAAAATACAAAAAAATTAGCCGGGCATGGTGGCAGGCGCCTGTAGTCCCAGCTACTCGGGAGGCCGAGGCAGGAGAATGGCATGAACCCGGGAGGCGGAGCTTGCAGTGAGCCAAGATCATGCCACTGCACTCCAGCCTAGGCAACCGAGTGAGACTCCATCTCAAAAAAAAAAGAAATATAGACTTGTCTCTTACAAAATTTAACCATTAGGAATGAATTTTACAAAATTAAAGTGACAAAAGTGAGCTATTTCTCCTCCTTAGATTTTCTTTCTGTTATTCTGCTACAGGATTTTATGGTCACAAAGTTTGTTTATCTGAAAAACTGCCATAATTTTCACTTAGCCTTAGAAGTGTGGTTCTTACCTTGTTGCCGATCTAATGGATGTGTGTAAAAGCACCTCATAGAATGGCAGTTTGCTGAATGACTTGAGTTCAAGTAGCACTCACTTGCAATGATTTACCATCAACTCTAACTATGGCAAAGTGTGACTTTAGCCTTAAATTTAAACTCCTTAAAGACCTTATTTCAAGGGAGAAAAAAATTTCCTTTCAGCTTTCTCCCATCAGTGTGTAAGTTTTACATCATTGGTCTTCTGTTTTGTTTGGCAATTAAAAATCTCTTGTGTTAATTTTTGAAAGTTTTTTTTTTTTAAGATTTATTGCTTCCAAGTGCAACAAAAATAAAAATAAATAAATGGGACCTAATTAAACTAAAATGCTTCTGTATAGCCAAAGAAATAACCATCAGAGGAAACACACAACCCACAGAGAAAATACTTGCAAACTACGTATCTGAAAAAGGACTGATATCCAGAATACAAGGACCACAAACAAATCAGCAAGAAAAAATCAAATAATCCCATCAAAAAGTGGGCAAATGAGATGAACAGCCATTTCTCAAAAGAAGATATACAGATGGCTAACAAACATATGAAAAAATGCTCAACATCACTAATCAAGGAAATGCAAATTAAAACCACAGTGAGACACTACCTTACTCCTGTAAGAATGGCCATTACTAAAAAGTGAAACAAAAAAAAACATATTGGTGTGGACATGGTGAAAGGGAATGCTTATATACTGCTGGTGGGAATGTAAATTAGTACAACCTCTATGGAAAACAATAGGAAGATTTCTTAAATAACTAAAAGATCTACCATTCAATCCAGCAATCCCACTACTGGGTATCTACCCAAAGGAATAGAAGTCATTATATCAAAAAGACACTTGCACACATGTGTTTATTGCAGCACAGTTGCAGTTGTAAAGATATGGAACCACCCTAAGTGCCCATCAACCAATCAGTCGATAAAGAAATTGCAACAACTTGAATGGAGCAGGAGGCCATTATTCTAAGTGAAGCAACTCAGGAATAGGAAACGAAAAACTGTATGTTCTTACTTATAAGTGGGAGCTAAGCTATGGGTACACAAAGGCACACAGAGTGATATAATGTACTATGGAGACTCAGAAGGGGGAGAGGATGAGGAGTGAGGGATAAAAAATTACATATTGGGCACGATATACACTACTTGGATGATGGGTGCACTAAAATCTCAGACTTTCCCACAGTACAATCATCCATGTAACCAGAAACCACTTGTACACCAAAAGCTATTAAAATTAAAAAAAATTTTTTTTAAGATTTGTTGCTTCCAAAAGACACTATATATACTCTCTCTCTCTCTCTTTCTATATATATATATATACACACACACACACATACTATATATTATAGTTTATAACTCAGAAGAGAAAATTACACATTAAACATTTAGGTTCTTAATCATACAAGGTTTGTAGTTCTACTAGAGCTGTACTCCTCATCTAGGTTCCCTGGATGATTTGTTAATTTTTTTTTTTTTCTGTTTATGAAAGGTATTGGGAACTGAAACATAACGTGTTTGCTCTGGTTTCTATAGCTGTCTATTTCTATATTATAGCTATTAGAATGCTAGCAGATCTTTCTGATTTGTACTAAGCCAAAGATTCCATTGAAAAAATTTTTGAGTATCTTCTGTTCAGTTTATATTATGTATATGCATGCACGTATATAGAATAGCTTTATATTTAAATTTTTGGAATTATGAGTATGTTGATTTCTATTAAGTGTATATTTATTTTAAAAACAAATGGAAACACAAAGAAGAAAATAACACTCATCTACATCCTGTCACCCTGAATTAACTGTTATTAACTGCTTGGTAGTTGGTAGTTTCTTTTAGGGGGCAGAGATCACTCTATTAATTTTGTAAAACTGATATGCATATATTTATACATAATTTAAACCATGGAGAAGAGCACAAAGATGAAAATTTTTTAAAAACCCTCTTGGAAATAACATTAGTTAACTTTATTATAATCAGTTTAACAACAGTCTAGATATCATTTTAAGTAGGAACGATAAATAGAATACTTTTGTGAAGATAAGATCATATTCTGGAGGGCTTTTTTAAGTTCACATTTATTTGAATTTAATGAAAGAAAAGGAGACAAAACTGAAGAAACTGTGGAACTTGAAATATGTGTCTCTTCACCCAAGAAATATTTTCCTTCAATTTTGTAAGTTTTGGCTTTATGTGTTTTGGGGCTTTTTTGTTGGGTGCATATATGTTCATAATTATTTTATTTTCTTGATGGATTGACCTTTTTATCATTATCAGATATCCTTTATTTCTAGTAATAATTTTTGTTTTAAAGTCTGTTGTGTCTGATAATTAGTATATTAGTGTAGCTAATTTAATCTAGCTTTCTTTCAGTTATTGTTTGCAAGGTGTATCTTTTTATATCCTTTTACATCTAATTTATTTTTGTCTTAAAAGTATGTCTCTTGAAGTTGGCATATAGTTGGTACATGGTGTGGTTTTTCAAATTAATCTGCTAGTCTCTGCTTTTTGATTGTCATGTTTAATCCATTTACACTTAATTTAATTGAGGGTAGAGTAGGATTTATGTCTGCAATTTGCCCTTTTGTTTTCTGTATGTCTTAAATGATTTTTTTCTCTGTGTCCCTGTTACTTCTTTTACATTGAGTAGATATTTTCTAGTCTACTAATTTAATTCCCTTATTTAAACATATATGTATGTGGGTATAGGGTTAGTTATATTTCCTGAGTGGTGTCCTGGGAATTACAATTAGCATCTTAATTTATAACAACATACTTTGAATAGTATACAAAAACTTTGCTCCTGTATAGCTCCATTCTCCTCTTCCTTTATGCCATTATTAATACAGTTAAATCTTATTACATTGTATGCCCATCAACATAGACTTATAATTATTGCCTTATACAGTTTTCTTTTAAATTAGAGTTATGAACAAAAAATACATTAAAACTGTCTTTTATAGTTATCTTTGTTGGAGCCTTGACCAGTGCTCTATTTCTTTATGTGGATCAAGTTACTTTCTAGTGTCCAGTTTTCCTTAGTATTCTTGTAGGACAGGTATGCTAGTGAAGAATTTTTGCCTTTATTTGGAGTGTCTTAATTTCTCCTTTATTCTTGAAGAATAGTTTTGCTGAATTTGAAATACTTGGTTGACAGTTTATTTCAGCCTGTGAATATGTCATCCAATATGCAGGCTTCTGGCCTGCATGTTTTCTGATAAGAAATCAGCTATTGATCTTGTCATAAATCCTTGTTCATAGTGAGTTATTTCTTTCTAGTTGCTTTCAGGATTATCTGTCTTTTGACAGTTTGATTATGACGTGTGTTACTGTAGGTCTCTTGAGTTTATCCTTCTGGGGGGTCAGTTCGCTTCTTGGATGTTGATTAGTGTTTTTTAAAATCAAAATGGGTAAGCTTTCTGTCATTGTTTCTTCACTGCCTTTTTTTCTTTGTTCTTTCCTTCTGAGATTCCCCTTTATACTTACATTGTTAAATGGTGTCTTATCTCTGATGTTCTGTTCATTTTTTTAAATTCTTTTTCTTTCTGTTTCTCAGACTAATAATCTTTAAGTTCCTGTCTTTAAGTTCACTGATTATTTATTCCACCTGCTCAAATCTGCTGTAAGGCCAAGCACAGCAGTTCACACCTGTAATCATAGCATTTTGGGAGGCCAAGGCAAGAGGATCACTTGAGCCCTGGAGTTTGAGACCAGCCTGGGCAACATAGCAAGACTACCATCTCTACAAAAAAGAAAATTAGCCAGGCTTGGTGGCATGTGCCTGCAGTCCTAGCTGTTAATACTTGGGAGACTGAGGTGGGATGATCACTCGAGCATGGGAGGTCAAGGCTGCAGTGAGCTGTGATTGCACCACTGCACTTTATCCTGAGTGACAGAGAAAGACCCTGTCAAAAAACAAAAAACAGAAACAAACAAAAAAACCCTATAGTGAATTTTTCATTTCAGTTATGTACTTTTTGACTCCAGAATTTCTCTTTGGTTATATTTTATCATTCCTGTCTCTTTATTGATATTCTCCATTTGGTGAGACATTGTTTTCATACTTTAGTTCTTCAGACACGATTTTCTTCAGTCTTTGAACATATCTAAAATAGCTTGTTTAAAGTCTTTGTCTAGTAAATCTAACATCTGGACTTCAGAGAATGTTTCTATTGAGGTGTTTTGCTGTGCATGCTGTGCATGGACTATATTTTCTTGTTTGTTTGCATGTTTTATGATTTTTTTGTTCTTGTTGTTTTTATGAAGGAGAGAGTACTTTTGGACATGCTTACTTTGCTATTCCTGGTGATGTCACTTATGTATTAACTTTCTACATGAAACAATCTTATAATAAATGCCGATATTTGAAAATTCTTACACCTTTCTGCCTACCTGCCACTAGGATATAGTCTCTTACGTTGTCTTCTAAGTGCCATTTTTTAAAAATTTACAAAATGTTACTTTATTAACATTGTAAGTATTCTGAGAACATTTTTAAAGAAATTCATAGGCACTTCTTTTTATGTATCATGGTGCCACCAAATAAGGATAGTGAACTTGGCATACCTTCTATTTAGTAAGTGCAAGGCATGTTACTCAGCCATGCAACAATCTCATTTAATATTTACAGAGTCCCTCTGAACCTCTGAAAAGTTAAGTAACTTGCTGAAGATTACACAACTAGTAAGTGATAGATCCAAGATTTGAACTTAATGTGTTTAACTCTAGAGCCCAAGATATTAATGGTAATGTTATACTGTTTCTGTGAAGTGATTTTCAAAATGTGGGACCCATGGGTTACCTTCTTGAGAGACTCCTAGGGTGCTTGTTGAACTGTCAATTCCTGAACCCCTAACCTATGACGTTTCTCAATTATATTATAGTTGGGATAGTGCTGGTCTATGGACTGCTTTTTTCTTATGATTTGGGCTAAAAAATAAAACAGTAGGCCATTTTAAATCCATATTAAAATACAATTCTACAATTCAATTGAACACTAACTTTTCAAATTAATTTTTTGAATTTTAGAGTACAAGGTGACATATTCTGAGATAAGCTGACAAAAAACTTTTCTCTCACTTTGTGTGCTGTTAATATAGTTCACAGTAAGCTATTGATAAATTATAGGTTTCTAATGTGTGAGTCTGTGCTTTATAACTTTTATTTTTTTTTTACTATGAACTTATATTTATACATTAAAATTTAGTGGAAAAAGTATAAGGAGTGGGTAAATCATCTCTTATTTTAGGTTGAACTCCCACCACCTGATCTTGGACCAAGTTCTGCACTAAATCAGACACTCATGTTGCTGCGTGAAGTTTTAGCATCTCACGATTCTTCAGTTGTACCATTAGATGCTCGTCAAGCTGATTTTGTGCAGGTATGTTATAAATTCATTTTTAATGATTGTTTTTTGCTCTTCTATTGTACACTCTGTTTCAGTTCTGGAATTTTGTAATTCATATACTTTGACAGTCCCTTTCTTACTGTTGATTTTCCATCAAATATTAAACCAGTTCTCATAACTTAAAAAGCATTGATTTATGTTTAATCTTTTCCTATGTGCTTCTATAAATTGGCTTCCTTCCAATTAGTTTGGCATTAAGTATCATTAACCCAAAACCATATCAGTGAATGAGAAATAAAGAATTCATTTTATTTTTCATTTGTAGGTTTTATCATGTGTCTTGGATCCTCTCCTACAGATGTGTACTGTATCAGCCAGCAATTTAGGCACAGCTGACATGGCCACTTTCATGGTCAATTCACTATATATGATGAAGACAACATTAGCTCTATTTGAATTCACTGACAGACGTCTGGAAATGCTACAGTTTCAGGTAAATTTTTCTATAAAATAACTATTTACTATGATTGAATCTTTTTCTCTATGTGATAGCTTTAAGTTATTGGTTTAACTAATTTTAATGACCTAATTCCTATAGATCCCTTGATATCATCTGATGAAAGGACACACACGCACATACGCAACACACACACACACACACAAATTCAGTATTTCAGTTTTCAGCTTTAGAGGAACCAGAATGTGTAGTGTTTAAAATACTTGATTCATAGCATAGTATGTGATAGTAGATTGAAGCTTTTCTGATTAATTTAAACAGTTATTCTGTATGCGGATTTTAGTTTCTGAACTGTGAATAATATGCTACATTTTTCAAGCTGCATAGTTAATGCAAAATGTGTTACAGAGGACAGATATATTTTTATCTATGTGTAAACCAGTGTTAGGCAAAACATTACAAATTGCTATACCAATCACTTGAGTTCTTGAGTCCTATAAAGCAAATGGTTATCACTTAAGAGTGTATATGATGACTAAAACAAAGCCAGTTGTAAAATTTAGTAGATAGTTGGATTCCAATTTTAAGCAGTGATTATTGGTAAATATACTGTTCTTTGAAAAAACAACTCTGAATGTTCTGTGCTATCACACATATATCAATAGTTTGACAGTGGGTATAGGAATAAGTTTTGATATATCTAAATTTATATTTTCTAATTTTTAGTTTTTTCTTTTAAAATAAATATATCAGAATTTTCCATATTTGTGGTTTAAGTTCAAATAATTCTACAGAACTTCTTATGAAAAGCCACCAGTGTACCATCCTCTCCACCCTGAACATCTCTTTCTCATTTCTCCCTCAAAAGCACAATTTCTTTCAGTTTTTATAGTTGCTTCTTTTGGTATTTATATTTGTAATTCTAAACAGTTATGTGTATTTCTACTTATAGATTTTTTTAGTTTTATATCTAATGTATTAAATTAGATATAATCTAATACATTGTGAAATAAATGAACAATGAAAATTTAGTTATCTACTGCTACTCCCCCAACTCCCCTGGATAAGAATATGGTCATACTTAGAGTTTTCTCATCCTCCCAATGTAGCTATATTATAAATTTTGGTTAGATCAATGTTTTGTTAAATTATTATTACTATGTAAACATTATTGGTGACTGAGCCATGTAATGAAGAATGGTTAATTTACCTTTCTTGGATAACTTTTTCATTTTCTGTGGAATTAATAACATTTTTATTTAAGAAATGTCACATTTTTCTGTATTTGTCACTAAGTCAAGCCCAAATCCCTGCCATTTATCTAAATCTTAAGATGTTAAGATATGTCAGGTGTTTATCAATTTGCTTTATCACCAATTATCTGTGTTTCTTATGTGTTCCATAGCTATTTTATGCATGGTAAAATTCTTCTTGGTCTGTGTGCTAAATTGAGCTTATTAGTTTATTCACGTTATCTATGTCCTTGTTTATTTTTGCCACCTTTGGATGTGTCAACTGGACTTTTACATGTGTTTCAACATCCTCCAGAAATCTCTTGAGCCGGATCTTTGTTAGTCCTGGCAGCATTTTCAGTAATTGTTCTGTCAGCAGATAATTCAGGTTCCCCTTTCTCCAGACTCCACTAGCAATTTTCCCAGTGCCCTTTCAGACCCCACTGGCAGACCCCTTGAGTGGGTATTCTAAGTGGACAAATCACAGTGTGGAAGTGCTTATTGGCCTATTCTTGCATTATGCTTGTCAGTGTGCTGTCAGCCAAGACTGGCCACATAGAACAGCCTGGATTCAGTGTGATAGAGGACAATACAAGGGTGTGGATGTGTGGAGGTGTGGTTTATCACATTTCTCCAAAGTAACAATTTTACCTCGTTGGGTAAAGGATTCTTGATTTTAGGACGTTTACTACCAATAACCTATTATTTTTTTCCCACTCTTATATAGCTTCTTCCAGTGTTTCAAGCAAGGAGTCCAGGCTAGTCCAATTCTTTTGTTTTTAGTAATCTAGTCCCTTCATCTGGAAACTTACAGGGATTCTTTCCTTTGAGTTGATATGTTTTCCCAGAGTATTTTTGGTATGTCTCTTTTTAAAAATTATTTGCATCTTGGACTTTGGAGAACCATTTCAATGTAAAGATTCAAACCTTTCTTTTGCTTAGTAAAGAGTTCTATTTCTTTAATCGTCACTTTTCTATGTGTTACTTTTTATATTTTTAAGCCCCTGTCCTTGGTTGGTTTTATCTTATGGATCTGCCCTCTTAATTTCTTTTTAAATCTCTTTACTTTGATCTATTTCTTTGATATTTGCTCTGTATTACTTTCCTTCCATTTTTCTTTCAGATCGCTGATTTGATGCTTAGCAGTAACTCTTTTTCACCTTCATTAAGTGTTTACCTTTGCACACTTTGTTTTTCTTTGGTTTCTAGTAAATCCCACAAGTAAGGGCTCTAATTGTACTTCCTTGAGCATTTGTACTTTATGTCTTTCAGTAGTGTTGCCTCAGGAAAGAAACCATACTTGTTCTGATTATTCACAAGGGCTTTCTTTTAGCTTCCTCACCTCTTTTAAATCACTTCTAAGTTTTTTAGGGGAAAGAGCAGAGCTACTGGAGTTGCTTTGAAAATGGCAATCATTTAGATGGTAACAGATATCGTAGTTCACAGTGTACTGTGTCATTAGCAAGCAAACTGGTAAAATCTGGGGGAACATTCTGGTGAGGAATAGAAGGAAGACCTCTAGACTCAGGATTGTACTGGCAAAAAAAAAAAGAAGAGCAAGCTTTTTCTCACCAGGGAATGTTTCAACCCATCAAGGTAGTTCTCTTCTGTGGTTTTTATCTCCATTAGCATTAGTTGGAGTCCCCCAAAATAGCACAAAGCTAGGGAGCCCATACTACTCACATCTGTTAGCTGCATCTTCTTAGGCAGTTCCTGAACCTGAAATCTTTAGTTAAGTTTCTACTGGGCCCTCAGCTCTTCCCTGCTTGTCACAGACCTGCCTTATCCTCAGGAGAATTTACTACCTGAGCTGTAATGGGATTTCCTCTAGGCTTCTCTAGATGGTATATTTGATTTGTTAAGTCAGTCTAGAAAGTTGGGAGCATGAGGAGGACAGGAGGTCAGGAACATCAGGCCCTCATCTCGCAATTCTTCCTATTTTATTTTATACTGTTGTTGTTTACTAGTGTTTTTTGTTTGTGTTTTGTTTATTACCAGCTTTTAAAAGAGCTGAGAAACGACCCAAATTTTGTGACTGGAGGATAGTCCTAGAATCTTCCTTGTTTATAATTTTTAAAGTAAGACTTTTTCCCCCTTTCATAGAAAGACTTACTGTTTGGGGAAAGAAAGAGGCTTTGTTACAGAGGTGATCCCTGTGCCTCATCATCAGTGCCAATGCAAGGCACTGCATCTACTCTCGTCAGTGTCATTCTTCTTGTAAAATGTTTTCTTTGTGTTTTATTTTAGATCGAAGCACATTTGGACACACTTATAAATGAGCAAGCCTCTTATGTTTTAACTAGGGTAGGCTTGAGTTACATCTATAACACTGTACAGCAACATAAACCTGAACAGGTAAGTGCATAGATGTTCCTTCCTAATTCTAAGAACATGCCAGTTTAGAGTATGGCTTCTAGAGCTGCACTCTGGATTCTTGGCTCTACCACATATTAGCTATGTTTTCCTGGGAAAGTGACTTATTTTTCTGTATCTGTTTCCTTACCTGTGGATTGGGGGTAATAATAGTATCTGTGTCATAGGGCTGTTCTTAAGACATAATACATGCATAGTTCTTAGATGACTTCCTAAAATATGGTAGAGTGCCCCATAGTATTAACAATCCTTTTTATTAAAAATAGTTTTTGTTAAAAGTAATGAAAATATACAAAAATTAGTATTATAAAATGTCTAAAGAATATTCATACTAGTAAATTTTTCAGATTCCTATATCACTATTAGTTAATTGAATGCACAGATTACTGTATAAATAGCAGTCATCTTCTTTTTAATTTAGCAAATTGTTGCCCATTACTTTGAGAAGGTAGTCACTTCTGGGGCCAGCATATGATCTTGTTAAATTATAGAACCCTAGTAGAAATAAAGGAGTGGTGGGAACCTCAGAAAACCATGTAAGCCATCTTTCTTAAGAAAGCAAAGAACTCATTCAAATGGCATTAACATGAAGACTATGTTATGGCCCAGAAACTCTTAAATGAAGCTCTTAAAACACAACTTTTCAATTTTTTCTTTGCCGAAGTAGTAAGCAAATTCTACCAGTAGGAACCAATTTTGCTGCCTTTCTGTACTTTCTAAAAGTATCAAAGTGAAACTGTTCAAGCCTCCACGTGTCACTGGCATCTTCCAGTGCTTCATTGCCTTCATTTTCTTGCGTATGAGTAAACTTAAAGTATCATGATATTTCTGTTGTTAATAAACTTGAGCACCTCTTGCTCCCTCCAACAAATCATAGTCCCTGATCTTATTGAGATTGAAGAAATTACACTTGAGTTCTTTGGAAATAAGCTAAATGATTTTCCAAATTTGGGCAGTGCACTAATGGACTATATTCAGTAAGTGAAATGAAATGTATATCTCCTTTTTTACGTATTGGATCTGCTTTTTTTTTTTTTTTTTTAAATAGGGCTGTTTAGCTAATATGCCCAACCTAGATTCTGTGACACTGAAGGCTGCAATGGTAAGTGTATAATAAAACATTTTAATTTAGATTTCCTTATGGATCAATAGTCTTCATTTTTTGCTGTGTGATAATTTCATTCTGGGTGACACTTTTTATCTCTTGATATGCTGTATTAACATTGGGTCCAATAATAATGACTGAGCCTGTATTCCTTTAATTGAGCAGTTCTGGCCAAGTCTTACATTCATAGTAGTGTTCCACTATGCTCTGATAGTCTCATCGTTACTGTTTAGGATTACTGTTTACTCTTTATTTTTAGAGTTTTATTCCTAATTTAAGTGAGAAACAGGAATGACAGATATGAAGAAATTAGGCTGTATATCATTATAAACTTGTTACTACCTTGATCCTTCGTTTAAAGTTCCTGACATGAAAATCGAAATTAGATTTCACTCTTAAAACAGTATGTTACTCTTTAGTTTGAGACTCACTGAATTTCCACTTTATTACCTTCCTTCTTTTCAGGTGAAGATCTTGTACCTTCCTTTTTGCATGATCACTACTTTTTGTAGTGTGTTTCTGTGTCTTAAATATATATACTTTCCTCATATGCATAGTATTCATATGCATAGCCATTCATTGTATGATATTTAAGTCATATAGCTCTATCCCTCATAGGAATGATCCCTTTTGGAAGTTTTATGATAGTACTACTAGTAATAGTAATAATAATAACAAAGAACAACAACAGCCATTAACATTAGCATAGCAAGTGCTTTTCATGTATTAACTCTTTAATCCTCATGACATCCCCATTCAATCCAGGAAGTTGGCCTACAGAGCTTGTGGGTTTAACTACTGTACTAAACTAGTGATCCTAAGTATTTAAAATACTCACATATACTCACTACCACAATGGCCTGACTTTCATAGATAGTCCTCTAGGAAGGTTTATAAATTTTCCAACAATTTTTGATGCGAAGGCTTTCCTATATATTATCTTCCAGAACTCAATTTAACTGAAAACAAAAGGATAGGCCCATAAGATACCTAACAAATGCAAAGAAGAAGGTAGAGCTATCTATATGATTATTAGATAAAGTAGAATTTAAAAAGACTGAATGCGACAAATAAGAAACATTATGTCGTGATAAAAGACACTATATAGAAGCAACAGTTATAACTTCTATATATAAAACAAAAACATAGCAAAAATTAGAAATGCAAAGAAAATTCGATATTAAAAAGTTTAAATAAAAATAGATGAAAGTGAATTTTAGATTCATTAAAAGATATAAGTTTTTTAGGAAGTTATATATACACTCACCATACTATCCAGTACAATTCCACTTCAAGGTATTAACCCCCCAAAAATGAAGATCTATGCTCACACTTAGATCTGTAACATTAGTTAGTACCAAATGTGTGTTCCCTTCCTCTGTTTCTCCTTCTCTCTTGACACATATCCAGTCTGTAATACAACTCATAAAATATTTGAAATGCCATTAAAAATTCTTCATGTTCCTGGTGTTAATTTTCAAAACAATTAAAGTGAATATGAATATACGATGTCTCTAAAGAAACAAATCTTGCTTGAGTTTTGTATTTAATACGTGATTATATACAACCATTTGTTGTCTCCGTTTAGGGGTTCCTAGGGCACTTCAATTCAGCATGTCCAAAACTAACTCTGCGCATTCCACCCTAAACCTAAGTCCTCTTCCAGGCATTATTAACTCAGAAAATTGTAAGACCTTCTATCCATTTATCATTTAAATAGTTATTAACCGAGTTTCTGCTATTTTCTAGGCATCATACTAAGAATTGGGATGAAAACAGATACGATCTAGTAAGGGGTGCAGCTACTACACAAATAAATGAATGAAGATTACAGTTATGTGTTATGATAATATGGTGAATTAATTTATACATATCCAAAATCTGGGAGTCCATCCCTTTATTCTATCAGTAACCAAGTCCTGATGGTCCTCAAATATCTTTACTTCTTTCACCTTGATTGCCCCTATAGTCTAAAAATGCTGCAGTAGGTACCTAAGGTACCTAATTGGTGTCTTTGCATCTATTATTGCAGTCTTCCATTCTGTCTTCCTATGGCCAGATTTAGCTACTTAAAACTTAAATCAGATTTCTCCCTTACTTAAATTCAATGGTTTACTAGTGCTTTTAAAATAATTAAAATCCTTAAATAAGCATACCAGTCCTACATGATCTCTACTTAACTGTTGTCCTTCCCACCTCAAGTCTTCATGCTGTCTCCTCTCTCTCAACTCCCCACCCATCAATCCACTTACTTAATGTATATTCATCTTTAAGGTTTCACTTCAAATGTCCTTCCCTGAGAGATGCTTTTGCCAAATCCACAGACTAGGTCCTTGATTTATGCTTTATAGTACCTTGTTTTGTTCCTTAATAGCATTTAACAAAGTTTGTAATTATATATTTATTTATATTATTATGTTTAACACCTCTCTTGCTAGGCCATAAGCTCTGTGAAGCTAGGGACTATCCTTTTTTCGCTCATTTTTATACTTCCATTACTTAGTATAGTACCTTTTCAATGGTAGGTATTAGTTGAACTAATGAATGCATTAATGAACAAATATAGTAAAATCAAGAAACAGGTAGACCTGAAACCTGATGACTTTATTTCTTGTTAATATTATTACTTAAAAGCTTTGTGAGGAAGACTAAAATGAATGGTTTGGATTCAGGATTTTAAAAGTAAGTATTGCTAATATTGACTATATTACAGATTTGACAGTTTTAGGGAGTTTTAGTTAGAATGTTTAGGAAATACACAATTTGAACACTCTAGTTATTTAGAGTATGGAATTTTTCTCAAGTATTTAATTCTTAAAAGAGATGTTTATATTTGAGATGTTTGTTAGCACATATATGTACTTTATATTTTGTATTTCTCTGTTTCATTTAGGTTCAGTTTGATCGTTATCTGTCAGCCCCAGACAACCTATTAATACCACAGCTGAACTTTCTTCTAAGTGCCACAGTGAAGTAAGTATTTTTGGTCCCAAGTAGTTGGTAAAGATTCACATATTTTTAAATATCAAGTACATTTTTTGGAAAAAAATTATTTTTAAGAATAGACAATTTACCATTGAAAATCTATAGTTCTCAACCTTCCTTCTGCCTTGGCATGCCAAAGGATGAGATCTGAACATGTCTGTACTTATTCCATGTCTATATGTCACTCCAAAATAATTAGCACATGATTGTTAAAATTACTTTGAATATAATTGAAGCTATATTAGCTGTAATACCAAATTCCCTTATGTTAACAAACATGTCAGAATAATGTTGAATATGTTATGGAAAATCAATAATATATTCATTATGCAATGCAGATGAACTGATTTATAGACTATTTTGAATCTAAGGTAGTTTTCTGTAGATATAAAATTACTCAATATCATTTATCAGGAATGTATTCAGGACACCGAATCCTACATTAAAATATTAGAATATAACAATTAGAAGAAACAGAGAGATTATATGATCTTTCTTGATTTTAAGAAAAATATTGGCAAAATTGTCTATAGGTAAGAAATTAGGCAACATTATCTACACATTTTTTTTTCTTTCTATTCAAACAGCAGTGCAGTAAGTGTTTTCTACATAACAGGCACTAGGAGTTAAGGCTTAAAAGACATTTGCACTGTTTTCATGGAGCTTATAACCTAACAGGTCAGTTAAACATGCAAACAAATATTTACATTGAAATGTACAGTAAGGAAAGAACTATTGAAGAAAACATTTCAGATATCTAAAAGAATGTAATGTTATAGAGGTGATATACTTTTTTTCTGTTCTTGAGCATAGAACTACAGCAGAAAATAGAGCAAAGAAGCAGCTTTTTAATTCACCATGCAGAATTTGGTATCAATTAGAATTGGCTGGAAATCGATGGACCATTTTTTTTTTCTCAGACACAGAGTTAGGAAAGTTCCTTTTTAGGTGAGTGACTAGAGTAAATGAATTTAATGTTTTTTTGTGACCTTTATGTTGTATTATCCTAAAAGATATTATACTATTTACATAACCAGAATTCTAAAGACTTAAGAGATTACCAAAGAAACTGTTATGCTGTGACTCAGGTTGTTTGTATGTGCTTCTTTTTTTTTTTTTTTTTTTTTTTTTTTTTGAGACGGAGTCTTGCTCTGTCACCCAGGCTAGAGTGCAGTGATCTTGGCTCAGTGCAATCTCTGCCTCCCGGGTTCAAGCGATTCTCCTGCCTCAACCTCCCGAGTAACTGGGAGTACAAGCGCCCACCTCCACACCTGGCTAATTTTTGTATTTTTAGTAGAGATAGGGGTGTCACCATATTGGCCAGGCTGTTCTTGAACTCCTGACCTCGTGATCCACCCGCCTCAGCCTCCCAAAGTGCGGGGATTACAGGCGTGAGCCACTGTGCCCGGCCAATGTGCTTCTTAAATTATTAAATTTTTAACTGAATACCTGTAATTCTTTTTAACTTAACCGTGTCTCAGTACATAATATTTGAATGTTGTTAGCCGTGTCACTACATGTGAAATATACTGTTATTCTTTTCATAATATAATGATTGAAGAGAGATTTTAATGTACTTTAAAAGATGACATGTAGCTCAGATGCTGTGAAGCAGGTGTCCCCAACCCCGGGCCAGGGACCCCGGTCTGGCCTGTTGGGAGCACGAACCCTACTGTGAACTGTGCCTGGAAGGATCTAGGTTGTGTGCTCCTTATGAGATGGAAGAGTTTCATCCCAAAACCATCCCCCAACTTCTTGTCCACGGAAAAATTGTCTTCCCCAAAACCAGTCCCTGCTGCCAAAAACACTGGGAACTGCTGCTGTAAAGGAAACAGATGGACAGATTTGGCTCTGTAACATTTTAAGGTTTTTACAGAAAAAGATAATATAAACTAAGTTAAAATATAAACAATAATATGGAAAAATATTTGCAAAATATGTAACAAATTATTCTTAATATATTATCCTTAATATATAGTAAGATCCTATAAATTCATACAAATTGTAGAAAAACAGGCACTGAATATTTGAACAACTCACAGAAGTAATGGAAATGGCAAGTAAATATGTGAGGAAATAGTAATTATCAAATAATGCAAACTGAAACAACAATGAGAACTTTTATCTATCAGACTGCTGACAATAAAACATTGATTACATACTAATGGAACAGGTCTGAGAAAATGGGCATTTTCACACTTTTTTGAATGAGAGTATAAATTAGTACAATCTTTTCAAAGAGGAGTTTGGCAGCATTCCACAAAATTTCAAAATTATACATTCTTAGGCTCTTCTAAAATTTTATTTTTCTTTCTTAGTCTTGGTAATAGTTTAAAAAAGCTGTTGAACCAGCAGTGGGATTGAGTATTGTATATAGATCTGTTTGAGTCCGTTGCCTCAGAAACTTGTCAAATTTCCCAAGCTTAAATCATTTTTGAAATTAAATGTTTGTCTTCCATTATTGAAGAGAATATTTTAGTTTCTCATTTACTTTTATTGTCCTATTGTCCAACGGTAACAATGCAAACTTTATTTTATTATCAGACAAATGAACAAGTTTTGGTACTTTTTTTTAAATGTGAATTTTTAATTTAGTTTTTTAAATTATTTTTTGATATGTGCCTAACATCCTATTATGAATTCTTACTATTTATAATGACATTTAAAATTGAGATATGCATATTATTTATATAAGTATTAATACTACAAACAAGAATTTGAAATTTCTTAGTACCTATTTACCTCTATTTTCATTCAGAAATGTTTTTAAATGTTATTTGCAAAGTATTCGAAAATTAAATGTGATCTGCAACATGATTTTCAATATTTGTTTAGATGAACAGAAATCATGGTATAAATTTAGCTACTTATTTTCAAATCAGGATTGCTTTGAAAATATAGGGCATTTTACACATTTAAGATTTAACATCAGGCCAGGTGTGGTGGTTCACTGAACGCCTGTAATCCCAGCACTTTGGGAGGTCGAGGCAGGCAGATCATGAAGTCAGGAGTTCAAGACCATCCTGGCCAATATGGTGAAACTCTGTCTCTACTAAAAATACAAAAATTAGCTTGGTGTGGTGGTGCATGCCTGTAGTCCCAGCTACTTAGGAGGCTGAGGCAGGAGAATCACTTGAACCCAGGAGGTGGAGGTTGCAGTGAGCCAAGATCATGCCACTGCACTCCAGCCTGGGTGACAGAGCAAGAATCCATCTCAAAAAAACAAAAGATTTTAACATTAAAGGAGATTTTCTTATTTTTATTTTTTTGAGACAGAGTCTGGCACTGTCACCCAGGTTGGAGTGCAGTGGCGTGATCTTGGCTCACTACAGCCTCCATCTCCTGGGTTCCAGTGATTCTCCTGCTTTAGCTTCCTGAGTAGTTGGGACTACAGGTGCATGTCACCACGCCTGGCTGATTTTTGTATTTTTAGTAGAGATGGGGCCTCACCATGTTGGCCAGGCTGGTCTCGAACTCCTGACGTCAAATTATCCGCCTGCCTTGACCTCCCAAAGTGCTGGGGTTACAGGCTTGATAGCACTCCCGGCCTAAAGCAAATTTTTAAATTGCGCGCCTACTATCTGTTTTTGGTTTTTTCATATTCTCTTCTCCTGAACTTTATCTTCATAGTTGCAATACCTTTGGGACACCTATAACCCATGTCTCCCTTTTTCTTGTCTTGTCTTAGTTTGATTGACTTTCAAAGGAGATTTTGATTTAGCACGTCAGCCTTGGAATAAGCTATTGAATATATTTAAATAGCTAGGAAACAAGGTGGTATAGGTAATAGGGAAAAGAATAGAGAAAGAAAATGGTTTTAAAGAATTCTTCCCTTTGGAGTGAATTTGAAGCTTCTTGTTCTATTTTCAATGCAAAATCTCCAATATTCACCTTATAGCAATACAAAAATAGAGTTTGGACTACAGAAACCACAGTTGTGCACATATAAAATGTTCTCAACAAATCTTTGCTTATTGAGTCACAGTTACTTCCATAATAACTTAAGAAATAAAGAGAATGCAGATGCTTCGTAAAGTGAGCATTATGGGAAAATGAGTAAGTTTTGATAACTCTTTTATTTAAGGTTTTTCCTCCATTATAGAAATAATATGCTAGAAATAAAGCATGTACCTATAATGGAGTAATTTTTTTTAAAGAAATTGAATATATTTTTTTCTTTTAACTACCTTCTTTTATTCACCTGTACTATCAGGAATATCCATATAGACAAAAATAAAGCAAGTTTGGGGTAAAATTTTAAAAAAATACTACCAGGAAAAGAACTACTGGACAGCTGTGAACTGAATGCTTTAGAGACCTCAGAAAGTCCAAACCTTAAAAGCAGGGTTAATCTCCAAAGACTGGAGAACCTGGAATTCTTATGTCAAGGGAAAGAAAAGAAAGAGTATCTTAGCTGCAGGAGAGAAAAAGAGCAATTTGCTGTTCCTCTGCCTTTTTGTTCCATTCAGGCCTTCAGCTGATTGGATGGAGCCCGCCCCATTGATGGTGAATATTCTTCACTCAGTCTTCCAACTTACATGCCAATCTGCTGTGGAAACACCCTCACAGACACACCCGGAAATTATGCTTTATCAACTAACTAGGTATCCCTTATCCAGTCAAGTTAACCCTTAAAATTAACTATCAGAGCTACTTTAGATTCATACTAATTAAGCTTAAAATCAAGCCTCTAAATTATCAACTTGATCTGTAATTAAATTAACTGCCTTCCGGAACAAAACATAACATACTTAAAGATGACAGTTACAGACAATCAACAGTGTTAACATCAATAATGCTAAGCATGTGATAAAATGCTATTGCAGTGAGGAAGCAGGAAAATATGAGCCAAACCTAGAAAAAAAAATCAGTCAGTAGAAACATACTTACAAATGGTAAAGTTTACAGAATTAGCAGATAAGGTGTTTTAAAAAGCTGTTAAAAATATGTTCAAGAATTTAAAGGAAAACATGACCCTGAGAGGATAGGGGATTTTACAAAATTAGAATTTTAGAACTCAGAGATGCGGTATATAAAATGAAAAATTCACTGGATTGGCTTATAGGCCAGTTGAACACTCCAGAGGGAAAGATCAGTTAACTTGAAGAGAGGACAATAGAAACTGAAGCACAGATAGAAAAAAAATTAAAAGGCTGGAAAATAGATGGAGTCTTAGAGGATTGTGTGATAATACTAAGCAGTCTAACCTGTATAATTAGATATCACAGTGTAATTGAAGCAGAAAAATTTGAATAAAAGGGGAATTTTTTCTAAATGTTATGGCAAATAAGGACCCTCAGACCCAAGAAATTAAATACCAAAGCATAACATAATCAAATTATTGAAAACCAGTGATAAAGAGAAAAATTTTTAAAGACATTTGCAGGGAACAATGGCATTACTGACTTCTTGTTAGAAACAGCGCAGACCAGAACACAGTAGAATATCATCACCTTTAAAAAGCTAAGTATAGAAACGTCAACTTTAAATGATCGATCAAAAAAAAAAAGTGTCTTTCAAACTGAAAGTGAAATAAATGTTTTGAAATAAACGAAAGTAGAGAAGGTTTATCCCCAGCATAATGCACGTAAGAAATGGGTACAAAAAGAAAGAATTCTTTTTTTTTTTTTTTTTTTTTGAGACGGAATCTTGCTGTGTCACCCAGGCTGGAGTGGAGTGGCACGATCTTGGCTCACTACAACCTCTGCGCCCTGGGTTCAAGCAACTCTTCTGCCTCAGCCTCCTGAGTAGGTGGGAATATGGACACCTGCCAATGTGCCTGGCTAATTTTTGTATTTTTAGTAGAGACGGGGTTTCACCATGTTGGCCCGGCTGATCTCAAACTCCTGACCTTGTGATCCACCCACCTCGTCCTACCAAAGTGCTGGGATTACAGGTGTGAGCCACTGTGCCTGGCCAAAAAGGAAGAATTCTTTAAAATCATTTTCTATGCTTTTCTCTATTATTTTGAGAATTTTTACATCAATGCTCATCAGGGATATTGGCCTGTATTTTTGTTGTACTTTTTTTTTTTTCTTAATCTGTCTTTGGTTTTGATATCAGGGTTAATTTAAATACTGGCCTCATAGAATGAATGTGGAAGTATTCCCTTCTCCTCTATTTCTTGGAATAGTTTAAGTAGAATTAGCATTAGTTCTTCTTTAACCATTTGGTAAAATTCAGAAGTGAAGCCATCAGTTCCTGGCTTTTTGTTTGCCGAGAGACTTTTTATTATGGCTTTGATCTCATTACTTGTTAATTGGTCTCTTCAGGTTTTGAATTTCTTCATGGTTCAGTCTTGGCAGATTGCATGTGTCTAGGAATTTATTCATTTCTTCTAAGCTTATAGTTGCTCTTAGTAGCCTGTAATGAGCCTTTGAATTTCTGGGGTATTGGCTGTGATGTCTCCTTTTTCATCTCTGATTTTATTTATTTGGATCTTCTGGTTCTTTTCTTAGTCTGGCTAAAGGTTTGTCAATTTTGTCTATTCAAAAAATCACCTTTTGTTTCATCACTCTTTTGTACTTTTGTTTCAATTTCATATATTTCCGCTCTGATCTTTATTTTCTTCTACTAATTTTGGGTTTGGTTTCTTCTTGCTTTTCTAGTTCTTTAAAATATATCATTAGGTTGTTTATTTGAAGCTTTTCTACTTTTTTTGTAGGCACTTACAGCTACAA
Source organism: Nomascus leucogenys (assembly GCF_006542625.1). Classification (NCBI taxonomy): domain Eukaryota; kingdom Metazoa; phylum Chordata; class Mammalia; order Primates; family Hylobatidae; genus Nomascus; species Nomascus leucogenys. The sequence continues at coordinate 66,040,457 of NC_044385.1, forward strand.
ACTTTCCTTTTAGTACTGCTTTTGCTGTATCCCATTGGTTTTGGTATGTTGTTTCCATTTTCAGTTGTTTCAATAAATTTTTTAATTTCCTTCTTAATTTCTTCATTGGCCCACTGGTTATTCAGGAACATATTGTTTAATTTCCATGTGTTTGTATAGTTTCTAAAATGATTCTTGTTATTGATTTGTAGTTTTATTCCATTGTGGTCAGAGAAGATACTTGATATAATTTCGTTTTAAAAAAATTTTATGGACTTTTATTGTGTCCTAACATATGGTCTGTCCTTGAGAATGATCTATGTGCTGAAGTGAAAATGTTTATTCTGCAGCCACTGGATGAAATACTCTACAAATATTGATTAGGTGCATTTGGTCTGTAGTGTAGATTAAGTCCAACATTTCTTTTTTAATTTTCTCTCTGGGAAGTCTGTCCAGTGCTGAAAGTAGAGGGTTGAAGCCTCCAGCTATTATTGTTTTGGGGTCTGTCTCTCTCATTATCTCTAATAATGCTTGCTTTGTATATCTGGGTGCTCCAATGTTGGGTGCATATATATTTACAATTGTTATATCCTCTTGCTGAATTTACCCCTTTATCATTATATACTGAACTTGTCTCTTTTTATGTTTGCCTTCAAATCTATTTTTTCTGATATAAATAAGTATAGCTACTCCTATTTTTTTGTTTGTTTCCACTGGCATAGAGTATCTTTTTCTATCTCTCTTTTTTTCAGTCTATGTCTGCTTTTGTAATGAAGTATTTTTTTTGTAGGCAACAGATCTTTGGGTCTTGTTTTTTTAATCCATTCAACCACTCTGTGACTTTGGATTGGAGACCATAGTCCATTTACATTGTGTTATTACTGATAAGGACTTACACTGCCATTTAAAAATTTGCTTTCTTGTTGTTCTGTGATTTTCACTTCCTTCTTTCCTTCCTTCCTGTCTCTTTTTTAGTGAAGGTGATTTTCTCTGGTGGTATATTTTAATTTCTTTTTATTTTTTGTATATCTGTTGTATGTTTTTTGACTTGTGGTTACCATGAAGCTTCCAAATAATATCTTATACTGCATTATTTTAAACTGACAACAACTTAACATTGATTGTGTAAACAAACAAGCCAAGAGAAAACTAATAAAAACTCTTTACCCTTCAACTTCATCGCCCTGCTTTCAAATATTTGTTTTTTCTACTTTATATTTATTATACTGTCTGTCACTTGAAATGTTACTGTAGTTATTTTTGATAGGTTCATCTTTTTATTCTATCTACTCAAGATATGAGTAGTTTACACACCATGGTTACAGTTTACAATATTCTGTGTTTTTCTGTGTACCTAGTATTACCAGTGTGTTTAGTTCCTTCAGATGATTTCTTTTTTTTTTTTTTTTTTTTTTTTTTTTTTTTTTTTTTTTTCTTGAGACGGAGTCTCGCTCTGCCGCCCAGGCTGGAGTGCAATGGCGCAATCTCGGCTCACTGCAAGCTCCGCCTCCCGGGTTCACGCCATTCTCCTGCCTCAGCCTCTCCGAGTAGCTGGGACTACAGGCGCCCGCCACCATGCCCGGCTAATTTTTTGTATTTTTAGTAGAGACGGGGTTTCACTGTGGTCTCGATCTCCTGACCTCGTGATTCGCCCAGATGATTTCTTATTGCTCATTAATGTCCTTTTCTTTCAGATTGAAGAGCTCTCTTTAGCATTTCTTGTAGGATAGATGTAGTGTTGATGAAGTCCTTTTTTTTTTTTTTTTGGTCTGGGAAAGCCTTTATTTGTCCTTCATGTTTATAAGATCTTTTCACTGGATTTGGTATTCTAAGATAAAAGTTTTTTTTTTCCTTCAGCACTTTAAATGTGTCATGCCACTCTCTCTTGGCCTGTAAGGTTTCCACTGAAAAGTCTGCTGCCAGAAGTATTGGAGCTCCTTTGTAAGTTGTTTCTTTTCTCTTGCTGCTTTTACATTCTTTTTCTTTGGCCTTTGGGAGTTTAATTATTAAAGGTCTTGAGGTAGCCTTATTTGGATTACATCTGTTTGGTGGTCTGTAACCTTCTTGTACTTGAATATTGATATCTTTCTCTAGGTTCAGGAAGTTCTCTGTTATCCCATCAAATAGACTTTCTACACTAATCTCTCTCTGCCTCCTCTGTAAGGCCAGCAACTCTTGGATTTGCTTCTTGGAGGCTATTTTCTAGATCTTGTATATGTGCTTCATTTTTTTTTATTCCTTTTTCTTTTGTCTCCTCTCACTGTGTATTTTCAAATATCCTGTCTTCAAGCTCAGTAGTTCTTTCTTCTGTTTGATTAATTCTGCAGCTAAGAGACTCTGATGCATTCTTTAGCATGTCACTTGTATTTTTCAGCTTTGGACTTTCTGCTTGATTCTTTTTGATTATTTCAAGCTCTTTGTTAAAGTTATCTGATAAGGTTCTGAATTTTGGCCGGGCACAGTGGCTCATGCCTGTAATCCCAGCACTTTGGGAGGCCGAGACAGTTGGATCACCTGAGGTCAGGAGTTCAAGACCAGCCTAGCCAACATGGAGAAACCTTGTGTCTACTAAAAATACAAAATTAGCCAGGCGTGGTGGTGCATGCCTGTAATCCCAGCTACTTGGGAGACTGAGGCAGGAGAATCGCTTGAACCTGGGAGGCGGAGGTTACGGTGAGCCACGATCTTGCCATTGCACTCCAGCTTGGGCAACAAGAGCAAAACTCCATTTCAAAAAAACAAAAAACAAGATTCTGAATTTCTTCCTTGTGTTATCTTGAATTTCTTTGCACTTCCTCGGCACAACTATTATGATTTCTCTGTCTGAAAGGTCACATATGTCTGTCACTCTGGGGTTGGTCACTGGTGCCTTGTTTAATTTGTTTGGGGAAGTCATGTTTTCCTGGATGGTGTTGATGTTTGTAGATGTTCATCAGTGTCTGGGCATTGAAGAGGTGGGTGTTATAGTCTTCATAGTCTGGGCCTTATACCTGCCCTTCTTATGAAGGCTTTCCAAGTATTCAAGGGGACTTGTGAATTAAGTCTTTGGTCACTGCAGCCATATCTACATTAGGGAGCACCTCAAGCCCTGTGGCTCTTGCAGACTCAATGAGGGTACTATATTGGTGGTCTTGGGTGAGATCCAGGAGAACTTCCTGGATTACCAGGCGTAGACTCTTGTTCTCTTCCCTTACTTTCCCCCAAGCAAATAGTCTTCCTCTCTGTACTGAGCTGCCTTGGAGCTGGGGGAGTGGTGATACATGCCTCTTTGTGGCACCACCACTGGTACTGTGCTGGGTGAGATCCAAAGCAAGCATAGCACTGGGTCTTGCCCGAGGCCCACAGGGATCACTGCATGACTACTGCCTATGTTCCCTCAAGGTCCAAGGGCTGTGCAGTCCGCAGGTGATGAATCAGTGAGGCTTATGTCCTTCCCTTCAGGGCAGTGAGTTTCCCTTGTCTCCGAGTGGGTCCAGAGAAGCTGTCTGGTATGCAGGGCCTTGAGTCAGGAACCTTAGGAATCTATTATATGTGGTGTTCTGTTCTGAGATGGCTGAGCTGGCATCCAAGATACAAAACAAAGTCCTTCCCATGCTTTTCTCTCAAGCAGAAGGACGGAGTCTTACCCGGAGCTACGAGCTGCATCACTTGGGGTTGTGGGAGGAGTGATGCAAGTACTCCCTTGGCTGCCCTAGCTGGTGTCTCATCAGGTCACGTGCACCCCAAGTCCACTGGCTCTAAGCCCAGCAAAGCACAGAAGCTTGCCTAGGAATTAGAGCCCTTATGGCGCAAAACTTGCCCTTCAGTTTATTTCAGATCCCAGAGCACCTTATCCCATGGTGGTGGGGCTTGCCAGAACTCTGGTTCTGACCACTGGGATGGAGGCTTCCCTTCTGACTAGTGCTGGTCTGAATGCTCCCTCTGTGGATGCTGGCTGAGTTCTGCCTGGTGTTGCTTTCTGCTGTGACAGGGAAGCACTAAATTCCAGTGCTAAGTCCCACAATCACTCTTTTCTCTGCCTTCCACAAGCACATAAATTCTCTCCCGTGCCATGCTGCCAGTGCCAGGGATTAGGGGAAGGATAGTGTAGGCAATTCAAGACTATCTTTCTTATCTTCTTTAGTGCCTCTTTCCTTAATATGATGTTAAAACCAAGTACTATGATTGCTCACCTGATTTTTGGTTCTTAGGAAAGTGATTTTTTTTGTGGATAGTTGTTCAATTTGGCGTTCCTGCTTGGGGGACGATCGCTGGAGGCTTCTATTTGCTCATCTTTCTCCTAATTGTGGAATTTTAAACACATAAAATGTATGACAACAAAAGTGCAAAAGATGCAGTGGGAGGGAAGTGGAAGTTTGGTGTTGTAATATTGTAAGGATATTAAGTTATCCATGAAATATATAATATTGATTGGAGGTAGATTGTAAACCTTCCCACAACCATTGAAACAAACAAAGTTATTTAGCATACCAATAGATAAGAACAAATAGAATTTTTAAAAAGTAATTGTATCAAAAGAAGGTGAAAAAGGAGGGTAAAAGAACAAATGAGACAAGTATGAAACAAATAGCAGGAAGATAGACTTAACTGCAGCCTAATAAGTAACTGTACTAAATGTGAAAGTACTACACATTCGAAAAGACGAAATTGTTAGACTGGATGAAAAAGCTTGGTACAACTATCTGCTATCTATAAAAAAGTCCATTTTAAATATAAAGGTGGAGATAGTTTAAAAGGATGACAAAAGATATACCATGTAAGCACTAATCATAAAGCTGGAGTAGCTATATAAGAAAAATTAGATTACAGACAGATAATAATACCAGAGATAAAGAGCGACATTTTATAATATAATAGGATTAATACATGAAGAAAATATAGTAGTATATATGTTCATTTAATAGCAGAGCTGCAAATAACATGAAATATAAGCTTGCAGAATTGATGAGGAATAGCTGTATCAAGAAATACAGTTAGATATTTCTACATACTCCTCTCAGTAATTGATACAAAAAAATAGGAAATTAACACGATGCTTCATAGTTGAACAGTACTACCAATCTTTACCTAATAGAAATATTTAAAATACTACACACAAACTATAGAAAATACACATTCTTTTTAAGTACAGATAAAACATTCACGAAACTAATGTAAGAATGAGCAAAAAAGGAAATAAGAAATCCTAAGTAGATGAACATAAGAAAAACTAGATGTTTCTAGTTCTAGAAAGTTCATAGCAAGAACTAGAAAAGTCATAGCAAGTTTTTCTTTATAAATTCCAAGCTAAATCAGTTTTTACAATGAATGTGGATAACTTAAGTTACCCTATTTTAACATACAAGAGTGTCAGTTTAGATTTAAAAAAAAAACACAGTTCACCTATATGCCCTTTACAAGAGACCATTTACAACAAAGTGGCATACAAAGAAAGAAGGAGTTGCAATATTAACAGGCAAAATTGAATTCAGGGTGTAAGTCAATAAAAGGTCAAAGGGGAATGTTTTATATTGATAAAAGTCATGCTTAAGTAGGTCTTAGATAAAAAGCCTGCAAGATATAAAAAATCATTTAAAAAAATCAAACATTCCATTGCATCAAGAGAGGAAACACCATAGCCAAAGCATACAAAGAAAAATCTTACTTGAATTTACTACATAAACCAGTTAGAGAAGAGTACCATGACACTATGTTGGAATATTGAAAATCTACAGCAAACATAATACTTGATGAAACATTAGAAACCTTTTCATTAAAGTTCAAAACAAGATATGCATACTTACTGTCACATCTGTTTACCTTGGAGCTTCTAGCCATTGTAATGAATTGAGTCATAAATATTGAAAAGAATTAATAAAACTTATTAATTTTAAATGTCTGTACCAAAAACAAAAAAGGCAAACAATTAACAAACTAATAGAACTAAAATAGAGTTGTTACTTGGCCAGATTCAAAATTAATATACAAAAATTAGTACCTTTTCTGTATACCAGCAATATCTAATTATAACAACGAAAAGTAAAAGACTTTATTGTAATAGTCACAGGATTGTTTCCTAGGAATAAATTTGATAATATACATGGAAAATTATATAATGAAACTTATAAAAATTTATTGAAAATTCTAAAAGATCTGACTAAATAGACATACTCTCTTCATAGACTGAGAAATTCACTAGTGTAACAGGTTAATCTGTAAATAACTCCAACTTTAATCAAAATTCTCATGGAATCATTTCATTAAATATTTATCTAAGAAGTATATGAGAGAGGACTCATACTTCTGAACATCTCCACAATTAGCACTCTGGCCCAAGGTGGCATCATCTGTGCCTGGTTTATCACATTAACCTCTGAACTTTTCCATTTTCACACTTGCCCTCTCCACCACCATCCACCCAAGCCCACAGCCTGAACTGAACACTGAGAGTGATCCTTTAATAGATTACTTAGTTCAATTCTTTCGATCAATTTAAAAGAGGATATTGTTTAGAAAGATTAAATAATTGTATCAAGGTCAAAAAATTTGTAAGAAGTAGAGCCATGATTTGAATCCAACATTTCTGATTCTAGACCCTATTCTCTTCAACACTAGACTATACTGTATTTTATTAGCTCTTTCTGTGTTGAGGTTATTTTATTATTTTTAAAGAATGCTCATAGACGTCTGGCATATATGATAATAGATGACACTTATGTGAAATATGTAGCTTGGCCTCATAAAAAATATGCTTTAATTTCATTTATAGACAGATAGCTGACCTAGGATGAAAAATTGTCTTGACCCATTGTGACATTTCTTATATTTATATGGTGATGAAGAAAAATCAAAATTTTAACTAATCTGTTATTCCTAAGAATATTATCGTCTTTTCTTCTTGGGCTTTTAGGCTTAACGCCTTTTTTTCTCCTGTGGCACATTTGATTGCACTCTTAACTGTGGTGCTAAAATAAAACTCAATTTTAGTGATCACAGAACCTGATGTTGAAATAATCTATTTCTGGAAATGCTGGTTTATGGTAATGATGAAAGTTGTATCATGTTGTTATGGAAACCAAAATCCTAAAGTACAGATTAATGACAAGCTCACTGATTTTTGGAAGTAAGCAGTTCATTTCTTATCTCAGTTCAGTTTTAAATAATTATTTAGAATACAGTAAATTTCTTTGAACATATTTTAAAATGAGAATAATATCTCCATTTAGTTATATATCTAGAGAGCCTCTTCTCCTCCAAAGGATTGCAGCTCTTCACCAGCAACGGAACAAAGCTGGATAGAGAATGACTTTGACAAGCTGACAGAAGTAGGCTTCAGAAAGTCGATAATAACAAACTTCTCTGAGCTAAAGGAGGATGTTCAAACCCATTGCAAGGAAGCTAAAAACCTTGAAAAAAGATTAGATGAATGGCTAACTAGAATAAACAGTGTAGAGAAGACCTTAAATGACCTGATGGAGCTGAAAACCATGGCATGAGAACTATGTGATGCATGCACAAGCTTCAATAGTCAATTTGATCAAGTGGAAGAAAGGGTATCAGTGATTGAATATCAAATTAATGAAATAAAGCAAGAAGAGAAGTTTAGAGAAAAAGGAGTAAAAAGAAAGCCTCCAAGAAATATGGGACTATGTGAAAAGACCAAATCTACGTTTGATTGGTGTACCTGAAAGTGACAGGGAGAATTGAACCAAGTTGGAAAACACTCTTCAGGATGTTATCCAGGAGAACTTCCCCAACCTAGCAAGGCAGGCCAACATTCAAATTCAGGAAATGCAAAGAACACCACCAAGATACTCCTTGAGAAAAGCAACCCCAAGACATATAATTGTCAGATTCACCAAGGTTGAAATGAAGGAAAAAATGTTAAGAGCAGCCAGAGAGAAAGGTCAGGTTACCCACAAAGGGAAGCCCATCATACTAACAGCATATCTCTCAGCAGAAACTCTACAAGCCAGAAGAGAGTGGGGCCAATATTCAACATTCTTAAAGAAAAGAATTTTCAACCTAGAATTTCATATCCAGACAAACTAAGCTTCATAAGTGAAGGAGAAATAAAATCCTTTACAGACAAGCAAATGCTGAGAGATTTTGTTACTACCAGGCCTGCCTTATAAGAGCTCCTGAAGGAAGCACTAAACATGGAAAGGAACAACTGGTACCAGCCACTGCAAAAACATACCAAATTGTAAAGACCATTGATGCTGAGAAGAAACCACATCAACGAATGGGCAAAATAACCAGCTAACATCATAATGACAGGATCAAATTCACACATAACAATATTAACCTTAAATGTAAATGGGCTAAATGCCCCAATTAAAAGACACAGACTGGTAAATTGGATAAAGAGTCAAGACACATCAGTGTGCTGTATTCAGGAAACCCATCTCACATGCAGAGACACACATAGGCTCAAAATAAAGGGATGGAGGAAGATCTACCAAGCAAATGGAAAACAAAAAAAGGCAGGGATTGCAATCCTAGTCTCTCATAAAACAGACTTTAAACCAACAAAGATCAAAAGAGACAAAGAAGGCCATTACATAATGGTAAAGGGATCAATTCAACAAGAAGAGCTAACTATCCTAAATATATATGCACCCAATATAGGAGCACCCAGATTCATAAAGCAAGTCCTTAGAGACCTACAAAGAGACTTAGACTCCCACACAATAATAATGGGAGATTTTAACACCACACTGTCAACATTAGACAGATCAATGAGACAGAAAGTTAACAAGGATACCCAGGACTTGAACTCAGCTCTGCAGCAAGCAGACCTAATAGACATCTACAGAACTCTCCACCCCAAATCAACAGAATATACATTCTTCTCAGCACCACATCACACTTATTCCAAAATTGACCACATAGTTGGAAGTAAAGCACTCCTCAGCAAATAGAACAGAAATCACAACAAACTGTCTCTCAGACCACAGTGCAATCAAACTAGAACTCAGGATTAAGAAACTCACTCAAAACGCACAACTACATGGAAACTGAACAACCTGCTCCTGAATGACTACTGGGTACATAACGAAATGAAGGCAGAAATAAAGATGTTCTTTGAAACTAATGAGAACAAAGACACAACATACCAGAATCTCTGGGACACATTTAAAGCAGTGTGTGAGGGAAATTTGTAGCACTAAATGCCCAAAAGAGAAAGCAGGAAAGATCTAAAATCGACACCTTAACATCACAATTAAAAGAACTGGAGAAGCAAGAGCAAACAAATTGAAAAGCTAGCAGAAGGCAAGAAGTACCTAAGATCAGAGCAGAACCGAAGGAAATAGAGACACAAAAAACCCCTCAAAAAATCAATGAATCCAGCAGCTGGTTTTTTGAAAAGATCAACAAAATTGATAGACCGCTAGCAAGACTAATAAAGAAGAAAAGAGAGAAGAATCAAATAGATGCAATAAAAAATGATAAAGGGAATATCACCAGTGATCCCACAGAAATACAAACTACCATCAGAGAATACTATAAACACCTCTATGCAAACAATCTAGAAAACCTAGAAGAAATGGATAAATTCCTCGACACATAAACCCTCCCGAGACTAAACCAAGAAGAAGTTGAATCTCTGAATAGACCAATAACAGACTCTGAAATCAAGGCAATAATTAATAGCCTACCAACCAAAAAAAGTCCAGGATCAGATGGATTCACAGCTGAATTCTACCAGAGGTACAAAGAGGAGCTGGTACCATCCTTTCTGAAACTATTCCAATCAATAGAAAAAGAGGGAATCCTCCCTAACTCGTTTTATAAGGCCAGCATCATCCTGATACCAAAGCCTGGCAGAGACACAACAAAAAAAGAGAATTTTAGACCGATATCCCTGATGAATATCGATGCGAAAATCCTCAGTAAAATACTGGCAAACCGAATCCAGCAGCACATCAAAAAGCTTACCCACCAAGATGAAGTTGGCTTCATCCCTGGGATGCAAGGCTGGTTCAACCTATGCAAATCAATAAACATAACCTATCACATAGGCAGAACCAATGACAAAAACCATGTGATTATCTCAATAGATGCAGAAAGGGCCTTTGACAAAATTCAACAGCCCTTCATGCTAAAAACTCTCAATAAACTAGGTATTGATGGAACATATCTTAAAATAATAAGAGCTATTTATGACAAACCCACAGCCAATATCATACTGAATGGGCAAAAACTGGAAGCATTCCCTTTGAAAACTGGCACATGAGAGTGATGCCCTCTCTCACCACTCCTATTCAACATAGTGTTGGAAGTTCTGGCCAGGGCAATCAGGCAAGTGAAAGAAATAAAGGATATTCAGTTAGGAAAAGAGGAAGTCAAATCGTCCCTGTTTGCAGATGACATGATTGTATATTTAGAAAACCCCATTGTCTCAGCCCAAAATCTCCTTATGCTAACAAGCAACTTCAGCAAAGTCTCAGGATACAAAATCAATGTGCAAAAATCACAAGCATTCCTATACACCAATAACAAACAAACAGAGAGCCAAATCATGAGTGAACTCCCATTCACAATTGCTACAAAGAGAATAAAATAACCTAGGAATCCAACTTACAAGGGATATGAAGGACCTCTTCAAGGAGAACTACAAACCACTGCTCAACAAAATAAAAGAGGACACAAACAAATGGAAGAACATTTCATGCTCATAGATAGGAAGAATCAATATTGTGAAAATGGCCATACTGCCCAAGATAATTTGGAGATTCAATGCCATCCCCATCAAGGTACCAATGACTTTCTTCACAGAATTGGAAAAAACTACTTTAAAGTTCATACGGAACCAAAAAAGAGCCCACATTGCCAAGACAATCCTAAGCCAAAAGAGCAAAGCTGGAGGCATCACGCTACCTGACTTCAAACTATATATACTACAAGACTACAGTAACCAAAACATCATGGTACTGGTACCAAAACAGAGATATAGACCAATGGAACAGAACAGAGTCCTCAGAAATAACACCACACATCTACAACCATCTGATCTTTGACAAACCTGACAAGGGGTAAGGATTCCCTATTTAATAAATGGTACTGGGAAAACTGGCTAGCCAAATGTAGAAAGCTGAAACTGGATCCCTTCCTTACACCTTATACAAAAATTAATTCAAGATGGATTAAAGACTTAAATGGTAGACCTAAAACCATAAAAACCCTAGAAGAAAACCTAGGCAATACTATTCAGGGCATAGGCATGGGCAAGGACTTCATGACGAAAACACCAAAAGCAATGGCAACAAAAGCCAAAGTAGGAAAATGGGATCTAATTAAACTAAAGAGCTTCTGCACAGCAAAAGAAACTACCATCAGAGTGAATAGGCAAACTACAGAATGGGAAAAAATTTTTGCAATCTATCCATCTGACAAAGGGCTAATATGCAGAATCTTCAAAGAACTTAAATTTATAAGAAAAAAAACCATCAAAAAGTGGGCAAAGCATATGAACAGACACTTCTCAAAAGAAGACATTTATGCAGCCAACAGACACATGAAAAAATGCTCATCATCACTCACTGGTCGTCAGAGAAATGCAAATCAAAACCACAATGAGATACTATCTCACGCCAGTTAGAATAGTGATCATTAAAAAGTCAGGAAACAACGGATGCTTGAGAGGATGTGGAGAAATAGGAATGCTTTTACACTGTTGATGGGAGTGTAAACTATTTCAAGCATTGTGGAAGACAGTGTGGCAAGTCCTCAAGGATCTAGAACTAGTTTTTTGACCTAGTGATCCCATTACTGGGTATATACCCAAAGAATTATAAATCATGCTACTGTAAAGATACATGCACGTATGTTTATTGAGGCACTATTCACAATAACAAAGACTTGGAACCAACCCAAATGTCCATCAATGATAGACTGGATTAAGAAAATGTGGCACATATACACAATAGAATACTATGCAGCCATAAAAAAGGATGAGTTCGTGTCCTTTGTAGGGACATGGATACAGCTGGAAACCATCATTCTAAGCACACTATCCCAATGACAGAAAACCAAACACCGCATGGTCTCACTCATAGGTGGGAATTGAACAATGAGAATACTTGAACACAGGGCGGGGAACATCACACCCCGGGGCCTGTCATGGGATGGGGGGTAGCGGAGGGATAGCATTAGGAGAAATACCTAATGTAAATGATGAGTAAATGGGGTGCAGCAAACCAACATGGCACGTGTATACCTATGTAACAAACCTGCATGTTGTGCACATGTACCCTAGAACTTAAAGTATAATTAAAAAAATAAAGTTACTTCCCCCATTCAACTGGTCTTTTTGCATATCTTTTGGTATTGTGAAAAGCAAGAGGACAGAAACAGTCCTGAAAGTACTCCCTGTCAGCTATGGGCTAGGCTGTGATTGATCAAAATAGTAAGTAAGTAAAATCAAGTGCATGCCCATGCTAGAACCAGTATTCAGCATGCACTGCTAACAACAACAACAAAAAAATTCACTGTTTTCTCTGCCTGTACATAAGGTGTTTAGTTGATAAGGACATTCCCAACTTTCAGAAGCATACGACTGAACTGAGATGATTTGTTGGTCATTTTGGATTTAGTCATAGAATCCTTGAAACTTTGGACATTGATTATTTGTTACTATAATGATTCATTATTGTTTGATACTGTGTATTTCATATGTGATATTAGTAATTAGTGAATAATTTGGGCTAAGACTGGGCAGGCTGGCAGAGTATAGATAGATCAGTTGATTGATAGATACTTAATATGCTTTTTAAGATAAAGGATGAATTTACATAGTAATTATTACTGTAAATAAAAATATAGTAAACTGGCAAGAGAATAAAATGGTTTTAGCACTATAGAAACATTCATTTATATACAAATAACTGATATGCTTTTACAAATCATATTTTGGGAAACAGTTCTCTAAAATAATGTATGTGTATGTATATGTGATGTATTTATTCATGTAGGTAGTTCTTTTAAAACAATAACTCATTAAAATACTCTTACCTCTCAATGGAATAATATAGCTTAAAAGCTCAAAGTACCTTATAAAGATTAACTAGTTCAATATTTGGTTTATAGTGGAGAAAGAAGTCTTGGAGAGGTTAAATTACTTGTTCAAGGCAACAATAAGTGGCAGAGCTTCAATTAGAATGTAAGCCTTCTAACAGTAATTTACTCCTCTATACCATTTTATCTCTACTGTACCATATAGAACTGATTAGAAAATACTTAATAAAAGTGAGTGTAGGAAACTGTTGCTTTGGTAGTGATAAATGACCTCATATTTGTTCAGAAATGTGGAATCACACTGTCAGCCAGAGTTCGTGGTCTTTATAATTTTTTTGACTCAGAGTCACTTTAGAGAGTCTCCCTTTTCTTTTTATTTCTATCCTGTTAGCTTTAGCAGGCAGTTAGCAGGCCAGGAGGAGCAGTTCCTTATTCTTTGCTTTTTTTCCTTCCTCCCTTCATGTAATACATGAAGATTTCTTTTTATCCACCGGCTTTGCTTTCTTCATCCTCTCCACCTTATGCATATTCTTTTTTTAACCCCCTTCCATATCTCGGTGGCTTTTTAAGCTGAGGAGCAGATTGAAGACATATTATACCATCTAACACCAAAATTTAAAATGAATTTTGAACACTTGTTTAGTTTTAACTGGCTTGATTTTATTTAATTATCTGTGTTTATGTGGTACTGCTTTATTTTATCTATTGCAAACTTACAATGGATTTTCAGCTGTATTGTTACAGACATTTGTGAGCTAATAGAAACGTGTCAAGTTACAACTAAATTTCAGCAAATTTTAAATTTTTTATGACTGTTACTTGAAAATGAAATTTAAATTTCACTACTTCAGAAGTTTCAACAATATTACATTTACAAGTTACTCTGAACTTTTAAAAATCATATTCAATATTTATAATTGTACATTATTCTTATTTTATACTTTTTATGAGAAGGAATAGCCTTATTTTTGCATACTCCTTATATACAATCAAATATATGCTGTATTGAGATTGAGTATAGACTTGAGTATGAGGCATGAGTAATGAATGCTTTACACACTTCTCAGAAATCTATGTTATTGCGCTTAGAAAAGAACTAAGAACACTATTTCTAAAATCCAGTATCTGACTTGTTGCAAAAGTGGATATCAAATGTATATCTAACAAAGTTTTAAAATACTAGTTTCTAGTAGTTTTTAATGAAAAATAATTTTTGCATTATTTCGTTACATTCATTGTCAAGCAAATTTAATTACAGGAAAGATCACCAATCAATAGATCAACAAATATCTCCAGGCTGGGCACAATGGCTCATGCCTGTAATCCCAGCACTTTGGGAGTCCAAAGTGGGTGGATCACCTGAGGTCAGGATTTTGAGACCAGCCTGGTCAACATGATGAAACCCCGTCTCTACTAAAAATATAAAAATTAGGCAGGCATGGTGGTGCATGCCTGTAATCCCAGCTACTCGGGAGGCTGAGGCAGGAGAATCACTTGAACCGGGGAGGCAGAGGTTGCAGTGAGCCAAGATCATGCCACTGCACTCCAGCCTGGGTGACAAAGTGAGACTGTCTCAAAAAAGAAAAAAAAAAAAAAAATCTCCAAGCCTCATTTAGTTAAGCAGTTTTCTAAACCGGTTTCTACCATCATCCCTTTCCTTTCAGCAGAAAGGTAGTACAACCAGTAAGCACCAGTCTACTCTGCTCAGAAAATTTACTCAGCATGTCTTTCTTCTACTCACTGTCATTTTGCAAGCTTTAGCAATTTTTGGAAAATGTCAAGTTACTCCAACTCACCAAGAGTTTGGACCCCATTAGAACAGTGTACAGATGTTCCAAGATCTTAAGTGGACTTCTTTCCTTATTCCATCCAACTATTTTCTTTTCTAGACCACAGATGCATATATTTCCACAGATAGTCTTAGAAATGTATTATTCTATCCATTATTATCTAAAAAAAACATAATTCCTAGAAAAAGAATGTGTTCTGTTGATGGTGACTTCATGACATTGACCTGTGTGACAACTTAACACAATATTACTATTACTGCTATAACTATTACGTTAATCTAGCTAGTCACAATCATGTACTCCTGACTATGTGAAGAAACAGTTTTCCTGAAATAGCCACTGATTCAGCATTTATGGAAAACAGCGGTGGCTCAAGAGCCCAGAAAAGGACTCTGTAAATAAGGAAAAAGTTATTTTTCTCCATCAAGCATTCAGTGAACATGTATTTATTGAGCATCTATCATATTCAAAATATACTGGGTTTTAAGGGACATGTGAACATAAACAGTGTCAAGTTAGTTGAAATTTTGTAGGACAGGTAAGACATGAACAACATGTATTTCTGTAATTCTAAACAATTTTTAAAGTACATTTTGGAAATTGGGTTATATTCCCGTCATATCCATTTGATGCAGAACTAACCCCTTCCTAATACAAAGCTTTTGGGATCTGGACATCAAGAAAATGTAGAAGCTTTATTGTAAGTTAGGAGTGGTAAAAGCTATATGAAAGGAACAGAAAAAGTGCCATGGACATTCCACAAAGGAAGTAATTATTTCTAGCTCTAAAGATCAGACAAGACTTCATGGATAAGAGAGAACATTTTTGCTGAACATTAAGAGCATTTAAAAGTGGTGAAAGAGGCATTCTAGGAAAATGAAGTAGGAGCAAAGGAACTGAGATCAGCAAACCAGAGCCCAGAGGACAGTCAAGGGTTGCACTGGAATTAGAGTAGTGATAGGGAAAGCGTTAGATAATTTTTGAATGGTAGAAGGAATTTGGGCTTCTCTGAAACCAAAAGAGGCCATTGAAGCTCTTTGAAAGCCCCAGGTAAGAGAGAGATGTGATAGAAAGTATGCCTCAGCAAGAGTAATCTAACAACAGTGCCTAGGATGGATTGAATATTGAAGAGACTGAAAGAGGGAAGAATAGATAGGAGTTTGTGTGTACTCCAGGCAAGAGGTCATTTTAGAACCTGAGCTGAAGTGATACAACATTGTTATGCCATTAACAGAAGTAGGAAACTACAAGAAAAGGAGGTTTGGAAGCAAAGCTTTAAACACACATTTTTATTTTAGTTTTTGTAAAAATCAGAAAATTAGTACCATGAGAACCATGAGTACCATTAGTACCATCTTCTCATGGTGATGCATGAATAGTATGAGTAGCTGGGGATGACAGGAAGTTAATGTCGTGGAACTATGCAGAGAGTTGTTGCACATTTAATGAACCAATACTGTTTTTTCTAGCTGGATAATTTTGTAAACATTTGCAGGACTCATTCTTTATGTGCTTTTGTAGAAATGTATATTTGTGAGAAAGCTGTGATTTGCTGCAAGCAAGTGTCACATTTTAGCTTGGGGTGATATAGAGAGATGAAGAGAAAGCTAGGAGATGTGGTTGTTAGTGTAAAAGCTATAGGTGAAAGAGCAGTTTAAGTTTTCTGAGAGATAAAAGTGTTGATAAGTTGGAACAATTGTAAGCATCTTTAATGTGTTACCAGTTTTGCAAAGTCAATACACTGACACTGGGTCACAGTTTTTGTTTCTTATTTAACAGTCCTGTATATCAGGCACAAATATATAGCAGTCCAGTATATATCAGGAACAAAACAAAGTCCATGCCCTCTGCAACCTATATAGTAATGGAGAAAGATTTAATAAATAATAAATACAAAATTATATTTTATCCCAAAATCAGGATTAACTGTGTAGCCATATAGTGATTCTTAAATAATGTATGTGTGATGATAATGAAAATGAAATGTATTGATTGAAGTGTCAAGCTGTCTTACAATTCGTAGTAAATATATTTTTTTCAAATGATGTGTTTACATTTTGTTTGCTTATCAATAGAGAGCAGATCATAAAACAATCTACAGAATTAGTTTGCAGAGCCTATCGAGAATTGTATGCAGCTGTGATGAATCCAATCAATGAATACAAAGATCCAGAGAACATTCTTCACCGATCTCCGCAGCAAGTGCAGACGCTTCTTTCCTGATTATCTTATTTCATTGCGTTAGCAAAATATGACCTCCCTAAAACACATAAGGTTATTTTTTATTCTTTGAATTTTTACTTTATAATTTGATAGTTACAGTTTTCTTTGTATCATAAGATTGTAAGTCCCGATAATTTTTTTTTTTTTTTTGGTCTCAGTAACAGGGAAGTAAGTAACATGTTGACCTGAGCTAGTATTGCTGTGTATCTATTCTAAATGAGATGATATATTTTTTTGCTAGCCATCTCTCCAGCTCTGCAGTTTTCACTGTATTCAGGAAGCATAAAGTAGTATGAAAGGTTTGAAGAATTTTTTTTTACAAGACTAGTTCTAAATTAACAGCATATAAAAAATTTGTCAAAATTTAAGAATTAGTATAAGGATATGACCTAATAAATGTCTCCTTACCTAAAGATTCATTTGCTTTCTTATTAATATGAGTAGGCATACTTAGTTTTTTTGAACCTAGCCTATGTCTCTGTCCCCAAAATAGCTGCCCTTAAAGAGTTGTTAGAAGAGAGAAAAATAACAGTGAATTCTGCTCCTGGTGTATATGGCAGTGAATCTCCTTTCTGTTCTACTTTGGCATACTATATGTATTTGACTGTGTACATTTTTATGCAATTTTAAATATACACTCAGCAATAATTAGAAAAAAAGGGAAGAGAAAAGTGATTTAAACAGGGTAGATTCCACTCTGTGGGAGCCTTTGATGGAACTCAAGGTGGAGCTCAGCCTTTCCAATGAGCTGTAAGCATGTAGATAGCCTGAGCTGTGTCTAAGTCTGATGTTTAAAGATGGGTATTTGTCATACAATATGGGTCCTAAATCCAACCAACTACACATTTTATCTGGTGTTCAAACCAAAGAAACAATGATCTACTCAAACATTGGAGAAAAAAACTGCCAGAGGAGGAGTTGCCAATTGGCAGTGTGTCTTATCTCCATGTTGTAACTGGACTCTGATTTTAGACCATTACCTATTAGGAAGATTCAAAATGACTGTATTTTTAAAGGAATAAATCCCAGTGTGCCTGATTTTACATTCTTGTCAGCAAAAAAAACTTAATTTCCAGTAAATCTATAAAAACAGGTAAGTCCCTAAATTACAAATGAGAAAATTGAAGCACAAGGAAAAAAATAACTAGTTTGAAATATTTTGAAAAGTAATAACATAAAACTAGTATTTGTAGAAGATTGTGTGTTGTATATAACAAATTAGTATTTATAGAATATGACCTATTTATCTGAAGTTTATAATTGTTTATACCTAATACAATTCTTTTTGGAGTAAGAATGATTATATAATCATTATCCATTTGGGTATAAATCTGTGTTTTTAGTTTTTTCCCTTCGATTAGTATGTGTTATATATAAAAGACAAAAAATAAAGTATAAATCAAGAGCTTAAATTTTGTATAATTTATTTCTACAGTGAAAGAAGATTGATACCTTGCTATGAATGAATTCCTTTGTTTTATAGGGAAAAATTTATTGTGCTTTTTACCTGGTTTTTTCAAATAAAATATTAAAATATTTCTAGAGCAGCAATTATTGCAGCTGTCCTGTAGATATATATCCTATTGATGTGTTTTTAGAAAATGCACTAATGGAAAAGGAAATACAACATAGGGAAAAACTGAGGTAATCAGTGAAAGACTCACAGGCAAAATGTGGTATATATGATCTTGAGTGCTAAGGCAAAATAAAACATTGTAAGTAATAATCCATTAATATAACACCTAAATTTGCTATTACTCCATAGTTTGCATTTTGAACTATTTTCATTTGGCATACGTATAACCTAGAAAAGGCATGTCTGCCCTTCTTTCAGAGAGGAAAGGTGTTTGAATGGCAAAACCCTTATGGGGTTGAACTTTTCCATTTCTTTCTCTGTGCCTTCATTTGAGCAGGTGGATATTACCTGAGGAAAAAATGACACAAATGGACTAATTGACTTTACTCGAAATTCATGATTACAGTGTTCAAATGGGCACTGCTGTAGTTAGAATGTTTATGTTTCCCCAAATTCATGTTGAAATCCTCACCCCTCAGGGGATGGTATTAGGAGGTGGGTCCTTTGAGAGGTGATTAGGTTGTCAGGATGAAGTCCTCATTAATGGAATTAGTACCCTTACTCAAGAGGCTCAAGAGATCCCTGTCCCTTCTACCATGTGATGTTACAGTGAGAAGACAGCCATCAATGAGGAAGCGGGCCCTTACTAGACACATCTTTTGGTGCCTTGATTTTGGGCTTTGCAGCCTCCAGAACTGGGAGAAATAAATGTCTGTTGTTTTTATAAGCCACCTAGTTTATGGTATTTTGGTATAGCAGTCTAAATGAACTAAGACAGACATTCAATATTGCTTTGTAATTCTACTCTTAACTTTCCATGTTTCCAGAGGACTTTTTCACCCACATTCTCAGTTAATATCCTTCATAATTCACCAAGAATAGAAACTATTAGATTAATCTTCCTCATTTTCCTATTCTCAAACATCACACCCATCTCCTCTCCTTCCTCGTTTTGCACTTGAGATGTTATCTCTCTTTCTATGACAGGATATTCCCTCCATTATGCTCTGGCTCGCATCTCTCATCTTCTTATTAGATCCTTCTCTCTCTGGGTTATCCCTTTATTTTGCTTCAGCAACAACTGGCCTCTCTGTAGGATTATTCTCAATGTCATACATAATGTTGTAATGTTCATAATATTTTTAAAAACTCTCTACTCAGATCCTAACACCATTTCTCTACTTCCTTTCCTGGTTTAGACATGCTGTCGTCTACTTCCTTATTTCTCATCTGTCTTTAAAGTATCCCAATATAGTTTCAGTCTCTCACCACTACAACGAAACTAACCTGATAAGCTTTTCATCAGTGCTATATGTTGTCAGATCTAGCAGATTCTTCTGTATCTCTGTTTGTTGAACTCTCAGTGTTACTCTACACATTTCTGTTTGAAATTCTATCCTTTCCAGTCTTCCATGGCACTGCCTTCTCCTAATTTTCCTCCTGTTTCATTAGCCCAACCCCTTTTGACCTTCTTCCCTGGCTCTTTTGCCTCTATATGATTTCTAAAAGTTGGCATACTGTAGGGCTTGATCCGGGATACTTTTTTTTTTAATCCTTCCTTTAGGGATTTGTTACTTCAACCTATTCTATCCAGAATAATGTTAGCTTAAATGTCTTTAGATATATCCATATGATGGAGTACAGCAGTGAGAAAATGAATGGTTTTCAAGTACATAATGTTGAGAAAGAAATCAGAATAATATAATACTCATTTTATAGAATGTTTAATAAAGTATAAAAAATATACATAGATATACATGTGGTAAAGGTGTAAGGAAAATATAGGAAATGATTAATACAATTTAAGATTATGGAGAGGGAAACACAGGATGTGTTGAAGTTACTGATAATGCTTTGTTCTTATGCTAGGTTGTTAGTACTGTTAAATATTCTTTAAAATTTTTCATATATGTTACATAAACTTTTGTTCATATATTTTACAATTTTAAAAAATAGTTTAGAAATGTGCTTGGCATAGGGCCTGGGCTAAAATTAGAACTCAGTATATGAGAGCTATTTTTTTCATTAGTCTTGTTATTAAACGCATTTCTTAAGTACCTACTAGGTAGTAGGCTTTGTGATAAGCATTTAAAAATATAACCAAATTATGTGTTTCCCATTGAGGAATTCCCTTTCTTGCACAGAGATAGTTACATGTATTGTAAATAAACATCATGAAATTTGGTAGAGTGCTTGTGCATGTTGGCAAGAAGAAAAAATGAACTAATATCATCCTTTATAATTCAGCCGGATGTCCTTGGTATAAGAGGTTGAGAGCACAGAAAACAAAGTTTCAAACCACAACTGTACATTGTTCAGTCTGAGATTATCATAATGATTGGGTTCTATTAACTATTTGGTTAAGATGTAAAATTATGTAATAGAGTGGTAAGAGCAAAAATGGTGGATTAAGGAATTTTAAAATTTTGTCCCTTCATAAAGGTAGCAATAAAACTGGCCTTCAAAAAATGATCAAAGTCAACTTTTTCAGGACTCTAGAAACAAATCAGAAAATCACAGTAACCTGAGTTACTTAAAAAAGTAAAAAAAAAAAGCCAGATGTTAGTAATAACAGCAAGCATTTTGGTGCTTTAACTTATGCTATTTCCATACTTTGCTCCCTAGTTCAGCAGTAGTCTTGAAAAGAACATGCCACATTCATGGTATGGGAAAGAGCAGAATGGACGTTATTTGCAGATTGTCCTTATTTCATCTGTCTGATAGCTCCCAGGAAAACCCATTTAAAAAACCGGCCTTTATCTTGCCTGTTATGGAACTCACCCTCTACTGGGATAGGGGTGGGGAATTTATTTAAAATATTTACCTGTTATTGCTACATCAAGCAATGGGTAAGAGTTGGAGCAAACAATAAACTAACCAGAAAGCTTTGGAAGGAAGATTGGGAATGAGATATTCATAAGGACTTTGAAAAACTCTTACGTATTTCTGGGAATCTAGAAGGCTCTGTGCACGTTTAGGACTGTGTGCATGTTCACGAACGAACAGAGAGACCCTAATCTCTCACCTCCGCCTGATGTTGAGGACCTGAGCAAGCAGGGAATGAAGGCAGAAGCAAAGTTAGAAGCTGCCTAGCTGAGTGTCCAAGACATGTCCCAACAGACGCACAGAGTCCTTCAGCAAAGACTGAGCAATTTTTTGGTTTTAGGCATTCAAGGAACTCTTCATCTAATTTTATTAGCTGACAGTTAAGCTAATGAATCAGACACATAAGTGGTCACACATGACAAAGAATATAGATTTTACAGAATGAGTTCATGAAAGTTACTAAAATATAATCACAGCTATAAAAGTCAGCAACAACAAATGGGGTGGGGCAAGAGAATCAGATTTCCAACAGATAGCCCAGATATTGAACTTACTAGACAAAGATTTTAACTATTTTAAATATGCTCAAGGATTTAAGGAAGCCAAGTCTGAAGAACTAAAGTATGAGAAGAGTGTCTCACCAAATACAGAATATAATAAAGAGATACAATTATAAAAAGGAAGTTTTTAATAAATTTATAATTTTAAAAGTTATAATTTAAAGTTATACTTTACAAAAATTATGAAAAACTTATTTGGGCATGAGAATTAGTACACAAAATAAACAATACATTATAGGGGATAAAAGCAATTTTGAGCAGGCAGAAGAAGAAACTCAGAAAACTTGAAGTTGGGTCAATTGAGATGTTCCAGTTTGAGGAAAAGGAAGAAAAAAAAATGAATGAAAGAAAATAGCCTCAGAGGCCTGTGGAGCACCATCAACAATATACAGACAATAGGAGTCTCAGAGAAAAAGAGAAAGAGTCTGAAAGAATATTTGAAGAAATATTGTCAGGATACTAGAAATTTGGTGTAAAACATTACACATCCAAGAAGTTCACTGAGCTCCAAGTCAGATGAACTAAAAATATGTACACTGGGACACGTCACAATCAAACTGTTATAAGCCAAATGCTAAGAGGGAATCTTGAAAACACCGAGAGAGGTAATTCATCGTGTACAAGTGATCTGCCATAAGATTAATACCTAATTTCTCATCAGAAACTAGAAACCAAAAGGCATTAGCTGGTATATTCAAAGAGCTCTGGGTGGGGCGGGGGGCGGCAGTGGTGGGGGAACATATCTGTATCTGGCAAAACTGTGAAAACATAGGAGAAATTAAGACATTCTCAGATGAACAAAAACTGAGAATTCATTGTTGGCCAACCTGCCCTAAGTGATTGCTCAGCGGAGTACTTGGAGCTGAAATGAAAGGACGCTAGACAAAAAAAATCAACAAAAGACTTAAAGAATAACAAGAAAATCGAACACTCAGTAACTATTCTAAATCAGCTAGATCCAATAGACATCAGTGGAACAATCCACCCAACAACAACAGAATACACATTCCTCTCAAATACACAGGGAACACTCTCCAAGATAGACCATATGTTAGGCCACAGTACAAGTCTCAATAAATTTTAAAATGTTGAAATTATACTAAGTATGTTTTCAACCACAATGACGTTGTAAATTAATAACAAAAGGAAATTTTTTAAATATACTAATGTGGAAATTAAACAAGATGCTCTTAACCCAGTGGACCAAGGAAGAAATCACAAAGGAAACTAGAAAATACTCTGAGATGACAGTTTATAATGAAACACCATACCAAATCTTACGAGATGCAGCAAAAATAGTTCTGAGAGAAATTTATAGCCTACCTTAAAGAAAAGGAAATAAATTAATCAATAACCTTAAGAAACATAAAAGAAGAGCAAACTAAACCAATGCAAGAGAAAAGGAAATAATAAAGATTATAACAGAGACAAAATAGAGACTAGAAAAATGATATAGAAGATTAATAAAACCAAAAGTTAATTCTTTGAAAGGATAGAAACATTAACTAATCTTTAGCTGACTGAACAATAAAAAAAGAAGACTGAAATTACTAAGGTATGAAATGGGACATTACTGAACTTACAGAAATAAGGATAACAGAATTCTATTAATAATTATATGCAAACAAGTGAAAGTGGACAAATGAAAAACACAAAGTACCAAAATCGACTCAAGAAGAAATATAAAATCTGAATAGACCTATGGCAACAAGATGGAGTCAGTAATCAAAAAACTCCCAACAAGAACAAAGCCCACTGAACTGCTTCCCTGGTGAATTCACTGGTGGTTTCACATCCATGTATAAGTGGACCCACACAGTTCAAACCCGTATTGCTCAAGGATTGGCTGTGTATCCAAAATAAACTCTTGCAATTCAACAATACAAAGACAACCAAGGGCTGGCACAGTGGCTCACGCCTGTAATCCCAACACATTGGGAGGCCGAGGCAGGCGGATCATGAGGTCAAGAGATTGAGACCACATATACACCATGGAATACTATGCAGCCATAAAAAATGATGAGTTCATGTCCTTTGTAGGGACATGGATGAAATCGGAAAACATCATTCTCAGTAAACTATCGCAAGGACAAAAAACCAAACACCGCATGTTCTCACTCATAGGTGGGAATTGAACAATGAGAACTCATGGACACAGGAAGGGGAACATCACACTCCGGGGACTGTTGTGGGGTTGGGGGAGGGGGGAGGGAGGACAGCATTAGGGGATATACCTAATGCTAAATGATGAGTTAATGGGTGCAGGAAATCAACGTGGCACATGGATACATATGTAACAAACCTGCACATTGTGCACATGTACCCTAAAACCTAAAGTATAATAATAAAAAAAAAAGATATAGGTATTACAGGGAAAACATATTACTTATAAGCATGACCTGAATCTATTCAGCATTTATACTTATTGGCTGTGTTTTATTGAGCAAGTCATTTAACCATTGGACATTTAAAACTGAGCTTCTATTTGTAAAATATAGAATATAAATGTGGAAATCTGTGCATAAAAATGAGAATATGCTTAAAATTTAGCTACTGTAAATATGGCAGTGAATGTGATGTTGATAATGAAGATGATGATGAGGGTGCATGTTACCCTGAACTAGTGAAATCTGAGAAAAATATGTTAGAAATAAAGCACATACAATTGTTCCTGCTAGCACAAATGAAATGCATGGAATATCTATATAGTGTATTCAGTCATAGATTTGGAAATGAGAATACATTAAAATATCTTGGAAAGCAAAAAAAAAAAAAAAAAGAGATCGAGACCATCCTGTCCAACATGGTGAAACCCTGTCTCTACTAAAAATACAAAAATTAGCCAGGCGTGGTGGTGGGCACTTGTAGTCCCAGCTACTCGGGAGGCTGAGGCAGGAGAATCACTTGAACCCGGGAGGTGGAGGTTTTGGTGAGTCGAGATTGTGCCACTGCACTTCAGCCTGGCAACAGAGTGAGATGCCTTCTCAAAAAATAAAAATAAAAAATAAGACGAGCTGGACGCGGTGGCTCATGCCTGTGATCCCAGCACTAGGTGAGAAGATTGCTGGAGGCCAGGAATTCAAGAGCAGCCTGACCCCATCTCTACAAAATAATAATAATAATAATTTTGGGGCATCAAGTTCTTCCTTGAAAAGCAAAACAAAAAACAACTAAATTTTAAAGTGTGCGAAGTATTTGAATAGGTAAAGAAGATACACAGATAGTTAACCCTAACCCTAACATGAAAAAATGATCAACATCATTAGTCATTAGGGAAATGCAAGTCAGAATCACAATGAGATTCTACTTTGCACATACTAAGGTGGCTATAATGTTAGTAATTTTAGAAGCTGGTATGATGTGGAGAAATTGGAACTCCCATATGTTGCTGGTGGGGATATAAAGTGGTACAGCTGATGTGGAAAACAGTTTAACAATTTCTCAAAAGAGTTATGATATGACCTAGCAATTCTATGCCTAGGCTTTTACCCAAGATAATTGAAAATTTATGTCTACCAAGACTTTTACCTGAATATTCGTGGCAGCATTTATAATAACTGAAAATTAGAAACAACTGAAATATCCATCAGCTAATGAATGGATAAACAAAATGTGATATATCCATACAATGAAATATTATTCATTTATAAAATGGATTGGACTACTGAAACATGCTACAACATGGATGAATCTTGAAAACATTATTCTAATTAGAAGCCAAGCACAAAAGGCTATGTATCATTTGATTCGATTTTAATGAAATCTCCAGAATAGGCAAATCCACAGAGACATATAAGTAGATTAGCAGTTTACAGGGGACAGGGAAAGGAACTATCAGGAAGAGACAGCTAACAGGTACTTTTTGGAGTGATAGAAACACCCTGGAATTACACAGTGATGATGATTGCACAGCATTGAATATACTAAAAGCCGCTGGATTGTGCTCTTTTTAAAATGGTAAATTTTATGTTATATGAACTTTTTCTTAAAGTAAATTGCAAATAGAGCTGAATTGGGGAAATTGTTGATAAGGCCACAAGTATTAATATGTTATACTTGCTTGCTTTGAGGGTATGTAGCATCTTTTGGCAAAGTGTTACATTATTGTGAGTTTAACAGTGAAAGTTTAAGCCAGTCTAGGATTTCAAAGTTTATAACTTTACTACCAGGAAATTAATTTACTTAAATATGTTCTTTGTTTCCATCAATGTCAACATCTGAAATTCCACTGGAGAAGTATTAGCTTTGGCCTACTAAAAGCAAAATGACAAGAAGCAAGAATGCAAGCCAGCATCAAAAGTTGGGTCTCCTGTTTTGAGATTGCCCTGAGTCTTTCTGGGGGTATCATTTATATAAGTCTAATTTTCAGGATTAAGGCAAGAGCTGGCCACTGTCATGCTAGCTGGGCCTCCAGTGGAATGTAAAATGATAATGAAGACTGAACTGAGGTAGAAAAATGAATTTACCTTAGAAAGGACACCAAAGATTTGATTAGTATTCCACATAGTTGCCATACATATTTCATTGCAGACTAGGAATTTTTCTTGCTTTAAACTATTAGATTCTTTTACAGACAAAGATATAAGCAAGCCAAGCATTAAAAAGCCAAAAAGGTGCTGCTAAAAAAGAAAAGAAACCACAAAAACAGAAAGAACATCTCAATGTACCCTGCCTTTATTCTAAATCTTACAAAAAAGAAAATAATTTCTCCACTGAGCTGAGTATTAATAGGTTAATATAATGAATCATATAATAACAAACCATAATAGAATTTGCATTAACCAAAAAATGTGCGAACACACTACTATGATTTACCAAAAGACTCTCTGCAAGTAGTAAATCATTAGCTCTGGTGTTGCTCTTTGTAACCTCAGGTCTTTGGGGAATGGTGCAGAATTAGTATTGCTTCCTTCTTTCTGTGTGTGATAATGGTAGGGGAAGGCTAGTACCATCTCTGTCATACATCAAATTCCCATATGTGAATAAATTTATGTATTTTTACTGCACTCTTTTTATAGGTTTATTCATTCCTGCACCAACAACGAATGTCATTATTATAACTTTATAGAAAGTCTCAATATATGGCACAGTGCTTCATTTTCTTTTCTTCATCTAGAGTGCCTTAGCCATTCTTGGCTTTCTGCCGTTCCACAAATAGCAATGTAAATTTGTCAGTATAATAGAGAATCCACTTATATTTCTTCAACAGCTATTAGGAATATGGTTGGGATTACTTCAACTCTATGTATCAATTTGAGGAGAATTGATATCTTTGTAAGATTAATCCAAATCACAGCATGTCAAAATTTCCTTATTAGGGTAGTTTTAATGTCCTTCAAAAACACTGTAATTTTCTTCATATAGATCTAAGAAAACTTTGGTGTTTATTCCTAAGAAACTTACAGTTCTTGTTAAGAATGTAAATGATATCTAAAGTTACACTTAAACTTATTTGTTGCTGTATATAGAAATGGAATTGACTTCTATGTACAGCAGTTGCAAACTGATATTCATATGCAGAAAGTGAAACTAGACGCCTAATGGATAAAAGACTTAAATGTAAGACCTCAAAGTATGAAACTACTAGAAGAAAACATGTGGGAAACACTTCAGTACCCTGGCCTGGTGAAGATTTTATGGAGAAAACCTCAAAAGCATAGGCAACAAAAGCAAAAATGGACAAATAGGATTATATCAAACTAAAAAGATTTAGCACAGTAAAAGAAATAATCAATAGAGTGAAGAGACAACCTTCAGAAGATATTTGCAAACTATTCATCTGGCAAGGGATTAATATTTAGAACATACAAGGACCTCAAACAACTGAGCAACAACAACAAAAATATCCAATTTTAAAAATGGGCAAAAGAGCCAAATAAACATCTCTGAAAACCAGACGCAAGTATCCAGCAGGTATATGAAAAAAAAAAAATGCTGAACACCACTAATCATTAGGGAAATGCAAACCAATACCACAATGAGAGATTATCTCATTTTGGCTATTATCAAAAAGAGAAAAAATAACAAATGTTGACAAGAATGCACAGAAATGGGAATGCATATGCTGTTGTAAATTAGTCCAGCCACTATGGAAAACAGTGTAGAGATTCCTCTAAAACCTAAAAATAGAACTACCATATGATCCAGCAATCTCACTACTGGGTATATATCTAAAGGAAATTATGGATATGTTGAAGAGATATTTTATTTTTACTCCCATGTTTATTGCAGCACTATTCACAGTAGCCAAGATATGGAATCAACTTGTGTCCTTTAACAGATGAGTAGATAAAGAAAATGTGGCATATATACACAGTGGAATACTATTTGGCCATAAAAAAATAACAAAATTATCTAATTTGTGCCAACATGGATAAGCTTGGAGGACATTGTATAATTAGTGAAATAAGCCAGGCATAGAAATATAAATACTGCATGTTCTCACTCAGGTGGAAGATAAAAACGTTGATTTCATAGAAGTAGAAAGTAGAATAGTTGATACTGGAGGCAAGGACATGTAAGGAGATGGAAGTGGGGATAGTCAGAGGTTGGTTAATGGACACAAAAGTACAGCTAAATAGTAGAAATAAGTTCTAGTGTTCTATAGCACTGCAGGGTGACTATAATGAACAACAATCTATTGTATATTTTCAAATAGCTAGAAGAGAAGATTTTGAATGTGTCTTACAGAAATGATAAACATTTGAGGTGATGGATATGCTGATTACCCTGTTAGATCATTACACATGGATACATGTATCAAAATATCACACTGTACCCCATAAATATGTACAATTAAAAAATAAGTGGAATTGATTTTATATGTTGATTATAATAGATCCAGGCACCTTCGTAATATTATTTTCAGTGATTTTTCTTTGAGTTTTCTCTATATAGATCTATTTGAGATAAAATAAGGGTTTCATTTTTTTTTCTTTGAAGCCTATGTACCCTTTATTTTATTTTTCTTTTCTTTTATGCTGGCTAGACCCTCCAGCAGAATGTTAACTAATAGCAATGATAATGGTTACTTTTCTTAATTCAGATTTCAGTATCTCACCATAAAGAATTATACTTGCTGTAATTTTTCAGCAGATAATCTTTATCAGAGAGGAAGTTATTTTGTATTCTTACATGCTGTTATTAATTATGAATGGATGTTGAATTTTATTAAATGACTTTCAGAATCTATTGAGATGATCATTTGGCTTTTCTCCTTTATTTGTTAATGTGATATATTTATAATTTTCCTGGCGTTAAATCACTCTTGCATTCCCAAAATAAGCCTAAGTTGATCATATTATTTTCCCTTTCTGTATAAATTCACTGGATTTAGTTTTGTATGTTGTTGTATATTTAGTAGCGACCTTGCTAAATTTACTTATTAATTGTAAACGTTATTTGTGTATTATTTTGTATTTTCTAAATTGACAAGCACACAATCTATAATTAGTGACAGTTTTCTTTCTACCTTTTTATCCGTTTCTTGCTGTGTGGCACTACATAATGTTTAACCATTTATAATGTTACAAAGTTGAATAGAAATGGTAATTGTGGTCACCCTTGTCTTTTTCCAAAATGTGGGGAAGGAGAGGAAGCTTTCAATTGTTTGTTAGGTATTTTGTAGATAAGCTTTATCAAATTAAGAAAGTTCCTTTCTGTTCCTGGTGTGTCATGATTATTTTAAATAACAAGTATTGAATTTTATCAGTTTTTTTTTCTGTATCTATTTAGAGATCAATACAGAAAAATAATAGAGAATCCACTTATATTTCTTCAACAACTGTTGGGAATATGGTTGGGATTACTTTGACTCTATGTATCAATTTGGGGAGAATTGATATCTGTGCCTCCCCCCTTTTATTTACTTAATATGGAGAATTTCAAACATCAGCCTTGCATTTCTGAAATAAACCCAGTGGTCATAATGTACTATCCTTTTTATGTACCTTTTTATTTTATATGATAACACTTCATTTAGGATTTTTGCATCTTTGTTCATGAGAAAGATTGCCCTGTAATTTTCCTTTATTTAAAGGTCTTTGTCAGGTTTTGATAACGGGATAATACTGGCCTCATAAAACAAATTGGTACATATTCTCTCTTTCTGTTATCTGGAAGAATGTAAGATTGTTATTCTTTCTTAAATGTTTAGAAGAGTTTCAAGTAGAGCCAACTAAACCTGGAGATGCCTTTGTGGGAAGGTTTTTAATTAAAAATCCCATTTTCTAAATAGATGTAAAACTTTGGTTGTTCTATTTCTTCTTGTGTCAGTTTTGGTAAATTTTATTTTGCAAGGTATATGTCCATTTTGTCTAAACGTTTTTGTCATAATGTTCTATCATTTTACTTTTTTAAGGTCTGTAGACCTAATATTGGTAATTTGTGTGTTTTTTTTTTTTCCTTGGTTAGTCTTGGAAGAATTACGGATTTTATTTATCCTTTCAAAGAACCCATTTTTGACTTGGTTGATTTTTTTTTATTGTATATTTGTTTTCTATTTCATTTATTTTTGATCTATATTTTTCCTTCGTTTTACTTTCTTGGTATTTTATTTTCTCCTCTTTTTCTTTTCTTGAAATGGAAGCTTATATTATTGATTTTCAGACCTTTTTCTGTTGTAATATATTCATTTAAATGTATTTAATGTGTTCATCTGTGTTTCCATCTAAGCACAGGTTTAGCTATATCCATAAGCTTTTATATGTCATATTTGCGTTACCTTTTACTTCAGAAGTATTTGCTAATTTCCATTGTGATTTATTATTTGACTCATAGATTACTTAGAAATATATTTTCAAACATATGAATATTTTCTGGTTATTTTTATATTACTAATTTCAAGTTCAATTCCACTATAACCAGAAAATATATTCTGTGTATCAACCTTTTTATATTTATTCGTACGTACTTTATGGTCCAACATATGATTTGTTTTAGTAAATCTTTCTAGATTTAGAAATGTTTTCTGTAGTATTGGGTGCAGTGCTCTGCATATGGTAAAAGGATAAATTTTGTTAATCTTGTTTAAATCATCTATAGCCTTTCTGACTTTTAATCTGCATAGTATATCAGCTACTGAGAGATACTTGTTAAATACTTTAACTATGATTGTGGATTTTTCTGTATTTTTAGTTTTGTCAGTTTTTGCTTTATATGTTTTTACGCTATTTCTAGATATATAAATTCTATCTATTATGATTTCTTCTTTGAACTATGTGTTACTTAGAAGTATGTTATTTGCATTTTTGCAAATTAAAGTTTTTAGCAAGGAAATAAGGCAATCAAATTTGTTCCTTAAAAAAGAATCGCTAAGAGACTTCCTTCTGCCATGCCCTCTGATATCTCTCTCTTTCTGTCTCCTATTCCACAGTTTATAAAAATAAACTGTAGACTTACCAATTAAGCCAATCACAGATATATGAATTACTGGCAGTTCCAATTGTTTTGATCCCATGGTAAACTAAGCAAATCCTCACAGCATATTGAGACCCTATTCATATTGTTCACTTATCCTTCTCTCCCAAACCCTGGATTGGGTGAGTTGGATTCTGTTGGTTCTGGCTGATTTTTTAATCCTAGCATATGACTTTAATTTCTGAAAGATCTAGATATCTCATATACTAGAAATAATCTTATTTCACTCACTGAAATGACCTTAATCCCAAAATGTGTTATGGTACTCAATCACATTAACAAGTATAAGCAAGTATGTCAGATTGATTTCCAGCTCTCGGTGTTTGAAGATAAAATGTGAATCCTTTTTTTAACTGTATGTTGCAACTTTCCTTCTAGGTGGTTTCTTGAAAAAAATAAAGCAGTTTTCTTACTGGGTAGACATCCTGCTTTAAAAATTATTCATAATCTGGAGTCTAAACTTAATGTAAAACTCTGAGTTTGGTTTATATCCAATAGCCTAAGGTTTCATAGAATTTTGGTGGTCGGCAAAGGAATTACTGGAATAAAAATATCACAGCTTCTGTGCTGTGTGCAGATACTTACTGAGTGTGATGAAGGAATTACTCTCTAACCGAGCACATATTCTGAGCAATTAGGCCAAGTGCCAAAACCATTAAGGCTCAAATGCCAAGTGCCTGTAGGGAGGGTTCTGTTACAGGATTTAGCAACCAACCCTTGGCTCACTTACCAGAGGGTGGCACTCCAGGCTTCCTGATAACTGTGCCAGCCTGGCTGAGACTCAGCAGCTGCCACCCAGCCACTTCTGGCTTCTGGACCCTCTCCCCAATACTGCCTCTGTCTCCATCCTTCTTGCCCATCTGCCCTCCATCTGCCTGTCAGTTGAGCAGTGGCTACACAGCTGGGGACACCTTACATGTTGAGTCATGACTCCCAGCTAAAACATTGCATTAACCTTCCCTGTTCCTCCACCACCTACCAACACTTCTCCCACTTGGCAACTTGAAAGGAAAGGGTTGCCAATTTCTGTTTCATAACATTTGAGGGGCTTCCATTCAGAGGCTTCTGGAGTATCCTGGCACTAAGGAAACTGGGCATGGAGGTGGAGTAGGGAGAGCCACTCAGAGGATTCTGGGCATCCAGTCACCCCTGGCCCATTCCCAAAAAAACCTGGGGGAACAAGAGTAGCCTTTGTAACTCCAAATTTCATGAAGATGAGCTGAAATCTGGTTCTGTCATTTCCCCATCCTACCCCATCCCATACTACTCCCTCCTAACCCCATCCCAAAACCAGAGCAGTGGAATATCTTAACAATTTGACTTTTATCCAGAACTGAGGCTCTTTATTTGTTAGAACTAAGCATTTGGTCCAAGATTTTCTAATTCTTTCTGTGGGAACTTGAATCAGCACCCCCTCCCCAAGCTCCCACAGAAGAAGCAGATGGGGATCTTGGCAAGGTTTGGAAGTCCAGGACTTGGACAAGTTGAGAGTTCTATTTGCCAGGCTGAATTGCTTGTAATTAAAAAGCTCATCCTCCTACTTTTTTGCACTTCTGAACTTATCTGAAGAATCAACAGAGTATTTAATCATGCATAGAAACAAATCTGTGCATATAAGTGAAAATCTGCATTTAAAGGCAGGTGCTTACCAGCAGAGATGAGTCACATAAGCTGGTTAGGGTGAAGTTAAGCCCTCTCATGTTGACTTGACATTTCTTGTTTTAAAGGGTGGTGGGGTATGATCAGTGTTTTGTGTACAGGTTAGGGCTGGGGTACGGAACTCTACCCCCTTCCTTCTCTATTTGCTTCCTTCATCTCCTTGCCTAAGAAGTGCCTACAGTAAGCACTCTGCATATTTTGGGTCTTGTTAGTGACACTTACTGACACCAGATTGTTAACGTTTATCTGCCTTCTACAACAGAAAATAACTCATTAGTCTTGACATTTTAATGTGTGAGGGTTTTGAGACAAAAATTAATTTTGCTCCTTCCGGACTAAGTTGTGCTAATTGCCAGATTGTACTCATGTTAGGAAATTGAGAACAAAGTGAAGCATGACCACTTGAGGCTCTTGGGATAATGAGAGTTTTAGGTTATTGTCAGAAATTACTGATTTTTTCTTGAAAATATTTTAAAGGAGGTGAGTAGGTGACATTTTTCCCCCTTCAGGAGTTCTTATTGGGGGCATTGATGATTTTCGGAGTGGAAGTGGAGGTGGCAATGGCAGGAAACATTGTAGTGTATGTACCACATGTTAGCAAATAAGGGCATTCTCTTTGTGTGTGTTAGTGGTGGGAGCATTTACTAAATCTAACCAAAGCCTGATTGTGTACAAACTTTCAGGGAAGGAGCAGAAGATGTTACTTGTATGGGCTCCCTTACAGGGTGATAAAGACTTGTGTGGCTGCTTGGAAGTATTTCACCCCTGCAGTCATGTTCCTGTCACTCAGGCCAACAGCCTCAACTCCAGCTCTGAATCTGCCATGAAGGCAACTAGACATGAAAAGTCCCAATTTTACAGCTTGCTCTGGTAGCCATGCCAAGGTGAACTAGAGACAGCAAAGGGATAGAAAAGCATTCCTAAACTGGAGCTTTGATTTTAAAAATGGAGACCTGCTGGCAAAAGTTGAGACTTGGTTACATTTAGTTGGTCCCAACTCTGAGCTGTCATTGCACAAGAGCAGCCATAAGCCGGGGATTTCCACACGCTGTCCATTAGGAACCAGGGTCTCTTCTATCTAGGTGGCACTGCCAGGCACTCTCAGATCTTATCCGCTCACATTCATTTATGTAACTTCTCTTTCTTGCAGTTTAACACACATGTCTGTCTATCTCTTTCACACTCACACACAATGAGATTTAGTAACCCATTTTAATGAGGCAATTATATTTTAACTCTATTATGTGCAATTATGCACTCTTTTAAATTGCCTCAGCTGGAGTGCCCTGGTGTTGATATCTCACTGGCACTTACTTGCTGGTCCCTGGGGACCAGCTGGGCAGCTGAGCCCCCAACACTGCCACTCCTCCTGGCCCCTACTGCCACTCCACAGGTGGCTTAGCACTGCCACAGGGTGGGACAATTGCAATTTCCTGGCCCACCCAGTGGAGCTCTTGATTGTTGTGTGGGTGGCCTAGATCTTTCTCATCTGCTTTGCTGTACCGGCAGGATTGTTTATCCAGGGCTCAGAGCCCCAGGTAGTCCTCTAGCTTGGAGGGGCCAAAAAAACAAACCTGGATAATCATAGCCATGCCCTTAATCTGATGTTTTTTCTTTTTACTCATCTAGGCTCTAGGTTCCTGGGGGTGGGAGTGAGAAGCAGAGACTCCTAATACACTCATCTTCATACTACCTTTGCAGTCAAGGCTCAGTGGTAACTTTTAATAAGAAAGTTGTAATTATGTGATATCTGCTTCATTTAAAATAATATATGATACTATTATATTTTAGTCACAAAGCAGGCACCTATAGACTTCTCTACTCAACTTAATAACTGGAATGTTTCAAATACTCTTGCATCTACCTGTGCATATGTATCCCACCCCCCGCCTACCATCAGAGCGAAGCATTTGCTTGAATTTTTCCCGGACCTTTCACTTGATTTTTTTAAGGTTTTATCACATATGTATATATCCCTATTCATTATTTTTTAGTTTTGCATATTAAGGTAAAATTATTCTGTAGGTAGCCTTCTGTAATGTTTTTTCCCCACTTAACATAATGTTAAGATTCATCTCTGCACCTCTATGGAGTTGTAGTTCATTTATCTTCATTGCTGTATAATCCACCGTGACAAGTTAGTCACCCTCCTGTCAACAGAATGTCTGAGCTTTTCTAAAGTCTTTTGTTTCTTTAGCATTGTGAACAATGCTTCCATAACATTCCTGTGTACACATACTAGTATTATGCATGAGAATTTCCCTACCTTGGAGTGAAATTTCTAGGTTACAGAATATGAGAATGTTCAAAATTATAAGAGAGTGCCAAATTGTTTTTCAGAGTGGTTGAACCAACTTATACTTTCTCCAGCCAGGCAGTTGCAATTTTCCAGATTACCACCATGTTCTGTGTCCAATGCGATATTAAGAGTACATTTAGAAATGAATTCCAGCTGTTGGCTGTGGGACCTTGGAAAGATTACTTGCCCTCTCTAAGCCTGTTTTCTCATCTGCAAAGTAGGAATTATAAATTGCATTAAGGTATAGGTTTATTGTGAGAACTAAAATAATCTGTGCAAAGCCAGGTAATCTAGTACAGAGCTAGATACACAATAGTGTCCAACAATTATTGGAAATTATTATTTTATGTTAAAACTGAAGTTAAGAGTAGAGGGAAATAGTTGAATGCAGTACTGCTATAGTCTGAAAGTTTCTGTCCCCCCTGAAATTCATATGTTGAAACCTAACCCCCAAGGTAATGGTATTAAGAGAGCAAGGCCTTTGGTTGGTGATTAGGTCATGTGGCTGGATCCCTCATGAAAGGGTTTTGTGCCCTTATAAAATAGGCATGAGAGAGCTTGTTTGCCTCTTCCACCATGTGGAAGGTCCCGTCTTTGAAGCAGAGAACAAGCCCTCACCAGACTCTGAATCTGCTGATGCCTTTGATCTTGGACTTCCCAGCTCCTAGAACTGTGAGCAGTACATTTCTGTTTATAAATTACCCAGTCTAAGATATTTTGTTAAGCAGCCTGAACTAACTAAAACAAGTAGCTAACATCTAGCAGTCATGCTGTTGAACTCTTTACCTTATAGTACCACACAGAATTTAAATCTGTCCTGCAAAGAAAATTAGAAATCAATATCGGAAAGTAAAAATATTCTCTGGTTCATATCACAAGTGGCAGGCAGTTTGGTAATTTATCTAATTAACACCCACGACTACTACTATTGTCTTACACATATTAGTTGGGTTTTCTTTTTGGGCTGCAGTGGAATGCCACTGACCTCAGCACTCCAGAAGACAACACTTACCACACAAAGACTCCCTCACATTGACAGAGGTGTCTTTAGAGACAGCTAACAGGGATGCTAAGAGCAGCCAACATTTCCACAGGGCTTTCACAAAGCACATTCATGTATGGCCTCTCATTAGCCTCCTCACTGAAGTCCTCAAAGTTACATGTTATTTTTCATTCAATTTTTACAGATTAAGCAGCAACAGTAAGAGACAATTAAGTGATTTGTCTTATGTGACAGAAGCTTGACTGAAGCCCAGGTCTTCTGTCACTGAATCCAATATTTTTTTCCACTGCCTCACCCTGCCTCCTGTATTATGCTCCATAGTACGTGTTTATCGTGTTTATTCATTTTTCCTTTCAATGCTATTTAATTTAATCCATTTGATTAAAAGGAGAAAGAAATCCATTTGTGTCTCCAGAGGTGGCTATAGCCATTAGTCAGAATACTGAACAAAGTTCACTGTCAAATTTGTTTAAAGAGGAATGGTGCAAGAATTAATTGTGAAAGGCTCGTTTGAAATGAAAAAGGCCTAAGATCACGGGCTTTCATTTCTCCCAATCAAGTTTTAATTACTGAAAAGTTTAGTAACAGCTGAAGCGTGTAGTTACCGCACTCTTTATTGCCAAGAGGTTTTTCCAAAAGAACTTCCACCGCCTCATTACCTTCTCTTCTTGTTTCTACAAGACCTCACTTGATAACATTAATTGTCTTTTTAGTTCACTTTCATTAAAGAAAATCCTACATTCTCTGGGGCTCAAGCATTAGCTGCTCCTCATTAGCTGCTCATCATGTCATATAAGTAGCTGCAGATCAGGTCCATGCAGACACGTGTGGCACTGCTGAGCACTGCCACCCCCTCCCACATCAGCAGGAAGAAAACCTGCCACTGCTTAGGGTCATTCCACACAAGGTTGATGGGCAGGGCCACCAATTCCCAACAACTTAGGGCCTGTCCTCTGCGTATCACTCAGCAGGTAACAGATCCAACCATTTTTCTGGCTTGTTTCCCGCAGGTACTGAAAGGCATTTGCTGTGTTTAAGTCATCCTGTAAGATTTCCAAGCACTTCTTCGTCCATCATCTCCACACTGGACAAGAATAGCCAGGTGTGTGTCCCAGAGACACCTGGATGGAGTTATAGTGAGGGGTAACTGGTGGCTCACCCGCTGCCCAGGGCTCCCCAGGGAGACCCGGCCCTGCTGCTCAGTCCTGCCACTTGGTCTTCACAGTAAGCTTTGTGACTGGACCCTGGAGTCAGAGTCAAGGAAGTGCACTGGCACAGGAGGACGGTCCTGTGCAGGAGGACAGCCTTGGTTCCATCTCTCATTTGGGCTGCTGCCTTGGCAAAGTACATTTAACTCCACTGGCCTTTTCTTACTTGCCTGAGGAAGATAATACAAATATATAGTCTACCCACCTCACCAAATTGTTTTGAGCATCCCTGAAAGTAATAACTTGAAGGCTTAATCGTAAAAAGTAACAAAAGCACATATGATCTTACGGTTATTAAAAATAGCCACGGACCCTTCTCATCTCATCCCCCTGCCTGATTCACTTTTTCATTTATCCATTCAACACCTTTTTCTAATGCCTGCCAGGTTCCTGGCACTATACTTGGTGCTGGGGGAAAAAGCACTGAGCAAGATACATACCTTCCAAGGGTGCAAGGTAGGGGTGAGAAGGCCGAAGCCTGGCACAGAGTAGAAATAAAACTACCGCTGTCTCATTCAAAAACTGCCTCCCAAATTAAGTACAAAGGCCTTGGCCTCCTTTCCAGGTCTTCCCCAGCAAGGCCCTGTCCTGCTGGTCCAGTTCTGGTGCTGGTCTTCACAGCAAGGTTGGTGTGATTAGAACCCAGAGCATGTATCGGAAGATATGTGTTCTCTGAACACATCTTGTTTCACCTCTGCTCACATTGTTTCCTGAAATGTCTTCCCTTGCCCCAATTTTGCTTAACGTCTTACAGTAGTTTGTCAAACTTTTCCTGATTTCCTCTCCGGACTCACTGATGCCTCTCCTACCTCTGAGCCTCCAGAATATATTGTACCTGCTTCACATCATAATTTTTTGCATATTTTATTCAGTAAACATCTCTTGAGTCCTATCATGTGCCAGGCATTTGGCTCAGCACTAAGCATTCTATTTTAAGCCAAACAGACATGATTCCTGCCCTCAGGGAGCTTGTAGTCTTTATTTCTTCAGCTCTCCATTGTTTGAGGGTTGAGGGCTGGATCTTTCTCATCTTCGTGTTCTTTATAGGACACCAGCCTCTGAACATCAGTTGAATTGGTCTTTTAAAATTAGAGGAGCTGTCAATAAACACCTGACATAGGCTTTCCTAAAGTTCCCTGGCACCATGGAGTCACATCACTTATCATCTGTTTCCTGGCCTAGGGGCTCTTCTCAGACTCACTGTGCTGGCCTGAGAACCTCTTAAGGATGGTCCAGGTAGCCAAGTACTTGATTTTCCTTATGGTCTCTTTAGGAAACAGACATCCTTCTTCCAATTACCTTGGGCTCTCTTGTCCCCATTGAGGAACTGAAGGCTTTTACAGAGCCTCCAAATGTTCCAGCCAGAGGCTCCAGTTGCAAAACTGTTGCTAGCTGGTGAAGACCTGCCCTCCTGCCACTGTCTCTGGGGACTATCTTCTTTCGGAACATTTGCCATTTTGGATCACCAATTTGGGGCCAGGAGCTTTGTATATTTTATGTCTCCTCCTAACATCAAACTGACAAGGTAGACCTGGGTCTGTCTGTTTATTAGTTGAGAATCAGAAGGGCCTTAGAGATGGAGGGACTTGCCCCAGTGGCACAGCAAGATCAAAGCCATTTCTATCCACCCCCTGCTCCTCTTACCTCTCCACCTTCCCTCCATCCTAATACCAGGAAGGGAAAAATAGCCCATCTGTCTTCAAGGCAGCCAGAGGGAGGAGATGACTTCCAAGGGTGCAGGTCATTTGGGATATTTACAAACACTTATTTCTTAGGAAGAGGCTTAGGCCTAAATGGAAGCCACAATAGGCACTTTCCAAATCAATTTCCATGGCAGTGTGAGGGGAAAGATCTTTACATGATCTTAAGCACTGGAGATTGTCTATTTCTGAGACTCTTGACAAAGAGATAATTTATGCCATTTTTACATTTTTCCACTAACAACCAAACAGGCAGGGACACCATAATTCTCAATTATTAGAAGCTGATTATGTTTTACCTCTGCTTCAGTTAGAACAAGAGGAAAACAAAAGCCCTCAACTGAAGAGTGAATGATTTTAGATTGGCAGCACCCATTTAGTAAAAGAGCTGGGCCACTATCACTTAGGAGTTACTCTATTTAGAGAGAATAATCACCGGAATGTAGAAACTCTGTTCCGGCCTGATTCCAATCAGGATTCTTTTAAAGCTAGTAGTTTTGAGGAAATAGGTTAATTATTTTTTATGACTTAAGTT
Source organism: Nomascus leucogenys (assembly GCF_006542625.1). Lineage (NCBI taxonomy): Eukaryota > Metazoa > Chordata > Mammalia > Primates > Hylobatidae > Nomascus > Nomascus leucogenys. Next base: position 66,080,231 of record NC_044385.1, read on the forward strand.
CTGTCCACCTCATAATCAGCTACTTATTGCTTAAAAGTCAATGCATTCCTTAGAATAAGAAATGTTTTGGATAGCACATGTAAAACCTATCATGGTGTACTCTAATTGGTCCAGATGGAAATGGAAATTACAAACCTATTGACATTTTTGCTTTTTTTTTTTTTACCCAATCATGTCTAAATACTGACTGAAATAAACCTAGAAATTAATCATACAAGGGAATGTGAAGGTTGGCAGACGTTTGGTTAGAAATCCATAGGAGTATGTGGTGTGGGCTGACTGTACAGGCTTTGAAACTGCCCCACAGTCACAGATCAGGATGGTCAAATTGCAGGAAATGACCGGCTGACTGCTTCCCTCACTATGTTTAAGGGGCAAATGAGAGCATGCTATTTATAGGATGCTCATCAATAAGCTCCAAGTTCATAGCTGCCAAAGGAAACCTTAGTCTTGACTTTCAAAGTCTTCCACATTATTCTTTCCCAAACCGCATATGATTTTAAAACTTTATGAAGGTAATATACATTTTGAAGGCTTCTTTTTGCCAGTGAAAAATCATTTTTCCCCAAATTGTTAGGCCAGTTGTTTCTGGTATTTACAGAAGAATATAAGATATTTATTAAACGTTGTTTTAAAAAACAAATTTGAGAACTATATTTAGTATTTGGTAGAACTGATGCTCAAAAACTCTTTGGTGGTGTTGGATATTTAAAAATTTCTTTTCACTTCTATAGACTTTTATGCTAGTTCTTTTGTAAGTCTTTTTGTTTATAATTTTATCAGTGGTTTGGAGCAGAATTTTAAATATTTTTACATCTATGAAGTTCACAAAGATGCAAAAAAATTTCTTTTTTCTTTTTTTTTTTTTGAGACCGAGTCTCGCTCTGTCACCCAGGCTGGAGTGCAGTGGTGCCATCTCGGTTCACTGCAACCTCCACCTCCCGGGTTCAAGCAATTCTTCTGCCTCAGCCTCCCGAGTAGCCGGGACTGCAGGTGCATGCCACCACGCCCAGGTAATTTTTGTATTTTTAGTAGAGACAGGGTTTCACCATATTGGCCAGGCAGGTCTCAAAATCCTGACCTCATGATCTGCCCACCTCAGCCTTCCAAAGTGCTGGGATTACAGGTGTGAGCCACCATGCCTGGCTGGAAAAAAATTTCAAAGTTTATATTTTCACACCATTGCAAAATCAGTGTGATTGTATTCAGAAAATTCTGAGAGATTGCAAATTTATTATTAATAGCTACATTAAAAGAGGCTATAAAAATGCAAAGCTACAAAAATGACAATGAAATATCAACACTCAGGCAGGGGAATGGGCATTTCCATTGCTCATTGCTCTCCCAGCCTTGGAGGAAGTTCTGCTTTTGCTGGGAGGCCATCAGGCATCGTGGGTGGGTGTGCCTGCTCTGGAGCCAGGCCTGGCCTGGAGGTTCCATTTCGTTTGTCATCTGTTACCCAAGGTGAGTTACTCTGGGAAAGTAACATAACCTATTTTGTCTCAGTTTCCTCATTGGTCAGATGAGGGTAATGATGTTGTGACTCAAATAAGTTAAGACAGGTAAAAAGTGTAGAACAGTGGAGGGCACAAAATCAGCATTCACTGGATGTTAGCTGTTCTTACTTGCATTATAGTTATGCTTCTAGGATTAGATTTGAGAAAAAGAAAAAGTATACAACAGCTCAGTTTTCTCCACACACTCTACCCACTTGGTATAATGGGAAAAGTTCTAGATGAAGAATGAGGACATCTGGGATCCAGTCCTGACTTTGACTTTCACTAGCCTTTGACCTTACTATACATCCTGGGTTTTGGTTTCCTCATCACTAAAACTGAGGGGGGTTGTACAGGAGGCTCCCTGCTCCCATTCACCCCTCACATCCTGTGACCTTGCTTGAGTGGCTCACAAAGCCATAATAATGTAGTTCTTTTTCATGTAGTTTTACATTTTAATATAATACCAAAACAAATTAAAGCATCCGGAATCCAGCTACAGTAAAAGCTGGGAATATCCTAAAATAATCTTTCAGAGATAAATCTGAATTTTTTTTTTTTTTTTTTGAGACGGAGTTTTGCTCTTGTTGCCTAGGCTGGAGTGCAGTGGTGCGATCTCGGCTCACCGCGAACTCTGCCTCCCGGGTTCAAGTGATTCTCCTGCCTCAGCCTCCCAAGTAGCTGGGATTACAGGCATGCGCCACCACGCCTGGCTAATTTCATATTTTTAGTAGAGATGGGGTTTCTCCATGTTGGTCAGGCTGGTCTCAAACTCCCCACCTCAGGTAATCCGCCCGCCTTGGTCTCCTAAAGTGCTGGGATTATAGGTGTGAGCCACCACACCCGGTTGAAAGTTTTGTTTGAGGCAAAATTCAGATCAACAAAAAGCCGGAAAAACATAACTATATTTTAAAAGATAAAGAAAACAACTACAAAAGAATAGTAGTATCAGCACTTTCCTTCCAGTGTTTGGCTTTGTTTCTAGGAACTCTGAGGTGAAAAAAAAGAGGCAGAGGAGGGAGGAAGAATAGGCAGAAGGGGACCAAGAGAAACTACAGCTTGTGTGCTATGTGTGGTTGTTATTTTAAGGAAGCTTATTCTGACCAATTTTATCCAAAGAATAAATCAACAAACACCCAGAAGCAATCTGCCCTAAGTTTTTTATTTCCAATGTAGACCTAATCAGAATAATCAGGTTTTGTCAAAAAAGTTTCCAGGAAAATGGCTGTCTCTGTCTTCTCCATTGTTATTGTTAGATATTAGCCCTTCTGATCTTGCACAGTCCCCTTGCCTGGTAACGTTAACTAGGTAAATATTAATACTGTACACTTTTCCTTTGGAAAATGAAGGAGAACAAATGGGAAAATATGTAACAAATGTTTTGCAGCCCTGTTATAAATATTTTATGAATGAATCAGAGAAATTGAAGATGAAAAAAGCCCACTAATTCAGCCAGTACTCTGGTGTCTACTGCTGTATTCTTTCAAGCGGTTTGTCTGGTCTGGTCTTTAGTGAATCAGGTTATAGGGAATTTACCACTTCTGTCGAAGCTGCTTTCGTAGTGGGTTCTATCTAGCTGCTAGGAAAGTTTGTCAAATTCCCCTTGCTTTTGTTTAGTTTTCTCATTAGTCTCATTTGACTTTGTTTATTTAATTGCTTATTTTTAGTGTCTTTAGATTCTTAATTGATTTCTACGTGTCTTTTCTATTTCTTTCTTTTTTGTTCATTCAGCTTTTCTCTCTTTAGTTGTTACCAGGAAGAAACCAAAACAGCTTTTTGGCTTGTAGATAGGTGAGAAGTAACAATTGTTTCCATCACCAAATTAACAACAACACTTGCTACATCAAGTGTTAGGCTAACTACTTTGCATACGTTATCTAATTTATTAAGCACCTTCTTTTTGCCAGACACTGAGAAGGCAAAGTTAAATATGACCCTGCCACTGTTGGCAGGGGCTTATAATGTAGTAGGGGAGATAAGCATTCAAACAGATAGTGTCAACACAGCATATTCAGTGTGTGGGGCTATTTTCTGAGTAATCCTGGAGTACAGAGGGTGGGGGTCCACTCCAGCAGTGAAGAGCAAGGAACGAGGGCAGAGGTCAGGTGGCGTGGGAGATAGATACCCCAGGTGAGTTGACCTATAATCTGATTCCTGTAAGAATAAGAGTTAATTAGGTTAGAAGGGGGTGTGGAGCTGGAGAGGATAGCTACTTGGGAAACTACATAAAGTTTAATGTTATTAGGTTGAAAAATGTGAGAATTGTTGGAAGATGAGGTAGGCCAGGAGCAGAAACCGGCCAGGTTTGTATTACCTGGTGGAAAACTTGAACTTTGCTTTGGATTTTAAGAACAGAAATAAGGCTGCTGTGTGAAGAACACACAGGAGGGGCAGCAGAGAGACTGGCATCTGTCCTGGTGAGGGATCACCAGTGTTGCAATCCCAGAGTCAGGTTAGCTTTTCTTGGTTGGAGTATCTTTAAGGCCATCTGGTCTGGCTCTAAGTGACTAGGAGATTACTCATCATGTGCCTTCAAACTCTCTGAGCAGATATTTCCATTTCCTTGATACTGAAAAAAGGGTAGTAGGGAATGTATGTTTGCTGGAGCCAGTGGGGTTATGTCAAATAATGGTTACTTAGTGACAGAAGTCTAACAATTTCTGGGAAGACTAATGTGCTCCCAACTGCATATGTGGGAGAGAAACAAGAACTACCCATTTACTGAATATCCACTCTGTGCAAAGCCCAGTGCCATGGGCATTAACATTCATGGTATCAGCAAGGTGGCAGCAAAGAGTCAATCTTCTGAGAGTTAAGCAGTCCTAATCAACACATTATAGGAAATAACTATGTGCAGAAGTTATCCTAAGAGATGAGTTGCTTATATTTTCCTCCCAGCCTAAAAGGAATAGTTTATAAAAAATTAGTTAATACTTGAGGTTGATAGATTTAATACATATCCAATTTGGGTAAGGCGACTGTGGTGTATTCTCAGGACAGGAAGGACCCTAAAGGATGCTATAATCTGACTAATTATACTTGTAACAGGCTTCTCTGAAGTAATGTGTAGTGGAAAGATAGTGTCTGCCTAGAGCCTAGAAAAGGCAGCGTAGGGCAAAAGGCCTTGACCAGCATTAATTCATAACAACCAATGAAAGAAGTGACTATGTAGCTCATGTGCATTATTGATTTCTAAGTGTCTAAAAACACATCAGAATTTGCTGCAGCTTAGATAAAACATTTACTGAACATGTATTGCCAGAATCTGAGCTTATTGATAATCTCCTTAGTATCAGGAGAGGATATAGCAGTAAAGTGTAGACTCTGCCTTCAGACCCCCTTGGATTGGTATCTTGACTTTGCCACTTAGAAGCTGTATTAGTTATCTATGAATACAGAACAAATTATTAAAAGTTATTTAAAACAATATTATTTCACAGTTTCTCTAGGTCAGAGATTCAGAAGTGGCATAGTTGGGCAGTTTTGCCTCAGGGGCTATCATGGTTGTTGTCATCTGAAGGCTTGACTGGGGCAGGAGGGGAGCCACTGCCAGGGTGGCTCATCCACATGGCTGACACGTTGGTCTGGTTTTGGTCCTCCCCTTGTGGGCCTCCAGACAGGCTGCCTGAGAGTCTTCATCACATGATGCCTGGCTTCCTTGAAAGTGAGAAATCCATGAGAATGCCAGGTAGAAGGGGTAGTGTCTTACATCCTAGCCTAAGAAGCACATGCCCTCACTTCCACCATATGCTTTTTATTAGAATTGAGTCTCTAAGTCTGGTTCAAATCAAGGGAGAAGGAAAATTATACTCCACTTTTTGAAGAGAGGAGTGTCAAAAAATTGCATGCTGCTGTAAACTGTCACACTGTGTGACCTTGAGCAATCTATTTAAAAGCTTTATGCTCCAATTTTTTCACTAGTAAAATAGAAATGACATTAGTATCTGCTTTATAGAGTTGTAAGAATAAAATAAATCAATGTAAAGAGCTTAAAACAGTGCAGGGTATATGGTAAGTGCTTTCAGTAAGTATTAGCAATGATGCTGATTACTAATTCTATTCTGAGTCTGTTTGACCTGTGATAGAGCTCATCCAGAGACAAGAACAAAAGATGCTGGCATCAGTCATATGTGTCCCTTAAATCGATCATTCCTATAAGCAACGGTGTTATCTCCACATCATCCTATTGGGCTTTGCAGAACCTGGATACTGTTTTGGGTAGGCTGCGGATCCAGGACAGGCAGCATGCATTCTTCTGTGTCACAAAGCCTTGTTTTTCTTTTCTCATCAGAGGAAGTGGTCTGGAAAAGTGCCAGCCAGGCTATGTGACTTCTCAGGTTCAACATCATGGAGATGAGAAAGACCAAATGGCACCCAGGGTCCTGCTGAAATCAGAGGCATAAATCTCAGCTGGAGCCATGAGGAGCAATTCAGGAACCCTTGAATAGATCCTTTCAGATTTTTAGTGTGGCTTCATTGAACAAAGACCTCTCCAGAGTTCTGTCCTAAAGTCACCTCAGAAAGCTGTGTCTCTGACATCACAGGAAGGGGACTCAGGGCCAGAAATCACTTCAGAATCATTCACCTCAATTTCACCTCTGAGAATTGAGCTATCGTGAACAAACATTACAAGAATGCTCAAGAATCTGGCTACCAAATAGTCCATAGAGATATTATCCTAGATTAAATAAAATTAAGAAACATTTATTAGGTACCTACTCTAGGCAAGTCACAGTATTTCTTAAATTGGAAGAAACTTGCTGATGGATGAAGAATGAATAGAATTTTAACCCATGCAGGACTTAAAGAAAATAATTGCTATCTGCTCCAGTCAAAGTCCACAGTGACATTCCAAGAACATGTGTCAGGAAATTGATTGAGAAGAGAGTTTTGAATTTTTGACTTACAAATGCATTGAGTTCAAACTAGAAACCAAAATCTACTTTTTTGCCTACTTTTCTCAAGTACAGCCATCACACCAACAAGCTTGCTTTCAAAAAGAGAAAAGAAGATGTTTGATAGGATCAGAATATCCCAACTCCTGATATCTGACCAAATTAAATTTAAATGTTCAGAACTTTGCTTTTGAATATATAAAGCAACATGATGGCTGGCACCAAGGAAGGCAAGACCACCAGTAGTCTAAATGTTACCCTCAGGCATGCATGCCCTGGCAGCTGACCCTTCCCTGAAAGAAATGTCCCTTCTATTCAAAGGCAATGTCTGGGGTGAAGTAATTTATTAATTTCCTAATACAAGAAGTAAAAAATACTATTTTTGGCCCAATATCCATATTAATATGGAAGAAACGAGAAAAGAAACGCCATGGGTTCTCAATGTATTACACTTTCAGCTAACTTAATAGAAGACTTGGCTTTAGGATAAATGCTTGGATGTTTTATAAACACTCTATTATTTAGGGAGGTCTGAGGGCATCTGGACATAGAATATTTTCAAGTTATAGCACATAATTTTTCAGGCAAAACTTACCCTTCAGAATGGAATATGAGCCATTTAATTTCCCCTTGTGTTTAGTCATATGAAAAAATGCCGCACAAGGAACCGGGCAGAGAAACAAAGATAAGAGCTAGTCTTTTCCTTGCACAAAAATCTGCACGAGGAAAGGCAATGGCTCTTGTTACTGTGCACAGATGCATGGCTGTGAACCGCATAGCTTTCTTTTCTTCTTGGAAAATGGCCTCAAATTAGTCTAGGACATTGGATGAACTGTTGCTAACTAAGTAAAAAGTTCATTACTCTGCAACAGTGAATGCCATTGAGTTATATCAACGATTCTGAATTCTTTTTTCTCCAAGAGCCCCATTTGGCCTCTAAATCTCTTTCACAACTCCTCTCCCCTTCTTAAAGATGTTTCCTATTCACTGTGAGACTCTCATCCAAGGAAAATAAATGGAGGTGAAGGGCCTGGGGGTGGGGACAAGGATGCAGAGGGGAGCTGTTTCAGAGAAGAGAAGGGGAGGTGAGAGCTGCTACCCACATAATACATGGGTGCTTATTAGAGGGCTGGAGGACTCTTTTTTGGCAAACATCAAATTAGGGCCAAGCATTCATCCCAATTCACTGGAACGTGCAAAATCAGTTGACAGGTTAGACAAGACAGGTTTTTAAAATTTAACATTTGTTTTTCCCCTGAAAATATGAAATGACTGTGGGCTGCAGAAAAAAGTAGGAGCAAATGCGGAGGGTTTTTTTTTTTTTTTTTTAGTATGAGAAACTAAATGGCTGGGATAGAACTATTTCATATTTTAGATGCAGGCTGTGATGGCTGAATAACCCTTCTTATTTTGACTCACAGCTTGATACAATGCAGGCTTTCATTGCATGAAGAGCCACAGCAAAGAGTTTTGGGCCATTTTCTCTTTTTATTCATTTTCTAAGCCCCATCCCTCTCCCACCCCAATTCCCCCATTTCCTCTGTCTGGGTTTGAATAGCTGAAGTGTGCCCACAATATGTATGCACTAGACACATTGTTACCTCCCTTTTACCAAAAGCACCTGGCAGGGTCACCAGTCCCAAGTCTCCCCATGGAGCCTGGCTTAACTCTTTGAGTGACAAACATCCAAATATATTTTTCAAATAATTTTAACAAATATTAGAAATAATCTAACATGATTTTAATTAATACTTTATGGGAAGAAAATTAAACCTGTTATATTTGGTTGTTTTATAATTTTCTTTCTAATTTCCTCTCTTCTCAAACCCTTTTCCCTTGGGTTCTTAGCTTACAATGTAAACTTGTTCTTTCCCAGCTGAATCAGTGGGAGATGATATCGTTCATTGATTTAAAATCTAAATCTGAAAATATCTACAGACTCTGGTCACAGAACAAGCAACCACACATATTGGGTAAAGGGGAAAACATTACCCATTGTACAGAAAAGCCTAGGAATCATCAGATGCTTTGTATTTCTAGAAACCTTGCTCTTTTCAAGAGGCCAGAGGGCTGTCAGAACATAACTCTTCAGCTTTCTACTTCCAGCCAATATGAAGTAACAGGGACTAGAGGTACCCTTCTGTCTGAAACAACCAAAAATCTGAAAAAACTGTGAAATAATCATTTCAAGGCACTGGACAACAGGAAGCTTAAGATAACCTAAAGCAGATGCAGATCTGTTTTAGTTAGAAGTTGTAGTTTGGGCAATAAGCAAAAGAGTTTAATTTCTTCCTTGGTGGAGGTGTAGAATGTTGGACATGCTGCTTGTAGTAACCTGTGGGTGGCCCCACTCTCGTCCAGGTCAGACAGGAGTCCTCCCTAAATACTGTGTGCCATGGATCTTCAAGAAGTGCACCAGAAATGGGTTTTGATGAGTAGAAAACCTCAGTCTCTCCTCATTTTCATCCAGAGTGAGGATGAAGTGAAAATGAGGGCTACACCTGTCCTTGAACATGAGCACAAGCTGATTGTGTTTGGAGCCACAGTAGAACACAGGAGCCGTAGGAAGTCAGGGGCTGCCTCCCCCCATCACAACAGGGGCTAGCAATGGCCTTCTTAGGGGCAGCACCTAGACCACAGTGCTCAGGGGGGAACAGCATGTCTGGAGTCTGTGGCTCACCTGCCCATAAGATGCCTTTTTCCCATGGGATGTGACTGGTGGATAGGTTAAAAACTAGGACTTTGAATCCTGATTTGAAAAGTAAGTGTGATTCTTGAGGGAGCTTCTAGGGTGCTGCGAATGTCCTGTTCATTGATCTGGATGATGGTTAGACAAGTATGTTTATTTTGTGATCATTCATCAAGCTGTATATTGATGACTGTGAACTTTTCTATACATATATTATAGTTCAGCAAAAAGTTAAACAAGCATAATGGTTCACATTAATTATGTCTTTTTTTTTTTTTTTTTGAGATGAAGTCTCGCTCTGTCACCCAGGCTGGAGTGCAGTGGCGCAATCTCGGCTCACTGCAAGCTCCGCCTCCCGGGTTCACGCCATTCTCCTGCCTCAGCCTCTCCGAGTAGCTGGGACTACAGGCGCCCACCACCACGCCCGGCTAATTTTTTTTGTATTTTTAGTAGAGACGGGGTTTCACCATGGTCTCGATCTTCTGACCTTGTGATCCGCCCGCCTCGGCCTCCCAAAGTGCTGGGATTACAAGCGTGAGCCACCGCACCCAGCCTAATTATGTCTTTTTTAAACTGACCGTGTTTTGATCCAATTACTTCATTATAGAAGAATGTATTAGTAAAGCTCAAGTATTGATTTCACCTCATATTTTTAATGATGATCTTAGAGGTCTTACATATTTTCAAATAACAAATAAGAATTCATTCTCTTTATTCCTGCAGGTGGAGACAAAGCTATATCATTCAATCCTATGCCCTTTGTTAGGAAATATTTACTTTTTAAATGGAAATAAATATTGTCATTGACAAGAGTGTGGCAGCCATTGGGCAAGTAGGATGGTATTATTTAGAAACTTGCGATGCTCAACAACACAAAAGCCTGGATTTTTTAGTTACCAGATGACTAATATTTGTTTGTTCATTTTTGTTCTGTTTTGTTTTCTTTTTTCCATTCCTAATGTCATAAATAAACACAATGCCTTATTTTAAAATTGTTCTATTCTCTTCTGTTTGATGTTAAATTCTTAGAGTCAAGCACTGTATCTTTTTTATTTTAAAATGATGGTACAGTTGGCAATATTACTAATGTGCTTGTGAGATTGAAAAGGACAGTACTTCCCAGAGGCCTGTTAGACTATACACCAATCCAAACTAACCTTAAGTGACCAGATATTCAATATTATAAAATACAGTCACTAATTTGGACTCTGACCCCAAACCAACAAATGACCCAGAATCTGTCTCAGTTTATCTCAGCACACCTGAACATCATTTATCTATAGGCGGCTCCTCAAGCTAAGTGGTCATCCAAATACAACTGTAACACAATTTTCATATAGAAGTCCAACTTGAGTTTACCGAGGGCATTTTCCATTCCTCTTTTGTTGGAGGTCTTCTGATAAACATATAACCTGAAGGCAAGTGAGATCATTTTTCATTCTAGCCTACAGGAAGTGGAAGCTGGGCTGGAAGTGGCCCCAAACAGCATGAATTCTGGGGAGAGAAAGTGTGGTGAGAAGGGAAGCCAGCTGGTTGCTGCAAAGTTTGACACAGGGCTGGCTCCATCTGGTCACATAACACGGTCCACTCCACACAGCCCATTTAATACATTAAGAAGGGGTAATGAGAAGGCTGTGCCTGGAAAAGCTGTCATCACGTTCATTGATGAGCCAAGAGCTTCTATTCATGGAACACTTAGAATATACCTATTTGTCAGAGTACAGCACACCTGACCTCACCTGCAAAGAATAGCTCAGGTGCAGGACCCGTCAGGAGAACATCCTATGAGGGTAATGGCACGGCCTAGAATAGCTGTGAGCAATGAGTGGTGGAATCCAGATTAGTTGGGAAACTCCAGCAGAGACTTGGAGGAGACCACCACTACCTAGAAGAGGCAGGAGGCCTCTGGGCTTCAGATCCATCCAACTAGTATTTGCCGAACACTGTTCTGCACCAGGGGCAGTAAGCATTGGATATAGAAGTCAAAGAGACCTGAAGTTCACAGGAGTTCATAGTTTAGAACACAGTAGACAGTTCGCTGAGTTGGAATTTGTAGAAACTGTAAATAACCAGAGCTTTTAGTTTACTGTAAAGGAGTGAATAATTCATGTGGCAATTGTCCAGATGTCTACAAGGAGATTTCCAGCTCCTGTTCTCTTAGATTCAAAGTTAAGGAAACCTGTTTTGATGAAGATAATATCCTTAACTAAGGCCCAGGAACAGGGGAGAACAGTGAAATCCTTCAAATAAATTTTTCAAGAGAATAGAAAGAGGAACCTCTGGGCTCCCACTCTGAAAGCTGGTGGTTCTGGAGCTCCCAGAGTATGGGTGCTGAGACGAGCATGCATCCTGGGGACAGTCTGGTAGCCTGAAAAAAATGTGTCTGAGGGCTAACATGTTCAACTCAGTGTCATTTGGTTGTGAGAACTCCTAAATGAGCAATGTATTAGGGAAGAGCAAGTCTAACAATGAACTACCAGGGACTAGGCAGGAATTGGAGTGAAGGCCCAGTCTCAGGTCCTTGGCCTTGATCATGACCAACCACAATATGCTTCAGCCTTGTGGCTATGGCATAGTCAACAGAGAACCTTTTTGAACGCCTGGAATTCAGCTAGCTCTACCTTTGGAAGAAGGATACTTGCTTTGAAACAGCAATGAACGTCATCAAAAGAGGTGCGTCTGAGTCCCTGCTCCAGAAATAAAGCTGGAAACCTGAGAATTCCTTGAAATTCTAGTAAACTCCTTGGCATTCTGGGCTATATCAGGGTATATAGTGAGGATGTCAGAAAACTGAAGCTAGTAAGGCAGGGATTAAAGGGGTTGGATTTCTTGTTATCTGGCCATGTGAGAAATTAAGTATTTTGCTTTGGGTCTTCGCTGGTAAATATTATTTTCTCAGATTTATTTAGTTTTTCTAGCCAGTCAAATTTAGCAGTCGGGGGTTTTATACCAACTTTAGTGACACTAATGTTAATAAATGATGATAACCCACTACCATCAGACCAGCCCTTCTCAGATTGAAAATTAACTTACGTCTATGGTCATTTTCTAGTTACTATTCAGGAGTTCTCTCATATACACAATTCATCCTTTAAATTGTTAACAGTGTCTACTTACCCTCCTCCATCAGAAACAAAAAGGATCAGAGAATTTACCCTAACAGGTATTTCTGCTAATCCTTTTATTTTTGAATTATTTAATATTTTTGATAGGGCACTCAGAAGAGATCTCAGCTGGAAGACTACACCTCATACAACATTTTGCTTTTCTAGTTATTTATCTTGTATTTAAACTAAATCCTTCGATGAGGAATGAAGCAGAAGGACCACTCCCAAATCAAAACGGAGAGAGTAGGGGTTAAGTGTCCTTGGAGGATGGAAGATTTTCCACTTTGTTCAGCTTCGGGGAGTGAAGGAAATGATATGTCAAAGTAGGGACAGAACTCAATGCCCTGAGATACAAATGTGATGTATTGTACAGAGAGTAGGATGATCTCTATGAGGTGCAGTCAGGATAGAGCCCAGCAGTGCCTCAACCGTATACATCCCTGGCTCAGGAAATCCTGCACTCCAACAGCAGGAAACATAGGAGCACTCTGAAATCCTAGGGCTTAGAAGAAACTCCTCACTGGTGGAGAAGGGTTAGCAGGCTAGCAAAGGAAGCTATATGAACCCTAGTGAGAAGAGAGGAGGAAATCAGTTACCCAAAACAACCAGGCTTGGGAGGCCAGGCTAAAGGGAGAAATTTCCCTCTCCAGGAGATTTCAGGAAGCTGGTCCAGACCTCTGCAGCAGCATGAATAGGCAGAGGAAGGAATGGGGAGGCAGATAAAGAAGGTGGCTGAACACTGGCTCGGCCCGTTTTAATCCAGCTGACAGTGAGTGGAAGGAGAATAGTGGATGCCCAGACAAGGGCATGTGGTTCTAGGTGATTGTGGGATCCTGCAGAATTTGTTGTCAATGGGCAGGGAGTGGAGAGGAGAGGCACAGTTGTTAGGACTGGACAGTTTGGAAATCACATTTCAAGAAAATGACAACCCCAGTAGGGTAAGTGATATTGAAACAAGTTTTGCAGAGAGAAAATGGTACTCACTTATATTTGCACTTTTAAGATTCGACTTTACAACGGTGGCATTTCAGACAAATATGAAATTGATAATCATTTTTTACAGGGCTCCCAGGAAGAGCCACTCTGTGATGTGAATTCTATCTAGCCTTGCTGATTTGAGGTCTCTGGATTCCAGAGGGGACACTTGGATTTGACCCATGGCAACCCTATTAATTCATTGCTGAAATGAAGCAAAACTTTTACTTGTTGATTGACTGATTGATTCGTGTAAGCTCCCTCAGATTCTAGCATGCATGAGAAGAGAAAGAACCTGATCAAACTGTCTCCCATCCATAATGCAATAACTGTACATTATTAAGAAAGATTTGCATCTGAAATGCTCAAGACAACTGAGACACTTAATACTATTAATCACATTATGAGCCCTAAGAGATTGCTTACTGGAAGGGATTTTGAGAAATTTACAGATGGGAAATGGAAGGCACCACAAGTCTGCTGGTTCTCTGCCCATTTTTTTTCTCAAAGGTAGGAAATGTCCCTCTTCATTGTGAGATTGGCTCATCATGCTGTGAACTATAATGAACAGACTGGGTCAAGGGTCAGGGGAGTGGAGTGAAAAAGAGAGTGTGGGTGGTCACTGCACAAAAAGCCAGTTCCAGGCAAGATGGTCAAATTTAGTTTCAGCAAAGTATTCTTGCACTGCCTGCCAAGAAGATGGGGTTAATTGGTAGGAAAGTGTGGGAGGAAACTGATGTTAGTGGAACATTTAACTGCATGCTTTAGCATTTAACTGGATTCTGTATCAAGTGATGTGTGTGTGCGTGTGGTGTGTGTGGTGTATGTGTGTATTAACTCACCCTACAACCCTAAGAAATGAGAATTAGTTTCACCATTTTACAGATGAGAAACAGATTAACTAATCTTGCCTGGCTGCATAGAGTTACTAAGAGGCATAGTAAGGCTTAGAACAAATAAATGACTGAATCCTATGTGTTTGCTGTTTTAATATGATTCACCTTATTTGTTAAGTGTTAACTATATATATATTTATGCACATACACACATATACATATATACACATACAACACACACACACAATCAGTTCTCTATTTGTGCAGGTTCTGCATTCACAGATTCAACCAACAGCTAGTTGAAAATATTTGGGAAAAAAACAACAATACAACATTAAAACATTTTTTAAAATACAGCATAACAACTAAGCACATTGTATTAGGTATTGTAAGTAATCTAGAGATTATTTAAAGTATTTGGGAAGATGTTTGTAGGTTATATACAAATACTACACCATTTTATATCAGTGACTTGGGCATCTGTGGATTTTGGTATCTGTGGGGATCCTGGAACAAATCCCCCATGGATAGTGAGGGAAAACTGTATATATTTCATTTTATTTTCATTTTAAAAAGTTGCAGTTGGCAGGCAGAAGGCAACTATGCTTCCTTCCTATGGAATTTCAGCCACTTAGGATAGAGGTGTGGAGCAATTATATTTTGGAATGGAATTTTCTCAAAATGCCATGCTTAGAGCTTTTCCTGTGTGACAACTGTTACCACTATAAAATAATCAACGGTAAGCAGAGTGCTTAATTGCCCTTTCCATCTTCACAAGTCCTCCACCACATGGTAATCAGTGTATGGTCCTGGATGAATCTTTATTTCAGCCCTCCCTGTGAATATGCAGGAATGTGAGGTATTCAAAGCAGGAAATTGCACCATCAGCAACATTGTCTTTGAATGTTGACATTTGCTCACAGGCGTCCACTCCAAGGCCCATCATCATCTTGTAACCAGTGCAGGACCTTGTGCTTCTGGAGCCATTCCAGTTGTGGGAGGTGATGTCTCAGAAAACTCTGCCTTGGGGACTGGGTATAGAAATGTGGCCAGATGGCTTTGTCATCTTCCCCTGTCTATTCTGTGACTCTTCATTTGGTGGAAATGCTGTGAGGGATGAACCAAATGGAAACTCAGATTTACTCTTCAGAATAATGTGGATAATAATATGCACACACACAGTGCACACACACAGCATGTAGAGTTGCTGTGTGGCTTAAATAAGTAAATGTATGCAAAGCACTAAAATGGTGTCCGTCTAAGTGTAAACACCAATTGTGTTGGCTTTATCACTATTGTTGTTCTTATCTCAAATATGTGTTACTTTCTAAGTAACTTTAATGTTCATAGATTGTTAAAAGACAAGATGACATGAAGAAAAGTAAGCCATAAAAATCCATTATTAATTTTTTTGTCCACCACCCTTTTCTTCTAAACTTCACTATTTTTTGTGTTTTCACAAAAGTTGCTTACTTCACCTGGCAGAGATAGCATTATGCAGGGGATGATTAAAATATCCTCACTTGTACTTGTTGGTTTTAAATTTTATTATTTACAAATAGGTAATAGCATGTACACTGTAAAAATCTCAAAAGGCACAAAAGGATACACAGTAAACATTAAGTTCCTCTTACCCTGGACCTTAGCCATCAAGTTCTCTTCCCCAGAGGCAATCCCTGTTTTCTAATTTCCAATTCCCGTGCATACTTTAAAGATCATCTGTGCATCTGCACTCAGACCACTCACACGTCTAAAACAAATGATAGCACACTACACACAATATTCTGTTCCTTTTTATGCTCAATGATAAGTTTTGCATCACATTTCCCTGCTGTATAAATAATGCTGCCTCGATTTTTAAAATAACTGAACAGTAACACACAGTATGAATTTACTCCAATTTATAATCCAATCCTTAGTTAATGGATATTTTGATTTTGTTGTTAAAAATCATGCAGCAATTATATACCTGTTAGATATGAGTTCTAAATTTCTCTTCGAAGAATCAATACATTAGTATGTTCAATTCTTTGCCTTCTACTTTTAAACTTCACTTCCTCATAAAGCAACCTTTTGCAATCACATGCTCCACCCTGACACATTCAAATCACCTGCTCCACCCTGACTCATTCCCATTACCTGCTCCACCCTGTCTCATTCTCCACCCTGTCTCATTCCATAGCCATTTTTCCCACCAAACCACTCACCCCATCACCCTCTTTAAATTAGCCAGTCGGAATTAGTTGAGCTTGTGTGGTCTAACCCTAGCCAATAGATGAATGACACAGCAGCAGGGGCCACGTTCGTCAGAGATAAGAACCCCTTCCTCTCCCTTGTCCAGGTGTGTACTCACCACTGCTCCATCTGTGAGGGCGCACCCTTCTATAGAAGTAAATTGCCTTGCTGAGAAGAAAAAAAGAAAATTTTATATTTGAGTGCTATTTCTTTTGCGGCACCAAACTATTTATAACATACCTGATCTTTATTTTAAATTTTTGTTTATTTAAATATTAAATATATTATCCACCTGGTATTAATTTGTTTAAATAAATGTGAGGTAGGGTTCCATTGCTATTTTTTAACCAGGTAGGTTATATTCACTAACCTACACTTTGAAAGTTTTTCATTTATTAAATTCTCCCTTGCGTTTAGGCAGTAAGGCATAATACTTGAGAGTGTGGGCTCTGCAGTCCAGCTATCTGGGTTTAAAGCTTATCTCCTTTATTTGCGAGTGGTACAAACTTGAACAAATTATGTAATTTGTTTTTCTCAATTCCCTCATGCACTAAGTGAGGATAAAAATAGTAATAACACCACGAGATTGTTGATAACAAAATGCAAGGTAAAAATTGTGTAAGGCTTAAAATTGTGTAGCCTGGTATGCAAGAGGCTCTAAATAACATAAGCTATTATTGCTTTTCTACTTATTATTATTTCTGGCTTTTGTAGTCTTTTTCCCATTGATCTTTCTACTATTCACAAAGCATGAGTCTAGTATCTGTAGATTTATAAACTAATTAATGTAACTTTTCAATATGTTTTAATATAGATACTGTTCTACCTCATTACTTTTCTATTTTATAAATTTCTGTTTTATCTATTTCATAAATTTTGTGTTCTCATAAACTAAGGATCATCTCATGTAGTTAAAAAATATTGTTTGTATTCTTTTTGGGAGTACAGTAAATTAAAATATATTGACTTAAGGAGAACTGACGTCTTTATAATATTGAATCTTCCTGTTTAAGATTGGACTTTATGTCTATATTTTGAAGTCTTTGTTTATGCCCCTAAGTATAATTTTAACGTTTTTATATTAGGCTTATTTCTAGATACTTTTTGTTAATATATCATCTAACTTGTTCTTTGTATATATAATGGCTATGAATTTTTTCTCAGTCTTTTTTCTGAATTCTCATATCATTTGTGATATATTTTTAAGTTGATTCTCTTGAGTTTTTCAGGTAAACAATTACATCACCTAAAAAAATAATGTTGCCACCTTAAATTAAGAAAATGTTTTTCTATTGTCTAATTGCATGGACTGTTGCCTCAGAAACAGTATAAGATTGCTTACAAAGGCCTGCTTTCTTGTTCCAGATTTTAAAAACAAGGTTTTCAATAATAATCTCATTAGCAAGAAGCTGGTATACTTACATACACACATACAAACAGACAGACACCCACTTTCTATATGTATATCTAGATAGATAAACATATATGTGTGATTCATGTTAAGATGAATCTATTTTTGGTATTTAAGATTTTCAAAATCTAGAGTGGATATTATTATATTGTATTGAAGCTCTTAAGCATCTATGGAAATGGAAGTATAATTCTTCTCTTTTGACTAATTAATATGTGATCCATAGTATTTTAGTAATAGATTTCCTAATATTGAATGATCTAGGCATTGATTCTAGCAGATTATGTCTACTGGTATTTTATTTAAGATTTTGCATCAATATTAATAAATGACCATGGTCTATGGGTTTGCTTTTTTGTGTGCTATGTTTGCAGAGTGTTTGTAGTTTAACTTTACAAGAGATTTTTGCAAACTTCTATTTATGACAATATGGTAGATTATATATCTGAAGAAAACATTCTCATTACAGAACATATACAAAACTGCTGAACAAAATGAGGCAACCACAATTTTAAATATATGGCTAATAAGGTTTTATATCTGTTTGGGTGTCATTTTTTGGAAATTTTCTATTGTCATAAACAATTATACATTATCTCTCTGTTCCCAAATTTATTTGCAGACTTGAGGTACTCTTCCGTGAATAACTCAAAGTCTGTGTGTCTATGATCATTTCCTATTATCTTTGTAAATGTTGCATATTTCTGCTTAATATTTATTTTATTAAATTTGGTAATTGTTTATCCAGTTCATTATTTTTAAAAGTAGTTTTTGGAATTATTAACTCTATTATTTTTCTGTTTTGACATTATCAATTTCAGTTTTCATACTTACCAAAATTTCCTTTTGCCATTTGCTTTCTAATTTCTTGAGATAATTTTTTTGTCAATATTTTGCTATGAAAAATTCTAAACATACAACAAAGTTGAAAAAAATTATACAGGGAACACATAGATTTATTGATTTCATAGATTCTACCAATAACATTTTCTTTATGATCATTTGTAGCATTTATCTCTGTTTATCCAGCAATCCATCTTACTGTGTTGACTTATTTCAAAGTAGTTTAAGAAATCAGTTTTCTTCCCCCAACTATTTCATTATACAGTAGATTCCGGAACAATGCAGGGGTTAGAGGTGTCAACCCCCGTGCAATTGAACATATGTGCATAACTCTTGAATCCCCCAAGACTTAACTACTAATAGCCTACTGTTGACTGGTAGCCTTATGATAACATAAACATCATTAACACATATTTTGTATGTTATATGTATTATATACTGTACTCCTACAATAAAGTAAGCTAGGGAAAAGAAAATGTTATTAAGAAAGTCATAAGAAGAGAAAATATATTTACTGTTCATTAAGTGGAAGTGGATCATCATAAAGGTTTTCATCTTCATTGTCTTCACACTGAGTAGGCTGAGGAGGAGGAGAAAGAGGGGGTATTGGTCTTGCTGTCTCAAAGGTGGCAGAGGTGGAAGAAAATTGGCAATGGTAGAGATCTTTCTACTTTTTAGCTTTTATATTAATTTCTAGGTTTACTTCAAGTAACCAGAAAACGTTATGTGTATTATTTATACAGGTAGAAATTCACTGTGCTCTTCACTGTAGCCTAATACATGACATTGTAATAAGCATTGTACGGACACTTGAAGGTTTGCATGGGAATTAAGGGGGCTCCTAGGATGTAGAACTTTCAGTGCTAAAACTGAGACAGTCTCGAGTAAACCAGGACAAGTTGTTCACCCTATCTAAGAATAAAATTCTCAGGTTACTTTTTTTCATTGAGAACTTTGTAGGTTTTACAGACTGTCATTTTTAGTAGTGAATATAGCATTAAAGTTGTCTGAGAACAGCATGAGTATTTTTCCTCCACTCTAATTGATTTGATATTTTATCTTTGAAGTTCAGTGACTTTACTAGACCATCTTAACAATGATTCTTCTGTATCAATTTTTCCTGCAGCATTGCATGTCACCTTTATTTGTAGAATCAAATCTTCACTCAATTCTTGAAAGTTAAAAACAATTATATTAAAAAATATTTGCCACTTTCATTATATTGTCCTCTTCTTCAGATAGCAATTATGCCTTTTTATTCTCTCTGCCATTTATATTTTTCTTATAACTCTTATAAGCCTTATTTTAATTTTTGTTTGCTTTTCAAACTTTATTTTATTGTTGTAAGAACACTTAATATGAGATCTACCCTGTTAACAAATTTTTAAGTGTACAATACAGTATTGTTAACTATAGGTACAGTATTTTCTATTTTCATATACTTTTACTTGCTTTTTTCAATTCTCTTCTCTATAATCCTTACTGTATTTCTCACTTGCTTCAGTTTGACCTTTGTTTGTAGAATTATTATAGTTTTACATTTCACTTTTTCCTATGTTATCAATTCATGTTTCATCTATTTCTATTGTCCTACTATAACTTCTCTGAGCTCTTTCATTTCTGCTTTATGCTCTTGATTTAGAGAACTGGTTGCTTCTTAAAGATGTAAAAATTACAGTTATATATACTTGGTCAAAATGTTCATTTGTTAAATGCAACTTATTTTTTTCTGACGTTAAGTGCTTTCTGTGGTATTTAAAATTTTTGTTTCACCCCTTGTTCCTCTTTGCAGTATCTTTGAAGGACATAAATTATTTCTGGATCAGCTATTTGTTAGAAGTTTGTGGGGAAAAGGGATCAGTGCCATGTTTCAAGCTAGCAAATATTATTCTTAATATTCAGGGTTGTGTGTGTATGTGATGAGTTACTAAAACATTATATCTCTTTAACTAAACTCAGTATTTTGCCTTCTAATCTAATTGATGGGTCATTTCCTGCAAAGGTTGCTTGTCTCTGTGATTCCTCATTCAACCACATCTTCCAGGCTTCCTGAAGCTATCATGAGTACTTATGTATGTTGCTTCAAACAAGAGATTGTTGGTTTTATCCCTTTAAGGGACAAACCTTGGAAAACTGTATTCTGTTGTTTCTCTGAGATCTGCAGCTTGAGCACTTTTTCTTGGTATCTTGATCTCCACTGATTTTGCCAGCTCTTCTTATATATTGTTATATATATACTTCCTAGTGTTGCCATGGATGGCGCTTGCGTTTCTATTACCTTTCCTTGTTGTTTTACTCTGCCATTTTAAAAAACAATTTGAGACAGAGTCTCTTTTGCCCAGGCTGGAGTGCAGTGGTGCAATCTTGGCTCACTGCAACCTCCGCCCTCCGAGTTCACGCGATTCTCCTGCCTCAGCCTCCCGACTAGCTGAGATTACAGGAGCCTGCCACCGTGCCCAGCTAGTTTTTTGTATTTTTAGTAGAGACGGGGTTTCACCATCTTGGCCAGGCTGGTCTTGAACGCCTGACCTCATGATCCACCTACCTCGGCCTCCCAAAGTGCTAGGATTACAGGTGAGAGCCACCATGCCCAGCAAAACAATCTTAACAGTATTCTACATGATCTATTTTGAAAGGACACAGAGCATTAAAATTCTTTATTTTTCTTCAGATGTCTCTGCAATAAAAAATAAAGACTGTTTGTTGTTGTTAAGTGGTTAAAATGATGAGTACATAAAACCAACTGGGATCATTGAATATTTAGGTAACATATCTTGAAGAGTTAATTTTCATGAAAGAATGCTAAGAGAAAAGAGACGAGATGACACCCACCCTAAAGCTGATAGTCAGTGGGTACCTAAGTACAGATGAACCATGTATTTACAGTTGACATTGGGTCTGCTTGAGCAATTATCTGCTCTGATTGTTAGTTCCTATACTGTACCATTTTTTCATATTGTACCATTTTGTTACATATTTTTAACATTACCCCTCTCCCCAATACAAAGTAGAGATTTGTCACTTGTTTGAATACTTTTGTCAGTGTGGCTAGCCAATTTGAAAGAGTTCTTGAATTTTTCCACACTGACCAGATTAACCAGGTAATTGCCATGTATCCAAAGTATTACTTGAAGCTGACAGCAGAATTTCTACTTCCACCTCTTTTTTCCCTTTGACTTTACAGGCAAATTAACTCTATGGTGGCTTTTCTTCTTATCCAAATATTGTATTTATGAATAGGACCCTCTGATTCATATTTTGTATATTAATGCCAAAGCAATGTTTATATACTAACAGTAAATGGGACTGTTTATGCAGTATAGCCTGGCTGGTTTATTATGGTTTCAGGGGAGCTCCTTTCTCAGGACGTGAAAGATCTAGTGTTTGAGATCAATAAACCCTTTCAGAACCCATCAACGGTAGCCAAAAATCCTTTCTGCTAAATCTACTACTTTGGCTCCTTTTCTCCATCAAGGATTAAAGAAGCAAAAACAAAAACACACTATTCAATCATACCCCAAGCTGTGTTAAGCCAATTTGTGCCAGGGGTGATAGTAAGAGTGGTGATTGCCTTCAGATTAATTTTATCTTCCTTCCAGGTCCATATCAAATGTTTGCAACCTACCTTCCATCCCAGCATAACGTGTTTAATTCATAGTTTGTCTGGTTAGATTTTGCAGTGCTTAATGTCTCTATTAATAATGCTAATATTTGATGAATATTTACCATGTGCTTTCCATGCTTTTCCTCATTTAATCCTCAGAACAACCCTATATAAATTTGAACCATTACTATCCCAAGTTATAGTTAAAGAAATTGAAAGTGAGAGATGATAAGCATATTGCGTAAGATCACACAGCTAGATAACAATAGTACCGAGACTCCAACCTGGTCCATCTGATCCCCTAAGAAATGTTGATCCCATGTGCACACTTTCTTCTACTTTGGGCCTCTGTACTTTATATCCTGCTTCCTTAACCTAGTGGTGATTTTTAATTCTGGCTGCAAATTAGAATCACCTCTTAGTTTTTAAACAATATTAATTTCCAGGGATATTAATTTAATCGATTTGGATGGAGATCAGATTGATATTTTTTTAAAAGTTCCCAGAGATAAGAACTACAGTTTTAATCATACATTTTTAATGGGAAAACTTGGATACCTTGATTTGTATATATTAGGTTCTCAAGAAAGGCATCTTTAAGTTAATTAAATGACCATAGATTGTTTTCTGATTTATTTAGTAGTGTTTGTGGTACAGCTATGTATACTGAAAGAACAATGTCCTGGCCAGGTGCAGTGGCTCACACCTGTAAACCCAGCATTTTGGGAGGCCCAGGCAGGTGAATCACTTGAGGCCAGGAGTTTGAGACCAGCCTGAGCAATATAGTGAGATCCTATCTATAAAAAAAAAGTTTGTTTTTTTTTTTTAAAGTAGCCGGGCATGGTGGCACACATCTGTAGTCCCAGCTACTTAGGAGGTTGAGGCAGGAGAATCACTTGCGTTTAGGAGTTCTAGGCTACAGTGAGCTGCGATTGCACCTCTACACTGCAGCCTAGGTGACAGAGTGAGATCTTATGTAGAAAGAAACAAAAAACAAAGAAAGAGAGAGGGGGGCAGAGAGGGAGGGAGGGAGAAAGGGAGGGAATGGAGGGAGGGAGGGAGGGAGGAAGGGAGGAAGGGAGGATGGGAGGAAGGGAGGAAAGAAGGAAGGAAGGAAAATGTCTTAATCAGCCATTTCTTTCAAGGGACCAGGGAGGTCAAAAGAATTTTCATAATAGTAATAAACACCATTTGCTTTTTCATTCTCAGTCTCTCATGAGTGTAGAGTAGTGTTTTCTTGAGGCTACAGGATATGGAATAACATGATGAGTCTGAGAAATAATAGGATATATGGTGGTATACTCTTGTGTTCTAAAATTTTCTCAATTTTAATTTCAAATGTGGTAAGTACAGATAGACATAAGCGCTCCACAGTAGTTTTTAAAATTGTAAAAGGGGTTCTGAAACCAAAAAGTTTGAGAACCACCATCTTAAGTGATGCCTTAGTGGCTCTCGTAAGTAAATAAACATTTAGAAATTGTGAAAATTATACCTGCACTTACAGTACGGCCTGAAATCATTAAAATCTTGCTGCTCATAGTGTAGTCCATCTGGCAGAAGCATCGGCCTACCTGGGAGCCTGTTAGAAACACAGAATATTGAGACCATCCTAGATTTTCTGAATCGAAACCTGCATTTTAACAAGAGCTGCATGTGCTTTGTGTGCCCATTGTAATCTAACAAACACTGGCTTAAGAGAATTAGCCTTATCAATTTTATTTATTTATTGCCCTACATCACTTTTATCACCTTAATGGAACACGAATCTTCTTGCTTGTTTTAACCCTTCCCACTTTGAGCACTATCCTATTGTTTAATTTATCCATGTACAGAAGTTTATGATAAATATTAACATCTCAACTTACAGATGGAAAAACTGAGAAAGAAAAAGCTGGAGAGGTGTGACTATCCCAAAGTCTGGTCAAATGCCAAACTGGGAAGAACATACAGAGACGTTAACTCATGCACTGATGCATCTTGCACTAAAAGATAGGAGATGAGTCGCAAACACACAACATGAAAACTCACCATCATGCAGGCAGGACCTCAGAATTTTTGAATTATAAGAGGCTTAAGGACATTTTCAAACATGAAATAGAGCCACTGGATGATAGCAGATATGAAGGCTTTCTCCTCTGTACTTACACAGGGCTCTATGTTTTGGCCTACTGCAGCACCGATCATTTGGTATTAAATTATTGGTTTATATGTCAGTTGCCCAAGACAGACTCTTATTCTTAAGATCAATGACTGTGTCTTACTTTTATTTCACACTCAGCATTTACCCCAATACTGGGCACATAGAAAGTGCTCAGTAAATACTTCTCAATTTGGTCAGGCTGCCATAACAAAATACCATGGATTAGGCAGCTTAAACAACAGAAATTTACTTTCTCACATTCCTGGAGGCTAGAAATCTAAGCCCAAGGTACCAGAATGGCTCTGTTCCTAGCTTGTAAATGGCCACCTTATTGCGGTGTCCTTACATGGCAAGTGAGGTGGTGGCCTTGGAGAGAGAGCAAGCTCTCATATTTCTTCTTAGAAGGGCATTAATTCCATCACGAAAGCCCCACCCTCATGATATTATCTAAACCTAATTGTCTCCCAAAGGTCCCATCTTCAAATACCATCACATTGGGAATTCAACATATGAATTTAGGAGAATATAAACATTCAGTTCATAACAAATGCATATTCAACAAATGAAGAAAAGTAGTTAAAAAGAGAGTAGATTTCAAGCAAACTAATAAAATGTAATTGGGAGACTATACAACTTTCTGGAAAGATTGTTGTTAAGCTAATCTATCACTTTGGTTTGAGCTCAGATAAGCTGGAGAGGCTCACCTGAATGTAGCCTCTTGGAGGTTTTTTTCCTTCTTGATTCCAATATTTAAATTTCAAAAATCAATGGTTTACCAAAATGGTTTTCCTAAGTGGTTTATTATGTTTAGTAAACAGCCATGTTTTATTTGGGGTATAACTTATCCCAAGTAATTTTACTTTTACTTAGAGAATCTTTTTTTTGGAAATGGGGGTACATGGAAAACAGCAGAAGTAGTAATGAAAAGAGTATAGAAGAAAGAAATAATATGGAAGGTTTTTGTTTGTTTGTGGGATTTTTGGGTTTTTTTCCTGAGACAGGGTCTCATTCTGTCACCCAGACTGGAATGCAGTGGCGTGATCTTGGCTTCCTGCAACCTCCGCCTCCCAGGCTCAAGTAATACTCCCACCTCAGCCTCCCTGGAGGCTGGAAACACAGGCATGTGCCACCACACCCAACTAACTTTTTAAATTTTTTTTTTTTTTTTTTTTTTTTTTTTGAGACAGAGTTTTGCTCGTTTCCCAGGCTGGAGTGCAATGGTGCGATCTCAGCTCACTGCAACCTCCACTTCCTAGGTTCAAGTGATTCTCCTGCCTCAGCCTCCCAAGTAGCTGGGATTACAGGCACCTGCCACCATGCAGGGCTAATTTTTTGTATTTTTAGTAGAGAGAGGGTTTCACTATGTTGGCCAGGCTGGTCTTGAACTCTTGGCCTCAAGCAATCCACCCACCTCAGCCTCTCAAACTGCTGTGATTACAGGCGTGAGCCACCACGCCTGGCCCTAATTTTTAAATTTTTTAGTGGAGATGGGGTTTCATCATGTTGCCCAGGCTGGTCTTGAACTGCTGTCAAGTTATTCCCCCACCCCGCCTTGGCCTCCCAAAGTGCTAGGATTACAGGCATGAGCCACTGGGACCAACAGAAGTATATGTTTTATATTACCTTTGCTTTTCACACTTTTAGAGTTCATCAATAGCTCCTAAATTGTACTTATATTTTTTCTGCTTATTCATATTCCATTTCAACACTTATGAAATAAACTATTGTTATGAGGGTTAGCTAACCTTTCATAAAATTTCCCCAAATGTTCCTTTTGGTTTTTTTCATAAATTTATTCTTTATTATTTTTCTTTTATCTATGCATTGCTTTTTTATACAACTACCCAAATATTTTATTTCCTTTGCTAATTATAGGGGCTAAAACAAACTTGTTAAATTAGATTGAATTGAATGAAATAGATATACACATACTAATACAGTATTTTTTTCTCACTAAACAAGTTGAATTAACTGGACTATCTTCTGGGTTCTAGTTGATTCTTTCTTGACAGAGGAATTAAATGGAATGAAGCCACACACATAACTGTACCTTCTCATGTGCTATTCACCTATTACCAATTTTCTTTCAAAATGTTTTATTAAGAGTGACATCAGCAGGTTAGTGGATGAGGAAGCTTCAGGCCCTTGTTCCCTCATGGAAACACCAAATAAACAGCTAGGGTGACAAAAATAACTTTATAGGAACTCTGAAAACAAGTCAAAGATCTACAGCAACCAAACAAAAGCTCAACCAAGAAAAATCTACCTTCAATATGGTAGGAAATTTCATAGCATTTTTACTTACCTTGTCTCACCTTCCCAGCATGGTGAAATCTGGAGGAAGTAGCCTAATTCCTGGTTTTCCCTTTGGGATGGAAAGAGCAGGGTAGAATTGTTTGCAACATTCTGACCTTTCTGTGGATCACCTGAGGGTCTAGTCTTGCCTTGCCTGACTCAGAGCTCAGACAGGGGACACTGGCATATTTTGGATCTCAGGCTAGAAACTGTAGAAGGCAGTGGTGGGTGTGCACATGAAAACTGCAAAGGGAATGCAGATCCATGGGCACTTGGGGGCAAGACAGTATGGACAGAGCATTACAATAGGACATCTAAGGCCATAGGAAGCTAGGATGAGACTCTAGGGAATCAAGACTTTTCAATGCAGCCAGAGATAACTAGGGTGGATGGTGGGGGAAACGCACCCATAGACCAAGTCAGGACACATGTTCAGAAAAGACCTGAGAAGACTTTAAACCATAACCCCAGTCTGATCTTTAGGTTCAGGGGCTCATAAATTACTGAAGGTTTTCCATGGCAGTTTGCAAGATTGGAGAAGGTGGCTGTTTTTTTAAATACCCAACTTAAATCACAAGGGATGCAAGGAAACAGAAAAACATAACCCATTTGAAAGGGCACAATACAACCGCAGAAACAATCCCTGCAGTAACACACATCTCAAACTTACTTTAAAACAACTCTCTTAAGTATGCTCAAAGAGCTAAAGGAAATTAGAAAAACAGTGTAGGAACAAAATAAAAACCTCCACAGACAGAAATTATAAACAGTAACAACAATAAGGAAATTCTGGAAGTAAAGCATGTAAGAACTGAATTGAAAAACTCACTAGAGAGGTTCAACAGCTGACTCAAACAAGCAGAAGAAGGAGTCAGCAAACACGAAGTCAAGTCTTTTGAAATTATCAAGTCTGAGGAGCAAAAACAGTGAAGACAAGTGAACAGGGCCTATGAGACTTATGAGACACCAACAAACAGACCAACATAGGATTGTAAAAATTGCAGAAGGAGAAGAAAGAGAGGGAAAGGGGCAGATAGACTATTTGAGGAAATAATGGCTGAAAACGTCCCAAATTAGCAAAAAGGCATGGCTATGTTATCCAAGAAGCTCAATGAACACTAAGTAGGATAAACCCAAAGAGACCCACAATGAGACACCCTATAATCAAATTGTCAAAAGCAAACGACAGAGAAGTTTGAAAGCAGCAAGAGAAAAGTGATGTTCACCATGTACAAGGAAGCCTCAGTAAGATTATCAGTCGATTTCTCAGCAGAAACCTTAAAGGCCAGAAGGAATGACATTATATATTTAAACTGCTAGAGTGAAAAAAAAAAATCAACCAAGGATTTTATGTATGGCAAAACTGTCTTTCAAAAATGAAGGAAGGCCGGGCATGGTTGCTCACACCTGTAATCCCAGCACTTTGGGAGGCCCAGGCAGGTGGATAACTTGAGGTTAGGAGTTCGAGACCAGCCTGGCACACATGGTGAAACCCTGTCTCTACTAAAATTACAAAAAAAATTAGCCAGGTATGGCAGCCACACCCGTAGTCCCAGCTACTTGGGAGGCTGAGGCATGATAATCACTTGAACCCAGGGAGAGGAGGTTGCAGTGAGCCAAGATCATGCCACTGCACTCCAGCCTGGGTGACACAGAGAGAATCTGTCTCAGAAAAAAAAAAAAAAAGAAGGAAGAATTAATATATTCCCAAACAAAAGCTGAATGCATTCATTACCATAGACTTGTCCAACCAGAGATGCCAAAAATGGGTTAAGTTGAAATGAAAAAACACTAGAAAGAAACTTGAAGCCATACAAAAATATGACGTTCTTCAGTAAAAGTAAATACATGGATAAATAGAAAACAACAGTATTATTGTAATTTTTGCTTATAACTCATTTTTTTATTTTATACAGAATTTAAGAGATAAATATGGCCGGGCACGGTGGCTCACGCCTGTAATCCCAGCACTTTGGGAGGCCGAGGCGGGCGGATCACGAGGTCAGGAGATCGAGACCATCCTGGCTAACACGGTGAAACCCCGTCTCTACTAAAAATACAAAAAATTAGCCGGGCGTGGTGGTGGGGGCCTGTAGTCCCAGCTACTTGGGAGGCTGAGGCAGGAGAATGGCTTGAACCCGGGAGGCGGAGCTTGCAGTGAGCCAAGATTGTGCCACTGCACTCCAGCCTGGGCGACAGAGTGAGACTCCATCTCAAAAAAAAAAAAAAAAGAGATAAATATGTAATAAATAATTATAAATCTATGTTAATGCGCATAACATAGTGTTATAAAGATATGATTTGTGACATTAGTCACATGAAGTAGGG
The DNA here is from genome assembly GCF_006542625.1 of Nomascus leucogenys. Lineage (NCBI taxonomy): Eukaryota > Metazoa > Chordata > Mammalia > Primates > Hylobatidae > Nomascus > Nomascus leucogenys. The sequence goes on from NC_044385.1 coordinate 66,109,085, forward strand.
GCAGAGCCTATGAGTACTGTTTTTGTATTTGATTAAAATTTCATTAGTTGGGAATCTTCAGAGAAACAGAACCAAAAGGAAATTATAGACAGGTAAGATAGACAGATAGAGACAGAAACAGAGAGAGAGAGACAGAGGGTAAATATTTATAAAAGGAGATTTCTTATCAGAAGTTGGCACCCATGATTATGAAAGCTGAGAACTGCAGACCTGCTGTCTGCAAGTTGGAAACTCAGGAAACCTTGTAGTGTAATTCCAGCCCAAGTCTAAAGGCCTAAAAAATCAGGGGAGCTGATGGTGTAAATCGTAAACCAATGGCAGGAGACTGACATAGTCGGAAGATGTATAAACAAGAGCAACTGTATCTTGAGCAGGGGCTGGGTAAAATGAGGCTGAGACCTGCTGGACTGCATTCAGACAGTTAAGGCATTCTTAGTCACAGGATGAGATAAAAGGTCAGCATGAGATGCAGGTCAGATGGATCTTGCTGATAAAAGAGATTGCAGTAAAGAAGCTGGCCAAAACCCACCAAAACCAAGATGGAGACAGGAGTGACCTCTGGTTGTCTTGGCTACTACACTCCCACCAGCGCCATGACAGTTTACAAATGCCATGGCAGCATCAGGAAGTTACCCTATATGGTCTAAAAAGGGGAGGCATAAATAATCCACTCCTTGTTAAGCATATAACAAAGAAATAACCATAAAAATAGGCAACTAGCAGCCCTTGGGGCTGCTCTGTCTATGGAGTAGCCATTCTTTTATTCCTTTACTTTCCTAATAAACTTGCTTTCACTTTACGAACTCGCCCTGAATTCTTTATTGTGCGAGATCCAAGAACCCTTTCTTGGGGTCTGGACTGGGACCGCTTTCTGGTAACAACGTCTCAGCTCAAGCAGGCAGACAAGAAAAAAAAGGTGCAAATTCATCTTTCCTTCCCCTTTTGTTCTATTCAGATCTTCAGTGGATTGGATGAGGCCCACCCACACTGGGAAGGCCATCTACTTTACTGAGTCCACTGATTCAAATGCTAATCTCACCGAGAAACACCCTCACAGACACACCCAGAAATAAGGTTTAATCTGGGCACTCAGCGGTGCAGTCTAGTTGGCACAGCCTTGCATTCCAGGAATAAATCCCACTTGTTCAGGGCGTATAATCCTTTTTATATGCTGTTGAATTCAGTTTGCTAGTATTTTATTGAGAATTTTTGCATGAATATTCATCAGGGATATTGGGCTGTAGTTCTCCTTCCTTTGTCTGGTTTTGGTTTCATGGTAATGCTGGACTCATAGAATGAATTAGGAAGTGTACCATCCTCTTTAATTTTTTGAAAGAGTTTGAGAAGGATTGGTATAAATTATTCTCTAAATGTTTGGTAGAATTTGCCAGTGAAGCCATCTGCTCCTGAGTTTTCATTGTTTAGAGGTTTTTGATTACTGATGCAATCACCTTTTAGTTTAGGTCTATTAGATTTTTCATTTCTTTATGATTCAGTCTTGGTAGGTTCTGTGTTTCTAGGAATTTGTTCATTTCACTAGGTTATCTAATTTGCTGACGTATAATTTTTTTTTATTTTTGTAAAATCAGTCATAATGTCCCCTCTTTCATTTCTGATTTTAGTTATTTGAGACTTCTCTCCTTTTTTCTTAGTCCTTCTAGCTAAAGGTCTATCAATTGTGACCTTTCATTCAGCATATGAAAATCAGTCAATGTAACACATCATATTAATAGAATGAAAAACAACACCATATGATCCTCTCGATGCATAAGAAGCACGTGACAAAATTCAATATTCTTTCATGATAAAAACACTCAATAAGTGAAGAACAGAAGAAAACTACCTCAACATAATAAAGGCTATATGTGAAAAACTCACAGCTAACATCATACTCAACTGTGAAAGACCGAAAGCTTTTCCTCCAAAATCAGGAACAAGGCAAGCATGCCTCCGTTCACCACCTTCATCACTTTCAATATAGTCCTGAATGTCCTCGCCAGAACAATTAGGCAATAAAAGGAAATCAAAAATGCATTTTCACTTTGGAAGGAAGAAGTAAAAGTAGCTCTGTTCACAGAAGATATGATCTCACATGTCACACACACACACACACAATGATTATAACTGATACATTCAGCAAAGTTGTAGGATACAAAATCAACACACAAAAATAAGTTGCATTTTTATGCACTAACAATGAATAATCCAAATAGGAAATTTAAAAACAATTCTATTTATTATAGCATCAAAAGAATAAAATGCTGGAATAAAGTTAACCGCCGAGGTGAAAGACTGGTGTCGCAGGAAAAGGGTCCTAATCCAGAGCCCAAGGGAGGGTTCTTGGATCTCAGAAAAGAAGGAATTCAGGGTAAGTCCATAGAGTAAAGTGAAAACAAGGTTATTAAGAAAGTAAAGGGCTGGGCGCGGTGGCTCACGCTTGTAATCCCAGCACTTTGGGAGGCCGAGGTGGGCGGATCACGAGGTCAGGAGATCAAGACCACGGTGAAACCCTGTCTCTACTAAAAATACAAAAAAATTAGCTGGGCGTGGTGGTGGGCGTCTGTAGTCCCAGCTACTCGGAGAGGCTGAGGCAGGAGAATGGCATGAACCCGGGAGGCGGAACTTGCAGTGAGCCAAGATTGCGCCACTGCACTCCAGCCTGGGTGACAGAGCGAGACTCCGTCTCAAAAAAAAAAAAAAAAAAAAGAAAGTAAAGGAATTTAAAAAATGGCTACTCCGTAGACAGAGCAGCCCATTTTTATGGTTATTTCTTGATTATATGCTAAACAAGGGGGTGGATTATTCATGCCTCCCCTTTCTAGACCATATAGGGTAACTTCCTGATGTTGCCATGGCATTTGTAAACTGCTGTGGCTCTGGTGGGAGTGTCATAGTGAGGACAATCACAGGTCACTCTCATTGCCATCTTTGTTTTGGTGGGTTTTGGCCGGCTTCTTTACTGCAACCCATTGTATCAGCCAGGTCTCTATGACCTGTATCTTGTGCTGACCTTTTATCTCATCCTGTTAGTTAGAATGCCTTAACCATCTGGAAATGCAGCCCAGTATGTCTCAGCCTCATTTTACCCAGTTCCTACTCAACATGGAATTGCTCTGGTTCACATGCCTCTGAAAAAAGGACATTATCAACAGAGTGAAAAAGTAACCCACAGAATGGGAGAAAATATTAGCAAATTTTATATCTGATAAGGGATTATTATCCAGAATATGTAAGGAATTCATACAACTCAACAACAACAAAACAAACAACCCAATTGAAAAATGGGCATAGGACCTGACCTGGATAGACATCTCTCCAAATAAGATATACAAATGGCCCATCAACATATGAAAAAAAATGCTCAATATCATGAATCATTAGGGAAACACAAATGAAAAGTACAATAAGATACCATTTCACACCGATTAGGTTGGTTATTATCAAGAAAACAGAAAATAAGAAGTGTTGGCAAGCATGTGGAGAAATTGGAACCCTTGTACATTGCTGGTGGGAATGTAAAATGGTGGAGCTGTTGTAGATAATAGCATGGTGATTTCTCAAAAAATTAAACATAGAATTACCGTATGACCCAGCAATTCTACTTCTAGTGTATACCCAAAAGAATTGAAACTGGGGACTGGAACAGATATTTCTACACCGATGTTCGTTGCAGCATTATTCACAATAGCTAAAAGCTGGAAACAACCCAAATGTCCATCAATGGATGAATGGATAAGCAAAATGTGATATTTACATACAATGAAATATTAGCCTAAAAAAAAACATGGATGAACTTCAAGGACATTATGCTAAGTGAAATAAGCCAGTCATAAAAAGACAAATATCATATGATTATACCTCTGATATCTGATACCTAGAGTATTCAAAATTGTCAAGACAGAAAGTAGAATAGTGGTTGCCCTGGGCTGGGAGGAGGTGGAATGAAAAGTTAGTCTTTAACAGACAGAAAGTTTCTGTTAAAGGAGATGGAATAGTTCTGACAATGGCATTAATGGTTGCCTAACAATATGAAAGTACTTAATGCCACTAAACTGTACACTTAAAAATAGTTAAAATGGTACATTTTATGCTATACACTTAACCACAATAAAAAAATAGTAATACCAGAAAAAATCACATAAAAAAGTCAGATGGCTCACTAACTTTCTTTTTTTCCTGGAAATCTCCTGCCTGGGGCCCACCTTCTCTCTCTCTAATCTGGATGCTCTCATCTCCAGCAACCCAGTGGCCATCCAGGACCCTCCCTACCCAGCTCCATTGTTGGAGCCACAGCTTCCTTAATTTATTGCTTGATTTATTCCCTGGTTTTGGTGGATAACACTCTCTGTGAAAGGGTGTGTGACATGTTTATAGCAGCACAATTTGCAATTGCAAGAATGCCACTGCACTTTTGTGCATTTGTGGAACTAACCCAAATGCCCATCAGTGACCGAGTGGATAAAGAAACCGTGGTGTGTGTGTGTGTGTGTGTGTGTGTGTGTGTGTGTGTATGATGGAATACTACTCAGCCATAAAAAGGAATGAATTAATGGCATTCACAGCAACCTGGATGGGACTGGAGACTATTATTCTAAGTAACTCAGCAATGGAAAACCAGACATTGTATTTTCCCACTCATAAGTGAGAGCTAAGTTATGAGGATGCAAAGGCATAAAAATGACACAGTGGACTTTGGGGACTCAGGAGGAAAGGGTTGGAATATGGTGAGGGATAGAAGAATATTAACTGGGTTCACTGTATACTGCTCAGGTGTAGCAAAATCTCACAAATCACCACTAAAGAACTTACTCATGCAACCAAATACCACCTGTTCCCCAAAAATCTGCGGAAATAAAAAATTAAAAAAAAAGAAAGGGCGTGTGAGTATTACATCTGAGTCCCTGCATGTCCACAATGTCTTTATTTTGCCCTTAGTCAAATTGCAGGTCGGTTTTCCTCAGAACACTTAAGGCATTTCTCCATTGACTTCTGGCACCCAGGTGAATGTTTTCCACCTTCTGTCAACGCTTTTGTTAGTGTATTTCCACCCCTACAGATGATTCCTATCTTTTAAGATTTATTTACTCTGATTTCTAATTTGAAGACTGTCTTTCTGTACTTGTGTTTGTAAAGTTAGGAAAGCAATTGGTGAGAATCAGTCACTGATATTTTCTCTCCATGTTTACCTATTGTGTTTGCTATTTTGTTCCTTGCTGTGCCCAGGAAGTTGTTAGAATTTCAGAGCTATGTAAGCTGACTGTATAAAAAGGGACTTCATAAATTGTCCATGGTCATATATCTTCCTTGATTTTGTGTTTCATTCCAAAATAGTTTTGGGGTTGGAAATGCTATTTATTTTCTTTAAAAATAAAAAAAGTGCATCCCCAGGTGAAGAAAACATCAACTTAGTAAAAACTCCAATTTGTTTAAAAACTTAATTTGTAAACTATTAGGTGTTACCTTCATCTTTTCTTTTCTTTCCTTTCTTGCTTTCCTTCCTTCTCCTCCCCTCTCCTCTCCTCTCCTCTCCTCTCCTCCCCTCCCCTCCCCTCCCCTCCTTCCAGAGTCTTTATCACCTAGGCTGGAAGTGCAGTGCTGTGATCCCAGGATTCCCTGGGCTCAGGTAATCCTGCCTCAGCCTCCCACGTACCTGAGACTACAGGCACATGCCACCATGCTCAGCTAATTTTTGTGTGTTTTGTAGTGATGGGGTTTTACCATGTTGCCCAGGCTGGTCTCGAACTCCTGGGCTCAAGTGATCCTCCCACCTTGTCCTCCCAAAGTGCTAGGATACAGGTGTGAGCCACTGTGCCTGGCCCACCTTCGTGTTTTCATTTTAGATTGTTATTATCACCTGAAGACCAGTCATTGCAGAGACTAGATCCTGCCATCTCCTAAGGTGTAACACTGAGGGTTAAGAAAACATATTTCATATTTTATTTCACTTTTCTTTTGTTTTCTGTTTTATTTTGTGGCTTTGTGTTCCCAAGTGTTTTCAGTTTTTAAATAAATATTTAAGACCCATATCTATGTTTGGATGCATGCATACTCAACATCACCTTCAGTTAAACCTTCCGCATTTTGCAACAAATGGCAGAAACTGACCTTGATATTTTCCAAGAGGACAAATTCATAAATACGAAAACAGAAAAGAAAATCCTGCATCAAGATAGCAAATGACTTAGTGCAGCTTCTGTAGTGAAATGAAGACAATTCACAAGGCCAGCATATTTATAAAATGTACAGTAAATTATATAGTACCACAAATAAGCAAGATAATATGAACCTGAGCCTTTCTCTTGATGCTGAGAGTTTTTATATATCTAACTCATGTGCTTCACCTTCAGTGAGTTTTGTCCAAACATTCTGGAGAAATCCCCAGGGTAAATCTATCATTTAAAATCCTACTTCTAGCTGGGTGCAGTGGCTCATGCCTGTAATCCCAGCACTTTGGGAGGCCAAGATGGGTGGATTACTTGAGGTCAGGAGTTCGAGACCAGCCTGGCAAATATGACAAAACCCCATCTCTGCTAAAAATGCAAAAAAAAAAAAAAAAAAAAAAAAAATTAGCCAGGTGTGGTGGTGCATGCCTGTAATCCCAGCTACTCAGGAGGCTGAGGCAGGAGAATTGCTTGAACCTGGGAGGCAGAGGTTGCAGTGAGCCAAAATCGCCCCACTGCACTCAGTCTGGGTGACGGAACGAGACTCTGTCTCAAAAAATAAATAAATAAAATCCTACTTCTGCTTGGTTATAGATGGTTTGTCTGAAAAGAAATAAAACTAGCTGTTGTGGTTTTTTTTTTCATGTAAATATGGAGTTTTTAGAAAACACCGATAAAGGAAGTCTATAAATAACTTTTCAAAACTGGCCAATACTCAGCTTTCCTGACTGAATAAACCTTTCCAGCAATGCAGCTAGCCGTGAGACCAATAGGTTAATATGAAGTTCACAGCACTTTATTTTTTTTCTAATTTGTCCTTTGATAAATACTGAAATGCTACATGGTAAGGCAGAGGAAGAATAGGAAATGACACAAAGTATTAGATAGCACATAAACAGAGTCAGAGGCATGGTGTCCACACAGGCTGGATTTTCTCCAGGTGGATGCACTTCCAAACTCAGGGCCTTTCTCAGCAACAGGCGACTCCTCATTCTCAGCCTTTTCTCTGTTCCTTGCAGCCCTCTCAGCAGATTCACCTGTTTGTTGCTGCCTCCACCACTCTCTCTATCCCAGGATATTCACACCCTCCTCCTTCTCCCTCTTCAAGCCTTAGTGGAAAGGAGAGAGGACCCAATATGTCAGCTGCCCTGTTATTTGCTGTTCTTGAAGACAGGTCCTGTTAAAATGGGCTGAGCGCATAAAGGGCAGAGGCACGTGATGAATCACAGCCTGTGGTGGGGTGTCTTCCTTGCAGTAAGCACGACACCAGGGCTGTTCACTGTCACACCGTATCCTTCTGAATGACTGTCCATTACTATCTGGGGCATTACTATCTCTCAGTGAGGTTAGGGAATTATCCCCATGTCACCTCAATGCCCACATCCTTCTTACCACACCGTATGCCTCTGGCCCTTCTGAATGACTGTCCATTACGATCTGAGGCAATTCTATCTCTCAGTGACGTTAGAGAATTCTCCCCATGTCACCCCAATGCCCACATCCTTCTTACCACACCATAAGCCTCTGGCCCTTATGAATGACTGTCCATTTACTATCTGAGGCATTACTATCTCTCGATGATGTTAGGGAATTCTCCGCCTGTCACCTCAATGCCCACATTCTTCTTACCACACCATATCCCTCTGGCCCAAGTTACAGAGCCTAACAAAGTTCTAAGGTTAGCAGTTTCTGGCTCCCAACTGGAAGCCTTCTGAGTCCTCTATCACCTGCACTTTGATTTCCTCTCTTACACAGCACACCTCTGCTGCCCCAAGGCTACCACTGAGGAAGGGCATGTGTGTCTCTTGTTCCTAGAGAAGTTGCCGACAACCTCCTCTAGGGAGCACCCATGGCCTCTCCAGTCCTGGCTGGTGCCAGGAGAGAGTGGACAGCATTTTCCTTCCACCACACTTAGGTGTGTGTCTCCCATGCTACTCCCACTTCCCACCTCCCTCCCCCACACCAAACCCCAGTAGCAAATGACTTTGGGGCTTGTCAAGTCGTTGAGTAAGAGCACTCAAAATTGGATTGGACATGCCATTTTTGTTGAAATGGAAATGCTGATTTTGTGAAATGAAGCTTGACTGGCAAAGAATGTTTTCACAATAGCTATGAAGCCTCAGGAGGCATGTATTCATGTCCTTCCCATAATCTTCAAGTGCTGGATGTAACCTGGTAATGCTTTTAAGGCAGAATTCATTATGCCATCATGAGGCGCCACTCTAAACCAGTCTGAGTCTGATGAGTCTGGTGGACTGCCAGAGAAGCCCCCTGCCCATCACCCTGCAGTGAATTTGCTTGAGCACAGTGAGTGAAAGTGGAAAGAACTATGTCACAACAATTCAGGGGTAGAGGGAAGTGCCTGTATCCTGACTTCCGTGTTCACACTCTGGAGAGAGGCCATTCCCCATTTCAGCAATGACACCACAAGGCTATGTGGTGGCCTCAGCCTTTGAGTACTGCAGAGAACGTGGGTCCAGTGTGCCAGCTGAACTCATTAGGACAGAAGCAGGAAAGATGATGTGTCAGTTAGCCGTGGCTACTATAACAGAAATACCATAGACTGGGTAGCTTAAATGGCAGATTTTGTTTCTCACCGTTCTGGAGTCTGGGAAGTCCAAGATCAAGGTGCCAGCCAATTTGGTTCCTGGTGAGGGCTCTCTTCTTTGGTATGTCCTCACAAGGCAGTGAGAGAGAGAGAGAGAGAGAGAGAATGAGAGGGAGAGAGAGGAAGCAAACTAGCAAGCTCTCTTATGTCTCTTATAAGGGCACTAATCCCATCATGAGGGCTCCACTCCCATAATGTAATGTATTCCCAAAGGTCTCACCTCCAAATATATATATTTGCATATAAAAATATCACATTGGGAACTAGGGTTTCAATATATGAATTTGGGGGGCACAAAGGTTCAGTACACAGCAGGTGGAGTGGCATTGGAGGGCCCCTGCAGGGCCTGCCTGAGGCAGTGATGAGTGGTACTGGTGACAGCAGTCGCCCTAGAGGCACAGTGGGAAACTGCACAACAGTGGGTACCAGAGGTGGAGGTGGAGAGCTTCATGCAGTTTTAGGGAACTGACGCCTGGACATAGATGGTCCTAATGGAGGCTTGGATGGGAGAGGAAATGTAACTGCGGGGAGTCACACAGGGGAGCCAAAAGGAATGTCAGTGAGAATGAGAGAACCCCAGGGATTCCCATTTATAATTAAAGGCGATGGGGAGGTTCCTACAACTACACAGGGGTTAACATAAAGCAGCAAAATCAAGGTGATATTAATATTAATATGATGCCACTTTAATCTCTGAAAAACATGGTTTATAGCTGTAAGAAAGAAATGTTGACCTAATTTATCTCCACCATCATTTAACTGGGAGAAATAAGAAATTATTCCTGTTACTTGTACGAGTCTGTGTTTGTGGCAGAAAGGGTCCAGGTGACCTCCTGGTGATCTGATTCCAATCTGAGTGAGTATTTGAGCTTGAGCCATTCAGACACGTGTGAAACTTATCCTTTTGGATGTGCTGATGCTTTCCCGTTGGCAAACACTAGCTCAAGTCACCAGAAACATCATACAACAATTGCACATTTCCCATCCCCTTGCTGTTTGCTTTCTGTGGCTCCTAGGGCTTTGCTGAGCAGCCACACTGCACAACTGCCTGTTCCAGCCCCACACCTGGGCATCTTGTGGAACCTCTGTTTGTCACAGGGGTCTCTCCTCTGCTGCTTTGTGGGGAGGCTCCGCTTATATCATGTGACTCTTGAACCCTGGGCTTTTCCAACAGATTCCTGTGTCAATTTTTAGCTCCAATTGTCACCATTGCTTTAAACCTGCTCATCAAGGCCTGCAACATCCTGGGTGATGCATCTCCTTTCTTAGGGTTTCTTTGTTGTTGTTGTTTGTACTAACTTTTCACCCAGACTCTAATATCTGTGTAGAACCACTTGAAAAAAAGAAAATTAAATTTTGCTCTCTCAAGAGACATGCCCGCCTCTCCTGGGGCTGCCAAAACACCCTGAATGTTCTTGGGTAAAACTCCTCCACTGCACAAAGTAAGTGGGACTCAAGCTGTAAATACACCTCATTCACCACCAGATCCCATTTTAACTTTGTAAAAGCTTGCTTAATTCACAGATAGGTACATTTATTTGTGTGCCTGGTCCCATAGTAGATTCAAAGTATCAGACATGTTCCCTAATGTCAGAGACTTTGCAATCTGGCTCATCTAAGAAAACACGGGTGTTAAAAAGAACTAACAACAGTGTTAGAAAAAACAATGCTTAATACTTTCTATCTCTTACTGACAAGTCTTTAACACCTTAAGTGTAGTAGTCACTGCAAAAGTCTCTCCTTTTTTGTTCTTCTGTCTCTTGACTTTCTTACCCTGAATCTAGATCTAATATTAACATCCCACTGCATAATCTAGAGTTTATGCACTGTATGACCTTCAGCAAGTTACTTAATTTTGTCATGTCAGTTTTTCATATGTAAGAGGAAGGAATAGATGTTTTCTTATAAATTCGAAAATCAACGTGAAGAACTTAGCCTCTTTTTTTTTTTTTTTGAGATGGAGTTTCACTCTTGTTGCCCAGGCTGGAGTGCAATGGCGTGATCTCGGCTCACTGCAACCTCCGCCTCCCAGGTTCAAGTGATTCTCCTGGCTCAGCATTCCAAGTAGCTGGGATTATAGGCCCCCACCACCATGCCCAGCTAATTTTAATATTTTTAGTAGAGACGGGGTTTCACCGTGTTGGTCAGGCTGGTCTCAAACTCCTGACCTCAGGTAATCCACCCCCCTTGGCCTCCTAAAATGCTGGATTACAGGCGTGAGCCACCGTGCCCAGTGCCTCATTCTTGATAAATAATATTTATTGACTTGGCAAATAGCTGATAAGTATTAGCTATTGTTAGTGTATTAGAAATATTATGAATTGCCATCCTCATCATTTTATTTGTCCATAGATGAGATAATGTCAATAGTTCCCGTTCCACAGTTCATGGCAGTGTGCATGGTACTTTATACAAGCTGGAGCAGCTGCTCAGATGGTAGAACTCATTGGCGTGGATGGCTTTTTTTTTCTTAGCTGATGATTGATTGATTCAGAATCATGAGGGAAGAGGAGGGGAAACCATTCCATGCCACAAAGTCTTGGGGACCTGACCATAGTTTTAATAATGGGGTCAAGTGGCTACTCTTCATCACAGGTATGTTCTGTCGTCCTTTAAACATGAGGGTGTCACAGCTGGAAGAATTTCATTTCAGCAACTGTACTATTAAATCTTAAATTATATGTGTGCAGCTCTTTGACATTTTCATTGTACTTTTGCATATATTTGCTTATCCTATTTCACAGGTGACGAAATTCTGGCTTAAAGAAGTAACTCCACTCTTCCCCCCTCAAAAAAAATGGGGCTGAAGTAGAATGCAGATATTTTAAACTCGATATTAAAAACTATCCTCTATGACATTGTGGCCTTCTCTTTAATATCAGGTCCCGTTGGACATTACTCCCTTAATAGCTGTTTCTTTTCTTTTCACCTTACATATTTTCTCTTTCTTTTGGGCAGGGTTCCCTCATTTTGTACTGATGTTAATTATGGAAGACTTAGCAGTAATTTAAGAATCAATTACTTGTATTATCTTTTTTTGGTTTTGGGATGACAGAAAAATGTATTCCTTAAAGAACAAGGCTTTAGTGTGGAAATACAATATACACTGAAAAGGGGCTTGTTCCTTTTCAGATTGACATGAGCACATATCTGGAGTCGATTGTTCAGTTCTGACACCCCCAGAGACTAGGCATTTGGCACTTATTTCTCTAATGCCCACTATTACACATACATTTTAAAGTTATTGTTGATGATAAGAATATAAATATCAACTAATAAATAAAAATTTTCCAGAGAAATACATACGCATGTGTGTAGATGTATATGTATACCTGTGTATACATATATTCATGCATTTATTTTAAAACATACATTTGCATGCAAAAAATACAAATGACTCCAATAGAATGATATGATTCTAAACTGAAGCTTTTTTATTTTTAGTGTTTTAGGCAAATGTTTACTTTTTACTGCACTTCTATGGCTGCTTTCTTTTGTGTTTCAGAGTGTGACTGCCATGGTTTTCTGCTCAGCATAAAATTTCTATCTGTGTAAAATTATTCTGATTGCTACCTGCGAGGCTCTGTGATTTCAGATGGTGTGAATTCCTGATGCCATTCATGTAATGTTCAAAAATGCAAATATTCACAGTAGGAATGTCCACAAAAGTCATTTCCCCACATTATACTGAAGAAAAAAAAGAAACAGAAGTATGATAATAGTAAATCGGTATAAGAAGCAAAACACCACGAGGGTGGCAGCTGAAAGTTAAGCTGCGTAAGATAGTGTTTTCTGAGAGTTCCTACAAATCAGGAGTACAACCTTGAATGCTTCAAAGCCTGATTTTCATGTAAAATCAAACTGACAAGGGACTTTCTGCTAGATTTTCAGATTCTACTCTGAACATTTTTAGAACACGCTCCCTAATGTTTATGATTAGAGTGTCTACCTCTTGACGCTCTTTGAGCCAGGCTATTTTTAAGCATCTGCACAGATTTTTTGCTTTCTCGAGCTTCAAGACTTCTGATGTCTGCATGTGAAAGTCAAGCTTCCAGCTGTTTAAATCATAGGCAGGGGGCAGAGTTGGTCCAATTGCTAGAGAAGACTGAACGATTTGGAGCTGGTGGAGTTAAAAATATAAAGAATGGATGAAGAGAGGATTGATTAGGAACACTGGACTCTTGGTATCTGTCTCCATAACACTAACACCTGAGCAGATGAGTGCCCTGGAGTTGAGGTGACCCATTTAGGGATTGTGAAAGTGTTTCCTGAAGAACTCAGTCCACCCTCTTTTTGTTGTTCTTCCATTAATAAAATAGAGCAGGGTTTCTCAACTATGATACTATAGATATTTGGGGCCAAAACATTCTCTGCAGCAGGGCCTGCCCTGTGCATTAGAGGGTGTTTAGCATCCCTGGCCTCTACCCACTTGACGTCAGTAGAAATGCCCTCCCATCCCCCCGGAGTTGTGAAAATCAAAAATATCTCCAGACATGGCCAGATATCCACTGGTGTAGGGGTGGAGGGCAAGATCACTTTTGGCAGAGAACCACTGAAAGAAAATGTTAGATACGCTTATTCACTAAGACAAATTTTTCTAAATTACTTCTCCCAACCACTGTTTTTCCTCTTATCTTTATAAGGGAAGTGATAAAGTTTTACAATTATATGTTCCCTAATATTTATCACACATTTTAAAACTGTTGAATTGTTTTTATATAACAATAGTGCCCACATTATAAAGATAATTCATTTTAAAAGAACTGTTTGCAAATTATTGCAGTATTCTTGTGCCATTATTTTTCTCTTGACCTTCCTTCCTCTTTGACCCCCAATTATCTAGAACCTACCTAAAAAGTAAAAAGAATGGAAGTGGCTATTGCGTCTATAGGGTCAAAAATGTGATACTGCATTTTGGTGAGTTTGCTAGATATAAGAGAAAGTAGAGAAAGCAATATGAGAAGTTATGATGCTAGACTAAATTCTAACTCAGAAAAAGGAGGCTGGTGATATAGTAATATTAGACATTTTAGAAGAAGGTGGCCATGTCCTCTTTATATTTGTTTTGGAGAAGAATGCATTATAGAACAGTCTGTTCTCATGCTGCTAATAAAGACATACCTGAGATTGGGTAATTTATAAAGGAAAGAGGTTTAATTGACTCACAGTTCCACATGGCTGGGGAGGCCTTGCAATCATGATGGAAGGCAGATGAGGAATAAAGGCATGTCTTACATGGCAGCAGGCAAGAGAGCTTGTGCAGGGGAACTCCCATTTATAAAACCATCAGATCTCGTGAGACTTATTCACAACCATGAGAACAGTGTGGGGAAACTGCCCCCATGATTCAGTTATCTTCACCTGGCCTCACCCTTGACATGTGGGGATTATTACAATTCAAGGTAAGATTTGGGTGGGGACACAGCCAAACCATATCAAGAACTTAGATATATACCCTGGACTTTAGACTACTTAAGCAGTCATCTACAATTTTAGAGCTAGACGTAGTTATAGAGCGTAGCCCCCATAAGAAATGTGGGTTTGGAGAGAGTTCCCTCTCTCCAGGTATTCAAGTACATCTACACCATCATGAGATGACTCCCAGTAAGGAATAAGAGAGGAGGCATCCAAAGAATGAGTGTGAAATTGCAAAGAATGGGAACCCAAGAACTCTGATTTTAAATTCCTCTTTAACAGACAACATAATCCTTAACCTTTTGTGCTGTCTATATGATTCATCGAAAACACTGTATTTAAGCTCTTGATATAATACAGACTGTGCCCAGGTTTTGGGGGATTAGATAGATGTTATTGAATCTGTTTTCAGAAATCTTCAAAAGGAGTACTCCAGCCTAAGTCATTTCAGTTTTTTCCTCCACACTTTTTTTCCCTCCACTGCTAAAAAATCCAAACAATAAATTTCATTACTTGCTATTATCACATCAACAAAAAAGGGCATTTTAAACACAAAGTTTGACATTTAAAAACTAAAATAAAAAAAGAAGAGCTTTTACAATGTTGATGAACTCATCTTAGAGTGCATGATTTATGAATACATAAATATTCATGCAGAGTTTTACAGTGATAGCTACTGGAAGAATGAGAACTTAAAAAAAAAAAAAGCCAATCTAGACAGATTCCTTTTCATTCCACCTGCCTCTTTCTTTGTTGCTGGTAGCAGGAGTTTTTAAGAGAGCTGCTGTGGTTGGCGTCCCATTCATCCCAGCCTCCTTTCTAAGCCCCTGTAGCTGATGACGACAGTGTGATTGGTCTTCTGCCTTAGCTCCACTCATTCATTAAATCACTTCTGGTAGTAAACTGTGGCAGGCCTTCCACTTCAACCCCACCAGCCAGTTCCATCACTTTGTCTGAAAGGCCTTTATTGTAACTGAAGCCCAGGAGGAGGTGGTGGGCACAGACCACAGAGAGGGACAGCAGCTCATTCAGGCAGCCGGTTGTGGTCAATGGGTAGGTGGTGGGGGATGAACTCCAAGAAGACCTTAGGGGCTAGGCTGCTCTGCGAAGTTGGCTGCCTGTGTATTCCTGAAACAAGCACTTCCCCAGCAGCAGCCTCCTTGCCACCCACCATGGTGCCCGCGCTCGCCGCCTTCAAGGACAGGTCATTCCAGTTTTACATTGCGGTTTGGGCCCCAAAGTTAATAGTAACAATGAATGTTCTTTGGCTGTTATCCTCCATGCATATATTTCCCTAAGGCCAGGAGAAAAACGAGTGTCTAGGTTTGGGTGTTCTTTGTCCTCTGCAGTGATCCCTTTAAATTTCACCTATTATTTTTCCTTTCAACAGCAAAAACTTCCTAAAGCTTGTAGACAGGCCAATCACAACTGTGAAGCCTTTAGAAATGTTAGATTTTGAAGCATGTTTGAAAAGAGACAACTTTTAGTCTTCTACTTGGGCAAAATCTGCTTAATTTCACGAGCTCAATGTGTCATTTTAAGTGAGCCTATTCATTTTATCCTATCAACATCCTCACTTTCTTCACTTAAGTCTCTCAGAAATTCTGAGTCTAGAGTATGTGTTTTATGGAATCATGTTCACAATTTATTTCTGGATAGAATCTGACTCTAGGTGATACATTTCAAAGGAGAGGTTTTAATTTCTTTGCATACTTTGGTTTTAGCAGAGAAAATTGCTTGTACCATATTCATCCCCAACAAAACAGAAAGTGGAGATATAAGGTGGTGATAGAAAATATAACCAGAAAAGATGCTTATTGTAACTTCATTTTAGTAATATTCTTTTAAAGATAACTTTGCGATCTGCTTTATAGAACACAAGTTATGTAAAATGCGAGTTGCATAAAAGTATGAAAAGATGCTTTGAAATTTCAGGGGTTTCTCCCTCAAATTGTAAAAAAAAAAAAAAAAAAAAAAAAAAAAAAAAAAAAGTACATATGCTTTCCTTAAGGGCCTTTATTTTAAAAGCTAAAGGTTTTGAAATATGTTATCTATTTCTAACCTTCAGAATTCCAAGGTCTGTTTGTAACTTCTGTCCTATGTGGGCTGAGGATACGAAGGCTGAAAACAGAACAAAGCGTGCTTGAAAATGCTGATCTGAGTACTCACAAAGTTCATGACTCTTTTTGAGACACTCACAGTCTTGCATGCCAGGGGCCAGAAGGTGAATGCAAGAAGAGTCAACAGACTTTAATTTTTTAACCAAGTAAGTTTCTCATCAGGATGTGCTACATCATTTTTCTACACCAGTGTAAAATAAACATTCAAGGCCTCTTGTGCAAAAATTATAAAGAATTTCAGGACAATAACACCAGATCATTAAACCAAGTGAGCGGCTCTTATGTGTAATGTTTTTCAAGACAGACATTTTTCCTTCTTACCTAATTCATCTTCTGCTTCAGCTGGGTACTTTGTAACTCAGCGAATGTCTTTGGTTGCTCAGAACAGGCCAGGGAGATCGATTTCATGGTTCATTGTTTAGTAACAAGACAACATGACTTTTGAATAATACCATAAACTGGCAAGACAATTTTTAACTCAAATAGTGTCTTATTAAATGTATATATCATGAATTGTAAGAAATATCATTGCTTCATGTGCCATTAGGAAAGAAAATATGCTAATTAAATATAATGCGTCATCCATCGTAAGATGAAATGCAAATTCAGAGACGTTAAAATGTGAAAAATGTTAAAGATCTTAGAACTGATGTTGTTGTGGATTTCAGTCAAGAGGTCTTACAATACTGTGAGCTAGCTACCGTGATCTCCTTCCCACACAATTTTATAGAGGCTATTTTGTTAATAGAAATGAGGCAGAGAGGGTTAAAGAAATGCGCTAAGATCTCATGTCCTGTTGGAGGTAGAGTGGTGAGATTTGAACTCAGGACCCCTGGCGCTGAGCCTGGTTCTTTTCTCTTACAAAGCAGCTTGTCCCTTTAGCAGGGTCTTTCACTGGGAAAGAGAAGATCCATTGTAAAGAAAGAGAAAATGAACATTCTATGAGAAAAAGGAAAATGTACACACAAATGTTAATGTTTTCTTTTACTGTTTCTCTCTCACTCAATGTATATGTATATATACACACAGATATATATGTGTGTATGTATCTAAGTATATGTACATTGAGAGCATGTATGTGTATTTTAAATGACACTTGGGAAGCAATATCTTTCATGTGAAATTTAACCAATTTATACCTCATTAGTGTCAAGCTGTTGATAATACATATATCTCGTATATTTACTGTAGATTTATGTGTGCATATATACATGCATTTTATATTTGGGGGTGAGTGATATAGTTATTTCTGTGCAATAAACACCATAAAAGTTTAACATAGACTTATACATAAAGTTGCCTATGAAGATGAAAGGCAAGTCAGTGAATAAGCCACAGGGTCAATCAAGAGTAGGTAAGTGTTGGTAACTGTTAGAGTAGGTAAGTTTGCGAGCTGAAATTGCAAAAGAACTTCTTTAGGATATATACCAGTAATTATTTCATCCACCTCACCAACACACACACACGGTGCACAACACACAAACTGTGCACACATACCGCCTTCCTAAGCCTCCTTTTCAATCTTATAATCTCATAATTGAAGTTCATTGTGTGACCGGAAAAGTAAAAAGATTAAGATTTGCACTTATGTTGCTCTCCCTAATGGGCTGTTACTTCGGAGAATGAAATCTCCAGGGCAGTCTTTATCTCTCCATCCCATCTCCATCCTGCTCTGGGAGGAGGAGGGGAAGGCCGGGCTGGGATGCAGAGCTGTGGGAATTTTCTTCTATCCACTGGATGCCCTGTATGGAGAGAGGGGCTGCCCCTGATGAGGGCAGCAGAGCCAAGTGGCCTGGGTGCCTCTGGAATTCCAGGGGGAACAATGGCAAAGGCACACTGTGGTTTGGATCTGCCTTCCAACGACTAAAACTCAGACACCCAATACAAGGCACTGGTGCTAAACAAAAGTCAATATTAAAATCCATCCTTTGGAAGAGGAGGGGTAAAAGGAAAAGGGATTCAGAGAAAAGCTGTTGGCACTGTAGCTTTTAAGACTCAAATAACCAAGGACAAATCCAACTTACATTCTTGCAGAGACATTCTTCAGCCCGAAAGCCACAACTGGTGGAAACCTACAAAAGCCTTGGAAAGTGGTAGACCTAATCAGATTTAGGTGGGAAAAATTAAGTAAGGAATGTGTTGGAAAATAAACTTTAGCTCCTAGCTTCCTCTCCCTTTTTTTCTTTTGCTTTTCTTCCTCTTCTTAGTGAGAGGAAAAGAAAAAAGATATTCATTCTCTTATTCCTTAATTTTCATCTTGCAGCTCATTATCTCAATCAGCACATCACAGTTGAGTGCAATGATTTCTGAGAGAAATTTCAGCAGGTTCTTGTGCTGTTGATGAGCTGTGGCTAATCGCCACAGTTAAAATTCTCTGTCATTACCTGAAATGGATTCTATGTGTTTGATTGGCAGGAAGGTTAAATAAAGAAATACCATACAGAAGTGATCGTGTTCTTTCTTGACTCTTAGGGATCTGGGATGGAAAGAAGGAGGCTAGGGATTATGAAATAGTAACCACCTAAGACCAATTAAATAGCAGGTTTATCTCAGCCAAATGGGGTCCCCAAATAACAGTGTGCATTGAAGGAGAGGCTGCGGGTGCCCAGGGCTTTGGAATATGGAAATCTTCAGGTGAGGAAATTATAAGAATCTGGTATATGAAGAGAATGTTCCCTTCAGGAATACAAGTCAGACCTCATTAGCAGCATTATTCAATTGTTATTCGTGGAGGCTAAAGGGAGATCTTGGAACAGCTGAACAGTGGACTGCCTGCACTGGGACACAGCTAGAAGTGAGGACTGGGAGTTTGAATCACAGCTCACCTCTAGTTTGGTGCTCTACAGTCCCTTTCTGCTTTCAGATTCCCCATCTGTGAAATGAAAGAGATAGAAACTAATTTACCTCCTAGGGTGTCTTCAGGGCATAATGTATAAAAGCGGGCTTGGAAGGAGCAAATGGAGCAATGTGTGGATGTTCTGGGCCAGAGTTAAGGCCAGTTCAGTGGAGAATTAAAGTACATGAGGCTTGAAATGAAAGAATGCAAAATCCCAAACCTACATACCCCACCCCAAAAGAAGAAATGAAAATGAAAGAAAGAAAACTGGAGGCTGAAAGAAGAGTCCAAGGGGCATGATATGCCTCAGGAGCATGGTATGGTCAAGGAGAAGCATCTGAAAATATCTCTGTACGTCAATATCAGATACGCACTGAGACATTAAAGGGTGGCAGTAGGTTTGTAACAGAAGGCAACACAAACAGAAAAGGAAAGGGGAAGCAAATAAGGAATAAAAAAAGTGGAATTTATGGAATATATGCAAATGCATTTAAAAAACCCCACCCAGTTAGAATAAGAAAATGAAAGTTAACCTAAAGCAAACAAAAAGAACTCCTCCCTTTCTTTCCTAAGCAAATAGATTGTTTAAATCACACAGACAGTTAAGCCAAAATGGTTATCTGGTTGCTTCTTGCACACACAATCTTAATTAGCAGTTTCTAGCTTGATCTTCGAATACATAGGATGAGATTCTGGGGAGGACCAAGTAAAATGAGTCATAGGTCAGAACCATGCAAACTGTCTGCAGTGGAAAGCAGGATAAAGCAGGTATTTTCTCTTGGTTGCTTGAAACCACTGGTATAAAGTCACGATGGTTGTATTTGGGGAAGGAAGCAGAGTGGGTGGGTGGCAGATGCCTCCCTTGTTCTTGCCTCTCTGTGGTAGAGTTGGCAGTGTTCTTTGTATTCTAAACAAAGCAAAGGGAACAGTACTGCCTTCCTCTGCCTGTGATAGTACCTTAATTCCTCAATGCCAAGAGATGGCACGGGGGAGCAAAACATAATAAATTACTGATTTGGAAACCAACCAAGATCAAATCTTATTTTCAAGGCAATATGAATGAAAAATAAGCTTTCAGAATTGAGGCCAATGATTGATGCTTTCGTTCTTTTCATTTTAGCAAATGATTAGGTAGTCAAGGCAAAAGCAAATGATACCTAAGTCACCAGCATCCAGGTAATATATCAGAAAATGCCTTTACTGCCACAATCATTGTCCATGGGATTTCAAAACTGTGGTGCTTCTTGGTCACATTTGAATAATGTATGGCCTCCAGGAAAGCATCAGGCGTCTTTAAACTACACACACATTGGTTATTGAACATTTTTATTTGAAACTCAAGAGGTAAGACACAGCAGAGAGTCAAATAGGTTTACCCCCACTTCCTGCCACTTTGCCATTTCACCACTGATAATTCTACATTCCTATGTGGGCACAGCAGGTAGGCACATCCTGGGCAGATGGGCAAATACGCCCACATCTTTGAATTCTCAACACATTTTTCTTCTTTGAGCCCTTTTCCAGAAAGAAGAAAATTTTCCTAGCAATAAGACCTTGGATTACAAGCATTAGAAATGGAAAAATATTCTGGCTTGATTGCAATGTGATCGCAGTTGAAACTGAAAGAAAGTGGAGGAAGCCAGGTAGGTGGAGGAGGAGGGAGCCCTGTCTAAACCTACGGTAGTGCTCACTGTTTAATTCTCCTTAAGGGATGCACACCCTTAAATAAAGAACTCAGGCACTGGGCCCTGGAAAAGTGGTTTTTGGACACATCTTAGTACCTGTCACCAAAGCCTCATATCTTCCATGACATATGGACATTTTAAGATCTGCAAATAAATATGCTGGGCAATAAAAAGACTGCCTGTAAGCTCAGAGTGGCAAATGGAAAACCCTGAGGGATTTTTAAAAATCCTCATATTAAAGGAGATGGGGCCACACAATCATTCTTTTTTAGTTTGAAAAAGAACCAATGCCATTTCATAGAAAAATGGCACTAACCTTTCAATTGGCTACAACCTTTATTCCCCAGGTGCCCCTCCCACACCTGCCCTACTCTTTTTCTATGAAATATGAGTGAATACAGTTTTCCCTGGAAGTGAATCCTAAGACTAAATTTTGTGCTGCTTATTTCAAATGATTAAAAAAAAATTTTTGTGAGCCTTCAATCTTTGAGTTAGGAAAAAACTGCTTATAAACAGATATGGACACAGTTGATGACATTCTTGGCTCAAAAAATAAGCCTTCTTTCAATCTAGCCCCCAAAATAGTATTTGTAAATGATGAATTTGTGGGTAAAGGTACAATTTCCTGTAAATCAATGTACCTTACTTTAGATTTCAATTTAACACACAAAAAACCTTGCCCTTGGAAAACAAATGACATACAAATTGCTTATGATCATCATAGGAAAAGGCCATATGTTATTTGCGTAATTTATCTAGACTTTTATTCCTTTTTCATTGGAAACCTGTATTTCTCAATAATGTTCCAATTAAACTAATACAGCAGAATAAATCTGGGATACCTGTGTTGATAATAAATGGACATAGGCTGATTCTTTGAACATTTTCATTGTAGGATGTGACCTAATAAACAAATAACAACAGATGCTTTTAATGATGACATTGCCATCACATGGCTCGCTTTTTCCAGTTTCAGACCTTCTCAGAGCTATTTCACTTATTAAGGAGAAGAAAAAACAAGGGCTGCTCACTATGACTGAGGACAAATATGAAGGAGTCAACCTTCAGAAAATCCGTCAGTTTCAGCTGTGCTTCCAGAGCATGGAATTGAAGCTACTCTCACTTTTTAGGTGTGTTAGAATAGCAGAATTCTGATTCCCCTTGAGAATATTTGTAAAACTGTTGTATGAATCTGCTTATCTTTTTCAAGTGAATAAGGGCAAAAACATGTTCTTACTTAATGGCTTCTTGTCCTCTCAGAAATAAAATTCCTCACTCCATAAAATTTAGGCATTGTTGTTTTCTGTCTCTTAGGAACATCTGAGCCAATTGGGAGGAACATAGAATGCACCAAAGACAATCTGTTGACTTAGGAGTACTCGCTTGCGTCCCAGGAGCTGCAGAATCTTATGCATAGTTCCCAGGGGGCTGGAGAGCAGTAGGTGGTCTTGGAATCCGTAAAGGGAGGGCTCAAATTTTTAGGTATAGTGGCGTTTTCCATTTATGAGGAGAAAACAGGACATGGTCATCAATGAAATTTAGGGAGCTAGTCTTGAACTTCATGTTTCCGTCTTCCAGAAGTGCTGGCTTGGCAGTCATTTCCTGGGAATTTTATATACTAAGAAACACCTTCCTTTTTCGGTGTAAATAGGATGACGATCTGGGCTCAGGTTTTGAAACTTGTTTCTTTAATATCACATCCTAGCCAAAAGATCTTATTCCATGACTGTTTATGTGACATTTGGTAAGTTATTTTATTTGGTCCTCATTTTTGCCTCCAACAAAATGATGACAATATTTTTTGCCCCAAATAACCTCAAAGGAGTCTTATAACCTCGAAAGAGTCTTATAAAAAATATTTTTTGCCCCAAATAACCTCAAAAGTGTCTTATCTTGTGTGAAAATAAATACAAGTTCCTATATAGGATTATTTTTATTTCCAATAACATGAATCCCAAGACAAGCATGGTTGCAGTATCTTCTGTTTTTGTAGTGTCCTAGGGTTTATACAGCATTTTTTTGCATATGTTAACACACTTAATATTTACAAAATTTCTAGAAAATAAACCAGGTAGATTTTTTTTTCATAAATAATGAAAGGAAGGGCCACAAATTGTTACAGGATTTATTTTACATCGTGCAATCCCAAGAGAGGGGTTTAAAATCTGTGATTTATGATAATCGTCAATAGTCTTTCACTTCTCTTAGGTGCTAGTTATATCAGATCACACAATTTGTACTTCCTGAGGCAAGCAGGTAAAAAAAAAATTCTGATTGTAAAGCACAGAAACTATAGAAATAAGACTGTGACCAGAGGGAGAGAGAGAGAGAAAGAGATCTGAAGTTCTGAAGTAGAGCTTTGGGAGAAGAACCAACAGGAATCCTACAGATTTCCAAATCCTGGCTCCAGTGCCCTCCTGGGGACTTGGGGTATCTTTGCCCTTGGGTTCCAGGACACAGCTTGAAGTCTTACTAATTAATGTAGGATCATAGATTCAACGTGCTTACGGTTACCTTTCTATCCAACTGAAACAACTGTTCAAAGTAATTGCCTTCTCAGGCATAGAATTTTACATTCAGCTCTTTAATCCATGCCGTGTGTCATAAACACAGTGAAGCATTGATGTAATTATGTGGAGGGCAGAGTGAAAATTAAAAGGAGGAAATGCGGTCTGGTGGTTAGATTGGCAGACCCAATGTCAGGAGTTGTGTTTTTGTTTTTGACATGGCAGCTGACTCTGGGGACTCACTTGCTTCTTGGCTCTCTGCTGCCATTTCTAGAGCTCAAGAGACTAGATCTGTCTCCTACTCAAAGGAGCATCACTTTTGATACCCTGGGACCCCTCTGATGGTACTGGATGTCCTTAAAATGGAAAAGTCATAATCCCATGCAGAGCCAAAGCGAATTTCACAGTTGGCCCATACTTCCCTGTCTGCAAAACAGAGGACAGTGCAGAAGTCATGCTTTTTGGGGCCAATTTCAATTATGAAAATAAAAATCAACCTACCTTTTATCTTGTGGCGTAGTTACCAGCTCAACACAGAGAAAAGTACCAGAAAACTCAACATGGAGGAAAGCAACGCAGAGGAAAAATATTGCGGGGCTGACATTTTTTTCTGTGTATTTGAATGGAGATTAGCACCCTTCTTTTGAATTCTTTCCTTCTGCTTTTATAGAACAATCCCTCGTCTTCTGCAACTACGATGTGGCAGTGCTCTGTAGTCCAGACTCCTCTACTTAGGAAAACTTTAGGATTTTCTTATTGGTTAAAAAAAATCAGGGAAGCTCTTATTTACAGATGACATGATCATGTAGAAAAGCCCCCCAGAAATGATAAAAATTAACAAAACATGTAGAGGATCTGTTTGATGAAAGTTATAAAATGCTGACAAATGAAATCTAAGAATATCTAAATAAATCGAGAGACATATTCTGTTCATAGATCGGAAATTTAATATAGTAAAGATGTTAATTCTCCCTAAATTGATCATTAGGTTTAATGCAATTCCTATCAAAATTCTAGCAAAGTGTTTTTTTGTAGGCATACACAACCTTATTCTAAAAGTTGTATTTAAAGATACAAACCCTGAAATAGCTAAAATAATCCTGACAAAGAAGAATAAAGAGGAAGAATCACTCTACCCAATGTTAAGGCTAACTATGGAGCTGTAGTAGTTAAAACAGTGTGATATTGGCATAGGGATGGACATACACATCAATGGCACAGATAGAGAACCCGGAAATATATCCACACAAATATCCTCCTTTGATTTTTGAGAAAAGTGCAAAAGCAACTTTTTCGTTTGTTTGTTTGTTTGTTTCTTTTTGAGACGAATTCTCACTCTGTCACCCAGGCTGGAGGGCAGTGGCCCAATCTTGGCTCACTGCAACCTCCACCTCCCAGGTTCAAGTGATTCTCCTACCTCAGCCTCCCGAGTATCCAGGAGTACAGGCACCTGCCACCATGCCCAGTTAACTTTTATATTGTTGGTGGAGATGGGGTTTTGCCGTGCTGACCAGGCTGATCTCAAACCCCTGACTTCAAGTGATCTGTCCACCTTGGCCTCCCAAAGTGCTGGGATAATAGGAGTGAGCCACTGCACCCAGCCTGCAAAAGCAATTTGATAAAAGATAGCTTTTCAACAAATGATGCTGGAGCAACTGAATAGCTATAGTTATAAAAGTGGACCTCAACCTAAACCTAACACCTTATACAAAAATTAACTCAAGTGAAACACTGACTTAAAAATAGAATGTAAAATTACAAAACTTTTAGAAAAAAAACTTCGGAGAAATCTTCAAACTCTAAAATTAGGCAAAGAGTTCTTAGACTTGATGCTAAAAGTATGATCCATAAAAGGAAAACTGATAAATCAGACTTCATGAAAATAAAAAAAAAACCTTTTGCTCTGCAAAATACCTTATTAACAGGATAAAAAGACAAGCTACAGGCTAGGAAAAAAATATTTGCAAATCGCATATTTGACAAATGACTTGTATCTAGACTAGATAGAATACTCTCCAAACTCTAAAGTGAAAAAAACATGGTCAGGTATGGTGGCTCACACCTGTAATCCTAGCACTTTTGGAGGCCAAGGCAGGCAGATAGCTTGAGCCCAGGAGCTCAATACCAGGCTGGGCAACATAGTGAAACTCTGTCTCTACAAAAAGTACAAAAATTAGCAGGGTGTGCTGGCGCATGCCTGTCGTCCCAGCCACTTGGGAGTCTGAGGTGGGAGGATTGTTTGAGCCCAGGCGGTGGAGACCGCAGTGAGCTATGATCATGACACTGCACTCTAGCCTGGGTGACAGAGTGAGACTCTGTCTCAAACAACAACAACAACAACAACAAAACTATCCCAACTATAGAATAGGCAAAAAACATAAACAAACATTTCACTAAAGAGGGTTTATAGGTAAATATAAAAAGATGCTCAGCATGATTAGCTAGGGAAGTGAAAATTAAAACCCAAATGAGATATTACTACACACTTACCAGAATGTTTAAAAAAAATAGAGACAATACAAAATGAAGGAGGTGAAATTGGATCACTTATACATTGCTAGTGGGAATGTACAGTCACCCTGGAAAACAGTTTGGCAGTTTCTTATAAAATGAAGCATTCAATTATCATGTGATCCAGCAATTTCAGTCCTTGATATTTATCCCAGAGAAATGGAAGTTTATGCTCACACCAAACCCCATATATGAATGTTTATAGCATCTTTATTCATTATAGCCCCAAAATGGAAACAACCCAGGTGTTCTTTGATAGGTGAATATTTAAACAAAGTGTGGTACATCAATGCCTTGGAATACTATTCAACAATAAAAAGAAATGAACTATTGATTCACATGACATGGATGAATCTCAAGAGAATTAAATGGACAGAAAAAAACCCAGTATTCCAAAAGACTACATACTAAATTTGTTTCCTGTTGCTGCTGTACCAAATTACCACAAACTTACTGGCTGAACTAATACAAATTTATTATCTTATAGTTCTGAAAATCAGGAATCCAAAATCAGTCTCTAAAGTCTTGAAAAGTCAAGATGTTGGTAGGGATGGTTCTTTATGGAAGCTCTAGGGGAGAATCCATTTCCTTGCCTGCTGAGGTTCTAGAGGATGCCTACATTCCTTGGTTTGTGGCCCCCTCCTAGTATCCCTCCAGCCTCTGCTTTCATCACCACATCTCCTACTATTATATCTCTGAGCTTCCTGCCTCTTTTTTGTCAGGACATTTGTGATTATATTGGACCACCAAGATAACCCAGGATACTCTCCACCTCTTAACGTCCTTCACTTAATCACATCTACAGAGTATCTTTTACAATATAGAATCATGTATTCACAGGTTCTGGGGATTAAGACATGGACAGGCCATTATTCAGCTATCATGATCCTGCTGGATTCCACTTACGTAGCATTATTATAATGAAAAAGTCCCAGAAATGGGGAACAGATGAGAAGTTGCCAGGGTGCGGGGAGAAGGAGGGTAGATGTGGTTATGAAAGGGTGACAGAAAGAATCCTCGTGATGTTGAAACTGTTCTGTGTCTTGATTGTGGTGGTGCACACACGAACCTACAAGTAGATAAAATTGCATAGAACTAAATACACACACTTGCACAAACACAAATTAGTATAAATATAATGTGAGAAACTTGAATAAGATGGGTGCATTGAGTCCATGTTAATATCCTGATTGTGATACTGTATGGTTTTGCAAGATGGAGTATAGCCATAGATGTTATTACAGAGGGAAAACTAGGTAAAGGGTGCATGGGATCTCTTTGTATTATTTCTCAAAACTGCAAGTTAATCTACAGTTATCTCAAAACAGAATGTTTAAAAATCAAACAAAATAGAAAGCCATAGTTATTATTATAGAAATGTAATAATACGTTGCATTGTTGGAGCACAACTCCAGCTGGTAGTCAGAATTATTTGGGCGAATGATTCTAAGAACACAGACTCCTGACTCCATCTTAGACCTATTTGATTAAAATTGTATGAGATAGAGACCAGGGATCTCCATCTTTAAAAACTTCCCAAGTTACTTATTATCAGTTAGGTTTGGAAACCACAATATTCTATTACGCACCGTTTTTCTGCAAACAGCTTTGCACGTAGTACTTTCTGTTTACATAAAATGTCAAGAAGCACATGGCTCCATCTTACCAAGCTGATCATAAAAGAATAGATAATTCCTCCATATATACTCTTTAGGTGGGATTCTGATTAAGAAAATTTGAGTAATTATAGGAGAAACTTGGGACACTGTGTTAAAACAATACATTGGGTTGACAATTCATGTCTGAATTAACCTACAGAGAAGATTGTTGTTTTGAGGTTCCCCCTAGTAGGAGAGGAGGCTGTTGTTTGGAGGAGATCCTAGCAGGGAAGGTTGACAGGTGTGGACATGAAGAGGGGCCACATAGATTGAAGATACTCAATGTGCTGCTTTGGAAGTGAAATTTACTTTAAAAATTGACAACCCTTCTGCCATGGTACATGATGGTTTGAAGGCTTTGATTATACCTTTGAGAGTTGGTGTGATGAGAGCTTTCATTTTAACTTGCCAAATAGATGGGAAAACCAAAATGTCCAGACACAGAGACTGGAGAATAGATTAAATGGTGATGCAAAAGGCGAAGGTAACTTAAAAACTCTCCTGAGTGGAGTTTTATATGAAGACACTTGGGAGGCAGTAGAAACATATGTCTCTTAAAAGATAACATATGTCTATTATGCATCTCTGACATAAATAGGTGTTGGATGAATAAAGGTAAGAAACTTACAATCTATGAGCCGACACTAGCTCAATTTAATTAATTGGACAATTTTAATTTGGAAGCTGTTCCCAAAAAGCAGAGCCTATGTCCCATCCCACAAAGTTAATTAAGAAAAAAACCTGACTGGGATAATTTAAGATATACAGGCAATTAAAATTATATGTCATGGAAAGAAACAATGCAACAGGTTCCTATGCAAAAAGCCTGTGTATTCACTAAGAACCAGCCCATACACCAGTCGCTGCTTTCCTGGTTGCTGCTTGTTTTCCCATTCCTCTTAGCAACAGAAAGGTTTAATGTTGAAGGTAAGACAGCCAATATTTGAAACTTCATCAGAAAAATCTATGTGGTGAGGTTATAATCCTGTTATTCATTTTGGGTAGCATTTGCTAACATTTTCCCAGGGTGGAAGGTTGCTACGGCAACCTATCCCTGCCCAAATCCTCATTGAGCAGAGAAAAGATGCTCTCCCCTGCCTGTCCGATGCTTATCATGTAGTGAAGGCACCCCCAGGACTGGGACCATTTTCTTAGAGCCATGGCCTCTGGAATAGAGGTGCAATCACTGGCCATATATAGAGAGGAATGAAGAATTCTCCCAGGCAATTAAGTGATACTACATAATACTCATTGTGAGGATTAATGGGTCCTTTATATACTATAATGTGCCATCCTCAGGGTATCTAATACTTATTAATGTTCTTTATATTAATAAAATTTGCTTTTAAAATGTTGTAGCTAGAGTTCTTGAGAAGGGAGCTGTTGCTAGTTTATTGGGCTATCAGGGAGGAAAATTATGAAGACATCTGGGGGAGCCAGTAGAAGTGCATGCTTTTGGAAAACTAACCTTAAGCCTGTTGTGCATATCTAAGGGAATGGGAGTTTCATAGATAGAGGTGAGCAACCAAGAGCCTATGACGAGATCCTGTTTCACTTAATGGTCACAGATGACTGAGAAGTGTCTCAGTTCTGTTTCCTGGCCCTCAGAAGTCAGGGAGGAGTCACTTTCCCCAGAGGAAAATGGGTTTCTCTTGGAGGATACTGGGCTTGGAAACTGGACATTGTAGAGAGCAATAGTCTGGAGAATAGTACGATAGCTCCTGGTTCTAGTCCCTGTTAGTGAATCCAAACTGCAGGAACAGAGATGGGGCTGATTCAGCCCAGGAACATCCCATTCTCTGCCCTCATGCTATTCCAAGCCCTTCCCTTAACAACCTCACTTAAACCAAATCACTAGTCTGGTCCTAAAAGACTACAAGCACTCAGCTTCTCAAACTCTGAAGTTCAATCCTTAATGGATGTTGGCTTTTTAGTGTCTGTTTACATAACTCTCCAATCACATCCTCCAGATCTTGGGGGCATAAACCTTATTGTGTACGGCACCTTAGCACACCCATGTCAGAACATACTAGAGTGGAATGGTGAACCATTAATCAGCTAGCTGAAAAAGGTAAAGAATTTAGATATTGCTGGATATGCCTACAGTTTCCTGCAGGTGAGCAGTCCATACAATACTGTACGTAAAATTCTAATACCATTCTTCCCAGGAGCTTACTAAACATTTTAGGAACTAAGCCAACGTTATTCTCCCATACCTGCCCTTTCATATCAAAGGGATAAAGGCCAAGATTGCTCCTCCGCAGTTTATTGTTACCTTTTCTTTTCCTAGGTCAAGAGCTTTCTTTGGGCATAAGAAGCTCAACTCAATACCATCACCCCAGTCTCACTTTCTTGAACAACATCTGCACTGTGTCCTTTGGGTGTGAGATAAGGTTTAATCAAATCAGTAGAAACTTGGCTGTGACTTGAAACACTAGTCAATGCAAGAATCATGCCCCATCCACCCGGCCTTTTCACTATAGGATTAATGTGTTGAAATGACTGAAGACCCTGTGACACAGATCAGATTTCCTATAAACACTATATTTATTATGGAAATTTTTAATAGACTGGGTATTCTGTTGCTCTGGTGTTTAATTCCATGTCAATGACAGAGGTAGAGAATTAAATGTGTGCTCGGTGACACCTCAAGTCCTTAGCTAGTTCTCATCTCCAATGTCATACTTCTAGTAGATGGCCGGGTTATGTATCACCGCCATTGCCAGGAACTATTCTTTTCATGTTGTTTCCTTATCGTAGGTATATTCTTACATTCAGAAGAGCTTTCCCAATGTTTCTTTCAGCTTTTCTTTGTAAATGCCTTATTTGATATGGAACAGTCCTGTGAGGGGTGTAAGGAACACCCCCTTGGAATGTATGGAATATCATCCTATGGTGGTGAAATGTCTCAACATGTGTAATATTATGCACCTGGGGACTCATGCTTTTGAAAACTGATTATGGCATTTTCTCTGGGACTTTTCACTCTAGTTTGCATGCTGAGGTCTAAGTTGATGTCAGCCATGTAAGACATGCAGTACCAGACCAGAGGGTGGACTCCTGGGCAGCATGAGGTCCCATCAAACCTGGCCCACTTTTCCCAGACTACCTCACACTGCTCTTTGCCCACATCTCTGTACATCCACCCAGACTCTTCTGCTCCCAACACCCTCATACACCCAGCACTTTCCCACTTCTGTCTTTCTCTTATATTATTTCATCTTTCCCTTTGCTCATTTAGCAATGTGAGTTACCACGTTTTACCCTCTGAATGCCAGCTTCTTCAACATTAACACGAGGTCAAGTTGTTCTTCCTCATTCATCCAGCAAACATTTATTGAGTACCTAGTACTTACCAATTGACGTGCTAGGTTCAGGGTACCCACTGGTGAATAAGCAACCACGCTCTCTGCTTTGTGGAGCTTTACAGTCTATTGAGGGAGGCAGAAAATAAGCTGGGAGCAAACAAGTAAGTAAGAAAGAATAAGCAAAGAGAATAATAGGGAGAATGTACTTAGAGAGGGTGGTGAGATTTAAGCTAAGTCCTGAAAAATAAGAAGTCAGGTGTGCTTTGCAAGTGAGAATAGAGACAGGGCACCTGGCAGAAGGGACAGCATGTGATGTGATTTGACGCAAGCTTTAAAAACTTGGTCTGGCTGCATGTGGTCAGTGCATATGGAAGGAAGACAGGAATTGAAGTGTGGACACCACCAGGGGGCTGTGGAAGTAGTCCAGAGGGAATTGATGGATGGATGAGAATGGTGGCAGTGAAAATCAAGGGAAGTGATGATGTTGGATTGGACATAAAGGGTGAGGGACAGGGAGGGGCCAAGGATGGATCATTCCCAGGTTTCAGTCTTGAAAGTTGGGGATGAAGCCTTCCCAACCAATTGAAAGCCTCTACTTACCTCTTCCCAGCCTCATGCAAGGCACCCAATAAGAGATGAAAACATCTGTTCCTTTTCTGTTTTCTTTGAAGACTTAGCAGCACATTCCATATAACACTTGTTTGACAGTAACTCACATACTATCATGTGACATATCTTCCACTGTTTTTCAAATAAAAGATACTGGAATGTATCACCAACAAACACTAAAAGTATACAATTTGCCATTCTAAGAAACAGCCCACATAGCTTTTGGAGGACAATAGTTTCTTTCTGTGATAGTTAGATCATAATGGCAAAAAGAAAGCACCAATTAGAATTCCTCTTTACAATTTTAATTTCATCTAATATTCTATTCCTGATTAGTTATGTGCTCATAGTCTAGGGTAATATTAATATTGGGTGCATTTACAAAGGTTCTAGGCAGACGTCAGGCATGACCCTTACTCGTGATTGCAGACATGAGGGTAAATGACAGATTTGCATTGGTGAGAAATGCTGAGGCTAAGCTGAGGATGGGCGTCTAGAGTGAACGGCCAAATTGGCAGGAGGACCCTGAGCAGATCAAATGTTTTCAGTCAGGCTCATTTGCACAGCCAGTGAGAGAAACAAAAGAATCTGAGCTTGCTTATTGAATGCTGAAGGGTAAGGAAGGGATAGGTAAGCTGCTAAAGGAGGAAGCTAAGGAAGCTTGTTCCCTAAAAATCTGTGGTTTAGATCACTTAGCTGAAGATCTCAGGTCAGATGTACACTTACGGGTTTCTTAACCAATAATGGAGGTCTGAGAGCCCAAAGATGATAGGTGGACTTGTAAATGGCTCAGCTAGGGTGTGTTCTGAGTTAGGTACCACAGAGATGAGTCCTGGCTCTGGAGATGTTTGAGCAGAAAGGTTCAGAAGAACCACATCTAACATGGTGATGGAGATGAGATGAGACACTTAGCTGGAGAGATGTAAGAAAGCCACTCATCAACATTCAGGAGGAAAATCTTTTATTAAGAAAAAGACAGTCTTTATATAAATGCTCCTATTATACAATTGTCCAAAAAGTTGTGAAATTAACTTAGTAGTTAAACATTCTGCTGTACCTAAAATAGCAAAACAACAAACACAGGTTGCTCAGTTTTTCCACGTTGGAAAAAAAGAAACACTGCATCATTTCAACCCATAATTACAGCCTGTGCTCACAGGTTATGTCTGCACCGAAGGAGCGATCTGAAGGATAGGCCTTTACTGCTGCTCATTTCAGCCATTTAGAAAGTGCTCCAGCCTGGCCCCTGCTGTGAGGAAAGACTGTGTCTAAACCACTGCAGCTGAATCAACGGACTAAAAAATTTTGTGAACCCAATTAGCTGTGGCATAGCTCTTTGAGTAAGCCACACAGTTGAGACAGTGTCATCTCTGCCACTCATCCAGCAGTGGCGAATGCTTAACCATTAACAGTGACTGCGCTGTGCTGCCCTTGTTCAGGTTACCCACAGGACAGGCATTCTCTCCTTCCCTTTTCAAATACTAAAGTGAAAATAAGTATTGCCCGATGAAAGGTATCAATTGAGAACGTGGAATGGGGAACAAACAAGGAATCATTGCCTAGCAATGACAGCCTGGAAAAACAAAATTTTGGATCTAGATGCTTTCATTTATCAATGATATGGGTTAATCCTGCTCCCCTTCTCCTGGAAATACACTGCTTTATTCAGTTCTGTGCTCAGCCTACAGGTCCAACCTCGTCCCTAGTGACATGCACACTGGCTATTTCCCTTCCCATTTTGGACAGAAAACAAAGTGTTCAGGAAGACCCTACTGAGTTAGGAGTTTTAGAACAATAACACTCAATTACAATAGTAAATTTTTTTTTTACCAATTTATTTGTGGAGTTCCTTTCCTTATAGTGTTGATGCAATTTTTTTAAAGCCAACACTACCAAGAAAATGTATCACTATAATCAGTTTTTTATTCAATTTGAAGGCTTTACAAATTATGTTTGTCTTGACAAAATAACCAAATGTTGATCACCTATATATTTTAAGTTTCAAAAGAAAATGTTTTTGCCTTCCCCCAGGGCCTCTGCATAAGGTGAGGGTGTGATGATGACTCAGACTGGGCTTCTGTTTGAGTAACTGTTACTCTCCCGCCCAGGTGAGTTTCCCAAATTGACGTTCCTTTCATGTTTCTCACAAAAGCCATGGAATCAAGGTGGTATTTGGTCAGAAGTTGTGCACGACTGAAAACTTATGGCTTGGGCAGGTATGGCTGCTTTGGAAATTGTGCGCCTTTATAAAATAAGAAAACAATGCTTTTTTTAACAGCTTAAAAAATGCTATTCCATGATATAATTTAATGTGGAGGTGGAAGTTAAGCCAATCTGATGTTTTTTCTTTAGATATATTGGATTTTATCTGTCTAGATTACTCTCAGTTGTTTCTTTGAACTATAATTTTGATAACATCACAAGGGCAAGTTATATTCGTTATTTATGGTACCCGCCACATAGTGAAGACTTTTGTCTACATGCATACATTCTTTTTTTTTCTTTTTTCTTTTTTTTGAGATGGAGTCTTGCTCTGTCTCCCAGGCTGGAGTGTAGTGGCCTGATCTCGGCTCACTGCAACCTCTGCCTCCCCGGTTCATGCCATTCTCCTGCCTCAGCTTCCCCGAGTAGCTGGGACTACAGGCGCCTGCCATCATGCCCGCTAATTTTTTGTATTTTTAGTAGAGACGGGGTTTCACCATGTTAGCCAGAATGGTCTCGATCTCCTGACCTGGCGATCCACCCACCTTGGCCTCCCAAAGTGCTGGGACTACAGTTGTGAGCCACCGCATACAGCCTACATGCATACATTCTTTACAGGTCAGGAATAGATCATGAAGCAACATCTGTACATTTTTTAGGGAACATAGCCTCCCAAATTGTGGTTTCATACTCAACAACAAAAGCGAATCTGCAGTGTGCTCTATGGAAATTGTATTAATTTGCTTCTTTTCTTCCTAAATCATATGTTTCAGTTAACTTCTATTAGCAACAAGACATTTTATATATGTAAGGACTTATAAACTGTGCCACATATGCCTTTCTCCTAAAAATATGTTTATAAAATTGATTGAAAGTTTAAAATGAATAAAAGTAATGCTTGCGCTCCCTCTTCCCATGTTAGGATCTCTCACATGTTAGCCCTCATAACAGTGAGGGTCGGAAGTCCCTGAAAAGAATGTTGCTCTCCACCATGTGCTCCTATAGCATCGTGGACACATCTGCACGACAGCATTAATCCCTTTCAAGGGAAATGCATTCTCTAAAAAATAGATTTTAGTGAGGTAAAATATGCATATAAAATTTACTCTTTACCATGTTTAAATGTACAGTCCAATAGCAACAAATACATTTATATTCTTTTTCCCTCACTTTCCTTCTTCCCTCCCCCTCCCTTCCTGGCCTCTGGTAACCACCATTCTCCTCTCTACCTTCATGAGATCCACTTTTTGTAGCTCCCACATATGAGGGAGAACATGTGATATTTGTCTTTCTGTGCCTGGTTTATTTCACTTAACATAATGGCCTCCAGTTTCATCCATGTTGCTGCAAATAACAGGATTTCATTCATTTTTATGGCTGAATTATATTCCATTGTATACATGTACCTCAATTTCTTAATCTATTCATCTGTTGATGGGTATTTAGGTTGATTCCATATCTTGGCTATTGTGAATAGTGCTGTAATAAACATGAGAGTGTAGATACCTTTTGGATATATTGATTTCCTTTCTTTTGGATACATGTCCAGTAGTGGAATTGCTGGATCATATAGTAGTTTTATTTTTAGTTTTCTGAGGAACCTCCAAACTGTTTTCCATAGTGGTTGTATAAATTTACATTCCGACCAACAGTGTATGAGGGTTCTCTTTCTCCATATCCTTGTCAGCATCTGTTATTGCCTGTCTTTTTGATATAAGCCATTTTAACAGGGTGAGATGATATCTCATTGTGGTTTTGGTGTGCATTTCTCTGATGATTAGTAATGTTGAGCATTTCTTCATATACCTGTTGGCCATTTGTATGTATTCTTTTGAGAAATGTCTGTTCAAATCTTTTGCCCATTTTAAAATCAGATTATTTGTTTTTTTCCCATTGAGTTGCTTGAGCTCCTTATATATTCTCATTATTAATCCCTTGTCAAATGGATGGCTTGTAAATATTTTCTCCCATTCCGGGTTGTCTCTTTACTTTGTTGATTGTTTCCTTTGTTATGCAGCAGTTTTTTGGCTTGATGTAATCTTAATTGTTTATTTTTGCTTTGATTGCCTGGAATTTATACCAACGGCAAACAATCTGAAAAAGAAACCAATAAAGCAATTCCACTTATTATAGATACAAAAATATAAAACACATAGGAATCAGTCTAATCAAAGAAGTGAAAGATCTAGACAAGAAAAACTATAAAACTGGCCAGGCACGGTGGCTCACACCTGTAATCCCAGGACTTTGGGAGGCCGAGGCGGGCGGATCACGAGGTCAGGAGATCAGGACCATCCTGGCTAACACAGTGAAACCCCATCTCTACTAAAAATACAAAAAATTAGCCAGGTGAGGTGGCGGGCACCTGTAGTCCCCGCTACTCAGGAAGCTGAGGCAAGAGAATGGCGTGAACCCCAGGGGGCGGAGCCTGCAGTGAGCCGAGATCACGCCACTGCACTCCATCCTGGGCGACAGCGAGACTCCGTCTCAAAAAAAAAAAAAAAGAAAAACTATAAAACAATCCTTCTGAGAGGAATATTGAAGAGGACACAATAAGTGGAAAGATAGTACATGCTCATGGACTAGAAAAATTAATATTGTTAAGACAATACTATCCAAAGCAATTTACAGATTCAATGCAATCCTTATCAAAATACCAATGACTTTCCTCAAAGAAATAGAAAAAAATCCAAAAACTTATATGGAATTTATTTGCATAAATAGCCAAAGCAATCCTGAGCAAAAAGAACAAAGTTGGAAGCATCACACTACCTGAGTTCAAAATTCATTATAAAGCCATAGTAACCAAAACAATATGGTACTGGCATAAAAACAGGCATCAGACCAATGGAACAGAATAGAGAATCCAGATATGAAAACAGGTATTTACAGCTAACTCATCTTCAACAAAGTTGCCAGGAACATACAATAGTGAAAAGATAGTCTTCAATAAATGGTGCTGGGAAAACTGGATATCCATATGCAGAAGAATGAAACTAAACCCCTATCTCTCATCATACTCGTAAATCAAATCAAAATAGATTAAAGACCTAAATCTAAGACCTGAAACTATGAAACTATATGAACAAAACAGTGGGGAAACACTCCAAGACTTTGGTCTGGGAAGTGCATTCTTATATGTTTGTTTCTTTCACTTAATTGTGAGGGTTGGGGGCAATATGGTAGAATGTCAGGGTTGGGTTTAAATCCAATCTAGGCCATGGTTTAGTTTTGAGATTGAGGTTAAGCTATATAACCTCCCCAAATTTCCATTTTATCACTTGCTTAGAAAAAGATAGATTAATAATACCTCCCTATATCACAGGATTGAATAAGGAATGGACATGAACTTACCTGCTATATGTTAGGTGCTCTGGAAATGAGAATGTTTACACCTAATTTTTAGTGTTATTTATCTTTTATGCTTAAGTCTCTATCTGCCCTAAGGAGTGTAATAAATGTATATTGAATGAATAAACTGATGAATAGAGGGAGAAGAAGGAGTCATCAGGTTTTGCTTTGAAGGAGTTTGCCTGGAAGATATTTTCTTCTTTTTCCCCCAGCCAGCATTCCTCGCTCAAATTCCTAATACTTTCCAGTGGTTATATAGTGTTAGCATGTGGGCAGGTGGAACGGAATGAAATGGCAGTGGCTTTTGGCCATTCAGTGCCTACTTTTGAGTTGGTTAATTAGTCAATTGAGTTAGTTAGAAACCACCGTTTTGTATGTTAAGCCTAAGTCCACTAAAATGGGGGAAAATGTATTTCTCAAAATTATTGCTGACAGGTGTAAAGAAAAGCTTACAGCATTCCAGAAAGTGTCCCCAGCTAGCCCACTGGTGACGAACTCTTGGCTCTGTGCTGTAGAAACCTTCAAGGAGGCCGGAGAAAGATGAATCTCCACTCCCCATCCACCATGTTGCAATACCAAGTGCTTTCCATAAGCATTTTTTAAGCTAAAAGACAAACTTACACATCCATCATTATTATTTCATTAGTTCTCCCCTTCAAAATAACCCATTTCTTTCTCTGTGTCTTTTTCGCCTGTTGCTCTAAGAGCAGGTGATGAAAGAGAAGACTCCCCAAAGAAGATTAAAACACCATTTGTATCTAGTTTTCCATGGTTAAATGCTATTTAGAATACAGGTAAAGCCACGAGGAGTTTCCCTGTTGTTTGCAAAGCCCAAAGCCGCAGACAGATGAGAGGGGCAGAACATGAGCAATGAGGGAATGTGGGCTGAGGGACTCCATGTTTAGACAGATGGCTTTAGGCAGTGGGGCTAGCCAGAGAAAGCAAGAGCCTGCCTGGAGCACCAGGTCCCAGGAGAGCAAGCAGAGACGTTTGCATCAGCCATGTGAGGTCATGGGGAGAATCAAGTATGAAGACAGGATTCTCAGTCATCATCAACCGCAAAGTGTCACTAGGAAAGGAGAGTGGCTTTAGTCATCCACTGGATAAATGGCTTATTTTTCTTGAAGAAGAGCATTTATGAGAATGAAGTCATGTGGAAAAGGGTGTCAAAATAAGAAGCAGTAGTGATAGATCTGGCTGGGTCCAAGTGGTGATGGGCTGGTAATCTGGCTTCCTTGTTATCTCCTGACTATTATGTGTTCTTGGTCTAGAACTGGCTTACTAACTAGGTTTATTTATTTATTTTTCAAATTAAATTCAATTAAATTAAAAAAAATTTTTTTTGAGGTGGAGTCTCAGTCTGTCACTCAGGCTGGAGTCTCACTCTGTCGCCTAGGCTGGAGTGCAGTGGCATGATCTTGGTTCACTGCACCCTCCACCTCCCAGGTTCAAGTGATTCTCCTGCCTCAGCTCCTGAGTAGCTGGGATTACAGGCGCCAGCCACCACACCTAGCTAGATTTTGTATTTTTGGTAGAGACGGGGTTTCAACATGCTGGCCAGGCTGATCTTGAACTCCTCACCTCGAGTGATCTGCCCACCTGAGTCTCCCAAAGTGCTGGAATTACAAGGCGTGAGCCACTGCGCCCGGCCACTAACTAGGTTTATTTCATATGTCAAAGAATCTGATGATTGATTACTGATGTCTGCCCCAGGATCAGAAAGACGAATGGTAGTATTCATGCCATTTCCTGGCCTCCCAGGTACAGAACTTAACCTCTTTAGGCTTTATTTTCCTCTTCTTGAGAATGATGCCAACTACAGCTATGTGAATTATTCTAAACTGAAGGTCTAACCAGTGAGAGTATTGTTTGAGGGTTATCGTGAGTACATTGAGTTCACTTGTTTATAAAATGATTTTCAGCATTCAAGTAAATGAAATATTCAATCTTCAATATAATTCACCATAACTCACTCATTGTATGTTTTTCTCTTTCTTTTCCTTTTGGCTGTATATTAGAAATCCCAAAATACCACAACTAAAATGTTAAACACAGTAAAACCTTAGGTTCATTGTTCCTGTATGTCCTATTCTTGTTTTTTTGTTTTGGTTTGTTTTGTTTTTTTTGAGACAGAGTCTCGTTCTGTCGCCCAGGCTGGAGGGCAGTGGCGCAGTCTCGGCTCACTGCAAGCTCCGCCTCCCGGGTTCACGCCATTCTCCTGCCTCAGCCTCCCGAGTAGCTGGGACTACAGGCACCTGCCACCACGCCCGGCTAATTTTTTTTTTTTTTTTGTATTTTTAGTGGAGACAGCGTTTTGCCGTGTTAGCCAGGATGGTCTTGATCTGCTGACCTCGTGATCCGCCCCCCTCCGCCTCCCAAAGTGCTGGGATTACAGGTGTGAGTCACCGTGTCCAGCCTATTCTTGTTTATACTTATAATTTTTTAAAGACATTGAACAAATTCAGATTAGTAATGAGCTCACAAAAGGACTAGAAGACCTGAAAAGAGTAAGTGAAAGAACAGAGTTAAGTGAAAATAAGGTACTAGTCAAGCCCTCGAAGTACAGATATTCAATGGGGGCATACTTTCTGTTCTCCTGAACTCCAAGCACGTGGAAAAATTAGCAAAACATAGAGAAGAAAAAATTGTTTTTCATTTTCTTCCTCCAGTAAACACCTTATTTCAGTTTTTCTCAAACTGGGTATGCAGATATATTTTGAAGCTTTGTGATTTTTTTTCTTTAAAAGTTGTTCTCCAATTACTCACATTTAGAAATATTGCTTTACTAAAATCTTAAAATATGAAATATTTCAAATCTCAGAAAATGCAACAGATATCAATAGAGCCCATCAATCAAATTGGGAGGATTTACTGTACTGTTTCTGATCTCCAATTTTTTTAATGGAATACAAAACTTACATATGTAATTAAAGCCACTCTGCAGGCTTCCTTTCTCTTTTCTTCCCACTGTAGAGGTAGCTGCTAACTTGTTGAATTCACTTTGTGGCTTCGTAGACTTTTTTTCTACAGTGGCATTTCATTAAGTTGTATCAAGCATTCATTTTTTTTCACTGCAAAAACGGATTAAACTCCTACTGTTCATCTATCTATTTTGGATACAAATGTGAAAGGTATTTAAGGAACAGAACAAAAGCACAGAAATGAGATTAGTGACTAAGAGATTAATTAATTGTACATTCAACAGATTTACCAAATACCCATAAAGTGCTAGTTCACAGTTTTTCAATAATGAGTGGTAAAGAAAGGGTGATGGGTTGAGCAACTCTGATTCATCTAATACTAACACAGTTTTGATATTATTATCCAAATCATAGATTAATTGAGAACTGGGACTGAGAATTCTGGCTCCTTAGATTTGGCTGATGATCCTTGGCATGACCTTGAAGAAGTCAGCAGCACTGGCTCTACAGCTATCATTGGTGAAATATGGAGGCAATAAAACATTTTCTTCACACAGAGGCATTATTAGTATAAATAAGTTCACGTCCTTGAAACCTCTGAATAAAAGCTCATTATATTCCAGGCTAAAGATGGAATAGAGACTATTGTTAAATAGAGATGAACAAAGAACATATTATTAATTGGAGAACTTGAGTGTTGAAAATTGGGAAGGAAAATCATTCATTAGTTTAAATGAGGCTTTACATATTAATTGTAACCAATATATATTAGGTCAAATATTGAGAGAGACTGAAAAGGCCACATATACATGCTAATGTAGGTTTGGGTTTTTAAGCACTGGGGTTTCAGTGTCTCAGTTTAGTGAAATGCCCTAAGAGCCAGAAGATTTTGAAGGCTGAATGAAAACAAGAAGTGATTGTAGTTATCAATATGAGAAACAACATCACTCCATTAATGAATGATCAAATTGTTTCATCTTTATTGACCTCACCTTCTAAAGTAGATAATCCTTAAGATCCTCTCTGGTACTCTAGCTTTCTTCTTTCTGAGCATGTTATTCCTTTGCATCTACAGTCATGATAAATGAATTTGTTCAAAACAGTGTCTTCAGATTTACACTGTGACCAAAAAGTTGTATTGAAAACAGATTTTTTGCCTTTATTTAATATTTTGATGACATAGCAGAGATTTAAAAACTATTATTTATACTATTTGAGACTTAATTGTAACTCAGAATATAGAGTTAACTCTTTTTCTTTTAGTACCAAGAACTTTTTGGCAGAAGGATTTTGTTTCAGTGACAGACACGACATAGAAACATAAAATACGATTGTACACCTTTAATCTCATCACCAGGCAGCTGAGCTATTGGTCATGATCTGGCTTCCAGGTTGCAATATGTGGCTCACAGCTTGCCTGAAATGGGCCAGAAAAGCAGGTTTATTGTGTTTCTACAGTTACGTAGAAGTAGAAATGCTCCTTGGACCTCTGACTGCAATATGACAGACTAGATTAAAATACAGAAATGTATTAAAGAGACATGTATTCACAGTTCAGTTTTTTAAAGATTCACACCCTCAATATATTCCTTTTTGGTAGTCCTGTAACATACATGACAAGATGCCACTGTCAAGCCTTTTTGTACATTGGTAGCCCAAATTAGTTTTAAGCAAGATGATTTTTTACATCAGTTAAGATAATACTAATCTTTTCATTAGTTTAACTTTGAAATGATGTTTAAGAACATGATACTTAAACACAATGATTTTCCTATTTTGCCAGCAACAGCTCCAACATGCAAATACATGTGGACATTTCTTGAAAGAAATGTCCAGGATTATAAACATCTTTGCTGAAGTTCTCAGAATTGCAAATTTATGATTCAGAACAAATTTTCAATTTGAAAAAATAGAAAACTCAATGATTATATCATCTAGGTCTATGGATGAAATCTGTTAGCAATGTGGAGGTGGTAATAAAAATGGTCTTTAATTAAAGATAAGTATTTGTACATGTGATTTTTCTGGGCAGAAATAACTGTTTATTATATTCTAAAACCCATGAAGGCAGCAGCATAAAGAAGACTACTTTGGGCAAGTTATTTAATCTTTCGTACTTTATTTCTGCATTTGTAAAACAAGGGTAATACCAGTCCTTACATCATAGATTTATTGAGGGCATTGAATGACATAATATGCAAAAAGCACCTGAAACAGTCCTCACACATACTAAGCATTCAATAATTGTTACCTGTTATTATTTTTATTATTATTATTATTAGGAGTGATAATGCAAAACATTGATAAGAGAAAGGCAATTCAGGGTGTTCTTATCTATTTTAAAGCCTTCATGTCTTAATTTAGAAACTTTTTCACTTCTAGTTAGGATATTAGGTCTAAAACACTTAATCTGACTTATCTGTTAGAAAGGTATGATTATATATGTCAAAGAGGAGAATTATTTCAAAGTTTAATTACAGTTTGGATGAAGAAGTTGAGTGATTGTCTTTTGACAATTGGAATTTCTTTCTAAATTCCTACACTTTAAAAACTGAAGTGTTAACCTCACTATTGTAGCACACACAGGTTCAGCAGAGTCTCATAATGGAATCCTCGTTTCATTGCTTTGGAAGGGGTCCGATGAAGATAGTTTGTCTGATGATGAAGATAATCTTTGTGGCAGGGTCCCAGGAAGAAATGGATGGGACACTTCTATTGGGTAATTTAAGCAGACATACTGGGACCACAGTACAGACGAAGGTGCCAGGAAGTAGTCTACCAATGGTACCCTGGAGCTAGCACCATCCTGAGCTTTTACCACACACACCTGAAGGGGGCGAGCGGTTATGATCCTGGAGACAGAGGGGGTCTGCAGAGAGCACTGCCTCACGGCATTGAAGGGCAGCCTGCCTGTGGTGACCCTGTAGGGAGGGAGCTGGGGGAATAACCACCAGAACCTTACTGTCCCTGGCCGAACCCAACCAGAAGCCAGGGGACATGGGGCCTGTTGGTATCTTTCACTTCCTGTCCAACTTTCTGGTGTTGATTGCACATAAAAAAGGGTGGTGTGTGGATCTGTAGGGAAAATGGTGGGGGGGAGTGTGGGGGGAGAACAAAATAGAAACAAAAACTAGTACAGGTTACGGGCAGTAAACATGTGACTAATGATAAAAGTGTTCTTTTTTTCTCCCTTTCTTTCTTTCTTTTTTTTTTTTTTGAGATGGAGTCTCGCTCTGTCGCCCAGGCTGGACTGCAATGGCGTGATCTTGGCTCACTGCAACCTCTGCCTCCTAGGTTCAAGCGATTCTCCTGCCTCAGCCTCCCAAGTAGCTGGGACTACAGGCTCGCATCACCACGCCCAGCTAATTTGTGTATTTTTAGTAGAGACAGGGTTTCACCACGTTGGCCAGCATGGTCTGAAACTCCTGACCTCAAGTGATCCGCCCGCCTCAGCCTCCCAAAAGTGCTGGGATTACAGGCGTGAGTCACTGCGCCTGGCCCTCTCCCCTTCTTCTTATCCCATAAAACTGGCGTAGAGAAATAGGATTGCTCTTAAAAAATTTAAATTATATAAGCAGGGATCCCATTTAACATGATACTTTTCAGAGATAGATGCCTGTCAGGTGAAAGTTACTCTGAAGGTAGCATTATTTAAGATACTCATATACCCAAAGAATGAGGATGTGGGTCAGAAAGAAGCTGTTGAAACTACTACATTCTAATTAAATTAATGATTTTCTTTCCAAATTCCTCTTGAATCTCCATTCTTACTTAGCTTTGAATCACAACAAGTATCAGACAAATGATCCATTCCAAATACCAACATTGGTGGATTAGAGTATACTTAGTTTCACTTAAGAATTATGGGATTTTGTCATTTTATGATAATATTATTATGGTCACATATCATTTTGAAAAATATAGTTCATTAAGAATATAAACAATCTAATGGATATTTGGTTACTTAATAACAATCATTTTAAGTATATCATATAAATGAACATGGCTAACATTTAATATTTTTCAGAGGGGATGATACAGATTCTGCCTTTATTTTGCCTCTATAGTAAAATTATTGATAAAGTAATTAAAGATACATTGTTCTACATGTGTATGCCTTTGGACAGTAATTACCAGCCTCTTTTATCTTATGTTTCACTAGTAACTATATCCCATGTAGTAATTATTAATTACCATATAATAATTATATAGTAATTAAAACCTATATCCTATAGGTTTTAACAAATAAGAAATGTAAAACTATACACTTTCAGGAAAGGTCATATTTCATAAATATTCTGTTATTATGTTTATCATTTACTGTAAGTGTTAAGCCTGTAAAACATTGTAGTAGACATTGCTAAGGTTTTAAAGCAAGCCAAAACTATTCTTTTAGTAATTTAATTAAAAATTTCATTGTATGGTCAACTATAAGTTTTACTACTTTAGTAACAGTAAAACATAAAGATGCTCAACAAAATATATTGCTGTCATTAGGTTTATGTAAAATTCTACAACTTCAGATGGACAAAGCAGAAAAAAGGTGTTGGCATTCAGAGGGCAGGTGATATGAAGATGAAGCCTGAATATAAAAGATAGCTCAAGGACACGGTTGGTCAAACAAATGGAGAAGGGACAGAAGTCAAATGGATATCCACAGTAAAGCAGGGCCACTGGGAAGCCAGACAAGAAAAAGTCGTTTTGTGCCCATGGGAAACAAAGATTATAATAAATTTTGTCCAAGCTGACAATGAGTACATCAGATGACATAGATGCCCAGAAGCCAGGGCAGGGTCAGAAGGACATGCCACACACCTGATGGCCAGCCAGTTATCAAAGTTGTAATGCTAATTTTGTCTCATGTGGGCTCTAGTAGGTGAGAGGACTTCTGGCCCCATCATGGTA
The DNA here is from genome assembly GCF_006542625.1 of Nomascus leucogenys. NCBI lineage: Eukaryota > Metazoa > Chordata > Mammalia > Primates > Hylobatidae > Nomascus > Nomascus leucogenys. The sequence goes on from NC_044385.1 coordinate 66,153,882, forward strand.
CTGGGATCCTGTGGCAGCAGGATGCCCTAATATATGTTGTGGCATATGAAAAAAAAAAATTGTTAGGTATTCACAATGCTTTCAATTGTATCTCAGAACTAAAATTTGTTTTACTTTCTAATATAAAATAATTGAAATACTTATTGTAATGTAAAATAAACAATAAAATAATGTAAAATAAAATAAGTGAAATAATACCTTCACGTCATACATTAGGAAGTATGACGTACTCATGAGGATCTGTGAGTGCATAGCAAAGAAGGGCACTTAAATAAACACTGGCTAATGTTTCCAACACAGCCCTGGGGACTCGACTGGCGTTCCCAAGTCTGGCTTGATGACAGCAGCTGTTAAGATTGCCCAACTTGCTCTCCTTGTTTGACTTTCATCTCCTCAAACTTCTTTCTGATAATAATTTGGCCTTCCTTGTAGATTTGTCTACAGGGTAGCAAATGAACAAGCAAGAAGATTCAGTCTGCTGTTTTCTACATCTTTCATTGTAAACAAATACATTGCCATCCTGGTTATTATACATCAGTAACTGAGGGTCCGATTAACATGAGTTCCCCCAGGAGGGAAGCGTCTGCTCCTCATGTTCTGATTGATTGGGTTGCAGGGCTCTGGACTAGACCTCGAATAGTGATGAGTTCATAGGGGACATCACTTGGTATTCTTTGCTACTTTTGGTTTTTCTCTCAAAGCGTAACAGGAAGTCTAAGACTAACTTTTACACACAATAATCTTTTGGGTACATTATTGATATACTTGGTACAATTAAACTTACTTACTTACCTGTGTCTTGATCCACCATAAATTCTGGAAACTGCCTTGTTTCAGATATTGCCCATCATAAAACTTTCTTACAAATCAATTAACTGAAAGAACAAGGACTAAATTTGAAAAGGATAAAGTCTTCTCTTCTGTTTTCCTTTTGGGCAAAGTTGATACTGTAAGAAATTACATATGTCTTAACTCAAATACAGAAGTAAAAGTAGAAGAGTGAATTCTGGAAAACACTAGGATAATGAGAAAATATATATATATATTTTTTCCCCAGTTTTTTTAAAATGATACTTTAAGTTCTAGGGTACATGGTGCACAATGTGCAGATTTGTTACATATGTATACATGTGCCATGTTGGTGTGCTGCACCCATTAACCCGTCATTTACATTAGGTATATGTCCTAATGCTATCCCTTCCCACTCCCCCCACCCCATGACAGGCCCCGGTGTGTGATGTTTCCCATCCTGTGTCCAAGTGTTCTCATTGTTCAATTCCCACCTATGAGTGAGAACATGCAGTGTTTGGTTTTCTGTCCTTGCTATAGTTTGCTCAGAATGATGGTTTCCATCTTCATCCATGTCCCTACAAAGGACATGAACTCATCCTTTTTTATGGCTGCATAGTATTCCCTGGTGTATATGTGCCACATTTTCTTAATCCAGTCGATCATTGATGGACATTTGGGTTGGTTCCAAGTCTTTGCTATTGTGAATAGTGCCGCAATAAACATATGCGTGCATGTGTCTTTATAGCAGCATGATTTATAGTCCATTGGTTATATACTCAGTAACGGGATGACTGGGTCAAATGGTATTTCTAGTTCTAGATCCTTGAGGACTCACCACACTGTCTTCCACAATGGTTGAACTAGTTTACAGTCCCACCAACAGTGTAAAAGTGTTCCTATTTCTCCACATCCTCTCCAGCACCTGTTGTTTCCTGACTTTTTAATGATGGCCATTTTAACTGGTGTGAGGTGGTATCTCATTGTGGATTTGATTTGCATTTCTCTGATGGCCAGTGATGATGAGCATTTTTTCATGTGTCTGTCGGCTGCATAAATGTCTTCTTTTGAGAAGTATCTGTTCATATCCTTTGCCCACTTTTTGATGGTTTTGTTTTTTCCTGTAAATTTTTTTAAGTTCTTTGTAGATTCTGGATATTAGCCCTTTGTCAGATGGATAGATTGCAACAATTTTTTCCCATTCTGTAGATTGCCTGTTCACTCTGATGGTAGTTTCTTTTGCTGTGCAGAAGCTCTTTAGTTTAATTAGATCCCATTTGTCAATTTTGGCTTTTGTTGCCATTGCTTTTGGTGTTTTCATCATGAAGTCCTTGCCCATGCCTATGTCCTGAATGGTATTGCCTAGGTTTTCTTCTAGGGTTTTTATGGTTTTAGGTCTAACATGTAAGTCTTTAATCCATCTTGAATTAATTTTTGTATAAGGTGTAAGGAAGGGATCCAGTTTCAGCTTTCTACATATGGCTAGCCAGTTTTCCCAGCACCATTTATTAAATAGGGAATCCTTTCCCCATTTCTTGTTTTTGTCAGATTTGTCAAAGATCAGATTGTTCTAGATGTGTGGTATTATTTCTGAGGGCTCTGTTCTGTTCCATTGGTCTATATCTCTGTTTTGGTACCACGCTGTTTTGGTTACTGTAGCCTTGTAGTATAGTTTGAAGTCAGGTAGCATGATGCCTCCAGCTTTGTTCTTCTGGCTTAGGATTGTCTTGGCAATGTGGGCTCTTTTTTGCTTCCATATGAACTTTAAAGTAGTTTTTTCCAATTCTGTGAAGAGAGTCATTGGTAGCTTGATGGGGATGGCATTGAATCTATAAACTACCTTAGGCAGTATGGCCATTTTCACGATATTGATTCTTCCTATCCATGAGCATGGAATGTTCTTCCATTTGTTTGTGTCCTCTTTTATTTCGTTGAGCAGTGGTTTGTAGTTCTCCTTGAAGAGGTCCTTCACATCCCTTGTAAGTTGGATTCCTAGGTATTTTATTCTCTTTGAAGCAATTGTGAATGAGAGTTCACTCACGATTTGGCTCTTGGTCTGTTATTGGTGTATAGGAATTCTTGTGATTTTTGCACATTGATTTTGTATCCTGAGAATTTGCTAAAGTTGCTTATGAGCTTAGGGAGATTTTAGGCTGAGACAATGGGGTTTTCTAAATATACAGTCATGTCATCTAAAAACAGGGACAATTTGACTTCTCTTTTCCTAATTGAATACCCTTTATTTCTTTCTGCTGCCTGATTGCCCTGGCCAGAACTTCCAACACTGTGTTAAATAGGAGTGGTGACAGAGGGCATCCTTGTCTTGTGCCAGTTTTCAAAGGGAATGCTTCCAGTTTTCTGTCCATTCAGTATGATATTGGCTGTGGGTTTGGCATAAATAGCTCTTATTATTTTGAGATACATCCCATCAATACCTAATTTATTGAGAGTTTTTAGCATGAAGGGCTGTTGAATTTTGTTGAAGGCCTTTTCTGCATCTATTAAGATACTCATGTGGTTTTTGTCTTTGGTTCTGTGTATATGATGGATTACATTTATTGATTTGTGTATGTTGAACCAGACTTGCATCCCAGGGATGAAGCCAACTTGATCATGGTGGATAAGCTTTTTGATGTGCTGCTGGATTCAGTTTGCCAGGATTTTATTGAGGATTTTTGCATCGATGTTCATCAGGGATATTGGTCTAAAATTCTCTTTTTTTGTTGTGTCTCTGCCAGCCTTTGGTATCAGAATGATGCTAGCCTCATAACATGAGTTAGGGAGGATTTCCTCTTTTTCTATTGATTGGAATAGTTTCAGAAGGAATATTACCAGCTCCTCTTTGTACCTCTGGTAGAATTCGGCTGTGAATCCATCTGGTCCTGGACTTTTTTTGGTTGGTAGGCTATTAATTATTGCCTCAGCTTCAGAGCCTGTTATTGGTCTATTCAGGAATTCAACTTCTTCCTGGTTTAGTCTTGGGAGGGTGTATGTGTCGAGGAATTTATCCATTTCTTCTAGATTTTCTAGTTTATTTGCATAGAGGTGTTTATAGTATTCTCTGATCGTAGTTTGTATTTCTGTGGGATCGGTAGTGATATCCCCATTATCATTTTTTATTGTGTCTATTTGATTCTTCTCTCTTTTCTTCTTTATTAGTCTTGCTAGCGGTCTATCATTTTGTTGATCTTTTCAAAAAACCAGCTCCTGGATTCATTAATTTTTTGAGGGGTTTTTTGTGTGTCTATCTCCTTCAGTTCTGCTCTGATCTTAGTTATTTCTTGCCTTCTGCTAGCTTTTGAATGTGTTTGTTCTTGCTTCTCTAGTTCTTTTAATTGTGATGTTGGGTTGTCAATTTTAGATCTTTCCTGCTTTCTCTTGTGGGCATTTAGTGCTATAAATTTCCCTCTACACACTGCTTTGAATGTGTCCCAGAGATTCTAGTATGTTGTGTCTTTGTTCTCATTGGTTTCAAAGAACATCTTTATTTCTTCCTTCATTTTGTTATGTACCCAGTGGTCAATCATGAGCAGGTTGTTTAGTTTCCATGTAGTTGAGTGGTTTTGAGTGAGTTTCTTAATCCTGAGTTCTAGTTTGATTGCACTGTGGTCTGAGAGACAGTTTGTTGTGATTTCTGTTCTTTTACATTTGCTGAGGAGTGCTTTACTTCCAACTATGTGGTCAATTTTGGAATAAATGCAATGTGGTCCTGAGAAGAATTTATATTCTGTTGATTTGGGGTGGAGAGTTCTGTAGATGTCTATTAGGTCTGCTTGGTGCAGAGCTGAGTTCAATTCCTGGATATCCTTGTTAACTTTCTGTCTCGTTGATCTGTCTAATGTTGACAGTGTGGTGTTAAAATCTCCCATTATTATTGTGTGGGAGTCTAAGTCTCTTTGTAGGTCTCTAAGGACTTGCTTTATGAATCTGGGTGCTCCTGTATTGGGTGCATATATATTTAGGATAGTTAGCTCTTCTTGTTGAATTGATCCCTTTACCATTATGTAATGGCCTTCTTTGTCTCTTTTGTTTTTTGTTGGTTTAAAGTCTATTTTATCAGAGACTAGGATTGCAACTCCTGCCTTTTTTTGTTTTCCATTTGCTTGGTAGATCTTCCTCCATCCCTTTATTTTGAGCCTATGTGTGTCTCTGCATGTGAGATGGGTTTCCTGAATACAGCACACTGATGGGTCTTGACTCTTTATTCAATTTGCCAGTCTGTGTCTTTTAATTGGAGCATTTAGCCCATTTACATTTAAGGTTAATATTGTTATGTATGAATTTGATCCTGTCATTACGATGTTAGCTGTTTATTTTACTCATTAGTTGATGCAGTTTCTTCCTAGCATTGATGTTCTTTACAATTTGGCATGTTTTTGCAGTGGCTGGTACCGGTTGTTCCTTTCCATGTTTAGTGCTTCCTTCAGGAGCTGTTGTAAGGCAGGCCTGGTGGTGACAGAATCTCTCAGCATTTGTTTGTCTGTAAAGGATTTTATTTCTCCTTCACTTATGAAGCTTAGTTTGGCTGGATATGAAATTCTGGGTTGAAAATTCTTTTCTTTAAGAATGTTGAATATCAGCCCCCACTCTCTTCTGGCTTGTAGAGTTTCTCCGGAGAGATCCGCTGTTAGTCTGATGGGCTTCCCTTTGTGGGTAACCAGACCTTTCTCTCTGGCTGCCCTTAACATTTTTTCCTTCATTTCAACTTTGGTGAATCTGACAATTATGTGTCTTGGAGTTGCTCTTCTTGAGGAGTATCTTTGTGGTGTTCTCTGTATTTCCTGAATTTGAATGTTGGCCTGCCTTGCTAGGTTGGGGAAATTCTCCTGGATAATATCCTGAAGAATGTTTTCCAACTTGGTTCCATTCTCCCCGTCACTTTCAGGTACGCTAATCAGATGTAGATTTGGTCTTTTCACATAATCCCATATTTCTTGGAGGCTTTGTTCATTTCTTTTTACTCTTTTTTCTCTAAACTTCTCTTCTGGCTTCATTTCATTAATTTGATCTTCAATCACTGATACCCTTTCTGCTACTTGATTGAATCAGCTATTGAAGCTTGTGCATGTGTCACGTAGTTCTCGTGCCATGGTTTTCAGCTCCATCAGGCCATTTAAGGTCTTCTCTACACTGTTTATTCTAGTTATCCATTGGTCTAATCTTTTTTCAAGGTTTTTAGCTTCCTTGCAATGGATTCGAACATCCTCCTTTAGCTCAGAGAAGTTTGTTATTACCGATCGTGTGAAGCCGTCTTCTCTCAACTTGTCAAAGTCATTCTCCGTCCAGCTTTGTTCCGTTGCTGGCAAGGAGCTGTGTTCCTTTGGAGGAGAAGAGGTGCTCTGATTTTTAGAATTTTCAGCTTTTCTGCTCTAATTTCTCCCCATCTTTGTGGTTTTATCTACCTTTGGTCTTTGATGATGGTGACGTACAGATGGGGTTTTGGTGTGGATGTCCTTTCTGTTTGTTAGTTTTCCTTCTAACAGTCAGGACCCTCAGCTGCAGGTCTGTTGACCTGCCCTGGCACAGAGTAGGTTTCAGAGATAATTTTTGTGTCATACCAGAAAAATAGTTTTGTTAGTTTAGAGGGCTACCTCATTTTAACATACAAAATTAACCAACCAACCAACCAAAAAAGTATCCAATGCCCTGTAGTTACTTGTTAGATTTGCACAGAAATGACATTTTAAACCTTGAGTTTCATTCACCTGACTAGGCTTCTGCTGACATTTGGATCTTTTAATCTTTAAACCTTTAACCTTTTTAAATCTTTGGACAAAGGTTTGTCATCACTGACAATACATGAGGCATTTTAAGTTATGAACGTGCTCCCTTAAGAGGGGCAACAATGCTCTGAGCAAGACAGCATCATTAACATAAATGTCAAACACCCCAAAGGGACTACTATCAAGGGGACAAAACTCTCTGAGGTGAATCAGTATGGGATTTAAAAATGCATTCTCCTTACTTACATATCATCCCTTTTATGGAAGATCACCCTGGTTTTGCAGAGCTCTTAGTTAGCCAGAATTTAGTGCTTACCTGCGCTACTGCTTTCCCTTAAACATTGAACAATAATACTTTTCTAAAATACTCACATTAGGCATGGCAATTAGGATCAGATGAACCGGATTTGGGTCTCAGTCCAGCCTCAGGTTGTAACATGAAGACAGTCATTTAATTTCTTTAAGCCTCCAGTTTTCTCCAAAACATTTTATGAAAATGTTCAAACAAATGGCAAAGCTTAAAGACTTTTACAGTGAATACCCATAATCCCACCATTTAAACTTAATCATTAACATTTTCTTTATCACGTATCTATTCATGTATCCATCACTCTATCCATCCACTGATCCACTTACATTTTTGATGGATTTCAAAGTAAATTTGCAGATATTAGTATACTTCCCCTAAATACTTCAGCATATGTAGCATTAACTAGAGTTGAATATTTGCTTGCCATTTTTTATTTTGATGGAAAATGTGCATATTTAAAATGCATAGATGTTAAGTGTGTTTTTGCTGAGCTTTGTCAAATTGCTAAGTTCTAGGGTTGAGCCTCCTCCTTTTTTTTGTTATAAAATGGAGTTAAGAGTACTCATCTCAAAGAGTTGTTGTGAGGATAACATATAACAGCTAATGTGAAAAGAGCTTTGTAACTTATAAAGTAAGGTAAGTGTGAGGTGCCATTTTTCTAATTGTATTTAATATTCTCATCTCTTTGATGAGTATTGCTATTAGATATGAAGCAAACTCTAAGAAGATGACAATTTCATTTAGACCTGTAACCTTATGACTACAGAAGCTATCACTGCCCTAGTGTTAATTGTTAAGCAGTTTGCACACAAATGATTTCACATGATTATGACACCATTGCTTGTGTGACATCTGTTCTGGACATCTGGGAAGCTCTGCGCTGTGTCTGGAATATGTATGGCAAAGTGGTGATGGCAACATTCCCACCTCTTAATTCAATTAACACGGTTGTGTTGCGTTTTCCAAGCTTTCTGTGTGGCCTCAGAGGCTGGCCCTGGCTTTACATTCATCTTCCAGTCCAATCACAATTCATGAATGTTTAACAAAACCGGAGGACTGTGGGTCAGAGAAGGTAACTGGCTTTCTGTTTTTCTTTAACAAGACCACCCACAGCAATGAAGTTTCAAATGTGGACATTGGACCACTTAATGATTATATTTGGATGCCAGGGTATCCTCATTAATAATATGTTAATAACTTAGTTATGATGTAATTTGGTTAATAAAATGATATTGTGGAGCAGATTGGGCAGGACTTGTCTGGAATTTTGCCTGCCTGAAAATTTTGGTCAGGTGTTGGAAGTTGGTCATGAGATTCAGGACCTGGAGAAAGTCCTGTTTAGCAGGTGTGGACAGGGCATGGTTGCAGAGGTAGTTTAAGCAAGTTGTCAGCATCAGAGAATAATTCCACAAGGAATAACAGAAGTATAACTACAAGTGCATGGTAACAGGGACTCTAGGGGTCATAACCTGTGAAGGGATCTGAGATCTTGCCCTTCTTGCAAGCTCACAAGTTAGACTGCCACAGTTTCTTGGAGGCTGGCAGAAGACATAAGAATCCTAGGTCAGAGACAAGGTACTTTCTTATGACAGAGCAAGCAGCATGAATTTCAGGTTTGCATTGGTTCCCCTTGATTCCCTAAGCCCCATGGGAACAAAGCAGTAAAAGAGAAGGAAATTCACTCTTTAATGGCATATTTGAGCTACTAATTTGAAAACCCAGGGAATGCTCAATCTATGAATATTTTGTTATGCAAGATAATACATATCCTCATTATTTAAACCTTTTGAATTGAGTGTCCTATAAGTTGCAGCCAAAATACACCTGACATAGTTAGACTAGTTAGATCATCATTGCAATAGTCACAGTGTGAGATGGTGATGGCAGTGGAAAGAAAAAGAATAAAAGTCAAACATTTTTATTGTATACATTTTGGAGGAGAAATGAATATTTGCTGTTGAATTGGATCTGGGAGTTGTTAAGAAAGAATCCAGCATGACATCTAGGTGTCTGGCTTAAACAACCTGGTGAATAATGATGCCCTTTACTGAGATAGGAAAAGCTGGAGAGAAACAGTTTTGAGGGGATGGGAAATTAGGGTGCTAATATGAACACCTAGCTGGAGATGTTAAGTAAGTCTTATAGCTGGAACTCAGAGGAAAAACCTGGGTTGGAGTTGTTATATATAAATGGCATCTAAAGATATTTATAATCTTTATTGGTTTATAATGGTATTTAAAGCCATGTCTTAGAATAGAGCCTAGGACAATGTACCAAGGAATTCCAACATTTAAGATTTGGGTAGAAAGTGATGAGTTATTAAAAAGACAAAGAATGAGACCAGGTAGTGGATAGGAGGGAAGGGGAAGGGAGGGGAGGGAAAGCTGTAGGTAGAAGGAGAACAAGAAGAGTGTTGTCATGGAAGGTAGGAGAGAGTGGTAAACCAGTGCTTCCGATGAGCTGAAGACAGAAAACCCTCTGTTGACTTTAGTAACATGAAAATCACTGATGACTTTGCAAGAGTAGTTTCACCAGGCTGGTCAGGACAGTTGCTAGATTTGAATGACTTGAGAAGAAAACAGCTAACAAAAGTTGCTTAAGAATGAGATGATTACATTTATTCTCTCTACATCTCTGCATGTATTTTAACTTTTCTACCAGGTGGGGAGAAACAGTTTCCCTCCATGATAACACCTGGGGATCTCCCTTGAAGGTAGGTCAACTTTCTGCTCTTTCCAGTTAAAAAGAGAGTGATTTGCTGGGATATTTAATAAGGATCCCTAACTACCTCCACCAAAGGCACAGCTCCACAGTTTTCTTAGGAGAATAAATTTAGGTTTGAGCCATTGACGGATTGTTGTTTTTTGGCATCTTTCTATCCTATACTTAATTCCTTCCTTTTTTTTTTTGAATGCTTATATTCTTTATTTCCAATATATCTTTTCCTCAGATTACACATGTGATCAATCTTTCTCATGGCTTTCATTGACACTGCTTATTTTCAAATTCTTGCCCTCTTTTCTCCTTTCTATCACAGTTAGTTCCTCAGAAGAGAAGTCAACATAAACTGCTTACATTTTCTACACCATAATCGTTTGTCAAACCAGGGCAATAGATTTTGTCCTCATTACTCCATGCAAACTTTCTATCCAAAGGTTGACAATCAAAACAAGGATACCAAATGCAATGGCATTTTCTCAATTCTCCTCTAACTTTTCTAGGGAACTTATTAACCTTGCCCCACTGCTTAAATTCTTTTCTCCTTTGTCTTCCTAGAACCTGTGTTTTTTGAAGCAATTGTTACCTTTCTGACCATATTTTCTCTCTTTTTCTGATTGCTCTAAATGCCTACATAAAAGCATTTTCCAGGTACCTTGCCTAGCCCCTTTTCTATGTTCTGCCTTTTTGTTATCTCATGTATCTTAGATGAACATATAATGTTCTTCATCATCCAATGCCAAATTTTCAAGATATTCCCCGCCTCAACTCTTCTAAGATGAGGTTCTGAAGGTGCTTCATCTTCCACTGGTTCAGGACTATACATTGGTTCTAATACTGACAAAATCTCTTGGGATCCTCATTTCAAGAGCAAGTGAAGCCTAGATTTACTTTTAATCTGTGCTTAACCATTCCTATTATGTCTAGGGTATACTTACCAAATGCATTCACACCATTTTCTACCATATCTGTCCAATCTTGTGACCAGAAACCCTGGGAATAGCTCCTGGAGGCCCATTCTAGGAGATCCTAGTTCTGGCTACTTCTCCTTCCGCCTTCCTTCCTCAAGGGATGGAAATTGCTTCTTACTGTCCCTGTCAACCCCCCCCACCACCCCAAGTACCTACTGGTTGCTTTTCACTTTTTCAGCATTTTCATATCAGTGGAACCAATTTCCTGAAGGTTCTGACTAGGCTCTGAATAATACATCCTGGCTCATATTACAATATATTACTGGGATGAGAAGTCTTCCCTGAATCCCAGCCTGACTTGCTAGTTCTTTAATGATATATCTAATTCTAACTATCTTGCACTCTGGAAAAGATGGGCCATTTTCCTACACCTAAGTAATTGGTTGGGGTCTTGTTTCAACCTATGTCATTACATTCTGGAAAAATAAAACTGCTTGTTATTCATTTGACTTTGAGGCTCATCGCTTCCCAGAATATTCTATTTCTAAGTTTGCATTCACCAGATTTTGTTTATTGAATTCAATATCAGTCCAGACTGGATCCAAGTTCACTACTCTCCTTCACCACTCTAAATTGTCTATGGACCACCTGTATTACAGTGTTACCATTGTTCAATTCCTCTTTGTTATACACACTTTGCTACTCCCCATGACCCACCATTAACATACATCAGTATGTGTGTCCCAGGAACACTCTGCTCAGGGAGATCAAAACTAACTTTAGACCTTCTATGCTCTTAAAAATAAGGATCCTAAAGGATTTGTTTAGAGCGAGAACAACCGAGCAGGTCTGAATCAGCAAGTATTTGCTTCAGAACCTGAGCTTAGAAAAGTGAAGGCAGGACATTTTGAAAAGTTAGCTCAGGATTCCTTACAGCTAAGTTCATAAAAATTAAAATGAAAAAGCGCTCCTTATTTCCTATGAGCAGAACTTTTCAAGTGGCCTCTTCCCATCTGAAAAACTCTAGAGAGAATAACCTCTCCCAGTGTGTTGATACAAGAGACCTGAGGGTTCCTTTTGACCTGTAGACTCCTAAGAGACTGCAGAGAGAGTTGAATTCCTGAGACAGTCGTGACAGAATGCAAAGAATTAATAGAGGTGGTAATCACCTGACCCTACAACCCAGTGATTAAGGAGGAGTCCTTTAGAAAACTGAAATGGATGGAATTGTAATTAGAGTTAGGTGATCCTAAAAAACATTTGATTTGTGAAGTGAATGCTGAGAGAAATTCCATAAGAAAGAAAAGCAAGCAGATAGCATGACAAGAAGGAAAATGAGTCCAGCAAAAAGGAGCTCACCCATACACAGGTATTTAGTTTTCTGTATCAAAAATTGTGTAAGAAGCTAAGGATATAGTGGTAAGCTAGAGATACAGTATTGAACAAGCGGAAGACAAGACTGTTGAGTGGAAGGCAGATAAATGTATATGAAACCAAATAAAGTATGGGAGGTGATATGGCAGAGGAAGGAGCAAGTTGCTCGGAGAACATCTAGGCAGGGGAACTAGACACACTTCCTGAGAAGGAGATGAGTAAGCTAAAGGCCAGAAGAAATTAACCACATGAAATGTGAGGAAGTCATGATCCAGGACACAGGAAGTTTATAGGGCACTTGGAAGGAGGAATTCAATAGAGCTGGAGAGTAGCGTGTGAAAAGGAGGTTGGCAGGTGGGAAGAAATGGGATTAGAGAAGTAGACGGGGCCAGATGATGGAGGGCTCTCCGAGCTGTGTCAAGAGGTTTGGGCCTTATCTTAAGGCAATGGTAGCCATTTAATAATTTTGGACAGGGAAGTACTCTAGGTACTAAATATAACAAAGTCCTTCCCCCAGATTTTCACCTAGGTATGCTTAATGGCAGAAGCTAGTGAACAGATACCCGGAATATTGTTTGACATAGTTAACTTTATGAAGTGGAATTTCTTGGTATCTTGGGTTTCATACTCAAAAACATTATGAGCATTTAGCATAATATATCTGTTTATTTTAGGATAAAATAGTTCAGAAAATATACATTTGATAAAATTGATGCACCTTAAATACAGAGCAAGCAGATACTGAGGATCCAGGTGCCCCAGTCACATTGCCTTTTACTCTTAAAGTTGCAGAACTAGGAGCAAGAGATTAAATGAGAATTATGTTTTCCTGACTGAACCTAGACAGAGAGGAGAGGTCTTTCCCACTTAGAAAAAGACAAAATGCACTGGACATCTACAGAAATGCAAAAAGAGAGAGAGATACATGAAAGATAAAAGACAAATAGTTGCAGACTAGAATCAATAAAGACAAAATGCCTTGAACATGAGAAGTGGAGAGGAAGTCTTAGCAGTCCCTGCAGCCAGCAAGCTTCTGGAGACAGTGTGACAAGTAAGGGAAGTTAGCCAATCCAGCTAGCACCTTGGAGAAACCAAAGAGCAAGGCACACAGAGCTCCCCAGGATTAGATGTTGCTTCTCATCTGGAGTAGCAAGATTATGCCAATTCCTATCCAGGAATTGAAATTCTCTCACATGACGATTAAATAACATCAACATGTGTAAATATAGCTACATGAAACTATTATGTATACTTATGTATAATTAACCCAGTGCTATTGTTATTTTTAAATTAACAGCTTTGTGTTGAAAGCCCCATGCAAAATAATTTCTTTTGGACTTTAAGCACCAGAGCCCATGTGACCTCCACCCCAGTCACGATCTTCATAGCTAGGCAGGGTCAGTCCTTGATTTATTCTCTCAGGTTCCCAATTCCAGGTACCTTTTAGTGTTGAACAATGCTGACAATCATAAAAGCAGTTAATATTTATGAGCGCTTATTGTGTGCTGGCACGGTTCTGAATGCTTTACTTGATTACTTTGTTCAACAACACTCATAACGACCTTATTTTTATCCCTACTTATAGATGAAGAAAGAGGCACAGTGAAGTTTGGTGGCTAACTCAAGCCACACAGTGAAAGAAGGGGAGTCAGGATTCTAGTGTAGGTGGCATTGGAGCCCATGGTTTTAATCATTCTGATATGTATCCAGGTAACCAATTCATACAGAGCTGTGGTCAGAGCTCTCTCTTTACCAGAGAGGTCTGACATGTGTCTGACAATGTTAATGCCCAGAGCTCCCTGGGAAGTGAGTTTGGAAGAGATCATGCTAACATGACCTATCTGGTTAGCAGAAATCTTCAATTGTCTGAGACTAAAATAAATGTTGGGGCTGGAAAGCTACTTTGGATGAAGGTTGTAGCAGTTTCTCTCTCTTACATAGAGGGTTTTCCAACTACTTCTGATATAGTATAACTTGTTTTTCTGGAAACTCATAAACTCAGGTTAATTACCATTGTACATTATAAGCCCAGATAAGCTTATTTTAGACTCTTTATCTGTAGCTTGGAATTCTATATATAGCAACATCCAAGTAAATGAGTTAACCATACTATACATTTCCTTAGCCCATTCTACTTTCTACATTTCTTGAAAATTATTTTGTATTTTGTTACTTTCCTCAAATGTTCATTATCCCTTCCATCCTTCCTCTCACTTAATAACTTGCTTACTATTTAATTGAGAAAATTGAAGCAATCAGAAGGAGGGTTCCATAAGTGCTCCTATCATGTGTGACTGACTGCATATGAGACTATACATTCTGCTTTCTCTCCTTTTAAATGTGGATGTACTATCCTGTCTTCTCAACAACGCCAACCCCTGTATTTGCACATGAAAATGGAATTCCATTCCCTGGATTCTACTTAAAGATATTGCCAAGAAATTCTCTCTTGTCTTTCCTGAAGAGTCAGCTCCCCAATTCCACCTTTTGAATGATTCCCATCCGGTGTTATTTGTCCCATATACTGTGCCATTTCTCTCCTACCATTTACAGCAAAACTCTTCAATACAGTTGGTTACACTTGGTGTCCCCTAATTCTCTCTGTCCATTCTCTCTCAAGCTCACTCTTGTCATGCTTTTGTTTTTGCCTCTCCACTTAATGACCTCAATATTGCTAAATCCAGTAGTTAAAATTTAGTCATACTATTTAAACTATAATTGACATAATTGACTGCTCTTGCCTCCTGGAAGCTATTTCTTCATTTGACTTCTAAGATACCACACTCTTAGTTTCCTATCTCTTTGGTTTCTCTTTATCAGTCTCCTTTGATGTTTCATTTAAACATCTGATCTCTAAACATTGGGATGTCTTAAGGCTCAATCCTTGGACCTCTTCTCTTTCACACTTACAGGTCATCTAATTCAGTCTCTTCACTTTAAATTCCATCTTTATTCAGATAGCTCCAAGATCTATGGGTCCAACCCCTACTACTCTTCTGAATTAGACTCATATATCAAGTACCTACTCAAGGAGCAGGAATATCAGCTTCATCTGTGTTAGGCAAAAATGAGGAAAGGTAAGAATTGAAAAAGAGCACAGGAAGGATGCGTGTCAGACCCTGTTAGTTTCCAACTCAAAATTCATTCCCCAACCTGTTTCTTGGAAGAAGTACTCTGATTTTGTTCACATATCCATATTTCAGGAGAGAAATCACATACCTACTATCTTAGTCCACTTGTGTTGTATAAAGGAATACCTGAGGTTGCATAATTTATAATGAAAAGAGGTTTATTTGGCTCATGGTTCTGCAGGCTGTACAAGAAGCATGGTGCCATCATCCTTTTGGTAAGTAACTCAGGAAGCTTCCTATCATGGTGGAAGGCAAAGGGGAGTAGACGTTTCACATGGCAAGAGAGGGAACATGAGGATGCCACCAAGCCATTCATGAGAGATCTACCCCCATGACCCAAGCACCTACCATCAGGCCCCACATTCAACACTGGGGATCAAATTTCAAGATGAGATTTGAGATCAAATACCCAAACTATATCACCTGCCTCAAGGGTAAATCTTGTATAATCTTAAGCAATGAAGCGGTACTTATGCTAATCATTTGTTATAGGAGACGTCATTTCTGTCTAATAAGAATTGAAGAAAAGTCTGATAGAGGGATTCTGAGAAAGGCTTCCTCATTGACAAAAAGAGATGCACAGAAAAAGATGGACAACTTTCTTTTGATGGACGTTGAGGGCTCTGGATGAGATGCCTGGAGCTATTACAGCCAGCCAGCAATGCAGTGAGTGCTAGCCTGAGGACAAGCCCCATGCTGAGGACAGCCAAGAGGAATGATAGGAAGAGAACAAGTGCCTGGTGATATCAGAAGCCTTTGAAATAGCTAACTCAGGAGCTGCTCTACAGCTAAACTTCCTGTTCTGAGGATACAAATTTGCCTTATTGTTTAATCCAGTTGAGTTGGGATGTTTTTGCTACTTGAAGCTTAACCATTAAAACTAACAATAGTGTGGAAGTTTTCAGGGAGGTAAATCTTAATATACTTATTCAGGTTTAACTGGAATAGTCAAGGTCACAGATTCTCTACTCATTTTTTGTTCTGCTCATCTGTTCTTTTTATCTCAGCTGCCACTGAACAATTGACTGTTAGATTACCTGCTAATTTCCCCAGTTGAATGCCCATTGCATTGAACATCCTCTTTCTCCATTCAGCTGAAAGACAAGATTGGAATTTTTCCAAAGAAACTTTATAGAATAAGAATGTTAAAAAAATATGAATTTTCCTCTTCCTTCCCCCCTCCTACTCTTCCTTTCCCTCCTCCTCCTCCTTTTCCTACTCCTCCTTATCTTCCTTCCTGTCCTTCTCTTTCTCCTACTTCTCCTTATTCTTTTTCTTTCATTGTCATTGTTAATTTAAGAGCACACATGAGACTGGTACAGATTTTGGGCCCTCATTTCAGTGTGTTTTCCTTACTAAAGCTCTCTGTGGAATGGAAAAGAGATGTTAAACAACTTCCAACCAAGGACAGCTTTTGACTGTGACACTCCAATATAGTGAATCAATCTTTCATCTCTTTCAGCCTTCATCAGAATAAGTTTTTCTTTTAAAGCAACCTTGTGTTCTTGAGTCATTTATTTGCTCACTTATTCAATAAATATTTGTTGAGCACCTACAAGCAAGCCATTGTTCTAGTTAAGAAGGAAACAGTATTGAACATGACAGAAGGTACTTCTGCTTTCAAGAAGTGTACATTCTAGCAGGAAGGGTGTGGGGTAGGGTTACAAACAATAAAAGGAAACAAACAACCAAGGTAATTTCTGAAGGAAATAAACAAGGTGGCACAGCAAAAGATGATGTGGAAGGAGTGAGGGGTTACTTTAGGTAGAGTGGTCACATCAGGGTTTCTAAGAGGACTTTGGAGCTCACATTTGAAGGATGAGAAGGAGCCAGCTATGCAAATCCAGGGAAGGCTGATGCAGGCAGAGAAAGCACAGTGCAGGGGTTCTGAAGTCAGAATGAGCTGGGCTTGTTGGAGTGGCAGAAAGAAAGCCAGTAGGGCTTGGATATAGTGAGGGAAGGACCAACAAGGTATACAGGGTAGATCATGATGGCCTGTGATCATGGGAAAATAATGATTTAACAACAGGGCTGTGGGAAGCCATTGCAAGGTTTAAGCAGGGAGTTATTTAATCTGATTTATATATTTTTAAAGTTCCTGCTGATTACTCTGTGGAAAACACATCAATCCCTGCATCTGTGGTCATGTTGCCTTCTCCTCTTCTGTGGTATCATCTTCCTCTACCTCCTTCCTATAAGGAAACCTGTGATTGCATTTAGGGTCCACTGAGTCAAATTGCTCCATCTCAAAATCCGTAATCATACATGCAAAGTCTTGTCTTTTGTCATACCGGGTTACATTAACAAGTTCTAGGGATTAGGATGTAAATATCTTTTAAGGAGGCATTATTCAGCCTACCAAAATGTGTATATACTGAGAGAGAGAGAGAGTGAGAGAGAGTTCCTGGCTTCCTAGAGTAAAAATATACTTCCCACTTACCTCAGATAATTGTCTTTTTTTTTTTTTTTAATCAGAATCTTGCTCTGTCACCCAGCTAGAGTGCAGTGGTGTGATCACAGCTCATTGCAGCTTTGACCTCCCAGGCTCAAGCACGATCTTTCCACCTCAGCCTTCCAAGTAGCCGCGTCTACAGGGGTGTGCCAGCACACCTGGCTAGTTTTTTTAATTTTTAATTTTTTGTAGACATAGGGTCTTACTATCTTGCCCAAGCTGGTCTTGAACTCCTAGGCTTAAGTGAGCTTCCTGCCTCAGCTGCCCAAAGTGCTGGGATAACAGACATGAGCCACTGCAACCAGCTTTAGATAATTGTCTTTATGGATGCCCCTTACAGATGTATTCTTTTACCCATCATGTGACTCTGTGACCCTCAAAGCTCTTTCCTGGTCTTTTATTCCATCTTGTTTAGTTTTCTTGTAAATATTTTCTGTCTGAGTAAGGCTCATTATCTAATCAATTAAACCATTCTGTATTTTACTGAGCACTTATCTGCCAGGTATATTGTCTATCATGTCACTAGAATCTATGCTTTATGAAGCAAGGGCTTTTTCTATTATGTTCACTATCACAGTCCAGTGCCTAGAACAGTCCCTGGCACACAGCAGATACTTAATGAATATTGATTGATTGGATGAATGAATAACATGGCAGTGAACAAGCAGTCATGGACATGCACTTGATCCCTGAGCTCATGGAACTTTAATTTAATGGGACTTACGGCTGGCAGGCAAAGCTGGATTCTTTTACTTATAATAGTCAGTGTCTAGCCATATGCCTTTGATGACAAGTGCTGTTGTTCTTTGGAAACCGGCCACATTACATCAATTCATCCAATGACCAGCCACAGATTCATCGTAGCTTCACATTTCCAAGTAAGTGAATACATTTTGGGATGCACAAAATTACTATTTCCTGTCAGAAGTGTCCCTCCAGTTCTCACATCCTTGCAGAATGAGGGCGATGAGAAGCTCTTGATCTCAATGAGAAATCAAATGCTCCTCAACCCAGGTTATTTCCTTCCTTGCTTCCCTGGGTTCTTGAATGACCTGTGATCCCTTTGGTCACATCTTATTCTGGAAGGAAGTATGCTGCTCAAGTGCTTCAGCTGTAGTGCTAGTAGAGTTTTTTTTTTTTAAATCATACTTCTGCAATAACAATAACTAACAAACATTCACCAAAGTAAAAGAAAGCTACTTCTTTATCATGTTCTGCTATTTTGGCATCACTATTAAAATCATTCGTTTTCTAACTAATCCAAAAAGCTATGAGGCTAGAGAAGTGGTGAAACAGCTTCTATGTATTTTTCTTTAACATGTAACCTGGGTCTGGGTATGATGGCTCATGTCTGTAATCCCAGCATTTTGGCAGACTGAGGCAGAAGGATCCCTTGAAACTAGGAGTTTGAGACCAACATGGGCATCACAGCAAGACCCCATCTTTACAAAAATAAAAATAAAAAATTAGCCAGGTGAAATGGCATACACCTGTAGTCCCAGAGGATGAGGTGGGAGAATTGCTTAAGCCCAGGAGTTCAAGGCTGCAGTGAGCTGTGATAGCACCACTGCACTCCAGCTTGGGTGACAAAGTAAAACCCTGTCTCTAAAAACAAAATTAAAAAAAATAGTAAAATGTAACCTGGAAGGGAAAATAAAGATTCTAGGGAAAAAACTAACAAAATAAGGGAAGCTTGACATTCTGGTGCAAAATTAAATTCAATATGCATCTCAGAATTTTCAAATTATGCTTCTTTGAATAAACAATTTAGGCTACCCAAACATGCTGATTGTTTCTGAATTCCTTTCAAACTTGGGAACATATGTAGGCATCGTGGTGGACATGTAAATGAATGTTTCCATGCAAAGAGTACTCATAAATCATTTGTTTTTCAAATGAAATGCCAGCTTATGTTAAGAAGACAGAATTACTTAGAAAAATATGCCACTATGGAAATTGATAATATATGTGCAGTTTCAGCACCAGGAAATCATTTTTAAACACAATATCTAAAAGATCGATATTTTACAGAAAAATAAATGGGCCAAGTGTGTCTTAATATTAAAGGAAGAATAGAATTATAGAAAAAAAGACATCAAAATAAGGAGCAAATACAATTTCATATCATTACATAAAAAGTATTTTCAGGACCACAAATATTGTAGCTGTCATCCTCATCCTCATCCTCCTCATCATCAAAATCATTAAGAGCGTTGTATGTTAATAAAAATGTGGCACGGTAAAAAGAGAATTTTGTACTTTTCTAGGAGCTAATATTGTAAAAGAGGGCCACCCTGAAATGTCTACGCAAGCGAAAACCATACTGATGTCTACTTTGGTAAAATGGTAAAGTAAAACACATAGAGCGTTATGGAAATTCTCACTTAAAAAACAAAGTTTTAATGGAAGTTCTCTGGGACTATCTTCTTAATTTTTCTGTTAACCCAAAACTTTTATAAAAAATAAGTTTTTTTCTAATAAAACCTTTAGGTTCCATGTATGTTGGAGGTGACTGAAATTTGGTGGAGGTGGCAATGGTGAATAATACAGAACTTCATGAAGAAGTCAGAAATGCCCTCGGGCTTTCAGATAAGCAATCTTTTAACACTTTCTGGTGAAAAGCAGGATTTCATAGCAGTTTGAATGATGGAACTGAGATGGTTGGTTAGGGAGGAAGTTGTACCCACATGGTGTGAACCACAGGGAGGCTCACAGGTAGCAGGGAGGTGCCTGGACAGTGGAGGCGCTGCAGAGTTTATGAAGAAATGACTTATAGATCTAAAAAGAGAGCGCTCACAAAGGATTGCTGTCTCCTAATAACCAACCATGAACCAAAATTTTGGACTTAGTGAATCAAAATTTAGTTTAGACACTATGAACTATTATTATGTTACAATGGGTCAAATAAATAAAAATTTATTTACTTTTTAATTGCAAGAGCATAAGAAGGCTCAACTTTTCTAATTGCCCTGAGTTTCTGAACAGTTTTGCCAGATCACCATTGAGCCCACTTTTAGAGAACAGACCAATATCTGTACTAAAGTCACTTTATGCAGAGAAAACTAGATACAGCAGGAGCTGTGAAAGAGGAACCGAAAAGATTTGCCAATAGACTGTATACTTGGATTAGAGGACAGAAGCCTATCTCATACCTTATTACAGTTGTCAATTCCAAATTGATTAATAATTTCAATGTGGAATGGAAACAAAGGGGGGAAAAGCAATATTTATATGATCCTAGGAATAAGGAAGCATTTTCTAACCATGACACTAAAAGCAAATACGACTAAGGAAAAGATCAATTATTTTTATCATTTTGAACATAAACAGCCTAAACAATATTTTTAGGTTTAAAACATTCGAAAAAATATTTGTTGTATACATATCAGATAAAAGGTTAAGATCTTTAATATATAATGAGCTCTTGGAAATCAATGATAGATGACTATACCAAAAGGAAAATGGTAAAGGACATGAATAGGCTCTGCTCAAAAAAGAAATATGGATGGCCAATACACATTTGACATCATATTCATTCCTTTTTTTTTTTCTGAGACAGAGTCTCGCTCTGTTGTCCAGGCTGGAGTGCAATGGCGTGATCTCGGCTCACTGCAACCTCTGCCTCCCAGGTTCAAGTGATTCTCCTGCCTCAGCCTCCTGAGTAGCTGGGATTACAGGTGCCCACAACCATGCCCAGCTAATTTTTGTATTTTTAGTAGAAACGGGGTTTCACCAGGTTGGCCAGGCTGGTCTCAAACTCCTGACCTCAGGTGGTCCACCCACCTCGGCCTTCCATAGTGCTGGAATTACAGGCGTAAGCCACCATGCCTGGCCAATATTCATTCTTAATATAATGCAAAGAAGTTCAAATTAAAAGTAATAATAAGATACCATTTCTCCTCTGTCAGTTATATAAAGGTTAAAAATGGTAATACCTAGTGTTGGCTAAGTAACAAGCCAAAAGTGATGGCAGAAGTATTCATCTTTCCACAGGAAAACTTGTCAATATTTATTAAAATTCCTTCATGTTTATTAAAAGCATTCCTTTTGATACTGGAATTTCAACTATAAAAATTACAATGATGGTATAAGTATATTCATCTCGGGATTTTTAATATTAAAAAATTGAAAAAGCAAGCATTCCAACAGTAAAGAACTAAGTTAAATAAATTATGCATCTTACATAGTCATTGAAAGTTTTAATTTTATAGTGAATTATATTGTAGAATTAATTTTTATTCTTTAAAAATTATATTGTAGAAGAATATTAGTTAACATTGGATAAATTTAGGCTCTTGTTTAAAGTCAAAACAGAAGAGTGCAAAACTGCATATATTGGTGATCTTATTGCTATTAAAAATATTGTGTATATATCAAGAAGATATGAAAGAATATACAACAAAATGCTAGTGAAAACTATCTTTCGATGTTAGGAGTATAGGTAATATTAAGCAGCTGAATGGAAAAGTTCTTATGCTTTACGCTGTAAAACTTTCTGTTTTTGTCACTTTTGGTTTGAATTAGTAATAGAATTTTGATTCAATATTACTGAGTTGACACAAAATTGAATCAAGGACAAAACTTAGGACATCTAGCATGATAGATGGAAATTGAATGACAAAATGATTTGGGGGCAATAGAATGATTTTAAATCATCTGGCTTAAAATGAGGACTTTGGCACAAAACAGGAAGGTATGATTAATGTAGCTGGGCTGGTGGCTTCCAGTACTGGGGTTTGGATGAGTTCGTTTGGTGGACATTTCAAGAGTCGGTTTGCATAAAGTTGTGAGCAGCCATCTGGGAAGGATCATCTCAGGACAAACTTGGCCTAAGAGCAAAGCACCACAGTGAGAGGCTCAGTGGTTCTGAGTTGTCATCGTGTTTGTCACTCACATGTGTCCCAGTACAATGCTGGTGAATTTCCTGAGTCCTGGGAAAGGAAATGGTTATATCAAAATTCAAAGACCGGATTTAGTTTTTAAAAATGTTACCAGAAAGTAGGAACACAAGCACACTGCTTTGGTGCCATTCAAGTAGAAAGTAATGCAAAAGGGGTGAAAAGCATTCTGCCAACTGGCTCAAGTTGCAGCCTTTGTAATTTTATACTCTTCTGCAAAAGCAGAGTAGCATCCTTGAAATATGCCACTCAACCCCACCCCTCAGCTAGGCCTAGCTTATGCTCTGATGGCTCCTTAGTGGGCACTGGGATGTAAAGAACTAGTTTCAACTAGCTTTTAGTAGGGACTGCCAATGAGCAGGAAATTGGAGTCTGGGATATTATTGAGCCTCAAATTATGTTTACATTAAATAGGACTTTTTCATTGTTCCAGTGGTTTTTAAACTTTTCTTTTTAACAGCAAAACACTTTTTGAGAGTTAAATATTATGTGTAATCCAGAACAAAAAACTGATTACTGCAGAGCTGACTGACATAAGGAGTGGGGCGAGGGGGAAGGAGTATAAAAACCCAGTGGCCCCTTGTCATCCTCTCTGTAACCTAGGGATACCTCTTGGAACCATTAGGGCTGAAAACCACAGATCCATCCAACTTCCAGAGATGCGCAATGACTCGCTCAACACATGTGGCAGCAAAGACGGCTGGATCTAGCACGCCTTTCCCTGGGATATTTTTCCCTCCCCATCACTCCCTGTATGATTTCTCTAGAACTTCTTCCTTAGAAAGCCTCTGTGGTTCTCCTTTTTGAGAAACACTGAGTCCTGGGGATTGGGAGGAAGAGGAGTGGAGCAGATGTTTCATGGTGAGATAGCCGTGAGAGAGATGGGACAAGCTACACAAACCTCAGTGGAAAAGCCGTACAGAGCCTGGACATGCCTACCCCTGAGTCTCTTGGCAGTGAAGCCGAGCATCTCCTCAGGGCTGTGTTTTCTGGAGGACATGAAGGGGCCCTGAACAGGGTGGGTTTTCTGCCGACATTCCCTCCTGCTGCTGCACAGTGCGGCTGAACCCTCTGGCCTTCCGAGGTCACCGTGGGCCCTCTGAGAGAGCCTTTGATTTAACATGTAAGGGAATTCCCACTGGCTGATTAAATATTTTTATATTTTATCATCTTCCTGCAGCTAATAGCTTTTGGCATGCAGGGTATTTTTATGAATGTTATAAGTAAATATTATGGGGTCAGTCACAGAGATGAACATGGATTTGCAAGCCTAGGGCTGGAAGACATTAGGCCTCACATTTAAAACAATGTGGGTATGGAAAAAATTAAAATATTGAGAACTTGAAAATACTCAAAGCCTGCAACCGTGCATCTATAATCCAATGTAAACAGAATTCAGATAAAATAAAATTGATTTTAAGTGCTACATTTAGATATCCAAGGGGAATTCATTGCTTTTATACTTGAGTTTTGAGCATTTATTAGAAAAGAGAAAGTAGGATTACACTTTCACATTAAATACACCAGTTTTGTTTTCCAGACAGGACTAGACCCTTCCACAAAGCATGACAGATTCTCAAGATGCCAAACCACTGCTTAGAGTTTCCAGGGGCCACAGGTCACTCTTGGTTCAAATGGCCCTTTGGAAAATAAAATAAATAAATAAATAAAATGCAACTCCGGTGGCATCATGGTCTGGTACCCTCTAGGGTAAGAAAGTCTGGGTGAGCTGCTTGGAAACTGATGTCAGAAAAATCCTCCTTGACACACGGTGACTCACAGCTGGGAATTTACGTCTTCCTAAGCAACTGCTAAACTTCTGCTGTGGTTGTGGCCATTTCATAGCCACAGGCCTGTAAATCCCCGGGGAATCCATGCATAGCGCTATTGGTCAGAGGTTCCTAATGACATCTGTCTCAAGACACCTTCTCAAAGCATCTTTTCTACTTTCCTCCCATCTCCCATAGTCGCTGGCACAGGTCAGGATGAATGGAAGGTGCTTAACAAATATATTTGATTTGATTTGCTGATCTATTTTGCCCTATCAATCTCATTTCACCTCTCCCAGTGGTCTGCTGTTTGCTCTTGTGCTACCTTAAATCTAAACTTACATGAGTCCAAATAATTTTATAAGCTTTCTCATTAGTTCTAGTGCATTTATTCAACACATCTATAAATGTTCTTCTCTTTCAAGGTGTTGGCAACATAACAGGATTTGCTGTTGTCTGCAAATTCAAGAGCCTGGCCTAAGTGTATGTAATTAACAGAGTCTTAGTGCCAGGGATATAGCAGACAGTCAGTAAATATACAAGGAGGGAAGGAAGTGATGGAGGGAGGGAAGGAGGGAGGGAGAGAGGAAAAGAAGGAAAGAGGAAGGGGAGGAGGGAGAAAAAAGGAAGAAAAGAAGGAAGAAAGGAAAGAAGGAAGGAAGAAAGAAAGGTAGAGAAGAAAGAAGGGAGGGAGGAACAGCCCTGGTGCATAGTTCAGTTCCATCAGGGTGATTTTGAAACCCCTTGTGAACATCCTGATTAAAGGGTAGGCCCCTGTAACAACCTAGGTAAGAATCCTCTTCCAATAAGGAGGTGCAGTGGAGATAAGATGACAGAAGGGCATGGAGGAAGGAAAGTGTAGAAAGGTCAGATAGTGTATAGGGCTGAGGCGCCAGGGGAATGGCGCTGAAGATGCTGACCTGGCTCCAGCAGGAAGTCGTGCTAAAGCTCCTGCCAAGTTCCACAGCTCTGCTTTCTGCAGTCCTCAGAAAGCTCTTGAAAACCCTGTTTGAAAAATGCTGGTGTAGATTAGGGTGTCTTATCAAGTTGATCTGAATGGAATGAAACCCTTCAGAAGTCTAGATCAGATGGTACCTTACACTTTCTCTTGCTTACCCAGCCTGCCTCTCTCACATCGGGAACAGATTACATTGTTCCAGGCCCAGCATCGAGCCAGTCTCTGACCCTGCTTTTGGAGAAGTTTCTCCCCACCTTCCCCTCTTTGCCATGCCCGATGGCCGTCTTCACTGACCCTCACAAGAAAAGCTGGGAATCACACAAAGAGATTTGCCTGCCTTCTGGAAACTGCCCCAGGAGGTTTTACAATATTTTTCTTTGATTGGAACCTGTAGTACCAACTGACAAGCTGGGTTTGGGTCATCCCTGAAGTCTAGTGGGATTGTAGGAGAGGGTCTTCTGAGAATGCACAAGAAGGAACCTAGTAGAGGGGACACGCTTATTTTTGTTCTCTGAAATGAGACTTTATTGACCTCCCAGGTGAGCTCTTCAGTGTTAGAAAATAGCTAGGGGCCGGGCGTGGTGGCTCATGCCCATAATCCCAGCATTTTGGGAGGCCAAGGCGGGTGGATAGCTTGAGGCCAGGAGTTCAAGACCAGCCTGGCCAACATGGTGAAACCCCGTCTCTACTAAAAATACAAAAACTAGCTGGGTTTGGTGGCACGTGCCTGTAATCCTAACTACTCGGGAGGCTGAGGCAGGGGAATCACTTGAACCCGGGAGGCAGAGGTTGCAGTGAGCCAAGATCGTGCCATTGCATTTCAGCCTGGGTGACAAGAGCAAAACTCCATCTCAAAAGAAAAAAAAGAAAAGAAAAGAAAAGAAAAGAAAAGAGCTAGGGAGGAGAAGGAGGGAAAGACGGACTAATTTTTTAAAGACTGGGCTAGTCATGGTTGGTTAAAGGTTAAATTTGTATGAATATTCGAAGCAGCTCTGTGCTGATAACGGCAATATCTTTTTTTTTTTCTTTCTTTTTTTTTTTCAGATGGAGTCTCGCTCTGTTGCCCAGGCTGGAGTGCAGTGGTGTGATATTGGCTCACTACAACCCTCCTGGGTTCCAGCGATTCTCCTGCCTCAGCCACGAGCAGCTGGGATTACAAGCATGTGCTAGCTACCACGCCTGGCTAATTTTTGTATTTTAGTTAGAGACGGGGTTTCACCATGTTGCCCAGGCTAATTTTGAACTCCCGACCTCAGGTGATCCACCCACCTCGGCCTCTCAAAGTGCTGGGATTACAGGCGTGAGCCACCATGCCCAGCTGATAATGGTAATAGCTAATCAGATGAAATGCTTACTAAGTGCGAGGCACAGTGTTAAACACTAACCTCACTTACTCCTCACAAGAAGCCTGTGAAGTAAGTACTTTCATTATCTTGGATTTACGGATGAAGAAACTAAGGCTGACAAAAATGAAGTAAAATTTCAAGGCTATGCAGCTGGTAAATGGCAGAACTTGAACTTTTGAATTTGTGTTTCTGGTTAGTATTCTATTATCTTAGTACTGTGGGACACACACACACACACACACACACGTACACAAACTGAGTAAATCCTATTAAATAAATCCTGTTCCAAGATTAAAATTCACAATTGCTTTTTTTCTAGGTTTAAGAGTTTTCACTACTTGAACTTGCATTGCCTAGTTCTGAAGTGGATTTGCTTAAACACCAAGCTATGTCACCTGCCAAACTAAAGCAATCTCTGACTCTCTTATTTCTCCCCCAATGCACAAAGCACAAGCACAAACACTGCCTGGGTGTTCTAGAACCCTGGACTAAAAACTCAAGACTTTATATACGCAACTCAACTTCCTTGATTTTCTTTCTTTCCAAAGATTCTGAAATACCTTCTGGCTCACTGCTTCCAACCAAAGAGCAGTTTCCCTGACCGAGGAAATTGTGGTTGTGGGATTCTTGAACCATCTTCTTAGAGAAGTTCCCTCTGCTTTTTTGTATTTGTGCAGGACATTTGTGCAGAGAGCTCTTGGAAGGACATTCAGATTTTGTTCAGCTGTGTCTGTCGACATATTTCTGGACTCTCTGCAAATAAGAGTAGATATAAGACTCAAGTCCTGGAACCCTTCTGTAGCTAAATCCATTTCCTCAAATTGTGAAAGCTGCTTTCAGGGTCACATTCTATGACACCTAGAAACACTGCACTGAAAGAGAAGTATGTTTCCTCAAATTTTAGCAATTGTAATTTCTTAGTGGAAGTAATTGGATTCCACAGTTTGTTTCCTATTTTGGAAGTTACAGAGAAATCAAAGTCTCTCATAGCAAAAGTATTTTTCTGTCTTAGCCCACTGTTTCCACTTTCAAAATATGTTAAAACAACAACAATAATAAAGCTGTTTCAATTATGCCAAATTCCCCCAGACTCCACTATTGTGACTGTGTTTCTAGTTGATATTCTATAATCTTATCACTTTCAGCCACACATCCACATACCACCCTGGGTTATTTATAAAGATAAATCCTGTGCTGAGATCAAAATCTACAATCTATTTTTTCTAGGTCTAAATTTGTTTTTGCGGCTTTAGAAATGATTTTGAAAATATTTTCCAGTGAGTTTATTTGTGTAAAAAAGATTTTGGTAAATAAATTACTCAGAACAAAACCAGCTTTTAGGTTGTCAACTACCAACTACTGTGTATTTGGAATATCTTGAGTTATCCAGGAACTACTAGTTAAGTGTTTGAATGATTTGTACTCTTAAGTTTTAATGTTTTCAAAATGTGTCCATCTAAAAATATAACTCCAAAATTCTGGCTCTTTGTGAGCAGTGGCTTATTAGTGAATTAAACTTTGCATTATCCATACTTTCTGAACTTCGGTTTCCCCATCTTTAAAGTGGAATAAGTAATAACTACTTCATAAAATTATCATGAGAACTAAATGACATAAGACATGCAAAATAATGATTGCTCATCACACAATAAGTGCTCCATACAGTGCTTGAAAATATTATCTAAAGAGTTCAGTTTAAAATCAATAATTGAGTTACGACATTTACAACAATTTGTGTACATCTTCTATCCCCAGGAGCCTGCATGCTGTGGGAGGATGGGCAGTGGCCTCCCTTGACCTTCAACCTTCTCCAGTCTTCAGCCTCTCCTGACACAGCAGTCTCTCAGTAAATATTGCTGGACAGAAATTCATCTGACTATCAACTTGCCCTGCTCCCTATTGACATTGATAAGTAGGAGTTGTCTATATTTGGAATTCAATTTCTTTTCTCGAAACACACTTAAAAATTTTAACGCTGTTTTAAAAGATAGCGGTTTTGTTTTACTCTTCTGTTAAAGCAACTAAATTTGAAATTCTAATGCAAATTCAGTAAATTAGTGTTAATAAGCTCACACCTAAAAAGAGTCAGCAGATAAATGATGTAATTGGTTTTTCCAAGGAGAGGTAAAATTGGGAGAATGACAATAATTTGTGATTTGCTTTGGGCCTTGTCTCAGACACAATAAGCTACAGTCCAGATAGTTGAGCTACAGTGAAATCTCACATGTGAAAGTATTCCCCTCACTTGTGAGAAAACCAAAGTCATCAGGCCCTTTGCTTGAAAAGACCAGTTGAAGGCACATCAAGCTGAATTGGTAGCTTTTACTTTAAGGAAAATATTTCTCAACTTTCATCTAATAGAACTTTTCTACTCTTTAAATTGTACAAATAAGTGTATGAACAAATGCTCTAAGCTAATTTACAAATATTATCTAAGCTAATTTACAAATATTATCTGGTGTTATTGCAATACATCAAACATATTTGACTCAAACTATGGTAAGCTCCAGATTTAAATGTTGCATGTGCATGTGTGTAATACAGAGAACTTTAATTCATAAGATTGTATAAATGTTGGTCTAACATATATTTGAATACCCAATATGTGCTATGACTAGTGCAAAATGTTAAAGATATGGCACAAAAGAATAGGAGAGAAGTGCTAAGACGCTTGCCTAGATGATTTGGGACCACATTGTATACTGCTATGCTTTTGAATTTGAAGCACATTATATTTTGAAGAACAAGGTGGTGAAAGACATTTATATTGAGTGGAGAACACTATAAATAGTGGCTACCTGGAGAGCTGGAATGTGAAGATGTCCAAGACTGAAAGCAGCTTTAGAGAGTGAGCATGCCATGGAAGGTAAGAGCAGGAGTGACCGCTCACATGTTGAGTATTTGTCATCCTGGTCTTGTCAAAGTCAGCCACTGGTGCTGTCTGGCAAAGGAGTGGCTTCATTTGTGCTTAAAAAAGGATGTCAATAGTGAGAAGGATGAATTCAAGAGAGAACAATTAGTGTTTGATTTCACCTTATGGACAGCTCATCTGGACACAGGACGCACTAGCTTTCTCAATTTGGGGGAAGGCAGGACAGGTCACTGCTGGGACAGGCCACTGTGGTGAGAAATTGCTGCTCTGCACTGCCCACCCATGAAGGGAGAGCAACCTTGCCCTGTAGTATTTAAGCCATAAATTGGTTCATGTTTTAGATTACAGGATATGACCAAGACTATGTGCTCAATAAGAGACATTTTCTAAGCCCCAAGCTGACTACCATCCCCGATGAATGCTATAAATTCATTCAGGGAAATGAATTCCTATCTCTTGACACAAAGTAGTCTCCAGAATCTGCTAGTATCCAACCACATTTCTCCAGAATCAAATGCATTTCTCTGAAAGAGCAATAGCAGCCAATGGTGCAGTGTGTCCATCAGAGTTCCAGCAGGAAACAGATGGCATTCTCAAACTGTTACTCAGGGATGAATGTTAATAAAAGAGCAATTTAAAACAGTGTGGGAAGATGTAAGGGCATGTACAAGGGATGTTGAAGGACCCTGGGCTAAAATGGCAGAAACTGATAATGATGCATGAGCTCTTTATTGCTCTTGAATCTGAAGGGAAGTGTGCTAGTTCCAGAACTCAGAGAGGGTAACCATAGGTAGAATGTTACCAGAGAGAAGCTGTGGCATTTGATGGTAAACATAGCCAATCTGTGCACACTGCAGGAAGGGAATGCACAGACGCCCTTTCCTTTCACTAGAGCAGGGAGCCCACTGGTACAGCCTGTACAGATCAGGCTACAGGGGACACAGTAGGACATAGAGGGTGAGAGTGGGTCTGCAGGGCAAAAGGGAAATACTAAGCTCTGTACAGTTTTTGGTATGTGGTAAATCCACTTAAAATAATAATGATGGGACATTAGCAAAATTATGGACTAGGAAGCTCCAAACTCATGTTCTCTCAAAAAAGTATTTAAAACAAACAAACCCCAAATCAACCAGAGGCTGTGTGAACCAAATTTGTAGAAGTTTTGGAAAACAATCAAAGGTTTACAGCAACCAAGCAAACAGCCAATCAAGAAAAGGTCATCTTCTAAATGTCAGTGAAGTTGTGTGGTGTTTTACCCCCCTTTGCCCCACTCCTTTCCCCTGGTGGAAAGAGTCTTGGTCTTGAGCGGCAGCAACCCATTTCCCAGTTCCTTCTTTGAACCAGAAGGAGAGAGTAGACCTCCTTTGCAGATTATTATGTGTGTCTGTTCCAACCTGCCTGGGGATACCTGAAAAACTGACTTGCTCTTCTCTGTCTTACATAACTCAGAAAAAATGCAACAGAAGCAATGAGTACTGTTCAGAAAAGGTACAAGGGGGCTACAAACCCACTGATTGGCTGAGTCAAGAGAGTCTTGCTGAAGACATATGATAGTACAGCTAAGGCTTGAAGGAGAAGCTGGGGTGAGACTTTTTGGGAAATTAGGACATTCAAAAGCAGCTGTTTATATGGGGGAATCTAGGAAGCCAGGTACATGGCCAGGTAAGATACATGCTTAAAAAAATTCTAAGGAGACCTTAGATGTTCACCCAAGACTGATATCTAGGCTCAGAACAAGCCTGAGTGCTAAAGGATTCCCCAAGCATACAGCTGGGTCTGAAAAGGCTGAAAGGTGGTTTCCCCTCCCCACCCCCACCCTGTCTCTCTGGTACTTTTAAAATTTTGTTTTAGCTCCTGGGACTCAAGGAAATCTATCAAAACATAGCTGAACATAAGCTAGAGGAACACATGCTTCAGTGAGCACACATGACAAGAAATAGCCTTTGCAAAAAATGTTTGAAAAAAAAAATCTCAGAGCAAATGGACCACTATAGCCTTCAGCAATCAAAATCAAACTTCAGCAAACTCTGTGGAGGGGGATAATCTGATTTCCAGAATTACCACATTATTATTATCAAATGCCCAATATTCAACAACAAAAAGTCACTAAGTATATAAAAAAATCCATACAGAAAAATATGACTCATTTAAATGGATAAAATGAAATGACAAAAACCATCCCTGAGAAAGCTCAGACACTGGACTTATTTTAAAACAATTCTCTTATATATGCTCAAAATGCCAAGGGAAAACATGAAAAAGGAAGTAGAGAAAATCTTGAAAATGATGTATAAAAAATGAGAATATCAAAAAAAGAGATTAGAATTATAAAAGAGAACCAAACAGAAATTCTGGAGCTAAAAAATACAATAACTGAAATGAAAAATTCACTAGTGGGGCTCGAAAGCAAATCTGAGCTAGCCCAAAAAAGAATCAGAGAATTTGAAGATAGGTTATTTGAAATTATTGACTCTGAAGAGCAGAAAGAAAAAGGAAGAAAAGTGAGCAGAGACTAAAGGACTTATGGGATGCCATCAAGAAGACCAATATGTGCATTATGGACATCATAGAAAGAGAAAGAAAATGGCAAAGACTTTATTTGTTAAAATAATGACCAAAACGTCCCTAATTTTATAAAATATGTGAACCTAAAAATCCAAGATCAATGAATTCCAAGTAGGATAAACCAAAAGACACATTATAGTCAAACTGTTGAAAGGCAAAGCTTTAGACAATCTTAAAATCATTACGAGAGAAGCAACTTATCACATGTAGGGGACCCTTAATAAGATTATTTCCCAATTTCTCAACAGAAGCCGTGGAGGTCACAGGGCTGTGAGATGATACATTTAATGTACTGAATGACACCCCCAGCCCAAAACACACAAAAAACTGTCAACTGAGAATTCTCAACCCAGCAAAATGGTCCTTTAAAAATGAGGGAGAAATTAAGACATTCCTGGACAAATAAAAACTGAGGGAGCTCACTACCACTAGACTTGTCTTATAAGAAATGCTAAAGGGAGTTGTTCAAATGAAAAGGAAATGATGCTAGACAGTGACTCAATGTCAGATGAAGATATAAAGATCTCTGTTAAAGGTAAATATGTGAGCAAATATAAACACCACTAGTGTTGTAATTTTGGTTTTAACTCCATTCTTTAGTTTTTACATGATTTGTAAGATGAATGCATAATATGTAATCATAAATCTCTTAGTGGATATACAATGTATAAAGATTAATATTGTAACATTAATAACATGAGGTGGGGGTGGAGCTTCATGTGAGTAGTTTTTAAATATGATTGAAGTTAGGTTCATATCCATTTAAATTATATGGTTATAACTTTAGGATGTTATATGTAATTTAAATAGTAACAACAAGGAAAATATATGTAAGTATATACGAAAATAAATGAGAAGGGTGTCACTACAAAAAATCAACACAGTAGACACAGTAATAGAGGAAATAAGGAACAAAAAAGCTTCAAGACGTAGAAAACACAATAAAATGCAAAAGCAAGTCCATTCTTATCAGTAATTATGTTAGATATTAATGGATTAAACTCTCCAATAAAAAGGCATAGATTGGCAGAATGAATTTTAAAATAATAGAACTATATGCCATTGACAAGAGATTCAATTCAGATATAAAGATAGAATTAGATCAAAAGTAAAAGGATATGAAAAGATATTCCAGCTAAAAGTAACCAACCAAAAGAGAACTGAGGTAATAATATCAGACAACATAGACTTTAAGTAAAAAGCTATTATAAAGACTAGAAGGATACTATGTGTTGATTAAAGGGTCAATTTATGACTAAGATGTAAAAATTATAAATGTGTATGCACCAAACATGAATGATCCAAAATATTTCAGGCAAACATTGATAAAATTAGAGGGATTAAATAGACAGCTCTAAGATAACACTGAGACTTCAATGCTCCAATTTCAATAATGGATAGAACAACAAGAAAGAAGATCAATAAGGAAATGGTGGACTTGAAGAACATTATGGACTAAATACACCTGACAGACATGTAGATAACACTCCATCTAACAACAGCAGAATACGTTTTTCTCAACTGCACATGGAACATTATCCAGAATAGACAATATAGTAAGCCACAAAACAAATCTTCATAAATTTCAAACATTGAAATTATATAAAGTACTTTTCTGATTACAATAGAATAAAGCTAGTACTCAATAACAGAATACCTGAAAAATACACAAATATTTGGAAATTAAATAACATACTCTTAAACAATCAATGGATCAAAGAAGAAATTACAAGGGAAATTAGAAATTAACTAGAGAAATGGGATGCAGCAAAAGCAGTGTTAAGAGGGAAATTTCTAACTATAAATTCTTATATTAAAAAAAGAAGAAAGATCTAAAAAAAAAAATAACCTAAAGTTCCTCTTATGGAACTAGAAAAAGAAAAACAAACTAAACCTAAAGTTTGAGGAATGAAGGAAATAATAGATCAGTGGAGAGATGAACAAAATAGGGAATAGAAAAACAACAGAGAAAAACCAGTGAAACTAAAAGTTGGTTCTTTGAAAAGATTAACAAAATTGACAAACCTGTAAGCAGACTGACTAATAAACTAATAAAAAAAAGTGACTCAAAAGTCAGAAAGCAAAGTGAGATATTACTATTGATGTTGTAGAAATAAAAAATTAAGACAATGCTATGAACATTAGTAAGCCAAAAAATTGTCTAACCTAAATAAAATACACAAATTTCTAGAAACACATAGCTACCAAAATTAAAATTATGAAGAACTAGAAAATACGAATAGACCTATAGCTATTAAGTAGATTAAATGAGTAATCAAAAATCTTCCAATAAAGAAAAGTCCTGAGCCAGATGGCTTCACTGGTAAATTACAAACATTTAAGGTATTAACAACAATCCTCAATGTTTCCAAAAAATTGCAGAGGAAGGAACATTTCCCAACTCATTTTATGAAGCCAGCATTATCCTGACAGCAAAACCAGCAGATACTACAACAAACAAAAAACCACTACAGATAAATATCCCTTATGAATATTGATACAAAAATTCTCCACAAAGTACTGGCACCCAAATTTGGTTATTAAAAGGTTTATATATCATGACCAAGTGGGATTTACTCTCAGAATGCAGAGATGGTTTGATAAATGAAAATCAAAGAAATATACCACATTAACAGAATGAAGGGAAACAAACCCAAAACATAATCATCTCAACTGATGCAAAAAAAAGCATCTGACAAAGTAACAATTGTGACTTATCTTTATTTGGACTGTCCTATGTGCCAAGCACTACAATAGGTGTTTAATGTAGAATCTTTTGAATTCTATTATACGTTTTGGGGCAATACCCTAAAACATATATTATACTAATGTCTTCCTCTTACATATAAAGAAACTGATGTTCAGAGTATTGAAGTAATTTATCAAAATCATACATATAAGTAAGGAGTAAAGTCAGTACATATATTTCAGGTTTGAGATTACAAAGCCTAGGCTGTTTATCCTATGTAGTGTCTTTTGCTCCAGCATCCAAGGAGAGTCAAAAGGAAGGTCCCTAATTTGAGAAAGTCGATTTTCATAAATTTGAGAAATTTTATAAAAGCTGACGGGTTTCATAAAACAGTCTTTGGTATCTTTAGCCCCCTCCCCTCCCCACTGGTAATAGAGTACTATTATTTTGTTTATATATTAACTTCTTTTGCTGAAATGTGGGTCCTGTCCATCTCACTCCAGCACTGACTTTGAACTGCTGGATGTTGTCCCTTCACTTCTTACAATCTCTTCGGGGAAAAAAGGGTGTGTAGGGAATCAGCAGCATAATAATGAAGCAGCAACAGCAGGGCCACTAAAAGATGCAGAAAATCAAAAGGAAATGAATAAACTGAGAAAGCTGGAATCAATTTGGTTTTGACTCACAGACGTACTCTGTTTTGAAAAAAAAAAAAAAAAAAAAAACCTCTCTAAAATGTTGGTGCCAGCTCACTGGAATTAAGTTATAAATAAAAATCAGAATTACAGTGTCCAATTTTTTTATGGGTTTTTAATAGGTACATTGTTTAACTTCCTGAAAAATTGATGAAATGCAGACCTGCTAAGTCACATAAATGCCTGTGGCATTTGTTTACTTGGACTATTAGAATAAAAGAGATCTTTTGAGGTTATACCCTTTTTGTAGTGAAACTCAAAAATGTGCTTCTGCAGACTTCTGAATTTGTACATGTTAAACTTTTAAAACCACTCTCAAATCTATTACTGTGCCTTAGCACAGCAGCTGGGGAGGTGGTTTACTTGTTGGGCCAGGTGTTCCCACTTTATAGGTGATCTTTTCCGGCTAGGAAGTGGAAGAGCAGATGAGGATTCAATTCTTGTGATGCAGCCTGAGGTGAAGGGACGTTAGTTCAGTCTAAAAGTCTGGGTTTCTATCAGCTGTAGAGACTTGTGATTTCTGAGAAGTAACTGGCATGTGAACTGGCTTTTAGCCTGCATTATCTACAATAAGTAACTCCACGCTTCAGTTTAGGTTCCATTTATTGCCCTCTGCTCGCTCTTGCTCTCTCTCTTTCTCTCTTTCTTTCTTCTTTTGTTTGAGACAGTCACCCTGTTGCCCAGGCTGGACTGGAGTGCAGTGGCATGATCTCAGCTCACTGCAGCCTCCGCCTCCCAGGTTCAAGCAATTCTCCTGCCTCAGCCTCCCGAGTAGCTGGGACTACAGGCGCGTGCCACCATGCCTGGCTAACTTTTTGTGTTTCTAGTAGAGACAGGGTTTCACCATGTTGGCCAGGATGGTCTTGAACTCCTAACCTCATGATCCACCTACCTCAGCCTCCCAAAGTGCTGGGATTACAGGCATGAGCCACCATGCCTGGCCACCCTCTGCTCTTTCATAGCTTTGCAACAGCCTCTCTCCATCACTAGCCACATGCATAGGGATCATAGACCTGCCAATGACAGGAGGAGCACTTAATGTTAAGCAAGTGCTGGCCACTCTGTAAATCAGATTTAATATGATACCAGCATCACAATTCAAACCCAAATTGTTTTATATGAACCGGGCCTATTAAAGATAAAGCCTAACCTCCCATCCCCCCTAAAAAATGGAAGTTTAAAAGAGAAAAGATTGAAAAAAGGAAACAAAACTTCTATTTGTACTTCACACCAGGTCAGGTGACTACTGCTATCAAAATGCTTTAACCACGGGAAATAGAGTTGCATTATGCAATAATTTCCTATCACTGAGAGAATCTGCTTATTAAATTTGCCAGAAGTTGCCCTACCTTGCAGCCAAAATGACAGACTTGTGAATTTCATGTCACTGGGTGTGGGTGGCATTTCAGCCTTTCATCTCTGAAGGTAGAGGGTACAGGTAGGTCTCAGGCAAAGGCATTGATGGCCTGTTTATAGCCCTGCCTTTCCAGGTGGAGGTAGTTTTGGTTTTTAAGAAAACCTGGGGAGTGGGGACAGGAGTGGGGACAGCAAGTTAGCAGGTATGGTCTACCTGGAGGTCAGGTATCCCTGATCAGGAGCAACTCAGGGAGGAAACATGCCACTCAGGCTAATCAGAGCCTGTGATACCATCCACTTCCCTACTAAAATATTGACTAAACCCTTAAACAAAAGACTGGCTAATCCTCAAAGATCAATTCTGCCCTCTGGGGTTTTTCCAAATCAATCTCACCCTTGGGGGGTCATGGGAGACATAGTCTTTGCCTGCAGGGAACACTGGGTGTGGATTGCAATGCCGTCTGCACTTTTGAATTTTGCAGGTCATTTAACTCTGCTGTCAGCATTAACTTTGTTCAAGTTTAAATCTAGAAATATTTTTCTTCTTATTCTCTGAAACCTTCTTCAACCCACTGCTCACTCCCCTCTCAAAACAAGCCTTTGTGTGGTTAGGAGTAAAACTGTGCCAGGGTGTAGCCTGCCCTCAGCAGAATGGAAGTGGAATGTGCCCTTTTGCTTGGATAATCTTTGTGTCTAAAAATAGCAGAGACATCCCTTACTGTATTGGTGACACACAGACTCATGGGAGATGAATAATCATATTGACAGTCATTTTTGGGGTAAGCAATAGGAACAATGGGGAAAAACTGATCCCAAATTATAAAAATGAATATCACAAATTTCAAAAGATGTTTTCATTGTAAGCTGGAGTTTTTGTTCCTTGCTCAATTCGTCTGTCCTTTTAATTTTTTTTATTTTTATAAGCCAAAGCAGTTGCCCTCATTCACAACCTTTTATTTACCAGATTGCGGACAGGGCACCTCCCCCATGTCAGGGGCACTCACACTCCCTGCATTCTCTTTGAGAGGTCTGACTGCCAGGCTGGCCGGGGACGATGTGCATTGGTACATTCGAGACATCAGAAGATAGAACAGTTGTGACTCCACATCCTTTAGGTAAAGACACTTCCCCTACACTTTCCAATAGTAAACCAACTTTCACGTTGTGTAATGTAGATTGGCAGGTGACTCTGTAAACAGTCATTTTTTCCATTGCGAGTTTAGGATACTTTACCAGCAATTTGCTTATTTTCAATAAATGGTAAAATAAAAGTAAGAGACACTCAATTGGAGTGAAACAGAAGATACATAACTTGAAATCTTTTGCTAGTTACTACCAAATGTTCTTCCCCCTTCTCCACTAGATTGCATGTATGCACACTGATATTAGAAAAAAATGTCTTATATTTTGGGACCACAGTGTTTTTTTGTTGTTATTGTTTTGTTTTGTTTGAGACAGAGTTTCACTCTTGTTGCCCAGGCTGGAGTGCAATGGCACGATCTTGGCTCACTGCAACCTCTGCCTCCCAGGTTCAAGTGATTCTCCTGCCTCAGCCTCCCGAGTAGCTGGGATTACAGGCATGCACCATCACACCCAGCTAATTTTTTGTATATTTAGTAGAGACGGGGTTTCTCCATGTTGGTCAGTTTGGTCTCAAACTCCCAACGTCAGGTGATCCACCAGCCTCAGCCTCCCAAAGTGCTGGGATTACAGGTGGGAGCCACCTTGCCTGGCCAGGACTACAGTGTTTTTGATGATAACAGCACACTGAGCCCTGGAGTGGAATGTCTTACCAGATAACGGTGAGCAAGATCAGTTCACCATGCCCATAAATGTCTTTGCAGAAGGGCCCACGTGATGCAACGTAGGGCCAACAATGAGGTTATATGAATCTCCTAGCCACTCTCTCCAAACCTCCAGACCCAATAAGTATTGCTCCAAGTTGCCTGGAACTGGGAACTTGCCTAGGGACAGAACTGCAGCCTGGTCTTAGAGCAATTAATGCTCAAATCCAGAAGTCGCTTTATAGGTCACAGAGGCCAACTTCCTTGATGTACATTCTAAGGCCTGAATGTTCAATGTTTAGTACTCTTGAGTGGGAGAGCAAGGACAAGAACGGAAACAGAATTCTGACACCCAGCTATCCCACTGTCTTTCATGGAAGCCATAGTTCCTGGAAAAGATATCTTAAGATGTATCAATATTAAATTTATAGAAGTTGGTAACTGTATTCTGGTAATGTATAAAAATGCCCCTATTCTTAGGAAATAAACCCTGAAGTATTTAAGGGTAAAAGACCATGACATATGTAACTTACTTCAAATGGCTCAGAAAAGAAATTTGATGACAAATGATGATAGATAGATAGATTAGACAGATAGATTAGATAGATAGATAGATGATGATAGATGATGATAGATAGATAGATAGATAGATAGATAGATAGATAGATAGATAGATGGAACAGCAAATGATAAAGCAGATGGGTAAAATGTTAGGTAAATCTGGGTAGAGGATTTCAACTGTGTTTATACGTTTTATTTTTAAGCAAGCTGTCTGTAAGTTTCAAATGATTTCCAAATAAAAAGTTTTTAAAATTTGCCACACACACAAAAGCTATTTTAGGATGATAAAAGAGACAAACTCCTTCAGGCCTCTGCCTTGAGTTGGTCTTGTTTAGGATGGAAAGGCTTCTAGCACCCTACTAGAGGCTGTAGAATTTGGAAAGCAAAGACTTCTCAACTCATCTGGTGAGATGGATTTACTGGGTAATTTAAAAAAATTATATGGGTGTGTTCATTTCTCTCATTCATCCATCTTAGTGGCCAGGTATACTTCCTGCAGTTTAAAGTTGAATGAGTCAGCTATAATTTGGGGCAAAATTGTTGGCTTATCACAATGTGCAAAGGTGCCCAATGAATACTGAGTTTAAGGAAACAGACATGTATCTTTAGGACAGTGACAGAACAAATTGAACATTTGCAAGTACTCAACATTTTGTGAAACATTTTCATACATATTTTGTCATTTGATTTTACCCCAAGATTTGAAGTGCAGGTATTCATCCCATTGTGCAGTTGAGGAAACTGAGGCTCAGAAATGCTAGTTCTTAATTACAGAGCTGTAAGTAGTGGGGCTGAGACTTGAGTCTTACTATTACAAATTCTGTGCTCTTGTCACTAGGCTATGCTACCCTGTCTGCAGCTAGGGCAGTACACCCTCCAGCAGACATTTACTATATGCATTCTAAGTGTCAGATATTGTACATGGCTCTGAAATCTGTGTTCCTGCTCTGCCTATGTGCTTAGTAAAATGGTGCTAATAAACTGCAAAACACTTTACTTTTTGTCTATTTAAAAAATTTCTTTAGAGAAATAAATACAAATGCCTGTTTTGTTTTGTTATTTTTGCCTTCATTTTCCTATGCATGTAGAGACCCATTTTAGCTTTTATCATAAATGTGGTACCAATATACCTTACAAAGATAAAGCATAACACCTCCTGGGAGGTACTTGGGAGTTTACCTAATCCAAATCTGTCATCTTTAGAGATGAGAAAATTAACACCAGAAGCTTTAAGAAAACTGTCTAAAGGCACACAGCTAGTTAGATGCTGAGCCAGGACTGGAAATCAAATGTCTGATTACAGGTTTAGTTTATTCCTCCTAGAAAAGAAATAGTTTTTAGCAAAGTGTAGTTGGTTTTATATTAATACTTTTTTTTCCTTGTCATCTTTTAAAAAGGGATAGGCTAAAAAGGGATGCTTTTAAGTTGAATATATGTGTGTGTGTGTGTCTGGGTGTATTTGTGTGTATTTCTGATGTAAACATACAAGAAGATTAACAATTAAGCATATTCATCCAGAAGAAGAGGGAAGAACTCAGATCAGCTCTGTTCTCTGTTATATTTGTCTTTCCTAATCAAAACCATATGAGAAGCTGGAAAAGAACCCAGAGTCCAGTATGACTGCCAAAGATGAAGACAACAGAGAAAGAAAAATGAAGGAAGAGTGAAGCAGAGACCCCATATTATTTCCAACATTTTAGCACACGCTCGCACTTCCATTCTTTATCAGATAAGAATGTTTTGCGCACATTGGGCCAATTTACGCTGCACAGGAAAGCCTGTAGCTGTGCTCTCGGCCCACCACTTCCTGTGGGAGTCAGCAAAACAGGCTCAGCCCTTCCATTCCTTTGACCAAAATGCTTCCAAGTCCTAGCTAGGAAGGGCCTCATTGCTTATCTGGCCATTTGATGGAAGGAGTCCACAGTCAACTTTTGGCAGTCATTAGGAAAACAGTGTCCATTTCTCAGGTATCTTTCCCCCCTGTGTGTGTGTGCATGTGTGTGTGTGTGCATAAGAAAGCTTAACCTTTTTTGGGCTCACTGCACTCCAATGCCTCACTATTCATTCAAGTTAATTCTTTACGGTTGTCATGATCTGTTGTTCCCTTGTCCCAAGACAATGTATGTCTTCAGGTGCAGGGAAAGGTCTTCTACCCACTGGAACCAACTTTCACCCCACCTCTTCACTGCTACCAGAGTCTCTCTTCAGAGGGGCTCTACCTTGCATTCTGGGATGCAGAGACTCACAGTGTTTCTTTCCAATACATCATCCTAGGAAAGGAAAAAATCATTGGGAGGCTGCCCATTGAGATCCACTCTTTGGAGTTTCATTCCAAGACCAGCTTCTCCTGAGGCCAAGTGGCAGAGACAGATAAATTATATGGTGTCATTTAATTTACTCTAAAATAGTATTTAAAAAGGTTTAGTTTATGATCATCTCCAGATGTTTTCGCAGGAGTCCTTACTTCTCCTGCATCCCTCTCACCCTGGTCGTCCCTGTGCTGTTGGTTCTATATCTCATAATTTGTTTCCTAGGTGCCACCATCACCAAACAACTGCTAAGGATTTCTGTCACCCATCTTCCTCTTGGTGTCTCTGCAGGTCTGAGATGGGAATGGGGAGAAGGAGCAGCTGGCTCCCCTGATTTAAAATCCCTGTCCCTGGAGCTGCCATTCTGCTGGGGCTTTTCTTAAGGGATTTTCTCTGAGGGCTCCTGTCCCTCACCCCAGCCCAAATCGACTCTTGTGAAAAACAGAGCTCTAGTTGGAAGGCTTTTTTTGGCAGACTGAGTGCCCTCAGAGTCTTTTGGTCTCCTTGCAATAAGGGAGCTCTCCCCAGAGCTGATTCTAGGCCAATTCTAAGAGTACAGGAAGAAAAATGGAAATTTCTCATTCAGGGATTGGGCCCCAGGAGGTGAAAGAGTGCTCCTGTCATCTGCATAGTTAGTGTAGGAGAAGAAAAGCACCATTTTCTCACCAAAGCTAGGTTTGTGGCTGAGGCCTCTATAACAAAAGGCTGATAACGAGAGAAAAGCACACGAATGTATTTAGTATAAGTTTTATGTGGCACGAGAGCCTTCATAAGGAAATAGAGACACAAAGAAATAGTAAACTTGTGTATTTTTATGCTAAGTTTGATGAAGAGTAGACAGTTGTGGAAGAATATGCTTTGATCTAATAACTGGGGGGAACTTGGCAAGACTCGTTTGTTTAGATTCTTCTCTGTGACCCTGTGTCTTCACAGATAAGGCTATGCCTTTTCTCTGGGTATAGGGAGGGCACCTCATGAATGAGGGTCTCATGCCCTGCATCAGGGGAAGGTCAGAAAAAACGCTTTTTAGGTTTTATGACCTGCTGCAGGTGAGAAAGATGAAGGGAAGATCAGAGTGACCTTCCTGCTTCTGCAGTTTTCTAAAATTCTTTCAGCTTAAAATATTTTGGGGGTAGTGTGTCTTGAACCCCATCAACAGCGGGAAACACAGGACCAAAAAGACTCAGATCTGAAATTCAACCCACTGTTCTTTCCAGCATCCCAGTTCTGGCAGCGCTGAGCGGCAGGGAACACAAACGGGAGAGTTGGGCTGGGCGAGCTTCCTGCTCGGAGGACTTGGTCCTTTGGTTTTTTTATTATATTTCTTACTGAGTAGAAAGAATTATTTATTTTCATTAGGAAATCTGGAGGAGTAAAAGGCCTAGAAACCCTCAGTGGGAATTGTATAATTTATAACAAACTCCACGGAGGGCAGGGCACAGGAAAAGAGAATGACTGATGCGATCAAAAATTCAAGAAATGAAAGGAACCTAAAGATCTTCATAAATATCAGAAATCAAAGATCCTAAAGATATTCTTGCTCAGTATTTTCAACATTTTAAAACTGATTTTCTCACACAACACCTTTTCAATGAAGCTTCTATGCATCTCTACAACCCAAGATAATTTTCAGTAATTTCACTTCTTACAGTTTGGGACATAAAAATATGCACACTTATAGATTCTTCTGTGTCCCTAGAGGTACAAGGTACTTTTCCTCTCCACATCCATGGAAAATCTCTGTAGCACAATCCCTGTAGCAGATGAAGAACAATGCCTACAGATGGCCTGCCTCAAATCCTATAGCTGGTTAGCTGGCTGCCTAAGATAAGAACACATGTTTCCTGTCTTCCAGTCAAGAGCTTTATCGTCTATAATATTATGTGTCCCTACAGTTCAAGTGTATCAA
Organism: Nomascus leucogenys; assembly: GCF_006542625.1. Taxonomy (NCBI): domain Eukaryota; kingdom Metazoa; phylum Chordata; class Mammalia; order Primates; family Hylobatidae; genus Nomascus; species Nomascus leucogenys. Next base: position 66,197,001 of record NC_044385.1, read on the forward strand.
GAATGTGAGATGTGCTTAGAGTTTTCAATTCTTCAAATTCTTTAGAGTGCTCAAAATATTTCCTTGGAAAGAATTATTCGAAGCATCTTCTGGAAAACAAGCACATAGTATATCCATCATCCAAATGGTTCATTAAGCAGAGGGAGAAGAATTGATATTAGAAGCAGAGGATAGAGCCCCAGCCAAAGCTTCAATCTGCCTCTGAACACAGGAGAGGGAAGTCATTGAGGATGAGAGTCACAGAAAAGAAGACACAGTGGCCATTTGAATTTGGCATGGTAAAAACTGAAGAACATATAGCCCAAAGCAGTATAACGCACGATTCCTACGTTTGAAATTTTAAGAATAAAATAACCCAGACAAGTGAAATGATCATTATTAAATGCTTATAAGTGCCCCCAGGAATCTTCAGAAATTTAAACCACACTCTATAATTAATACATATGGGATTTTTTTTTCTTTTAAGACAAGAAAAGTACAATTGTACTGAGAACACACAAAGGAAAATAGGAGAGTTCACCTTGAAAGATATAAAATGCATCTCCCTCTGAGAATGAGAAAGAAGATGTGCTCTGACCAGAGGATCCCTGAGAACTACAAGTGACAAGAAAGGACAGCAGTCCCTGGAAGGAATGTGAAGGTGTAAGGATTAGAGGGACTTCCAAGGCTTTTGCAAAAGGAATGGAGAGAAAAGAAATAGGAGGTCTATTAGTAAGTAAGAAGAAAGATGGATTTAATGATGAAAATAACATTATCGAGATAATTAACTGCATCACTAAATTTCTCTATTAAAAAGAAGAAAGAAAATATATCCCCAGGATCCCCTGGAATCTTTTCTTTTTTGGGGGGTCTGGGAGAGCAGAATCTGAACCTTTTTACCATGGGACACAAGTAAACAAGCAAATTTTACAATAAAATGAGTTCCAAAGCAAGCAAAATTTATCTATGGTATTAGAGGTTGAGGGAAGGTTAGCTTGGGGAGGAGGGACCGGGACTTCTGGGACACTGGCAATGTTGTTTCCACACCCTTGTGGGGTTATGAGAGGGGTGGTACTTTATGAAGATACGTTGGGCTGGATACTGTGACCCATACGCTTTCTTAGATGTGCTACACATTAGTAAAAAGTAAAAATCAAAACAAAATATAACGAAAGTTTTAAAAATGGTAAATATGGAAACTATCATGATATATAAACCAGAATCAAAGGTGGAGTATTAAGAATAAGTAATAATATGGTGAGTGGCTCACATCTGTAATCCCCGTGCTCTGGGGGGCTGAGGTGGGAGGATTGCTTGAGCCCAGGAGTTTGAGGCTGCAGTGAGCTATGATTGTGCCACTGCACTCCAGCCTGGGTGACAGAGAACACTCTGTTTTTCTCTCTCTAAAAAGTATAGAATAATGGAATTATAAAGCAGCACACAGACATTTTAAAAATTGCTAGATTAAAAAAGATTGCTAGAAAGCTGAACATTAAAAACAAAGCAATAAATCAGGGTACAACCATATCCTACCTTGTCAATTAATATATTCCTGTATAAATATATATATATATTTTTTTCCAGTGGATATTTTTCATGGATAGGAATTTATATCCTAATTGAAAGTAAATCATCATATTATAATTTTTCTTTTTTACAACCCAAGTTTTCAAAGATATAATTTGTTTAAATTAAAATGTTTCCAAATATGTAGAAAGGAATAAAATCATAAAGCCATATGTGACTTATAAGAAAAGACTATTCAACCAGCCAAAAATAATTTGATTGCTAATTGTGTGGCCAACTCAATACTATTTATCATTGAGTGTATAAAAGAAGCAAAGGGGTTTTCTTTCTATTAAGAACAACTAATCTAACTGAGAAGAGAAGACTAACAAATATAAATAGCACACGACACTACATTGTTCAATTCTATCTCTAGATAAGTGACAGTAGGAGTGAAATAGTATGACCTTATGGTGTCTTAGAGTCTGATTTTGATTCTCTCTTCCCCTAAACATATTTTAAAATGTTGAAAAATTATTGTATTGACTGAAATTTGTATAGATTATAAACCAAGGGTCCTCTATTTTATAGAAATCATTGGATGGAGATCAAAATTAGATGTCATCTTCTTAAACAGATTCATTAAATTTTCAAAGAAGTAATGTACAACCATTAAATTTGCATTTGGCTCAAAAACACAACATTTTGTGAAAACCCTAGAAAGTTTAAAAATGGGAGAGGGGAGGAAATAGGGGAAATCTCTCAAGTTGAACGTCAGTATCACTGGGAGTCAATTACAAACACCATGAGTGGGAGGGAATTGGTCAGGACCAAGTGCCAAAAGCAATGTTGGGGTTAGAGTGTAAAGCAAATTATGTCAGAGATGGGAACATGACTTAGCAAGCAATGGTAAAAAATAACCACAATCTGTGTCTCTGTCTAGCCAGTAACAAAAACTCCCACACTGAACGTGAAAAGAAATAGTGCAGAAGGATGAGCAATAGGTCATCTAAACATCTACATTTCAGCCTTGTTTCTAACCCACATTGGTGAGTGAATTAGAAGTTTTCCGTCAGTCCAGTTGACTTCCGGCTGACTGTGATAGGTTGAATAATGGCCCCACAAAAATATCTACATTGTAAGCCTCAAAACCTGTGCATACGATCCTATAAGGCAAAAGAGACTTTGCAGATGTAATTAAGGCTTTTGAGATGGAAAGGTTCAGGGGGCCCAGTGTAATCACAGTGGTCCTTGTAAGAGTGGGGCAAGAAGGTCAAAGGAGGAAGCAGCAGATGTGGCAATCACAGAACTTAGAGTGATCTGGGGAACAGATCAGGAGCCAGGGAAAGTACACTGCCTCCAGAAGCTAGAAAAGCTAAAGGAATAGACTCTCTCCCAGATCCTCCAGAAGGAACCAGCTCTGAGAACAACTTGACTTCACCCCAGTGAATCTGATTTTAGGCTTCTGACCTTCTGAACTGAGAGGGAATACCTTTGTGTTGTTTTAAGCTGCTAAGTTTGTGGTAATTTCTTACAGCAACATTAGGAAACTAATACATTGAGTAAGATGATCAATTCAATTAGGCTTGGTTTTCCCTAGGATATTTCTCATGCAGGATATTTAATTAGTGCAGTGCTTTGGCAGAGTGACAGGTAGTCAGTTCACAGCTAAGCAATGGTTTCTTTCAGAGGATTTCTTAGGTAATTTTTCTTATATTTTTTCTTCTTTATTTGTGGCTTTAGAGTCTCTACACTTGGAGTTTAATTAAATCCAGGATGGAGTCTTTGGTATTATCAGCTTTTTGGATTGTTACAAAAACCCATTCACTGGTTAGGTTTCCTGAAATTCTTGTCTATCAGTATTCATGGCCTGACTCCAGAATGCATGGGGACTGACATTCAAACTCCAGGAAAAAAATTGATCACATGGCTTGAGAAAATTCTTACATTTGGAAAATCGTAGATTAAAATATCAACACTTAAGGATCTTAGGGTATTTCCATGGGGATCCTTTGACTCAAATGTCTTTTTTGGTATGCGAATTGTTCCCCTCCTCACCGCAGCAACAAAAATGTTAAAAGAATACTTAAAAAAAAAAAAAAGAGTTTATCTATTAACATGTTTTCCCCCTCTTGAGGACAGAAACCATGAATTATTTTGGTTCCACAGCCACTAATCGACTGCCTACTTGATAGCGGGTGACTGAGACTTATTTTTCAAGGAAAGAAAGGAAAGAAAGACAAAGAGGGATGGGAAGAAGAAAGCTCTTTTTTATATCTCCTTTGACACTGAGTGAATGGGGGAGCTGGGATGAATTTCATCAGTCAATATTTACAGGATTTTAAAATTCACTTATAAAAAGTGTTGTGTTTACCTGCCTAGAAGCTTACTTCTGAGCCTAGATTGGAGGAGAAAAATTAATGCTTTGGGTATTGAGAAATGGTGACAGAAAATGGCAGTGTTGTTGAAGAAAGTTTCAAATAATATTTGAAATACAGATTTTAGTTATCTTAAATCTAAATAACTGGTTCCATGCTTTTGTGACTTTCTTTATAAAACTTGACTAACTATAGGCAGAGCCTTAGGGAAGAGTCCCATACATTGCATAGTTATGAAAATATTGGTGTAAGAAGACACTTTCCAATCCTTCTGGAAACTTCAGTAGAATGAAAAAAGCTAATACAGTAAAAGAAAAGGGTTATTGCTTAAATATGAAGGGCTCTCTATATACTTTTTTCCCCCTGTATAGAGATGGGGTCTCACCATGTTGCCCAGGCTGATCTTGAACTTCTGGGCCTTAGTGATCTGCCCACCTCAGCCTCCAAAAGTGCTTGGATTACAGGCAGGAGCCACTGTATCTGGCCTGTACGTACTAATTTTTGAATTCAAATCTTTAGTTGGAATGGCACTAAAAAGAGAAACAATTAAATATGGAAACAGTAAGTACTTGAGTTATTAATGAATTGATGTAGAAACAAAGCCTACAAAGCCTTTATTCCATTGAAAGAGAATACAGACAGAATAAAGAGATGGAAATAAAGAAGTAGGTTTTATTCAGCTGCCATTCTTTAGTGGGCTGTGGAATTTGTAGCGCCACACAAGGATGACACCCCACATAGACGGAGGTGGTCTACACCATTTGCACACGACTTGTACATGGTATGGCATTGGGCTAGCGTTGTGTTCCACCTGAGGAAGGGAATCCTGCCCCCTCCGACACAAAGGAAGGCATCTTTCTGGGAGAAAGAAACAGTAGTAAGCCAGGAGACCTGGATTCCAGTCCAACTTGTTCTCCTTCGCTGCTGTTTCCTCTTTTGGAACACGAGAGGCCTGAATCTGATGACTCCTGGGGTTCTTTCCTATTCTGAAATGCTCTAACTTTCCACTTGGCCTGGAGAACAGTATTGTCCTTTAAAAGGAATTTTTCTCCCTGTCAGGTTCTCCTGCCCCAAATGTTTCAGGTCCTGATTTGTACACAATAAGGAGCAAAAGGCATCTCCTTTTGATCCTGTGGTTAAAAATATTTAGTTCTTTGGTGTTTGAAATGTTCTCTCCAACTAAACATTGTAACCTTGACATAGCTTGATTTGCACTTAAATATAAACATACTATTGGCAAGACCCCATGAAATAACTGACTTACAGCAACCTTGGAGTTGGCAGCATAACATAATAGATCAGTTTCTCATTATCATTCCATGCAAGATAAGAGAATTTTCCTCTCATTCAGCCGAGTTTCTTTGCCTTTGTTTGTTGAGTACTAGGTAGTGAGAGCTTTAAAATGCTCAACATCATATTCTGTGATGTGAATTTCAGCAGCCTATTTGGGGGAGTTATTTTTAATCTCTTGATACATGATTACTGTGACCATTTTCTCCTTATCACTGTCTTAGATTTAATTCACAACTGGTGTGATTATTCTTTCTGGTTGTGATGCTAGCCTATTAAGGCTTTGAATCACAAATACAGCCTTGTAGGTTAAAAAGCCAACAAAATTGCTTTTGATGGGATAAGATGATGAGTGTCTCTGTGGGTTAGTGAGTTTTTAAAAATTTGTTTGCAAGGCCACATAAGTTATTTATCATAAAATAGGTACAAGTGGTCTTGCAGTTCAATTGGAAATTGAAACAAAAATATGAAAATACAAAGTAAAATGCACCATAACAAAAATGAATTGCATTGCTTCACAAAAACCTTACACAAAAACTTAACGAGCATTTCCATCTTATAAAATAAAATAAGATTCCATCAGTAGGGTTTGGAGAGATTAGTTCTTAGCCCAGGTTATTCTCCTTTTTACATGATCCTTTCCTATACTAGCTACAGAATTGCGGAAAAATACTCCCTGGAGAGTGAGCTGGCTCACTTCCAATATTCAAATGTCCAAGTAAGGACTATTTGTCCCTCTCAACTTATAATCTTGTTAAATCGTGAGCAGCAGCCTCTGAAGACACTGTCTCAATTTACCAAAACTATTAAAAATGTGTTTAGAGATATCTAGGAACCAGATGGCAGAATAGGACCTTCTAATCAGTTTTCCGGGTGGTAAACTGAAACTTACCATCTTTTCCTTCTCTTCTTTGTTCTCATCACTAACTTCAAAACAATGAATCAATCCAAACAGTTTAATTCCCTTATTATTCACCCAAACCACCCCAAAGTGTGAATTTCCCATCAGTTAATAAATAAATTGCAAGACCTTGAAAGAGAATACAGACAGAATAAATAAATGGAAAGATGCTCAGTGGTAAAGAAAAAGTTATTCTGACACTTGTTAAAATGGTAAGAAAGACTGGAAGACTTTGTTCAGGACTCTTGCAATAGGTGTTAAGACAATTACAACAGAGGAAAGAGACTGAGCTCAACTCCAGATACAGCAGAGACGGCTGGGGCTTTGTAGCCAATGAGCAGAGTGAGGGCTTCAGTGGATGGAACAGTATGAAGGGGCGACATCAAGGGCAGGAGGGATTCTTGCTAAACTGACTTAACAGGATTCTTGCTAAACTGACTTAACAGGATTCTTGCTGAAGGCAGGTCAAGGGCTTATATATCGAAAGTAGGGGAGGAGGAACCTGATCAGGTATCAAGGGTAATCAGACATCAAGGGTAATAAATTTTCTCTAAAGTGACTTAGCAGGATTCTTGCTAAGACTGGCCTCTGCAGGTTTGGCAAGAACAAGAGCTGAGGCTGAAGTCCAGGCCAGAGAGGACTCGGAGAGACCTAACTAAACTTTGGTCAAGGAGAGAATCTTTGTCATCAGTAAGTGGTAACTGTTATTAACAGATCAACATCTTGACTTTGTCCTTTGTCTGTCTGTCAATTTATTTCAGAGCACCACATATCAGCTCTATTTTCTCTCCCATTTTTGCTGCTTTGGAATTTAATGGCTGAATTTAATATTCACTCTACCAAAATTCTACTACAAGTAATTAATTGACACATCCCATGGAACTGGATATAATAGAATTTTAACTACATCTCTGAAAATTATATGTTGCCATTTATAAGTTAAAAACTTGATTTGAGAGAGTTTCAAAATGGAGTAATTTACAGAGTCAAAAGTTGTACACTTTTACTCCAAAGACATTGGTTTGTGGAAAATGTTACTTGTCGAAGAAAAGATATTGTGTCCTAATAAAAATTAATAAGCTTCAAGGCCGGGTGCAGTGGCTCATGCCTGTAATCCCAGCACTTTGGGAGGCCGAGGCAGGTGGATCACTTGAGGTCAGGAGTTCAAGACCAGACTGGCCAACATGGTGAAACCCCATCTCTACTAAAAATACAATAAATTAGCTGGACATGGTGGCACATGCCTGTAATCCCAGCTACTCAGGAGGCTGAGGTGGGAGAATCACTGGAACCTGGGAGGTGGAGGTTGCAGTTAGCCAAGATCGTGCCACTGTGGGAGACAGAGGGAGACTCCATCTAAAAAAAAAAAAAAAAAAAAAAAAAATCAATAAGCTTCAGAAAGCCACTCAGAAGTTGATCATTTGAGGTTTGTGTGAATTTTAATCCTATCAAAAACTTGATTTGATAAGGTAGGAAACTTAAGTTATCTACCTTAATTTCTTCATCTATAAAATGAGGATCATCATATAACACACGATTAATTTTTATATATAATTATGGCAGAAGTAAGTGTTTCTGAAAGAATAACCTCCAAAGAAGATATATCCCTACTTAGTAAAATGGGATAAAATCACTTCTGGCCTGGAGCAAGCAGTGGGTGAGATGGATTCTCGTGGTGCATGCAGCTCTATGATTTTGTAAGTCTATGATTGCCCCGGATCTGGTAATGTCACTAGTTTTGGGTGGCACTGAGGGGCATAAAGAGAAGGAATCATGGTTATCGGGGAAAAAACAATCTCAATCTCCAATTTATCATCCCAGCTGATAAAATTTGAAAGGGTACATAGTTTTAAAACCCAAAAACATTTACTGGATGATTACAGAGCTGTGACAATAATGAAGCCAAATCAAATTGGACAAATGTTATCCAATACATAGAAGGCCCTTGGTAAATGTTTGTTGAATTAAATCTGTATGTGAATGATTGCGAGGTATTTTGGAAATAAAAAACCATGAAATATTAGATATCAAAAATATAAGAACCTAGTATTATTCAGGAAAAACTAAAAACCTAAATCTTACGTGATTAGATTCCTAATCAATGATTCATCTCATTAGATTTTCTGAGAAATATTTAATTAATTAATATAAAGACTTTGGATTTTATTTATTTATTTATTTGAGACAGAGTCTGACTTTGTCACCCAGGCTGGAGTGCAGTGGTGTAATCTCAGCTCACTGCAACCTCCACCTCCTAGGCTCAAGCCATGCTCCCACCTCAGCCTCCCGAGTAGCTGGAACTACAGGTGTGCACCATCATACCCAGCTAATTTTTGTATTTCTTGTAGAAACGAGATTTCACTATGTTGCCCAGGCTAAGATTTTGGATTTTAAAATGATGTTTTGAATATATTTTCTTGCCTTTTAGCTTGTGTTATTAGTTCATACATATTAGATATTTATCAGCAAATATTTATCGAGTGACTACTAGCTGTCAGGCACTATTCTAAGCATCAAGGAAGCAGAAGTGAACAAAACAGAAGTAAAATTCTATCCTCATGGAACTTATGTTGGAGTGGTGGAAACAAGTAAACATACATATGTTATATAGACTGTCAAATGCTAATAAGTTATATCACAGAAAGGTAAAACAGGGAAGGGGGAATGTGTTTTCATTAGAAACAGTGGTCAGGGAAGCCTCCCTGAGAAGACACATCTCAGTAGTAACTGTTATTAACAGACCAATGTCTTGACTTTGCCATTTGTCTTTTTCTTAATTTATTTCAGAGCAGTCACAAATCAACTCTATTTTCTCTCCTATTTTTGTTGCTTTGAAATTGATGCCTAAATTTAATATTCACTCTATTAAAATTCTACTACAAGTAATGAATTAACACATTTCATGGAGATGAAGAGTGGGGGCAGGGAGGAATGTAAACCCTCGGAGTATCTGGGGGTCTCGTACCCCAGCATTTCAGGTAGAGTGAACAACAGCACCTGTAGAGGCTCCATGCTCTGGGTGTTTGAGGATTACAAAGAAGTTGCCATGGGCTGGAGTGGAGTGAACAAGGGTGAAGGCAAAAGAACTTAGAGCAGAGGATAATATGGAATCCAATTGCATGGGATCTTTAGGTCAATATCAGAATTTGAGCTTTTAATCTGAAATGGGTGGCCATTCCAGTTTTGTCGGTATTTGTGTGTGTGCGTGTGTGTGTGTGTGTGTGTGTGTGTATTAGTCAGGGTTCTCTAAAGGGACAGAACTAATAGGATATTTGTATATATGAAGGGGAGTTTATTAAGGAGAATTGACTCACACGATAACAAGGTAAAGTCCCACAATAGGGCATCTGTAAGCTCAGGAGCAAGGAAGCCAGTCCAAGTCCCCAAACCTCAAAAGTAGGGAAGCTGACATGGCAGCCTTCAGTCTGTGGCTGAAGGCCCAAGAGCCCCTGGCAAACCACTGGTGTAAGTCCAAGAGTCCAAAAGCTGAAGAACTTGGAGTCTGATGTTCGAGGGCAACATGGAAGAAAGAGGAAGGCCAGAAGACTCAGAAAGTGTGCTCTTTCCACCTTCTTCTGCCTGCTTTATTCTAGATGCTCTGGCAGCTGATTAAGTGGTGCTCACCAGATTGAGGGTGGGGCTGCCTTTTCCAGTCCACTGACTCAAATATTAATCCCTTTTGGCAACACCCTTACAGACATACCCAGGAATAATACTTTGCATCCTTCAATCCAATCAAGTTGACACTCATTGTTAACCATCACAATGTGGTAACATAGACATGACATAAAATTTACCATTTTAACTGTTTTTAAATGTACAGTTCATTGGCATGAAGTAAACTCACATTGTTGGGCAACCATCACCACCATCCATCTCCAGAACTTTTTTATCTTCTCCAACTAAAACTCTGTACCCTGTAAACAATAACTCCCCATTGTCCACTACCCCCAGACTCTGGCAACTACTATTCTACTTTCTGCCTCTATCTGTCTGCCTATTTCAGGTACCTGATATAAGTGGAATCACACAATATTTTTACTTTTGTGATTGGCTTATTTCACTTAGCATAATGTCTTCTAGATTCATCCATGTTGTAGTGTATATCAGAAATTGATTACTTTTTATTGCTGCATAATATTCCATTGTGTGTATATATATGTATATGTATACACACAATGGAGCATATATATATATATATATATATATATATATATATATATATATAGTTTATTTATCCATTCATTCATCCATGGATGCTTGGGTTATTTCCATCTTCTGGCTATTGCTCATAATGATGCTATGATCACTAGTATACAAATATCTGCCTGAGTCCCTGCTTTCACATCTTTTGAGTGTATACCCAGAGTTGAAGTCATTTGAGATTTTTGAACAGACAAGTGACTTAAGTTTTTACTCTATTACTCTGGCTGCTGTGAGGAGAACAGGCTGTAAAGAGACAAGAGTGAATGGAGGTGACCTAGCAAGAAGATATTTATTATTGAATCCCGAATATAGTTTGAAGGAGGAACCCACAGTGTTTGCTGGCAGATAGGTTGTTGAGAGTGAAAGAAAGAGAGGAGTCAAGGATGAGTGCAAGATTTTTTTTCTATTATACTAAAAGTGTTCTTTATGTGCCACATGGAAATAAAAGAAGATTGGCCCATAAAAGTTTCTAAAGCTTCTAAATGTGTAAATATTATATCTTTCTGCATATTTCAGTAGCATACTACGTTTGCTTGACAGATTCACTAGAGGATATAAAGTAGTCTTTGCATCGACAGGGCTCCCACAAGTTTATGCTTGGTAACATACGTGTGTGTGTGTGTGTGTGTGTGTGTATACACACATATATACATAGTGGAGATCATTGAGGCTTTATGAGGTCTTACGAGAAGCAAGAGATAAACATCATGTGCAAATATAACACACCCTAAACAATCATAGCCTAACATGGTTTGAATGCCTACGAGTCTCACATTAGTTTGATTTATTTTTTAACCAATATATTAGAGCTAATATGCAAATGTTTATTTTATATTAAAAACTTTCATTTTAATACTAACAGGCCCACATCATGTTCTAGTATAAGAATGCTAAGGTTATGAATCAACCCAAGGTTCACTAGCTTGGCTGCTGTTTCCCGTCACCCATCATGCACACAAATGTTCTGGAATTGTTAATTATGAAAAAAAAATACATCTCAAAGTTCAAAGAGAGTGAACAAAAGCACACCATTTATTGAGGCCTTTGGCTCAGTGCTTTGCACGTCTTATTTTATCACCTCAGGAGCCCCAGAAGTCTACACAATCATTTTAAAAAGGGGGAGACTGGGCCTCTGAGAGGTTAAGTAACTTGTCCAAGATCCCAGAGCTAACAGATGGTGAATCTTTTTGGACAAATACTTTGAGCTAATAATCTGGAGACTGGTTGAGAATTCAACCTCATCAGTCTCCAAAGTCTGTTTTATGCAAGATACAGCCAGAGTGTAGATAGGAGAGGTGTTTTATCAATACCTGTACCCACTACCACCCAATACCTCTACCGCAACAGTTATGATAGAGTAACTTGGAATTGGATGCTTCATCTCCATTCAAGCAGATGGCAGCAGCAAGAATGTCTTTTCTGAGATCTGTGAGTTTCTCAAAAACATCTTTCCTTCCAGACACTCAGTGACACCACAGTTCCTCCAGTGATGTTATCTGGTAACGGCAGGTGAGGCTGCTAGGTTTTCACCGTGGGAGACTCCTGTATAACAGATGCAATTTGAAACCAATAGTGCTACTCCCTCAAAATCCATTCCAACTCCATACGTCATCACGGAACACTTAGGTATACCAGGCAACTAACTGTTCCTGCCTTGACTTACTGAGATAATTGCCTTCTGAGGGTAGTGCAGGCCTGCTGTTGATGAATATGTCTGTGCCTATTAGATGAATAACATCTAGTTCTTATTGTGCAGTAGTACAAAATAAAAAAAGACAGCAATTGAGCCAAATATAGAAAATGTGATTAACCACACAACAGGCTATGACCAGAACTACATGAAACCAAGCAAGAACAATATTCAGCCAGCCATCAACTGACTGAAGAGAAAGCAGGTGTGAACCCAAATATTCAACAGAAGGTGTCTCAGTCCTTATCCTTACTTCTCATGTCCTTTTTCATTAGTTCCTTCTTTTTGGTGTTTAAATCAGCCATCCTACACAAAAGTCTCTCCCTCACTCTTGCATTGCTTGACACACAATCTCATTTCTTCTTTTCTTCTTACACTAAACTTTCTAAAACAAAAGTTAACATTCCCTGTCCTCATATCCTAACTCAGTCTGCACACTTTGCAAGCTGGCTTTGGCTTCAGTGCCTCTCTAAGGACTTCTATCTTAAATATATCTTAACTTACAAATGAATGCATAATCACATAATTAATTCTCTTCTGAATTCTTAGTTTACTGTCTATGTCATCACCTGCTAATCAATTATTCTCTTTTGAATCACTCCCTTATCCCTTGGTTTCAATGGCCTTACATTCCTATTCCTTCTCTTGATATTTTATCAACCTCTTCCTAGTTTGCCTTAGTTTGCATGCTCTTTTGTTAAATTCAGTTCTTAAAAGTGAATTATCTTTAAGGTTCAGTTCTCAGCTCTCACAAGGAACAGGACATCCCCAGGAGTTTACAAAGCTAGAATCACAGACAACTCTCACTAAAGGGAAAGTTAGGCTCTGCGGACATACTGCACCTGCAGTCGCTACTGCCACAGCCATGGGTTCTGCTGCCACCACTGCTGCCTCCAGCACTACGACTGTGTCTTGGGTGTCAGGAACAGATGCCCCCTGACCACCATCCTAGCATCACATGCAAGATTCAGAGTCTCCAGTTGGACTATCCAAATGGCTGATCCTGGATCATGTGCCTGTGCCCTACAAGCCAGCGAAGAGAGGATCTAGCTGACCCAGACATTCAAAGGGATTTCCACCGACGGGATGGGAATTGACTGTTGCATAGCAAATCCTCCCTCCCAATAAGAAATGTTTACTGCAGGTGTCTCAAAGCTACCTCAAACTCAAGATATTTAAAGCAAAATGCCATCTGTTACTCAGAAAACTTGTGTCTAAAACATCTGCAGCATGTACTCAGGATACATAATCTTGCTTAACAAGGTTTTACTTTAGCAGTAGTTGTTCAACTTATTCAGTAATTACATTGGGCAGATAATTAACGTTTTGATGACTTTTCTCTTCTTTTCCAGTCCTAGCATATAGGTTTTGTTCAGACATGATTAATGAATGTGTGATTTGAAGGTTAAAGTCAACACAAAGCAAATCTCAAGATATAGTTTGATCAATCCAGGATAAAATAATCTTGACTTGAATTCTTGCTCTTATGTGTGATTTTCATGACTATTTCTCCCTTGTAATTTTCAATGAGCTTCAATTACAAAGTAATGCTGTTTCAACTCCCTGAATGCTAATGACAGAGAGCAGAACCTGGTGATTAAGGGCCTACCTTCTATTAGAAAGGAAGAACATACTGAAACAATGCTTTCTCTGGTCTTTTATTCTTTCAGTGTGAGGCAGATCACAACACTCTCAACGCTTACAATAATCGTCATCTTTAAAAAGCATATTTAATTCAAATATTTAAACATTCTCATATGTTGATGAAGGAAACACCCAATAAACTAAGCATGATTTGTACACATGCAGGTCTACAGATGAAGAGGAGGTGAAGGTGTGTCATTGCTCAAACAGACACATTTTCCTTTGCTTTTGATTGTGAAACTCTTGCATTCATGAAACAATAAAGGAGATAATGTGATGTTATTTGAACATCTATAAATATCTAGAGAGGATAATAAACGCCTTCACTACCTCTTAGCCCACGGGTTATGTGAATTTTCAGTGTCTGGCAGTTGTCACAGATGCACTTTATGGTTTTTAAATTTGGCATCTGATTACACACTCAGCGGACTCTTAGCTGAATTACCTATTTGAAAATCCCAACCACCCACCTTATTTAAAATTAGAAACCGCTGCTACTACCCTGGTATCCCTAATCCCCAGACTGTGCTCTGCTTTTCTTCTTCCTTTTTTCCTATAGCAATTTATCACCTTCTAAAATACCATAGGATTTAATTTTATGTTTTGTTTATTGTTCATTTTCTGTCTCTTCCTGCTAAAAAGTAAGCCCTATGAGGGCTGAGGTCTTTATCTGTTTGATTCACTGATGTCCTAAGAGCCTCAAACAATACCTGGCATATTTTAAGTGTGGAATTAATATCTCTTAAGTGAATAAGCAAACACCATGCAGATAACTGTGAGGCCAGCTGTGACACCTGAGACCTTGAGACGTTTGTCTCTGATATGCTTCATTGCTGTGCTCATTTCCTGGTCTGTGCCCACATTTCCCCCTATGTACAAACCTGCTTTTTCAAAGGTTCTCAAACTTGGTCACAGCAAACCTTTGATGGCTCCTCTCACAGTTTAATGCACTCCTATTTCTTGGTGCAATTGCATTTTACCAAGGATCACAGTCTCACATTGAATGAATACAATTTTAATTTTGACATTTCCACCAAGGTTTTGTCTTTGCACAAGGTTTACATATTCTAGGAGAGGGTAACTTTGATTTGAAGAGAAATAGATTTAATGCTTCTGATTATTGCATAGGATTCCTAATTTATGCTTTTGTTGTGAACAGACATTTGTGCAAAGGAGTTATGTCCTTTTTTTGAAGGTCTTACTAAAAACTCTGTGTGTGTATGTGTGTGTGTGTGTGTGTGTGTCTGTGTGTAAAACGACCTAAGCATAAATCATAGTCTAATGACAAGGTACTTGGTATTTTCATCAGCTGCTCTGGAAGATCTGGACTTACTATCGTATAAGCATTGCTTTTCGTTTACTTTCCTTCTTTTTAAAATCTATAAATTACCATCATTGTCTCATGAAGTTTGATATTGAATTATTTTAAGTTTCTTAACCAAATACAGTAAAACCATGCCTATCCGAAAGTCATAACTGGAAACCACAACACCCTGGAATTGAGTCAATAAATGATCTAGCTGTTTTGAATCACCTAATTAAAAGTATCTTTTCAAGATCTCCCTCTTTTCTTCTTGCCAACTTTTATTATCCTGCTGGCTTTTGGCCTCCAGTGGAGGTCCTCTGGGGCAATCAAGTTTTGTGCAGCCATTTGGCCTGTGGTGTTAAAGGGAAGAAACAGCACAGCCCAGGAAGGAGAAAGGATGTGGCCAAGCCCAGAGCTGAGGAGAAAAGCAGGGCTGGAGGGGAAGCCAGGATGCCTACACTATTGTTTTAAAGGCTAATCTCATTATTAAATTTAAAAAGATCTCCTTAGTCTTTTGAGACCATTTGTGTTCCACCTTTATGCTTACTTATTATTTGGCTTGGTATTAGAATTTAAACTAAAAATCTTTTTTTTTTCACCTAATTTTGAAGGCATTTTCCGTTGGCTTCTATATCCCTTGGTTGTATTTGACACGTTTAAAAAACATTTCCAGAAGCTTTTAGATATTTTCCTTTATCTTTAGTGCTCTGAAATTTCTAATTGGTGAGTCCTGATGTGGGTCTTTATTCAAAAAAATTAAAAAGTTTTTTTTTTTTTTGCTAAGCATTGGAAGAGGCTTTTCAAACTAGAGACTTGAATTTCTAAGTTTGAGAAATTTTCTTGTATAATTATTTTCTTGCATAATTTTTAATGAAATTCACCTGAAGGTGAGTGGGTATGGAGCACGCTCTTTAGTTGAGGGGCTCCTAAATGTCAGCATGCAGTGGAGGTCTTTGTTCTGGGTCATGCAGTTTCTCAAGAGACAAATTCTTTAATCTCTTACCTGGAAATCTTCAATGTTCAGGCTGGCTGCTGATATTCTGAGACCAGGGAAGGGAAAGAAAAAGATTAGGGGCTTCACCATTCAGATTACAGATTTTCATTTACCTCCTTCTCATTCTTTTTTTCTCTGTAGCCGTACGTGGAGCCCTTGAGTCTCCATCTCAGAGCTTTATTAACATTTTCTGGGTAAACTCCTCTAGTCTCCTGAAAAGTTATGGTCACCTGGGTGCAGGTGTATAGCACATTCTGGAAGTTGTACATTATACTTAAAAACGAACTCCTTCTCTTCCAGACTCATCAATTTCTTACCGTAACTAATCAATTGCAGTATCACCAGAGTCATGCTTTCAACATTTAGCTTTGATAAATTGTCCCCCTGCATTACTTCAGGTCAGGTATATTTTCTATGTTCTAGACTTAGGCCATAGCTTTGACAAATGTTTTGCAACCAGATTTCAAGGGTTGATATTGCCCTAGCCTCTTATACCCAGTTCCTCATTTTTTCCAGGCTCTATGGCTCTGTTCACTGATTTTGACTAATGCTATTTCCAGCCCTGTACTTCACTCCTACCTTCTGTGGCACCAGGGGCCTCCAGTCCTGAGCCTTTCAGGCCTCTGCCCACAAATTTGTGCATCTTTTGCCGGTACTTTAGCTGGTAGTCTCCTCCCTTCTGCTCCTTCACTGACTTTCTGTGTTCCAAAAAATTGCTGAAATCTTTCATGCACTCTACCTCTCTCTTGGCCCTTGTGAAATATAACTTTAAAAAAATCAAAGTTCTTTGTTATCCTGTTAGTGCGGTTCAGGAGGGATTTCGAAAGTAAGAGACAGTCTGCCATGTATAGCTGGAACTCTAATCAGTACTTTTCAAAAATGTTCTCTATTAGGGCCCTAAAATTTCTACTTCAATAGAAGATTGATGAGGAGGGAGATTGTGGAGTTTCAGTACAATGAATCTCTAACGATGCTTTAACCAGCATAGTTTTGTTTCATCAGTTTCATGTAATGAGCTTCATGCAAGATGTCTTTGAACAAGAATTTCTGAAGCTAAAAATTATCTGAAAACTACTAGCGAAGATAATCTTTCACTTACATTTACAATGTTAATGTTTGATGACTATATAATTGACTTACTAATTCAACAAATAGTTATTGAGTTTCTTCTACTCTATGGCAAGTACTGGGCTAGGCACTGATGTTCTTTTACTTGGTATAAACAGATTTAATAAAAATGCTGCTTTGTATTAACAGATATTTTATTGTAATCACATATCTCACTTATTTGAAACACCACATAGATTAAATAAATTCAAGTGATTCAGACTAATTAGTATCCTACTTGAAGAGCAGACATCAGAATATTCCTTCAGCCTACTTCTCCAAATAATGACCTGGGGGACAAGAATGTCTTCTTTGCTTCGGGGTAAAAAGTAGTGAAAACATTATGGTTTTTCTCTTTAAAACTTTGCCTCTAATTTGCATTCAAGTAACAACATAACCTTGATTTAGTTCAAATGATCTAGCTGCTTGATCATTTGGGAACTGATTTTGCTTTAAGTTATATTTTACCTCAATTTCAGATGAAGAAAAACAATTTTTAAATGTGCAGCTGGCAAATTACTCAGTTGGTAAGTGACGGCATCAGTCCTCCCCAGGTGGCTCTTTCTCCAGTGCTCCCTAACTCCACAGATGGCATCACCCAGTGTCCCCGGGTTCTTACTTTGCTAGGGCTGCCATAACTAAGTACCACAAACTAACTGGCTTGAATGATAGAAATGTATTGTCTCACAGTCCCGGAGACTAGAAGCCAGAGATGAAGGGTTCAGTGGGGTTGATTCCTTCTGAGGAATGGAAGGGAGGACCTGTTTCGTGCCTCTGCCATAGCTTCTGGTGGTTTGCTAGAATCTTTGGGGCTACCTGGCATGTTGAGCATCACCCTGATGTCTGCCCACATCTTCACATGGTGTTCTCCTTGTGTGCACGTCTGTCTCCAGATTTTCCCTTTCTATAAGGACAGAGTCATATTGCAATAAAGCCCACCACGATGATCTCATTTTAACTTGATTACCTCTGTAAAAACCCTGTCTCTAAATAAGGTCGCTTCTGAGGCACCATGGGTTAGGATTTCAACATATGCGTTTTGTGGAGGGGACACAAGTCAACCCGTGACACTCAGAAAGTTGAGTATCATTCCTGATACTTCCCCATCTTTCTCTCCTCTCCACATCTAATTGATCAGCATATTCTGCCAGCTTTACCTTAAATACACATTAGATCTTGGTATTTCTCGCTATTCTTCCCCTGACCATTTTCATTCTTTCTCCCGAACTAAGGTAGTAACTTCCTCACTGGTCCCCTGCCTCTGCCTCCACTTTAGGTTTCTCTTAATCCATTTTCCATATGCAAGCCAGAGATCTTCCAAAAGTGCATATTTGATTATATCTCTCCTCTTCTTACAAAATTCAGTGACTTCCCATTGCCTAAGGATAAACACAAAACTCCTTTATGTGGCTTACACACAATTTGGCTCCTGCCCCCCTCTCCAGCCTTGTCTCTATTTTATTTCTCTAGAGCTCTGAGCTAAGGCCAGACAGGAACTTCTTTCAGTTCCTTGATTACACCATGCTGTTGCCTCTAGGCTTTGAACATGCTGTTCTCCGTCTGGAACACTCCTCCAAACTCGATTCCCCAGACGCTTACTCATATTTTAGGTCTCAACTTTCATGTTGACTAGCTTCTGGAAGGCCAGCCCTCTACAGTGGGCTGACTGGTACCCCCAAAAAAGATATGTCCACATCTTTACCTCTGGAACTTGTAAATGTTACCTTATTTGGGAAAAAAAGGTCTCTGCAAATGTAATTAAGCTAAGGATCTTGAATGAAGAAATTCTGGATTATCCAAGTGGACCTTAAATCCAATGACAAATGTCCTCATAAGAGGTACATAAAGGGGAAGGCCTACAGAGGAGAAGGCCACATGAAGACAGAGAAAGAGATTGGAGCGATGTGGCCACAGCCAAAGAAACCAGCAACCACCAGAGGCTAGAAGAGATAAGGAATCCAGATTCTCCCCAGAGCCTCTGGAGACAGTATAATCTTACCAATTCCTTGATTTCAAGCCTCCAGAACTGTGAGAGAATAAATTTCTGTTGGTTAAGCCACCAAACTTGTAGTAATTTGTTATGGCAGCCCTAGGAAACTAGCAGAGCTTGTGTTCTTATACCAGGTGTAGTCTCTGGTTGTATGTGTGCATAGGCCCCTGTGAGTCCTCTTTCCTAAGAGTCATCACTCTCTGTTGTTTGGGATTTGGTCTGACCCAGCAGCTATGAGTGCTGGGAAAGCAGGAAAAGCCTTGTTCCTGGCTGCATCCGCAAGGATTAACCCAGTGCCTATGGCATATCGTAGGTGCTAATATTTAATATTAACAATGGTAACGATAATTTTTCTTGAATAACTAAGTTAATTAATTATTCAATCAATGTTTCACTTTAGGTACTATCCAAATGGTACAGATATGAAAAAAGAATCAGAGGTCTGGCACCTGCGAAGAGTCCATAGTTCTGACCTTCCTAGTATCTTTAAGAAACTTGCAGTCTTCATAGTAGACAGAACGAACATATATAGGAAGATATGTGAAAAGCTGCCCCCCCACCAAATCAACACCATCCTCCAAAGTGAAAAGAAATACAGTGTAATCTAGTTTTACATGTATTCTAACTGGCCTTCTTATCAGAACATTTGTCAGCATTTATTTTTGATGTAACACTTTATTGTTTAAAGTTGTTAAACAGGAGTGACATGGTCTTTCACCTAGAAAGATTTATAGTATAATGAGAGAAAATGAGAACAATAGTTTCTCTTTTCTTATGAACATATAATCAGAAATATATGAGCAGACATGTGCTTTTCAAAACTAGAGGAGAACTAACAATGATAGGAATAATAATAAGCAAATTCACAAGTCGCAGCCCTTTTACTTCCCGTTCTTACTCACTACCATTACTTGGTCCTTTATTTTATGTCCAGCATCTTTCCCTTCAGAAACTTCTCTTCCCAAAAGACCTGTTGAGCAATCAATCCCATGACTCTACCTCTTCAGCCACAGGGGAGGCTGAACAGAGCACCCTTGCTCCTGGACATAATTTGTTCAATGGCGAGCACATGTTTCAAGTAAGATCAATCAGATTTATTTTCAGAGATTCCTATGGGTATCATGAGAGAGAGGTGCTTTTATTATTTTCTTTTTCTTCTGAGATTACTTGCTCTAAAGATGATGCAATGTAAACTGCTTTTGGCCATCATGGCCAGCATATGGGGAGAGCTGCCTGAGAAGGAAGCCAACAAAGAAAAAAACAAGCCAGGAAATGGGGAGAGAGAAAAAAATCTTGCTGATGTTTTTTAATCCGACCTGGATCTGGGAATGACTGTACCTCAACCTGATCTTGAGCTATCCCTATCCTTAGATCATGATACAAACTATGAAAGAATCAGGGTAATGTGAAAGACAGAGTGGAATGCCACAGAGATGGCTAGATGCTCTTCAAAAATTAATGCTCCCCTTCCATGGTATAGAGTTGTCACTGGGTGGCAGTGATTGTTCATTAGAGACTAGATTTCCCAGCCTCTGGCATCTATATGGAGACATGTGGTTTGCTTTTGCAAATGAAATGATGGTGGGAATGAAGTCCCTTCAGAGATGAAGGAATGAATGTGCCTTCTCAACCCTTCCTTGCCCTCTTGTTGGCTGGACTCAGAGGACTCCTGTGGTCTTAAATTCAAAGAATTAAAAGAACTAATCAAATCTGGCTAATGGTGATAACAATTAAATGACCTATCAAACCATGTACCTATTACCTGAATACCAAGAATCAAAACTTAACTTTCCAGATCTGGGAGCTGTTGCTCATTGGCAAAGTCAACTTGATCTTGGTCAATTGAATTCTCAAGGCCTTGGTTTCATCATACAAAAGATTTTCTTCAAGCTTCCTGACTCCATCATCTAGTCACCCTGTTGAAACTTTTGCAATGATAAGGTTATGAAGCTGTGAGATATTTGAGTCATGAATTTGAATTGGAGTCATAGAGCAAAGTGGATGGGCCTCTGTAGCTTTTAAGCTTAACTGTCTGATGGTTGCTTTAAAAACTTAGTTACATTATATTGTCAATAAAGCCACCTCTGTTTGGCCTTTGTTGTCCTAGTATTTTTATCCTTTATTCCAAGTTTGTAGAAGTTTGAAATTTAAGCTAAAATGATTAGAAGCTGTAACTGCATCCAGGAGGCTCGGAGAATATTTGAACTTGCAGTTATGAATTAACCAGTTAGTCCAAAAAAGAGTACATTTTTGATTATTTTAAGATAACAATAATTCTATTATTTTGATTTGGAAACTTGAGGTTCAAGGAAACCTTACATAACCTACATAAAATCAGAGGCTGAGCCCACACACTGCAATAGACTAGTCTGCACTGTGAATGGACAGGATATTTGCTGAGCTTTATGATGTAGCAAATTACTGGTCCCCTGGAGCCAGGAGAACTTTTTTATATTGTCCACGTGATCGTCTCCTCCAGAAGCATCCCCAAGGTCATGAATGCTGTATGTTTTGAACATGTATGTTATCCCCTCTTTTTCACTGACTCGGTTGTTGGTAACTGAGGTATTATTAAGACAGGTAGACAGTTGGAAAATCACCGCTTTAATCTGGTATTCTTTCTTTGTGCCCTTTGGATACATGAACATCCATTGTTATCTGTCTTGCCATTTTAGACCAGCCCTGAAGTAGTTTGGATTTGTACTGAAATTAGTGAAGACTGGTAGGCAAGGCTACTTTATGGAATGAGAAATAGGTGTCTTGGAGAAAGAAATGGGAATGAAAGAGAAGAGTAGAAGGAAATTCGAAGGAGTCAAGAGGGAAGATTAATCCAATGGCTATTGGGCTGGGATGATTGCATAGTATTGTAAGTGTGTGTATAGATACACGTGTCTGTATGTGTGTGTGCGCTGGGGTTTAAGCCCCTGGGTGTGTGTGTGTACAAACATATATATTGTCTAAACACATGTATATACACACACCCACATATATATGTGTGTATATATACACATATGTATATATACACACATAAGTATATACACATATGTATAAACACGTGTATATACACACACCCACATATATATGTGTGTATATATACAAACATAAGTAAATTGTTTATATTGTATAAGTTGTGTGTATATATATATATAAATTGTTTAAATTAAACTGTTTTTTATATATAAAAATATGAAATTCCAGGGCTGCTTGCATGGAAAATATGGCAAAGCACATTTGAATAATCTGTTCACCCATTCATTCACTCATAAATATAATAAGCATTTGTGAAGTTGCTTAGTATGTGCCAAACTTCAGATCAGTAATCATATCTTAGAAAATAAAGACAGCATTACTTTACATCTATACTTTGCAAGTGCTTCTTTTCATGATTTCTAACACTAATGCACACATTTTGCAGATGAGAAAATGCGAACAATTAAGAGGTCAAATGACTTGCCTAAAGTCATAGCACAAACAACTTGCCGGACAGTGATTAGAAGACAGATACTTTACATTTCAAATGTATTGCCTCTGGCTAACTAATAATTAAGGTTGAATTTGCCTGATATGATTTTTAGAAACAATTTTCTTCTAAGACACAGAAGACCAAACTTCTGCACAAGTGTAAAGCTGATAATGCCTGCCCTTTTCTGGGATTATTCTCTTGTGTTATGATGAACAAAACATTTAATGCTAATTACTCACTTCTTAAACTTATTATCAGACGATGTCCTTCGTTTAGAAAAGGGCTTTTTGCCTTTTAAAATATACTATTCCAAATCAGCACAAAAGTAATGACACTGAGGCATCCTGGCTTCCTTAATAAACATCAGCTATCTGGGTCTGTCATCTTACGTCCTAGATTAAAAGTGCTTATAAAATTGGATTCAAGACCATCACATACCAGAGAATGGAGGAATCCCAATCAAATAATGATAACATTAAGAAGAGCCAACTAATTTGAATTCTAAAAGCATGGGAAATGCTCAGGTCAAATTATATTGCACATAGAACTAAGCCAAGGGATATATCAAAGAGTGAGAAGGTTTGGGAAAAATGGTCAACTGTCACAACTCATCCGGGACCACCATCCATTACTGCCTGATGTTGGTCATTGGATAAAGAATTCAAATCCTCTGGGCCTTGGTGAACATCATCTTGCAAGTTCTAGGCCTCATGGATAGTAGTCATCTAGTCCAGCGAATTGTGTTGGAAGCTGGCCTCTCTGGTGTTGTTTAGTGGAACAATAGCACACTTCCCTTGATTTATACACCCTCTGAGAGGGACACAACCTGACATCCTGTTTGTTGTCACAAACAGCTGTAAATTGTAAATTAGGTGACAGCCACACTCTTCTATTAAGTGGACATCCTCCCTATTCTTTTGGAATAATTTTTCTTTGCCCATTGTCCTGATTTTACAAACTTCTGAAGCAACCCTTTGAGGCGTAGGGGTTTTCTGAGTAAATGAGTCAGATCTCAGTATTGAGCAATCGCTGCTACAAGGAAACCTTGAGGCCCCATTGCAAATGTCATGCTCCTCCTTAACCAGAGCATACCCAGGAGCAGATAGTAGCTAGCCACTAAAAATTTCTTCAGGTCATGTATGGGCTTGAGAATTACGTTAGCAACAATTCAAAGTTGTCCACTCTTTATTATGAAAATAAAAAAAAATGTGTATCTGATGATTACAGGGTCATGAATGGCTCTTGGGGAGTCCATAAACCCCTGAAGAATTTTTTAAACTTTCATTTTATTGTGGTAAGAATACCTAACATACGATCACCCTCTTAACAAATTTTTAAGTGTACAATAATGTCTTATTATTATCCAAAGGAACAATGTTGTCCAGAAGATCTCTAGAACTTATTCATCTTGCATAATTGAGATTTTATGTCCATGGATTAGTAGCTTCCTATTTCTCTTACCTGCTACCCCCTGGCAACCACCCATTCTACTCCCTGATTGTGAGTTTGACTATTTTAGATACTTCACATAAGTAGAATCATGATTGTACACTGAAGATTACAAAACACTGATGAAAGAAATTAGACACAAATAAATGGAAAGACATCTATGGCCATGGATTGGAAGATATAATGTTGTTAAAATGTCTATACTACCCAAAGTGATCTACAGATTAGTGGATTCCTATCAAACTCTCTATGACTTTTTTTTCACAGAAATAAAAAAATAATCCCAAATTTTATATGGAGTCACAAAGGACCCCAAATAACCAAATCAATCTTTGAAAGAAGAACAAAGCTGGAAGCATCACACTTTCCAATTTCAAAATGTATTCCAAATGATGGCAATGAAAATATTGTGGTATGGGCATAAAGACAGACATATACACCAATGCAACAGAGGAAAGAGCCCAGAAATCAACCCACGTGTATATGAACAACTGATCTTTGACGAGGGTGTCAAAAATACGCAATGGAGAAAGGATAGTCTCTTCAACAAATGGTATTAGAAAAGCCAGATATCCTCATACAAAAGAATCATAGTGGACCCTTATTCTTACACCATAAGCAAAAATCAACTCACATTTAATGTGAGACCTAAAGCTATGAAACTCCCAGAAGAAAGCATAGGGAAAAATCTCCATGACATTGGTCCTGGCAGTGATTTTATGGTTATGACACTGAAAGCACAGGTAACAAAAGCAAAAATAGACACATGGGAAAACATAAACCCCTGAACTTTAAGCATAACCTCCTCTGCATTTTTCTGAGATGAAGGTTCCTATTTTTAAACTGATTCTAAAAAAAAGTCTGGAAATCTGTTGTACTATAGTATGCCTGCTTAACTGTGCACCTTGGATCCTCCCTTAGCAAAATCTGATACACAATATATTATTAGACAAGGGGAATAAAATGTGAGTGCCAGCCCATTATTTACAGTTGTTTGTATCTCATCATTTTTATTATTTATTATCTTTAATTGACACATAGTAATTGTATGCATTTATGGAATACATTGTGATATTTTGATATGCATATATGACTGTGTAATAACCAAATCAGAATAATTATCATATCCATCACCTCAAACCTTTATCATTTTTTGTGTTGAGAATATTCAAAATCATCTCTTCTAGGTATTTAAAAAATATACAATAAATTAATTATAGACATCCTAAAGTGCTATAAAACATTAACCATCCTCTGGCCGTCTCCCTCACCCTCCTACTGTCACCACCTCTGGTAACCGCTATTCTACTCTCTACTTCTATGAGACCAAAATTTTTAGCTTCCCCATATGAGTGAAACCATGTGGTATTCATAATTATGTGCATGGTTTATTTCATTTAACATAATGTCCTTCAGGCTCATCCATGTTGCCACAAATGGCAGAATTTCATTCTCTATTATGGCTGAGTAGTATTCCCTCATGTATATATCACATTTTCTTTATCCACTCATCTGCTGATGGACATATGAGTTGATTCCATATCTTAGCTATTGTGACTAGTGCTGCAATAAATGTAAGAGCGCAAATATCTCTTTAACATAGTGGTTTCCTGCCCTTTGGATATATTTCAATAGTGGGATTCCTGGATCATATGGAAGTTCTAGTTTTAATTTTTTGAGACTGCTTTCCATAATACCTGTAGTAATTTCCACTAGCAGTGTATAAAATACATTTCCACTAGCAGTGTATAAAAGTTCCCTTTTCTCTAAATCCTCACCAACATTTGTTATTTTCTGTCTTTTTGATAATACCCATTCTAACTGGGGTGAGATGATATCTCATTGTGATTTTGATTTACGTTTCCCTGATGATTAGTAGTATTGAGCTTTTTTTTCCATATGCTCCTTGACCATTTGTGTGTCTTCTATTGAGAAATATCTATTCAGATCACTTGCCCATTTTTAAATGGAAAATGTTGTTGTTGTTGCTGCTGCTGCTGTTCGAGCTTGTATATTTTGGACATTAATTCCTTGTTGGATGAATAGTATGCAAATGCTTTCCCCCATTCTGCAGGTTGTCCCTTTGCTCTGTTGATTGCTTTCTTTGCTGTGCAGAAGACTTTTAGTTTGATAAAATTGCTGTTGTTTCTTTCTGCTTTTGCTTTCTGTGCTTTTGAGGTCTTATCCAAAAAATCTTTACCCAGACCAATGTCTTGAAGCACTTTCCCTATATTTTCTTCTAGTAGTTTCATAGCTTCAGGTCTTACATTTAAACATTTAATCCATTTTGAGTTGATTTTTGTATATGATGAGAGACAGGTATTCATTTCATTCTTCTGCATATGGATATCCAATTTTCCCAGCATCATTTATTAAAGAAGCTATACTTTCCCCATTATGTATTCATTGTGCCTTTGTAAAAAAAAATCAGTTTGTTATAAATGCATAGATTTATTTCTGGATTCTCTATTCTTTTCTATTGGTCTATGTGTCTGTTTTTATGCCAGTGCCATGATGTTTTGGTTACTATAGCTCTGTAGTATATTTGAAGTCAGGTAGTGTGATGACTTTTTGCTTTGTTCTTTTTGCTCAGTATTTACTTGGTGATTCCAGATCTTTAATGGTTCTATATGAATTTTAGGATTTTTTTTCAATTTCTGTAAAAAATGTCATTATTTTGACAGCAATTACATTGAATTTGTAGATCACTTTAAATAGTATGGACATTTTCACAGTACTAATTCTTCCAATTCATCAGCTTGGGATATGTTTCCATTTTTGTGTGTTCCCTTCAATTTCTTTCATCAGTGTTTCATAGTTTTCACTGTAGAGATTTTTAACTTGTTTGACTAAATTTATTCCTAGATTTTTTTTCCATTGGTAGCATTGTAAATAGCATTGTTTTCTTAGTATTTTCTTTAGTTATTTCATTATTGGTATATAGAAACACTACTGATTTTTGTATATTGATTTTGTATTCTGCAACTTTATTAAATTCATTTATCAGTTCTAAGAGTCTTTCGTAGAGTCTAAGTTTTTCCATATATGAGATCACGTCATCTGCAGACAGGGACAACTTGACTTCTTCTTTTCCAATTTGGATGCTCTTTGTTTCTTTCTCTTTCCTAATTGCTCCGGATAGGATTGCTACCACTATGTTGAATAAAAGTGGGAATCCTTGTCTTGTTTCAGTTTTTAGAGGAAAAACCAAAAGCTTTATTTTTTCCCCTGTTCACTAAGATGCCAGTTGTGGTTTGTCATATATGGGCTTTATTATTTTGAGGAATTTCCTTTCTATACCTAATTTGTTGAGAATTTTTATCATAAAGGGATATTGAATTTTATTTGTGTCTATTGAGCTAATCATATGACTTTTATTCTTTATTCTGTTGATGTGATGTATCACAATTATTGATTTGCATATATTGAGTCATATTTGAATCCCTAGGATAAATCCCACTTGATCATGGCATATAATCTTTTTGCTATGCTGTTGGATTTGGTTTGCTAGTATTTTGTTGAGGATTTTTGAATTACTCTACTTCGGGAATATTGGCCTAATGTTTTTCTGTTGTTATTGTGTCCTCATCTGGTTTTAGTATCGGTAGGATTGATGTGGAAGAAATCTCTTCCCTTCAATTTTTTTTTTCTTGAATAGTTTGGGAGGACTGGTGTTAGTTCTTCCTCAAAAGTTTGGTAGAATTCAGCTGTAAAGCCTTCCAGGCCTGAGCTTTTCTTTTTTGGGAAAATTTTTATTGCTGATTCATTTCAGTACCTTTTATTGGTCTGTTCAGGTTTTCTGTTTTTTCATGGTTCAATCTTGGTAGATTTTATGGGTCCAGAAATTTATCAGTTTTCTTCAGTTTCTCCAATTTGTTGGCATATAGTTGTTCATACCAGTGGTGTTTTATATTTCTATGGTCTCAGTTGTAATGTCTCTTTAGTTGTTTCTGATTTTATTTGAGTCTTCTCTCTTTTTCATAATTATTCTAGCTAATAATTTGTTGATTTTAGTTATCTTTTCAAAAAACTAGCTTTTGAATTTGTTGATCTTTTGTATTTTTAAAGTCTCTATTTTATTTATTTCTGTTCTGATCACTATTATTTCTCTGTTATTTACTTATTCTCATTCTGTCACCCAGTCTGGAGTGCAGTGGTGTGATCATAACTCACTGTAACCTGGAATGCCTCAATTCAAGCCATCCTCCTGCCTCAGCCTCCTGAGTACAGGTGTGCACCACCATGCCAGGCTAATTCTTTTTATTTTTTGTAAATATGGGGTCTTGCTGTGTTGCCCAGACTGGTCTTGAACTCCTGGCCTCAAGCAATCCTCCTGTCCCAGCCACCAAAATAACTGGGATTACAGGCATGAACCATTGTATCTGGCCTACTATTTCTTTTCTTCTACTAATTTTGGGTTTGGTTCTTATTTTTTTAGTTTTTTGAGGTGCATCATTAAGTTTTTATTTGAAGTCTTTCCACTTTTCAATGTAGATGGTAACTGCTATAAACTTTGTTCTTAGTATTGCTTTTGCTGTATCACATGGATTTTGGATGTTGTGTTTCTATTTTCATTTGTTTCAAGACATTTTTAAGTTTACTTAATTTTTTCATTGACCCATTGGTCATTCAGCACCATGTTATTTAATTTCTGTGTATTTGCACAGTTTCCAAAGTTCATCTTACTATTGATTTCTAGTTATATTCCATTGTGGTCAGGAAAGACACTTGATATTCTGTTGATTTTTAAAAATTGGTTGAGACTTGTTTTGTGGCTAACATGTGGTCTATTTTGGAGAATTTTCCATGTGCTGATGAGAAGAATGTGTTTTTTGTGGTTGTTGGATAAAATGTTCTATAAATGTCTGTTAGGTCCATTTGGTCTACTGTGTAGTTTAAATCCAATTTTTTTGTTGATTTTTCTGTCTAGATGATCTGTCTAATACTGAAGGTGGGGTGTTGAAATTCCCAGCTATCACTGTATTAGGGTCTATCTCCCTCCTTTTAGATCTAATAATACTTGCTGTATATATCTGGGTGCTCCAGTGTTGGGCACATATATATTTAGAATTGTTATATCCTCTTGCTAAGTTGATCCCTTTATCGTTATATTGTGACCTTATGTGTCTTTTTTTTTACAGCTTTGATTTAAAGTCTGTTTTATCTGATATAAACATAGTTACTTGCTTTTAATTTCTGTTTCCATGGAATATGCTTTCTCATCTACTTTCAGTCTGTGTACATCTTTACATGTGAAGTGAGTTCCTTGTAGGCCCACATATAGTTGAGTCTTATATTTTTATTCATTCAGCCAGCCTGTATCTTTTAATTGGATAACGTAATCCACTTACACTCAAGGTTATTATTGATAGGTGAAGACTCAATCCCATTACTTTGTTAATTGTTTTCTCTTGTATATTTGTATATTCTTCGTTCCGTTCTTCTTCTCTTGGTGTTTATGTTTGCAGTTTGGTGATTTTCTGAAGTGATAATGTTTGATTCCTTTCTCTTTCTCATTTGTATATATTCTCTACCAGGAAGTTTTACTCTTTCACATGTTTTCATGATGGTAGTTACTGTCCTTTTGCTTCCAGATATAGGACTCCCTTAAGCATTTCTTCTAAGGCTGGCCTAGTGGTAATAAAGTTCCTTAGTTTCTTTTTTTTTTTTTGAGACGGAGTCTCACTCTGTGGCCCAGGCTGGAGTGCAGTGGCGCGATCTCGGCTCACTGCAAGCTCCGCCTCCCAGGTTCACACCATTCTCCTGCCTCAGCCTCCAGAGTAGCTGGGACTACAGGTGCCCGCCACCACACCCAGCTAATTTTTTTGTATTTTTAGTAGAGACGGGGTTTCACCATGGTCTCGATCTCCTGACCTCGTGATCTGCCCGCCTCGGCCTCCCAAAGTGCTGGGATTACAAGCCTGAGCCACCACACCCGGCCAAGTTCCTTAGTTTCTGCTTGTCTGGGAAGGACTATTTCTACTTCATTTCTGAAGGATGATTTTGCTGGGTAGGGAATTCTTGACTGGCAGTTTTCTCTTTCAGCACCTTGAGTATATTATCCCATTCTCTTCTTGTCTGTAAGGTTTCTACTCAGAAATCTGCTGTTAGTCTATCAGGGATTCCCTTTTATCTGTAACTTGATGCTTCTCTTTTGCTGTTTTGAGAATTATCTGTCTGACTTTTGATAGTTTTACTATAATGTGTCATGAATGATTTATCTAATTTCATTAAATTGTCTATCTGTATTCTCTTGAATCTTGCTGAGTTTTCTTAAGATCATTATTTTGAATTCCTTTTCAAGCATTTTGTAGATTTCCTTTTCTTTGGGGTCTGTTACTGGAGAATTATTTTGTGTGTGTGTTTTTTTTTTTTTTTTTTTGGAGGTTTCACATTTCTTTACATTTTCATGGTTTTTGTGTGTCCCTACATTGATATCTGAACATCTGGTAGAATAGTCATCCCTTCCAATTTTATGTAGTAGTATTTGTCAGAAAAGACTTCTTCCTCTTGATATGTCCTATGAAATCAGTGAAGCAGGATGCTTTGGCTTTGGTTCCGGATGAGTGCAGTTGTATAATCTTTATGTGGTTTCTTCAGCTATAATTAATCTCAGCAATGTCTGTGAGTCCCTTAGTGGTCTAGACTTTGGGTGTTTGTGGAGGCAGTGGTGCAGCTTTAGTGGGGATAGAAGCAACCAGGTAGGGCAGTTATCAGTCCTTGGAGGGGTGCATGTCAGGCATGGCAGTTCTGCTGGTTGTGAGAGTGGCATTGCCAGCAGTAGGTGCTGGGTAGGCTAGTTCTCTGACCCTGGGAGGCATGCATGACATGCAGCAGCTCTGCCTGTTGAGACACCTGGTCAGTTTGTTCTCATGTCCTGGGAGTGTGCCTGCTGGCTCCCCTGCTCTTGGGGAGGCCTCCCTGCTGTGCTGTACTGCTTGTTCCTTGAGGTATAGAGCACTGTGTGGGCTCAGGTGCTGGGGTTACAGCTGTACCACTGGGTCCAGTTGTGGTTGTGGCATTGCTGCCTATTGTATGAGTGTGATGGGAAGAGGGAAGGGTTCCAGGGACATGGAGCTGCAGAGGCTCTTGGGTCCCAGGGAAGAATGCACTGTAGCAGTGACTTTGTTCTCAAAGTGATACCGTGCTCTAGCAGCTTGGGTCCCAGGGAGCTGGGGGATGACGTAGCATTAGTTTCTTCTCTGAATTAATGCAGCCATGTGACTCCAGGCAGCTCCTTATAGGCTCAGAGCTTGTGAGAGCTATGACACTCTCCTGTAGCTAGGATTGCAGGCATCCATGGTAGTAATGGACACTGCTGGGAATATCCTGGGAATCTTTTCCCCACAATGGGGAGTCACGTCTGACTCCAGGCCAATCCCTTCCAGGTCCTTTGCTTTTTCTCACCCCAAGTTGACATTCTTCAGAGAGTTTGGTCAATTCCTGCTGAATTCCAGTGTTCTCCCTTAGAAACTCTACTCAAAGTGCAGTTGTTTACTTTCTGTTTTGTTCTTCTTGGAGGAGGCAAGCATTGGACACCTATAGTCAGCTGTCTTGATGATGTCCCTGATTTTTAGACAAATATAATTAACATAAAATGTTTCCATGCTGATAGAAAGAATAGGTATAAATAATCCAAATAAAGGTAAATAAAGTGCTGATTTTTTCTCCTGAATTTTATCAGAAATTCACATTTAATAAGGTTTACTGTTATAAACTCACATTGTTTCTTATTACGTTCAGCACAATTCCATCTTGTCTTGAACTTATCTTTAAAAGTCTGTGTTCTGTCAGGTAATTGAAACGGCAGGTCTTATATCTTTACAAATAGCACACATAATTTATTACGTTTACATAGTCAAGTGAAAATTACTCAATTCTTTTTCTTGGTATAATGAAGGTTTCAGTCACATCTACTGTTGTGGGACTCAACAGACTCTGTTATGGGAAAATAATCCAGAATGCATCATTGGAAAGAGAGTATTTAATAAGGTAGTCTTTCTGCCCAAAAAGTTGCTGTGAGAAGGTATACATTTCCTGACTGTGACCACTTCTTTTGCCAACAAGAGGTGACTTACTAAATGTCTGATTTTTTTACATGAACTAATCTTCTACTGGACTTGAAGAACAAGTTGGATAGAATAAATACCCTTCTTGTCCTTTAAGATAAAAGAAATCAGATCTTTTCAAAGTAATTAATATAGTTTGCCTTGAACAATTCAAATCTATTTTTAAAAATTATTTATTTTTGTATTGTGCTTCTCTTTTTCATTTTAATTTGGTTTCCAGTAACTCCCTTTCTAGTGTATGATTCCACAATAGTCTTTCTCTTCATCTCAGTAAATGTGTGATCTGGGCAAATATTCCAAGATAGGGTCAAAGCTAGAGAAGAGAATTGAAGATTGTGCTTTATAAATGTCAATCTGTAGGGGCCGTGTGCGGTGGCTCACACCTGTAATCCTAGCACTTTGGGAGGCTGAAGCGGGTGGATCACGAGATCAGGAGATAGAGACCATCCTTGCTAACATGGTGAAACCGTGTCTCTACTAAAAATACAAAAACAAAATTAACCCGGCGTGGTGGCAGGCGCCTGTTGTCCCAGCTATTTGGGAGGCTGAGGCCAGAGAATAGAGTGAATGAGGGAGAATGGTGTGAACCCAGGAGGCGGAGCTTGCAGTGAATGGAGATTGCACCACTGCACTTCATCCAGCCTGGGTGACAGAGCAAGACTCCGTCTCACACACACACACACACACGTTATTCAAAAAAATAAAAAATAATAAATGTCAGTCTGTGACCACATAGTTGAAAAAGGTGCCTGGGTCTTGGGTCTTGGGGAAAAAAGATGTCTTTATACTTTTGCAAGTTTGTTTTGTTATTTTTAATTTGCTTTCTCAATGTAGACTCTTGAAACACTAACCTTGACCATATCGAAACTGAGAAAAAAAGAGATTCTCCCACACTCTGTCAGAACGGTTATATAATTTATGGTCAGATGATAGGTGATAGCAGGTACCATCAGCTCCAGAATGGGAGCAGAGCCAGTAGAATCACACTGGTGGTGGGGATGGTTGAAAAAAGAAAGTGGGAAAGCCAGCATTAACTTAGGCAGATGCAGCTGGAGGCATGAGAACTTTCTTCAATCTTTGAGTGCAGCCTATCTCTAAATGATGTCTGCCCTTCCTCCTTCCCCAGCTCATTAAAAATAGTTAACATCATGCATTATTGGAGGCTTCACCCTTAACAGGACTAGACATCCAGATGGCATTTGGCAGCATCTTCCTGCATTTCGGTTTTCAATGTGCTCCATTTACACTGCTTCTGCAAATTTAGCATAATTTTAGGGTGTAGGATAAGAGTTGTTTATGTTTTCCTTTATGCAATCATCTTTCTTTCCTTCATATCTTCTAATTTATCTCCCTCTTAGATTTCTATCCATGATTTTCCTTTCATGATTCTATTTACATAGATTTAAAAAAATGTTTTTGTTAAAAATTAAGATGATGCTTTTACATAATTCAAATCATCAAATAGTTTTTCAAGGCTGGTTGACAAAACAAAACAAACAAACAAAAAACTACTGCATCCTCTACACCCTCCACTGTTCTCATTTCTGAGAGGTTACCATTTTCATTTTTTATAGTATTTATCTTCATTTCTCTAGATAACGTACTTTTTGATTTTTCTATTTGGGCATTTTTTGACCCCCTCCCCCTCATTAAGTAAGGATTTACTACCTTCTACCCTGGCT
Organism: Nomascus leucogenys; assembly: GCF_006542625.1. NCBI lineage: Eukaryota > Metazoa > Chordata > Mammalia > Primates > Hylobatidae > Nomascus > Nomascus leucogenys. The sequence goes on from NC_044385.1 coordinate 66,230,655, forward strand.
AGCTACCAACCCCTATGCATGTCCTGTACAATCAGTGATTACATAACCATTACCATGTAAATGCTGTTTAAAACTGAGTCATGTAAAAATATAACTTTTTTGGCACAATGTTTTTTCTCCTTGGAATGAATAATTGCCTTGGTTTTTATTTCCTTTGTCTTCTGTGTCCTTATCACTATTCACCCCAATGCTTTTCCTTAGTTTCTCTATTCTTTGTTCTAGAACTTCTGCCTTTTAAATATTGGTCATCATAGACTGATCCTCTAAATTTCTTCTCTAGTTCGGTTTTCTTTTATCCGTCTCTTTTTCAGATTTTCTCAGCTTTGCAGTCCAATGTCTCTATCCAGTTTTTAATTTCTCCTACAATATTTTTAATCTATAGGATTTTTTTCCTAGAATGTTTATTTTTAAAGAAAAGTATCCTTTTAATGTGTTTTAAGGAGCAAATATCTCTCTAATCTCTCAGAGGATATTGATAGTTTTCTTCTTTAATTCACTGCATAGCTTCTGTTTCTCCACATTGAATTTTGCTGTTTCTGAGTGTTGGTCTCTATTTTTCATGTTTCATCAGAGACTGGATGATCCTTGACTGTCTGCTTGTATTTAAGAAAGAGGCCCTCAAAAGTTGAAAGGCAGTTCTGTACAGGGCTGGAACTTTTCACCTTTGAGACACACAAGAGGGCGATCTGGGAACTCACAATGTCAATATCTATGGATTTTTTTTCTTGGGATGCTCAGATTTCAAATGAAGAACTTCTTGTCCTCTGTAGGGTACTGGCCTGGCTGTCTGTGTTCTGGGATCTGAGTGATAATAGTGATTTATGGTCCCAACATTCAATAGCTAGACAGACTTTGACTTCAACCATCTGTTTTCAATTGGCATTCCCATCCTTAACTGGGCCTGGTTCCCCTATCTCAGAGACCCCCTTTTCCACCCAGTCCTAGGCATAAGCCTCCATCCTTCCACCAAGGTGGGGAGATGCTGAGGTCATGCTTCACTGAGTGGAAACTCAGGGTGGAATCTGAGAGCCTAAATGTTTCCTACACAGACTCTCAAATAACCATCCTGTTTTCAGCTCCCCTGTCATTTCCAAATTTATAGTTACCCAACGATGCCAATCTCTAAAGTTTAGGGGAGTTCCACAGTGCAAATCATGTTATCCTCAGCATTTTTCACTGGCAGTGTAGTACTGGAATTTTTGATTTATGCTATGTCATTGACCATTCATCCTTTTGCTTTCCAGGTTCCACTGTTATATTGCCATATCTTCCTCTCCTGCTCTTTGTCCTTACAGACAAATGCCTTAAAAGTTTTACTTTCATTTCAATCAGGTTTCAGGAGAGTGAATTGTGTTTAATATACTCTCTTTGACCATAAGTCTTCTTATGATCTCTAAAAGTAGTTTTCTCAAGAATGCAAGAGCAGGGTTGTCATTTATGGTTGTGTAGGTGTGTAGCACACAACTCTAAGGGAAACCATTTTCATCATAAGTATTATACATTTCTATATTTTGACAAACTCTGGAAAATGATGGTAAAGTGGCTTGTTCAACAAAAATCAGGGTAATATAGCAATTGTTTAGCAGAGAGAAGTAAAGTTTCTTGATGAAAAGATAACTTTTTTCTAAATATACATGAAGAAGCCACAAATAGCAGTTCTGAACAAGGGATATGAACTAAGACTTCTGATTGCAAAGATGTTTCTGAGTCTCACAGTTTAAGTTGGACCAGACTGATTTCCAAAAATAACTAAGCAGAGTTTCATAATGCCAAGCAAATAAGAAGTTTCAACAGGTGGCCTTTGCATAATTGGATAGTTTTAGAATGTCTACTGTAACAGAAATAATCAAAATTTTTCTTGTCAACATGGTGAAATGGGATCTTACTAGTTGGTAATAGTTGCAGACAAAATTGTATTTAAAGATAAAATCAGCAGTAGATTTCTGGTTTAAAGTCATTTGGCGAACAGATTCTGATGCAACCATCTATTATCTTCCTGTTCAAATAACCATAAAGACAGCAAAAGGAATGCACATTTGAACAAAATGAAAACTGACAGCCAACATATTGCCAGAAACTTGGAAGAAATTCCATCAATTATAGAGTATATGGGGTGGAAATAAACTCATAATTGTTGACCTGCATGTCCTTTTCTCACTGAAATAGAATTTAACAGATTGTTTTAGATGAGGTAGAGAGATTTGTGGTACCCTTCTCAATGCTGTACCTTAGTTCAGAGATACAAAGTCTATTCCAAGCAAAAACCAATGTGGCCACCCTGCGGTTGTTTAGAGACTTCTTTGTGGTTCACAAGACATCTCTCCATATAACCCGCTCCCCCATCGGTAATTTCCCTTTTTCATTTATTTGGATATTTGAACCTCTAAGAAAACACATAGTAGGAAGCATTTATGGAAGGAAGTGAGAAGAGAAGAAGGAAGGGAGGCCTAGCAGCGGCATGTTGCATTCTGGGAGCTTAAATCCCAGCAATAAAGGGTTGGAGGTGAGAGTGGATTTAGGAAGGGCATGCCATGGTTAATTTTTCAGGACAAAGAACCAGCACTGAGTGTAAGAGAATGTCTAAGTACATGTATATAGGCCACCCACTGGGAATTAGGCCAAAAATTATGCACCTCATTTTCCCCTCAATTGTCAGTCAAAAGGGATTTTGTAACCACATGTAAATGAACAGGAGACAAGGCCAAAGGCAAGTCACAGACTTTGTCTGCTAGCAAACAGGAAGTCTTGATCAATCTCTTTTTGTTCAAAGTTAAGTAAATAGTTTCTTCATGTTGATTTTCCAGATGGCAACAATAGACACTGGGGACTTCAAAAGGAGGGAAGGAGGGAGAGGGGAAAGGGTTGAAAAACTACCCATGGGGTACTATGCTCACTACTTGGGTAATGAGATGAATCCCCAAACCTGGGGTAATTGATTAATGAGATCAATACCCCAAACCTCAGCATCATACAATATACTCATGTAACACGATTGCACATGTACCCCCTGAATCTAAAATGAAAGTTGAAATTATTTTTAAAAAATAAGTAAATAGGAAAAATAGCAACAATACATGGAGTATAAAAAATGTCATAGAATAATAAAATGGAGACAGAATCTCTTGAAACATCTCAAGATGATTTACAAGACTTTGGTAAAGTTGGTGTAATGATTTCAAGTTTCACATACATTGTTATAATAACAAATTTACAAGAAAAAAAAACAACCCCATCAAAAAGGGGGCAAAGGATATGAACAGACACTTCTCAAAAGAAGACATTTATGCAGCCAACAGACACGTGAAAAAATGCTCATCATCACTGGTCATCAGAGAAATGCAAATCAAAACCACAATGAGATTCTATCTCACACCAGTTAGAATGGCGATCATTAAAAAGTCAGGAAACAACAGGTGCTGGAGAGGATGTGGAGAAATAGGAACGCTTTTACTCGGTTGGTGGGAGTGTAAATTAGTTCAACCATTGTCGAAGACAGTGTGGCGATTCCTCAAGGATCCAGAATGAGAATTACCATTTGACCCAGCAATCCCATTACTGGGTATATATCCAAAGGATTATAAATCATGCTACTATAAAGATACATGCACACATATGTTTATTGAGGCGCTATTCACAATAGCAAAGACTTGGAACCAACCCAAATGTCCACCAATGGCAGACTGGATTAAGAAAATGTGGCACATATGCACCATGGAATACTATGCAGCCATAAAAAAGGATGAGTTCATGTCCTTTGTAGGGACATGGATGAAGCTGGAAACCATCATCCTAAGCAAACTACACAGGAACAGAAAACCAAACACCACATGTTCTCACTCATAGGTGGGAAGTGAACAATGAGATCACTTGGACACAGGATGGGGAACATCACACACTGGGTCCCATCAGGGGGTGGGGGACTGGGGGAGGGATAGCATTAGGAGAAATACGTAATGTAAATGATGAGTTGATGGGTGCAACAAACCAACACAGCACATGTATACCTATGTATCAAACCTGCATGTTGTGCACATGTACCCTAGAACTTAAAGTACAATAAAATAAAAAGTAGGAAAGAGAAAACAATATTTTTTAAAAAGACACAGTTGTTGTCACATAAAAAGATGCACATATTTGTGGACCAGAAGTGGAGCAGAAATTAGAAAGTAGGTAGAGGCTGATGCCATAGGTCTCCTAGGTGCTGATACTAGGATACATTCAGGTATCTGGAAGACTGATTCCTTTAGGATATGGGAAATATAGAGTACGCCATAGATGTCAGCAACCCAGAGCTGGGCCCTTTACCTAAAAATGAAGTTGAGGTAGGGCACCCCACCCCTGAACTCTGGATGGAAATGGAAAAAGTTACAACTACTACTGAAGCTTTGGCTTCAATAAATCTGTTTACATGGAGTGCAAAGAGGGAGCAAACAAAAATCACTGCACAGCCAGAACCTGAGTCAACTGCCTGCAAGCTCCGGGACTGGATCTATGATGTGCTCAATCTTGTTATGCAAAGGAATCCCAAGCACCGGTCCAAAACTTAGGTCTGGTTGTGCTGCTAGATGTGGAGGAGTAGCGTATACATGAAAGAGGAGACAGAGATTGAGAGAGAAATGGAAAGTGTAGTTTATAATGAGGACTCTGGATCCAATCCTTCAAAACCTGGCTCTGTGTCTTACTGGCTGTGCAACCTTGGGCAAGTCATACAACCTTGCCAAGCCCTGGTTTTCTCATCCTTTAAATTGATATTAAACTAGCACCTACTTCCATGAATTATTGTGATAATTAAAGTAACTACAACAGTGCCTGACACATACCAAACTAAAATGCAACGATGGAATTAAATCTTCACTGGAAATGGTTAAAAAAAAAATCAGTAACATAGAAAATATAATCGATAACATAGAGAATAAACTTGAGTAATTCTCCTAAAGTTTCTAGGAAAATTTAAAAAGATAAGAAATAATATAAAAATAAAGTAAATGTGGCCAAGCGCTGTAGCTCACACCTGTAATCCCAGCACTTTGGGAGGCCAAGCAGGGTGGATCACCTGAGGTCACGGGTTTGAGACCAGCCTGGCCAACATGGTGAAACCCTGTCTCTACTAAAAATACAAAAATTAGCTGAGTGTGGTGGTACATGCCTGTAATCCCAGCTACTTGGGAGGCTGAGGCAGGAGAATTGCTTGAACCCAGGAGGCAGCGGTTTCAATGAGCTGAGATCACACAACTGCTGCACTCCAGCCTGGGCAACAAGAGCAAAACTCCATCTCAAAATATAAAATAAAATAAAAGTAAAAGGCATGTAATAGCATTCTAACATTTCATTATATTTTTGAGGGAAACAGGAAACAATTCTAATGATCAAAAGTATAATAGAATTTTTTTTTAAATTTGAAGTAAGACCTGGGTCTTCAAATTGGATGGACTTAATCTGTTACTGGGTATAATTAATGTAAAGTAATTCACAATAGACTTATCCTGGAGACATTTTCAGATTACATTACAAAAATAAAGCATCATCCCAGGCAGAAAAAAAAAATCCTACCAGTCACACTTGCACAATTTATCTACTAATAATTAATAATTAAGCACATCAAATTTCTTTTTTACAACAAAGAGAGAAAAAACATAATGTCTTCAAAGTTTAACAGAATAAAACTTGACACATCATAATTTTATACACAGCTCAATTGCAAGAATCTTGCATATGCAAGAATCATGTGTTCTTCTTGAAAAAATTGATAATGTGTTTGAACTCATGAGAGATGAATCAATGAATCATTGCAAAGAATTCAAGAACAAGAAAATTGTGATCTAAAAGATCTGAGGATAAACATTAAACTTTGCATAAATTTAAGTCTAAATAATAGTTGGTAAATATAAAACTTATGCAAATGTCAAACTATTATTTAGAAAGAAGCTAAATAATGTTAAGCAATTAATAATGATGATAATGCTCTAAAATGCTGGATTATTCTTACTTTGTTGTTAGCAGTTGTTTCCCAACAAAATTTATTTGCTTCTTCTTTCCTATTAATAGAGTCTTGATTTTGTTCAGGGTATTCATGTGCCCAGCCCTAGACAACAAATCAATCATGATTAGTCTAAGCCAATCATTATAATCCTTGTCTCTCTCTCCAAGCCTCCCTTGGAGTTTGAGATGACTGTGGATCTGGTTTTCTCTAATAATACCTGAGTTAAAGTACGCCAAAGAGGTTTCTGGGGGATCATTTGCTTTCCTGATGAAAGGGGACACCCTGGCTGGCACAGATCCTCTTTCCTATCTCTGCCTTAAACACTGACATAGGCTGCAGCAGCCATCTTTTGGCCATGACATGAATGTATGAAAGTGAAAGATACACTAAGGATGGAGAAATAGAAAGAAAAGAGGCCTGGGTTTTGGATGACATCACCAGATAGGCCCAGTTCTCAGACCATCATGAAGCCATACAAGAAATTAGTAATTTATGTTCAAAACAAAACAAAACCCTCTGACTACTTGGACATTAAAATTACTCTTCTAACTTATAAACTCAAATAGGTAATCAAACTACAGTTATAGGCTGTTTGAAAATGAAAACATTACATATCAAAACCTATAGGATGAGGTCAAAACAGTGCTCAAGGACACAATCATAACCTCAAATGTTTCCATCATTAAATAAGAATTTTTTTAAAAAAAAAGGATTTTACTTATTTGGATTTTTTTTAATTACAGAAAAAAAGAATTTTAGAGATAAAAGTAAAAACAAGCAAATGTTGATAAATCTAAGAGTTGAATATTTGTGATTAAAACACCAACAAATAAAAAGAACTAATGAATTAGACAAAACTGGCAATTATAATAAAAAAAGACAAAGAACACAAATTAACAAAATTTATGTCATAATGAATAACAATGGGGTAATAATAGGTAGTCATGTGTAGTAATAAGGAGGTGGGTATAATCACAAGCCCAAAGGAGATCATAGTCTTATAAGAAAATTTACACACTCAGGGCAGGGGAAATAAATTAATTCTATATACCAGGAAAGAATATGATATATGAATCAAAATTTCAGAAAATGTACCAGAAACTTGTTTCTACTAATAAAGTTTGATAAAATTGTTACAGAAGTGAACTAAACTTATTTAAAAGGAAGTTTATTGTTGCATTATCTGTAATAGAAAAACAGTAGAAATTTCATAAATGTTCAGTAATAAGAGACTATTCAGTTATAGTACATTCATTCAGTCAATACCACGTAACCATTGAAAAGGTGTCGAATATTTCACATCTTGATTGGAAAATCTTTGTAATACTTCAGAATGTGAAAAAGGCAAGTTTCAAAACATCAGTCCAGACTCTTTGGGTGAATTAAAGGACTTAATTAATCTATATAAAGCTTTTGATGGAGAAGACGTTCAATGTGTATTAGTTTTCCCTCCCACACAGGATTACTTTGAAAGCTAGTTGTATGTAAAGTGGCTAGACCAAGCCTGGCTTGTGGTTGTTACCCATTAAATGTTAGAGCTTACCCCTCTGCCTCTTGACTTGTTCAGGAGAGCTAAGGTGCTACTTCAGCACACACTGGCATGTTGTGCCAGTATGCAGAATTGCAGTGAGTTGAAATGCAGTTTCTGGTGTGGTCAGGAAATGACAATACAATTGTGGGTATATGTGTGTGTGTGTGTGTGTGTCTGTATTAACCTTTTATCTCTCACTCACATGTGTTTAGCACTAAATGTCTTTCTGATAATCAGAAAAAGGCATCTGTGTAAAAACTAGAGATCGTCTAGGTTCTGTTCAATAATTGGCCATTGGCCAAGCTTTCCCCAGTTCAGCTCTATGCGTATGACTTGTCAGATCCACAGCATGCATTCACAGAGAGACCTCAGGACATCCTGCTGGGTTGCCAGCACTCATTAGAAGACAAAATTCCCTTTGTGCTTTTTTAAAAAATTAAACTTGGTGTTTTTTACAACAGCTGTTACAAAATTCTCTAGGCATAAAGTGTGCAACCATTAGAGTTGACTTTATTTTTTATATTGTGGTAGGTTAGAGTTGTAATTGGACTTAGTTTTGCTTGAAGAATCTATTGAACTGGGATATTCAAAATATCAGCTTACTCCTGAAACCTTCTTTTGCCTTGCCATGGTCAAGGCCATGGATTCCTATTGTTTGTGTCCAGTAGAGATTCCAAAGGGAAGCTCTAGCAAGCCTTTGCAGGATACCTTAACTCAATGATTGTTATTTGTTCCTGCAACAGCCCTGCATAAAACACCATCCAGTGTGGCATAATAACCTGCCTAGGTTTCTCTCCCTCTTCAGTTGTGATTTTTTTTTTTTTTTTTGAGGTGGAGTCTCACTCTGTTGCCCAGGCTGGAGTGCAGTGGCGAGATCTCGGCTCACTGCAAGCTCCGCCTCCTGGGTTCAAGCCATTCCCCTGCCTCAGCCTCCCGAGTAGCTGGGACTACAGGCACCGGCCACCACGCCTGGCTAATTTTTTGTATTTTTAGTAGAGATGCGGTTTCACCGTTTTAGCCAGGATGGTCTCGATCTCCTGACCTTGTGATCTGCCCGCCTTGGCCTCCCAAAGTGTTGGGATTACAGGCATGAGCCATGTGATTTTTAAAACTATTACTGAAAAAACTTGTAAGAACAAGTCTTTTAGGTGTATAGTCTGTTATGGGGCCCACCAGGTAGGATTTTTTTTCTTCCCATCCTTCCAGATTACTGATAATCTCAAGCACTATTTTGGAACTATCTCATGCTTTCAATTATCCTTCTAATTTGTGTCTGTAGGGCATATTTTTATTCTTAATCTACTGTTATCTCATCCAAATAGTAAAAAAAAAAAAAAGAAGTGGTTTTTAGAGTCTTTGTTCTTTCTTTCTTCTTTTTTGGGGTAGCACATTTATAAGCTTATTTCTTTTTTTGAAATTGGGAAATCATGTGGTATCAACCCCTTAAATAAGAATGGTCCCAGGGATCTGGTTTATGAATTTATAATAAGGTCAGATTATAGGGCCTATGGGCAAATGTGACCTCTTTATAGAATGAGGACTTCTGTGGTGTGACAAGCAGAGTTCTAAAGATGGTCAGAGGGTTTCTTGGTCACATAAATAATCTTACAAAACAGCACGTTAATGATTTAAGTATAAATAGATTAAACACATATGGATTCAATTTCCCTGCAAATACACATGACTCCAAAATCCAGGGGGAAAGAGCTTAGGCTAAAACGTGGTTTTGGTTTAGAAAAATTCAAACATTGGAAAATAACAATTGGAACATTTGTCTAGCCCACAAATACCACTGGGTCAGCTTCTCCCTCACTGTCAATTTACAGAATGTTCCAGGAAAGCAGAATATATCTCATTCATTCTTGTCTTATGTGATAAAGGACTTTTAAATTAAGAGGACCTCTTCAAAAAAACTTTGAGGAAAAAGTTATCAAGCTCCCCCTCAAATGGTTTAACACACTAGGGTATTATTTGTTCTGTCTAATGCAACTTGGATATCCTCCTCTAAAGATAAGAACTATCTTTTGGTTCCACCTTTGGGTCTTTGTTTACTTCGTGTTGCTGGTATTTGCAGCTCTTTGGGAAAAACTCTTTTCTTAACCATAATGAATTGCTTTATAATTTGCATAGCTTTGCAAAGACTAGGCAAGCTCTGAAAATAAAAAGTACTTTGACATGCAAGATAAAGTTATTTGAATTCTTTTATGTCCACTAAGTCTCTAAGCTCACCCCATTTCTCTGCAGTGACTACATGGTTCTTGTTCAAAGAGGTGGCAAGTGGGCCGGGCGTGGTGGCTCATGCTTGTAATCCCAACAGTTTGGGAGGCCAAGGCAGGCGGATCATGAGGTCAAGAGATCGAGACCATCCTGGCCAACATGGTGAAACCCCATCTCTACAAAAAATACAAGAATTAGCCGGGTGTGGTGGTGCACGCCTGTAGTCCCAGCTACTCAGGAGGCTGAGGCAGGAGAATCTCTTGAACCCGGGAGGCAGAGGTTGCAGTGAGCTGAGATCATGCCACTGCACTCCAGCCTGGCAACAGAACAAGACTCCATCTCAAAAAAAAGGGGGGGGGCAAGTGCAATAAATCACCCCATCCTTTCATAGAGGTGATCTGTAAGAGGTGCCATTCTGCAGCTAGTGAACACAGTTGGTGCTCAAGACACATCTGCCAAATGGAGACAATTTGAATGCACAAACTGAAGAATCAGACTACACTCAACACATTATGTATGTTTGTGTGTGTGTGGTGGTGAGGGTGATGGGGACTTGTCCATAATACCTATATAACTAAACAATAGCTCCAAGTGGAAATATGTGACTAATCAGTAAATTGAGTCAATCTGTGGCTGATCGACCCTGTGTTCATCCTGTCGTTACCATTTGTATTTGGCCTTATACATCTTCAGCTGATTGTTAGACATACTTACATCTACATATGTGTGTCTTTTTCTTTTTACAAATGGGTTTCCAATGTTGAAATTTTGGATACGAAGTAAAAATAAAAAGATATACCTTTATTACAAGAGAAATTCTACAAAAATGGATATTTATGCAGTTGCCTCCATCGATGTGTTGATAGCATTGCCTCAGATAAATAAAATCAGTTGACAGTTCAAACTGTGTATTAGTCAATAACATAGCATACTCCTCCACTGAGTTGTTTTATCAGAAGTGCTCGCCAGGAAGGTCATAATGATGATAATCATTTTGAACACCTACCAACTGCCATGTGTTTTACCATGAGTATTTCACCAAAATCTTCCAGTTAGATGCTCTTAATCTCATTCTCTGTGTGAGAGAATTGTGAGTGAGAGTATGTAAATGATGCCACAAAGGTCACACACCTGTAAGTCACAGAGATAATGTTTGAACCCAGATCTGTGTGGTTACTGATCTGTTCTATTCTGTTTCCAACTCCCCCATTAACCTTTGATAAAAGTAGTCAAGAGGAATGGCATGGTAATAACAGTAAAATAGCAGCTAATAGTAATTGAGATTTTATGATATGAGAAGCAACGTATTAAGCTCTTTATGAGATAGGCTTCATAGAAACCACATTTATTGAGTGCCGATTATGTGACAGATTATGTTTTAATATTTAATGCACTTACTGTTTTAAATACTTTACATGTGTCAATTACTTTGATTCTCATGGTGTCAGAAATATTATCTCTATAGGTTAGATAAGGAAACTAACTAGGTTTACATCCCCAAGATCCCCTTCCTAGTAAGTGGCACAGCCAGTATTCAAAGGCAAGGGTTGTGGCCAAGAGTACCAGATTCATAACCTTTATGGTATACTGCCTTTCCTAGACAAACTGCTGGGAAAGGAAGATGCCACAGGCTAGAGATTCAATTAAATTGATATTTAGAAAGAGGCAATATTGGCAAAGATGAGAGCCTTCCTCTGAATTAAAAGTAGTATTAAAAAAGATCACAGATGGAGAGGTGAGAGGTGCAGACTGGCATTAATTAGCATTGGATGGTTTAAATGCTCCTACAAAATGTAATAAGAGAGGTCTCTGATCAGTGAGAAAGTGAGGTTAAAGCTAAGGCCTTGCAGATCATAGGAAATAAAGAAAACAATCCTCTTAGGACAGGCAAAAAGGGACCCAGCAAGAAATAAAGGGAGCTGCAGTGGGCCCAGCTTTTGTTAAGCCAAATGAATCCCGGGGAGAGAAGACCATTCTCACAAGGTCAGGGCCAGACTGCTTGGCAAGTCACAGAGGTGAGTCTGTGCTGAGCCCCAGCTCCACTCCTTGCACATGCGAGGTTTTGAAGCAGCTGGCAGGGAGGAAAGGATGGAGCCTGTGTCCCTGGAGTTGGGAGGCCTACTGGCCTACTGTGAGGTAGATGGTGGCTTTGTCCCATCATCTTTGTCATCAGCAGCAGAACAAAATTGGTCACATCCCCTGAACCAAGGGGGCCCGAGAAAGTTCTTTTGACAGAAAGGTTCCCAAAGATGTATTTCAATGTTACTATTTCCTCCATTTCTAATGGAAAACTCAGTCTGTAGGGTGCTAGGATTTCTCCATTTTTAGAATGTTTCTCATTAAATATCAAACGGAATCTGTGTCTCCATCCTGCAGCAAGTGAACAGATGCTCTGTTTTACTCACCTTAGGCCGCCCAGTTTGGTACATAACCAACGCATCCATCCTAACTTTAGGGGTATCAGATATTAGCCCCTGCTCTAAATAAATACACACATTTGCACACAAATAATTCCAAGAAGTTTCACTTGCTCCCCTGCTATCAGGAGCTGTAGATTATGCAGGGAAGTTTCTGGAATTCGGTTTGTGTTGATGTTTGTTTCCAATAGGGAGAGTCCTACTACAAGTCACAGACCACTGCACAGGCTGCTTAAACAATAGGAAATTTACTGAATATGTAACTGAAAATACCAAAAGGTGGACTTCAGAGTCAGTTTAATCCCGTGGTTCCAACTCTATTTCTACAGTTGCCCTGGCTGCTGTCATATTTGTGTGTCAGCTTCATCCCATGCAGCTTCCCCCTGTGTGGGGGTGGCTACAGTAGTTTCTGACTTCACATCCACATACCGCAATGTCCACAGGAAGAGAAAATAGCTGTCGCTTCCCATACTTACTCTTAAGAGAAGGGAAATGTCTTGCCCAGAAGCTCTCGTCAAACTTCCTCTAGCAACTAATTAAGCCAGATTCTCTAGGCCCATGCATTGATTGGGCCAGTCCTGCCATCTTGACCAATCAGTGTCAAGGAGGGTGGAATGTCCCAAGACATCCCAGTCCTGGGGTCGGGCAGTTCCTCTGAGGCCCACGAGCTCTGTGAGGAGAGATGGGTGCTGGATCGAAGTTGGGACTCTCAGAGGCAGCAGAAAGGGGTGAAATGGGTTCTGAGCAGGCTATGTCCTGAGGGCCATGGGGGCAAATGAAGAGAAGCACACTGCTTAGCAGCTTCCTAGACAGTTGAATTCTGCCGATGGCATAAAGGGGTGATGAACTCTCTATTGCAATACCTCTGAAGGGATCTCCACGGATCACGGCTGCCTGCAGGCAAGTTTATGGGCCGGTGTCCTACTATAGGCAATGGCTAAAAGAATCCCTTAGAGCTGTGCTCCTGTAATGGTACTTTAATGGGATTGGTTTTTAAAGTTCCTTAGGAGTTATTTGTAAAGTCCTGTCCATTCTGATAGCAGTCACTAGAGGGCTCACAGAGACGCCTTTCGGGGCTGCCCTCTAGAGGCGGAGCTGAGAAACGTGGTGCTAAGCCGTCCAGCAGCTCAGAGCCATGGAGTTGATTGGGGAACTGATGGGTCTCCTAAGACCTCAGAGGAGTAATCCTGGAAATGTAAATGTTGGTAGGGCGTCTACAGACAATGTATGAGTCATTCAGAGGATGGCGCTTGGAGCAGTTCTATCTGTGCTGTCCAGTATGTAGCCACGAGCCACGTGCTGTTATTGAATATTTGAAACGTGTCCAGTCCAAACTGGGCTGTGCTCTAAGTGCAAAATACACACTGTATCACATATTATCAAGGCTTGGAATGAAAGAGAAGAATGTAAAATATCTCAATATTTTAAATATTGATTACATTTTGAAATCACGACATTTTGAATATATTGGCCTAAGTAAAATATATTATTAAAATTAATATCACCCGTTTCATTTTATTTCTTTAAAAGAAATTTAAAATAGCATATTTTGTGACTCACATTATATGTCTGTAAGACAGTACTGTGCTATGCCATTTGCCAGGGCGAGAAAGGAACTTGGTGGCGGGTGAGGGAGGAAGTGGAAGGGCCAGACACACTGAGAATTCCTGAGAGGAAGCTTGAGCCAATTCACAGAGACCTTTCACACAGGTCTCTGGCCTGGGGTAGGGTTTCATTGCAGGAGCTCACTAACTGTTTGATAATGGTGATGATGGTGATAATAATGGCAAGGACAACTTTCCCCTAATGAAATTGTCAAGGATCTTTCAGTTGTAGCCTTCATTTCTCTAGGTACTGCTGAAAGACAGATGCTCATGTGGCCATACTCATTTCTATTTTCACATTGCCACAGTTCCCTTTTCTCATACGTAAACCTCATGCCTGATGAACCTGTCCAAAATTGCACCAGTGGAAAAATTCTGCATTCCAGATTAAACTCGATGCCGAGCACATTAAATGCATCCCACAGTTGCCCCAGAGTTTCTGTGTGAATCAGAACAAATGACTAAAGTCAAACCTGGATACAGATAAAAAGACACACACATAAAAATTCTTACACATGCATTTATCTTTTTTTTTTCCTAGAATATAAGTGTTCGACCATTTAGCATTTAGAGACTGGGAAATTGAGCTTTCACATAATACTGCTGCTTGTGGGACCTGTCTCTTTTGAGGCAAACACATCTGACCTTTCTGTTAACATCACCTATCACTGCTTCGCATGTGTCAGACAGATAAGCATGTGGTGCATCACCTCCTTTTTCAGAGCAACACAGTGGAAATCTTCCTTCTCTTTCAGAAGGCAGAAATTCACTACTTTTCAATATTTTTAATGTAATTCGCTGAAGATAGATGAATAATGTAAGCTGTTAAAACAAAGGCTTCCCAAAAGTTTTGGCCAAGGCCAAAAATCAAAACAAATAAAGTGTAAGAAATTGTGTGAGGTAATAAAGTAAGTTATAATTCTAATTTCTGGGGCATTAATGTGGGTATTCCTTAGACTGTCAAAGTGGTAGGAGCCGATGGTACCAGTATTCAACATGCTGCTTTCAGAATATCGCTCTGGCCTCCTTGTGCCACCTCACCACCCCTCTTCTCCATATCAGCCCCTGATGTCCACAGTGGAGTGTCCACCTTTGATTTCAAAGGCACTGCCACAGACATCCTACAGGGCTCTTCTTCCCTTTCCCTCATCCCTCTAAACTTTCCAAAGTGAAGAAACCAAGCTTTCTCCACCTGCCAACCAAAGCTGAAGAATCCTTTATTCCACAACCAATATGACAAAAATGTAAATATTTATTTCACATTCAGGCAGGTGGCATTGACATTCGACAATGAATTAGGCTTCATTTTAGAAAACATACAAGAGAACTGTGTGCCTCTTTCGGCTGTAGTTTCAAGGAATGACTTTAAAAAAATCTACACTTCAAATGCGAACAGTCCCCAGTGATAAAGAGGACACCCCTTATGAATGTACAAGTCCTAATATATCTGACAAAGATCAGCCCCACCATGAATGCAAGAGCAACTATTCAATAGCATTTCTTTTTGCCTGAACTTTACAGTATCCCTGTTTTGAAACCAGAGAAAAACTAATTTTGCCTCTCATTTAGGGTTTTTCAAACAAAAACTTGTTGAAATGATATCACATCCCCTTTTGTACCCACCTTCCAACCTGAGCACATCTCAAAAAAAGCGCACACTACAAGTTTGTTCAAAAGTGGTAATGAGGCTTAATACAAAGAAAATAAAATGTCGTGAAGGTGAGCACAACAAATATACTTTTTCATCTTATTTAAATCCTACATAGTCCTTTATTCAATAATACCTAGTTGCTATGCTGGCAACCCCACCCACCTGTCTGCCCACCAGGGCCCCACCCCCGCTACTGCCGGCACAAGTTCAAGCAGGGACATTGGCAACCCTGCTCCCACTTGTGTCCTGCTGCCAGCCTGAGCACATGCAGGAATGCAGCAGCCCCATTTCTGCCAGGACCCTGCCCCAGCCGACATGCATGCACCCTGCAGCACTGCTACAGCTGCTGGCACACACAAGCAAGCACAGATCCCACTGCTACTGCCCCAACGAAGTGCTTTGGCCAGCACCACCCATGAGAGTGTTGTGACCAGTGAACTGGGAATATCTCAGCCCCTCCAGTGCAGCAGGTTCCTAACCTTGAGGGGCCAGAGACCAAAACCAGGTTCCCAGTACCAGCCCTTCAGAGTTAGAGTATGCAGAACTGGAGTGCTGAGCTGAGGCTTGGCCCCCTAAAATTTTCCAGAAATGAACCCCATTGACTGATACCACTATCAAACCCCCAAGGGCATCCAGGAAGATAAAATAAAAAAAAAATCATCTGAAGGACAGCTACCTCAAAGACTGAAGGAACATCAGCCCACACAAATGAGAAAGAACCAGTGCAATAACTCTGGCAACTCAAAAAGCCAGTCTCTTTTTTCCTTTAAACAACCACATCAGTTCCCAAGCAGTGGTTCTTAACTAGGCTGAAATGGCGGAAATGACAGAAGTAGAATTCAGAATATGGATAGGAATAAAGATCACCGACATTCAGGAGAAAGTCAAAACCCAATCCAAGGAATTTAAAGAATACAATAAAACAATACAGGAAATAAAAGACAAAATGGCCATTTTAAGAAAGAACCAAACTGATCTGCTTGATCAGAAAAAAACTCACTTCAAGATCTTCATAATACAATTGCAAGTATTAATAGAAGAATCAACCAAGATGAAGAAAGAGTATCAGAGCTCAAAGACTGGTTCTCCAAAATAACTCAGTCAGACAAAAATAAAGAATAAACAATAAAGAAGAATAAACAAAACCTCCAAAAAATATGGGCTTATGTAAAGAGGCCAAATCTATGACTCACTGGAATCCCTAAAAGAGAGGGAGAAAAAGCAAGCAACTTGAAAAATGTATGTGACGATATCATCCATGAAAATGTCTCCAACCTGTCTAGAAAGATAAATTTTTCAAATTCAGGAAATGCAGAGAACCCCTATGAGATACTACAAAAGAAGATCAGCCCTAAGACATACAGTCAACATATTCTCCAAGGTCAAAATGAAAGAAAAAATGTTAAAGGCAGGTAGAGAGAAGGGGCAGGCTACCTACAAAAGGAATCCCATCAAGCTAGCAGTGGACCTTTCAGCAGAAACCCTACAAGCCAGAAGAGATTGGGGGCCTACCATCAGCATTTTTAAGGAAAAGAAATTGCAACCAAGAATTTCATATCCGGCCAAACTAAACTTCATAAGCAGAGAAGAAATTAGAACCCTTTCAGACAAGCAAATGCTACGGGAACACCAGATTTGCTTCACGAGAGTTCCTTAAGGGAGTGCTAAATATGGAAAGACCATTAGTGGCCACCACAAAAACACACTTAAGTACATAGAACATTAACACTATAAATCCACCACACAATCAAGTCTGTGGAATAACCAGCTAATGGCATGATGACAGGACCAAACCTACACATATCAATATTAACTTTGAATGTAAACAGGCTAAATGCTTCCAATTAAAAGGCACAGAATGGCAAGTTGGATAAAGAAGCAAGACTCAAGTGTATGCTATCTTTTATAGGCCCACCTCACATGCAATGACACCCATAGGCTAAAAGTAAAGGGTGGGAGGAAAATCTACCAAGAAAAGAAAACAGGAAAAAAAGCAGGGGTTGCTATCTTAATTTCAGACAAAACAGACTTTAAACCTACAATGATAAAAAAAAAAAAAAAAGACAAAGAAGGGCATTACACAATGGCTAAGGGTTCAATTCAACAAGAAGACCTAAATATACTAAATACATATGCACCCAACACAGGAGCACCCAGATTCATAAAGCAAGTTCTTAGAGACCTATGAAGAGACTTAGATAACCACACAATAATAGTGGGAGATTTCAGTACCCCACTGAGAGTATTAGACAGATCACTGAGGCAGAAAACTAACAAAGATAGTGGGCCTAACAGACATCTGGAGAACTCTCCACCTAAAAACAATAGAATATACATTCTTGTTGTCAGTCCATAATGCATACTCTAAAATTGACCACACAATTGGCCATTAAACAATCCTCAGCAAATTCAAAGAACCAGAATCATACCAAACGCACTCTTGAACCACAGCACAATAAAAATAAAAACCAATATGAAGAAAATTTCTCAAAACCATATGGTTATATAAAAATTAAACAACCTGCTACTGAATGACTTTTGGGTAAACAATGAAATTAAGATGGAAATCAAGAAATTATTTTAAGTTAATGAGAACAAAGATACAACATTCCAGGATCCCTGGGACACAGCTGAAGCAATGTTAAGAGATAAGTTTACATCACTAAACACTCACATCAAAAAAAGTTAGAAAGATCTCAAATTAACAACCCAACATCACACCAAGCTGAACTAGAAAAAACAGAGCAAACCAATCCCAAAGCTAGCAAAAGACAAGAAATAACCCAAATGAGAGCTAAACTGAAGGAAATTGAGATGTGAAAAACTATACAAAAGATCAATTAATTCAGGAGTTGGTTTTTTTGAAAGAATATATAAGGCTGATAGATCACTAGCTATACTAATAAAGAAAAAAAGAGAGATGATCCAAATAAACACAATCAGAAATAAAGAAGGGGACATTACCTCCGACCTCACAGAAATACAAAAAACCCTCAGAGACCACTCTGATACCTCTATGCACACAACCCAGAAAATCTAGAAGAAATATACCTGGAAACACAACCTCCCAAGGTTGACCAGGAGGAAATCAAATCTCTAAAGAGGGCAATAATGAGTTCTGAAATTGAATCAGTAACAAAAAGCCTACCAACAAATGAAAGCCCAGGACCAAATAGATTCACAGCTGAATTCTACCAGATATCTACCCAAACTTACCGGATTTGGGTTATTTCTTATTAAGAAGAGCTGGTACCATTCCTGCTGAAACTATTCCCAAAAATTCAGGAGAAGGGGCTCCTCTCTAATTCATTCTATAAGGCCAGCATCACCCTGATACCCAAACCTGGCAGAGACACAACAATAAAAGAGAATTTAAAACAGAAAACTTCAGGCCAATATCCTTGAGGAACATAGATGCAAAAATCCTCAACAAAATACTAGCAGACTGAACCTAGCAACATATCAAAATGCAATTCATCACAATGAATTAGGCTTTATCCCTGGGATGCAAAGTTGGTTCAACATATGCAAATCAATAAATGTGATTCGTCACATGAACAGAACTAAAGACAAAAACCACATGATCAACTCAATAGATGCAGAAAAGGCTTTCAATAAAATTTAACATCTCTTTATGTTAAAAAAGACCTTAACAAACTAGGCATTGAAGGAATATACCTCAAAATAATAAGAACCATCTATGACAAACCCACAGCCAACATTATACTGAATGGGCAAAAGTTGGCAGGATTCTCCTTGAGAATCAAATCAAGACATGGATGCTTTCTCTCACCTTCCCTATTCAACATAGTACTGGAAGTCCTAGGCAGAGGAATAAGGCAAGAGAAAGAAATAAAAGACATCCAAACAGGAAGAAAGTCCAATTATCTCTGTTTGCAGACAATGTGATTCTATACCTAGAAAAACCTCATAGTCTCTACCCAAAAGCTCCTATATCTGATCAATAACTTCAATAAAGTTTCAGGGTACAAAATCAGTGTATACAAATCAGTAGTGTTTCTACACATCAACAACATTCAAACTGAGAGTCAAATCAAGAACACAATTCCATTCACAATAGCCACAGAAAGAATAAAATGCCTAGGAGACAGCTAACCAGGGAGGTGAAAAATCTCTACAACAATACTTACAAAATATTGTTCAAAGAAATCAGAGATGACACAAATGGAAAAACGTTCCATGTTCATACACAGGAATAATCAATACTGTTAAAACGGCCATACTACCTGAAGCAATTTACAGATTCAATGCTATTTCTATCAAACTACCAATGACATTATTCACAGAATTAGAAAAACTATTTTAATAAGTTTTGGTTCCATATGAAAATAGTTTTTAATATGGAAAACTATTTCATAGGGAAAAACTATTTTCATATGAAACCAAAAAGGAGCCCGAATACCCGAGGCAATTCTAAGCAAAAAGAACAAAGCTGGGATCATCGTGTTGCCCAACTTTAAACTATACTAAGGCTACAGTAACTGAAACAATATGATACTGGTACAAAGACAGACACATAGACCAATGGAACAGAATAGAGTCCAGAAATAAAACCACACACCTACAACCATCTGATCTTTAACAAAGTCAACAAAAACAAGCAATGTGAAAAGGACTCCCTATTCAATAAATGGTGCTGGAATAACTGACTAACAATATGCAGACGATTGAAACTGGACCTCTTCCTTACACCACATACAAAAAACAACTCAAGATGGATTAAAGACATTTAAAACTTAAAACTATAAAAGCCCTGAAAGAGAACCTAGAAAATACCATTCCAGACATAGGCTCTGGCAAAGATTTCATGATAAAGATGCCAAAAGCAAGTGCAACAAAAACAAAGATTGACAAATGGGACCTAATCAAACTAAGGAGCTTCCACACAGCAAAAGAAACTATCAACAGAGGAAACAGATAGCCCATAGAATGGGAGAAAATATTTGCAAACTATGCATCTTACATAGGTCTAACATCCAGAATCCATAAGGAATTAAACAAATTAACAAGCAAAAAATAAACAACCCCATTAAAAAGTGGGCAAAGGACATGAACAGACACTTTTCAAAAGAGGACATACAAGTGGCCAACAAGCATATGAAAAATGCTCAGCATCACAAATCGTTAGAAAAATGCAAATGTCACACCAGTCAGAATAGCTACTATTAAAAAGTCAAAAAATAACAGATGCTGGCAAGGTTGCAGATAAATAGTAACGCTTAAACACTGCTAGTGGGAATGTAAGTCCAGCCATTGTGGAAAGCAGTGTGGTGATTTCTCAAAGAACTTAAGAACAACCATACAACCCAGCAATCCCATTATTGGGCATATACCCAAAGGAATATAAATTATTGTGCCATAAAAGACATGCATGCATATTGCAGCACTATTCACGGTAGCAAAGATATGAAATCAACCTAAGTGCCCATCAGTGGTAAACTGGATAAAGAAAATATGGCACATATACACCATAGAATACTACACAGCCATAAAAAGAATAAAATCATGTTGTTTGCAGCAACATGAATGGAGCTGAAAGTCATTATCCTAAGTGAACTAAAGCAGGAACTGAAAAAACAAATACCACATGTTCTTACTTATAAGTGGGAGCTAAACACTGAGTATATATGGACACATGTGTACTGGAGGGTGGAGTGTGGTGGGAGGGAGAGGATGGAAAAAGCTACCTATTGAGTACTATGCTTATTACCTGGATGATGAAATAACCTGTACACAAAACCCATGTGACACACAATTTACCTTATAACAAACCTGCACATGTACCCCTGAACCTAAAATAAAAGTTTAAAAAAATGAATTTCTCTTCCTCCCTATGGTAGATATTGTGAGAGATACAAGGGTCAATAAAATAGGATTGCTGCTTTCAAGACACTGCTGTCTCAGAAGGAAGAACTAAACAAGTGCACAAATAACTCTAGGACCTCTGTCATGTAACCGGAGAGTGGGCACAAATCAGTGGTACTTTAAAATTACACTCCACAATTCCAATTTTTCATGTTGAATCCATGTCTATTGTTAATTACATCTCTTTAAAAATGCAACAAATGCTTTAATTCTTTGAGATAAAGTTCAATCATACTCAGTGTCCAGCCCCGAGCTGTGTCTGAATAATTTTGTTGCCCATGTTTTGTGCCTCCAGGGCTGGATGTGGCCAACAGCCACAGATGTTACACAGGATCAGCTGTGGGGGGAGGAGGGATGGCAGGGGGTGGATGGGGAAGGGAGGGGGCAGGAAGGAGAGGTCAGAGAGAGCTAAGCGGGAAGGAGAATGGTGGGAAAGTAGAGTGGGAAGAACAGGGAGGCTTTGGGCTTCCTCAGAGGTGAAGGCAGGCCCATGAAGAAGGAAGACAAAGAGCTCGGTGAAGGTCCCTGTTCCCAGAGCTGTTGTTTGGGGCCAACTCTATAATGAGCACTTTGAAGCTTTTGGTCAGATCACTTCAGGCTGCTTTCCTCTCAGCTAAATGTTCAAGAGAAAGTATACAATTCCCTTTCCTTTTTATCTCCACAATTTGTATTTCCATGGGGCTTGGAACTTTTAACAAGTCAACACATCTTTCTCCTTCAAAAGACTTAGTTACTGAAATCTGTAGTCCCATCTCCTAAGAGGCATTAGATATCTTTGTATTAAGTTTCATTTTTACATTCAGGAAAATAACTCCTTGGTTTTCAAATAATTTTACTTACTATCATGCACCAAGTAGTTTATTTTAGAATCCTGGGATCTTTCAGGTAAAAAGCCCAAAGAACTGATAGATAATTAAATGGCAGCTTGGGTTCTTGCTGTTGTTAATGTATGACCTGTAATATTACTATTGGTAACAAATATAGCCTTCCTTCAAAGCGATGAGGAGATGAGAAACTGCTTTACTGTGAAAGTCCTTCTGGTGCAGTAGAAAGACAGTAGCAGGGTTTTAAAAGGGGCAACTAGGATGTTTTTAAATACAGGGTTTCTTTCCCTCTCAAACTATAAAGTAGTGTTTTAGCCATGGTGGTAATTTCATACAATGAATAAAAATTAAAACCCACTAATATATCTGAAAATACAACTTACTAAATTTTACTGACTGGTAAATTATAGACTGTATTGAGTCACTATGATAAATGCTAATGGAATATGGAAAGAAAAATGCTGTTTTCCCATTGGCTGGGTGACTGGTCTTTAACTGCTGGGGAAGACCAGCTTAGTAAACAGGAAATCATCTCCATGGCAACAGGCCATTCAACTTAACTTTTTAATACATGAAGAGGTAATTACTTTATTTTTTATTTCCATTTTTATAATTTTCACAGTTTATAATAGCAGTGAGGACCTGTCGGTCAGGCATTTCCTGGCTGTTAATAACAGGCTGATTTAAGGTCACGAATGCTTAAACATTGTGCCAATTTTTTTTTTTTTTAATGAAAAGAGAGCTGTGATTTTTTTCCCTTCCTGAAGTCTGTAGCACAAATAAATGACAGAATTTTATGTTCACACACATGGTGTTTTGATTTCCTGCAGATGATAACATCAGAGACAGGATTGAGAACCACTGGGGGTGTTGGGGATAGGGATTGGGACACCACAGAAAAGCCACAGCTGGGTTCCTGGGGATGGTAGGATGAAAAATAAACCCGGGGGATTGAGAGAGAAAGACTGAGTGCCCTGCAGGAAAGCATTCAGAAGGAGATGCACAGCCTCAGAGCCCAGTGTATGTTCTGTGGAGACAGTGATCAGTGAGGGGTTCTTTCTGAATGTACCACAGGGGCAGGAGGCCTGGGAAGTTTCCCTGGCCTTGGGCCAATCTGAAACACCCAGGATATAACGTCTCCCCTACTAGGTAGGTAACCTTAGTGATCTATGCATTGAAGCATCTCAAGCCAGCCTGCAGTTATGAGTTGTCTTAGGAACAAGAGGGGAAGACTGAGTGAAGTCATTACCTAAGGCAGCAGAACCCTTAGCACAGCCATGTTCTGAAGGAGAGGAAGGGCCCAGACAGGGGGTACAGTGCTCACAGCAGCCAGTGGGCAATATTCAATCCAGCTCTTCAGTCTGTTCCCCAGCTTTGAGTACTTAAAGGGAAGATGGTACAAGAAGGGTATGGCAATCCTCTTCAGCTCCCTTGCCCATAATACAATCCCATTTCACTATCATTGTGTAGGCATCCAAGATGAAAAAGAGAAGACAGGAGAAAAATCTCTGACAGCCACACTCGTAGCCAACAGAGCACTAGGAAGCTACCACATTGCCCTCAGGCCCCAGAGAAGCAAAGGCAAGAGAGAGCAGCTGCAGAGAATAGAAAGAAGGGAGGCACAATTATCTACCAGATATCCCAGTGCAAACCCAGCAAGGCCCTTGAAACGAAGGGAGGGATGATATCTATGAGAAGAACAGGATGAATCCTGCAGACAACGGAGCTGTGAACAGCTCAGGCACAGAGATTCGAGAATCCTGGAGATGCCCAGTGAAAATTGTGTCTCCTTGACAAATACTGGTATTTTGATGACTGTGTAGTTGGAGTTATAATAATTACCAAGTTTTATTTTTAAAAAACACTGAAGTTTATTTTACGTTTTTAAAGCTATATTATTAGCACACAGAACCCATCAAAGTTGGAGAAAGGATAGATGCCACCAACAGGCTGACTCAGGAGCTGAGCTAAAATGCAGGGACATAGACTTTCCCTTGGAGTACCCGAGAGGATTCCTCTTGGATTCCTTTTGCAGGGATTTTGTGATCACTACCCTCCTCAGCCACATTGACACAAATGCCATAGGATGAGGGGTCACTAAAGTTAATTCTTTCTTTTCCTCTCCTTTTTGTCATTGCAGATTTTATTACCTTAAAATCTGAGATGCCAATATCTCCTCCTCCACCCACCATCCCAAATCAGGCATCTGGACTTTCCAGTGTCGTCGTTAAGATGGCCTCACACGCAGGGGCCAGAATTCCTCTTCTCAGATTAAGGCTGCTCAGATTTGGAATCCTGTTGCTTTTCTTCTGTTTCCTCAAAGTCAGGGTCAGCTTGGGAAAAGTTGTCAAACAATGTACTGAATGTGGGTGTGTCCATCCTCCTAAATTTTCCTACCTAAACTATCAGAGGAGGACACGTTTGGATTTTACCATGCCTTAGTATTTTCAGCATCCTTTGGAAGGGTTTCATACCATTATGCCTTGTCATCCATGTCATGCCTAAATTACCATAAGCATTAATAAAAATAATCCTTAATAGAGCTGAAAAGAATGAAGCAGAAATGTGTCTTCTGAATGCCAAGCACTGTGCTAATGAAACAGGCATTTTCTTCAGCCACGGGAGCTTGGGAGAGGCAAATTAAGCATTGTGCCCTGCTCTCCAGCTGACTTGCAAAATACTCTTTCCAACCCCAGCCCTTATAATCTGGGAGGAAGAGGAATCCTGGTAATAACTCACAAAACTTCATCTTCCCAGGAGTGCCTCCCGGTTGTCAAGACAAGCAGCTGCCTCATTGGAGAGCCTCGTGCACTCATATATTGATGGCAAATGCTTCTTTCTTGTGTGGTGGTTCATGGCAAGACCAATCTCATTACTGAAGCCTCCTGGTAGAGATAAGATTTCTCTCTTGTTGGGTTCTGAATCGGGTCGATTTTTGTAACCTAGACTGGAAGCTCAGTGAGGCTAGATACCATATATACCTTGTTTTCTGATGCCATTTCAATGTCACGTACTTAGTAGGCACTCAGTATTTTTGAATACCTGAAATTCACTCTAGCTGCAGCCCGCACAGGTCCCAGGAAATTCATTTACTTCTTTCTCCCAGACTGCTTCAAATCCACACTCCTCCAGTTAGCTTCTCTCAGAAGATTCATTCCCCAACACAAAAAAAAGAGGATTAAATAATACGTGTATTCTCTCGCTCACTTTTGTGGCATGCCATCCACACAAAAACTCTTGTAAAGTCACCACTGTCATTCCAGAATACTTCCATTAAATAATGGTTGAGTTTGCACTCTTTTCATTTATTTATTTATTTATTTATTTATTTACTTACTTATTTTGAGACAGAATGTCGCTCTCTCACCAGGCTGGAGTGCAGTGATGTGATCTCGGCTCACCGCAACCTCCGCCTTCCAGGTTCAAGTGATTCTCGTGCCTCAGCCTCCCCAGTAGCTGGGATTACAGGCACCTGCCACCACGCCTGGCTGATTTTTGTATTTTTAGTAGAGATGGGGTTTTGCTACATTGGCCAGGCTGGTCTTGAACTCCTGACCTCAAGTGATCCGCCCACCTCGGCCTCTCGAAGTGCTGGGATTACAGACATGAGCCATCAGGCCCGGCCCACTCTTTTCATTTCTTAAGCAAGCTATTTCAATAACTGTCCTTGCCTGTATTACATGGGTCACAGCTTCAACATGAAACTAAACTGTGATTGAAGTAACCATTGAAATACAGATTGGATTTCAGTCTTTCGAAGAAAAAAAAAAAAACCTGTCACTCTAGTAGCAGATTTCCTGGTTCCCTGCTCTTGTGTCCTGTGTGTCTTCAACAGCTGTGGGGCATCTCTAAAGTAAGTCACAAGCTCAAACTGTGTCTGTGGTTTGAGGCTAATGGGTGTGAATGGATTTGCACCATACCTAGTTTGTAGCCTCATTTTCTACTCTCAGATCCTCTTAGATTCCCGATAAGTAACATCAAATGCTGCCTCAAGTAGTTTGGCATAGATAGGGATGACCTACCTAGAGGAGGTCATTCTAGATTGAAAATTTAAGAAGGCAGGAAGCTAGATAATTTGTGATCAGGGTTGGCATTCACTGAAGGAGCTATCACAGGAGACAGTAAAATGTGATGCTGGACATCAGATTCTGTCTGCAGTAAGAGGATAGCAGAGCTAATACGGACTCACTCCAGAAGACACAGAGAAGTACTCCAAGGGCATCAGACTTCTGACATCCAGTGTGAGTGGGGTCAGAAGGCAGAGAATGGAACCAGGTTTCAAGCAGAAGTCAGATCTATCACAGGAGACCCAGAGGGGATTTCCTGGGTGGTTTGCTTGGTGATTTGTCGGCTTTAATTGCCTTGCCTCCTTGGGGCTACCTGAATAGCTTGAAGGCTCTGCTGAGTCTGATGAAGACACAACAGAAGCATCAGGGTGACCTTAAACAGGGCCTGTCCTTGGAAGGGGCGTGAGGCAAGTAAACCTGCTGGCATGTGGGAAAAGATTCACACCAAGACATATGGCTGGATGAGGCCTGGAGGGAAGAGGAATCATGGGGAGGATCTGGGAGTAGGCATGGGGGCCACTGGAGGACAGCTGTAGACTTTACAATTAATGAAATACTTACTTATTAAATACCTGCAGCCAGCAGAGACCTGGACAGAGGAAGGCTCTGACAGGGTGATTAAAGAGGCTGGACTAGGCAGTACACTGTAGGAAGGAACAGGTGGAAGGTAGGGGCAGGAGCAGGTTTGGGGAGATATGAAGCCTCAATCTCCCCCAGATCCCAGTCAAACAGACACAGTTAAAAACCAAGCAAGAGTCAGGATCTGCACATCCCCTTTACTTCCCTACTTTGTTTAATTCATGTCCTTCCAAAGGTGAGGTAATACAAGAGTCTCTATGGTTTTCAGCAAATCCTCCACACACTCACTTCATTCACTCACTTTTTTCTTCATTTGACACATATTTATTGACCACCTACTAACCTCTAGGCACTGTGTTAGGTACTAAGGATACATCGATACTTAAGACTGACACAGTCTCTACAATCATGGAACATATTGTCTAGAGTGGGTGCCAACAAATACTTTTCTGTAAAGGGACAGATAGTAAATATTTCAGTGGGTCCAAGTAGTCAACTCTGCCACTGTAGTGTAAAAGAAGCCAGAGACAGAACGTAAATGAGTGGGCATGGCTGTGTTCCAATGAAACTTTATTTACAAAAACAGGTGTCGGCCCATATTTGGCCTGAGGGTCATAGTTTGCTGACCCCTGGTCTAGAAGGGAAGTCTCTAAGTATATAATTGTGAGCATGCTGACTGTTTTGAGAGCGGAAGAGTGATAGGAGAACAGAGAGTAAGGGGCCCTAAATTGCCGAGAAGTTGAGACCTGAGGATGTGGTGTTTAAGTTGAAATATAAAGGTTCCATAATAATAATTAGGTTGGATGGGTACTTGGGAGTTGAAAGGGCAAAGAATATTCTAGGGAGAGGGACACACATGGAAAAATGCCCAGGCATAACAGAGAGCAGGGGAAACACTCAGCTCAGCTAGAAGGAGGAATGGAAGATGGAAATGTGAGAGGTGAGACTGCAGATGTGTGCAAGGGGCCGACCACAGAGGGCCTGGTAAGTCAGGTTAAGAAGTTTAGACTTTTCCTAACCTAAAACAATGGGAAGCTCTTAATGGGTTTTAAACACTGAAGTGGCATGCTCACATTTGTGTGTTTGAAAGCCCCCTCTGGTGTGGGATGGAGTACAGATCAAAGTTATCAAATCAGTAGTCAGCTAGAAAGCTGAAGCCAGTCCACAGAAAAGATGATGATGGTCTGAGGATTGTGGTGGCAGAAATGATGGGGAGAAGTGGTTGAGCTTACAACTTGTGGGGAAGTAGTCCTGGAGCAAGCAGCAAGCTCAAAAGTCTCTATTTAGGTTGGAGTCTTCATTTTACCACTTTTTGCTTTGTGGAAGAGGAAGAAACTTCGATAGGAGAGGGATACAGTCAAGGAGGGCAGGAGGTAATTGTGGTAGGGCAGGTGTGGGAGCAGGATGAAAAGGCAGTTTGCATTTAAGGGGAGCATCTCCTCCATCCCCTCACTTCCAGCACACAAGAATGTGTACAGAGTAGACTTTCTGGATGGGTTGAATGGTCTCTGTGATATAAAGGCTCTTGTTCGTGCATAGTTAAACCCATGCTGGTGTTGATAAATGGATTCCTTATATCTAATACTTCTGTACATTTTGATGAACTTCTTCTGAATATGATAGGCAAGAGTATACCCATTGGTTGCTCAAAAATACCAATTACCTGATTTGATATTCCATAATATCTAACAGACAACAGAACTTTCTTTCTAAGCACTCTCAAAGACAGCTTCAGAGACAGACAGATAATCCATTGTCATTTCAAAATATTTTAAAGATCTTTGAAAGGGATAGATAATTTCAAAATGTCTGGAGATTTTAATGTTAGGAAATGCTAGAGGCCAAGCTGTTGCAATTCCACTAAGGATTAAGTTGAATTTTATCTTGGTAATTAGGCAAATCTCAAGGAGAAGGGGAAAAAGAAACCAAAATCAAAACTCAGCAAATCTGTCTACCTATGACAAAAAAATCAGTTACCTGATAATCATTTTATTTCGGGAAAACAATAGGTGCTGTTGCTAACAGAGTAGGTGAGTCGTTAAGGGAAGATTCCTGGGAAAAACTTCTCCCACTGGAGCATCCAGTGAAGGTATGCAAAGCGGAATAAAATCAAAGCCAGTGAGTTTTCCACTCTGTAGAACAGAATCCTATCTGAAGGGTGAATGCTAAGATTACCCAGGTCAGTCTGCCTCTTTATCTAGAACCCTCTTTTGGCTAGCCATCAGCCCTGCACTTCTAAGTCGACAAGAAGCAGTCAGCAACATCCCTTGACCCCTGAGTGCACTCAGGATCTTAGCCCAGAGTCAAACTACTGCATGGCCAGATGTCACTGTCTACACATGCAAAGTCAAGTGAAGAGGACAGGACAAAAACCAACTGCTTAATTCTGGTATCTTCTGAACCTCCTGTTAAGGAAGGAATCTTGGACTCCACCTCACCTCCACATGTCTGTTCACTGAGTTGCTTATTCACTGAGTTGGCCGATTTTATCATTGAAGTGCTCAGCATAAGTGACTGCGTAATAATCCATTTTTTTCTTGTAAAACATAACTCACACGAAGTTGTTTTGTGCAGCTGGGTGTAAACAGCATAGAGAATGCTGAGCCTTCATTAAAGTCATGAGTTGTGGACTGCCTCGTTTAACCCAATAAGATTGCAAACCACTTGTAGGCAGAGACTGTTTTTTACTCGTCTTTGTATTTTTTGCAATGCCATGAATATATAAGCTCAATAAAGTTCTTAAGAAATGCATAGTTTGATTTGTGGTCTTCCCATTGCATATGGGCTGTGGCTCTCAAAAGAGGCTCACATCCAAATCCACTCCTTAGAGTGGATTTCTGTTTTGCTTGGGAACTACTCGGGACAATAAAGCTGCTTCAGAAAATTGAAGCTTTTTTGACCCAACCTTAAAGCAAATTTCAGGCAGATTCCTTGCAATGACTTGCAGCTGTGACTGTCATTCTGCCATGGGAAAAGTGTCAGCAAGACCAAGAATAGTAGCAGTCTGTCATCTCCCTGTTTTTGACGTTCTCATCTAAAATGTTAATTAAGAAGTTGCTGTGCATAGAATGAAAATAAAAGTCAAGAAAAGTAGCAAAGGCAAAAAGTGCAATTGTGGTAATATTAAAATACACATTTTGTTTTCCTGCATTGTACATGAGCTCCATTCCACTCATTTTGGCTGCAAGCATGCTGTAACTAGCAAACAAACAAAAACTGATGCCCATAACATGAGAGGAAAATTCAGTAGATACATGGTTTTGGTTTTAAATCTATTACCAAAGTTAGTTACTTAAATAGATTCTGTTTTGATTAATCCATTACTAACTGAAGCTGTGCTTTTATTTCACACATTTGTTTGAGTTTTTCATGTCTTGCATTTCCCAGTTGAGAGGGCAACTCAGCAATGTTTTTATGAGTCAGTACCTCAGGTGAATTTACAAGATCTTAATTTATTAAAATTAATTTTTGAAATAAAAATATAATCACAAGATTTTAAATTGTGATTTAGTGTTGCTGGACACATATAAGTACTTTGATGATAATATCAGAATGTGAAATCTGAAGATGATTCCTTCTAAGCCTAGTTTAATAAAAATTCATGTTTACCTAAGGGTTTATATGGTGGTTATCTTTTATATTTTAGGTTATTTCTTTCATGAAGCTTTCAGAGAGCATTCGACATTTTATTTATATATTTATTTAACAAACAGTGGATTCATTCACAGGCTCAGGGCTCACTCTGTCTGGGAAGAGGGTAGCATCAAAAATAGTAGACTGGATGGAACTGAAGCCTGGCCTTTAACTTTTGCTGAAAGGATAATATTTCAGCTATCTGAAGAATGTGTCAGAGAAGGGAAGTCAGCTCCATAAGATAAATGGGGATGGAGAAAAAGAAAAGTATTACAGACCAGAGAAATCAATGAATCAATAGTATTTGTTGATCAGCTACTGCTTCTGCTAACTCATGACATGTTTTTATCCATCCCTTCCACGAATTGTATAAAAGTTTTAGCTGAAACGTGGCTAGTAATTTTCTGTCTTCCCTGATGTCAGTCAGATGTTCTTTCAATTCATCAGAAGTAGTTACATTTTAACATTTTTAACAAGTGGGTTTAAAAACGCAACAAATCTTTTTTTTAAAAAAATAGAGGAATTTAAAAGGTGCTAGAAAAAAGTTTCTGAGTTTCTTAAGTAAGTTACAAGTTTTTAAGGTAAAATACGTTGCTTCTTGCACTAAAATAATAAAACGATGGGAATATTTCCAGACATTCGCTTCCACAGTGTTCTCTCCATAGCCAACATTGCCTTTCAAATAGCAGGTCGTTTTTAGCGTATTGTTGTAAGGTTACCATTACAGTGAAGGGGAAGTTTACATTTATGGCTCATTAAAAGTTCGTATTAGAAGGAGATGCAAAAGCTCTAAAATTTTCTTACTGATCACTTGCTCTTTCATTCTAATATTACATTGAATGTAATCTCTAATTAGTTTGTAGAAACTTTTTAAAACCACTTGTATATTTGGAGATTAGTAGATTAGTTAGAATTAAATAATACAATCCACTTAACTATGGCATATATCAATTGCAACACATCACAATTCAGATAATTCAGGCAAGTAACTCACTCCTCCCATGATATTGATGACCTAGGACCATTGACTATATGGAGCAAGTGTGGGAGGTGGTGCTAATTCTTATATCACATATTGGCGTATTTCATTCATTGATATTTTTGCATATAAAAAAATGAAAGTTGTAATGTTTTTCCATACCTCAGTGGATTATCTTTTTTAAAAATAGACTATTTTTTAGAGCAGTTTTAGGTTAACTGGATCATCTTTTGTATCTCTGCTTGCACCCTATTTTTTTCCTTCAACTTTTATTTTAAGTTCTGGGATACATGTGCGGGATGTGCAGGTTTGTTACACAGGTAAACGTGTGGCATGATGGTTTGCTGCACAGGTCAACCCATCACCTAGGTATTAATCCCAGCATCCATTAGCTATTATTCCTGATGCTCCTCCTCTCCCCATGCCCCTGACAGGACTCAGTGTGTGTTGTTCTCCACCATGTGTTTATGTGTTCTCATTGTTCAGCTCCCACTTATAAGTGAGCACACGTGGTGTTTGGTTTTCTGTCCCTGCATTAGTTTGCTGAGGATAATGGTTTCCAGCTTCATCCATGTCCCTGCAAAGGACATGATCTCATTGCTTTTTATGGCTGCATAGTATTCCACGGTGTATATGTATCACATATTCTTTATCCAGTCTATCATTGACGGGCATTTGGGCTGATTCCACGTCTTTGCTATTGTGAATAGCATGCACCCTATCTTGACAATCACTATCTGAAATGAGTGGTAAGGTGATGGCAAAGTGTATAATGAGTTCTTACAGCTGTATAATTTGAATCTCCCTAGATCTCACAAGAAAGACCATTAACAGTGACAATTTGAAATTTCACTGTCTCTTTGGACTTAACTGCTTACTGCAAGACATTCAATTTCCCCTAAAGCCCATTAAATGACTGATGGGTCTGGCCGGGGACATCTTACACTCATTTATTAATCATCTTTTCAAGCTCCCCTCCATGCCCTCCTTGTTGGTGTCTGCTGTCCAGGCCATCATGCAAAGGGGATGCTTTGCCACTGTCCCCAGAGCTTTGGTCTGTGGTGAAAATGTTGACCCTGCCCAGAGACCTGCATTCTGCAGCTTCCCCAAGATGCTGAAACTTGAAGAGTGTTTTGGAGGAAAATGAGTAACTCGGGACAATAATTTGGTTGACATGATGACATGATCCAAATGGAATATCCCCAGTTGACATCTATGTCTCTTCAGAATTTTTCTACTTTTATGATTTTTAATTTCACAATTACTTTCAGCCAAATGTTCCTGCCCTGCATCATTTGTAACATTGAGGAGTTGGAAACAACTTTTAAATTGCTGGCACAGTTTCACTACTACAAACTCCACAGAGTACAATTATTTCATTGGCAGAAAATGTATTGGAAGAAAAAAAACTAGGGAAAAAAGAGAAATGTATTTATTCACCAATACATTTTTTAAAAGTAAAAATAATTAACATTTGCATAGTTGCAAAACTGACTGATGATGAACCCAAATTTTCCATGCAGGAAAAAAAATTTTATTTGAGACATATTAATTTTTTAAAAAAGAAACAATCTTTCAAACCAAATATTCATCCAAAGCTAAGTTGTTGATTTTCATCACTGCCATTTTGTTTGGAATTTAATTGCTTATAATCAAATTGTTTTTAGCCATGTCACCTGGAGGAAACATCTTTTTCCCTGGTTCTGAGTCATTTTCTGTCACTCCAGTTCTGAGGTGCGCTCATTGAGTCCCAGTCATTTACAGAGAGGCCCAGGGAAACAGGTACTTGCTTCAGCCTGCAGCTGTGCCCACCAAGAGGCATGGATCAATCACTGCAGCCCTCTGAATGCTCCCACTTCTTTCTTCAGAAAGCTATTTTCACCTGTCCTCCCTTGTCCCACATGTAGACAACTCAAGGGACCTGGCAATCTGATCAAATTCAATACTGGTTCAATATTGAAAACTTCTTTATTGAACAACATTTTATAACTTTAAAAATATATTCACATTTATTATCAATCATTTAATTCTGCCAACACACCTGTGAGGTAGTAAGAGCAGAATTAGTTTGAACATTTTTCAGGTGAGAAAAGTGAGTTGTAGAGCTAGAAGGAAACTTTAATTTTATTTATTTATTTATTTATTTATTTTTATTTTTGAGAAAAAGTCTCACTCTGTCACCCAAGCTGGAGTGCAGTGGCTTGATCTCAGCTCACTGGAACCTCCACCTCCCAGGTTCAAGCAATTTTCCTGCCTCAGCCTCCTGAGGAGCTGGGATTACAGGCATACGCCACCACCCTCAGCTAATTTTTGTATTTTTTAGTAGATATAGGGCTTTGCCATGCTGGCCAGGCACCTGACCTCAGGTGATCCAGCCGCCTTGGCCTCCCAAAGTGCTGGGATTACAGGCTTGAGCCACTGTGCCTGGCCAGAAGCTTTAATATAGTTTAAAAGTCCAATTCCCTGATTTTCCATAGTGCATAGGGTAGTCCAGACAATTTAATACTTGTTTTAAACAGAAATATTCTATCCCATCCCTCCTACCCAACAAACTCTTCTAAGGAAGTACCATATGTACCCAGATATAAAAAGACATTTTATTAATATGAATTTGCTGGTATAAATTGAAATTTATTATGAGTTCAATTAATGAAAATAATGAGACTAGCTTTCCAAACATGAGATCTAATTAGAAATTTGGGGTTAGGAATGACAATAGTTCTCTTATCCTCAGTATTGAGCCACTTCTCCACTTGTTTCAGTTTTACAATATTTGGAATACACTGGTCCAGCAGATAGGATAGGGAGACTTCCAAGATGTTCCTTGCCTCAGTCCGCTTTGCATTTCTATAGCAGAATACTATAGATTAAATAATTTATAATGGAGAGATATTTATTGGCTCACAGTTCTGAAGGCTAGGAAGTCCAAGATTGAGGAGCCAATATTTGGCTAGGACCTTTCTGCTGCATCATCCCATGGAGGAAGGCAGAAGGGCAAGAAAGAGAGAAAAGAGGGCTGAACTTGCCCTTTTATAATGGCAGTAATCCCACCCGTGAGAACAGAGCCCTCACAGCCTAATCGCCTCTCAAAGGCCCCACCTTTTAATACTGTTTCAGTTGCAATTAAATTTCAACATGAGTTTTGGAGGGGACAAACATTCAAACCACAGCAGTCCCTAATGATCCTTGCCTCCTAGTATTTATATCTTCATGTAATTTCCTCCTTTGAATATAGGCTGGACCTAGTGACTTGCTTCTAATGAATAGGATACAGGAAAGGCAATTAGCTGCCCTTTCCCTATGTATGAGATTAGGTCACAAAAAGACTGTGGCTTCCATCTTGCTAGAACTCACTTTCTCTGGCTCTTCTCGCTTGCTGCCTCTGATGAAGCACACTGCCTGGCTGTGAGCTGCCCTATGAGAGATCCATGTCAAGGAACTGAGAATGGTCTCCAGTCAATAGCCCTTGAGAGACTGAATTCTGCCAATGACGACGTGAGTGAGCTCAGAAGCTGATCCTTTCCCAGTGGAACCTTTAGATGACTACAGCCCCACTCAACACCTTCATTGCAGCGTGTGAGAGTTGCAAACCCTGTTAAGCTGCACCTAAGTTCCTGACCTACAGAAACTGTTAGATAATAGCTGTTATTTTAAGCCACTGAGTTTTGGAGTAATTTTTATGCAGCAATTGATAACGAATACACCAGGCAAGTAGCTCCAAAAGGATGTGGATTTTGAACATCTCCCTTGCAATTTTTGGATTGTTTTGAATTCAACAAAGCAGGCAGTCAGGGGAATTATTTTTCCTCAAAAATTACGTTTTCCTCAAAAAGTCGATTAACCCCAAAACAGAAAGAAATGAATATAAGATCTCCAATGTGGCAGTCTGTGTAATAAAATACCTTTGATTATTCTTCTCTTTCTCTCTCTTTTTTTTTTTACAGTGTAAACAAACAGACTTTCAAGAAGTGAATTTTATGTGAAATGTTTGTGGAAATCTTGGAAGATGACACATGTAGTGCACAGAGCCCAGGCCTTAAAATTAGACTGAGGTGTGGAGCCTTGGTTTTCTCATCACAAAATTGGAATCATAATACCTCATGGATTCTAAATGACAAAGGCACTCAGTTCAATGCCTGGTCAACTTATGCCCTTTAGCTTTTCTTATTGCAGGCGATAAAGTTGAGGTGCGGAGAGGTGGAGTGACTTGATGTGCCCAGAAAGAAGGGGGTCTAGGGCCGCCACTAATCTGATATATCCCCAAGTTACTAAGCAAGTGGCAAATTTTGAGCTCCAAATCCAGAGCTCTGGCTTCCTCCACATCACAAAATAAGTCCCAAACCACCAACTCTGCATGTCTAACTCCCAAGAAGAATTCTCCTTGGGACTTCTGTTAAAACCAGCAACTCTCATGGAGTTTGTGACAAACTAAGAACAAAGGCTTACAAAGATAGCTGGAAGAAGAGTGGCACTTCCTTTGGAGAAACCCACATTTAAAATGCCATCTTCTAAACGCAATCTTCCCTCCACCCTCTATCTTCAATTTTGACGTTGATAGAGAAGCTTTCAAGAAAGCAGCATAACTCAGTTAGATGAAGCTACTAATTTGAAGGAACAATACATAATGAATGGCACTTATGTGTGGTGATTGTTAACAGCAATTGTCTTCTGCCATTTTTCTCCCTGAGACATTTTATCTTGTCTTTCTCCTCCTTTTTGTATTTTTTTTTTTTTTATTATTATACTTTAGGGTTTTAGGGTACATGTGCACAATGTGCGGGTTTGTTACATATGTATCCATGTGCCATGTTGATTTCCTGCACCCATTAACTCGTCATTTAGCATTAGGTGTATCTCCTAATGCTGTCCCTCCCCCCTCCCCCAACCCCACAACAGTCCCCGGAGTGTGATGTTCCCCTTCCTGTGTCCATGAGTTCTCATTGTTCAATTCCCACCTATGAGTGAGAACATGTGGTGTTTGGTTTTTTGTCCTTGCGATAGTTTACTGAGAATGATGTTTTCCAGTTTCATCCATGTCCCTACAAAGGACACGAACTCATCATTTTTTATGGCTGCATAGTATTCCATGGTGTATATGTGCCACATTTTCTTAATCCAGTCTATCGTTGTTGGACATTTGGGTTGGTTCCAACTCTTTGCTATTGTGAATAGTGCCGCAATAAACATACGTGTCCTTTTTGTATTGTTAAGGACTACTGCAAGTATGTGTGTGTGTGTGTGTGTGTATGTTTGAGAGAGAGAAAGACTATGAAAAGAAGAAGAAAGAGTGAAAGAGAAGAATTGTCTTGGGAAAGAAAAGGGTATAGGAAGAGATGAACCATGACTACAGCTATGTCTGGAGGAAGGAAGAGCATCTAGACTGTTTTAGAGGAAATGAACTTTCCCCCATGTTCTGGGTGTCTGGTCAATAGGATGAACGAAAAACTCTGCCAGCCTTCAATCCTGGTGGCATGGTATGAAGTAGCACAGGGTACTTCCAGTTGCATCTGCCCCTCTGCTTTCCAACCTATGAAGACTGAAGCAGAGAGCTTCAGGAGCACCAACTCAATCTTTTGTCCTCCTTTCAGCACTTAGCTAATATTTCTTGGGCATGAAAAGGGAAGTCATTGGGCTTATTGAAAACTTACTGCACATTCTGATATAACAAAAGCATCTGGGTAAAAATGTTCCAAAGAAAACCCATTTACGAATCAATAAATGAACGATAAAGAAAATATGAAACTGTATCTAATCACTTGCTTACTTTTTTCTCGTTTCTTTTTACTTGGAATATCCATGTCACTGATGTGTCATACTTCTTGGCAGTATGTCAATTAACAATAATCACACCTCGGATAAACCTCATTGCCCACATTACTGCCACCGTGCAAAGCTTAGCTGTATTTTAAATCAAAGGAATTTGACTCAGAGCAAAGAAACTATTTGCCCAAACTTTGTAGATCTTTTGACTCTTCAGAGTTTGCGTCATGTAGTAGAAAAACCACTGCCAGAAGATAGAAAGACCTGGTTTCTAGTCTTGGCTCCGAAAGTGATTCCCCAGGTGGGTCATAAGGAATGGTGTGGTACTTGCAAGGCTCTCTCCTTTGCACCACATTCAGAGTAAACTCTAAAGCTTCTCCCTATCTCCACAGCCATGACCTTGTCTAAGTCATGTTGCTCTCTTATCTGCACCACCCAACTGTCTTCCAGCTCATCTTCCTGCTTCATTCTCGTTCCTTCCAACCCATTCCTCTCCATGCAACTGTCAGAATATATTTACAGGAGTAAATCAAGGCATGCCACTCTCTACTTAAATCCCCCACAGTTTTTCCCTGCCCACCTTTACCCCCTCATCTCTTGTTTGTGCCATCTGTCCAAGACACACCTGCCACTCTTATCTTTCATCAGTTCTTAAGCCAAACTCCTTCTTGTTTTTTTTCCCTCTGTCTAGAACACTCTTCACCCAGTTTTCCCAAATCACTCTTGAGTTGGTATGTAATAAATGGTAGTTAAAGTAAATGAGTAAATGAATGAATAAATCAACCCCAATTATTATTTGCTCTTTGTCATACTTCATGTTAAATATCAGGTCCTAAGATATTTTCTAACTATTTTAACAAAAGGAACCACTCCCCGTATTCTCACATACACATTTTATATTCTTTTAGCACTTACCACAATCTATACTTCTTCTTTTCTTTTGTTGTTTCTGTTGTTCACTTGTTTATTATGTGTCTTTTCCATCTGAATTTAAGCTCCCTGAAGGCAGGGATCATTTGTGTCTTTTTCAGCATTATATTCTCAATGCCCATCATGGCAAAATCCCTAGCACAAAGTTGGTTTGCAATAAATATTTTTTGAAGCAAATGAATAAATGAATGAACTAAAGTTCTACCATATTTATCCCTTATATAATGGACTTCAAAGGCTCTCCATAGCTTGTTAAGAGAAAAACTTCATTCTTTGTATAATCTAGAGATGCTGCATTGATGCAATTTCTCTTGTCAAGTGTTGAAAAATTATTTGCATTGTCAGTTAAGCCATATTCTCTTAGCCTCCATATGTCTGCCCGTCCCTGCACCTCTTGACAACACATACTCTGCTATTGTAGTGTATAATGCCAGGACAAGTATCCCTGGGAGCATGTAGCACATGTGACACAAAGCGCTTGACTGAAATGTTAGCCCCTACCTTATCTGAACATAATCTTCTTGACTAACTTCCATTTGTCCTTCAAAACTCAACTCGCGTGCCCATTCCACTGGGAAGTCCTTTGATTCCCTTCTCCTCTCTGTCTGCCCTTCCCGGTACCTCTAGGTGAAACATGCTGCCTTCTATTGTAGCACACACCACACACTCAAGTATGACGTTTCCCCAACTAGAGAGTTTGTTTCTTGAGGGCCAAGCTTGTTTCCTACTACCCTGTTTCTTTGTTGCCTAGTACATAGTAGATATTCCATATATTCTTGTGAATAAATATTAGTGAAGGGCTGACTCATTCTTTCAGAATGATGCAGGAACCTAAGAGGTACCATTTATTGCTAAGGGAACATCCTGTAGAATGAGCTTAAGCTCAGGTAATGAGTTAATCACCATTTAGTGCTAAACTAAAACATCCTATTACCATGGCCTGAATTAATATTTTAAGCTGCCAAAGCTTTTGACTTTGCAAACCAGTGTCACTCGAGATCAGCATTCCCAGGAATGTTGCAAAGACCATGGGCAGCTGTAGGGCTGTCCTGGTTTTGTCCTTGCAATAAAAATGTAAACACTGACTAGCTTTTAGAGTTGCCTGATTTTGACAATGGAATTGACCACTTAGAAGGCATAAGTGCATGCTATGTTCAAGCTGAAGTCTGATTATTATGTGAAGTATTGAATAAAAAGAGCCCGAACTTTAAAAGGTATCAGGCAAACGGAGAGGTCCTATGCGCCTTGTTTTTCAGATGTGGCTAGTGGCCCACCTGCATCAGAATCATCAGGGCCTCAGCAATGGTGGCAGCGGGGCACTGTGAGATGGAGCACGCTTCTCAAGTAGGGATGGTAGAACTAAAATCTCCCTCAAGCCCAGCCAAAATGAAGCCTCCTGGAAAGTCTCTCTCTGCTCTTGTTTAAGTTTTGATGTTCCCTTCTTTCCTTTCTTCCACTTTGTAAAGTGAGCAAAGAATCAAATTGACATGAGGTGGAACCATGTTTACTCTAAAAAAAATTAGAAATAATAAAAATATCACTTTGTATTTGTCTATCTGTCCAGTGTTTTAGAATTACAGGATGCACATCATTCGTGGAAAACAGCCATAAGCATGATGGAAACATCTGAAACTGTGTATTTGAAAACAGAAAATGAGTCTCGTAAAGCATTGTTTTTCAAAATCTGTCTAAGACCACCTGGAATGT
The DNA here is from genome assembly GCF_006542625.1 of Nomascus leucogenys. Lineage (NCBI taxonomy): Eukaryota > Metazoa > Chordata > Mammalia > Primates > Hylobatidae > Nomascus > Nomascus leucogenys. The sequence continues at coordinate 66,270,420 of NC_044385.1, forward strand.
TTTGTTTAAAATACAGCTTCTCATTGTGGAAGACAGTGTGGCAATTCCTCAAAAACCTGGAGGCAGAAATGCCATTTGACCCAGCAATCTCATTACTGGGTATATAACCAAAGACTATAAATCATCCTATTATAAAGACATATGCACGCATATGTTCATTGCAGCACTATTCACAATGAAATCATCTGAACGACAAACACCCAGGAAACACCCATGAACCAAGTTTACCTACATAACAAACCTGCACATGTAGCCCTGGACTTAAAATACAAGTTTAAAAAATAATAATAAAATAAAATGTAGGTTCCCAGACTACTGAAAGACACAAAGAGGTAGAAGCAATCTGGTGCAGCCTGGGAATGTGCATTTTCTGTGAGCACCCTGGGTGAGTCGCACACTCTAGTTTCAAGAAGCCACATTGAAAGCATGTGTTGCTTTTGTGAAAGGGTAGCAGGGCTACAGGGGTAATAACAGGACAAATGTCCCGGCGAGCATGTAACCAGAGGATTTGGGCAGGATTGAAAAGGAAAGTTATTTTAGAGGAAAAGAATGAAAGAAACTCAAGATCCTGAATTGAAAGGGCTAAAGTTTGCATGGCAGAAACGAGGCACTGACTACAAAGGGCAGCCTATTTTCCCCTGTGTAGGGATAGGGCGTGTGTGCACAATTGCCATCATCAAAGGGTTTTTCCATGCGTCACTAAATACGAAGTGGCTCTGGGACCACAATCACCTATTATTAGAAATGTAATAGTCATATCTTATTTTAAAACCTGTTTTTAATCTGTTGCCACCTGTAAAACTAGACTAAACAGATCAAATCTTAAGGCTATCTAAAAATACTCTGAGCAGAAACATAATTAAGGTTCTAATTAGAATTATTATTTCATAGGCTATGTAGACAAGCCTGAAGAGATAAGCCCCTATCAGTGGCATTAAGTTCTAATTGATTGTTTAATTCATGGGTCTACGCCATGTGTTTTTTTGACAGTATGGAAATTATGTTGAACACGTTTCAAAACCCAAGTAAAGATTGCAATTTACTTTCATTTAAAGGATTTTCTAAGTGCAGGGATTTCAACAGACAAAACAATGTGTTGCTTGGAGGTTTCTAGCTCATGAGAAAACTTGGCTATAGGGCTTATGTTCCCGAAATTTTCAGATACCACTTCAGGGTGAACAAAGATAGCAAGAGAGAAAGAGCATGTTTGATTTGCCTTCCCAAGGTTGTTGTATTTGTGTCATATGCAACAGCAGAGTGTAAAATCTCTTGACTTAACTACATATCATAGAAGCCACTCCTTGTGCAGAAGACAAAAAGTAAATATTTTCAGATATAGTCAATCCTTCATTTTTTGTGCTAACAAGGAAACCATGTAACATAGACTTCTAAAAAACATGTGATATAAACATTTTTGGTATTCATGTATTAAAGTGGTCATTGGAAGAAAACATACACTCAAAATAACAATTCAAAGTAATGGAAATCATGGGCTGTCTGTGCAGAAACCCACCTCCAGATGAGATGAAAAATGTTTGAGCTTCATTATCTGATTTCCTTACCCAAATATTTCGTGCTGGAAACCACTTCTCAGGCACATGAAAAGAGCCAGTCTACAGAAAGTAATCGTTTCTCTCTCCTTAAATTACCTACCAAACCCATAGTTTCCTTGAGATTAGTAAAGGTTACTAGGTGTTTTATTTGAAGAGACTGATGGCACCTGGGGGAACCTCTACTCCAGTTGCCTGCAGGCCCAACCAGTGAGGTCACCGGCCTCAGTACAGGAATGTGTTCTTTCTGGAAGTGGCAAGTATATCACATTCCTTATCCCAAAAATGTGTCTCAGGGATCTCATAGCCTTCCCCACCCACAAGCCAGCTCTTTTCTCCTTAAACTCATAAATATCACCACAGTTCTTCAAACAGAAACCCGAGAAGCATCTGGGCTCCTCCCGTCCATCATCTCTACATGAATCCTATCAAGAAGATTTGTCACTTTCTCTTTTTTGAATATCCCTCAAATTCTACAGTTCCTCTCTGTCCTCAGCGACATCTTTCAAGTCATCATCGCATTTTGTCTGACTAGTGCTACAGCCTAAGCAGACACCCTTACCTCTACTCTTTGCTTTCTTCCTTACATTTTACACAGAGCAGCCAGAGTGATAGGAAAACATAAATTATATCTTCTCACTCCTGCTCACAAGCCTTTAATGACTTATCATTCCATTTAGGAGAAAATAAGAAATTCTTGACAATGCCTACAACATTCAGCGTTACTCAACCTCTGCTTATCAGCTCAGCATGATCTCCTGCCACTGTTTCTCTTGCACAGAATCTTCTAGAACTCTGGTCCTCTTTGAAGATGTCGAGGTCTTTCCTCCCTCAGAGCCTTCACACATACTGGTCCAGAGTGGCTGATCCTCCCACAGGCATAACGCAGTCACCCAGCCAGTCCTACATGTCCATCGTCCCTCAGCTCCACTATCATTTCTTCCATGGGGACTTCTCTGATTCTCTCACCCACCTTAATTGAATCCTCTCTATAATTGTTTGATTAATTCAATTTGCCTCTTTAAAGTAGAGGCTGCAGCCAGGCACAGTGGCTCACATCACTTTGGGAGGCCAAAGGGGTGCATCGCTTGACCTCAGGAGTTTGAGATCAGCTTGGGAAATATGGTGAAACCCCACCTTTACAAAAACTACAAACATTAGTCGGCTGTGATGGCATGTGCGTGTAGTTCCAGTTACTCAAGAGGCTGAGGTCAGAGGATCACCTAAGCCCCAGGAGGTCAAGGCTCCAGTGAGCCAAGATACCACTGCACTCCAACCCAGGCTATGGGAGTGAGACCCTGTCTTAAAAAAAATAAAAATAAAAATAGAGGAGAAGATTCACAAGGCAGGGATCATGTACATTTTCCTCACCACTGTATCTCCAGAGCCTGGCACAGTTCAGAAAAAATGTTGTCAAATGAAGAATAATTGAGAGAACTATTTCCTTTGTTATTTTAACACAAGAATTAAAAACTCCAAGAGAAATACAAACACGTGGATTTCCAGTTGTTTCTATGTCAGGTTCCAGTTTTCCATACAAGAGCAGCAACTGAGTGGGAGTAATGCCAGGGCCCTGAAGTCCTTCCCACTGCAAAGCTCATCAGCAGCAACTCAAGAAGGGATTAATAAAACTCCCTCTTTCCTGGGACATGTTAGTGTCTGTTCTTGAAGCAATGCAGAAATAGATATTTTTTATGGTGAATGGTATTTTCTTAACCAAGTTACCTCCATATTCTTTGAAGTATGTCATCAGATTCTTCAAAAGAATGGTAAAATTAAGGACAAATGATAAAGAGCTGCTGTTAGTGGTGAATTATACTCTAACCATCTGGGTCTTTGAGATCTTTTTGCTTGGTTAACCCTGGATTTTCCACTTATTGAGGCTCTCACTTTTTCTCCTACACTTCTATCCTTAAAATGGGTATAAGACTTAACAGAAGATTTTTTTTTTTTCGGAGGCTTTGAGACTATGGAGTTCACAGGGATAGCAGAAGGTACCAATCTGAAATATAAGAAGCATAAAGTTGGCAAGTTGAGATGAGTCTTCAGAGATAGTGGTCTGAACTCACAGAATTTGTCTAAGAACAATGATGTCCTGCCTGATAGTTGGACTTAGATGATATAATAAGAATCTGGTATTCAACAACTAAGTATTTGCATTAAATATCCTGACATAGGCACTAATCCGATGCAAATGTAAATGTTCAATAATTTTCTCCTTTCCTCTCTCCCTCTATTCTTTCCTTCTTCCTCCTTCCTCCCTTCCTTCCTTCCTTCTTTCCTTCCTTCCTTCCTCTTTTTCTTTTTCTTTTTCGTTTGTTCATTCATTCTTTTGTTTATTTATTTCTGTTAAAAAAATAGTTGCGTCAAGCACTGCTGCTATAGTAGTGACCACATCAGACGTGATTCCCGTTGTCATGAAAGTTACAGTAGAGCAGGAGGCAACTTTAAACAAGTAATTTCACAAAGTAATTTTATTACAATTGTAATAAAATGCAATTTTATTACAATTGTAATATGTATTTTATTACAATTGCAATAAAATACATAAAAGTGAAGTTTACAGTGAGTATAAATGACAGGTGAGTTACTTGGTTTAAAGGATCAGGGAGCACTTCCTCAGAAAACGACATTTCAAATAAGACCTGAAGGATAAGAAGAATTGCTTTCCTAAATGCTTTACAAAAAGTACTATAAATGCTTTATAAAATGCATTGCCTAAATGCTTTGTAAAAAGCTTAGACTCTTCTATGCCCTTATCACTTTTCCTACCTTCTATTCCTCAACCTGAAATGATCCATTTACAGGTAAAATAGACAAATCATGTTCATAAGTCTGAGTATATAGTTTCTATCTTTGTTTAAAGCTCTGCACCTGGGAAAGGAGCCTTCAGGAGCATCTATAGTAACACACACACACACACAGTACAGCACACATAGACACACTTTTTTTTAAGTTTCAAGGTGATTATACAATATCCTCATATTCTGAGCTTATACATAATCTCCTTGATTACTATCAGGTTGCTCCTACAACTTAGAAAGTTCTTTGAATATTATAGTCAACAGAAGGCCCTTTGACCATGCTTTCTCTTTGAGTTTCTCTAAATGCACACCAGTATTGGTTCTTAGAAAAAGAATACCTAGTATTGCTTCTATGAAAGGGGGAAGAAGGTTGAGATTGAGAGGGGTAAAGAATGTTAATGTTTTTGGTAATGTTTTATTTCATTAAAAAATATTGGAAGACAATATTATAAAATGCTGGTGTATTTTAAATTCAAAGTGTTAGTTATATGAGTGTGTGCTGTGTTATCTTTTCTAGGATTTTTAAAGATTAGGGCATTTGATTTGAAATCCTATGGTTAGCTCATTTGTTAATGAATGAATGAATGAATACACACATCAGGGAGTCATCAAGCACCTGTGATATATTGGATCTGTGTTAAGAAATGTGACATGAGGAAAGTCCTCTACCCTTGTGCCGTGGCTTACTCTAGCGTAAGCTTCCTGATTTAGGTCTCACAAAGACAGGTGATTTTTTATTGATATTGGATAACAGATCCATTATGGAGTGTTAAAAAATGGCTTATCAATTTCCATCCTGATAGAGAGCGAAAGCCTCTCCCACTTATCCCCTCTTCTTCCCTCTCATCTCTCTTCCCAAGGTCATCGCAATGTCAGTCCATGTCTTCTAAATTAACAAGTCCGCATAAAGTGTTTCAGTGGATACCTTCAACGATGTAAGTATTCAAAAGAGTTAAGTATTCTGTCAAATAAAAAATGTTACATGATCCTAAGGCCAAATTCTAAGACTGGATATCTTTTGTGCCAAAAGATGCTAGGTAAGCTTGTTTGTCCCTGATTCAATTTCTAAATCTGAATAATATCCCTGACATGCTTTTGAACAAATTATATAAACTCGTTTTTTACTCTTGAGATAGCTTATGGTAGTTTCTTAAATAGGCAGTAACCTCTTTGAAGCAAATACTACAAGAGGATGCCGCCAATCTCAACTGGCCCAAACAGTGAGACTGAACTTGACACTGTTATAACCTTAAGTGCCATTAGTACATGTTCACTGTACCTCTGAATGGATAAGAACAGGTGATCATCTGCTGACTTTAGATAACTAATCAATGATATGAGATAAGAGGACTCTCATTCAGGCAGCCAATGGGCAAATACTGCCTTAATGTTGTTAAATAGGTCCTTACCAGTGTATTTATTATATAATTTGAAGCAGTCCTCCAAAGCATCGTTAGCTGATTCCTAACAGAGTGGTATTCTAGCTACTCAAGGGCTCTCTTTTGAAACCACATAATTCCTTTGTATTCAGGCTCATGTATTCACGGTTTTCATGATGCAGACAAAGAAAGCAATAACCAATAAGATGTAAAGGACTGAAAGCAAAGGGTCTCTTGAGTTTTGTGCTATTATTTTGAATTAATTAACAAGAATGGTATTGTGCAGGCATTGTCACCATTATCATTATGGATGAGCTCATACATTAATCATTGAGCTCCCCTGGTTTTGATTTTTTATATCATACCAAAGCACATCTTATTTATAAATATATGAACTGATGTGGTAATAAGTGACAGAAACAAAAGATTCTCTTCATAATCTATGCTGTAACCTCAAGGGACAATATGTCAGAAAAAAAACTGAACTACAGAAAGGAGACCTCATCCTATGATTTCTTCCCTGTGAAGAATATATAATATGGAGGCTTCTATAGATTAAATCAGGGAGTTTAACCCCCGTTCTAATGCATTTAGTAGCTGAGCAGGAAAAGAGAATGAGCAAATGTACTCATGATCTACTCTCTGGCAAAATGGGTTTATAAAATTCCAACTTCATAAAGATGAAGCTGGATGCTCCAGGGCACAGGACATCTTCTCTGAAACATCATTTAGTGCCTCTTTATTACAGCCCTTTCTCAGTCTCCTCTGTCCTTGTTACTTAGCATGAGCAAAAAGTAGCTTCTGGGGAGACTCCTCCTTTTCTGCAGACTTAGTTCTTACCTGCACAGGCAATATTTCATGTCGGGGAGACTGCTCCTCTGAGCAACCCTACTCCCACACAACAGATGTAATCCGCCTCACAGCAGGCATGAGCCTGCAAGTGACAAGACACAAGTGGGGAGAATTGGCAACTACATAAAAAAAGACACCAAATAGTCTCCGCCTAGCAGTCAGATGCTACTCCATCAGAATGGAAAACAATGGGGAGAATGGAGATCATTCAGTTGAGCATGATCCATTTTGAGCAATCTCTAATCAATTCAGGGACACCTCCTCTTCACCCCTCCTCTCCCCTCCATCATCTGTCTGCATTTGTGTAGCGCTGAGCACAGCATTAAGAATACTTTGACAAGAGTGTCATTTTAGTCTGAATGCCTCAAAATGACTGGGGAGGAAAAAAGTTCTCTTTTGCCTTCAACTCCAAAATAAAAATGATCTGAGAAGGAGAAAGAAAATTTCCCCAAGAGATCTACTTTTCGTATGGAGTGTTATAGGACTGCCCTGATGATGGAGATGATTTCAGGGTGAGAGAGAGGGTGTGACATTTGTCATCATTCATTAGGAAAGGATAAGTCAGAGAAGCCCAATAGAACCTAATTGCTCCCGACTTAAGGGACTTTAAGGGGGAAAAAACTTAGAATTTATTGTCAGAAACTGGATCCAGGCTCTGCCTTTTGTTATCCATGTGAACTTACTCTTGTCTTTAATATCTTGGAGGCTGTTTTCTTATTTGCAAACTAGAAATAATTCCTAAATTAGCACAATGTGAATATTAAGTGAGGTCATGTACGTGCAAGTGCTCACTGCAGTACATGAGTTGCATTGGGTGCACATTGATATTTGTATTGAATAAAAACACGGAGTTTAAATTCTGCAGTAGTGGGAGCTTACCCTCAGGCTACTGTTAGGGTGAGAGACGATCTTAAACAGGGACAATATGCACTGAGCCCTATGCCCCGTAGATGCCCTAAATGTGCGTGCACATTTCGCAAGCCGTGTGGACCTTGAATGTGAGTGAAAGGAGGGAAGATTAGTCGCCAGCGCCTCCACTCATGCTCTCTTTTTGTGTGCTTTTCTCTTTGAGACCTCCCCCTCCATACCAGTGACTTCATACCAGCATTTGCTTGCTGATGACACAGGCCATCCTCAATCATAAATACCTTGGAGACCCTGTGTCAATGTGTTTGTTCTCCCAAGATTTCTTGCTGTGTTAATTCAGTTGATATGTCTTTTATATCACATCTATAGATTCTCATTCTCAACCTCTCTCTCCTTCTCCTATGGCAATATATTTGTTAAAGAAATCGGGCTGCTTGTTCTGTAGAGCTTCCTATATTCTTCCTGTATTCTGGATTTTGCTACTTCCATCCCCATGTCTTTAATGCTTTCTTCTATCTCGTATATTTCTTGTAAAGTGGAAGTTGGACCCAGAGTCTTATTCAGGTTCAAGGTTATATTAAGAATATCTTATAGGCAATGTTGTGTACTTCCCTTTGCATCTTCAGGAGGCATATGTTGTGTGGTTTCCTTTATGGTATTGAGATTGATCAGTGGATTTGAGCATGGTCAGCCTGATTCATTCATTATAAAGTTCATGGAATAGTTTTGGCTATGGGTATTTCATTAGGGTTTGCAAAATATCAATATTCTAATTCTATCATCTCTTTTCTATTTACTGGCTGGAATTCTTTTGTAATTAAAAACTTTCACTCAACAAGCATTTGGTCACTCTTTGGTAAAACACGGGCAGGAAAAACTATACATGTTCGCATTTTTCACTGTACCAGTTTTCAGAATGAGTTGGTCCCCTAGCATTCTTCAAAGGTGGCCACCAATGTTGTACTGTTTGCTTTTAGTGTAATTATGAATGCATGAATTTTGATATATTTAATGTGTTTCAATTCATTATAGTTACTCTTGTTTTTGACATTCGAATTATTTCATCTTTGGTGAATGTAACGGCCTACAAGTTGGTTACTAAATTCTCTTAACATAACCCCAGTAACCTTGAATAACTTCCTTGCTTTCTATAGAAACAAAACATTTTAGAGTCTAGACTCATATTGGGCCTTTTCTGAGTATAATCTGAAATCAATTATTTCCCAAATCATCCTGTCTTCTTTTACTGCCAAATGATATTTGGAGATCACACCCTGGTTATTAGAAGTGGTCAGTGTTACTAGACTGGTCATCATTCCTCGGCATTTCCAATAGACAGAAGTAGAGAATGTATTTAAGTGCGCTTATTTATAATCATGAGTGAACTCCCATTCACAATTGCTTCAAAGAGAAAAAAATACCTAGGAATCCAACTTACAAGGGATGTAAAGGACCTCTTCAAGGAGAACTACAAACCACTGCTCAATGATATAAAAGAGGATACAAACAAATGGAAGAACATTCCATGCTCATGGATAGGAAGAATCAATATTATGAAAATGGCCATACTGCCCAAGGTAATTTACAGATTCAATGCCATCCCCATCAAGCTACCAACGACTTTCTTCACAGAATTGGAAAAAACTACTTTGAAGTTCATATGGAACCAAAAAAGAGCCCACATCACCAAGTCAATCCTAAGCCAAAAGAACAAAGCCAGAGGCATCACGCTACCTGACTTCAAATTATACTACAAGGCTACAGTAACCAAAACAGCATGGTACTGGTACCACAACAGAGATATAGATCGATGGAACAGAACAGAGCCCTCAGAAATAATGCCGCATATCTACAACCACCTGATCTTTGACAAGCCTGACAAAAACAAGAAATGGGGAAAGGATTCCCTATTTAATAAATGGTGCTGGGAAAACTGGCTAGCCATATGTAGAAAGCTGAAACTGGATCCCTTCCTTACACCTTACACAAAAATTAATTCAAGATGGATTAAAGACTTACATGTTAGACCTAAAACCATAAAAACCCTAGAAAAAAACCTAGGCAATACCATTCAGGACATAGGCATGGGCAAGGACTTCATGTCTAAAACACCAAAAGCAATGGCAACAAAAGCCAAAATTGACAAATGGGATCTAATTAAACTAAAGAGCTTCTGCATAGCAAAAGAAACTACCATCAGAGTGAACAGGCAACCTACAGAATGGGAGAAAATTTTTGCAACCTACTCATCTGACAAATAATATCCAGAATCTACAATGAACTCCAACAAATTTACAAGAAAAAAAACATCAAAAAGTGGGCAAAGGATATGAACAGATACTTCTCAAAAGAAGACATTTATGCAGCCAAAAAACACATGAAAAAATGCTCATCATCACTGGCCATCAGAGAAATGCAAATCAAAACCACAATGAGATACCATCTCACACCAGTTAGAATGGCAATCATTAAAAAGTCAGGAAACAACAGGTGCTGGAGAGGATGTGGAGAAATAGGAACACTTTTACACTGTTGGTGGGACTGTAAACTAGTTCACCATTGTGGAAGTCAGTGTGGCGATTCCTCAAGGATCTAGAACTAGAAATACCATTTGACCCAGCCATCCCATTACTGGGTATATAACCAAAGGATTATAAATCATGCTGCTATAAAGACACATGCACACGTATGTTTATTGCGGCACTATTCACAATAGCAAAGACTTGGAACTAATCCAAATGTCCAACAATGATAGACTGGATTAAGAAAATGTGGCACATATACACCATGGAATACTATGCAGCAATAAAAAAATGATGAGTTCATGTCCTTTGTAGGGACATGGATGAAACTGGAAATCATCATTCTTAGTAAACTATCGCAGGGACAAAAAACCAAACACCGCATGTTCTCACTCAAAGGTGGGAATTGAACAGTGAGAACACATGGACACAGGAAGGGGAACATCACACTCCGGGGACTGTTGTGGGGTGGGGGGAGGGGGGAGGGACAGCATTAGGAGATATATCTAATGCTAAATGACGAGTTAATGGGTGCAGCACACCAACATGGCACATGTATACATATGTAACAAACCTGCACATTCTGCACATATACCCTAAAACTTAAAGTATAATAATAATAAAATAAATAAATAAATAAATAAATACATCCAATTCAAATTTATGATTTAGTGGTGTTATCTTCTTCTATTTTATATTTAATCTTGTTTCTCTTATACCGAAAACTTTGTTTCCTAAATATAATAGCTTTGCAATGACAAATGCAATGCCATTACTTTTGAAATGACTGCCAAGTATAGTTTAAAATTTCCTTGTAATTCCTTTTGACCACAGGATATAGTCCAACTGTAGATGTACTGTCAAATGAGAATGTTTTATTGCCACTTGAAATATTATTTTCTGAGATTAAGTCAACAACTTACTAGATAGTTTTGTTTTTTAGGGACTGATTTTTTATATTTTAATTTTGCTTTATAATTAATTTAAATGTGTATATATCATTTCAAGGACAAATCTATAAAACAAGGTATATTCAGGAAAGTATTGGTTCTGTCCTTTTCCCCCTACTTTGTTCCTGTTGTCCACCACAGGTGATCATTTAAAAATAATTTTTAGTTTGTCATCTCATTAAAAAAATGAAAATTTTTACTTTGTACTTTTTAAATAAAAGGTAGCACACTATATATACTATTTGCACCTTGTTTTTTTCCACTTATTAATATATCCTAGAGGTCACTCCTAGCAGTATTTAGAGTTATTCCTCATTGTTTATAGCTTTAACATACTCCATTTTGCAGATTTACCCTAGGTAATTTAAATAGTCCCATTTGATGGACATTTAGGTTGTTTTCAGTCATTTCTTATTACAATAACACAGCAATAAATACCCTTCGGCATTTGCATTTTTGCCAATGTATCCCAGGAGTCAGGTTTTAGAAGTTGAATTATCTTCCATCAGATTTTTACGATTTTGCATTCCAACCTTCAACCACAAGCGTGCCTATTTTCCCTTAGCCTTGCTAAGAAACTACACTGTCACACCCTCAAATTTTTGCCAATCCAAAGATGAGGATTGTATGTCATTGTATCTTTAATTTGCATCTCTTATTATGAATGAAATCAAGCACCTTTTTTGAGTCGTTTACATTTTTTCCAATAAACTATAGAATTTGTGGTAATTGTATTTATTTTTAGAAGTTCATTGAATTTGGGGAATATTTTGTGATATCACTTTGTGATACAAATATTTCATTCTATTATGATTGAGTTTTTTACTTTGCTATTTTGGTGTTTTCACCATACAAAAGAGTGAAAAAACCAATTATCTATGTTTTTCCTTTGTTGCCTCTAGATACTGAATTTGTAAAGCTTTTCTCATTCTAGGTAACACAGTAATATGTTCTCTTCTAGAACTCGTATAATTTATGATTACATTTAAATCTTTGATTGATTTTAAGTTAATCCTGGCATGTGGTATGAGAAATGGATGCAATTTTATTCTTTTTCATAGAGCTATCCAGTTATCTTAGTACTCCCTGATATAATGTTCATTATTCCTCATAGATTCGAGATCTCACCTCTATCATGCAGCAAATTTTTATATGCAACTGAATTTACTTCTGAATTTTCTCTTTTGTTCTGTTTGTTGATCCATGTGCTAATACCATGTTCTTTTAATGTCAGTCTTATATGTTTCAGTATTTAGTAGAGTTAGATCTTCTTCATTGTTCTTTTTTGTTGTTTTCCATTATTATTATTGCTTGTTTGTTCTGTCAAATAAAATTTATAATTAATTTGTCTAGATTCAGAAAAAATAACTTACAATTTTAAAAATTGGGGTTGCATTAAGTTTGTAAAGTAACCCAGAAATAATTAACATTTTATAAGGCTGAATTTTTCTATCCAAGTAGATGTTCTATATTTTTATTTGTCCAATTCTCCTTGTGTATCTTCAATAGTGTTAAAATTTTCATCTCATAGGTCTTATTATTCTGCTTTGGTTTTGCTGAGCTTCTCAAATCTCTGGCTTGATGTTTCCCACCATTTCAGAAAACTCTTGACTGTTGTCTCTTAAAATATGACTTTTCCCCATTCTCCTCTTTTCCTTCTGGGATTCTGATTATGTGAAGGTCAGGCTCTTTTGTAACGTCCCACATGCTTTTAAAACTCTTTTTTATTTTCCTCTATTTTTCTTTTTCCATGCTTCAATTTGGGATTTTTTAATTGACCTATCCTTGAATACCTTCTCCTCTCTCCTACTGTGTATAAATTGCTATTACAGTCATTCATTGAGGGCATAATTCCAGTTATTGTATTTTTTTAGCTTTTCAGTTCAAGAATATTTATTCTTTTTGAAAGACTTCAATTCTCTGTGAAATTGTTTATTTTTGAAATCTATTTTCACCTTATTTAACTCTTAATCATACTAATCATAGCTGAAAAGTCTTTGTCTACTAATTTCAGTATCTGGATCAACTGTGAGACTTTCTGTTGTTAGTTTTTCCTCAGGTTTTCATCATATGGTTCCATCTAATAATTTTATTTAATGTAGGACGTGGCTAACAACACTTTTTAGAACTTCCAGATGATGCTAATCTTCCTCCAGAGAAATTTCATCCTTCCCTCTGTTTGGCAGATAGAATGTCTTATTCCAAGGACGCACTGAGATCATTAGAAGCTGAGTGGCAGTTTTAAGGAGACTCTGTTTATCCCTGGGTTGACTTCTTCCTAAGGAATAGCCCTATATTAGTTTTCTGGTGTTCCAGTAACAAATTATTGCAAACTTAGTAGCTTAAAACACAAAATTACTATAAGTACATCAGAAGTCTGATATGGGTTTCACTGGGCTAAGATCAAGCTACAGCAAGGTCATCTTTTTTCAAGGGATGCTAGGGAAGAATAGGTATTTGGTGTTTGTTTCAGTCAAATGCCAGCATAGAATGCCTAGTTACATTTGAATTTCAGGTGAACAATAAATCATTTTTAAATTTTATGTCTGAAATATTGCATGAATTATACTTATAAGAAAAATAATTTGTCTATCTGAGATTCAAAAGTTAACGGGCCTTGTCATCCTTGTCTTTTCTAGCCTCTAGAGGCTGTCTACATTCCTTGGCTCATGACCCCTTCTTCCATCCTATAGGAAGTTATAGCATCCTCAAGCCCTCTCTTTCTCCACTTCTGCAGTAACATCGTCTTTTTCTACTTTCGATACTCCCACCTCTCTCGTATAAGGACCCTAGTGATTAGATTGGGTCCACCCAGATTACCCAGGATAACCTCTCCATTTAAAAATGCTTAATTTAATCACATCTTTTAAGTCCCTTTTGCCAGGTGAGGTGACATATGCACAGGTTCTGGAGATTAGAGTGTGCAGACATCTTTGGGGGTCACTATCTTGCCCACCGCAAGTCCACCAAGTAGGGTGGCCAATTTAATAAATAAAAGCACAGAAAGCCCAGTTAAATCTGAATTTCAGATAAACAATGGATAATTTTAAATTTTATGTCCAGACTATTGCATGAGTCATACTTAGAAATTGTTTATTGTCTATTTAAGATTCAGATTTAACTGGGCCTTGTCCTGTGTTTTCTTTGGCGACACTTCCTCCAAAGCCTACCATGGGATCCCAATGTCCTCCCTTTAGAACCCTTGCTTATGGCTGATCCTGAGCTCTAATCCTGGTCTTCTAAGAATGGAAAGATTACTAAAAACTCAAATATGCTCTTCAGAAACATCTTGCTTATTTCTTAAACTTCAGGTAGATATCTTGAAGGGAAACCCATTACTGTGCTAGGCTCAATTCTCTGACCTGCTCTCCTCACCAGGAGCTTAGTCCAATAAGTCGCTAATTGTATGCTTTTGGCCCCACATAACAGCCACGATCTCTGCTGGTTTCTCTTCTCCCCAGCAGTGTCCCTCTGCCCAGACAAAGTGCAGATTTTCAGCTTCTTTTCCTAAATCTAGAACCAGCAACTGTTCCCAGGAAGAAAGTGGCGGAAGACTCTCAGCTCATTATCCACTGCTCCTCTTCTCTTAGGAGCGATGAAGCCCCCAGTCCTGGTAGTTTCAGCAGCTCTCTGATGCCCTTCAGTAGGGTTTTCATTACAGGCAGGAGTAGTATTTGGCTGCAAACTCCTTACAGCCAAGGACTTCTGACAGCAAACCCAGGGCTTTTCCCAGGATTGTCACAGCTGTGAGGTGGTTGGTGGGCGGCAGGAGCGCAGGTGCAAAGGGTGGAGGTGGCATGATGACAGCAGAGTGGAGAAGGTGTGGTTGGTCACATTTGTAGCTGGCTGGGTCTCAGATGTTGGCAGCAATGTCTGACCTGGGAACAAGACAAGCAGGCCCCTCTGAACAATAGGCAGTTGGCAATGGCTGTTTCCTGCACACCTACCTTTCCTTTTTGGTTACTGTATTGAAACTCACTCTGAGGCCATCTGAAACTGTGCAAGGGCTGGAGCTTTGTTCTGAGCACAAACAAATTAATGTAATAATTTTTAAACTTTTGCCCACCTTTACTCAGCCATCTCTATCAGTAAATTCACAGTCACTGCTTCTTTACTGATCATGGTGATCCTGCTCCTGGCTGTGAGTCAGACAGGGACATTAGTGGGAATGGGGATGGTCATCCATCCAAGGACAAAGGCAGGCAGGCTTCAATCTGGGGGCTTCTTGGTCGTTTTTTGTGCCACTTACTTTGCACCTGGGGCACATTTTACTGCTGTCAGCACCAGGCTTCCATCCCTCAGATTTCAAAAGCTCTCATTTCTCCCCTCTCCACCAGAAGCATCTTCTCAGGGGATCCTGAGCTAATTTGCACTGATGACAGTGGAAAGCAGGCAAATTCATGTAGAGGACTTTATCTCACTTGGGGCATGTTTTCTCTGTTTTAGGCTTTAAAAAGCCCTGAGCTCAAAGCCTGAAGCCTTGACCAACTCAAGTGGCCTTCTCTGAGGTGAGAAGATTTTTGCAGGGTGGGAGAAAGGAGGACTCTTTTTTCCCTATCCTGAAACGTCAAAGTGCCATTACCTATTCATAAAGGGACGATCAGAACAAAGTCAAATTTTAAATCAATAAAGTATTTAAAAGGAAGCAAAGGGACTATACATTTCTTAGGCAAGATGGATATTCTAGGACAACCTTGAGTTGATATCACGTGTTAGAAAAAAATTAAATGTTCTTTTAAACATGATTTCATGCAGAGAAAAAGGAGCTCTTAAACACTGTTGGTAGGAATGTAAACTAGTACAGCCACTATGGCAAGCAGTATGAAGAGTCCTCAAAAAACTGCAAATAGAATTACTATTCAATCCAACAGTCCCACTACTGGGAATCTGTCCAAAGGAAAGGAAATGATTATATCGAAGAGGTGTCTGCACCTCCATGTTTATTGCACCACTATAATAGCCAAGAAATGAAATCAATGTAGGTGTCCAACACCAGATGAAGGGGTAAAGAAAATGTGGCCTATATACACAGTGAAATATTATTCAGCTATAAAAAGAATGAAATCCTGTCATTTGTGGCAACATGGATGGAACCAGAGGACTTCGTGTTAAATGAAATACGCCAGGAACAGAAAGTTAAATACTGCATGTTCTCACTCACATGTGAAAGATTAAAAATAAGGTTGATCTTGTAGAAGTAAAAAGTGGAACAGAGGATACTGGAGGTTGGGAAGAGAAGAGGAAAGGGAAGAATAGGAAAAAAATGACTTCATACGGCAAGACTAAATGTGGGATACTGGATAGTATCCTGGAACAGCAAAAGGACATTAGGTAAAAATTGAGAAAATACGAATAAAGTATAGATTTGAGGCTAGGCACGGTGGCTCATGCCTATAATCTCAGCACTTTGGGAGGTCAAGGCACGTGAATCACTTGAGGTCAGGAGTTCGAGACCAGCCTGGCCAACATGGAAAAATCCTGTCTCTACTAAAAATACAAAAAAATTAGCCAGGTGTGGTGGCGTGTGCCGTAATCCCAGCTACTTGGGAGGCTGAGGCAAGAGGATCACTTGAACCCGAGAGGCGGAGGTTGCAGTGAGCCAAGATCGCACCACCGCACTCCAGCCTGGGCGACAGAGGGAGACTCTATCTATAAAATAAAATAAAATAAAATAAAATAAAATAAAATAAAATAAGATAAAATAAAGTAAAGTAAAATAAAATAAAATAAAATAATAAAATAATAAAATAAAATAAAATAAAATAAAATGTATAGACTTGAGTTAATAGGGTATCAATTTTGGTTCATTAGTGATGACAAATGTACCATAGTAATGCAAGATGTTAATCTTAGGGGAAACTGGGTGTGGGTATATGAGAATTATCTTCACAGCTTTTCTGTAAATCTGAAACTATTCTAAAATAAAAAGTTTATTTTAAAAAGTGAGTTCACAGGCAAAGAAGGTGTTGAAAAGCAAAGGGAGGTGGGACAATAAAAGGTTATGCTTATGACTATTATAAAACTGAATAGAAATAGTAATATTGCACACAGAGTTACAGAGCGTGTCAGGAAATCATCTTTATCTAGCAGCAGCACAGTGGAAATGGAGCATTTCAACTGGGGAGAGCAATGTCATAGAGCCCAGCCACACCAACAAGTCCTCGCTCACTTAAGAAAAACCCTGAGAAGCTTTCAGTGAAAGAAAATGTATATAATTCACAGTTTTTAAAGAGCTAGGGCTGGGAGCCAAAAAATATTCTTGGATTCTCTTCTTTCACTATCTTAACATTAACTTAATGGAATGAACTATTCTACTCAGCTGTTTAAAATGGGAAGTCTATCTCTAAAAGTAACCATTTTATTAATTTTTTATTTATTTATTTTTTTGAGACCGAGTCTCACTCTGCTTCCCAGGCTGGAGTGCAGTGATGCAATCTCCGCTCACCGCAACCTCTTCTTTTGGAGTTCAAGTGATTCTCGTGCCTCAGCCTCTTGAGTTTCTGGGACTACGGGCACATGGCACCACACCCGGCTAATTTTTTGTATTTTTAGTAGAGATAGGGTTTCACCATGTTGATTAGGCTGGATTCAAACTCCTGCACTCAGGTAATCCGCCCACTTAGGCCTCCCAAAGTGCTGGGATTACAGGCATGAGTCATGATTTTTAAAAAAAAAAAAAAAAGACACTCAATTATTCACTTTTTTCAACCATTTTTATGAAAAATTTCAAACTTCACACACAAAAGTGGAGAGAACAGTATAATAAGCCCTTATGTGCTCATCACCCAGTGTCATTGGTCATCAAGGCTCACAAAGCTTGTTTCAACTGTTCCCTCCACCCACTCATTTTTCCCCCTAGAATATTGTAAAGCAACTCCCAGATATCAGAGACAGTTTATGCATTGTCTCTGTAAATATTTATGGAGCACCTACTTGCAACACACTCTTTTAGGAAGTGAGCATACAGAGTCAAATATAGTTGTTGCTGTAAAGGAAAAACTTAAATGTAAACATGATCATCCCAGTTTAGAGCACAAAGTTGTAAATACTGTGGTAGACACACAAATAAAATGCTGTTGGAAATCAGAGTATGGGTGGAGAATTTCAGCTAGGAGGTCCAAGAGAAAATTTTGTGATGGAGGTGGCATCTGACTCAGACTCAAATGATGACCAGAGGGGAAGAGCTGGCCAAGTCCCCTTGCCTGTGTCCAACCCTCTTACTTCAGACATACACATGGGCATGGGGCATTGCAGAAGAAAGCTATTGCTTCAAAAAACAAATTCACCATCATGGGCCAAATATCAGGGGCAACTTCAGCCTAATTTGATGAGAAAGAAAGCAAAGAAGGTGAAGTTTTCTATGAGCTTAACAGAATGGGGACTCAAATTAAATGATGATATTTTTTAAAAAAATAAAGGTAATTACAGTTCTTGCACCCCTGAGTTTGAGATATTCACTGTAAGTATTTGAAGATATTGGAGACAGAATAGATAATTATGGAATTAACTTTTGCCTTGGAGGTAGCAAAATGCCAAAATGCAGTGTATAGTGTCAGAGTAAACCTTAGAAATGAGGAGAGCCACTTCTTCAGGACATCTGTGTTGAGCTATAAAGAAAACCTAGGGATAAGAAAGGAGGAAATGCTTATCATAGTAGCTTGATTTTTCTCAGTGAAGTGGAAGCAAGCTAACATGTCAAGCATTGGGAATGGGATTTAATTGGAAGTGAAGGAATCCACAAGCTATGATGACTTCACACTCCAGGTTCTTCCCTATGTTTTCCAGCCAATGAGCAGTGAGGTGAGACCATATGGCGAATTCTGACCAGTGAAATGTGGGTATAAATGCCTTGTGTTTCCTCCCTGATGAGGGGTAACACATCAATGAGAGCTGCGGGGTCATCTTCATCTCTCTCTTTCTGAAACAGCAACCCTGGAGATATGGACTTTTCTTCTAACCCACTGACATTTTGTGATCTATCTGCTAGTGCAGCAAAACATAGGTTATCCTTCCTGGAGCCATACTCTGTGTCCAGCTGAAGGTAGACAGCTTAAATTTGTAGCTAACCAGACCTAGGAAGCACCTGTGTTTCCCTCTAATATGTCTGCTGGATCTCAGCAATTAGATAAAACTCTAAGAACAGCAACCATGTCTCACACCCCCCTCATAGGACCTAACATAGTGTTGAACAAAGATTCATTGAATGTGAAATAGATTTGAAGAAAGCCTCCGTGGTTGACCGTTTCTGCTTCATAAAGAGCAGAAAAGAAATCTTAGACGCTTCAGTTAGAAAAATAAGGCGGTGGTCTAAAAAGATAGCTCTGGGAAGAGTGTTTGAATTTTCAGGGTCATCATGTTCATTGTGTTCAATAACAATGAAATGATTGAGCAGAATAAGTTCCCACAGGCAAGGCTTTGGTTTAAGTATCAGATCTGGGGCCAGGGCACTAACTCAGACACCATGCCGATTTAAAAATTATACTTACTGCTCGATTGTTCCCCAAAATATTTTTGATCAACTATACAATTTCAAAACAACTATAGATGTGAGTCCTGGATATAGTACAGTCTCAGGGAATGTTTCAAAAATAACACAATCATTATAGAATCAAGACGTTTTAGAGATGATCTTAAGGTATCATAAACTTTTGTTCTTAGAAAAATAAGGCAATCCCTGCCAACAGCAGTAATGTTAGGTCAGCAGGTTTCCATCTGAAGTGCCTACAAAACTCTGGGGAACGAACACGGAGGAAATATAAGTAACGGTAAGAAATCACGATAGAGAATAGAATTTCATAATGCTTTCATAGACTCAGCAGTTTAGTACTTAAAAGAGTGAACTAGAATAAACCCATAGTTTCTTATGGAAGATAATAATTATAATTAACATCTATAATAGTATTTTGTAATGAAATGTATTTTCCTGTATATCATGCCATTTATTTCTCACAACAAATGTCTGGAGTCAGTAATATTATTAGTTCTATTTTCAGTAAAACAAACAAAAGGCCACAGACACTGTTCACTTTCAATTATGGGAACATTGGAAGAAATTAAGCCTAAATGTAGATGCTTCACTGAGCCCCTTTGGTTGCTTATGTCAGAGCTGTGTATAACTCCAACTATAGAATGCTCAGCTAGACTAGGGGGAACCCTCTTGCCATCTATCCTCAGTAGGCTGTCTGCCTGTCCAGTCTATGAGGTGTGATCCATGCAGCACACTTGCCCGTTGGCAGGTTAGCAGTAATGACACCTCCAGCCCTCCCATGGATGATAGACACACTGCTTCCTAAGTGCATCTGGCATTGCTTCTGTTTTTCAAGTGACGTTCTGAACAAACAAGGAGATATTTGCCTATGTTGCAGGCTTGACTCAATGGAGTAGAAACTCAAAGTGCCTTTGAACTCATTATAGAAGTTTTAAGCAGTTTTATGCTCTTTAGGAGGTGGCACCTTAAAACTACCTTTGATGCCCATTGTCCTTTTGTTCTAAAAAAAAAAAAAGACTCTTGAGTAGGCTCCTCAGTGAAGCAAATGGAACTCTCAGGGGAAGGTCTGGATGTGATGAATTAGAAGTCAGCAACCCCTGCCTTTTTTTCTTTTCCATTTGCTTGGTAGATCTTCCTCCATCCCTTTATTTTGAGCCTATGTGTGTCTCTGCACGTGAGATGGGTCTCCTGAATACAGCACACTGATGGGTCTTGACTCTTTATCCAATTTGCTAGTCTGTGTCTTTTAATTGGAGAAATTAGCCCATTTACATTTAAGGTTAATATTGTTATGTGTGATTTGATCCTGTCATTATGATGTTAGCTGGTTAGTTTGTTCATTAGTTGATGCAGTTTCTTCCTAGCATCAATGGTCTTTACAATTTGGCATGTTTTTGCAGTGGCTGGTACTGGTTGTTCCTTTCCATGTTTAGTGCTTCCTTCAGGAGCTCTTGTAGGGCAGGCCTGGTGGTGACAAAAATCTCTCAGCATTTGCTTGTCTGTAAAGGATTTTAGTTCTCCTTCATTTACGAAGCTTAGTTTGTCTGGATATGAAATTCTGATACCCTTTCTTCCAGTTGACTGAATCGGCTACTGAAGCTTGTGCATTCAATCACGTAGTTCTCATGCCATGGTTTTCAGTTCCATCAGGTCATTTAAGGACTTCTCTACACTGGTTATTCTAGTTAGCCATTCATCTAATCTTTTTTCAAGGTTTTTAGCTTTTATGTGATGGATTTGAACTTCCTCCTTTAGCTTGGAGAAATTTGATCATCTGAAGCCTTCTTCTCTCAACTCATCAAAGTCATTCTATGTCCAGCTTTGTTCCTTTGCTGGCGAGGAGCTGCATTCCTTTGGAGGGGGATAAGCGCTCTGATTTTTAGAATTTTCAGCTTTTCTGATCTGTTTTTTTCCCCATCTTTGTGGTTTCATCTACCTAATTAAACTAAAGAGCTTCTACACAGCAAAAGAAACTACCATCAGAGTAAACAGGCAACCTACAGAATGGGAGAAAATTTTTGCAATCTACTCATCTCATTAGGCAAAGGGCTAATATCCAGAATCTACAAAGAACTCAAACAAATTTACAAGCAAAAAACAAACAACCCCATCAGCAAGTGGGCAAAGGATATGAACAGACACTTCTCAAAAGAAGACATTTATGCAGGCAACAGACACATGAAAAAATACTCATCATCACTGGCCATCGGAGAAATGCAAATCAAAACCACAATGAGATACCATCTCACACCAGTTAGAATGGCGATCATTAAAAAGTCCGGAAACAACAGGTGCTGGAGAGGATGTGGAGAAATAGGAACACTTTTACACTGTTGGTGGGACTGTAAACTCGTTCAACCATTGTGGAAGACAGTGTGGTGATTCCTCAAGTATCTAGAACTAGAAATACCATTTGACCCAGCCATCCCATTGCTGGGTATATACCCAAAGGATTATAAATCATGCTGCTATAAAGACACATGCCCACATATGTTTACTGCAGCACTATTCACAATAGCAAAGACTTGGAACCAACCCAAATGTCCATCAATGATAGACTGGATTAAGAAAATGTGGCACATAAACACCATGGAATACTATGCAGCCATAAAAAAATGATGAGTTCGTGTCCTTTGTAGGGACATGGATGAAACTGGAAACCATCATTCTCAGCAAACTATCGCAGGGACAAAAAACCAAATACTGCATGTTCTCACCCATAGGTGGGAATTGAACAATGAGAACACTTGGGCACAGGAAGGGGAACATCACACGCCGGGGCCTGTTGTGGGGTGGGGGGAGGGGGGAGGGACAGCATTAGGAGATACACCTAATGCTAAATGACAAGTTAATGGGTGCAGCACACCAACATGGCACATGGATACATATGTAACAAACCTGCATGTTGTGCACATGTACCCTAGAACTTAAAGTATAAAAAAAAAGAAGTCAGCAGATGCCTGCTGCATCTTATGTCTCTTGCAACAACAGAAAAGTTTCAAAGTTTGAACTAAATTGTACAAACTAATTAGTTTATTGTAGCAACCATGCACTGTTCTATTGCTGGTGTTCCTAGTTTTGCAGCTTCTTTCTTGAGCACTTGTTTTCAGGAAAAGCAGAACTATGATGAAGACATGGGCCAAGCATTCAGGCCGTGATAACAGAGAGGGTGGAAAGGAGTCAGTCAGAGTTCTGTGTGGTTCATCGTGGATTGGAGTGTTGCTCTCTCACATAGAGTGTTGCTTAAAATTGAATCTAGGCTTTGATAAATCTAATGAAATGGAGCTATTGTGGAATTTCCTTGAAGACTTACATCTGGGTCACACCTGTGGAAAGGGTGGGATGTTTCCTGAAGGAATGAGTATTTACAGAGTCAATCATCCTGGAGAAGATATCCTAGGCAAATGAGGAAGCTGGCCTTAGAATGCATCAAGGAGGGCCAGGCACAGTGGCTCACGCCTGTAATCCCAGCACTTTGGGAGGCTGAGGTGGGTGATCGCCTGAGGTCAGGAGTTCGAGACCAGCCTGGCCAACATAGTGAAACCCCATGTCTACTAAAAACACAAAAAATTAGCTGGGCGTATTGGCAGGCGCCTGTAATCCCAGCTACTTTGGAGGCTGAGGCAGGAGAATTGCTTGAACCTGGGAGGCAGAGGTTGCAGTGAGCCAAGATCACGCCATCGCACTCCAGCCTAGGTGACAAGAGCGAAACTCCATCTCAAAACAACAACAACAAAAGAAAGAGAATGTACCAAGGAACATGGCGTTCTACTCTCTCTGTGCTAATTTCAGCTATGACTCTAGTATATAACACTTCTTGTAGAGGAAAAGGCTATTGCCTCTGTCATGTGGGACTGACCTAGGGCCAAACAGGGGTGGCTCAGTAACTAACTTTGAGGATCCCTATGGATCCTCATGCAGGAAATATCTAGTCTTCATATTGCTATTTACATTGAAAATATTATTTACATGACACTTCCATTATAGCTATATCTTAAGTTCAATCTTGTTGAAAGTTACAGTCTAACCTCCTTTGTGAATAAGGAATTCCGAGAAACGGCCTGTCCACAGCTTGACATTGAGTATCGAAAGGGAAGAGGGGAGGGATAGGGACTGTGTCATCCCTGACCACTGTGCCCAGTGGATTTGTGACCTCAAGACAACTATCAACCACAGTGACAGCAGCCTGGCAGCCCAGGAATAAGGCGGAGAAACCAAGATCCTGAAGTCTGTACCTCAAGGACTTTCCAAAATCCTTGGACAGATGAAGTTCTGCCAATACAGTGATAAGGCCTCAGACCACTGAATTGGGCTATACCTACAGATGGGACAGATTGAAACAAGTTCTGTCAAGAAGAATGTGTGGAAAAGAAAATTAGCCCAGTGGTTGATAGATGTTATTGTTCTGCTGATAAAATCATAACAAACTCCTTCTGTTTTATTTTGTTTTTAGCTACACTTACAGGAGAAGGAGGTAAGGTGCAAGAAAGCAATCAGAGTTTAACATTTTCTAGTGTGTACCCTAGCAATTCTGTGTTCAGAAAAATTACCTGAAACACTGGACTATCTTACATCATCTTAGATATTTTTATTCTATCATACTTATTAAAATTAAAAAGTAAACATTAGAGAAACATTTTTTCATAATAAATACTGAAATGTGTAAATGTCATAAATATGTAATATTTGTTCTAAAATATACAATATTTATTAGAACTTTTCTAGGTCTAGGACTAAGTGCTTTCAAGCTTCAAGAAGACGCTCTTGGCCAGGCACGGTGGCTCACGCCTGTAATTCCAGCACTTTGTGAGGCCAAGGCCGGCAGATCACTTGAGTCCAGGAGTTTGAGACCCACCCTGACCAACATGGCAAAACCTTGTCTTTACAAAAAATTAGCCGAGCATGGTGGCATGCGACTGTAATCCCAGATACTCAGGAGGCTGAGGCATGAGAATTGCTTGAACCTGGGAGGCAGAGGTTGCAGTGAGCCAAGATCGTGCCACTGCACTCCAGCCTGGGCAACAAAGCAAGATCCTGCCTCAGAAAAAAAAAAGAAAAGCAAGAAAAAAAAAGAAAGAAGAAGCAGCAGCTCATTTCTATGACTACAAATTGTGTTTTATCTCTGGCAGGCTTCCAAGTAAAAGAGGTCAAGTAAGAAAATTTGTACTGCACATCTTCGTCTATCACTCCCAGTAGGAGGAAAAAATCTCTAAAAAGCAAGTACAGTCAGTTTAGCTAATATCATCTTCTTCTATTCCCACTACTCTCTTATGAGTTGGGTGACTTCCTACAAGTTATTAAACCTACCTCCACCTCAGTTTCATCATCTTTAAAATGTGGTAAGTAATAGTTCTACCTCACAATTGTTGTAAGAATTAAATGAGAGCCAGGCGTGGTGGCCCACGCCTGTAATCCCAGCACTTTGGGAGGCTGAGGTGGGCAGATCACAAAGTCAGGAGTTCGAGACCATGCTGGCCAATATAGTGAAACTCCGTCTCTACTAAAAATACAAAAATTAGCCGGGCATGGTGGCACATGCCTGTAGTCCCAGCCACTTGAGAGGCTGAGACAGAAGAATCGCTTGAACCAGGGAGGTGGAGGTTGCAGTGCGCCGAGATCACGCCTGCACTCCAACCTGGGTGCACTCCAGCCTGGGTGACAGAGTGAGACTCTGTCTAAAAAAAAAAAAAAAAAAATAGAATTAGATGAGAATCAGAGTGAGCAACACAAGTGCTCGGTAAATATTTACTATTGATCCAATACCACTGTCCAGTCTAAGGCACGTTCACAAGCACCATACCACAGTTGACATGATTCTCCTCTCACCTACTCTGCAGTTGTGATCATATTGCCTGTGCTGCAAACTGACTTTTTCAGTGCCTTCAATGTACATATGGAAAATACTTTCCTGCCCTAAAAAATTCTAATCAGTCCACAGAGATAATCATCTTTATCGTCATAAATTATTATTTTCTTCCAAACCTAAATGATACAGATATTTTTGATAGTAGCACAGACTCCTGTCTCAAGGAAGCTACTAGGAATTTGCACACAATGCCCCTACATCGATGTGGATGCTGACATAGACTCATATTTGCAAGAGATTTTTAAGGGACCATCTATGTCTTTCATTTGAAAGGGGAAAATTACTTTCCATCAGAGCCAGGAGCACTTGCAGAGATAGAAGAGAGTCCCAAGCCTGCAGCTTGCTGAGGGCCTGAGAGGCTGAAGCTGTGTGCTCTGCTCCGGGCTTCCCCACCAGCTTCCTCCGTGACTTTGGCAAAGCTCTCCAGGGCATAGAACCCAAAGCGTGCCCACACAATAGCATGGTTATCTTGGCATGAAAGCGATAGTTGCAAATTGGTGTGCTAGTTCAAAAGAACTGGGAAACAAAAGCAGACGTGAGTTTTGACATACACTCTGGGAGCTGAGAATGGTGAGCACACAGGAAAAGCGGGAATGCTAATGAGCATTGTTTTAAGCAAGCAAAGTATACAACTGCTAAACATGGCCGTTTACTCCCCCTGTGACTTTGTAAGTGAACCAGATTTTACCTATCTGATACCCCTCAGATGGTTTAATTTGATATGGGGTTGTCTTGAGAAACTTAAGCTTTTCTCCTTGCCATTCTTATGATTCTTCTCTCCATTTCTCCATCCCACCAAATAAAAATCCATTGGTGAGAATACAATTATCTTTCTCTTAGAGAATTTACGAGGGCCCTTGTAATAATCACTTCTAAAGAGGAGAATTGGGAATCCCATGACAAAGTACCACCTGTGGCATTGGTTGACTGTCTTCCTCTGATGCCAGGAACACAGAGCTGTTTCCCAGCAATGGGAAGAATTGGCCAGGCCCACCAAATTCCACTTGCTTGTCAAGTGTGAGGGGTACCAGAAGCACAGCCTTTTGGGACCTCTGAGGGTCAAGGATGCCGAGGAAGAGAATGCAAAAGCCCCCGCTATAAAGTGGCAGCTGCAGACTGTGAGTGCAGAAGGGGCAGAGGCCCATAGCAGGATCGTGGCTCCCTGCCCATCTGCGGGGGAAGCCGGCACACCTGAGAAATGGAAAGAACATTCCTCCAATTAGTTAGCTTTCATCCCAGGAGTCTTTGTTAAGAAGCCTGCGGCTTGGGGAAGCTGTTGAAGCCCCAGAACAAACAGATGAACCCCTTCCTTTTGAGGGCCTATGAAATAGCTCATCAAGGAAGAGGGAAGATGAAGACAAGAACCTGCAGGACACGGAAAGACATAGAAGTGGCATAATTTAGGTCGACTGGTGACCTCTATAGTGAAAGGCCTCGGGGAGGAGAATTCTCTTTTCAGTATCCTTCAGGGAATTTTCCTTCTCACCTTCCTGGCCCCGCCTCAGTCTCCCATGCAAACCAACTCAACTTTAAATGTTGGGGCTTCTAGGGGGCACCAGTGGAGCCCCTTCCCTTATCCTGTTATACACAGTCCCCAGGAATCGCCAGATACTCCTGTGGCATCAGTAGCTACCCAAATTCCAAGGACTCTCCCATCGAGAGTTCCAAGTCAGCCCCACTCTTGAGCCTCAGCCTACACTTTTAACTATCGTGCTTCTACTTGCTCTTCCTCCAGAGGCATCAGACTCCACAGGGGCAGGACAACTCACCCGTGTTCCTCAAAGCCTGTCCTGTTTCCAAGTCATAGCTCTGTGAATAGCACTATCACTCACCCAGGCCAGAAACCTGAATACATCTTCCAAATCTGTCTCCTCCTCTCCATTCCCATCACCAAGACTTCAGCTCAGATGCCCTGTCTTCCTCACCTGGCTGCTACCTGGAATCCCTCTCTTCAGTCTCATCTTCCAGTCAGCTCAGTCCCATTGCTGAGAACCATAAGCCACTCCGAAGAGCCATAGAGAGAGCTACCAGCCACCTCCTTCCAGGACTGGCTGAGAAGAGGCCAAATGGGCGCTTCATTTCTCATTCCCACCACTGCATCCAGCAAGTACATACGGAAGCCTGGAGCTCATTAGGTCTGAGCAGTAAGGAAGAGGAGGCATTGAGCCCTTCAGTGGAGGGGAGGCGTGCTATGGCTTTACCCCCTCTCTTTCATAGGGAGAAGTGGGGCACTGTCCATGTAACCCAGGGAGGTGCAATATAAGAGAATTATTCCAGAAAAGTGGAGTTGCCAGCACAGAAGGACCCTGAGCCTTCACTCCCAGCTTGATGTTTATTGAATGACAGTAACTAGGAGGCCCATCCCAGTCACCCAAAACAAAGCATGACAGAGAGCCCCTGGGAGAATTTGACTTCTATCTTCTGGAGTTTGTCAACATATGTGAAGACAGAGGCAGATAGGAGCCTGCTTTTCACCAGCCATAGTCTGAACACTGTTCAGATAGGGGAAGAGAAGAAACAGTAGACCCACCTGAGTTCCCAGCAAGGATACACACATTTCCATGGGAAAATACGTGACATAGAAGGAAGTAGGACTCTTGCCATCCAAGGGACTCAGGGGTCTATTTTTGGAGGCAAGAGCTAGGAAGCTGTCAGAAGAAACAATCTCCAGAATACATCACCTATGTCAAAGAAGTGCACAGTACCAAGGTCTTGCAGAACCTTCCAAAAAGTATCTGAAAATACACACACAAAAGAATATTTCCCCCTTTTCCTTCAGCTTTTCCCTCTTTCAAATCATACTGCAAGAAACAGAGATAATAGAGTAGATTCAAACTGCAGGCTCCAGCCCCCAGGTCAGGAAGGAGATGGGGGCAGAAAGTGCTGGTTAAATGTGAGTGGTGTTTTGATTTAGATACTACTGGATTTGTTAATATCTGTGAGTCAATTGTCAAAATAAGACTGGTCTTAGTGTCAAATATGCCTGGAAACCTACAGAATATTCTAGTGATGTTTTCAAATGTTGAGGAAGAAAGATCTGATATGACACATTTAAAAGCAGTGTTGGGATAAAAACAAACTCACACCTCATACTCCAAAGTCAAAATTGTCATGTCACTCCTCCGCTTGAAATCTTCTCAGTGGCTTCCAAACATAATTCTTGGCATATAATACACATAATAAATGTTATTTTTAAGAAAAAAAAACAATTGAGCACATCTACATCAGACACAAAAAACCTGAGTCCAAGTCCTAATTTTCTGTTTATTATTCAGGATGTTGGAGAAGAAATCTACTTTTGTGAACCTCAGCTTTCTCTTGTATAAATGAAGAAGGCAGCAATGTTACCTCACAGCTTTGTTGCAGGATTAAATAGTAACATGAATGCAAGTAGTATTCTGTCAATCAGTTTGCAAAATATAAAGCACTATCCAAATATTCATTCATGAATTCCCTCATTCAGTGAAGATGCCCTTGGTGCTGGAGAAAGAGTGGTGAATGAGATGGACAAAAACGATGCTCTCTAGTGGGGGCAGATGGACAAACGAAAAAAAGATCACGTCAGAGAGCCCTAAGTGCTTTGAAGAAAATAAAATCAAGAGAGTAAGTGCGATCTGGATAAAAATAAGCTTCTTTTAATTGAAAGGAGCTAGACTGAGTGGCCTGGGAGGGCCTCTCTGAGGATGAGACACTTGCACTGAGATTTTAACCACAGGAAGGAAAAACCAGAGTCTTGCAGAGACTTACAAGCAAAGAGTATAGAAAGAACAAAGGCTTTCAGTTGGTCTAGGCTTGGGGTGCGTGAAGAAAGAAAGAAGAATGTGGACACCATGAGCCAGGGAACAGAGCTTATAATCTGGTCAAATGGGGTCAGTTCATGGCGGGCCTTGGTATTTTAGGTAAGTATGCTTACTTGATTTTAGTTGTTATTTTATAAGCAACAACAATGACAACAAAATTGTAAGCTAGTTTTTTGTTTGTTTGTTTGTTTGTTTGTTTTGAGATGAGGTCTCACTCTGTTTTGCCCAGACAGAACTCAAACTCGTGATCCTCTCACCTTAGCCTCCCATGTTGCTGGGATTGCAGGTGTGCACCACCACACCTGGCTGAAATCATAAGCATCCAGAAAAGGAAGGTTCTTCTTAGGGTCTTTCCCTTTGTCCTTTCTGTACCCCTCTCCCAATTGTTCTGCCTGTTCCCCCAGATCTCTAGGATCCTCTCCTGCCTTCAGATGACTATCCAATCCCCTCACCCCTCTCGCCCATTTACTCATGGGAGAGTGGTGTTTTGATTTAGATGCTACCAAACTTGTTAATGTCTGTAAGTGAATTAGTTATCAAAATAAGACTGTTCTTAGAGTTAAATGTGCCTGAAGACCTACAGAATCTTCTAGAGGTGTTTTCAAATGTCTACGTCAGAGGAACCAAGGTCTACCTCAGAGGAACCCTCCCTAAGGCCAAATCACTGCTGGGATGTAGAACAACTAAAACTCAATAAGATGAGTATACCTTTTAAGTTTATCTACTTTAAGATTTACCTAATTTACCTTCTAAAGATAATGCTTATTGGCCAAAATGAAACACTAACTGACAACTTTTAAGGTGATAGAACAGAGTGAGGAATTTTAAAGTAATATAGGTTATTGATATGCCAATGTTCCAACATAAGAAAAATACCATATGAAATGACTTTTTAAAACATGAACATTTATCCATTTTCTGTTTCTGGCAGTTGGTAATCTGGTCCTCTGGAAGCTACTTTTCCCAGTTCCAAACCTAACAAGCCCTCTCCTGCGCACATATTTCTGACCTACAAAAAAATCAAGCCATTGAAAGGCAAGTATATTAGTCAGTATTCTCCAGAGAAACAGAACCAATGAGAGAGAGAGAGAGAGAAACAGAGAGATTAGACATGTTAGAGACGATTTACTATGAAAATTGACTCACATGATAATAGAAGCTGGAAAGTCTCACAATGTGCCATCTGTAAACTGAAGAATCAGGGAAGCTGGAGGTGGTGTAATCCAGTCTGAGTTGGAAGGCCTGGAAACTAGGGGAGTCTTGCTGGAGGGATGGGGTTTGAGGGGTGCTGGTGTTAAGTGCTGGAGTGTGAAGGCTGGAAATCAGGAGCTGTGAAGTCTGAGGGCAGGAGAAGATGGATGTCTCAACTGAAGAAGGGAGAGCAATAAGGCCTGCTCATGTCCATCGGTGAAGGCAGATCTTCTTTACTCAGTCTACGGATTCAAATGCTAATCTCTCCTGGAAACACCCTCAAAGAAACACCCAGAAATAATGTTTTACTAGCTATCTGGGTATTCTTTAATTCCATTAAGTTGACGCATGAAATGAACCATCATGGCAGGTATTTTGCCATTGTCATGAAACACATTTTGAGAACGTTAAGGAGGCTATGAATTGGCCAGCTCTTGTTCTTCCTGGTTCCATCTAGCAGACCCCAATATTTTGTCTGATCTATACCTGCATCTCTAGCTATAGCTATGTTCATTTCCTTATCCATATTGTGTCTTATGCCATCAGTGAAAAGATGAGGACCGATGTTCTTCATTCATAGCTTTCATTACTTTGAATGCTCACATTAACCATATTCATATTCAAATCAGTAACCAACAAATGTAAGCGAATGAAATATATTTTTTAGATATCTAAATTTATACAGTTATTAATACCTGTAAAGATTCATGGATATAGATATTTCTTTTCATACATGACACCCCAAACATGACTTTCCCTTTGTCTCAGCCCATGTCAGCTTTGACATGGATGCTGACTATTCCCGTGAGATGTGGTTGCAACTGAACCCTGGTTCAAGGGGTCTTCTCTGCAGCTGGAGGGCTAATGTATTAGGCCATTCTCACATTGCTATAAAGAAATACCTGAGACTGGATAATTTATAAAGAAAAGAACTTTAATTGGCTGACAGTTTTATCGGCTGTGGAGGAAGCATGATGCTGGCATCTCCTTGGCTTCTGGGGAGGCCTCAGGAAACTTACAATCATGGCAGAAGGCAAAGGGGGAGCAGACATGTCACGTTGCCAGAGTAGAAGCAAGAGTGAGAGAGAGGGGAGGTGCTACACACTTTTAAATGACCAGATCTCCTTAGAACCCACTCATTATTGGGAGGAAACATCAAGGGGATGGTGCTAAACCATTCATGCGAAATCACCCCTATGATCCAATCACCTCTCACCAGGCCCCACTTCCAACAGTGGGGATTACAATTCGACAAGATTTGGGTGGAGACACAGATCCAAATCATATCAGAACCCTCTGAGGCCACGATAGAGAACCCAATGGCGATCTTGTAGGCTGGCAACCATTAGCTAACATCAGGATCCCTTCTCAAGGAACAGGGAAACTTCCTAGAAATTCCTTTCACTCTTGACAAAGCCTAGCTTCCAAGATTTGATGCAAAAATCTTACTTTGGTAATTGAAAATAAAAAATGAATATTGACTGTTTCTTTGCATTCCCATCTCAACTGTCCTGCAGATAGTATCTTGGGCTGACTTCAGAGAAAGTCTTAGACATGCAAAAGGAAAAATAATTTTTTTTCAAAAACATTACCCTGATGTAAGTTTGAGTTATGAATTGGATCAAGCTGTGTACTTGTAGGTAGGAATAAAAAGATGAATGAGATATGACCCCAACTTGCAAGAGTCTCCTTCGGTGGGGGGATACATGTAAAAGGATAATTATAATACTGAACGAAAATCTTAGATTGAAACATTCCCCTGCTCCTCAATTCCTCCCTACTCTGCCTTTATTTTGTGATAGACACGATACTGGCTGAGCAATGGAAAAAGTCAAAGTAAGACACTTTATTTGGGCTCAGTTGGAATTTGACTAGCAAATAATTTATTAGGGAAAGCCAATAGGAAAGTAGTCACCCTGTGGCACACTGGAAAAAGAGCTGTGAGGGGGTGGCAAGACATCATTCTTTTTCTAATGAGAAAATTTCAAAAATATGCTAAAAATCTGTTGCCACATAACATTTTGAAGAATATGGTATGCATGAATCAGAATCGACACCTTCCAAAATGAACAATAGCTACAGATGTAACAGCTTTCATAATAAAACTGATTTGGAAAGTTGGTAAAAACAATCACCAAAACATTCGGTGGAAAATCACATTGTAAAGTGGCTTTGTAATCTTAAACAGGAAAGCATGATATATTTTTCATTCAAGATGATTGATCAAAACTAATTTCTAATTTTTTGTTATTTTTACCAACTTATGTCACTATAATAATAATGATTCAAATACAAATGAAAATGTACAGTCGGACAATCTTTGCAAACTGATTCTAAAACAGAATCTCACACAAATATGGATATTTTTCCCCCAAATAAGTAACTCATGGGGTGTGTAGACTGTGGAGTTTATAAAGCCAGGATTGTTTATGTGCCTCAAGCAACTCTCTTTATAGCATTGTTTTTGAAATGCTCTGCAATCCAAAAATCATATTTGACCTCATGATTACTTTTAAATGGTCCACAGGAATTAAATATACTGAGCTCACTTGGTTCTAAATATCATCGGCGTAATTATGTAAAGCCTAAATGCTTTCAATTACAAAATACACACAGATACTTGGTGCTAACTTTAAACAAAAGGAGCTGTTTAGCAACGAACAGTGTAAACAAAACTTGTTGTATAAGTTCACTGCAGAGAATTGCATAGGGTTAATGTGCTGCTTTGGTACTGGGTCTTGCAGATCTTTCTCAGTATTAATCCTTATAGGATGGTTTGACTATTTGTGGAGAGACTTGTGGTAAAAACCAGGAATTTATTTCAACTGGGCAAAAACTCCCTTTGAAGCATATCTACATTATTTCAAATGACCTAAATATGGATTTAGTAAAGCATTGAATTAGATGTCCTGGAATTTATGTCTAAGCCTATTCTAAGTTTTATATGCTAAGGATTATGTTTACCTCTGGGTTTTGGCTATCACAGTCATTCCAATAAAATGTGAACAGAAAAGTAAGTCCTCTTTAAAAGTAAAAAGCTGAAATGCAGAAATCTGGCACCAAATGTCTCCCAACACCCCATTTAATAACGCTCATGATTTGTGGTTGCCAAATTGCCCATCGGCAAGACGAATTTGCATACTGGGCAGGAGGTTGAAGCTGGATCGGGTGTATTTAGGCACAGTTCACTGTCTGGTTTCTTCCCTTGTTGGGTTGGGGGCTAACTGGAGAGCAGAACAGGGCAAAGACACTGAGAACTATGGCGGTGAGTTCCTGGATGAGCGTGGAGCTGGGAAAAAATGGGACTGGGTCATAGCAAGTTGCATGCTTGTAGCAGCAAGTTTTTGGTGCTAGGAAATATTAGACCTTTGAAATCTCTAAATCTTAGCTAAGATCTGAAAGATCACAAGTTTGGGGTCCACAATAAATTTTGGGAGACTAATTTTCTCTTCCTTGGCCCTTCCTTTTACAGGTTCTGTGTGCCAGGATACCACCTCCAAGACCCCAGTCACTCTCCTCCCTACTTACACTATCCTACACAAACACATATACACCCCCACACACAGACACACACCCCCACACACGCAGACACTCACAGAGACACCAGAACACATTCAAGAAACCCAACCAAGACCATCTTGACTAGTTACTTCTCCTCTACTTTCTACAATAATCTTTTTTATCAACAATTGATATGTTTTCGAAATGAGACCAGACCTGGCTTATACGCATCCACCATCTTCTGCCATTAATTGGAGTTTGGAGGCCAAACTCTGGGCACAGCTGCGTCGGCATCAACAACAACAAGAACCATGTTGAGACACAGTTGATCATCACCAAAGCTCTTCTTTAGGTTGGAAGGGATGGCTGATCCGGCTGCTCCTGAGGCATGACGAGGCTGGGGCAGCTAGCTGCAGAAAACCCCTGGTGTACCCAGATATCCTACACCCCCAAAATTCCTCATAAGACAAAACTATAGAGACAAAGGGGTAGAAACCTATGAAGAGTGACCGAGAATGACTGAATCATAGGAATGAATGTTCCTGGAGCCTCTTTTCTAAAAAGGCTTCAGTAAAACTAAAACCAACCAGCCAAAGTTGGCTAAGGTCGGCCTTCAGGTACTCAGCAGAAAGGCCAATCTCAAGGTGCACACACCCTTTTTGGCAGAACTCCTTTTTGGCATTTCAGACTCTGGCACCCACAGCCCTGGAACAAAAACATTTCAATTTTCAAGAGCTGGCTAGGAATTCTAAAGAAGGAGAATTCATTTAGAGTTTTGCACGTACAAGAAGTTGGGAGGAGGGTGGAGTACAAATGTGTGGGCATATTCTGCTTTTACTCCCTGTGTTTTTGGAAGACACCATGTATTCAGTGATCCCAAGGACTTCTGAAATATCCAGGTGTGGCTGTTCTAGTGAATAAGTTGTCCCTGAGCTGGTGTCTGGGCAACCTTCTGTTTAGTTAGGTACAAACCAAAGCACCTGACAGTGTCAATGCCTTCAGGAGGTTACAGCACGGGAGCACGTGAACTTGAACTCCACTCAGGAGGGAGCTGGGGAGATTGGGTCCGAGTTTCAGGTTCAGCGGGGAGAATTCTACTAACTGGTGTGTAGAATTCAGGATTCTCACTGGACTGCCTTAAACATCAGGACTTCAAACTCCCACAAATGGGAGTATTTCTCAATATTCTACAGTTTGAATTCCAAATTCCCAATTTCTGAAGTGTTGGTGAACCAGTTGCAATGGTATTTAGTTGATAGTTTCTAATACAAACTCATTATTATTTATTTAATAATTTTTAAAAGATACATTTAAAAATATAAATGTATTAATTTTTTTAAAAAAACCTTAAATTGTTACTCATTTTGTCATTGCTCTTAATATGTTTTTAAATACACATTAAAAGGACATGTTTAAAATAAGCATACTCATATATTGCCTAAACTCATTTCACATACCCTGAGGGGTACCCGTACCACTCTTTGGGAACCACTATTGCCGGATGTGGTCCTCACAGGCCTCTAAGGTCCTCTGTGACTGATGCCTCTGGTTTCCAAAGGGAGATGATGGTTAAGAAGTGAGTGCCCCAGCAGACAGAGCTTTGACTTAAAGGTGTTCATGAACAGTATCAGCATCTTCCCTGAGAAAAGATTTTGGAAAAGTGAATTAACCACCAAATCACAGCTTGGGCACCAGCAAGATGGTAAGGTCATCTAAAACTCTAGACTAGAAACAGCACAAATAAGTTACACTCGTTTAGCAATTTTTGCCTAGAGTTAGAGAGCTCAAAGCAGGAATCTTTAGTTTCACTGGTGGATGAGTGTTTGCAAAACTGTTCAATATCAAAAGAAAATGAAAGGTTAAAAGCTGCTGTGGGGACTTATAATGTGACAGTTTGAATAGGCTGAGCTACATTTTCCAAAGTTACCTTTCTTATAAATTTCTGGTTAGAGAGTCAGAAGGAGGATTCTTGTGAGATGAGGAGAGGAAAGGGGAGGCAGTGGCCACACTGAAGGTCATGAGCATTGTTGGGATCTGCTCAGTTACCTCATGGGTTTGAGGCAGCAGCTGGACCTGCACCTGCTCCTCTTTCCCCTGGATCTTCCTTCAGTTTCTCTTACCCCCAGGTCAGGTACACGTGTGTTCAGCTCTGTGCTGAACACACAAGGGCCAGCATCTGCAGGATACACTCCAAAGACAGAGGCAAAACAACAGCCTAGGCTATCTGTCTATTCTTGTGAGGTCCCAGCTTTGTGCTTGCAGTTTTTTTGCCCACTCATGATCTTCTTGTTGTGACTGTCTGCCACGTGTAACTCAAGTTCCACATCAGACACAGAGACAAAGCCTTGAAGAGATGGCTCAACCAGACCCCACAGCTGTATAAGCCAATTCCCTGTAACACACAGTTGTTCATTTTATCTGTAAGGCTTCTAGACAATAGTAGGCTATTAGTAGTTAAGTTTTGGAGGAGTTAAAAGTTATGTGCAAATTTTTGACTGTATGGGGGTGAGGGGTCAGTTATCATAACCTCCACATTTTTCAAGGGTCAACTGTACATGATAGCAAGGATCAAAATTCATTTTCTGTTCTAAATCCAATGCTTCTATACTACTAACCTATAGCAATCAATGGCTGCAGTCTCTTGGCAATTTACTGCCTCAGATTTAACAAAATATATATAAATATAAATACATTTGGTGTTTTTGTCATGAAATCTTTGCCCATGCCTATGTCCTGACTGGTATTGCCTAGATTTTCTTCTAGGGTTTTTATAGTTTGGGGTTTTACATTTAAGTATTTAATCCAACTTGGTTAGTTTTTGCATAAGGTGTAAGGAAGGAGTTCAGTTTCAATTTTCTGCATATGGCTAGCCAGTATTCCCAGCACCATTTATAAAATAGGGAATCCTTTCTCCATTGCTCGTTTTTGTCAGGTTTGTTGAAGACCAGATAATCGTAGATGTGTGGTCTTATTTCTGAGTTCCCTATTCTGTTCCATTGATCTATGTGTCTGCTTTTGTACCAGTACCATGCTATTTTGATTACTGTAGCCTTGTAGTATAGTTTGAAGTCAGGTAGCGTGATGCCTCCAGCTTTGTTCTTTTTGCTTAGGATTGTCTTGGCTATATGGGCTCTTTTTTTTGGTTCCATATCAATTTTAAAATAGTTTTTTTCTAATTCTGTGAAGAATGCCAGTGGTAGTTTAATGAGAATAGCATTGAATCTATAAATTACTTTGGGCAGTATGGCCATTTTCATTTTGATTCTTCCTATCCATGAGCACGCAGTGTTTTTCCATTTGTTTGTGTCCTCCCATTTCCTTGAGCAGTGGTTTGTAGTTCTCCTTGAAGAGGTCATTCACTTCCCTTGTTAGCTGTATTCCTAGATATTTTATTCTCCTTGTAGCAATTGTGAATAGAGTTCATTCATGATTTAGTTTTCTGCATGCTTGTTGGTGTATAGAAATGCTTTTGATTTTTGCACATTGATTTTGTATCTTAGGACTGCTGAAGTTGCTTATCAGCTTAAGAAGCTTTTGGGCTGAGATGATGGGGTTTTCTAGATATAGGGTCATGTCATCTGCAAAGAAAGATAGTTTGACTTCCTGTCTTCCTATCTGAATATACTTTATTTCTTTCTCTTGCCTGATTGCCCTGGCCAGAACTTCCAATACTTTGTTAAACAGGATTGGTGAGAGAGGACATCCTTGTCTTGTGCTGGTTTTCAAGGGAGATCTTCCTTTGCCCATTCAGTATGATGTTGGCTTGGGGTTTTTCATATATAGATCTTATTATTTTGAGGCATATTCCTTCAATACCTAGTTTATTGAGAGTTTTTAACATGAAGGGATGTTGAATTTTATCGAAGGCCTTTTCTGTGTCTATTGAAATAATCATGTGGTTTTTGTCTTTAGTTTTGTTTATGTTATGAATGACAGTTATTGATTTGCATATGTTGAACCAATCTTTCATCTTGGAGATGAAGCCAACTTGATTGTGGTGGATAAGCTTTTTGATGTGCTACTGGATTCGGTTTGCCAGTATTTTATTGACGATTTTTGCATTGATGTTCATCAGGGATATTGGCCTGAAGTTTTCTATTTTGCATGTCTGTTGTATCTCTGCCAGGTTTGGTATCAGGATGATGCTGGCCTCATAAATGAGTTAGGGAGGAGAACCTCCTTTTCAATTGTTTGGAATAGTTTCAGTAGAAATGGTACCAGCTCCTCTTTGTACCTCTGGTAGAATTCAGCTGTAAATGCATCTGGTCCTGGGCTTTTTTTCGTGGGTAAGTATTTATTACTCCCTCAATTTCAGAACTTGTTATTGGCCTATTTAGAGATTCAATTTCTTCCTGGTTCAGTCTTGAGAAGGTGTATGCATCCAGGAATTTATCCATTTTTTCTAGATTTTCTAGTTTATGTGCATAGAGGTGTTCATAGTATTCTCTGATGGTTGTTTGTATTTCTGTGGGGTCAGTGGTGATATCCCCTTTATCATTTTTATTGTGTCTATTTGATTCTTCTCCTTTCTTCTTTATTAGTCTAGCTAGCGGTCTACCTATTTTATTAATTTTTTTCAAAAAACCAGCTCCTGAATTCATCGACTTTTTTGAAGGATTTTTTATGTCTCTATCTCCATCAGTTCCACTCTGATCTTGGTTATTTCTTGTCTTCTGCGAGGGGTTTGTTTGCTCTTGGGGTTTGTTTGCTCTTGGTTCTCTAGTTCTTTTAGTTGTGATGTTAAGTTGTCAATTTGAGATGTTTCTAGCTTTTTGTTGTAGGCATTTAGCACTATAAATTTCCCTCTGAACACTGCTTTAGCTGTGTCCTACAAATTCTGGTATGATGTCTCTTTGTTCTCATTAGTTTCAAAGAACTTCTTGATTTCTGCCTTAATTTCATTATTTACCCAGGAGTCATTCAGGAGCAGGTTGTTCAATTTCCATGAGTTATGAGGTTTGGGGTGAGTTTCTTAATCTTGAATTCTAATTTGATTGCACTGTGATCTGAGAGACTATTATTTTTTCAGTTCTTTTGCATTTGCTGAGGAATGTTTTACTTCACATAAATGAATCTCAAAAGAATTATGATAAGTGACAAAAGTCAAATACAAAAGACCTCATACTGCATGGTGCCATTTATATAAAATTTTAGAAAAGAAAAACTACAGTGTCAGAAAGCAGATCAGTGGCTTCCAAGGACAATGTGTGGGTGAAGATTGACTGCAAGGGGGCACTAGGACATGTTTGAAGGTGATGGAAATATTATAGGTCATGATTGCAGTGGTGGTTACATGGCTGTATACATTTGTGGAAGTCATCAAATTATACTCTTCAACTTGGTGAATTTTATTGTCTATAAGTAACATTTCAGTAAAACATCAGTGCTTTAGAGAGCTTACTTACACATTTTTGTAAATATTCTTTTAAACTTTAAGTTGCATTTGATATCTATGTCACTAAAAACTTACGTTTAGTGTTTTAAAATGGAAAAGCTTAATTAAAGAGAAACATGCTATTCTCCTTGTTTTTTTTTTTTTTTTTTTGAAACGGAGTCTCGCTGTGTCGCCCAGGCTGGAGTGCAGTGGCGCAATCTCGGCTCACCGCAAGCTCCGCCTCCCGGGTTCACGCCATTCTCCTGCCTCAGCCTCTCCGAGTAGCTGGGACTACAGGCGCCTGCCACCACGCCCGGCTAATTTTTTTGTATTTTTAGTAGAGACGGGGTTTCACCGTGGTCTCGATCTCCTGACCTCGTGATCCGCCCGCCTCAGCCTCCCAAAGTGCTGGGATTACAAGCGTGAGCCACTGTGCCCGGCTCTCCTTGTTTTAATAAAATGTGACTGTGGGAAATCTAGTTGTTTCTGATGACACAAATGAAAAGTCCATAAACTCTTTATTGATTGCTCTGTCCAGTGCTTCTTTCTAAAACACGATGACCAAAGGAATTGTTGAGGTCAGTTTTTTTCCATAGGCTTCCTACTTGAGTGATGTAAACATAATCCTGGATACAACTGATTAGACAAGAGATCAGTATAATCAGTTATTGGCAGAAATCTGCAGGGTGGGCCCAAAGGAAACCTGACAGCCATGAGGTAGGATTTTACGTAAGAGTTCTTCCTAAATTAACTGCTTTATATTTAAAAACAAAACAAAATCAAACCTCTTCTTTGAAGAATACAAAATACATAGAGCAAAAGTCTATAGGAACATAGCCGAATGCCTCAATTCATCCTCTTTCTAAAGATGTACCTTTTCAGCTTTTTATCAGGTTAGTTTAATCAACTTCAAAAACTTTATTGTTTTGAGTATTTTTTCAAACTTTTTAATCAAGATAATTAACACTATATATTAGAACAATATAAACTACTATATATAAAACTATATATAAATTACTATATAAATATGAGACTATATAAACTATAAAATAAGGCAATATATAGACTATATAAGTTTATGTCTATATACATAAATGCATACGCATATATAATATGTAAATTTGTGTATATATGTATTTATATATACATATATAAATTTACATGTTATACAATTTACATATTACACACGTTTATATACAAGTATACTTATATATGTATATATACATATATAAATTATGTATGCTGTATAAGTATATATAGATATATACTTATCAGCATATTATGCTTATATGGCATATTATGTATGCCGTATAAGTATATAGAGATTGATATATACTTATACGGCATACATAATTTATATATGCATACATATAAGTATATGTATATACTTATGCAGCAAACATATATACAAATGTATGTGCGTGTACATATATATATATATGACTACGTATGAGAGGAAGCAGTATAAAAGCAAAATTGAGAAAGAAGCAGAAAAAAAGGAGTCAAAGCTGGACCATGTTCTCTGAGATTGCAGGAACCCAGGCCCTGACTTCCCTCACTCAAACAAGTCCCTCACCCAGGCTTCTCCCCCTTGTAAGTACCTGGCTTTAGCTTGGCTCTGAGAAGAGACCAGAGCAGTGGAGTGGAGGCCGAAGCCAAGGGAGAGAAGGCAGCAGGCATGCCCCCACACCACATGGGATCTGAGTAAGCTCATGCAGTAGGGTGAGAGGAAGAGTGAGCCAAGCTGGATCAGAGTTGGAGAATGGTGTCAGTGCAGAAACAGGGGTCAAGAGCAATGTGGACACCAGAGTCACTGCTTTATCGTAGCTAGCACCCCTCTTTTGGTGGGGCCTGCGTGGGCAGCTGCTGCTGAGCCTATTTTCTGTGCTTTTCCAATTCCATATATCTACCTATCATTGTTGGCTCCCTTTCTTTGTGATTCCAGTTCCTTCTGTGTTTGTTCTTCCAGTTTTACAAATCAAGTGCTTTTCTCTTTTCCCTCTCAATTCAGACTTCTCTGGTCTTTGGTTGACTTCTTACTCCTAATACAGCAAGTTTAAAGTCTTAATCTGTATTTTCTGAGGGATTTCTCAGTGAATGACCTGTTGTGAGACACAGGTTTCATATTGTCAAGTCAAATGACAAATGGCCCAGTGACTGTAACCTGCACTGCTGCCACCTCCTGAACACAACTAGAAGCACCTACAGTCTATACAGACAGTGGAGAGTTTATTATGTATCGTTTCGTGGCATCTCCTGAACCCTGCTTGGAGGTAAAGACCACTTCTTGCACATCATTATATCTGAACAGTGCTATAACTTTTACCCAGGTATGAAGTATGAAACATGGAATTGTTATTTTTATTTAATTTTCTTGAAGAAACAAGGACTTGGATTTCTCTGGCAAATCAGTTTGTCTAGAAACTAATGGGTATCTCTAGGTTCCCCTGGAAAATATCACTACATTTAAGCTATTTTTCATGTTTCTTTTCTTTTTCTTTTTTTTTTTTTTTGAGATGGAGTTTCACTGTGTTGCCCAGGCTGGAGTGCAGTGTGCTATATTGACTCACTGCAACCTCCGCCTCCTGGGTTCTAGCAATTCTCCTGCCTCAGCTTCCGAGTAGTTGAGATTACAGGCATGCACCACCATGCCTGGATAATTTTTGTACTTTTAGTAGAGACGGGGTTTTTCCACGTTAGCCAGGCTGGTCTCGAACTCCTGACCTCAGGTGATCCATCTGCCTCGGCCTCCCAAAGTGCTGGGATTATAGGCATGAGCCACCACACCCGGTCTCATGTTTATTTTCAACATTTCAACAAATTCCTACCCAATTGTATGAAACTCCAGAATCTCTCCAAGTACTTCAAAGAGGGTTGCAGAATTTAACTAATAAATTGATTTTAATTTATTGATTGTTAAAACGAGATGAGATCTTAAAGGTAAGTGTTGTTCAACACTTTAATATTACAAATGAGAATACTGTGGCTCAGAGAATTTCACTGACTTTGCCTATAACCCTACAGTCAGTTAATGGCACATGTGAAAGCTACACTGAGATGTACTGAGGTCTATTCCTGTCTGTCTGTCATTACAGGAGGGCTCCTCTCTATTTAATTTTTACAATCAGATAAATTCGTAGACATTTTAAGAGGAAGGAATACTATTGACAAACCAATGACAGCTTAGTATACTGGTGCTCAGGTAGGAAGCTCCTTATATCACCAGTGGGGCTTTATAAAAAAGATCAATCTTTGAGCTTCCTACTATCTATAGGATAAGAACACCCAAGGTAGAGTCAAGAAATCTGTGCTTTAAAAATTCCCTATCATTTTCATATGGAACCAAAAAAGAGCCCGCATCGCCAAGTCAATCCTAAGCCAAAAGAACAAAGCTGGAGGCATCACGCTACCTGACTTCAAACTATACTACAAGGCTACAGTAACCAAAACAGCATGGTACTGGTACCACAACAGAGATATAGATCAATGGAACAGAACAGAGCCCTCAGAAATGATGCTGCATATCTACAACTATCTGATCTTTGACAAACCTGACAAAAACAAGAAATGGGGAAAGGATTCCCTATTTAATAAATGGTGCTGGGAAAACTGGCTAGCCATATGTAGAAAGCTGAAACTGGATCCCTTCCTTACACCTTATACAAAAATTAATTCAAGATGGATTAAAGACTTAAATGACCTAAAACCATTAAAATCCTACAAGCAAACCTAAGCAATATCATTCAGGACATAGGCGTGGGCAAGGACTTCATGTCTAAAACACCAAAAGCAATGGCAACAAAAGCCAAAATTGACAAATGGGATCTAATTAAACTAAAGAGCTTCTGCATAGCAAAAGAAACTACCATCAGAGTGAACAGGCAACCTACAGAATGGGAGAAAATTTTTGCAACCTACTCATCTGACAAAGGGCTAATATCCAGAATCTACAATGAACTCAAACAAATTTACAAGAAAAAAACAAACAACCCCGTCAAAAAGTGGGCAAAGGACATGAACAGACACTTCTCAAAAGAAGACATTTATGCAGCCAAAAAACACATGAAGAAATGCTCATCATCACTGGCCATCAGAGAAATGCAAATCAAAACCACAATGAGATACCATCTCACACCAGTTAGAATGGCCATCATTAAAAAAGCAGGAAACAACAGGTGCTGGAGAGGATGTGGAGAAATAGGAACACTTTTACACTGTTGGTGGGACTGTAAACTAGTTCAACCATTGTGGAAGTCAGTGTGGCGATTCCTCAAGGATCTAGAACTAGAAATACCATTTGACCCAGCCATCCCATTACTGGGTATATACCCAAAGGTCTATAAATCATGCTGCTATAAAGACACATGCACACGTATGTTTATTGCGGCACTATTCACAATAGCAAAGACTTGGAACCAACCCAAATGTCCAACAACGATAGACTGGATTAAGAAAATGTGGCACATATACACCATGGAATACTATGCAGCCATAAAAAAGGATGAGTTCGTGTCCTTTGTAGGGACATGGATGAAACTGGAAAACATCATTCTCAGTAAACTATCGCAAGGACAAAAAACCAAACACCGCATGTTCTCACTCATAGGTGGGAATTGAACAATGAGAACTCATGGACACAGGAAGGGGAACATCACACTCCGGGGACTGTTGTGGGGTGGGGGGAGGGGGGAGGGACAGCATTAGGAGATATACCTAATGCTAAATGACGAGTTAATGGGTGCAGGAAATCAACATGGCACATGGATACATATGTAACAAACCTGCACATTGTGCACATGTACCCTAAAACCTAAAGTATAATTTAAAAAAAAAAAATTTCTTTAAATAAATAAAAAATAAAAAAAAAATAAAAATTCCCTATCATTGATTCTGATGTAGCTCCTAGTTAAGCATCACTGAAAGTAGAAAAAAACTAGAGACTTTGATTTCACTGGCCCTGGAATGGAATCTGAGATCTTGTACCTATTTTGTGAACTGAGGTAGTTGCTTAACTTCTTGGAGCTTCAAATTCCTCATCCATAAAAAAGAAAGCAATAGTAATTCTACAGAGATAGCAACACGAAGCACAGTGCCTGGAACAGAGCACAGATGCACAGATTCAGTAAGTATTTGTTTGCATATTGCATCATTGAAAAGACTGGAAACTCTCACATTCTTCTCTAAAAGAGATGACATTTGCCCCAGTAGTTGAAGGTAAGGGACTCCATGTTCACAGAGACCTGAATTTTGCCATTTATTTTTTATTAATATTTGGGACAATACTCCAATTCTCTATGTCTGAGTGTTTTCTCAAAGATAGCAATAGCATAGTGCTTGGCATATAGTCAATATGCAATAAAGTAATATTATTATTAGAATCACTTTATTCTGCTACCTCATGAACAGGTTTTAGCAATTGATATCTTCTCCCTTTATTGTGACTAAATGAAACTAGCTACTCAGGTGTTAAATAAGATGTCATAAAATTGACATAAAGTGATCATTAGAAATTTATAACATGCCTAAATTTTTTCATTGACGTATAATTTACACA
Source organism: Nomascus leucogenys (assembly GCF_006542625.1). Lineage (NCBI taxonomy): Eukaryota > Metazoa > Chordata > Mammalia > Primates > Hylobatidae > Nomascus > Nomascus leucogenys. The sequence goes on from NC_044385.1 coordinate 66,315,118, forward strand.
CAATGAAATGCACAGATCTTAACTGCACAAATCAGTGAGTTCTGAAAAGTGCATACACCCATTTAATCCATATTCCTACCAAGATACGAAATATTTCCATCACTCCAGAAAGTTTTATGTGACTCTTCTCAGTCAATCCTACCTCCCCATGCTAAAGGGGAAACCACCCTCCTGATTTCTATCATCATGGATTAGTCTGCCTTTTCTGATACTTCATATAAATGGAATCATTGAATGTGTACTCTCTCATAGATGATTTCTTTCATTCAACGTAATGTTTCTGGAATTCATCCATATTGCTGCATCTTTGGTAGTTTATACCTTAACATACTTTTAATTGCTTAATTGGCATATTACTTCACTGACTCCACTAGTTTCATAAGTTATTTACTAAAGAAATATCATACACTTTCAACTTTTTAAAAAGAAACAGTAGCAATTATAGACACAATGTTACTGATGAAGGATCATTATCAGCTGGTGCCAGGAAAGACAATAAAACACAATGACCATAAAATCTGACATTTGGCTATCTTGTCGCCTCAGTGGGGGAAAGATTTGCCAGGTTTATTCTAATGTGATATTTTCATACAGGTACCTCAAAATTAAAACTGGGACTACCAACATCATAAAATATCATATTTTCAAAATAAGATGATGCCCACATTTGAAAAAATTTCTAGAGCAGTAGTTTTCGAAGTGGATACCCCACATGGAAAACAAAATATTAGATCTTCTATATTCATCTACAAAATAAGAAAGATAATAAGATTTACTATCATTTATGAGTCCTCATGTCTGATGTTACATGAAAGAAGAGCTCCACCACTCAGAGTCACAGGTGCCCTCCTGCCTCTGTTGCTTCCAGAATATTACAGTACATGGCATTTACATGTGCCCTTGTTGGAAGAGTTTGCAGATTGTATGATCTAGTTTTAGTTAAACCAACCATCACAAAAACTGACTTAAAAGTAATCCCGCAAAGAACCCATGATGAAATCCACAATGCATCATGGCAAGTGAGATAAGCACAAGGAAAGGAGGTGGTAGATTGGCCTTTCTTCTCTCCCTAGTAAAGGCTCTGTGTCAGCCACAATATGGGCTCAAGACAGTGATGGTCTCATCACACCTGAGAAGAATTTGGCAGAAGACATTTGGCATTATTAAGAAGACTTTGAAATTGGGATTTACTTTCATTATCATTAAAGATGAACCTTGGCTAAAGCTTATGTTGAGCCTTTAGATGTTAATCAGAATATACAGCCATTGTGATTAGCAAGACATTTAAAATTTCTGTTTGTTTTATCTTTGATTCATCATTGAAACTGTTCTATATTATATATGTTTTAATGTACATACTATTCCATACCTTATGTAATTTATTATTAAATCAGTAGGTGTATATTTATTTATTGGAGGCACTCAAACATTTTACTGCATGGCTGTACAATCTAGTGTAACACAACATTAAGTTATGTCTGGGTTTACTCTCCACTATGAAGTAGTCTGCCTCTGAACTACAAAGTGATGAGAAATGAGCTTAGCGGAACATTTTAACTGTGGGATCAAGTTCACTATGTTCCAATGTACGTGTGGTTTGGTCTCAATGAGCTGCTGCACCTTGCAGCTATGCTTCTGAAACTTGGCTCACTGTAATGTAAGGGAGCCATTCCAATTGAATATATTTCTGATGCAATGGAAAACATTTTTGAAATATACTTCCAGAAATTCACATATTCTATTACTATCTAAATGTGTTGGACCCTTAATAAGAGGCTCATCACAACCATGTAGATTCATGTGAAGATGTGTTTCTGTTTTGAATCTTGAATTTATGCCACCCTCATGAGCTAGTTTATTGTTTTGCTGGAAGTTTTAATGGTAGGAGGAGGGAAAAAAAGAAAACAGAAAAAGAAAAAACAGAGAAGCTTCTAGACATCAGAAGTGAAACTGGGATTATTTTTAGGCAAAGAACAGCAGTTGATGCTATCATAATAAACCTCTGCTTTGTGTAGTGATTTTCTTCCAAAGAACTTAGAGCATTTCACACACAACTTAGGAACACTTGGTGAATCAGCACCAAAACGGATAACACAAGCTACCTGCAGATTGTTTTTTATTAACAACTGCCTTCGGGGACTTATACCTAAAGTGGAGATTTAATTGCTCATCTGAGAAATTAGAGGGAGAGATTTAATGTAAAGAAGAAAAAACAAAAGAGAAAGAAATAGGTGGAGCAGGAGAAAGATCAAAAGCAAATATCTCAGGGTTACTTTCCCCTTAACTTTACTTCCTTCTGTCTCTTTCCACCTCTACAAGACTTAATTGGCTTCCATCAGGTGATACCCAGATCCCAATTTGGTGATTACCTTGTGCCTGTTCAGAGTGTTCCTAGTAGTTTCAAGTTTTCTCTTTCTTTAAGTTGCTGGTGCTGCCACTTGGTGGAATGTGTTTATTCAGGGAACAAAGTATTTGCTAAGAAATGTGCTTTATGTACTCACATTATAAACACTTTCAGTGTATGTGCTTGAGCCCTTCTAAAAATAATTCTGCAAATGTCCTTATATAAGGTTTATATGAGACTATCTAGTGCTTAGGTACCTATTGATTTGTTTTTATATAACAGGCTCTTTTGTGATAAAGCTCCATGACTCACCACTTTTAGAAATCATCTCTTGCTATACCTAGTTGTTAATGTTGATATGTTGCTCTGTGGATCTAGTCTATTTTTTTTCATGCATTTTGTGTTTGGTCTCCAATTAATGTGTACTGTCTCAAGGACAGAAGCTGTACTTGTTCCTTCCTTTGGTGGCATTTACTCTGGAAGCTCTTTTTCATTGTTGTGATTGTATGGCAAGAATCCCTACTACCCTTCAGAAGGTATGCCGAGCCTCTTGTACATGGTGCATTTTGATGGCAGAGTCGAGCTTATCTTCATGATTATTATTTCACTCAGCTAATATTTTTGATCTCCTACTACATGCCAGGAGCTGTTTTAAACTCAACAGTAAACAGACAAAAATTCCTGACCTAATGTGGCTTGCATTTTCATGTGGGAAGGATAGATAATAAGCAAAATAAGTAAGTTAAATATTCAGTAAAGTACTAAGGATAACAAGGTGGCATCTGAATAAAGTCCATGAAAATGATTTTGAAATGAGGGAGCATGAAAATGAGGGAGCAAGCTATGGAACAATCTGGAAGGAAAATACTCCCCGAAGGAGAGAATAAGTACAAAGGGGTAATGCAGGAGCAAGACTATTTTGTTCAAGGAAGAATGAAGAAGCCAGTAGGGCTGGAGCAGAAAGAGCTACAGGAAAGGCTGTAGAGAAGCGCTCAGAAATGTAAGGGACCCCTAGTGAAGGACTCTGTAGGTCACTAGGGGACCCTTATTGTTACTCTGAGGACAGAAGAAGCAAAGCCACCTCCTTTGTCTAGGGCTGCAAGCAAAGAACCACAAACAGAGGCATCAGCAACAGAAGTTTCTTGTCTCACAATTTTAGGGGCCAGAAGTCTGAAATCTAGGTGTTGGCAGGTTTATTCCTTCTGAGGGAGGTGAGGGAAGGATCTGTTACAGGCGTCTTTTATTGGCCTGCAGATGGTCCTCTGCTTGTTCTTGTATATTTGTGTGGTGCTCTCACGGTACCCGAACCTGTCTCCAAATTTCCCCTCTTTATAAGGACATCAGTCATATTGGATTATGGTCCACCTTAACGACCTCATTCTAAGTTGGTAATGGCCCTATCTCCAAATACAGTCACATTCTGAGGCAGTAGAGATTAGAACCTCAATATATGAATTTTGGGAGGAAAATTCAATTCAGTTCAACTCATAACAAAGGCCACTGGCGCTTTTTGAGCACAGAAGTACCGGACCTAACTATTTAAAAGAATTAGTCTGGCTTCTGTGCTGAGAATGGAAGCTGGAACATCAGGCAGGAGGCTCTTGCAATAATTCAGGCAAGAAATGGTGGTGAGAGCAATGGATAAAGCTGATGAAAGCAGTCGGGTTCCAAATACACTGTACATTGATGGTTCTCTGGGGGATCTGATGTGGAGGGTCAGAAAAGGAGCCAAGAGTAACTGCAAGTTCCCATTTTCCTATCCAAGTAGATATGCCAAGATACAGCTCCATATACATATCTGGGGTTCAGAGGGCAGATCCATCTTCAGCAAATCGTTGGTCCATGAAGCCAAGGGGCTGGAGTCTGAATAGAGGAGAGATTAAAGAGCTATGCCCCTGCCTACTTAAACATTTACAGTTTATATCTATGGAAGGAAAACAGCAAAGAATACTGAAAAGGAGCAGCTAGAAAAGCAGTATGAAAACTGGTCAAGTCCTGGAAATGAAGAAAACAAAATTATTCACAGGATCCACACAGTTAAGTGCTGCGGGAGGTCAAGTAATATGATAACTGAGAACTAACCTTTGGGTCAGTCAATGTGGAGGTCATCGGTAACCATGTGAAGAGTTTAGGTGGCAAAGAGCCAAAAGCCTGCTTGAAATGGGTTCAAGAGAAGCTGGGAACGTTGGGCTGGAAAGCATAGTCTATGTCAAGAGATCTTGTTGTGAATGGAAGGAGAGACATGGGGCAGTGGCTGGAGGGGAAAACACAGCCTATTTCTTTACTGACTGAAACGATCTAACAGGAAAAGGAAATCGATAATGCACAAAAAACAGCATTGATCATTCTAGAAATTGCTTCAGAATATCTCTCATCTTAGCGTTTTTCATTTGAAATGGGAGAATAATACCTCTTCACTTTGTCAGGATGAAATGAAATATTACATGTAATAATACATTACAAATAATACATTTGAAAGATGTTTGGAATTGCACGTATATACAATATTTGCTGAAAATGATATCTTGCCATATATGTGCAAATAAACATATATGCTATGGCTATTTTATATAGTTTTGTAAAAGTATATATAGGCCATTTGGGTTGAACTTATGGTTCATGGTTCTGTAGAAGATGAGCTATTTTGCATCTTTGTGGGTGCAGTTCTTCATTGATGGAAAGAGAAGCAGCTGTGACAAGACAAGAGGCTTGCTAGTTGTGTGGCCTTGGGCATGCTATTTAAGCTGTCCAAGATTTAATTTCCTGGCCTATACAATAGGCACAAAAATTCATACCTCAAGGGATCACTATAAGGAAATGAAAGGGTTTGTATACAAGTTTCAACATACAATAAGCATTTACTAACTTTTTCTGAATTACAGAAGTCAAGTCTCCCACATCAACCTGTTCCTCTTATAGGTTTCAAAATGATCTGCCAGTGTTTTCCAAAGGTACTTTTCTGAACCTATGTCATTTATATGATTTTAATAGTAATAATTAAAAGAAGCCCTGGTCTTCATCATGTCTTTGAAAACTGGGGCAAAATCTTGGTCTGTGCATTGTGGCTGTACACTAAACTAGCACAGTCCCAGTACTGATACAATAAGCAGATCATTACTGATAGCAGATCAGCTGTGTCTCTATAGCTCATAAGACAATGCTGCTTCTATGAAACAAATGTCCAAGTTTAATGAGAGGCCCTATATCAGTCTCTGCTACTGAAGAGATTTATTATTAGTAATTTTTGCTACAGAAGAACTAAGTGTTTCTCTGCTCCCCGTGCCCTAGGGAACAACTGCTCCATGTAAGTTATGGCTGATCCATTTGTTGGCTAAGCAAAAGGATGGACTTAAGTGTTCTTGGAGGCCACCACCATTACAGATCTATGAACTGACAATAACATGCCCTGAGGACACTGGGAAAGAGTGGAGGTAATTATTTTCTTTTCCTTTAAGGTAACTTTTTAAAGTCTATATATCACACAAAGAGTCAATCAACACCAACTTTTATATGGTGAGATGCATATACATGTATCCTAGTTTTAGAAAGACATTTATTTAAGATAGCCCAAAACTTCGGAATTAATCAACAAATTTACTAATTCTGTCTAAGGATGAACAGCCTTCTCTGAATCATTCACAATTGGAAGAGTTAAAGCTAACATCTTCTTGCTAAATTAGCCATGGAAGATACTTGACAACATGGTGCTTGCTTTATGGGGATGATAAGAATTTTTAGTGTGATAATTCCCTTTTATGGGTAAACCAGCGATGAGTTGGGAAGATAAATGCCACCATAAATGCAGCCTACTGATTTGGTGGTCATTTGGACAAGAATCTACATGACTGAGCAAATATCAGGAGTCTTTATTTTACATGCAGCTCTAGCAATTCGTGTGAACTTTAGTGATAAAAATGTCTATAATATTATTAATAAAGTAACCAAATAACTGTTGGGAAAAAACTTTACATGGATTGCTTGGGTTTCTGTGCATCTTGTGAGCAGAGTCTCTCTCTGATTGGCTTTGTTCTGGATTATCTTTCCAAGGATGTTTTTATATTAACAGCCTTAGAGGATAAAGAGACAGTGTCTCCTCCAAGACAAAGAGCAGGTTTGTTTGTAGCACTGAAAGATGCAGATAGTGTCCACCTCCAGAGTAAAGGAAAGGTGTGCTTATTGCCCAGTACAATCAAGATAATCTCCCTCAAGAGCAAAGAGTAGGCATGCTTAATGCCCATTACAAAAGATTTAGGTTCCCTAAGCTCAGGGTTCCTCTCCAGTAACACAGGCCTCTGTGTGTGCAAGTATCCCCTGGCCCTCTTTGTGTCTCTATAGGAGGCTCAGGGCTTGAGGAACCAACACAAGAAAATGCTGACATTCTAACTACTGCTACTACTGTGAGTAATAAAGCCTTTTGTCTCTGATTTAGGAGTCTTGTATCCTCTAACAGCATCCATGAGACTGTGGCAGGCTAACTTTTTAGCTTGCAAGGAGGGAAAAATCTCAAAGCCTTCAAAGTTTTGACACATCAACATAACTGAAAGGGGAGCTAAGCACGGTGGAACACGCCTGTAGTCCCAGCTACTTGGGAGGCTGAGGCAGGTGGATAACTCAAACCCAAGAATTTGAGGCTGTAGGGCACTATGATCATGCCTGAGAATAGCCACTTCACACCAGCCTGGGCAACATAGCAAGACCCTGTCTCTAAAACTAATAAAATAAAATAGGCCCCACGCGGTGACTTATGCCTGTAATCCCAGCACTTTGGGAGGCCGAGGTGGGCAGATTACTTGAGGCCAGGAGTTTGAGGCCAGCCTGGCCAACAGGGCAAAACCCTGTCTCTACTAAATATACAAAAAGTAGCCAGGTGTGGTGGCACACACCTGTAAACCCAGCTACTCAGGAGGCTGAGGCATGAGAATTGCTTGAACCCAAGAGGTGGAGGTTGTAGTGAGCCGAGATTGCACCATCGCGCTCTAGCCTGGGTAACGGAGCGAGACTCTGTCTCAAAAGAAATATAATAATGATAAAATAAATAAAATGAAAGCAGCTTTGATATTTAAAACAATATAGGCTGAAGGGTACTTAAATTGTGTGTGTGTGTGTGTGTGTGTGTGTGTGTGTATGTGATCTTCCAGGTAAATAAGGTGGTTTGGGACTTTTGATAAACTATCAAAATTACTAAAATTTTCAACAAGGCTGTCTCCACTATGGTTACATTTTAAAGCTGGTGATTATCCGCTAGATTTTTGGTTCTTAATAGGAAAGAACTATGCCTTCACTTCTGAATCATAGCTCCTTGCTCTGTGCCTGACACATAGTAGGTGCTCAACAAACATTTGTGGAACCAATGTCAAATGTAGCCGCTATAGAATGCATTTTTATTGAATAGCCACTTAATAATTTCATTTTATAATTGCTAGGCTTTAGTATTGATAATGGTATTATTAATATTTCAGGTACTAACAAAATTTGTATTTTACTATAATTTTATCAAAAACTATAGTTTTTGTTTAAAAGCTGATTAGCAAGACATGCTACATTTTCAAATGTGTTTTGATTATATTAGGCCTCATGGACTGCAATAGAGTTGGCAAATTAAGATGTTTTATTTCTCTCTTAGTTTTCCTGGCCTATGAAACAAAGACAACTGGATAAAATGAAGCTTAAATCATTTTCAACTTAAAGACTCTGTGATTCTGTGGTACTGGTCTCCAATTTTTCTCATGTAAATCTAAAGAAAATCAATAATTACTTAAAATTCATTCTCTTTTTAATTCACATTTTCTGGGATTCTCTTTCTCTCTTTAGGAAGGCATACCTGTTTTTGCGGGGGAAGGAAAATAAAAACAAAAAATAATCCACCAGGAGGGAGAATTGTACCAATGCCAGATCTTACAAGTATTTGTTGATCTTAGGCTGGCATTCTCTCCATCCATGCCACACATTTCTACGAACCCTGGTGTGTCAGCTTCTCTGTGGGTCTAGGGCCAGGATGGAGGCCAAAGCTGAAGCTGAAGGTTGGGATCTGCCCTCATAGAGTCCTCATCAGTGTTCTTTCTTCCTTTAACACCGTTGGAGTAGAACAGTAAAGAATTACATTAAGGCCGGGCACTGTGACTCACGCCTATAATCCCAGAACTTTGGGGGGCCGAGGTGAGTGGATCATCTGAGGACAGGAGTTCGAGACCAGCCTGGCCAACATGGTGAAACCCCATCTCTACTAAAAATACAAAAATTAGCCAGGCATGGTGGTGGATGCCTGTAATCCCAGCTACTCGGGAGGCAGAGGCAGGAGAATCACTTGAACCCAGGAGGTGAAAGTTTCCGTGAGCCGAGATCGTACCACTACACTCCAGCCTGGGTGACAGAGCAAGACTCCGTCTCAAAAAAAAAAAAGAATTACGTTAAATACTCTAAATAACTGTTAAGAATATTGTTGTGAATGAAAAATTCAGTTTAATGGTTAAGAGCAAGGAGCTTGGAATCAGGTAGATCTTAGAGCTAACCTGGAAATTAAGCCTATGCCGCAGGGCTGTATGAGGAAGAGATTTAATAATATCTGTTGTGGCCTTAGCACACTACAGCTACATAAAAAGGATTCAGAAATCTTGATTACAGCTATGACTATTTCATGTATTATTCATGTGCTATGTAGGCCTGCCAGAGACATGTTTGCCCTCCACGTGGCATGGGGTAGGGTGGGAATGGGGTCGAGCGGAGGCAAGCAGAGGAGTCTGGGGTAAAGGAGTAAACAAAAGCTGTGAGTGGTAGGTGGGTTGAAGAAAGCTCTGAACTAAGGTAATGACTCCGCATCTGGAGGTTCTGGTTTTTATTTCTACATGTGCATGGGAGACAATAATTCTCATAAAGATTAATCACTCCACAAGTGTTTTGAATCAGAAAATAATGAAGAACAGAACCTGGGTTCTGGCTTCAAAATTTGCTATAGCCCATCCGAGGGTTGTTCATAAGCTGTATTCTTAGAGGATTATTGTGCTAATTCCATTAGAACTAATTTTTCTTTCTTTGAAAACTGCGTTGTGCATTATCAGGCTGAAATCTAACAGAACTATGCTGTCAAACATTCTGTACAGCAAACAATGATGTAGAAACCTCAGAGTAATCTCTAAACAAGAAATTCCTGGGATTCTGCAGACAAAGAGTGAGGTACCCAGTGTAGGAAGGGACTGACTTATCCCATCCTTGACTTGTTAGGCCCTGACATGGAGAAGTTAAGCTCCAGAGCTTTTTCAGTGCAAAACACTCCATTTCCATTAATTCCTTGGAATTTGTGATACATGGGAGATAAGTAGCATGTGCACTTCTGCATGTCTGTGTTGTGCATGTATGTGCATTGTGCGTGCATGCATGAACCTAGGTAGAAGACCATAAGAAGTGTATAGAAGAGGAAAACTCTAAGAGGAAACACTACCAAGGTTCATGTTGAAAGGAATACTGAGTCAATGTTATTCTAGGCAGTACACACAAATTTCAACTTAGAAACTGGCAGGTTGATTATATTTTTCAGATGAGCAAAGTGCATACTTTCAGAATGATGGAAGACTATTTCAACATTAATTTTAACAAGTCTTTATTGATGAAAAAATGCCAGGCTCACCCAGATTGAGCTGAACCACCACCATTTGATCTGGAAAGAACACATTCTCAAGGGACCAGGCCACTCCCTGGTGAGCCAGCCTGTATTTTGGGGAAGAGATGGTTTATTTGTGAAATGATATGGCATGAGCCACAAATCTATTAGATTTTTTGCACTGCTTTATTGCAGATTATTTGGGCAAACTCCACTACCCCTTTCTGAAAGCCATGAAGCATCCACAGCCAGCCAGCCTTCACAGTGCAAGAAAGAAATACTTGACATCGTCAAGCCTGACTCAGGAGTCAGCAACTCAGGTTTCAAACTGACTTTGGCAATTTACTGACAACTCTTTGCCTTCATTTTCCTGTCTGTGAAACAGTTTTGCTCACTTCGCTACCCTTAGAATAAATTCTACAATGTCTATGAATCAATTTAAGCCCCTTCCTAGAATGACAACTGTTGGAGGCTGTTTCAAGGGTGTTCGTCTAGCCCAAACCTCACTTTTCTGAAAGAATTGCCTCCTCCTGCACAGGACTGGGCACCGGGAGCCAGATCAGTCAAATGATGCTAGCCCCTGGCCATAGTTACTTGAGTCAAAGGTGGGTCAAGGAAGCCAATCTCTAATTAAGCTGGACCTACTAGTGTCTGTCTCTCTTGGGGCAGGTCAGTTGATTGGGAGCCTGAGACTGGGGAATGATGCAGACACAAGGGTTAGGCAGCACATTTCTGACACCCTTCCAGAAAAGCAGGAAAAAACAGTCTACAAAGAGAGAAAAATGATGCTGATATCCAGAGAGAAGTTGGGATGAGCAGCTGCTTGACCCCCAGGGAGTGATGCTGGGAGGCATTGCCTTGGTTCCTGACTCTACTCCAGTTCTTCATCCAGACCTTCTGCTCCTCTAACCTCATATCTTTTCAACAAATCCCACTTTTTAGCAAACACTCCTTGGTGAGTTTCTGCTACTTGGAACCAAATGATCCCAAGCCTGAAATCACATACTCCTCTGAGTTGCCTATCAGAAAAGCTAGCAATGTCATTGACAGATAGGGTCCTTTGCGGGAACACTGTTGCAGCTGGAGGTCATTATCCTGAGTTAGTGCAGGAACAGAAAACTAAATATCACCTGTTCTCATTCATAAGTGGGAGCTAAACATTGCATGCTAATGGACATAAAGATGGGAATAATAGATGCTGGTGACCACTACATGGGGGAGGGAGGTCACCAAGGGCTGAGAAACTAACTTTTGGGTACTATGTTTAGTACCTGGGTGATGGGATCATTCATACCCCAAACCTCAGCATCACGTAATATACCCATGTAACAAGCCTGCACATGTACCCCCTGAATCTAAAATAAAAGTTGAGCCGGGCGTGGTGGCTCACGCTTGTAATCCCAGCACTTTGGGAGGCCGAGGTGGGCGGATCACGAGGTCAGGAGATCGAGACCACGGTGAAACCCCGTCTCTACTAAAAATACAAAAAATTAGCCGGGCGTGGTGGCGGGCGCCTGTAGTCCCAGCTACTGGGAGAGGCTGAGGCAGGAGAATGGCGTGAACCCGGGAGGCGGAGCTTGCAGTGAGCCGAGATTGCGCCACTGCACTCCAGCCTGGGCGACAGAGCGAGACTCCGTCTAAAAAAAAAAAAACAAAACAAACAAACAAAAAAAAAGTTGAAATTATTTTTAAAAAAGGATTATTAACAAGACCTTTTTATTTAAAAAAATTCTTTAACATTCTTTCAGAACAAAACATTAGCTTCCAGCTTGTTCTTGGACATTCTTGTCTGTTAAGGTTGAGCCCATTTAGGCAAATTACCCTAACATGCAACTGAGCAGAATTCTCAACAGAAATCCAGGGCTCGGCTATTAGTAGAGTTTTAATTTTTGTTATAGCATTGAAAGATGACCATTCTCAAACCACTACACAGCTAAGCTGGGTTTTGACTCCTTGACAACTGCATAGCAAACTGGTCCACATGAGGAATTCTGGCTCTATTAATTAGCTGTGGCTGCTCCATGTCAGTGGGTAAAATGTGGATGTCATTCAGGGTGCAGATGGCCAATCCAAATGATACTTTCAATGGCATGAAATGAGGCAAAAGAACTTGAAATTGAAATAAGAAGCAGCCTACCACCACCGTCCAGCCTTCACTGGAGGTGTGAGAAGCCAGGCCGTTTCTGTTCACAGGGAATTTAGGTGAATCATGACCATTTCTGTCCGCGTGAGGTTGAAAGTGAAACCCTATTCAACCCTCAAGATTTGCTCAACCAAGGGCTGATTATGGTGGGAAGCAAAGAACAGAATTTACTCATCAATAGTCCTAGACCTGTAGGCAGAAACCTTTTCCTTTGTGGTATCTGGCTCATCATCATCAAAGAGTGTGTTTCTCTGTGTGTGTGTGCGTCTCTCTGCCTCTGGTCTTTCTCATTTTATCTGTGTGTGTGTGTGTGTGTGTATACACACACACACGTATAAAACACATATGTATAAATTGTGTATATATAATACATATATACAGTATATATGTATATATTATGCAGGGCCAAATGATTATTATCAAAGAGATTATTAAAAATGCTGTTTTATCCTGCAACTTCTCAAAGAGATGAAGCTTCCAAATTGATATCTACAAGAGCTGTTGTCCTGTAGGTGCTATGAAGTACTCATATTTCCCCACAGAAGAAGTGTGGTTAGTAGGAAAATGAAAGTATTTTGAATTTCTCTTCACTGGAACTTAAGGGGGAAACCCAAGAGACATGCCTTGCTTCTTTCCCCCAGGGCTCCAGCTGAGGACACCCTGTCATCAGAACATGCCTGCCCCACAGAGCAGCTGCAGGGAAGACCCTTCCCATATCCCGGCCTCCCCAGTCTGTTCTCCTGCTGATCCCTGCCTTGTTAACTGGATAGCAGGTGCTCCCTCATCTAGCCAGCGACAAGCAGAGGTCATTCTTCTAAGAAGTGTCAAGAATCATTCCTTCTCTAGAAATGTCACCAGAGTCCCATGTGAAACAATAAGAGGGACATTGATTTAACATTTAGGCATTTTGATTTTAAGGGCTTGTACCTATGGTATTTGTTTATGCTGGGGCTTCCTGAGTCCCTAGATAACCTTTCCAGTCATTTGGGGCTGAGTGATGATCAAAAGTGTATTACAAACAGGACTTCTCATCAGTTTATTAAAAATTCGCCCATCTTGGAAGATCAGTCAACTTCAACATAAGAAGATCCATTTTTGGGGATCTGGCTTAGCTCACAAGTAAAGTGGGCTTTCTGCAAAGTGAGTGTGTAAATGGCCAAATTTAACATAAACTCCAGTGGGCTGTGCAAGCCGCTCACTGGAGCAGCTTGCTCAGTGGCTATTCATTCTGATAATTAATGAGTCTTATTTTGAACTGCAGTGGCATTGTATAAACATGGATGTTTTTTCCTTCTGCTTTATTAAGAAGGAAGAAAATAAACCCACTGGCAACAAATGAACGAATATGTTATATTTTTTAATATCCACAGCCTTACCCACAGAAAGTTTATTATATAATGGACTCTCAGAATGAATTTTAATATATGCCTTTGGATCACTTATCTTACAATTATCACCACAGGGATTTTCATGGAAAAATAACATTTTCTGGCCAGGCATGGTGGCTCACACCTATAATCTCAGCACTTTGGGAGGCCGAGGTGGGCGGATCACCTTAGGTCAGGAGTCTGAGACCAGCCTGGCCAACATGATGAAACCCCACCTGTACTAAAGTTACAAAAAATAGCCGGTGTGATGGCAGGCACCTATAATCCCAGCTACTGGGGAGGCTGAGGCAGGAGAATCGCTTGAACCCAAGAAGCAGAGGTTGCAGTGAGCTGAGATTGCACCTCTGCACTCCAGCCTGGGTGACAGAGTGAGACTCCATCTCAAAACAAAAAAGAAAAGAAAAAACATTTTCATGGCAACCCCTGATATGTCTATTCCCCATGGAGTATGCAGCCATCCCTTCACTCCAGCCTCCCACTGTTTTACATGCCTTATACTGAGGCAGTCGTTATTTGGTATTGTCATCACTGGCTCAGTGACGTACAGTGTCATCACTGTACATCCCCTTCAATAACCCATTAAGTCCTTGAAATAAAAATAAAACCTTCCTCCTTTATGCTTGAATTACTAGTCCTTAGCAATCAGTACATATCTATAATAAAGAATTGTTACATAAAAAAGCAAATTTACCAATACAAAACCATGTTATACAATTTTAAAAACCCTAAAATTATGATAAAATTAAGTCTAAATGGCAAAAAAGAAACAGAAATAAAAACAACTAAATTTGTAGATCTTTCATTCTCATCTGATGTCAGTTCTTTCTCCAATAAGCAATGGGTGGCTGAAAGGTACGCATGGCATCCTTATTGGTAACAATGCATCAAGTGGAAGGAACACCATGCAAACAAGAATGCATTCTTGGTAAACTTGAGTTTTCTCTCAGATTTTTATAAATTCAGACGTAATTGAAGGAATTCCATTCATTTCCAGAGTAGCTCAGATAGTATTTTCTGGAAGAGATCTCTATCAGGATGAAATGACACCATTTCTTTGAGCTAAGTTCAAGTATTTTAAAACATGCTGCATTTACCACTTTTGAAAGTCCAAAAACAGTGGATTCAAAAAGAAAACAAACAAACAAACAAACAAATCACCCCCTGCCCCACACAAAAACAGACAAGCAAAAAAACCATGAAGCTTTTCCTCCTGAATGAGACATTGCATTTGGTGCAATTCTTTGCTTTTTTCCATCTTGTTGTGATTATGGTTTTCACCAAGTGACGTTCCTTTCTGTAGTTATTTCTCTCCATGCCCATGTATCTCCTCTGGTAACCTGAGGCTTGTTTTGATGGAGTGTGTTGACCATGGTCAAGGCCAGAGGAAATAAGCCCCTAGTCTTCACTTCAAAGTTTAAAAAAGTTGTTTCCTGAATCCTAACAAAGATTGTTTTTTCAAACATCTTGCTAAGAGAAAAAAAAAACACACCATTTGAGGAGCTTCATATTGGAAAGAGTCTTCATAATGGACTCTTGCTTCTTCCCCCTTAAGGAGACAAAGCAGAAACTGTGTTCCCCAAACAGTCATGCAAATAAGATCCCCTCATTTTTGTCTTCTGCTCCAATATCTCTGGACTGGGATAGAATCTGGTGGCCTATACCGCTGGATGAAAAATAGCAATTTGATGATGTCCTGTATCTAGGGAAGAGTTTCAGGGAATGTTGTCTGTTTGTCTCTGGATTGCACTTAACTTGAGCATAGCACAGTGGACACAAAGCGCAAGTAAGCTACACTGTACTGGATGCCTACCTTGAACTTGTGTTATTGATGTGGGTTTTCATCCAGAAGAAGAGGGGGATAGGTTGGAGAGGAGGGTAGATGATTTTTCTCTCCATGTCTCACTTGAACTTCATCAATTTATACCTACTTGATCCCAGCATCAATTAAAGCAGTGGGAAGGGGGAATGCTATGTGGGAATATAAAGCAATCACACAATCATAGAATAAGGCTGGGGAAGGGACCATAAAGCATTTCTATTCTACCCAACAATCTACAGTCTAAACTATTCATAACATCTCTGCCAAGCCATTACCTGGTGTCTAGGTATAATTACAGTTCACAGGGCAGCACACTCTAAGTGTGGATACCACTGTACTGAGAAGGATGCCATGTACTCAAGAGGACCCCCCACACTTAGAGGTGTAGAAGTTTGGGCCAGAGATGCTCACTCTCCTGACCGTGGGCTTTTTATGCTGATAATCTGGTTAGATCACTGGTCAGAATGCTGGATGACATTTTCTATCTTTAGTTCTTGCGATTCCAGGAAGCCTTATTTACTACATGGTCAGCCTTATTTACTACGACATCTCAGCCATCTGCAGGAGGTTTGTTCCAGGATCCTCCCTCACCCCCATACTGAAATCTATGGATGCTCATGTCCTGCATCTGGCCATGTGAAACCCATGGATATGAAAAGTCAGCCCTCAATATCCATGGATTCCACATCCCACAAATACTGTATTTTCAATCCTCAGTTGGCTGAATTCGTGTATGTGGAACCCGCGGATATGGAGGGCTGACTGCACTTTCCTGTGCAAGCAAAGCTTAAGATGAGGTGAGAAAAAAGCCAAATGATCTGCAAACGTTTGTGGTCAGCACTTCCGCTGGCTCCGTTTCCAGGTTTTTTTCTTTTCTTCTGCCACATGTCACCGTGACAAGCCACTCTAGGAGGCCTGTCAAACTGCTCTGTGCTCTGATTTGTGGCCTAACCTTTGTTGAGGGATTGTTTGTCCTACCAGACATCTTCACAGCCTGCTCTAGGCCGCAGATGTGGATACTTGGACTTCCTTCCTTGATGCTAATTTGGTCATTGCAACCCATGGACACCACTACCCAACCAGCCCCATTTCTTTCTCTTCCTTCTGTTTATTTTCAGTCATAGAGTTTGCCAGTATGATGGTAAAATATTTATGTATTTTGTATTTTTAAAGAGTCAATTAAAATAGAGTGAGCCATTACTTTCTTCTGAGGTGCTGAGAACCTTTCAATCAACAAGTATCTACTGAGCTCCTCCATGTGCCAGGCATTGTTTCCCTTAGAAGTCCAGTTGATTTGTTTTTTCAAATCCCACCTTTTCTTTGAAATACATTTTTTTTTTAAATTGACAAATCTTTTCCTTTTTAAACATCATTTTAATGGTGTGTTTAGGTGACTCTTCTGCTCCCCTCGATCACAAATATGTCAAGAGACAGAGGAATACAGTCTGTTCTACACCAAGGAGGTAGTTGGCACTCAACCAATAAGTGATGTGGAACCAGGGAGCCCTTAGAAAGCACACTTATTAAGGCAGAGATGAATGCTCAGGCTTCCAGCAACGGGTCTGTGTGAGGCTCCTTCAGAAAGAAGAGCTACAGCTTCTTATCATCCCTTCATTTCAGCAACCAGACTTCCCCTGTGGCTTCTAAAACCCAAATTCCTTTCTTTCTACTTCATAGCTCACCGGTGACTAATCATAATATAAATGCATCTTTTAAGCTGTAAATAACCTTGGAGATGCCAAAACTCAGAGATGCATTAAATCACAAGGAACATTAATATGGAGCCAATAGCAGAATCTAGGTCTCCCAGCTATCAGCACATCCTGCTATACTAACATGAATCCAAGGATCCACCAGGAAACAGACTCTGAAAGACTTCTCTTTATCATTTGCTGACAAAGTGGAAGTCTAAGAAATGCTTCTTAGCTAGACAGATGCTCAATGTATTCTCTAACACTCCTGGCTTCTCCTCCCATGTGAACTAGGGTCACCGTAACCTGAAGGAAACACTTCTTAAATCTTAGTTCTAGGAGGTTTCGTTCACACTTCGACCTCAACAGTGGCAGGTTGCCAGTTTCCCTCTTTCAGGCATAATGTGATCAGGGGATCCTTGGGATGACTGGCTATTGTCTCATGAGGCAAATGTGCTGCTTCTTAGAAGAACCCTGATAAAAGGAGAGGCAGAGTCACATCAAAGGCAGCACTGTACAGCACTTTGGGAGGCTGAGGCGGGCAGATCACCTGAGGTCAGGAGTTCAAGATCAGCCTGGCCAGCATGGTGAAACACTGTCTCTACTAAAAATACAAAAATTACCCAGGCGTGGTGGCAAGTGCCTGTAATCCTAGCTACTTGGGAAGCTGAGGAAGGAGAATGGCTTGAACCCAGGAGGTGAAGGTTGCAGTGAGCCGAGATCATGCCACTGCATGCCAGCCTGGGCGACAGAGCCAGACTCTGTCTCAAAAAAAAAAAAAAAACAGCACCATGGAGTGCAGGCAATCAGGGGGTGCACAGTGTGGGTGTGCAGAGAATTGAAAAGCAATAACATTGACCAGCAGTCTGTCTGCTCTTTACTGTCACCATGTGCCAGAAAACGTAAAGAATGCCAGTGATAAAACACTCCTTCCTGAAATATTTTTTTCACCAATGCTCTAACATTTAGAACAACGGCTGAATTTACATATAAAAGTTAATTTTACATATAAAAAGTGTGACTCTACTTATAATGAATGCAGAGAACTTCAGTTTCCCAGTGGCTCTGATCCGCACAGACTTGGCTATGCATGTATGCATGTGTTTTTTTCCAGAGTTTGTGGCTAGCTGTTTGGAATCGTTCAAGCTTTGGTAGCCCTGTGTGTCTCTGTTTCCTATGGCACTATGTACTCATGTGCATAAATATTAGATTCAAAATAAAAAATGATATAACAATGATAGTGTATTAGTCTGCTCAGGAAGCCATAAGAAAATATATCACAGATGAGGTGGCTCAAACAACAGAAATTTATTTTCTCACTTTTCTGGAGGCAGGAAGGCCAAGATCAAGGTGTCAGCAGAGTTGGTTTCTGCTGAGGCCCCTTTCTTGAGCTTGTGAACTGCCGCCTTCTCTCTATGTTTTCTCATGGCCTTGTTTTCTGAGCACACGCAGAAAGAGAGAGGGCTGTGGTGTCTCTTTTTCTTATGAGGACACCAGTCCAGATTAAGGCCCTACTCTAACAACCTCATTTAAACTTAACTATTACCTTTAAAGCCACATCTCCAGATACAGTTGCATTGGATATTAGGGTTCCAGTATGTGAATTTAGGGGCTGTGGGGACACAATTTAGTTCATAACAAATAGTGCATGTAAAGAATAAAACAGCCAGGCATGGTGGCTCATGCCTGTAATCCCAGCACTTTGGGCAGCCCAGGGAGGCGGATCACCTGAGGTCAGGAGTTCGAGACCATCCTGGCCAACATGATGAAACCCTGTCTCCACCAAAAATACAAAAATTAGCCAGGTGTGGTGGCGTGTGCCTGTGGTCCCAGCTATTCGGGAGGCTGAAGCAGGAGAATCGCTTGAACCTGGAAGGCAGAGGCTGCAGTGAGCCAAGATTGTGCCACTGCACTCCAGCCTGGGCAACGGAGCGAGACTCCATCTCAAAAAAAAAAAAAGAACAAGAAACAGAACCATAATTACTTCAATTCTATCATTTGTTGTAACTATGCAGTGTTTTAATTTGTGTTTACAGTTAAAAAAAAAAGAGTACAAATTGCAAAGTGTTAAATTTTTGTTTGCTACGTGCAAATTTTTTTCATACCCAAAGTATTTTACTGCTTTGAAATAACACCTTTAACATTTAAATTTATTTTTCTTTAGAAATTGTCACTCCTGGCCAGGCGTGGTGGCTCATGCCTGTAATCCCAGCACTTTGGGAGGCTGAGATGTGTGGATCACAAGGTCAGGATATCGAGACCAACCTGGCCAACATGGTGAAACCACGTCTCTACTAAAAATACAAAAATTAGCTAGGTGTGGTGGCGCATGCCTGTAATTCCAGCTACTGGGGAGGCTGAGGCAGGAGAATCACGTGAACCCAGGAGGCAGAGTTTGCAGTGAGCCAAGATCGCGCCACTGCACTCTAGCCTGGTGACAGAGCTAGACTCCATCTCAAAAAAAGAATAAGAAATTGTCACTCCTATAATTGCACTTGTTATTAAACTGAAATATATTGTTCTTTATTGCTACAAACATGTATGAGGTTGGTGCAGAAGAAATTGTGGTTTTGGCCATTACTTTCAGTAGCGAAAACCGTAATAGCCTTTGCACCAACCTAATAGGTTTTCCACCCTTTGCAAAAATCATACGTTAATTTAAAAAATTTTAGTCCACAACTTGATTCCTTTCTTGTATTGTAAAATGTTAAACTTGTTTTGACTGGCTCAATAGTGGCCAGGAAAAAAAAATTTTTTCACTGTATTTCTTTACCAAGCATTTTTATTTTGTCATTGTATGTCAAATACCCACTGAAAGCAACAGAGGAGAGGCTCTTGGTCGTAACTAGACAGGACAATGAAAGGAAGCTTAGCAAGTCATCCTTCTGGGGTCCTGAGACCTCATGTTATCCTAGGTAAGTTTTCTGTGCAGAAACGTGGCCAAGTTCTTTTTTTCTTGTATGTGGGGCCTGGGGAAAGTGAACAAATATTCCCATCCGCTCAGGGCTCACTCCCATTTTCTTCCCGTTTAGGCCTTGCCTGACCCATCAAAGGCATTGAGCACATACCTACGGGTACCCCAGCCCACAGGTGCATGCCATAGTCACCCCAAGAGACAGCCCTGGGCCACCCTCTCAGGCCTGCGGGGTGCACCTCAGCAACAAAGGCTGCCCTCAGGAGGACTGACCTTGGAAATAGGCTCACGGCTGTCAGGTTGGGGAATCCTGGGGATCGCATACCTGGATCCTGGTGGGTAGGGCTTGAATCAAGCACTTCTCTTGGCCCTACAGCCTCTTCACACTGTAGAAGAGGCCGGCAAACCTGGTCATCTAGGCCCGAAGGAGTTACTATTGTGGGCAATGCATGTTCACTGGTGGATGTGATTAGTTTGGAAATGCGGGTTGTGCATGGTATACTAATATTTTGCAAAATTTTCTCGTTACCAGCTCCTTGCATCACCTACGTGATGGATCTTAGGTGTTGAGTTACTTACACAGGATCCCAGGAACTGCCATAAGAAAGCCATTGAAAATCTTCCAGCAGCTTGATTCTCCGTATGACAGGGAGAACTTGATACTTGATGGCTTATTTCATTTTTTGTTTGTTTGTTTGAGACAGAGTCTTGCTCTGTCACCCAGGCTGGGGTGCAGTGGTGCTATCTCGGCTCACTGCAACCTCCGCCTCCTGGGTTCAAGCGATTCTCGTGCCTCAACCTCCCAAGTAGCTGGGATTACAGGCATGTGCCACCACACCTGGCTAATTTTTGTATTTTTAGTAGAGATAGGGTTTCACCACGTTGGCCAGGCTGTTCTTGAACTCTTGGTCTCAAGTTATCCATCCACCTCAGCCTCTCAAAGTGCTGGAATTACAGGCATGAGTCACCACGCCCAGCCCTTGATGGTTTATTTCTGACTCTACAACAGCTGTTTGGGAACCCTATAGACCGAGGTTGAGAGAGACACACAACCTTTTCCTAAAAGATAAAAACACAGCATATTTTTTCTTCTTCCGGTATTTGAACCAAAATTACATGAACATAAACAAAGACTACTCTTCAAGTACTCTTTATTCAGTCTGCATCTATATTTGTGTTTATATACATGTTCGTGCATGTGTGCACCTGTGCACTGTGGTACAGAAGTGCACACACGTGTGTGTTTGTACCTTTGGCTCCCAGAAGTCCCACTGAGAGTGATCTGTTTTGAATACTGATGCCTGTTCGGGTGAGACTTTTTTTATCTTAAAGGTATAAGTAGAAGCTGTGAAAAGGTACAGATCAGAGACTATAACATCCCCTAAGGAACTTTTCAGAGGTTTACACTTCATGCGCCAGACTCCCTTATTTCAGGATAAGTATTTGACATGCTTTGTTACCTGATTAAACCTGCATGTGTTTTGTTCTGGCTTATTACTGTCTGAGGCATTGTGTTGTGAAATGAAAATTACTGGCATTTGCCTGCCAAATGCAGTGATTCAGAGAATTATGAATTAGGATTCTTTAATTACAGAGATCAGCACCTGATAGGTTAATTTCAAAAGCAAAGCTAACTACATGTGCTGTATTTATTTTCAAACTAATTCTATTGAATTACATTTTATTTAAAAGGTTTCATTGGTCCCCATTAATAAATAGTATTGTAACAAGAGAACAAAAAACAATAAACAAAATGCTTTGTTAAGACTCGATATAATTTCACCTGGGCTGCATAATTAAGAAGAAAATTAGATTTTCATGAAATAGAATTCAAACACCAGTGATTCTTTTGGTACATTAAAATAGTACCCTTATTTGATAATATTATAGACTCCTCTTATATTTCAGTTGAAAATATTTAGCTTCATGGCATTAGATGGTTTTGTTTGAGAACACATAAAACATGGTGATTTGTGGGAAAAAGAGAGAAGATTCTGCTTTAAGCCCATATTATTTTCTCTATCTTCCACTGATGTTTAGATACTAAAGAAATTGCTACAAATGATGTCTAATTTTTTATTTTATAAACCATTTTGTTATAGTTAATAGATGTTAAATTGAAGCAACAGTAACAATTTAGTGTGACAGTCTACCAAGGCAACTTCTTGTTTTGTTTGTTTGTTTTGTAGTTCCCAGTGTCTACTGTTGCCATCTTTATGTCCGTGAGTACCCAATGTTCCCACTTATAAGTGAGAACATGAGGGATTTTGTTTTCTGTTTCTGTGTTAATCCATTTAGCATAATAGTACAATGGCTTCCAATAGCATCCATGTTGCTGCAAAGGGCATGATTTCCTTCCTTTTATGGATGTGTAGTACTCCATGGTGCATATGTACCATATTTTTTAACCTAATCCACTGTTGATGGGTACCTAGGTTGAGTTTATGTCTTTGCTGTTGCGATAGGGCTGTGATGCACGTGCATGTGTCCATTTAGTAGAACGATTTGTTTTCTTGTGGATATATACCCAGTAATGGGATTGTTGGGTCAAATGGTAGTTCTGTTTTAAGTTCTTTGAGAAATCTCCAAACTGCTTTACACAGTAGCTGAACGAATTTACATACTAACAACAGTGTGTAAGCATTCCCTTTTCTCCACAGCCTCGTCAGCATCTATTTTTTTGATTTTTTAATAATAGACATTCCGACTGGTGTGAGATGGGATCTCATTGTGGTTTTGATTTGCATTTTTCTGATGATTAGTGATGTGCAGCATTTTTTCATGTTTTTTTTGGCCACTTGTATGTCTTCTTTTGAGAAATGTCTGTTCATGACCTTTTGTCATTTTTTTTAATTGGGTTATTTGGTTTTTGCTTGTTAAATGGCTTACATTGTTTGTAGATTCTGGATAGTGGATCTTTGTTGGATGCATAGTTTCTGAATATTTTCTCCCATTCCATAGGTTGTCTGTTTAGTCTATTGATAGTTTCTTTCACTGTGCAGAAGTTCTTTAGTTTAAATAGGTTCTATTTGTCCATTTTTGTTTTTGTTGCAGTTGAAAACTTAGTCAAGAATTACTTGCCAAGGCTGATGTCCAGAATGGTATTTACTAGGTTTTCTTCTAGGAGTTTTATAATTGTAAGTCTTACATTTAAATCCTTAATCCATGTTGAGTTAATTTTTTTATATGGTGATGGTGAAAGGTAGGGGTCCAGTTTCATTCTTCTGTACATGGCTAGCCAGTTATTCCAGCACCATTTATTGAATAGGAAGTCCTTTCTCCCCATTGCTTGTTTTGTCAAAGATCAGGTCATTGTAGGTGTGCAGCTTCATTTTAGGGGCCTCTATTCTGTTCCATTACTCTATGTATCTGTTTTTGTACCAGTACCATGCTGTTTTGGTTACTGTAGCCTTATAGTATAGTTTGAAGTCAGGTAATGTGATGCTTCTGGTTTTGTTCTTTTGGTTAGGATTGCTTTGGCTATTTGGGTTCTTTTTTGGTTCCATATGGATTTTAGAATAGTTTATTCTAGTTTTGTGAAAAATGGCAATGATAGTTTGATATGAAAAGCATTGAATCTGTAGATTGCTTTGGGCAGTATGGCCATTTTAAGAATGTTGAGTCTTCCAGTTCATGAACATGGAATGTGTTTTCATTTGTTTTTGTCATCTGCGACTTCTTTTAGCAGTGTTTTATAGTTCTCTTTGCAGAGATCTTTCATTTCCTTGGTTATGTGTATTCCTAGGTATTTTATTTTTCTTGTGGCTATTTGAAATGGGATTGCATTCTTGATTTGGCTCTTAGCTTGAATGTTATTGGTGTCTAGAGATGCTACTAATTTTTGTACCTTTATTTTGTATCCTGAAATTTTACTGAAGTTTTTTGTTGTTGCTGTTGTTTGTTTGTTTGTTTAGAGGAGGCAGCAAGTACAGTGTGGGGAAAGTTAGAGAAACCAAGGCAGGTTCTCAGCCTTCCTGTACTATTCTGAACAGTCTGGCTCTTGGCCCAAAATTGCACTCCCCAATCAGCAAATTGAAAGCCTAGAATTAAATAATCCATCCTCCAAGAATGTAGTTTAGCCTGCCAGCTCTTACCCATCACATCGCAAACATTACCATCTTATATGGTACTCTCCTTAAGACAAAGTGTGGTAAGTATAATTTTTGATACACGTACTTCTCCAACAGAGGTAGCTTCTTCATACATATCTGCTAATGTGTTTGATGGCAGTGATTGAAAACTGATGTCTGCAGGCAAACCTTGGTGAGGTGTAGTATGAAAATAGTGCTTTGGCCACCCCATCGCCATGTGGTAAGCAGATCTGTCTAATAATCGGGTCTAGTTGGAAATATAAATATGAAGGTCAGATAAAATATGCGAGCTGAAGATATAGTAGTTTCACATCCCTACTGGATATATGTATCACACCTACAGGTATTATGCAAAGATATGGAATAAATGGGGTTTCCCAAAGAGAAAGGGTTAAACATTAGAAAAGGCCTAGGCTGAAACTCCAGAGTGAAACACATTTTAAATAGTAGATAAGCTCAGTGAAGGAGTCTGAGAGAGGTACAAAGAAAACCAGGAGATAATGGTGATAGAGAACTCAAGAGAAAACAGTTCCAAGGAGGAGGAATAGGTCTGCTCATTCAACTTTTTTTTATTTAATAAAATTTAATTTAGCTGGGCATAGTGGCTCAAGCCTATAATCCCAGCACTTTGGGAAGTCCAGCTGGGAGAATCCCTTGAAGCTAGGAGTTCTAGACCAGCCTGGGCAGCAAAGCAAGACCCTGTCTCTACAAAATATTTAAAAATTGGTGAGGCATGGTGGTGTGCACCTGCTTCTTTAAAAGAATCAGTGTGTGGACTCATAGCCTGAGGATCTAAGATCTAAGCTATTTATTTTTAAAGGGTATATCCTTTATACTTATTTTAAGTTTTTTTCTTCATTCCAAGCAAGGCATACACATCATAAAAATGTTTTGAAGATCCAGAAAGTAGAGCCAAAATAAGAAGTTTAAGTCTTCCTCTACTCCCATTACCCAGAGGCACAAACTGTCAACAGTTTCTAAATTTATTTCCTCTGGTGGTGGTCTTATATTTTATTTGAGATGCCTCTATGCTTTTTAAGAACTGTGCTTTTTTAAGCATATGTATGCTAACCCATAATTTCCTAAGATTCTCCCCAGAAGCAACACATCTTGGGTGCTTCTCAAGCATGTTCCCAGAGAATATATTATCTAGGTTATTATTTAAATGATTTTCAAGTGAAAGAAAACTGCAAAATGTTAACAACTTTTGCATTTTAATATAATGTGAATGCAAGCACAGAAATATTGTAGGTAAAGTGCAGGCTTCTTTTCCTTTGGAAACTCTCGTTTTACATAATTCTCCAAGGTGACATTCCTTTGGAAACCCCTTCAGACACAATATTATTCCCTTCCTCTCTTCTGCCCAGGGTCTTTGCTAACCCTTCATACACAGTGCACAGGCTCCTCATCCCCAGATTATTGACACTCAAAGGAAGACATGCCTACCCCAAAATGAATAGGTGCACCTTACTTTGATATTGGGGTTCCCTGTGACTGTTCTTTGATTCTGCACTGTGATATCCTTTGCAGGTAAGCTCACCTTATGTGTAGCATTAAATTAGCCTCACTTCTTGGGATGGTATACAAGATAAACTCTCTTTTTACCAAATTCTGATCATCAAAATAAAGTTCAAGTTTTGGAAGGATACTTTTTAAACTGTTATATTATTTCTTTAAAATGACCACAACACAATAAAATTTTCTGGCCATTTGCACAACATGAATTTTTGTGGCCTTTTCTAGGAACTAAAGGAGAGAAAATTAAAGACCATGTAAAGTTATGTATTAGTTTATATTTACTTTTGAAGCACTTATTGTATGTTTCTATTTCTGATTTATAACCATATGATAAGAACTTCCATCTTTATATATATTTCCTAGTTGTTTTAAAGGTACTGAGGCCGTACTATACTAAGCCTTCCAATAAGAACATATGTTGGAACTCGGTTCTTGGTTTAACATAAATTCTGAGATTCTGTGAATACTAAAGTGACCCAAGGCAAATGAGAGAGAGATACTTCTTAACAGTAGAGCATGATGCTACAACTTTTCTGTGGTTTTGCTTCTTTTTATTTTAAGAACAACATATAATGGAAAGCAAATGTTTTTTAAAAAATCGTTTTGTGAATTTTCTTCCCATTTTAATAACCAGGTCAGATGAGTTGCATGAATGATTGAATTATAAAAGTGGTTATTGTATAATGAGTGCTGTTTAGAAATACTGACATGTAAATTACTGAGTTAGTGGTCTCAAATAGTTAAACTCATTCATTAGAAAAGAAATAAAAACTGTGTTTTGCATATGTCAGACTGTTCTCAGCACCAAGAGATATTCATACAGAGCCCTTCATCTTCACCATCAAAAGATTCACAGCCTGCTGGGCGAGGCAACACGTAGACAACCAACCTGATAGTGTCACTGCTATTGGCATATGCGTAAGGAGAAATAAATTCTGCCTGGAATCTTGGAGGAGGTTCTACTGAGAAAATAAAGGTTATTCTATATTTTACAGAAAGAGGGAGACTCTGGAAGTGAGGAAAGATATTCAAGCTGGGGGCGCCAAGGGTATTGAGGCCTGACTCTGCTTTGATTGTCAGTCTGGAGATGAGGATGGAGCTCAGACGAGAGTAGTTATTTATACGTCAAGCTACATCACCCTGCACGGTGAGAGGTGAAGCCAGCTGGGCTTCTGGGTCGGGTGGGGACTTGGAGCACTTTTCTGTCTAGCTAGAGGATTGTAAATGCACCAATCAGCACTCTGTAAAACGGACCAATCAGCACTCTGTAAAACGGACCAGTCAGCAGGACATGGGCGGGGACAAATAAGGGAATAAAAGCTGGCCACCCCCAGCCAGCAGTGGCAACCCTCTCAGGTCCTCCTCCATCCTGTGGAGGCTTTGTTCTTTTGCTCTTCATAATAAATCTTGTTGCTGCTCACTCTTTGGGTCCGCATCAAATTTAAGAGCTGTAACACTCACTGCGAGGGTCTGTAGCTTCATTCCTGAAGTCAGCGAGACCACGAACCCACCGGGAGGAGCAAACAACCCCAGACGTGCCACCTTTTAAAGAGTTGTAACACTCACCGCGAGGTCCGTGGCTTCATTCTTGAAGTCGGTGAGGCCAAGAAGAAACTCCAGACACATCTGAAGAAACCAAGCCCAGACACAATGGGTTCTAAGAAGTCAGTGACAATTTTTAAATTGGAGACCAATGAGTGAGGCCCGTCCCTGCAAGGGCAAAACCAAGGCAGTAGCTTGTTCTTGTCAGTCTGCACCCACCTGAGGGCTCACAGCATATAGGGGCAGTCCTGTCAGGAGCGTGACAGTGAATGAGGCAATGCATCAATAGGACATATGCTGAGAGAAACTTTCCACCCCGTCCCCCTTTACTGACTTCCCCCTCGTGCCTACAATTCTGTTTGTAACCTTCTCCAACTTGGTCACAACTATTATTCCCAGAGCCATCCCTCTTCCTAGCAACTGGAAGATGAGGTGTTCCTAGAATCTTGAAGATCTC
Organism: Nomascus leucogenys; assembly: GCF_006542625.1. Lineage (NCBI taxonomy): Eukaryota > Metazoa > Chordata > Mammalia > Primates > Hylobatidae > Nomascus > Nomascus leucogenys. Next base: position 66,342,619 of record NC_044385.1, read on the forward strand.
TAACCATGAAGCTGTGCGGAGCAGTCTTTGAAGGAGGAAGCTGCCTCTCAAAGCTCCACGAGCAGCAGGAGTCTGACTCCAGCCTAGATGACCTTGGAAGCCAGAGCAGACTTCTTAGAAAACAAGGCTTCTTTGCTTCCCCACCTTTTACATTTTCTCCACTTGTAAGTGCTGTCTCTGCCCAAAGTTAATTATAGATGACCCAATGGATCTCTACAGATATTTACCTACAGCAATACCCATTGTCATTTTATGTGTTTTGGAAAAAAAAAAAACCTACATTTCTAACAATAAGGAGTTGGTTGGATAAATTATGGCATATCCATACAATGTTATACCACATGGTCGTTATAAATGATGGAGAAAAGAATATGTAATAACAATACAATGATCTTGATTCCTAAACGCTAGAATTATGCATGATTTTTTCTTCTTTGTGCTTATATACAATTCCTAAATTTTCTATAATGCAGATAAGAAAAGGGAAATGTTTTAAGAAAAGGGAAATGTTACTTTTTAAATCAGCAGTGGTTTTTTTTCCTCTATTTTGAGGCCCAAAGATTCCTGGATTCAATACCGTTTAAAGCAACTATAAATTTTTTAAATACTTAAAGCACATCTTCATATATAATTTACCTAAGAAACCAAGAGTACATTTCTGGACATTTCAAAGCTATAATTTCAACTGTGATCCTGGAAACATAATAAAGCCTCAAGAGTAAAATGCATGAGTAAAATTTGTGTCTCCATCAAAACCCCTTGACACACACACATTTTATTTATGTGAAGTTTGGGCAGATACCATCCTTTTTATGATTACTGAATCCTATAATTTAACAAATTATCTCTTTTTCTCTTTCTGAAGCTTGGAACTTAATAGTTACAAATACAAGTGTATAATACAGTAGGATTTTTTTAATCTCTCAAACAATTATACCTTATTGCTTATCATAGTTTAACATTAGTTTCAGATTAGCAATTTAAACAATTTTTTGTTACTCTGATTTTGGAGATGTCAGAAAAAGCTTCATAAATATTCTTTTTTGTTAGGAAAGAGCATTCTTATAAAATGGAAACTCTGGGGTGGGCTAGCTGAATATGCCTTATAAAGAAAATATAGAAAATGTTAAAATAATGAGCAGATCTTACCTTCCAATTGCCTTAGTTAATCCTTGGAAACCAGGGATACAGTTTTCAGAAGGTTGGGTTAACACTTAAAAGCCACCTGGGTACCATACAATCCAAGAAAGCAGCAATTCAGAAGAGCTAATGGTACTTTTGAAAAGTGCTTTACTTATTCCTTGGGGGAGTTGTTCAGACATAAGGAAAATCTGGCTCAGATATTCGTGGTTTTATAGCTGCTATATCCAAGAAAGTTGGAGTGAAATATAGGCATTATATAAGAAGCCTCTTTATGTGCCAGTGTGCTTTATTTAGCCCTAATTGCAGATAGGGAAACTGAGGTCCCTGAGAATCTATTTATACTTGCCCAAAGACATAACAAACCAGATAATGAAAACTAGACTTCACACAAATACGATACATATTTTTAAAAAAACTTCAAAGTGTGTCTGATTTTGTTCACATGTTCTGAATATTTGTTAATTCATTAACTCCAGATATTTGGACAGCTTGGCTTGGTTTGAATAACACTTTGAAATTTAATGCACAGCCCCATTCTCGGTGTTATAAAATTTTGGCTCCAGAAATGACTGTAGTCCTTAAGTCCCTCATCACATACATCTTCTCACAAAAGTGTAAGAAACATATTTTTTTCTTTAACTCCTGGCTCAGATTCAGGTTGTAAAGATACGTGGTTTTCCAAACACCTGCGTGAATGTTAGCAAGATCCAAATCTGCTTGAGGGACCTGTATGTTTTTCTCTAAAAACTCATGTTTTCTCCACCAAGCACTGATCCAAGATCTGCTTCAAATAGCATATATTCTTTCCTAAAAGATCTTTTCTTCTCCTTTTCAGGAATGATTAGAAGAAGCATGTGCAGTAAGCCTGACTGCAAGGCTGTTAATGCTGAAAAGAAAGATATTGGCTAGCCCAGATTACTGGAGAGGAGAGAAAAGGCTAAGTGATTTTGAAACCATTTTTAAGAGTGGAGTGGTATAACTTAAGCTGCACTGGAATGCTGAGGGATAGGGTTCTTCAGACTTTCTCATGAAGGAGATAAAACACCAAAAGAACTGGAGTTGGAGCTCCAAATATTTAGCAAAGACCCAAATCTTTTCAGTTGTAATGGTGTGATATTTAAATTGTTCAAGAATACTCTTGGGCATGCTTGATGATCGATGAACATGTAACATCAACTTGGATTTAACTCTTGTTAAACTGGGTCCTTCTAAAGATCATGAGAAACTAACTGTCCTTTTCTCAGGACTCGATGCTGTTAGTTGGCTAATCATCAGTAGGAACTGCACTCTAAATTTCTTCTCCAGTAATAGTGACAAATTTGTCACAAATGGTTTTCTCTCTCTTGTTTCTCCCACTTATCACCAATGGCTTATGTTTGCAAAAGACAGCTATTCACTTTGAAGTTAGACCTTACAAAATGTGCGACCTTCAATAAGGTGACTTAACTTCCCCAAGTTGCAGCTTCCTCCTCTGTAACCTAAGAGTAATCAGTGTCTACCTTAGACATTTCTTCTCAGTGTTTTACAAGAAGATGCAATGTAAAGGATTTAGCCCAGTTCTGGCATGCAGTAATTTAACACAAATAACAGTAACTAATATTTATTAAGTGCTTATTATTTGCCAGGCAAAGTTCTAAACACCTTATATATATTAACTCACTTAATAATATTATTAACCCCATTTTTCAGATGTGAAAGTGGAGCTACCTACTTATTGAAAGTTTAAAAAATGAATAAATGATGCTACTTTCTTACCTTCCCAAGCTGGAATAGAATTGAGAGATAGACATTGGAATAAGCCAGATGAATCTCAAAATACTGCTTTTATTATTGATGAAGGCAATCAAAGGAAATACCTCAGATCTCTACCCTTGCTAATATTTTGTCCAAAAAGACAACATGTCTTCCCACTTACAGATATCGCTGAACAATTGCAGGTTTCCTCAGGAAGAGCAAGCAAATTACTACGTGCAGAGAGCTCAGAAAGCATCCTCTTTGCAGGAAGTCAGACCTGAAAACAGGAAAGAGATGACTGAACTGAGCATGCCCAGTTCTTTCTCCCAACTCCTCTGTCAGGTAATACTTTCTGCAGTCAGGACAAATAAATAAGGGATGGGGAGAGAATAAGACATTAGGCTAACAAAAAATCCCATGATATAAAAAAATTGAAGCCAGGGTCTAAGAGGTTCTCCAAATGTCATCATCATCATTATCTGTATTAAGATTCAATTTCTTTATATCCAGATATGTAGGATGAACAAGTCTATAGAAACAATGTACAACATGAGAACTAAAGTTAACGAAATTGTATTGTATTAGAGATTTTGGTTAAATCAGTAGATTTTTGCTGCTCCTGTCACACACACACAAAGTAACCATGTGAGATGATAGCTTTGTTAATTTTCATCACTTTAGTAACAGTTTACTATTTATATGTATTAATATCCCATAGCATTATGTTGTGAACCTCAAATACACACAATACTATCTATTTTTTTAAGTTTCATTTCAAAAAAATAAATATTGGAACCTTCAGATTTTAGAAATTTCCATTTCTATCAGTATTGGGAAATTGGGTGTTTCTAAGAATTTGTCTGTTTCATATAAATTTTCACATTAATTAGCATAAAGATGTTTATATATCACCTTACTATCTTTTCAATGTTTGTAATTTCTGTGGCAAAGTTCCTTCATTCAGCCCTTGATAAGAATAATTTGCACCCTGTCTTACTTCTTCTTAATCAGTTGTGCTAGGAATTTATAGATTTTCTTCACCTTAAAAAATTTAATATATTGGCTTTGTTGAATCTGTTGCACATTTGCTGTCTAGTTCATTGATTTTTGTTCTTATCTTTATTATTTCTTTCCTTCCATTTTATTTGGTTTAAATTATATCTAACTCTCTGAGATACTCAGATCATTAATTTTGATCTTTCTTTTTCAACTACATACATTTGAAAGTCTAAGAATGACTTCAACTGCATAGAAGTTTTTATAATTCTCATTATGATACAGTTTAAAATATGTTCTAATTTTCATTTTCTAGTTCCACTTTTTTCATTTGCTTTATTTTATATATTTCTACCCAAATTTTAGTGTAGTCAGAGAACATGAAGCCTCTGAATAATGTCAATCATTTGAATTTTTACAAGAAAGCTCTATAGCTCAGTATGTTGTCTACATTTTGGTAAACATTTCTTCAGATATTGGGTCAATTTGTTACTTTGTATGTGCAAATCTTCTATAATTTATTAACTTTTTGTCCACTGGTTGACATTTGGTTCTCTGATTGTGGCTTTATCTACTTTCCCTTTTAATTCGGTGATTTTTTCCTTATATATTTTGAGGCTATGTTTTTAGAAACATAAATCTAGAATTGTTATATATTCTTGGTGAGTTGTCCATTTTATCATGATAAAGTGTTTTTCTTCATGTCTAGTGTTTTTCTTCATGTCTAGTAATGCTTTTCCCCTCAAAATCTACTGTGTTTAATACAAGAATAACCATACCAAGTTTCTTTTGACAAACATTTGTATGATCTCAACTTTTGCGTCTGTATATTTAAGCTGTATATTATGTTCCAGATCTAGATATACATAGGAATATTGATACAGGTATGATACAAACATAAAGATAGATCTATATCTACTATGTTATCTACCTCTAAATTTATGTCATTATTACTTTAAAAGTATATTTTACTTTCTAACTACAAATATCTATCTAGTATTTAACAAACTGGCATCATACTATACACGAAATTCTGTAACCTGCTCTTTCCTACTTAATATATATTATAGAAGTCTCTGTCGATGTCTATATTATTTTTCAACATTTTATTTTGAAAAATTTCAACCACATAGCAAAGTTAAAAGAATTTTATAATACTTGTGTATCTATCACTTAGATTCCACCAACAGTTTACTAAACTTGCTTTATCATGTATCTATACATCAATTAATCCACATCTATCTCAGTTTAGGTACTGTGATATTGTGCAATATATATTTGGGCTATATTGATGATATCTATACCTAGAAAAGAGTATGCATGCTATAAAAACCTTTCTCTCTGGGTAGGGTTGGATCATGGGATTAAGAGGTGCAGAAATTTCACCTTTTATTTTATACACATCTATATCATGTATCATTTAGATGTTATAAAGTAAGCAAGAATTGATTTTGAAAGAAAAAAATACATCTATTTTTTAAATACAGATTCTCAGACCTGATCCTTAGACATTCTGTGTCAGTAGGTCTGAGGACCAGCCTCTTTTTCAACGAGCATGCAGAGCGTCTCTCTACGTATGTCCTGCAGACATTTCTTGAACATGCAATAAGTGCCGGACACTGAAATTAAGCTTTTCATTGCACTATTGCATTGACCACTCACAACCACCGTACAAATTAGGTACTATTGTTAATCCCATGTGAGAAACAAGAAAACTAGAGGCACAGAGAAATTAGGTAAATTCCCCAAGTTCAGATGGTGGTGAACAGCACAATAGGTGCAGAGCCTAGGGTCTGATTTTAGTCCATGCACCTCTGTGAAGAAAAAAGTTTGTTTTTTTCCTCTGCTCTCACACGACAAGCATCAACACGTTAGATTTCTGTGACCTCTGGCCACTAGGAAGTGTGTGGAATTTCTTCTCACCAACAACCAACCAGTCAAGTCTGTGGCAGACACCAGATCCGACGTTATCTACCTGGAGATAGCGTCAGTTCCCACAGGTTGAGGGCTCAGTCCCACATGACTGCTCCCGACCTGCAATGCCAATGGCAAGCCCCAGGTTGTTTTGTGCTTCTGACCTACTGACTCTAAGTTGGGGTTCCCACAAATACCTGTTTGGGTTCTATTAATTTGCTACAGTCATTCACAGAACTCAGGGAAAAATGATTCCCAGTTTACTTAAAAGGATATCACAAAGGATACAGATGAAAAGGGTAAGTTACAGAGGAAGGGGTATAGAGCTTCCGTGACTCTCTCTATGTATTCCATGACTTCCCCAGGTGTGCCACCTGGAGGAACCTCCACGTATTCCTTTATCTGAAAGCTCCCCAAACCCTGTTCATTTTGGATTATTTTTATAGAAGTTTTATTGCATAGGCATGATTGATTAAACCATTGGCCACTGATGATCAACTTAGCCTTCAGTCCTTCACCCCTCCCTTGAGAATGGGGATGGCTGAAAGTCCCAACCCTCTAATCTTGCTTGATCTTTCTGATGACCAGCCCCATCCTGAAGCTACCTAGGGGATGCCAGCCACCAGTCGACTCACTATCATACCAAAGACATCACCTGGGAGATTTTAAGAATTTTAGGACTTGTATACCAGGACAGGGCGTAAGACAAAACACATATTTCACAACATCACAGCACCTAAACTGAGAAAAACTCACAATTTTCTCATTTTTAAATGAATTAATTCAAAGAAGAAAGTGTCTACATGAGCCAGACAAGGGAGGTGGCAGCCACTGTCTATACAAAACTGAACAAGACACCTTCTCTCACTGGAGGAAGTTTGCAATCTATTGAGAAACCTAGAGCATTTTGATACTGTCTGATAAGATCTCTGGTAGGAATAATTGCAGGGCATTCAGGGAGCATATAGCAGGGGCACCTGACCCATTTGGGGGGTGGGGGTGGGGTTGACAGGAAAAGAGTTCCTGGAAGAACAATGTAAAGGTGAGACCCGGAGATGAGCAGGAGCCAAGTTAGCCAGAGCATCCTGCTGCCTGCCTCAGGACGTGACATCAGACAGGACAGGAAATCCAGACCAGGGGGAATCGCGAGAAGAAAGGCATCCTAGCAGAGGGGGCTCCACATACAACGCTCCAGGGTCAAGGGAGATCATGGCACATTTCAGTTTTGTGTCACAGCAAGAATTATATTTCTAAAACACAGATGTCATTCTATTCAAACACCTCTAATGGTTTCCTGCTCCCTGCAGAAAAAGGTCCCAACTCCTTAGCAAACATGCAAAGCCCTTCCAAATTGGCTCATTTGATTTCTACTACGCCAGCCGTCCTGAATAACATGAGTGCCCCAGCCACATCCTCACTCACACTTTTCCCTCTGATGAGGTAGTAACCCTTCTCCCTTTTCTACTCTGTGAATTTCTACCTGTTTTTCCAAGTCCACTCAAACGTCACTTCTTCCCTGGGCACCCAGATGAAATGAAATGTTTCTTCATTATTGTTCCCATAATATCTTTTACATGCCCTGATGTTTGAAATATTGTATTGTTATTGTTGATGTGTGTACCTGGTCTGATGGACATGGAGCTCCTTGACAGCTCAAATATTCCTCTACCCTATGCCTATTGGGTTGTCTGGCCTTCAAGAGGCCTTCAATAAGTACTTTTTTTTTTGAGTCAGAGTCATGTTCTGTGTCACCCAGGCTGGTGTGCAGTGGCGCGATCTCAGCTCACTACAACCTCCGCCTCCTGGGTTCAAGAGATTCTCCTGCTTCAGCCACCTGACTAGCTGGGATTACAGGTACCCGCCACCATGCATGGCTGATTTTTTTTTCTTTGTATTTTTAGTAGAAACAGTGTTTCACCATGTTGGCCAGGCTGGTTTCAAACTCCTGACCTCAAGTGATCCGCCCGTCTCAGCCTCCTGAAGTGCTAGGATTACAGGCGTGAGCCACCGCACTTAGCCCAATAAGCACCTTTGTAACTGAATTGATTTAAAAACCACTTTTGTCCATTATTGATTAGATATTTCCAATTTCATGTTTTTCCTTCAATTGATAGTTATACTTGTCAGTTTGTATAGCCCACTTTTCAGTTCAAGAAATCTGGCTCTTATAATTTCATTATAAATAAATATCCACTTAAAAATTAAGTGGGCCCAGGTTAAATTTTGGGCTTAACTAGAGTGCTATAAGAAGAGATGTGGAGTGTGGTAATTCAGCGTAGAATCCACCTTCAGATTTCATTCCAGGAAATCAAAGGTCCCCACTGAGTGCCTCTCTTTAGATTAAGAGATTATTTATAGCCAACCTATGAAGCAGTCTCACAGAGCAGAGCCTGGGAATCTGCATTTATGACAATCTCCAACCCTTGCCCCCAAACATACCCTCCCTGCTTTCCTGCTCCCTCCCAGGTGATTCTTATGCACAGTGAAGTTCCAGAGCCTCTGCTAATAACCTTCCCTGGCAATATAATCAGTCACATTTTTCCAGTTCAATTGCACTTTCCTGGGAGGTATAACTGAAAGCACATTTTATTGAACAGCGTGAGAGATGCAGTTAATGGTACATCAGTGAAATCAAGTAAGTAATAAATATATTAAAGTGCCAGTAGTATCTTTGACATGAGAATGATTATAAAGAGTTTGAATTTCTAGTAGTTCCAATCTAAAAAATTGTCGTCATGAGCCAGAGATTTTAAAGAACGATTTCATATTAATTATGCAGTTCTAGGTGGATATATTTGTAGATAGTACTCCTTTTTAAGTTGTGATCTTGATTTCCCAACATATCCTTTTGCATGAATATTAAATTTTTCAGTCAATAATCACCAGAAGTAATTTAACACTAGTTGTGAACATCTGCCTTAACAAGGAAGATGGCAACTGTCACCATATGTTACAAGTGGTTATTATTATTCCAAGGCCTTATTATTGCGAACTTGTGTACCATGGGTTAAATCATATTCACAAAATTGAAAACCAGACTGCAGAAAAGTACAAACATTTAAAACAGATATATAACACAGCTTTCTTTCATAGGCAGAGAAAGAGCAGGAAATATTTAAATATATACCATTTGGAATGTATTTAATAATACTAGTTTATGGCAAAAAATCATATGACTGAAGTTTGATGAATATAATAATAATAATTGTAGCACCATTCATTACCTCCTGTGTGCCCCAATTGTGCTGGAACTTTCTATACTTAATCTCTAGTCCTCATAATAAGCCTTGAAAGAAAGTATCATTTCAACCTTTACAGTTGAAAAAATCATGTGTAGGCAATTGTGTAAGGTCACACAATTAGTTAATGACAACATTAGTTTCTGAATCCAAGACTGTCTGACCTCGAAATTTATTCTCTTTCTCCTTTAGACCATAAACTGCATAGGGGCAGAGCCTTTGCCTGTTTTTATTTTCTGCTGCATTCCCAGAGACTTGAACAGAATGTAGTAAATAGTAAGTGCTCAATAAATAAAAGAACAATAGCTTGCTGTCCAAATGAAGAGTTTTATCTTTGTGCTTTTCTCTACCCTTAACATCCTTTCTCTAAATCCTTAATTCCAGTTTATGATAATCAGTCACATTTTTCCAGAAAGGAGTAAAAGAGGAAAATAAGATGGATGGGACAAACAGAAAACAAACAGTAAGATGGAAAATTTAAACCCAACATATCAGCAACTAAATTTAGTAATAAGTAAACAGATTGCTCCAATTAAAAGATAAAGAATATTAGACAAAATTTAAAAATTATATCCATTTTGTTTACTTAATTTTTGAAATTCTTCCCTTTTATATCTTTTATAAAGGTGAAAATGGGTTCTCAGAAAGTTAAGAAACTTGCCAAAATTAGAGTCAGGATTTGAGCCCAGCTATCCATCCCAAGTGCTCCCTTGTGGCCGTTTAACCTGGACTCAGCCAAGATCAGGAACCATTGAGCTTGGCAAGAGCTGTGTCAAGGCCATCCTTAGGGGCAAAGCCAAACTGCAGCTGGGAATGGTGAAAGGTAAAGTATAGTCCCACCACAATAAGGAATAAATGGTCTTTGGGAATGAATAGGATTTCTGGAAAGTGCTAAGGAAGAAATTGACGTTGGAAACTGCAGACTCATGGTAGAACCAATATATGAAAAATGCATGTTTTTTTCTCTAGCACTACCTGGCAGTCCTGGTTAAGAGCGGAGAAAATGGATAGTTGACTGAGTCTGGGCTTGTGTTATGCTGGAAAGTAGCAGAAGACAAGATGGACAAGGAAGATTAGGGTATGAAGGAGAGGTTAACAAAGGTTAACAAAATTTGATTTTGGATAGCGTAGGCTGGATAGGGAGGCTGTAAAGAGAGTGAGTGCAGTGGTAAAAGGACCAGACGCCTGAATGAGGCTGAAGAGCAGAGAGGAAGGGAGGGAGGGAGGGAGAGAGAGAGAGAGAGAGAGAGACCTAGAAGGATATGAGCCTGCAATCATGGAGAGTAGAATGGGTGTCCAGACCATATCTTGTTAAGGCATCCTAGAAATAAATTAGAAACAAAGGTAGAATCAGTTAGTAGATTTAATTTTGATAGTTAAATTTTGGGCAGAAAGATACAAGCCTCAGGCTGCAACTCACTTCTCATTCTTACCTGAACTACCATTTTCATGAGATTCTTAAAAACTCCGATCAAGACCATTAAAAAATTCTAAATTCCTCCAGGTAACAGATTGCTTTCTCTGAATCACTCATTTTTTTTCCAAAATGGGGAGGAAGAAAATAGTTAAAATTAGCCACCTTTTTATAATACATTTGCTGAAACCAATTAGTAATTATTTTTTAACATAAGCAGTTGGTGTAAGAGTGATGATAATATATTTACAATTTAAACTTAGTATCATTAATGAGATTGTCATTTCTATATGGAAGCCAGACTGTCAGAAGCTGTCCCCTTTATGACAGAGAGTTTCTGTTTTAGCTCTGGGAGGGGAATGGTACCAGTTAAAGAACTCTTAAAAAATGACCCTGCAATAACAACGTATGGCATAATATATGTTGGAAGAGCAGAAACGCGTACAGTTTTTCAAGACTTTCTATACAAAAGATTAGCAATTTTTATCCAATTAACAGCAATTAACTGTTTAATATTAACAGTTAAAGTGTATCTTAAATACCTATCAACATAAGAGTGTGGCTTTTTTACAATGAAGTATTGACATGGGTGGAAACTCCCTGATTCTTGACAATACATGTATCTTTTTGTACTATTCTTAAGTAGTCTAATATTAGCCTTTTCTCTTCTAAATTCCCATATTTGGATACAGAGTGAAGCCTTCTTTTCACTTCTCATTTAATCAGCTTTGGCACCAACCCCCACCCCCTCTGTCAGCTTGATATTCAGCTTGAGTCTGACCTAATTCTGCTCAGGCAACAAACTCACTCACTTTTGGGTCAAAAATAGGAGTAAGGAGAAAGATGTGGGAGAGGAGAGATATCAAGTCTTTCTTGTGTTAAGCTGCATTTGGGCATCAGCCTGATACATTGGGTACTTTTTTAAATGCCATGCACAGTTCAAAGAGCTGCCTTAGTTCACATTAACCTGTGATTGAGTTTAACGCAACCCCACTCGTCCTCTCCAGGCCCAGCTACACAGAGGCAGAGTGGGGTGAAACAGGGTGTAGCGCCTGGAGTTGGTGGTTCCCAACCCTTGTGTGTATGTTCCCAATGCCCTTCCAGGCTCTGGAATGACTGGTGCTGTTGTGAGTAGAGGGTGGAACTTCAGCCTTGGCAGCCATTGTAGACATTGATTTCTGCTGCCTGGTCATCTCCTGTGTATCACGTGGTGGCAAAGCTCTTGCATGTTTTAGTAAACAGAGGACCGTCCTTGGGTTTCAGCTTCACTTGACACCATGCCTCTTCTTTCTGCCTGCTGATGTGAGGTCTTCCAACTGACTACCATCACCACAGCAGCATGGATCTTGAGGAGTTGAAATCTCCATAATATAACTCAAATTGGGGAAAATATAGTTAAGTATATACAAAATATCATAAGTATACTGGAAAAATTCAATTTACCATAAAAATGCTAACACTGGTTGTAGTAGTTAATACAGTAATACTTCCAGGGACCTGGATTCTAATAGAAGACATTTCAAAATTATAGCAGCATAAAAAGAATGGCATTAATAATAAGTAGATTTTATCTCACACATAATAATACAATCACAAGTCTCCTCAATTGTTTGACACTTGAAGTAAGCCAAGGTCTGGTTTAATTGTGTGGCACGGTAGTGATCATTGGAAATGGGGGAGTGGTTTAGAGAGTGGGACCCTCCAAAACAATCTCTTGAAGCTTATTCACTATATTTGGTAGTAAAGAAACCAGCTACCTACCAAAGATTCAGGCTTCCCTTCTACAGAGTTGTGACCAGGAAGCAGCTGCCCTGCTATCAAAGTGGGTTCACACAGACTCAGACCTGGCCATAGGAACATGGATGGGAGTGAAGTGTGTCACTTTGACTTGGCCCATGAAAACCTTCCTGTGATCTTCCAAGCTCTCTTTCAATCCCCATCGCTGGCTGGAATGAAGGATCTGAGGCACTGGGGATGATGGAACCACAATATAGAAACAGCCTGGATCTCTGAAACACTGTGTGGAAGGCTGTTTGCCAAGGACTCACCTTATGTTGTTCTTTAATCAAAAACTAAACTTTGTTCTAAACCAATGAAATTGGGGGTTTAGCCATCACTGGAGTTAGCTCAGGTTTAATTAGAATGGCAGGCTGTGGTGTGCCATGAACACTTTCCCCTTTCCCACTTCCAGGGCTAAGATTTCCCTGCACTAATAGTAATTAACAAGAAGGTTCTTTTCTTGACTTCTCCATTTCTTTGCTCTTCATACTTTCCCTTTGGCATTTTCGCAAACATGTCTCTTTTGAAACACCTGTCAATCTATCTGAGATCGAGTCTTGGTTTTCTTCTTACAGAGGCTACTACTGTTACCAGCTGAGCTCAGGAGTGAGGGAAATGAGAGGATGGTGGTGGGAAGGGAAGAGATGATGGGACCTGTGTCCCCTTGGGGGCTTCCTCCTTTACTGTCCTGGCTTCCACATTCTTCCTCTTTTCCATTCCAGGACTACCTGAGTCATACCAAGTCCTGGCTTTTAGTGCTCTGCTGAGATCAGGAGGGAGGCAAAGTTGCAAAAGTGGCTTCTGGACTCCTCTGGAAAGGACAGAGCCAGTGACTTGCAGCATAAAGGGTTTGGGGACCACACAGAAAACTAAATCCTATTGTGCTTGTGAAAAGGTGGTGATTGACAAAGGGCCTCAAGAGGTCTAACCTGTAATTCTCTCTCTTTTCATTCCCTTTATGTTCCCTAAGGTTGTGCCAATGAATAATTGCCATTGCCATTCTTCCAAGGAGAATCAATTACTGTATCAATGGTAGCTGGCTCTTGCCTGCAATATCTCTGGAATTTAGGTCATGGCAGTATTCTAGTTCCATTTCATTAAGAGGAGACTTGCTTGAGAAACATCACCAATAAAAACATCGTATTGCCTTTTTTGTTGTGTTCTTGGATATGTACAAATGCAGTATTCAGAATGGGGTAAGTCCATTTCCAAGTGTTTATGTGAGCACACATGTGAATGCATGGGTGGGTTCCTATTCACTTCAACATCAAGTGATCTAGACTGGCACCTGAAAACTGCATCCTGGGGACTGAAACCTAGTTGATTATGGACCTCTAGAAGTATTTGAAGAGTCAGAAGTCCTTATTATTGTCATTTCTATGTCACAACTAGAGCAACATTGACTCAGTGTGAACCCTGCCTCCAACACTTAGGAGCTGTATAATTTTGTGCCTAGTACTCAACCTCTCTGTGCTCCAGTTTCCTCTTCTGAAATGTGGGAATTGTAATGATACCTACTTGATAAGAGTTATATGAGCATAATATAAGATAAATACAAACCCCTGAACACATGCTGTAGTAGTATCCCCTAATTTATATTAGCCAATGCTATTAATAATTATAAAAAGAAGACTGAATTTTCCATGGATTTTAGGTCATGGAAATATTGCATATAAATCTAGGGGATTACTATAACCATTATGAAATATCTCTGAAATGTCTTTCATTTGAATAATCTATGAATCTCTTCCAGAATATCTTCTGACATAAAATAACTGGCATTCACTTACCTACCTCTCTAAGCTCTTGTTCAGGTCAAATCAGTGATACATGTAGTTCTCCTGGCCTACATCTTGGCTTCTGCCCCATGCTGAAAAGAGAATGACCTTCCTAAGAGGCCCCCATCCCTGCTGGAAATGCATTAATGGCTTTTTTTCTCTAACACAATAATGAGAAGCTCCCAAGGTGGTCTCTGTGGCCCCAAGCCCACTGGCCTAGCCTTGCCACATGCCCAAAGCACTCACAACTCCAAGAATCTTGTGGCATGCCTTTCTGTCTATTCAGTGTTCCCTTGGGCTTCTATGCTCATCTCCATTCCCACCCATCCCCACACCCACTCTGCCTTCACCACAGGCAAGAATATTTTAATATCATTAGCATTTTCTTCAAGGATTCATTTTGAGCATCCCTTTTGTTTTGAAGCTGTTTGCCAATCCTATCCCCTAAGTAGAATTGGCACCTGCTTCTCCAGGTCCTCACTGGATTCCTCCATGCATCTGTCACAGCTCTTAGAACTATTTATCGCACTGTTTGTTAGCATGACTATCCCTGTTATTCTCCTTGTATCCGCAGTGCCTAACATAGCACCTAGTAGACTTCAGATTGAACCACAGGAGAGTTCTGTTTTTATAGATATTTCCAATTTCATGTGGTTCCACCTGGAGTGGGGTGCTTAGTAAATATCTGCTGAATGAATGAATGAATAAAGTTCCGCTCCTGCTGACGTACTGTCTGACAAGGCTCTTAAATGACACCATGATTTTCAGTAATACTTGTTTATCTGCCTGAATGTACATGTCAATCTTCTTTTCATTTTCCAAAAGAATTTTGTTAAAAATTTAAGTTATATCTATAGGTTTTTATAAGAAAATGACAGAGACAGTTTATGAATATTCTCAAAGAGAAGTTATGAAGCATTGTTTAAGACAATGTCAAAGAATTCAAAAAGGTCCATAGATGTAATGCTTTTCCCGTACTGAACAAATGTGAAACATTGTAAGAATTACTAATTTGGCTGGGTGTGGTTGCACATGCCTGTAATCCCAACACTTTGGGAGGCCAAGGTGGGTGGATCACCTGAGGTCAGGAGTTCAAGACCAGCCTGACCAACATAGAGAAACCCCATCTCTACTAAAAGTGCAAAATTAGCTGGGCGTGGTGGCACATGCCTGTAATCCCAGCTGCTCAGGAGGCTGAGGCAGGAGAATCGCTGGAACCTGGGAGGCAGAGGTTGCAGTGAGCCGAGATCGTGCCATTGCCCTCCAGCCTGGGTAACAAGAGCAAAACTCTGTCTAAAAAAAAAAAAAAAAAAAAAAAGAAGAAGTACCAATTTATTCAATATGTCATAATCAATCAATTTATTCCCTAGAAGCCAAATAATTGTCTTATTTCCCAGTCTCACTCCCTGACCCAGCCATCTACTCTTCTATAAATGGTTATTGTGGTTACAAAATTGGTTCCAAATGCAATGAACAAGCATGTAGCAAACAACACATACAAGATGTGTATGTCTCTCATTTCACAATACCAAGGAATAAGCCGAACTACCCATTAATGATGAGATCTACTCTAATCAAAGAAGCAAAAATGGAACATATCAGAGGTATTGGGGTTGTCAATAACCGAGGTATAAGATGTCAGCTTATGACCAACTTTGTACTGAGGACCAGCTCTTTGAGATGGGACCTGACTCAACCAAAGTCAAGAAGCCATATCCCTTCTCTGAAGATGAGTAGCCAGAAGCCTCGACCACAAGTGGACTGTATGACAGAATCAACAAACACAAATTCAAATGCTTACAGAGGCCAGACACACAATGGAAAGAGGTGAGGAAGGCTAAATATGAGGCACTAGAGAGTGGTGAGGAATGTGGCAAAGCATCCTGTGAACAGGCAGCAGCCATTTAGTTCTAATACTATTACCATTCTGGGCCTTTGTAGTCAGTGTTGCCAGATTTTAGGATTTTTAGAAGTTAGAAATCTAGATGTTTATGTGAAATTTCCTGCTTTTTGAGACAGTACATTTTGTACATTATACAATAGCACATTTTGTACATTATACAAAACATGACTAAAAGCGAGAGCTGACCCTGGGCCACCAGTTCTAACTCCTACATGCAACTGTAATTTATGATGCCTCTGAATACAAGGTACTCGGAACATGAAAAGGAGTTCTATGTTCAGAATAGTCAGAGAAAACTAATTTTAAATACGTTCACGTATCATTCCTGAAAATATTCTGACACATGCTGGAACACATGTCCCAAGTTTTAATTTGGAAAAGACAGCTTTGATACCTCCAGTTACCATTCTGAACCTCTTTAGAAGTTAATAGTAGTCCCACAAGGCCAAGAAAGAAAGAAGAAACAAGCCTAAATACAAAAGGTGGAAAGCAGGTTTGAGCTAGACAGTATGTTTATCTTAGAGAATAAGGAACGTTAAAACTGTTCCACGCTTTCCAACTCTCCGTGTATTTCTTTTTCTTTCACTTGCTCATGTATTTCAAATATTAAATGCTTTGCCTCTTTATTAAGAAAGTGTGTTTGAATCATTCTCAGAGGTCTAACCCATGATGATGACACCACATTCATTAGACAACTTCTATTCCTTTCTAAAAGTTTCAGTCCAATATTAGCAGAACCTGAAAGCCTTCCAACTCACTAACCAACAGATGGCATGACCAACTTTCCCAAGAGACACGCAGCAGCACACAGGTGCACACCTTCCCAGTGAGAGAATACAAGGTTCAGCTCAGGTGTTAGACACTCAGGGAACACTCAATCAAACAACAAAATGGGTGGCAGCGGGGAGAAGAGGAAAGGTTCATTCCCTCTTCAGCTCCCACCCCCAGTTACAAGTCTAGGGCATTTAAGGTCTACCACATTTCCATGTAGGGGTGGAAACATTATCTTTCCCTTGAAAGAAACATAGCCTTCAAACAGGAAATGGAGGGTCGTCAGTTAGGGCTGGAACACACACAGAATAATAATGACACTACCTTTGCTGGTGTCAAATGTAAATTTGTTCAACAGTCCAGTGGAACAGTAACAAGGCACTTCTTCAGATGCCACCTGCTATTGAGTGTAGAAAATAACAACAAAAAAATACACTGTCAACTCACCCAAGTCAGATAATTACATGGACTGCAAAACATTCAGGCGCGGAGCTCCGGAAACCTTTTAGGGGGTCCTTTATCATGCCCTGCCTTTTCCAGAATGAGACTAATTTGCTCCTATTTCAGCCAGCTCCAGCAAAGAGAGCGGGTGAAGGAGAGAAAAGAGAATGAATTGTCAGCATTATTGAAAAGATTCATGATTAGTCACACTCACTCCAGGCAAGTTCCTTGCCAGACACCACACCACTCATTAGCAGACCTGAGAACTGGCGTGCCTCCCACAGCTGAGCAACAGCCTTGGGCCTGGCAGGTCCCCAGGGACCCACAAAGCCCTATGTTCTCCCACACCCTGCAATGAGAAAGACCAGTTTGGGCAGGCCTGGGTGCAATTGGCTTCCCAGATGCTAAGTGAATCTGTTCTATGCCCTGTGCTGCTTCAAATATAATTATTCAGGTGCTCGGCTGGTGTGGAAATCAAGGTAGCATCTCTTCAGGGTACACTGATGCAGTTACCTGATGGGGCTGCCATTTTCTCCCCAGGTTCCCTTTGGAAGACCCAAGAGATGGGAGTGTCTACAGTTTGTCAGCCTGTATGCCCTCATTTCCAGCTACAGCTGTGAGCTGCTGATCTTCCTGGAGCTGGAAACATTTATTTCCCTTGTGTAATACCACCAATTTTAACTTAGATTTACAGTGCCTACCACTGAACCATTTAGGGCATTAAAGACTAATTCAATTCATTTGCCAGAGACAGGGTGGGCTGTAGGAATCATTGATGTCAATATCCACAGCAATGGGGAAACTGAGTCTGGGAGGCAAAAGGACTTGCTCAAAAGTGTAGAACAAAGAAGAGAAGCCAGGTCTTTGCTTTTCTATTCAGTCTCATCCCATTTCTTGGAGCTACAATCTCATAGAAAAAAAAAATACCATTTCTAGTTAGGACGGCAAACTGGTTACTCTTTACTGTATGAAAACACCATTCTCAGAATCACAACTCCATAAAGTTCAGTCAAAACTTCCCAAAAAGAGCTAGCTTCTGTTAGAATGAGCTGCGCCCTCCACCGGGATCTGAAAGCAAAGGACAAGGACTAACTACTAAGTCTTTGTAAACAATCACAACAGACACTGACCATGGTGAACATCATCCCATACGTCAGAGTAACATGCCCTCACATGGGTTCTGATGGAGAAGAAACAGCTCCCCCATGCTGAGCTCTGCCATCCCTAACATCAAAAGTACCATATAGCTGGATGCCAGAGCTGGTATTATTTGGTACATACTGATATGCATATTAGCTTGGATTTATAACACCTAGAAAAAGTGATCCTGGCCCTAAAAAAAAAATTCAAGTCCAAGAATGATCATTAACAATGTAAGTATGACTCAAAGCACTGAGACTACATGTCTTCACTTGGACTACATGTCTTCAGGTTGAAGGCACTTCACCCTGGCTTTGCAACAGAGTCACCATGATGACCCAGGCAAGTGTGGGAAGTGTGGTAAGGGCTTGGGAACATTCCTGTGGGTTTTTAGAGTTTTCATAACTCCCTGAAAGGCTGCTAGACCCAACTGCTTCTAAAGGAAGCATGTGGGCAAACTCAGAGATATGGGTGAAGGACATTCTGTGTCAATAGACACCAAGTATTGGGCCAAGAGGCCCCTGCTTATCTCTGTTCATAGTTGGTCTACAAAAGAGTCACAGCTTCCCTCTCCCTCCTTAGCGGGGGAAGTGGGCCTGAGGGAATGTGGATCAGCACAGCCAGTGCCTGTTAGCAAGGTGGCCTGGGGAGTGGGTACTGCCCCCTCGTCTTGTATCAGTCCTCCAGTCTCTGCCATTGGCTGTGCTCCTGAGTGAAAAGAGGCAGAGCCTAGGACAGGAGATAAAGTTAAAGGAACTCTTCACCCGATCCTAGAAGGATTTTGCTTATGAGTTGCTCAGATCTCTTACAGCCTCCCCCACCCTCATGGGTGCTAGGCTGGCAGCCAGTATGACTACTCTTGACCATGGCACCCAGCTTAACTCTATCATGGGCACTGCGAATATGCACTGGACTACCTCCGGAAGTGTCTTGGGTGCATGCCAAGAAAACATCCCTCACCTCCTCACCTCCTATTTTTGCATTATTTGCTTTCAGAAGGGAAGTGATAAAAATGGATAATAGCCACTAATTTTTGAACACTTTTTCCAGGTACCACTCTAAGTGTTTTAAGTGTGTTGATTCTGTTAGTCCTCTCCACAACCCCATGAGTAAATAGTCTCCTCATTTGCACACGAGGGAACTGAAACACAGAGAATTAGGTAACCTACAGTAGCCGTGCAGCTGGGAAGTGGCAGAGCTGAGATTTGAACCCAGAGCCCCATGTGTCCAACCACTATACTGGTTAAGAAATGATGATATGATTCCGTGTAGACACAGGTTCTGTGTATCCAATGTACTTGAGGGTACTGGGGAGCATTTCTCCCTCTTCAGTGACATGAGGACACACCTATAAAGGCAAAGGCAATTTGAGAAAATAAGGCCAAGGGCATAAAGGTCAAGAAGAAGGGCTTTGTGATCAGTTGGCTTAAGTCCTATCTTGTCACTTACTAGCAATATGACCCTGGGCAGGCTGCTCAGTCTCCTGCAGCCTCATTTTTCTCATCTCTAAAATGGGGTTAATAGGACCCTTAGCTCACAGGATTCTTTAGAGACCAACAGGAATGGATCCATGAAAACAGCGGCTGGCCAACAGTAAATGCTGAGTAAAGGGTGGTTTCAATTATTATTAAATATGGTGAGGTAACGAGCTGTTAGGATAAGATGAAGTTTAAAAGATTCCAGGTCGACATTATCTTCTTAGTTGTCAAATTTGTCATAGAGACTTATGAACCATAAGTAAGAAATTTCTCTTAAAATGGTAATCTGGGAAAATAGCTCCCTTTCCTCTGCTGGCTGCTGTCACTACTTCTGCTTCTTCTCTTCTCCCCAGGATTTGGTAAATAATTCAGTTATCATGTCACAGCTCAACCTGGCAGCTCCACTCCGAGCCTCAGCCACAGCTATGCCCACTTCTCTGTGGGTTTCCGTGGGAAAGGTGCCCCTGGGCAACTGTGGCAAAGGATTCAGTCACTTGTGTGAGTGCTCGGGAGCAGGCACAGCTCCGCCCCATCCCTTCCAATCAGCATCATCTGCACCGTGGCTGTTCCTCACAGCTTGGCAACGTGCTGGCAGGTCGCTGGCCGGGAGCCTGCATTCCTCACAGAGGTCCTGTCACTATAATAACCATATTTTCTCTTGTGGTAAAGAGTAATTGAATTAAATTGGGCAGCATTTGATCCTGACCATACAAATTGCCTGATCCAATTGAGGTCTCTGTGAGGTCATGGGCAGGAAGGAGCAGAGCAGTGAGACAGATGTCCTCGTCCCGTGGGCCTGGCTGTTGGCTTCTCATATCAGTGCACACCCAGAGACCCTCCTTTTCCATGTAGAACTCTCTGCAGGGAGACGGGGTTCTGCAGGCTGGGGAGAGGAGGAGGGGAGTCCCCAGGCATGTGGGGAGCACAGAGGAGCTGGCAGAGAGCAAAGTGCGACAGATACTATGAGCCAAACATACGGACATGCAGATGTTTCAGCAGGAACGGATGGAAGCACAGGGTAATGGATGATACCTGGAAATAGGAGCTTAAAAAATACTGTGTGGAGCAGGAGGAGCAGGGATCAGGGACCGGAGTGAAAGCTGGCAAGTCAGAATTCAGAGTTTTGCACTGGTGACATCCCAAACTGTTCGTGGTTTAAAAGTCACATCTTTGGCAAACAAACAGCCCAGTAGTCTTTATGGAGAGTAAATTATGTGGGTATTTTGCTTATCTGAAAGTAAATAAGAAACACAGATGCCTGCCTTTAAATGTCTAACTAGCTCTATTTTCCCTTCTTTCCACAGGTAAAATTAAATATAGGCATCAAGATCTAAATGTATCAGTGGGTGCACAAAAGGACCCCAGGAGGGGGAAATAAGGAAAATTTCAGGTGCTTATGCCTCCACGCACCCCTTTCTCTGTCATCCTGCCCTCGTCTTCACTGTCCGCCCACTGAGACCTGGGGTCACTGCTCACTTTCAGACAGGAAATTGAAAGACCTTTGCAAACACTTGGTCCCATCCCTCTCAACTTCCATTTCCTAATCCCCAAAGGCCAACGTGGAAATAAAAAGATGCTTTCATGTTGAAGGCACCTGGGAATCAGGCTCTGCTTGTAAAACACTGGCAAGGTTGGCTTCCATCCTGAGAGAAGCACGACCTCTGTCACTTCATCCTGGAGGTCCCCCTTCCTGGCTGGCTGTTCATGAGTCATCGAGTTACTAGACAGAGAAGAATACTTTATTTTGTCTAGTCACTCAGGGCATTCCAAGAAGCAAAAAGTGTTGGGATGTTGAGAACAATAGGTGACAGCCAGGCACAAGAGCGTAGTAGGGTAAAAATTACTGTCCTCCTAAGGACTCAGACGATATGGCTTCTGGCCGTGTCTGTTCTCATATTATTGCTCCAGGAGGAGGTGGTGGGAGGATTTCCCCTTCATTTATATTCAGAAGGTTTATTCTGTGTGTGAGGATAAGAATCTGTGGGCTGAGAAAGAAAGGAAGTCCTAAAAACCCAATAATTGTTAAATTATGGGTTATGACACATTAATGACTCCCAGGATGGGGAAAGTTTCCATCGGGACATATGATTCAGCCTCATAAGAGAGCCCAATGCCTCAATATACACGAATTTGGTTGCCAACCCAATAATCCTCTAGAGTCAAACCAACCCTTTCCAAGTGAGAGTGCTCCCAAGGGATGCAATGAGTCACCATTACAGTATTGACAGAGCAAAGGAGGCAAGTTTGCTGCACTACACAGAACTAGCGTAAGACTTCAAGATGAAAACTTAAATGAAGATGAGGGGTAGACGAGTCTACCAAAGGTGCTCTGGCCTAATATAGTCTTCCACACATGACTTTGTAATAGTAGTATACACTTTATATCTGCACATTCACATTCTTGAAAAAAGGTTATCCCTAACTGTGTGGCCACTGTTTACTCTTTCTCTTTTATAGGCCATTAAACTAAATGAAAAGTAGTTTAAATCTAGTGCTAAAGCAAGTAGGTGTATATAGTGTGGGCAAGGAATCCCCACAGTGCAATCTGGCAGACCATAGTCAACTCTGTAGGGCCGACCGTAAAACTCAGCTGGTGCTTTCTTGGTCTCTTTTACCAGCTTTGCTTCCTGCATGTTCCTCAATTATGTTGATGTTCTGCAGGTTTGTGACCTTCTTCTCCTCTCACTCCATCCACCCTCCATGCAGGAGTTTATTAATAGCTGTGGAGGGTTTCAGCTGCCATACACACACTATGTGTATTAGGTTTCTCCTGAGGGACAGAACTAATAGGATATATATATATATATATATATACACACACACACATATATATATACATGTATATGTGTATATATATATATATACACATGTATATGTGTATATATATATATATATATACACACACACATATATATATACGTGTATATGTATATATATACAGAGAGAGAGAGAGAGAGAGAGGAGTTCATTAAGGAGTATTGACTCACAGGATCACAAAGTGAAGTCCCATAATAGGCCGTCTGCAAGCTGAGGAGCAAGGAAGCCAGTCTGAGTCCCAAAACCTCAAAAGTGGGGAAGCTGACCATGTAGCCTTCAGACTGTGTCAGAAGGTCTGAAAGCCCCTGGCAAATCACTGGTGGAATTCTAGGAGTCCAACAGCTGAAAACTTGGAGTCTGATGTTCAAGGGCAGAAGCATCCGATACGGGAGAAAGATGAAGACCAGGCAAGGTGCGGTGGCTCATGCCTGTAATCCCAGCACTTTGGGAGGCCAAGGTGGGTGGATCACCTAAAGTCAGGAATTCGAGACCAGCCTGGCCAACATAGTGAAACCCTGTCTCTACTAAAAATACAAAAAAAAAAAAAAAAAAAATCAGCCGAATATGGTGGCAGGTGCCTATAATCCCAGCTACTCAAGAGGCCAAGGCAGAATCACTTGAACCCAGGAGGCAAAAGTTGCAGTGAGCCAAGATCAAACCTTCAGCCTGCACTTCAGCCTGGGCAACAAGAGCAAAACTCTGTTGAAAGAAAGAAAGGAGAGAGAGAGAGAGAAAGAAAGAGGGAAAGAAAGAAGGGACGGAGGGAGGGAGGGAGGAAGGAAGGGAGGGAGGGAGGGAGGGAGGGAGGAGGAAGGAAGGGAGGGAGGGAGACTGGAAGACTCAGCAAGTCTACTATTCCATCTTCCCCTGCCTGCTTTATTCTAGCCACAATGGCATCCACTTAGATGGTGCCCACACAGATTGAGGGTGGGTCTGCCTCTCCCAGCCCACTGACTCCAGTGTTAATCTCCTTTGGCAACACCCTCACAGACACACCCAGGATCAATACTTTGCATCCTTCAATCCAATGAAGTTGACACTCAATATTAAACATCGCACTCTGGAAATGCTCAGCTCCAGATCCTGAGGTCAACACTCTCTCCTAAACTTCAGTTCATTCAACGAACATTGATGGAGAACCTGCCAGGTAACAGGCCCCGAGCTGGGCAATGGACATAGGGAAATGAATAAAATGTGATGTCAGCCATCAAAGCTCACATATGATTTTATGTCCAACTACCTACTTTTTCACTCAAACCTATAGTAATAATAACAACAATAATAAACCTTTTAAAAAAATCTGCTGCCGTTTGTTGAGAAACCTACCAACCTGCCTCATGCTGGGTGCTCAGTGTAAAGCACTCTCTGGCCCCCAGAGCTCACATGCGCAGCCTTCTGCTGTGCTTTCAATGTTTGTGTCTTCTCCAAAACTCTCATGTTGGAACTTCAACCCCAATATTATGATATTCAAAGGTAGGGCCTTTCGGAGGTGATTAAGTCATGAGTATAGAGACCTCATGAATGAGATTAGCAATCTTATAAAAGTGCTGAAGGGAACTAGCTAGGGGTTTTTTGTTGTTGTTTGTTTGTTTGTTTGTTTTTAACCCTTTCACCTTCCACCATGTGAGGACACAGTATTTGTTCCCTCCAGAGGACGCAGTAACAAGGCACCATCTTAGAAGCAGTGACCAAGCCCTCACCAGACACTGAGCTCGCTGGCACCTTTATTGGACTTCCAAGGCTCCAAAACTGTGAAAATGACTCAGTCTCAGGTATTTTGTCACAGCAGCATGAACAGACTAAGACACCTTCCTCACTCATAGGCCAGGTAAGGCTTGGGTATAGTATCTCAGGACACAGTCTCATCCTAGCTAACAGCCAGACTATGACAAGTGGGCAGGAACCAGGCCACACATCGATAATGATGCGTTATGGTTTTAAGATTATGGTACTTCTCATCTGACTTTTCTATTTATGATAAGAAATGTAAGACGTTGATAGATGATAATTCACATTTAAAGTAAAAATGCCTTACTACTGCTCTTTTAAACTTCCAGAACAGTTAAGGGCATTTAGAGATTGCAAACTGAGTTTTTTTTAAAAAAACTACTTTTTGCAACCAGTTCTCAGAGTGAATCAGAATATTCTCAATAGCATATAATTAGAAATATATGTATATATAATGGAAGTTGAGTTTGTCACACACACCCCCAAATTTTTATATTAATTAATACTTCTTTATTGATCTTATTGATTCATTCTGTAACTATCATAAATTTGAACTTAAAAACTAAACATCCGTTAACAAAATGCTGCTCTTATTTTTTTCATATGCTGGAGTTTTCCATGAGATTTTGTTGGGGAAAAATATATGTAATGCTAAAGAAGTTTGAACACCATAGAGCAAATCTAAGGATTTAGCTGCACAGGCAAGGCCCTTCCAGCACTGGCCCCACCTGCCTCTTCAGCCTCAACTCTCCTCTCAGAATCCCTTACACCCTGAGGAGCAAAATCACCAGCTCTCCCTCCATCTGAGTCTTTGTTTAAACATGTTGCATCCTCCTCTGGAATGCGCTCCCCCTCCTCACCTCCCATGCACCCCCTTGAACGTCACCCCTAGGAAGCCATCCTGACCTCTCCAGGGATAGGGTCTGTGCTCCCACATAAATGCTCCTCCAGCACTTCCCACCACTGATGTAAATTTTGCTTGCATGTCTGAGTTCCTAGATGGGAAGGGCAGTCGCTTATTGATATTTATTTACATAGCGGCTATTCATTGCCTGGCTCATAATATGTGCTTAATAAATGTGAATTGAATGAACAAATGAATAATTTAAATAACAACCAGGATTTAGTCCTTAATGGATTTGAGCTTCTGTATTTCTAAAATGCTCATGGCTGACACTGAATGCCTACTAAGCATCAGGAACTACCCTATTTCTGCGAATTTCTTCTTTAATCCTCAAAAACAGTTCTATGAGGTAGGTAGTATAATTATCATGTTAATTTTTCAGATGAGGAAAATGAAGTACAATGAGGTGATATGACTTGAGCAAGTTCCCCAGCTAGTAAAAGGCACAGAGACACTTGACTCTAAGGAGTCCACCATTGTCCTCTACGGGATGCACCGTACTGCTTACACAGAGAAGTCTACACACAATAGGCCTTCCTTTCCTCTTTCCATTCTATTTACTTCTTTTTTTTTTTTTTAGATGGAGTCTCCCTCTGTTGCCCAGGCTGGAGTGCAGTGGTGCAATCTTGGCTCACTACAGCTTCCGCCTCCCGGATTCAAGCGATTCTCCTGCCTCAGCCTCCTGAGTAGCTGGGACTACAGGCACGCACCACCATGCCTGGCTAATTTTTGTATTTTTAGTAGAGACGGGGTTTCACCATGTTGGCCAGGATGGTTTCGATCTCCTGATGGGGTTTGAAAGTTATGCATGTTAGAATTATGCCTAAGATAAGCATTAACAAGATTCTGAGATGGCATTCTTTGAGTAAAGCATAAACTTTAGAACATGTCTTCTCCTTTAGCAGGACTGGGGCCTTGTTTCTTTTTGCCCTGGTTTTTGTCCATCTAGGTTGGGCTCTGGACACTGAGGGGTCATGGTAGTCTTCAGTCTTCCCTGACTCACCGCTGGGTGGCAGTACACCACACTTCCTTTATTCCTGCTCTTTTATGCGTGCGTGTAAAAGTGGGAGCTCTGCTTTAGGGACCACTCTCCAATTCTCAATCTCCTCTTTTGCTTTTGATGTAAATTATCTCTTACACTTTTAGGTAATAGCAAATATCGTTTGTGTCTGTTTTTATGCACTCGTTTAGAATGACATGGAGCTTTGCCAAAGTCAAACGAAGCACATTTCATTAGACCATTTTCATGGGGAGGCTTTTCTTACACAAAATTATCTACAATTAAAAATGCAGAGAGATTTTCCCTGTGTGGCACAGCTTTTTAAAAGACAGAGTCAAAACCTTTATCGAAAAAGCAATTTATAGTGCCAGTAATTTTCTACCTCTGTCCTGCTATTATCAAGGACAGCAGTTTTTAAAAGAACTGGCTCTGGTCTCTCTGCTCAGCCTGTCGTGCTCACATAATGGCTCGTCTGTAACTTCAGCCCATTGCCATGGAAGTCATTATGCCACACGCCCAGAAGGGTGATTTTCTACGGCATCAAAGTGGAAGCAACTGGGTTCAAAACGAAAAACAATCTCTATACATGTGAGAGAAAGAAGCATGATGAGGTGGGAAGGACCCAGAGAATACGATTTTATGTGAAACAGTACTATGAATACAAGTTTTCAAATAGAATATTATCGGAACAAGACAATAATACGTGAAGTGAATAAAATAATTTTCCTAATGGCCTGTTCCTTCTCTCAAATTTTCTACCATAACACATGGTTAGAAGGTCCCAAATAAATGGCCCTTTACAGCCTCTCTGAGCTGTAAAATATTTCCAGTAGCAAATATTCCAAGTGAATAATTTTATTTCTTTCATAAAATCCTGGAAGGGAATCACAAAGCTGCCTGGCTTTAGATGAGGTCTGGGTCATCTTGTCCATGCCTCTGCCTTCAGGAAGGTTCAAACTTACTTTCCTAAGCAGATCAGACTCTACACTGGGAAATACCATGAGCTACTTTTTCTGAGGCCAGGGACAAAGTTCTCTCAGTGTACCGAGTCAAATATTTTGTTAAGGAAGGAACTTGGGATCTGGAGTCAGGGGATTCCAGTGCAAGCCTGGGCTCCAGGGTTTGCCCACCCTGCAAACGTGGACAAGTCACTTGACATCTTTGTGTTCGGGTTGCCTCATCTTCAAAACCGGAAATAATAACTTACATCACAGGGTTGCTCCAGTGGTCAACACCGGAGACAATGGATGTGAAAGGGCTTTGTCAACTGGAAAGTGCTCTTCAAATGTCACTTATTATTATTGTTCTGCTCAGTCCATTCATTTTTCTCTGCATGAGTTGAACAGTACAGTCCTTTACCATTAATCTGCTACCATGGAGAAGGTGTTGGCTGCTACCTGCATGCACTGGCACCACCAGCCTCCTCAGCCTGGAAAGGAGGTGTAATCTGAGGAGGAAGGAGCGTGAGACCCATGTGTACAGCAGCAACTTCCTGCCTCCCTCCCAGACAACCTGGATCTGTGCACTTGTGGCAACTCAGTATGGGTCTAGTGTTAGAATTGTGGGGTGAGGGACAGGAGATCTGGATTCTGTCACTATCTGACCATATGACTTCGGGTTATTTCTTCACTTATTTAGTAACTCATTCAAAATAAATAGTTATTAGAGACACAGGGTCTTGAGCCAGGCAGTCTGAATTCAAATCTTGATTTCCCCCAATGACTTGAGAGGTGATCTTAGGATAAATACAAACACAAGCCAGTACTTACTGAGCAGTCATGTATGCAGCACTGTTCCAAAGGCATGATAGATATTAACTCAGATGATCTGTGCAACAACCCTATGAAATTATCTCAGTTATTACTCCCATATTACAGATTATGAAACTGAGGCCAAAGTGCTTCAGTAACTCGCCCAGGGTCACTCTGCTAGCAAATGGCAATCTCGCACACCCATCACAATTATGCTGAACTCCTTAAAGAAATGTGCCAATATATGTGAGTGCTCAGAGCAGTGTCTGCTACATGGTAAACACTCCATGTTAGCTATAATTTGTCGTTTTTTAATGACTCATTATGTATCAGTAACTTTGCTAGGTGCAAGGAAGATGTACGAGCCTCCAGCCCCACCCC
The DNA here is from genome assembly GCF_006542625.1 of Nomascus leucogenys. Lineage (NCBI taxonomy): Eukaryota > Metazoa > Chordata > Mammalia > Primates > Hylobatidae > Nomascus > Nomascus leucogenys. The sequence goes on from NC_044385.1 coordinate 66,370,930, forward strand.
TTAAAGATCACAGACATTTTTATTTCTTATGGTTCTGGGGATCAAATCAAAACGGCAATGTATGAAGATGGAGGTGTGCTTTTGAAGGTGAAAAGCAAATACATTTGGAAAGCAGAGTTATCATGACTTTATTTTAGCAGAATACGACATAATGTCCAAGTAATAAGAAAAACTTAATTCAAGAGATGCCTTATAACAGCCTTCTGGTTGGAATACACATCACCTGGTGCTGTGGCAAATGTCTAGAACCTGTTCTCTTGGCCAAAATACCATTTTGATTTGTAGTTCTTAGATTTGTAGTGTCCTATCGACTCCAGCTCTGCTGTCGTAACTCTGTGCTTGGTTATTTTTCTCCAGAGTAGGACACTTACTGCAATATGTAATGTCTCTTTTCCAAGACTTCCTGGCCATTCACCAAACTATTGGTGAACTCTTCTAACCACCCAATCAACATATATTTGTTGAACACATACTATTTGCAAACCCTATCCTAAGGGCTAAATTTGCTGATGCTTTCCTGAATTCATATCTGTAGTTCTGGATTAATTCTGCTGTAATTTTTGTATTACAAGGATCACAGAACAAATGCGACAGGAATTCATTCTTCCTTGTATCTCCAAAGTGTCCTATAGAAGAAAATTGAGCCCAAAATAGTTTGTGAAGATATCAAGGAGCACCATGGTTCTTTTAGCACAAAAGGCAAATTTCTGAGGGAGGTAAGGTCATAGTAACACGATGTTAATCTGATTTTCACAGGCATTTCTTGACCACCTATTCTGACCTAAATTCTAGAATATGATATTTACCAGATGGGCTACCTGTACATTGGACAAGTTACTTAACCTTTCTGGACTTTAGTTTCTTTATCGTTAAAATTTGGAAAAAAATAAAATACTTGTAAACACTTAGAAAACCCTTATTAGTCCATCTAGTCCTCTTAAAAGCACTGTGCAATAGATGTTGTTCCTTTTTTGCATTTGCTAGAACCAAAGCTCAGTTTTATGACTGGAACGGCCTACCTAAGTTCTCAAAGGGAGTAAACAGCAAGTGGAGACTGAAATCGTTTCTTTATGACAAACGTTTCAAAAGCCTGTGCTCTTTTCCCTGGACCAAAGGCCCAGGACAAGGAAGAATTGCGGTTGGAGAATTTAAAAGCTCAAGAGATAGGTGCCAGATTTTATTATTATTCAACTCAATTGTCCTTATCCTAGTTAGTCGGACACTCTGGCCCCTGAATTTCTTGGTATCTGTGTTTGCAGGTCAGTGCTCAGAGAACTTCTTATAAACAGTTTCAAAACAGAAATGCTCAATTTCAAAGGTAAGCAAAGCCAAATCGACTTTAAAGTCAGAAAGTTCCGTTCCCCCGTTCCATAACATGCTTTGTGTGCTAGAGGTCAAGTTTTCCCAGTGATAAGGGGGCTTAACTGGAAGTTCTCAGAGCAGGAAAGCAGATCCGGACTGCCACAAAGGTCATCAGTGGAGGGATGGCCCTGAGAGGAGGGCTTTATCTAAGTTAACTGGCCACTGGGAGTCAGGCACGAGCAAATGCATTCTCTTTCTGCCAAAGATTACACACCTAGGGTGGCAGCTGACACCACTGTGACTGCTTCTAACTATGGCACATGTGATGAAGAGATGATACCAATATTTAGGTAGCAAGTGAAACTCAGAAACTTCCTTTGGGAAAGGTGGTGGGGTTTAGTGTCTTTAGGTTCAAGATGGTGTCTTCCGGTCGGGCGCGGTGGCTCACGCCTGTAATCCCAGCACTTTGGGAGGCCGAGGCGGGTGGATCACGAGGTCAGGAGATCGAGACCATCCTGGTTAACACGGTGAAACCCCGTCTCTACTAAAAATACAAAAAATTAGCCGGGCGCAGTGGCGGGCGCCTGTAGTCCCAGCTACTCGGGGGGCTGAGGCAGGAGAATGGCGTGAACCCGGGAGGCGGAGCTTGCAGTGAGCCGAGATTGCGCCACTGCACTCCGGGCTGGGCGAAAGAGCGAGACCCCGTCTCAAAAAAAAAAAAAAAAAAAAAAAAAAAAGATGGTGTCTTCCACTGTTCCTCTTCTTCCTCTTCCTCCTCCTCCTCCTCCTCCTGTTCCTCCTCCATTTTCTTTTCATTACCCATTCTTTCATAGAACAGTAATCAATCTATCTAACTCAAAGTCTGTTCTTTCATATATCTGTGTTTAAATTTTTTTTTTTTTTAGACGGAGTTTCATCTTGTCGCCCAGGCTGGAGTGCAGTGGTGTGATCTTGGCTCACTGCAACCTCTGCCTCCTGGGTTCAAGCGATTCTCCTACCTCAGCCTGCTGAGTAGCTGAGATTACAGGCACCTGCCACCATGCCCAGCTAATTTTTGTATTTTTGGTAGAGACAAGGTTTCACCATGTTGGCCAGTCTGGTGTTTGTAATTTTTTATTTCACTAAAACCTCACAAAATATACCTTACACCAAGCTCTACCAGGTACTACTAAAAGTGTGCATACATTTTCTGCCCCTGTTTAATATGCTCACTTCAAGAAATTGAATCTCCTTTGGGTCCTATTCATGCCTGTCCCAGCAAGGTGCTGACGAGTGGTCCTACCTTATTATGCTACATGGAGTTAAGCATGTTGGAAGGGCAGCCAGGAAGTTTCAAGAGACAAATCTGGGATAAATACCTAATGAAATTAGAATAAATTACTATATTCAATGGTAAGAGGCACTTAGGATAGTCCCCAAAGGAAAACAATAACAACACTTTAACTTGTTTTTTTAAATTAAACAAACAAACAAACAAAACCACTATGAAAAGAATCCACACTCGAGCAGCATGGAATGGAAAATGCAGCAAAAAATTAGCCAGGTGTGATGGCTGCCCCTGTAGTCCCAGCTACTCCGGAGGCTGAGGCAGGAGAATCCCTTGAACCCGATAGGTGGAGGTTGCAGTGAGCCGAGATCGCATCACTGCACTCCAGACTGGGTGACAGAGCGAGACTCCATTAAAAAAAAAAAAAAAAGGAAAATGCAGCAAAATGTTGGTCCTTACCCCAGTCACTTTCCAGTCTTCCTCCTGGAGGCCTTGCTGAGAGAGAGGAGGGCAGTTTGGGATGAGATGTGCACAGTTGCTCTAAGCCCGGCTGCTCCAGAACCCAGCCACCTACTCAGGGACCCTTCTGCTCTTAGGCCATGGCAGCCCCAGCCTTTCCCTGAGCTGTCCTTGGCTTGCCATTTTGAGAGTCAGAAGAGAAACGCTCCCTGATCACCCAAATGGTAGCCATGCCTCAGTCAGGCCAACAGGACTCCGGGAGCTAACAGGAAGGCCACAAGCTGTAGGCTAACCCCGACCTCCCTTTGTGCTCAGAGACCGCAGGCCATAATTCTCTGTGTGAAAATGTTGTGTAAACTTGGCAGCCATTAGCATATTCACCAACAGCCTCCTTGTCAAAATGATTGCGGTCCTTAGAGCCTTTCCTGGGAGCCTTCTTTACTAATCTCTGTGGTTCCCCTCTGAGCACTCCATAGAAAATGCTTTCTTCTTTGATAATTCAGGTCAGATTTGCAGAAGCCAGATTCAGAGAGGGCTTAAGTAATTTTCCACATTGGCTGCCTTTTGTACTCAAATTTAGCTGAAAATTGCTTAATTCTGTGCTCCACTCTGACTGCATAGATTCAGCTGAAAATTCTTTAAATCATAAAAGCCCCAATACCCCTCAACTTAATTCTACCCACCCTGAGCATTAGTAGAGGTGCTACATATATAACTAGAAAAGGGGAAGGACCTACCTTCGTAACCCAGAAAAGAGAGAGAATCTTGATGATAGCAAGGTATAAAATGTATTATGCCATCACAGGATTTAGTATGTGAAGCTAGTGTGATTTCATTAAAAAAGCCCCAAATTGAGAGACAGGAAACCTGGATTCAAGCCTTATTCCTACCACTTAAAAAGTAACAGGTTCTTAACCCTTACTTGCATCATAGGCTCCTTGGAAGATCTGCTGAATGCTTTTGAGCCTTAGTCAAATGCACACAAAACTTGAGGCAGCATTGCACAGGGCCAGCCCTCAGTTACCAATCTCTCCCCAGTCCACCTCTACAATCTTTTTCAGTACTATCCCCACAGGGCCCATTCATCCTGCATTAGGAGAGAAACCATCTATCAAGTTATACTTTTAATGTTCACAATGCTAACTGTCCCACATAGCCCGAGAGCAAAAGCAGAAGAGTGTTGGGAAGTTTAATCAACTGGTAGTATAGCTCCGTCTCGTCCTCAGCTTTCATGAAATGCTAAAATTATCCCCAGCTCCTTAGAGCGTTATTTGCAGTTCCATATGGTTTATATCCTAGCAATCTAGCAATTCATCAATCTGTTTACATACTGATGTTATACTTAGATTGATATTTAACTCTCCTCAGCATCATTGCCTTGCAAAAGATTTATAAATGACTGCTTTGCAGTAATAGAATAGATATTGCGCTAAATGGAAAATAGTAATCATTTAGTTACAAATCATAGTCCCTTTTTTCTTATTTACACATACATAACCACATATTTACACACAAGCATGTAGAGCTGGCTGTGTCAGTGCCCCTGACATTGACAAGTATGTCAAATACTGACTGTTGATTTGTGAAACAGCAACTAAAGTTCTGGATATAAACAGCCTTATGTAAAAATGCATAGAAAGGAAATACACAGCTATCAATACACACATCCAAAGTGCACATTTGTCACTCTCTTCTTCTACTTGTTTTCATTTCATGGTATATGTCATAGTGGTATTTAAAATCTGTCAGGAGACATCAACAATGTATGAAATAAACAGCCTTTCCATTGAATCTTAAAGTTGGGATTTTAAAGGTTGTTTACTCTGGCTTCCCACCCAATGCAGGATTGCCTTTTCTGTGACCTTGATAGATGGTTATAGAAGCCTCTGTTTGAATACTTGGGTTGGGGATCTCATTTCTGCACAGATGTAAATATTGGGAAGATCTTCCTTACATCAAACTATACTGTGTCTCTAGCAATTGTCATAACTATACCAGTCAAACTTGTCTTCCTCTTAAAAATGCTCCTCCTTTTAAGTTTCCCATCTTAACTAATAGGACCACTAACTGACCACTTCAAAACCAGGCCCTACACAGCCTTCTTGTTTCTATTCGATGGATAACCAAACCCATGTGAGTCTTTCTAAAATAGCCTCTCGGGCCTGCTGCCTTCTCTTTGTCCCAGGGATTTTGTCGCCTCTTTCTTGGATTATTGCATTAGCCAATAACTGATCACTCTGCCTCTAATCTCACCCTTTATGGTCCCTCACCCAAGTTGAATCGAGACTTAATTGGAAAAGCCCTGCAATGAAGCCCTATAACATTAGAAGATGAAGCCTTTCCCCTACGATCAGGCTCTGGCTTACCTCCCCAAATGTACGCATCAGTGCTCCTCCTAACACCCTTCTCATTGCCTGTTCCAGGCCAGCCCTATGGAACAGTTATGGTTAGTTCTGGGAATGTGCAGTAGTTATTCATACCCCATATGTCTTCATGAATCTTGTTACTTTGCCTGAAAGACTGTCTCCTTGGTCTACATAGTGAAGTGCCGCTGATCCTTCATGGCTGTGCCCTAGCATCCACTCTCCTGTGACCCCCTCTCTGTCTCACTGTACCTTCACCGAGCCTTTTGTCCACCTCAATCACAATAACTATTGTTTTCAGTGGTGTTTGTTTAAATGTTTACCTCCCTACTAGAATGTAACCTCATGAAATTATCCATGTTTGGAGCTCTGGGGGAATAGCAAATTATACGACTTGCAGGAAGTAGCATAGCTCAACCGGTCTCTGCATGTTTGTTGCAGGAAGGAAGGAAAGAAGGGAGGGAGGGAGGGAAGGAGGGAGGGAGATATGGAGGAAGGGAAGGAAGAAAGGAAGGAAGGAAGGAGAGAAGGAAGGAAAGAGGGAGGGAGGGAAGAAAGGAAGGAAGGAGAGAAGGAAGGAAAGAGGGAGGGAAGGAAGAAAGGAAGGAAGGAGAGAAGGAAGGAAAGAGGGAAAGAAGGAAGGAAGGCAGGGAGGGAGGAAGGGAGGGGGGAAGGAAGGAAGGAAGGAAGGAAGGAGAGAAAAACGGGAAGGAATGAAGAGAGAGGAAGAAGAGTGGAATAAGTTGGCTTCCCATACCATAGTCTTTAATGTTTACAGACAGCTAGTCCTACCCTGAATTTTGAAAACTATCTTGAAATACTAATTTTTCTTAACTAAACATTCTTCAATTATTCTTCATAAAATACTTTTTGCAGACATTTTACTCTCCTGATAGTTCTATGTGGATGAGTTCTAGAGCGGAACGAAATATCCCATGTATGTCTGACCAGTTACGTTAACTATGCACTTCGTTGTACAGCTGTGACTAAATACACCTAAAGCAAGTTATCTGTTCTATTTGGTATATGTTACATCTAAACTCCACCTACCCAATATTTCTTTCTCATGACTTGCTTCTGTGTCATGATGTCTCATTCTAGGAATGTGCAGTACACATAACGTCCTTCTCTAGAAACCTCACTACCCACCATCCCTGCTGCCCACATGACCCTTGCTCCCCTGACCACAGCTGATTGGATGGTTTATAGGCCTCTCAGCTCCTCCTGGGGCCTGGACCACCAGTTCCTCCTTCTAGACATTGAACTAAGACCCATGGAGGATGCGGCTAGATGGCGGTGGGGCTGTGTACAGCTGGGGCGGCCTTTGATTAATGTGCACACTGAGGAGTAAGCAGAGAGATTCAGTTAGCAGAGAGCAATGGGCTAATGCGACAGACACCAGAGAAAGAGCGATAAGAGATCCTACGGGAAGAAAGAGAGGTAGAAGAGAGGGAGGCAGGGGGAAGGAGCAGGAGGAGGAAGGGAGCTGCCTCAGCCTCTGGTCTAGTTATGTGAGGTCCACTTGGGCTTTGTTCCTGGGCAGGGGTTGGGGGGTGACTCTAGATCCTTTCACTAACCATATGTATATGCTTTGTGTGTATCATTAAAACAGTAGGACCCAAGGCCATTAGAAACCTACAGTACTGTGTTTTAGCTATGCAGTCTCTAGTCTTAGCTGTTCCTGAGAATTTGTCCGAAAATAATGAAGCCCTATCAGCAATGAAACTTATTCGTGTGCCTCAGCCCAGTGCCTCCCCCCAGGACACACTTACACACACAAACACCAGAAACACACACAGCATTTTGTTTCCTTGAAACCAGGGAGACTTAACCAGGACTCTTAGCCTACTGATTTTTGTGTATCAAGAATCAAGCATTACATTTCCTCCTATTAAATGTAACATTTTTGTATTTGTCCATCATGCCAGTACGTCACAATTTCAGATTTCATTAAGTCTCTCTTCACAACTTTAGGCAACGTGTTCCGTGTATCTTTCAAGCTAGTGACCATGTGAAGAAAGAAAATGAGGGTTGATACGGCCAGGTCTTCACGAACCCATGAAAGTTCCTTATTCTATCCCAGTCTCTTCTAAAAAATTACAGGTCGTCTCTTTAATCATCTAAACCAGAATTTTGGAAACTAAGACATTTTCTCATTTCTAGTCCTCTGCACCTTTTCCATTCTTCATGATTCTCCGGACACTTGGATATTGTCCCAACATATTACATTATTTCTTCCCTCCTCACGTTGGCTTAATCCTTTCTAGTCTGATCTGAAAATCGTTGCTCTTTGTTGTTGTTGAAGAAAATTGAATTTACAAAGGATTATGGAAATTTTTTCTGCCGTGTTGGAGGCAACATTATCCCAACTCAACCCAAGCATGAGATTACCTCCTTCATGTTCTGGACTAAAATATTTTGTGCAGATCTCAGTTTCTTTCTCAAATTGAGGAAAGCTAGGATAATCTCTACCCTGAGTCTATCATTTTGAAATATCAAAGCATAATTTCTCACTCATTTCTTTTCAAATTCATTTAGTCTGGCTATACACACATAAAAGACAACAAGCATAATAACAGCAGTGAATATTTATTTTTTATTTGCCATATACAAGACACTAGATTAAATACTTCCATCATCTCATGTAATCCCCACAATAGTGTTATGAATTTCTGTGTATTAATGTAATAATAATTTATTTATAATGTATTAACTATCCACATTTTTCAGACAAAGAGCTACAACTTAGAGAGATGATGTGGCTTGCAAAGTGATGTTCAGGTATCAGATGTTAGAGCAGAGATTTGAGTCTAGTCATGGTTTCCCTCCCCATTTACATCTATGTCAATGAAAGCAGATAGAACTGATGCTAACTCTCTTAGCCACTGTGCTCATGAAAAGCTGCTCTTGTCACTATCATTATCATTGTTATTAATCCCATTAAGGTCTCAATGCTAGTCAGTGGTGATGACGAAACTTAAACCTTGGATGATCTGATGCCTCTCAACATGGATACCAATAAACCCAAAGCCAACAATCTGGTAAATCAGCCACCGATAGACATAAATCCTCAAATTATTCATGGACTTTATTCAAAGTTGTGTTTGTAAGTTAGTCATTTAGAACCCAAAACACATTTCCTCATTGAAATAATGTTTTACGTAGGACCAGCCCATACAAATAAAGCTGAAATATTCTCCATGTATAATTAAAACAGGAGAACCCATGACCATTATAAATGCATAGTGCTGTGTTTTAGCCATACATTCTCTAGTCTTGGCTGTTCCTGAAAATTTGTCTGAAGGTAGTGATTGCCCTATCAGCACTGAAACTCATTCATGTTGAAGTCTATATGAGAAAGGTCAAATGATTCTTTAGTGTAGTCATCTTTGTGAGCTCCCGCCCTCATGCAAGGGCTTGATATCAGGCAGGCAGTAAATGTTTCCTGGCTGAATGAAAACATGAAGTGCGGAGGGGGTAGAGAACACAAGAACCCAAAGGTGATTAAGGCAGAATAGTGGGAGGGGCTCACCGAGACCCTTACAAGTATAGCTGTAACTCCATCGTAACTCCAGCTTTTGATGGATACAAGTAGAAAGCAAGGAGAATTGGCGCTAAGCCTGAAATCTGCAGTGGGGATTCATAATTACCTTGAAGTCCTATGCACAGTTGAGATTCCAATGCAACTATTTTAACTAAGAAACATGCATTCCTTCCACAAACCAAGTTAGCCTAAAAGAGAGTTCATTCAGGTTGAATGACCCCGAAGAAGCTTGTTAGTAAACAGTTCACCCACAGTATCTATATTCTCCCTTAGCTGTTATTAAGCCGAACAGCTTATCTTTAATTTAAAGAAGCATCCACCCAGTATACACAGGTGACCTACACTGGGAATTGCCAGAAGCCATGGAAACATTAACCACCTAGATAGCGTCAGGCCCACAAAATTGATGGTTACCATCATGTGCTTATGTTCTTCTCCAGGGGCTCAGAGAAATAGAGTTCATTTTAATTGCTACTCAAAAAATGTCCTTGGTGAAAATAATAACAGCATCTTGCTACCACTAGCCCACATTTAAATGACAGGCCCAGGCCTGACTGATGGCTGCCTCAGGGAATATTCCCTCTGCTCTTCCCAGGGGTCCCTTAAGTCTTTCAGTCTCTCATTGTTCATCTGGAACTAATCCTAAATACATCTCTTAAAACCAAATGTCTAAGAAAAATGTATGTACATACAAAACACTTTACACAAATGTTTACAGCTGTATTTATAATCACCAAAAAATGGAAACAAATTCAATCTCATTCAACTGTTGAATGGTTACCCAAACTGTGGTACATCCATGCAAAGGAATATTACTCAGCAATAAAAAGGAACAAACCATTGAAACAGGTAACAACGTGGGTGAATCTCAAATGCATTATGCAGAGTGAAAGAAATCAGACCTAAAAGGCTACATAGTACATGATTGCATTTGCAGAATATTCTGGAAAAAGCAAAACTGTAGGGACAGAAAATCCATCAGTGATTGCCAGAGCCTGGAGCAAGAACAGTCTGACAACAAAAGGGAACAAGGTAATTTTGGGTGGCAAAGGACTATTCTATATGTTGATCATGGGGGTGGTCACATACGAATATGCATTTCTCAAAAATCCTAGACACTAAAAAGAGCAAATTTTAGTACACTTAAGTTATACCTCAAGAAACTGATTAAAAATAATTATAAGATAAATTTCTTTTTGTAAAAAGAAGAAAAAATATAAATGGCTAAGTGAAATTATACCATTCTTGGCAGGGTGTGGTGGCTCAAGCCTGTAATCCCAGCACTTTGGGAGACCAAGGCGGGCAGATCACGACGTCAGGAGATCGAGACTATCCTGGCTAACACGGTGAAACCCTGTCTCTACTAAAAATACAAAAAAATTAGCCAGGCGTGGTGGCGGGCTCCTGTAGTCTCAGCTACTCGGGAGGCTGAGGCAGGAGAATGGCGCGAACCCAGGAGGTTTGCAGTTAGCCGAGATCGCGCCACTGCACTCCAGCCTGGGCGACAGAGCAAGACTCCATCTCAAAAAAAAAAGATAAATTTCTTTTTGTAAAAAGAAGAAAAAATACAAATGGCTAAGTGAGATTATACTATTCTTAACCCCTAAAAGTATTCAGGTAGGTGTTTTTAGTTGAGAATGATTAAGTTGATAGCTAAGTGTGGGTTAGGATTGGGCAACATCTGCCCAGCAGGGCCTGTTGATTGTTGTTCTGAGAGACCACAGAGACCCTCGTGGGAACAGCATTTCTAACTTGATTTCTAGAACTTGTTGATGGCATAGTTTGGGATGGCAAAGGATGGGTAGGGTAAAAGCCAGAATTGGTGCCTATGGGCATAAGTCCCTAGTGGTTTTCCTCCAGGGCAAAGGGCAGATGTCTGAATGACCTGTGGCCAGAAATATGAGGTGATGCACACGCAGTTTCCAAGTGCTCCACACAGCATCATGCTGAATGCTCCTAAGAACTTTTCACGCCAGGAGCCACCATTCCTGTTGTGTAGGTGACTGAACTGAGGTGGAAGGGAGGTGACTTAGCCAGATCACAGTGAGGAAATGGACTGCAGGCTGGGCCACAAGGCTCCTGATTTCACGCTTGTTTGCTTGTTTGTTTGTTGATGTTGGTGATGGTGGTGGTGGTGGTGTTCAAATTACATCAAAGCTCTTCATCCTTGATGTGAGTCCATCATCAAAATTTTGAAAAAGACCAGATAAAAAAAGGTTTTCTCTCCCTGCAAACATAAACACAGGAGTGATTTATTAAAAAAAAAAAAAAAAAAAAAAAAAAAAAAGACAAAACAAAGGTCAGAATTTTGTCCAGAATAGTCAGGCTATGGTGACATGAAACCAAGCAGCTGACTTACTAATACAATGGTGTATTTCAGAGGAGCATTTGGGTATGTTGACTACACAACTGAAAACACCTGGATATTTAGTGCTGAGATTAACTGTATGATATCGTCCATGTTGGTAAGGTATACAGGAATGATTGATTAACACCCTCCCAAGTGAAGACACGGGGCAGTTGAGCACTCCCTTGGGAAATTCAGTATCTCACAGAGTTCTGTTATTATATCTGAAATCACTACACTCTCTCACACAAAAGAATGGGCAATAAATCAAACCTTTCATACATCTTCCTGGTACTGAAAAGCCCACTGCTACGCTGCACAAGAAACATAGATTGTGGAATGTTTTTTGGTTGGCATAGGAACAGCCTTGGAAATGTTCAGACCAGAAGGGTCAGAATGTTAGGAAGTTTGCAGCAGGAAAAATTCCTGCTGTGACCACGATAAGTTAAATATCCTGACTAGACTCTCTCTTCTCTTTCTGGCACGTGGCCTAGCTGAAAGAGCGCCTCATGTGGTTCTGTAATAGTCACACAAAACAAAATGGACCACACCCTCCCAAGGCACCCTTGCCCTCAGACCTTTCGAGGCCCTGAAGTGCCTACATGGGAAACTGAGGCCCAGAAATATGGAGTGCAGGGTTAGTGAGCCTAGAGAGAACATGGAATTGGGGATGGGACAAGTGCTGTGTGTGCACCATGGCATATCACACCGAGTTCCCCTTCTCAGGCCCTGTGTCCGAAAGACAGCAAGGAGTTTAGAGCTGGCTGAATCCCACCTTGCTGCTACTCCCTGCACTCTGATGATGACAGTGACCCTACCCTGGCACAAACTTCAAGTTTCCTTAGAACCCACTGGCAGGCGGCTCACCTCTTTAGGATGAAGTGAAGAGTATTTCAAATGTCTCTCTTCTCTTTCTCCCTGGGGGTCTGGGAGGGGGTAGGTGGGAAGGTAGGGGAGAGATGGGAAAGGGAGGGGCACCAGTGAGGCAGCACAACAGTGGATGAAAGAGAAGAAGCGAAAGCCCTCAAGCCCCAGTGTCTTAGAGGACTCTAAACACGGTAATTGTACATGACCATGCCACCTGCAGCCAACCTTTCACAATCTCCTGCACATCTCTTGGGGCAAACACAGCTTGTGAAAATCTGGATTGTCACAGAAGAGAAATTATGGACTTATATTCCACTAGCAACGATGATACTTTGAAAGTACTCATAAATACCTTCATTAAATGGTCAGCTTTTTTTCTAGTACACTTTAAATATGACTTGATTTCTGAAAATGTGATTTTCCCATAGCTCTTTGAGACCACACCTATTGCATAAAGTGAGTCATGCCTGCAATAAAGTCAAGGTTTCCAGAGAAGAACATTCTCCATTTCTTCCACCATTTACCCTAATACTTGGGATTAATGCAGAAGCAGTGAACATGAGAGCTAGGCTGAGCAGAGCAAAGACCTCTGCCTCAAGCCACAGTGGAACCGTTTTGAGCATTATTCTTTGCAAGATTTACAGGGTGACAATAAAGCTTTCTCTGGGCCAGAGTTGTCCTGTGCTAGCGTAGAAGGCAGCCTCCCAAGTTACATGGAAAAGGGGGAGAGAGGAAAGAGAAAGTGAGATGGATGAGCTTCCTGATGACTTTATTTTCCATGGTTCTGGGTTTTATGGGGCCAAAGGGAATGAAGTGCATAAGCTATGAGTGAAATGAAGCAATCCAATTGCCTTTCTGACCGTATGTTTTTAATCCTGTCTCTCAAGAAGCAGCCAATTTAACCTTTGAGCATGCTTGTGCCCAATCTGAGTGTTACACTAAGAATCACTTGACTTGGCCCAAAGCCATTTACCGCATTAAAATCACAGTGAATTCTGTAGAAATGATCAGCCAGGAATGGGCTTAGAATCATGGAAACTGCTTCAAGCATAACAGCCACTCATTCAATCAACCAGTGTCTATTGAGCACCTACTGGGTGACATTTTCTACATCAGGCATATACTACGAATATATCCTGGATCTTGGCCTTAAAGAATCTCCAATCAAGTCAGAAGACACATACATACCCACATGGCCCAGAGCTATGTTAATAAGACTTCAAACGGGGGAATAAAGCAACATGGAGGTAAGGCGGTCCCAGTGACCTGTAAGTGGGAGTTGCTCTGGTTAGGGGAGGATATCCCCAGAGGATGGTGCTTGATAGAATGCTGATAATGAGCAGAAAGCCATGCGGTGCCCTCACCATCCTGATGCAGCCACTCCAATGACTCCAGAACCAGGAGTCCCTTCTTCAGGACATTGTTGCCTCTGAGGAATTCTCAACCCAAAAAGCAATGGATTTTCTATCAGGAAGGCTGCCAATTTAATTTTTTCCATGAAAATATATACACTCACACACAGGCATGCACTTGCCCTTTTCGGTCTTGCCAGATTTATGGCAATTTTTTCTTTTGTTCTATCTTCCCAGGTCAGGGAGGCATTCAGATCTAAATTCCAAAGGTGAATGGAGAGCAAATGTACCTCATTTTTGTGATTTCAAGCACTCTTGGGAAAGATTTAGGGTAGTAAATGAATAACAATTAACAATATTTTCCCATCTGATTGGCAGATCATATGGTGTTTGCTCTTTAGAATTAATTTAGCTTTCTAGTAAGGTTATCTTGCACACTTTCCAGGGTACCCTGATATAAATAGACTAAGCAGTAAGAAGGAAATCAAAACAAGTGTGCATTTGTCTGGAACACAGTGACAACTATTTGGAGTGGAGAAAGACAGTAAACACAAGAAAACAACAATTAGTAGAAAGCTTTAGGACTGAGCTAGTACCTACAGTATCTTCATCAGATCAACAGGTTAGTCACAAAGGACTATGCTAGAAATTCAGCTCCAAGCCAAGCAGAAGTTATATGTTGCAGTGAAAAGATGGGGTTGTCTCTCCTAATTTATTTTAAAAATCAGTTGCAAGTTTAGCAATCTTTTTTGTAAAGAAATAAAAAAGAAATGTCCTTACTGTTAGTAAATAATGAAAAATGGGTCCAGCTCCAGTCACGTAGAGCAAGTATTTGTCAACGGCAAGCTGGGGGGAAAAATGAATATTTATCAGCCTGAATATCTTAGTTTTCTCCTTTTGGGGGCAGAGGTATGGAAAGAAATCCTGTGGCAATCTTTACCTTCACTTTACCTGTAAATCTGAATGAACAATATGCCCTTCATGATTCTACTAAACTAAAGAAGAGATGCATGAACAGAGCCCGTTTGCACAAAACTGCCCCAGTTTTACAGCACTGGAAGTCCCAGGGGCAATCTCTCAGTCCTGGGCAAACCAGGGTGGTTGGTCACCCTGGGAGAGAATGAATTCCCAAATCCATTCCCATCAAAGAAATTCTGAAATAGAAAGGGCTTTTTGTCTAGCTCAAAGTGCCCTTCCTACCCACCCACTGACTCGGTGGTTCTGGCTCCTTCCTTAATACATGGTGAGTGGACTGTGCTGGGAAGGTAAAAAAAAGGAGAAATCCCTTCTTTACCCTTCATAAGTTCTCCGATTGGTGCCTCTTTCCCATGGCCAGCTCAGGTACTGACAGCAGATGGAGTTCTTGGTAAATGAGAATCTCATCCACCTACAAACAGTAAGCTGGACATTCCCAAGAGGCTATAAGATGTTTCTCCCTAAATCAGTGGTATCAGCACCAGCCACTTGTTAGACATGCAAATCATCAGGCCTTACCTTAGACCTACTGCACCAGGAGCCCTGGAGTGGGAGCCCAGCAAGCTGTGTTTTAATAAATCCCCCAGGTGATTCTGAGGCATGCTCCAGTTTGAGAACTGCTACTCTAGAAATTGATTTTGAAAGATCAGCTATCATAGGTATGCCTGATGTGCCTATTACAGGTACAAAGAATACACTCAGAATTTAGTATGTGAGTTTAAAGAATTTTTATTGCAGTTCGAACAATTTCTAAACATAATTTTCTTACCTGATTTATACCCCATGAAGTAGCTATCCTGTTTCACCATTAGGTTACACTCAGGTCCAGATTGACTATGTTTTCTTATTCCCTAAATCTCCAAAAAAAAAAAAGCTTAGAGGACAACTACAACCTGGATGGGGGTAAGCAATAGAACAATCACCATTTTAATTGGAAAGAATCTCCAGAAAACATTCATCTGTGGCACAACCATGCACTGGGGTCAGAAATTGTCACCCCTGAGAATAAAAGCATCAGTAGATTCCGAAGAATGTGGTTAGATGTCACCTCCTCTCCTCCTTTCCACACCCTCACCACACCTATCTTTTCCTCCCCCTGGAAAAAAAAAAAAAAAAAAGCAGAAATTGGATCCTAGAAAAGTGCAGGCACCTCTCCAATGCTGGCCCTGTCAGGGAAGCAACACCTCTCCGTTAGGCCTGTTGGTCTCTGCCCTCCTGGACAAGCCCACTTCAAGGTTGCCCAGCAGCCTAGCTTCCTGGCCTTTAGAAATGGTGATGGATTCATTTAGAATCAGGGGCTACCAAGCTGGGAGCTCAGGTGCTGCCGAAATGGCAGGTGGTTGGCGCTGACTTGACAGCAATTAAATGTACAAATCTTTGATTAGGCTCCCGGGAATGGAGTCATTAGCAACCCTGAACGGACCAGCTTGCTTTCCACCGCCTCATTAACTGCTCCGCTAATGTTACTTTAAAAAGCCGAGGGGATGAGGGGAAAAAGAACACCTCTCCAACACAGAATGAGTGACAAAGCAGAAAGGGAGGGGAAGAGGCCAGGGTAAGCATTTCTAGCTGAACAAACAGGTCCCTGCTTTTTTCATGCTGTAGTCGCTGACATGAGTGTGCACATTTGCTGGACTGTGAAATAGCCCCATACCTGTCTGATTCATCTGCCAAGAAGGGCTTTTTTTTAGTCTGCCTTTTCAAAATCCTCGGTTGATTCACTCTTCCAGCCAAAGCCTCCATTTTGGCTTAAGTCCATATCTATCAGATCTAGAGTGGGGCTACTGCACAGCTGTCTACACCTTTCCAAAGAGTGGTCAGTCTGGAGTCTGCATTCCACCCTTTGGGAGCCACAGAAGCTGTGTTAATGCTCCACCTCTGTTGCGTGGTCCTGGCTCCCACTGTGATGCTCATCTCCCAGGGATGGCATCCTCAGTTGATGTCTACCTGGCAGGTTTCCTCCGTATTATTGGAGAGCTAAGGTCTGGCTAAGCACAGCCATGCATGTTGAAACATCTTCCCAACAACGAGCTTTAAAACAAGAGGGAAATGTGTCTCACAACCTTAATGTAAAATCCTGTGTGATCATTTATTTGATTAAACTGAATTCATTGCATAATTTATTATTTTTATTTTTCTCAATCTGCCAGTCACTGGATTAATATTTATAAAGTATGTGCCACACACACTTATTGATCATCTATTATAAACCTCATTAATTTGTTGTGGAAAAGCTACGGGTGAAGGACGGTCTCTATCTTTGAGTTTAGAATCTATTAGAAAGAAGCAGCCTATGCATCTTCTCTCATTTATTTATTTATTTATTTATTCAACAAACATTTGTCACGCGCCTGCTTAGTTTAAGCATTGTTCTTGTCAATAAAAATATGAAGGACAACATAGTATAATCATTATGATTGCATACTCTCTGATAAGCATTTTATATGCATTAATTCATTTAATTATCACAGCAACTCTGAAAAGTACTGTTTTTATCTCCATTTTAAAGATAAGGGAACTGAAGCACGGAGAGGTTAAGTAACTTGCCCACGGTCACACTATTGGTAAATAGCAGAGCTGAGATTTAAGCCTAGGCAGTCTGGCTGCTTAACAACTATGCTATGCTCCTTTGAGGTGCTTTTAGCTTAACAGGGAAGACAAATATTAAAACCAACCATTTCAATACAATGTGATTAGCACATCTGGGTAAAGTATATAAAAAATATATGGTAGGGAGAAAAGGGAATTATTAAGTGTCCATGGAAAACAATTCATAGTTGAAATGATACTTGATCTGGGGTTTGAATCAAGAAGAAAACAAAGCCATAGCCTTCAAGAAGTTTTAATCTAATAAAATAGTTCACTAAATGTCCTTGCCACTGTTATGACATAAGTTTCGAAACAAAGATATCAAATAAATGGAAAATTCTGAAAAGGAAAATATCACATCCAAGTTTGAGGGTGTTGGCAGGGAAGACTTTAACTAAGGAGGTGATATCCAAGGAAGCCTGTAGGGGCTTGTCGAAGTCAAGGATGGAGCCTTAGTAAAAGCAGAGAAGGCCGGGCGCGATGGCTCACGCCTGTAATCCCAGCACTTTGGGAAGCCGAGGCTGGCGGATCACGAGGTCAGGAGATCGAGACCATCCTGGCTAACACGGTGAAACTCCGTCTCTACTAAAAAAAATACAAAAAAATTAGCCGGGCATGGCGGCGGGCTCCTGTAGTCCCAGCTACTCGGGAGGCTGAGGCAGGAGAATGGGGTGAACCCGGGAGGCGGAGCTTGCAGTGAGCCGAGATCGTGCCACTGCACTCCAGCCTGGGAGACACAGCGAGACTCCGTCTGAAAAAAAAAAAAAAAAAAAGGCAGAGAAGACGGGAGAAGAGAAAAGAAAAGGACTGGAGGAGGGAGAACAGAGAGAAGAAAGATAAAGGTGTTTTCAAGACGGTCAGCATAAGGACATATGCTGGAAGAATGGTCTGAGCTGAAATATGAAGGACATTGAATGAGATATTTTATCTAATTCTAGAAATGTATTGACGGTTTTAGGAGTAGGAGAGTGAAATAAAAATGACTTAGGAATACCAAGGAAAGCAATAGAGAAATACAATCAAATAAATATAATGAAAAAGTACATTTTCAAGCTAAGAAATATAAGGGGCTATTGTTACTCAGAATAGAATAACAATCTACTACAAAGAGTTTTTACGAAGCTCAAATACGGTAACAGGAGGCATTTCTTTGCAAACCATAATGTGCCACACAAATGCCATTATTGCTTTCAACAATATATTTATGTGACCTTTATAATTCAATTGTCTTTTGTACAAAGTTAGGATGCTCCATAAGTTATCTGCATGTCTCCAAGGGCCATTAAAATGGGACAGGCCATCTCAAAGAAGCTTTTTATTTTGCAGTTGACAATAATGAGAGGCCTTTCTAAACTATGTAGCAGAGGAATCAGAATGTGCATTCTCAGAGCTCCTTGGCCTCCTGAGGAGGAGACACTTCTAGATTGGCGGGAGTTCTTCCTCTATGGCCACTACTGAGGGGGTGGGTCCCTAACGAGGGAGAGGAAGTAATTATTGCTCTTGTGCCACCACCAGCAACAACAACCAAAAAAGACGGTTCTGCTGATTAAGGTAGCATGACAAACTTATTTACTATATTTTTAAAGTTTTCATACAACCAATTGACTTCTATTAGGCCACTGCCTGTTTCTTTTAAAAATAAACTCTTGGTCTTTCGTTCCACTCTTATTTTGTTCCACCTATATGTTCCAGATGCTTGTTAAGTGACTTCCAGGTCTTCCGTCATTTCTTTTTTTTTTTTTTTTTTTTTGAGATGGAGTCTCACTCTGTTGCCCAGGCTGGAGTTCAGTGGCGCGACGTCGGCTCACTGCAACATCCACCTCCTGCGTTCAAGCAATTCTCCTGCCTCTGCCTCCTGAGTAGCTGGGAATACAAGCACCCACCACCACACCCAGCTAATTTTTGTGCTTTTTTAGTAGAGACAGGGTTTCACCATATTGCCCAGATTGGCCTCAAACTCCTGACCTCAGGTGATCCACCCACCTCAGCCTTCCAAAGTGCTGGGATTATAGGTGTGAGCCACCGCACCCAGCTCCTTCTGTCACTTCTATCTAGAGTTGAATGCCCTGCCCTCAGAATTTCTGCACAACGATCCCTCTTCCCTTGCTAACGCTACATGAAGTCCATGCTAGCCCCCAGGTCACAGGGAAATACCTGACTGCTATGGGAGCTCATCCAGTGAAGTTAGGAACTTCTAAAACTTTAAGCTGATTGATAACCCCAGAACAAGGAGAAAGAGACTTTTATTTTTTACTTTTTTTTTTTTTTTTACTGGCAGAATTTTCCTGTCACTGAGGCTGCAGTGCAGTGGTACAGTCACAGCTCACTGCAGCCTTGAATTCCTTGGCCCAAATGATCCTTCCACCTCAGCCTCCTGAGTAGCTGGGACCACAAGTGCAGCCCCCACACCCAGCTAATTAAAAAAAAAAAAAGTTATGTAGAGACAGGGTCTCCCTGTGCTGCCTAGGCTGGTCTCAAACTCCTGGCTTCTAGTGATCCTCCCTCCTGGGCCTCCCAGATCACTGGGATTATGGGTGTGAGCCACTGTACCAGTCTAGAAAGAAACTTTTAAGGTTAAATATATTGTTTTTCATGATTATGAATTGGAGCAAAAATAAAAATGGGGTCTCACCCATGAAATAATGACAAGACAGACATAATTTCTTTTGAGAAAATTTCTTGTCCTTGAGCCTTTTGGGGATAAACAAGAAGACAGAAGGACTATCATTAGCTTTCCTGAGCCTATTTTCATGGCTGTTCCTTGAAATTACCATTTCACCAACATCCCCAATTGCCTTTGCATTCCTGGACTTTCTCTGTGCCTAAGTGGCAAAGCTCTAAGCCTGAGTGAATACTACAATCTGCATTTCTCTTCTTATACTCAATTCATTAAATGAGGAAGGAGAAATATTGCCCAGCATTGCAGATGGGTGCTGCCATCGATTCATGGTCTTCCATCTTTCTCTTGTCCTTCCACAGTGCCCTTTGAGTAGAAACCAAATCTTCACAACTCTCCAGAGAGGTCTTAATAATCTACTGTATCCCTCACTTATAGCACATGGCCTCCACTTCCATATATTTTAAAAACTTGAGACTGTTATGTGCAAACTTTAAGTTGGTGCACACCTACAAAAGCTTTCATCCACTCATTTTTTGCCCAGAACCTAACAAAAGATGGAAAAGATGGTGGGTTTTGCCTGTTTATTTTCTCCTATTTTATTCTAGACCAGCCTCTTTCCTTGTGAAGCTCTTGGTATTATATCCACCTATCTCTTTCTGAACTTTTTCCTTTTGGCTCTAAAACCTCTTCCTCTCCATAAGTTCTTTCCTATTAAGATAGAAACTTTCTTCAATCTCTCCCACTAGAACAAAAAACATTAAGCATATTCTAGCTCTGTTTTTCCATTCCTTCCTCTGGCTACCTCCCTCTCTCTCTCTTTTCTCAACACAATAGCTGAAATAAAGAAAGGGTCAATGCTGTCTGTCTCTGCTCCCTCACCTCACATTCCTTCCTCCCCATTCTCACTTCCTTTTCCTACATTTGCAAAAGCAATTGGCCCCTCTCTGTCCTACCTTCGTGGGCCTACACATGTCGTTTAAGATGGCAGATCTCTTCCCTCTCCTAACTCTCTATTCTCTTAGTTCCTGTCACACCTCACTCTATTATTTCTCCTGAAACCTCTCTGATCAGTCCTTCTTGGCTTTATTAGCTGATTTTCTTCTTATACTCCTTAATTGGTATCGTTTCCCCAGTGTTTCATTTTTGATCTCTCTTTTCTCACACCATGTTCTTTCCCTGAGTAATCTCATTCACTCTCATGGTCCCATAATCATCAATGTGCTGGCAACACCCAAGTCTGTGTTTCTAGCTGGGATCTTCTTCCAAGTTTCAGTGTCATATATACAAAGGTACACCTGGCTACCTACAGATTCCTCAAACTCAGTTTTTGTTTGTTTTTTGAGACAGGATCTCACTCTGTCACCCAGGTTGGAGTGCAGTGGTGGGATCTTGGCTCACTGCAACCTCCGCCTCCCAGGTTCAAGCAATTCTTCTGCCTCAGCCTCTCTAGTAGTTGAGACTACACGTGCATGCCACCACACCCAGCTAATTTTTGTATTTTTTTGGTAGATATGTGGTGTCACCATGTTGGCCAGGCTGGTCTGAAACTCCCAACCTTAGGTGACCCACTTACCTCGGCCTCCCAAAGTGCTGGGATTATAGGCATGAGCCACCCACCCTGCCAAACTCCATGTTACTGAATAATCTTTACCTGCGTCTTTCCTGTATATGCTTCTTTGACGTGTCTCCTTTATCAGTAGATGAGTGACTGTTCATCTAGTCACCTAGCTTAGAAACCCTGGGGATGTCCTCAGTTCTTTCTCCTCCATTACCAACTCCTATCACATTTACAACCCAAAGTTCTCAAATATGCCCCTTCATTTTAATCCCCATGGCTGCTTCCCTGGGTTAGGCAGGCCATTATTACCTCTCACCTGGACTACTGTAATATTGCTCACTGGACTTCTGGCCTCTAGTCTGATCCTCCCTCCCCAAATCCATTCACTGCACTGACCCCCGAAGGAAACTATCTGAATTTTAAATCTGGTCATTCCCATGTTTAGAACCCTTTAAAAATCCCCGTTGGCCAATAGAATAAAAAAATCAATGAGTGCTCAGCTTCTTTGCTCATCGTTTGCCTTCCACTGCATTTCTGGTAACAGTGAACCACTGATGGTTGTCATCATCATTGCCATCATCATCACCATGATGAGTAAATACTCAATGAGTGTTTACTATGTACCAGGCACTATGATCATCTCTTCATAGACGTTGTATCACATGGTCCTCACAATGCCCCATCTGGTAAGTTCTGTCATGATGTTCATTTGTACACAAGGAAACTGAGTCAGAAAGAGGATAAGTAAATTGCCAAAAAAGCTAAAAAGGACCTGCGTGTTGTTCTACCTTTTCAGCTTTAGATCCAACTGTTCACCTCCTGTGGGCCAATTTTTGAGCACTCATCCTCCCTTTGGCCTTCCAGCTTCCATACCCTTGCTTGTGCCACTTTGCCTGTCTTTCCCACCTTTGCAATTCCTACCAATGTGTCAAAGGCAGCTCAGACAGCACTTTTTATCTGCAGCCTTATCTCCCCTCCTACCCTCGGCCAGAAGTGACCTTCCAATGGTTCTTCTCTACATAAACCATTTGGAAAGTAATTAAACAGCAAACTAATTCTATAATGTCATAAAGCGTTCTTTTTCATGGTCCAATCTCAAAATCAATTGTTTGCTGTTCAGGTTTGTGTATAGTTGTGACTTTTCTCTCCAGGGAGAGTGTAAGTACTTTGCATGGTTTATACTTTTCTCCTGCAGTGCTCAATTAACAGGAGACTAGTGTTTATTTCTTCTCTTTAAGCCCTTGACTCTTCCCAACCTTCCCATCACGATGATCTTTTTTAAATTCCAGGCTCAAAGAAGAGACTTCTTTTAATTTCTCCTCCTACCCTATCACCAAATCCATGTATCCTTTTCCCATGACCTCTGACGGATCTGTTTCTCTATCTGCAGCTTTCCAGCCCTAGGCCTGGCCTGCAGAGCCCACAGTTAGATCCAGTGCCACACAGAGAGGATCAGACAGGAGCATCCAGATCAACTTCTGTGTTCTCCATTTCTCCAAAAGCAGCTATGCTAGCGCTGTGGCCACTAGTTAAGCAAATCTCAAAAGTTCATGTTCTTTATGTACTTTTAGCAGTTCTATAAGGGGAGGAGCTGACAGACAATACACTTACAGAATGCCCACAACGCTGAGAAAATCAGGAACACCCCTTGAACACTAGTAGGTAAAGAACAGCTGCCTTTACTAAACCCTACTGCAAATTTTGAGCTGGAATCAGATTGCATGGAATAAGTAATGCACCCCTGCAAGGTGTGACGAAACCAGCTTACTTGTGGTTTAATTTTCCATTCAATATCCTGCTCTGTTTTTATGAGCCATATAACTTTGTGATGCAATTATGGCTAACGTACAGACTCAGGCAAGAGGCAGGAACCCGTGAGCTGGTTACAAAAGACTGTGGCGTGGATGGATCACTGATGTGGAAAAGTCGGGGGGCATGGACTCAGGTGGCAGAAGTAGCTGGAGAAAGGTTTTGGATGAAGACTTTGGTGACGGAAACTGTAGCATTCGAAAATAAATGCTATAATATGAATAAATGAGTCCTGGCTGATATTTAAAAGTGACCAATAGAAGGAGTAATTTTCTCACCAAAACTTCATATTATCTCTTCATGGCAACAGGACCATAGATATCACAGGTCACCCTATTACCTCCTTTACAGGTGATCTCTTTTCGTAGTGTCACCCTGGCAGGAAAGATTTGACAGAAGCCATATAGTTAAATAATAATTTTACTGAGTACTCTTCAGGGGCTAGGTGCTGTCTGAAGTGCTCTGTAATATTAACTCACTTAAGCCTTTTGACAACCCCATGATACAGCTATTATTATCTTCCCCATACAAATGAAGAAACTGAAGCCAAGAGGATTTAAGTCTCTAGCTAAAGGCCACATGGCAACAAAATAGCAGTGGCTGGATTTGGACTCTGACAGCCAGACACCAAACCCCATAGCATCCTCCTCCGTTGTCTGACCATGTCTTTGTATAGTGCCTTCTAGGTTCCAAGCACTGTTGTAAGTGGGGTTTTGTTCTGTTATTTATTTATTTATTTATTTATTTAGAGATGGAGTTTCAGTCTTTTTGCCCAGGCTGGAGTGCAATGGCCTCATCTCAGCTCACTGCAACCTCCACCTCCCGGGTTCAAGTGATTCTCCTGCCTCAGCCTCCTGAGTAGCTGGGATTATAGGCACCTGCTACCACATTCGGCTAATTTTGTATTTTTAGTAGAGACAGGATTTTGCCATGTTAGCCAGGCTGGTCTCGAACTCCTGACCTCAGGTAACCCGCCTGCCTTGGCTTCCCGAAGTGCTGGGATTACAGGTGTGAGCCACTGTGCCTGGCCATGTAAGTGTTTTATATATAATAACAAAATCCTCACTACTGCTCTATGGAATAAGAACTATTATGGTCTTCATAGCTTGGATGAGGAAACTGAGGCACAGAGAGATTACGAGACTTACCCAAGGACACCTTCCTGGTGAGAAGCAGGGACTGGATGGAAAGGCAGGTGCTCTGCTCCTGAGGCCATGCTCTCAAGCACTGGTTGTAGGACCCACTCACTGGGGAGGAGAGGCATAAGAAGGGCCACCTCACTGAGCTGCCCAGAGATAGTGGGTGTAAGGCATTAGCACTGAGTGTGGAATGGGGGTGTCCTGCCCAGCACATGTCCCCAGGCCCGTCTGAAGGCTTCCACATCCCCTTGGTTCTCTCTCTCCCTCATTTGTGATGCAAGGGATACAGGCCCTCTCCTCTGGCCACAGTCCTTCTCAGAGCAGACCAGGTGGCCGCACTCTGGCTCCCTGGGGCCAGGTTTTTTGTCCCCCATGCCTCATGCAAGCTGAGCTATTATCGCATGGCTACAAGACGTGGTTTTGCTAGAAAGGGACTCAGCGGGGCTGAAGTCCTTGTGTGTTCTAATCCCTTCCGCGGCACTTTGTCTGCAGGGGCCGAGCGATCAGCCTGGCTTGTTCTCGTGCCTGTCCAGATGCCTTTCACATTGTCTGTTTGTTAACCTGCATTTTTGGCTTTGCATCTCAGACTCTGTTTACTTGTCTGCCTGCTTGTTCTCACTTAATAAATTGGAATTGATTTGGCGACTTCACAAACAAGTGAGTCTCAATCTTGCTTAAAAATAGGGATGAGAGGGTGAAGTGTAGGATAGATCAGAGGGTCGGGGCTGGGTCAGGGGACTGTGTAGGCTCCTGTTTCTGAAGATTTCCCAGTGAAGCTTACATAAAAGAGAGAGTTGTGGGGAGGGTGAGCAACATTTGGGCTGAAAGCTCAAAGTCCTGTTTCCCTGTTCTTGGGACAAACATTGCAGAATTTCCAAATGACAACTCTAAATGGTTTGCATTTGATATGAGAAACAAGAATAGCTGGCATAGCTCTGTCATCAGGAAAAGATGGAGAACATGAAGCTTTCAGATCCTGCTGTGCAATATAAATGTAGCCAGGGAAAGAGTGGAGGAAGTCAAGTTCAGGGTATAAAGCATAGCCTCTGGAGTTTGGTTGTCTGGGTTCCTGCCCCAGCACTGTGACTAACTAGACATGTGGCCATGAGCAAGAAATGAACATCCCTGTGCTCAGCATCCTCCAAAATAGGACAGTGGAAATTATGCCCTCCCCATGGGGAAATGGTGAGAATCACTTAGTTATCATTTGTAAAGCACAAGGCATAACGTCTGCTGCGTTGTAAACTCCCAATAAGGATTAGTGATCATTGTTCCCAGTGAATAACATAATGGGAACCTGAGCTAGGACAGGTGGTTGCAGAATGGAACTGCTGCAAGGCTGTGAAGAGAATATAAGCTGAGCTTGCTTGTTCTGTGCCTCTGCTGATGCTGTTCATGTTGCCAGTTTGTTAACCTGCCTTGACCTGTTAACCTATAAAAATAGGCTATGATTCTATTCTTAACCTTTTGTGGACATTTAAATGTTTCCATAATAAGATGTCTTTAAAATGCCGGGAGTTTGTGATGGATTGTTTTTGTTTGAAATATATTATTCTCTTTCTAGAAACTTAAAATAAAAACTTCATGTAATAAGATTAATAAACTAGAAATAGAAAGGTGAAAGTAAGATCCAGAGGAAAGAACAAACAGCTAACACTGCCTTATGAAAACACTTTAGAGCCAGACAAACCTGGGCCCACATCCCAGCTGTACCATCCAGAGGTTTGGTGTCTTTGGGGAATGTACTAATTCTCCTGTTATTTGTTTGTTCTGATGATCTCTGCTGCTGGGATTGTGGTGAGCTCTAAATGATATGCCATAGGTCATTATTCCCCAGCCCCCAACAGGGGTGCTCACACAGTGGGCCCTCAACCAGCATGACATCTTTCTTTCCTGCAATAGTGGAGTATAGGAGGTAGGGAGGAAATGGGGTGTAGAAGGGGAGGGAAAGAAAACTCCAGGGCAGACAACATGAGTTTTGCAAACTTGATGAAAAATTGGTTTTGTATGCTTTGTTGGAATGGACGCAAAGCAAAACTGTGCAGCAGGTGTAAGTAGAGTGGAAGCGTAAGGAGGTGTAAGTAGAGTTTTTTCCTTTTCCTTCCTGGCCAATGGCCTCTCCCACAGGGTCCTCAGAGCAGAGAGTGTGACTCATTTGTGCATACAATAAATAGAATGACTTGAAATATAATGACTTCTAAGAAAATTTGCATTTTCACTATGCATAAAAGCCATAAACAAAAGAACAAAATACCAGTACATGCATTTCAGCAGGCACTGTAGAGGGGAGATTTTATTTTTATTTCTTCAAGGGAAAGTGGGCAGAGCAAAGGAAAGGCCTTGCTTGTCCTTGAGCCGTCGGCTGGGTGAATGAAGGGGGAAATGTGAAGCTTGAATTCGGCACTACTCACTTTTAGGTGCTGACTCTGGTGGACAGTGGGGGATCCTGAATGGTCACAGCCCAGCAAGAAGTGGAGCAGGAGCTTCAGCCAAATGGAATGAGGCAGGATGCTTGCACAGGTCTTGAGGCACCAGTGAGGACAGGGAAGAAGAGGGAAAAGGTCTCAATGTGCCAGGTAACACAGAAGCTTCAACCAACATCATTTCACTGAGTCCTCACAACAGCAACATGAGGAAGACAAGGCTCTGTGAGGCCACGCAATGCACCCAACATCACATAGCTCACAACTGGCAGAGCCAGGATCTGAACCCAAACAGCCTGATGTCAAACAGCTCCCCAAGACTGCATACCAGGCAACTAAGAGGAGAACCAGGAGTGTCCCTGTGTCCCCACAATGACCAACTCGACCCAACCAAGCCACAGTAATTGGCATGTGTGTCCCATGTGGGCATCTCATGAATGCAGCCCATGTGCTGGCCCCATGCTCCACCTGCCCCCTGCATCCGGAAAGGGGAGAGGGCTGGGTCCAGGACTGTCATCCACTATCATTCTGCCATCCTTCATTCCGTTTCAAACAATTGGCCTTGGCTGCCCCCACAGACTGGTCTCCCTGGGAGGCCATGTTCTGGCTAGCCTTTCCAGCTGTCTACAGGAAGGCCTGCGTTTCACACCCTTCCTCCCCATTCTCTCTTCCTCTCACCTTACATGCTGTGCCTGCTGGTCCATTTTCTACTCCCTCCCCAGAGCTTAGTTTTGCTCTCTAGGTAGATACACAGACGGCTGCCTCTTCCAGGCACTAGTGGGCCACTGCTCCTGGGTTACTGTGGATGACTTTGGTGATAAGGATGAAGGTGCACACAGTCTAAGCAACCCAACCGAGACCTTGGAAAATGTGCCAATGACCAACTCTTTCTTTTTGGAACTCTTGGTGGGGCATTGGGATAAATATTCAACCATCTTTTATCATGGGACATGGATAATCTGAATCAAAAAATGAGACAGGAAAGAGTGACTTCTCCATCTTAGAGCTCTGGGGCCTGAAGTGGGAAAGTCTGAGAGGAGAAAGGAAAAGGCATTGAGGGCCGGGGAAGGGCCAAGCCACTTGGAGACAGGTTAGGAAACAGAAATACCACCTAAGCTCTCTGTTTCTCCCCATCGGAAGTGGCAGCAGCAACAGCAGCAGTTTGGGAGCCTCCAGCCTCACCAGAAGATAGTGGCCTCTGGGACCACACCTGAGTTTTGCTAACAGGGTGACTCCTGGTGGGACCCTAGATAGTTTCAGGATGGAGGCTGGCCAGGCCAGTAAGACCAATCATGTGATTAGAGGCTCGGGGCTTCAAGCCATTTGCTATTCACCCAGCCTCCCAGGAGAGGCACTGGAGATTGAGTTCAGACATGTGGTCAATGATTCAATCATCCCTACACAGTGAAACCCCAATAAAAACTCTGGACCCTGAGGCTTGGGTCCCCTTCCTTGGTGGTGAACACATCAGCGTGCCAACAGGGTGACACATTCTGATTGTATGGAGACTGGGCACAGAAGCTCTGCATTTGAGACCATCCCAGGCCTTGCCCTAGTATCTTCTTTTGGGTGTTCCTGATTTGCGTCCTTTATAATTAAACTGTAATTTTAAGTATAGCACTTTCCTGAGTTGTACAAGTTATTCTATCAAACTATTGAGCCTGAGGGACTATTGTAGGAACCCCTGAATTTGTAGCCAGTTGGTCAGAAGTATGGAGGCCCGAGGTCCCCTAGAATTTGTGGCTGAGATACTAGTGCTGAGGAGTGAATTGATTACTAAACAATCAAATTCATTTGGTGTCTTTAAGATGGAGATAATTTCACATAGTTCAGATACTGCCTAATTATTTTGTTGTTAAGAAAAGTGAATTGGCTTGGCCCTTTGCAATTTGATCGGTTGCTTGGCAATCAACTCGCCAATAGTCTTTGCCTCCTCATTTTTCTTTCTGATTTTAATTGTGGCATTGGAATAAAAGGATACTCTACCCATCTGCTGCCTTAGAATTTGAAGCTTAATTTAAAAAGTCAATCCTTAGCCTATTTTTTAAATTCCCAGACTAAAGGAATCTAACTATTATTTCACAGCCTTTTTATTTCTTTCCTTTCACCCACATCCCTCAATCTCCTCAGTATCCTTTTCATCTCTTTAAAAGATATGAAAACAAAACTAAATGTAATAAAGATTTAGGCAATGCTAAGAATACAAGAAATTCTATTGGCTCCTATTAATCATTTTCTAACTCAACTTAGTTGTACATATTTTGCTTGTTCATATTCAGCAGTGCTTGTGTTCCACTATGACTCCTAGATCTTTGTATGTCATGCTTGCTTGGATTTCTACCTCCTTTCTCCTAATCTCTCCCTTTCCCCCCAATATCCCTATATCTTTGTATAATTTGTTTTACCCCTAAAGGTGATGGGTGCACCAAAATCTCAGAAATCACCAGTAAAGAACTTATTTATGTAACCAAATATCACGTTCCCCAAAAAATCTATTGAAATAAAAAATAACTTTTTAAAAAATAATAAAATAAAATTATATTAATTAACTATTTTATTTTACTTTATTTTGTTTTATTTTTTGAGAAGGAGTCTCAAAACTTGTTGCCGAGGCTGGAGTGCAGTGGTGCAATCTCAACTCACTGCAGCCTCCGCCTCCTGGGTTCAAGTGATTCTCCTGCCTCAGCCTGCCAAGTAGCTGGGACCATAGGCATGTGCCACCACACCCAGCTAATTTTTGTATTTTTAGTATTGATGGGATTTTACCATGTTGGCCAGGCTGGTCTTGAACTCCTGACCTCAAGTGATCCACCAGCCTCAGCCTCCCAAAGTGCTGGGATTACAGGCGCGAGCCACCATGCTCGGCCTTAATTTATTATTGGTTTCAACAACATTATATTTTATCCTATGCATAGTTTATTGGGCCACTTCAAATTTTCTCCGTATTTTAAGTACCCAGTGACAATATCCCAATTTATGACATTTGCCTGTGATTAGAACTGTTGCTGTTCCCTTTAATGGAAGTGTTTTTCACTCTTGACTGCTTATAGTACAACATGGTCAGAACACATCCACAGCCCTTTCTAAGGGACACTGTCCCGCCCAGGGCCACTGCTGAAACGGCAGTTCTCGATGGGCCCCTATTACATCTGTCCTCATCTGATTGGTCTGGAAGTAGACACCTGCCTCAGTGATGCCTGTCCAGGCTTACAGGAAGATCTACTGTAAAGAGCTGAGCTCTAACAGGAATTCACTGGACCCAATCATATTCTCACTCACAGGACTTTGAATTGGAAAATACACAGAGACTCAAGCTGCTATCAGGGGCTGAGGTTGAAAGAGTGCATGAGTAGCCTTGAGTTAGCTGAAGTGTAGAGTAAGCCAAAATTGTGAGAAAGTGGAAACTACAATTGAGCAGAAGATAAAGTGTAGAGAAGTTGTGTTAAGTCGTGGTGGTGAGAGGAGAAGCTAAAGCACATACGTCGAGAATAACCAGAACCAGGGTTGGCCAAGCCACTTTAATGGCAGAGCATGGGATTCACCGCCCCCCAAGTGCCAAGGTCCCTAGAGTCTCACTGCCTCCAGCTCTAGTCTCTGTGTGGACTAACCACACAGCAGTTTCTTATGAGAGAACTTCCTTCTTCATTACCCCTTGCTTCTTGCAGTAACCCAGCCCTTATTATGTGACCTGGTTATCATGGGTCATGGTTCCTTGTAACTCAATGAGCCCACACCTACTGCTCCCACCTGTGCCTGGATGGTGGAGAAACTGACAGGCAGCACTGCCAAGGGGCCATGCCACTAACTTGTAGCTGTCGTTCCACCGAGGGGTTCAGCTCACTTGTCTCACAATGCTTGTTTCAACATGGACTGGCTGCTTAGTCAAAAACTCCCTCTCCCAGGACTGGCTCTCCAACAAGAATGGCTAAAGGATCCAAGGTAAAAAGAAACAAACAAAAATATGTAAACGTCATATGCTTTGCACTCCTTTGTCTACCTGGAAAGAGACAATTGTTCTGGCTGTACCAGCTTATCGGCCTCCAGGAAACTTTTTGGTTATGCATGAAGTCCGCCCTCTGTTCTGTGAGTCCTGGTTTCTAAATGATTCACAGGTGTGTGGCAGGAGAGGCACTTTCCAACGCTGAGCAAAAATGATGCCAGAAAAAATCTGAGTGACACACTGTTTCTTCTCTTATGCCTCAGCCTCTAGTTGTCCTGCCAGACAGAAAGGTTTTGGGTACAATCAGTCATAAAATCAGAAGAGAGTGAATATTTTTGAGCACTGCCGCACGTTAGGCAACTGCAGGGTCAAAGAGGCCAATATTTCACCCTCAGGGGGATCAAGAAGAAAGAGTACCTGAACTCAGTTCAGATATGTACATAGTGCATAGCGGGGCTAGAAGCAGCCTGAATGTCACTGGTCAACCTCACCTCTTTCACCTAGGACTGTCCCAAGTCATTGACAACAGAGGGGACTTATTCAACCCCCAAAACACATTCAGGGATTTAGATCTCCCACCTCTTGTATCTGGCTGATGGATACCACCCTCAAATACACCCAGCTAAGTTATATCTTCCTAGAGCTAACGCCTTAGTGAATTTGTTTATTCACTGGAAGCAGGTCTCCTGGACCATTTGACCCCACAATTCCACTCCCTTGTGTTCACACCCCAGGGCAGGTTCCAGGAGAAAACTGTCTCATGTCCCTCTCTTTTACTGGTACTGGTGATTACACAGCTGTTCAAGTCAAGATGGCTCCCTACCATGCATCCAGAGCCCACTCTGGCAGGGAGAGTGGTTTACCCGCTTAACCTGGCATGCTGAGGTCTCGGCTGTGCCCCTGAATCATTGCCGAGTGCGTCAAGGACTCCAGTCCCCAACCCTCTGCAGGCCTGACTCATGCAGCAGCTTCCCCAGAGTACGCCCACGGGCTCCAGGTACTGCTCACAAGTTGGTCTCCTCCTCCACGTAGACATACAAACAAAGCCAGTTACTAGGCTTGCTAAGCTCTGCTTGAAGTTACAGGGCCTTGCGTTTGGGGCCACAGGCTGCCTCATGCACGCCTCTCTTGTTGTGGATGCTGGGCTCTACCACGACAACATAGGAAACCCACCAAGGGTCTCTTTCACATTGATAATGATGTTATGAAATCTGGGGCCAATCTTGAAAAATGCAGTGCCTTATGGGAGGGGAAAAAGAGGCTGGGAGGGCAAGGGAACTCTATCAAGCAGCAACCCCAAGGCCAGACCTTGGACTCCTGGGCCCAGCCTCAGAGACTGTTTCAGGACATATGATAGAAACTCTTACTACTGCCTTTCTAAAAAGCATCTCAGATGATTCTGATGATTCAGACAAGTCTGGGAACCATTCTCCAGGCACATATGTGTATACACACACACACACGAGTACATTGTATGTAGATAGGACTACATAGATATGACTGTGTTGTCATAGCAGAAATAAAAAACCAGAAAAGAATCGTGCATGTATGGAGTCTTGTTTGGGAAGGCAGGAGATCTTCCATTAATGAATAAAATGATCTGGAGTAAATCCCTTCTCTGCCCCAGGCCTTATCTGGAAAGTAAGAATTTAGAGTAAATTTTCTCCGAGATCTCTCCAGCTCCAATGAATGTGGATGTTGCACATTCTACAAATCGCTCACTGCCCTCAGACTTTAATTTTTTCTTTCAGGTAATCAGTTGTTATTTGAAAAGAGACATACAATTGGAGATAACCCAGAAGGATCTTTGTATTATCTTCACATAGGTGACTAATATTTAGAAGGATGGGTAACAAGAGCAGGTAGTGGGAGTATGAATTAAAGAGGATGAGCTGGCTGAGGTGTAATTGAAACCTTCCCCATCAAGTAAATATAATGAACCCATTGCAAACTGTAAACAGAGAAACTCCCCAGCTGTGCATTGTGGGAGTTGTCATACGGAAAAGCGTTTACACTGAGAAAAGTAGCCAAGTCGTAAGATGGGATTAGGGGAATATCAGAGTTGGGGAGTTGAAACAAGATAGCAGCCACCAGCACAGGGAGCCAAGTCTCTTCTCTTGCTAAATTCAGAGGGGCATTCGGGTGCTTCAGGCAGAGATCAAGCCAAGGAGGCAAACATTACTGCCTGGCTTATGGCTTTCAAAAAGGCAGGAATTGCGGAGTGTGAGGCCACAGAGGAAGGAAGAGGTGGCATTTCAAGGAAGAGAATCAAAAAGAATTGTCCTGGCTGCCTTCAAGTGCTGGTCACGGCTATGTGAGAAGATCAACTGCTGGTCACGGCTATGTGTGAAGAGTCAGCCCCGATGAATAATTATGTATTTATTCAATAGCTAATATTTCCAGTCTGGGAGCTTGAGGAAGACGGAAGAGGGTATATTTAGTAAGAATCCTAGGAAGGTAAGGAAGCAGAACATGAACCAAGTCTACTCAAGGTCTTGAAGGAGGTAACGTCTCAGTAGTTGTGGGTTGAGGCACGTGGATTTCATAAACAGAAGTCATAATTCTCAGTGATTACAAGCAGGCTACACAAATGATGTTTAATGGCTATTACATAGTATTTTCAGTAAATCAAATTTATTTATGTAAATTTGAGGTGCTAATTTCATATGTGATCTTCCTAAGGGCTCCAAGAAAAGGAAACAGTGCCACAGGACAATATTCAACAAAAGAAACTATCGTGGGGATCTTTTTTCAATGGAACTTACTGCTATCAATGGTGAATCAAACCTTTTTCAGGTTCCCTCCATTTTAGAAGGAAAACTACAACATGGACAAAATGCCATCAGAGTCTACAAATCTCAGAGGAGAGAGATGAACCCTCTCTAGCTCTAGAAAACTAATCTTCCCCACGTCCAATCAGGACGCTCCATCCCACCATATGTATTTTGTCATAGATATGCCACCTCCCTTTTTGACAACATCTATTTTTCCTTCATATCATAAGCATGACCTTCTTTGTTAATCTTCTTTCATGGGTCTCATTCTGAAGACATTATCAATGGTCACTACTTTACATCCCTGAAACTCTCATACCTCTCTTCTGCATTTCATGACTCAGTTCTTTGGATCTCTTATACCCTACATAACCATCATCAGCTTCTTCACTCTCTTGCCACCTGACTTTTGGACTCACAGAAGCCATCAATGATCTCCTCCTCATCAAACTCAATGACATTGCTGGGTTCTCATCCTTAGAACTTCTTCCTTAGCGCTCTTCCTAGCCCTGGCTTAATGAATAACTTCTTCCATTTCTCCTCCACATCTGCTCCCTCATTCTGTCTCTATCAGTGAGTGCAAAGTCAAATGACAGCAGATGTCAGAGAGGTAACATACATGACCAAGGCAGGCCAGAAAGGAACTAGTGCTAAGGATGTGCTCAACTGAAGAAGGCTGGCTGGCCACTACCCAGCTCTGAACAACGACTGTGCTCAGGGGAAAGGAGGCCCAGTGCCATCAGGTGTGCAAAGTTTAAGAGAATCCAGAAATCTGAACTTTTAGGGAGGGAATATCCTCTTCAAACATTAGAAATTAATTCAAAAAATGTTTTCTTACAAATACTTGTGAGCCAAATTAGGCACATCAGAGTAGAGATCAGCCCCCAAGCTGTGTTTTCCACATCTGCCCCACTCTGCCTCCTCTATTCCACCCCATCAATTACACAAGACCCTGAGGCCAAGAAGGTCCTATGTGAGGTGGGGAGTAACCCAGCCACGGATAGAATTGTTTGGTATGGAATGGAGAGATAGGTCCTATTTGTGTGAGGAATAACATGTAGGAATTTTCTTGAGGGGGCTGGAGAAGCAGAAAGGGAATTTAGGAAAGACAAATGGAAGCATCATGGATTATGAGAGTCTCTGTTGGGCTTCCTTGGCTGCAAAGGAAAAAGACATATCCAGATTCCCAAAAGTATTGGAGGTAGAACACCACTAGACTTGAGATCCATGGCGATTCTAGCAACCTGATTATCCACATAGCAACCAGCAGCAGATGCTTGGTGATTTCTCTCTGGTGTTCCTCCTTAACAAGCCTCAGTTACTGTCAGATTCCAGCTCCCTTATGCACCTTCGTTCCTGGACTCTCCTTCCAACTAGCGGGCATTTGTCTACATCTCCAATTGAGTTCCTTCAAAGAAGAATTCCAGTTTGAGCCTAATCATTTTCTGACTTTATTTGAACACTGCTTTGGTACCAGACTACCCACAGGCTGTAAGCCATGTAAAATTTGATTCCATTGAGTCTCTACTCATGGGTCCAGTGTCCACCCCTGGCCAAATACATTGCAGTGGGCTGGAAGATTGTGTGGTGTGTACAGGACGCAGTCCGCTTTAGGCAGCTCTTGCACTAGAAGCCTGGATGAGGCCAGCAGCTAGGGGATGAGAGAGTCTTCTCTAGCCAGTGACTCTGGGGACGCCATTAGGAAGTGACTGAAACATTCGGAACAACTACTGCTGGAACAGGGAAGGAGTTTCAGAGGAAAAAAGGAACTCTGAGATTTCTACCAGGATCTGCAGAAAACAAAGAGTGTTCAAACCTAGTCAGCTCAGAGAACAAGGGCATGAACTATAACAGGGAAAGGCAACATCTCAGAAGGCTGTAATCTCTGTCTGGATACTAAATAACACCCGTCCTTCATGCTGAAGCCATCGAGGAAATAAAGAGGTCAGATAGAAGAGAATCTTTATCTATGCATAGATAAAGCTGGACTGGATAATGTAGCTCAGACCCATCACCAAATGGACTTCGGAATATTTCATGCTGGAAATAGGCAAATCTACCTGCATCGGTATTAGTCAAACTGAAATAACCCAAGTCTACTCACCCCAGAAGCCTTTGCAATAAGAAAGCAGTGAGCAGAGCATATTCTGTATCTGAGCAGATGCATGAAACAAGAGTTCCTTTTCCCAAACTTGCCAGAGAAATTCAGGTACTCCCCCCTTTTGTGAAGGATGAAATGAAAGGTCAGATCTTTTCACTTTATGGTTAAGATAGAAATACGGAGAGGGGAAGAATTGTGCCTCCTAATAATTGTCAGGTCAGATTTCTGGGCTTTGTTCTGAAAATTCAATGAGATAATAAATGTAGTTATTTAGCCAAAAATTTTTTGAGCACTCACCACAAGCAAGGAGACCAGGTCTCTGTCCTCATGGAGGGCAAATGATTATGGTATCTAGGGCAATCAACTGTGTGTATGAAAATGTTTACTCAAGACAGATTCAGGTCTTAAATGAGAACTTCTTTATGAATCTATGTATCTTTACTTAGATTTTACTCACAGCATAAAACCTAGGCATGGAAGCATAGTTAAAAGATTAAATCTAATGACAGTTTTCTGCTGAGAAACATAACCTCCTACATGGAAAAACTTAGAGACTGACTCTAAAAGTCAGTGTCTGACTTCTTTTTTTTTTTTTTTTTTTGAGATGGAGTTTCGCTTTTGTCACCCAGACCAGAGTACAATGGCACAATCTCAGCTCACTGCAACCTCCGCCTCCTGAGTTCCAGCGATTCTCCTGCCTCAGCCTCCCGATTAGCTAGGACTAGTCTCTGACGTCTTGAAACTCTAAGCATCAAATTGTGTTTTCTCTAATCCTACTCAGACTCTGCTATGCAGCATGAGAGTCTCCAGTACTTGCCTGCCTCAGGGAAGGGTGACTCCTAGGCCAGGCCAGGTGGGCCATCTAAGTATGGGTATGTACCCAGTGAGAGAACCCACCTGTTTCTACCACCTCCTCTATCTTCTTTAATATTTCCAGCATGGGAGCATTTCCCCAGGGGTGTCCCCGGCTGGTTCTTCACCCCTCTACATGGAAGATGATAGTGCCACAGGCTTGGCTCCCATGGGAGCAAATGGATCCTTAGTCTGAAACATGAAGCAGGTGTTAACACCCAGTGAAGCTAATAAGTTCAAAGCTTGCACGGATCCATTACCCTTTCTGCTCTCAGAAGTGCTAATATTCATTCCAGCATGTTCAGTGACATCCTGCCAGGCCAGAGTTCTTAACTCTTCCTAGTGTAGTGGTTCTCAAACTTCCAGGCATCAGAATCCCCTGAAGACCTTGTTAAAACCCAGATTACAGGTCCTCACCCCCAAAGTTTCTGTTTCAGTCGGGCCAAAGGATTTACTTTTCTAACAAGTTCCCAGTACTGCTAATGCTGCTGGTCAGGGACATACTTAGAGAACCTGAGTCCTAGAGGATGCTTGATTCTCCTGAAATTCCATGCTTGATCTGTCTGTATGTGCCTGTGTGATTTTTGTTCTAACGTGTGTTTCATAGCTTTCATCAGAATCTCAAAGTGAATTAACTTAACCAACAAAACAAAAGCCAGTACCTTTAAGAGCATCCACTAAGGCAAAATACCTAGAGGAATGCTGATCTCAAAAGAGAATACACAATGATGCCAAAAATACAAAAACACCGGATAGAGCAAAGTTAGCTCCACAACAAGTGCTCAGAGTTATTGGGTAGGAGCTGGGTAGTGGCTGATAGGCACAATCAAAATAAAGAGATTTGAATAGGAATTGATATTCTCACCCTACAAGAATTTATTTTTAATTATAGATAATTATTCTGAATTACAACAAGATGATTCGAAGCATTACGCTAATTCAGGAGTAATAAAGCATGAATTGCCGATGCAATCTTTAAAAATGTAACCTATCAATCAACACTGGAACAGCAACAGACAAAATGCTATGATCTGAAATTATTATTTTATGGAGTCACAGTTAAAACTGGCCTTCAATTTACTCTTTATGAGCCCTCATAGGGCAATGAGAGATGCCAAATACCTGTGGCTCCATGTGGAGCCGAATGAAGATCTATATCCCTGCAGACTGCCCTCCCCACTGGCTGACTCTCAGAATCCCTTGCTTTTTAGAGGCAATGGAACACAATTCATACAAGCACAAACTTGTGTCCAGTCAGAACTTGGCTCAAATCCTATCTTTGACCTTTACTAACTCAATGACCCTAAGCAAGTACTTCAACCTCTCTGAGTCTTAGCTGCCTCATCTGTTAAATGCGAAGGATAGCCTAACATACAGGCTTCTCCTGATGATTACATAATATAATTGGTAAAATGCCTGACAACAAACCATAACTTGAATCAGGTCCTGCCCTGAACTATGATGGTGCTAGTAGAATCATATTTAGCTATTATATTTAGAAAGTAGAAGCAAGTCTTCCAAGGAGCCATCCCAGACTCAGTGTCATTTAACAGGATACAGCAGGCTGCCTAGTTTTCATATAGCTAACATTGCATAAGCGTTGTGGCTCACAGTCTAAGAATGCTACCCGAGCTTGCAGGCGAAGTGAGATCCCTTTAGTCAGGGATGGGAGAAAGTAATTGCTCAGTTGCTGACTAAACATCTGCCCAATGTATATTCTCTTTCCTGAATCTAAGAGACCACAGACTGACGAAGAAGGAGAAGGGAGAGGGGAGTAGGTTACAAATGTCTCCCATACAGTGAGTGCTAATTTCTATAGCAAGAAAGCAGATACCATGGCTACTTTACTCAAAGTGAAAACACTTCATAAGGAAGGGAAAAAAACAGGATTGAGCACCATCTATGAGTCAGTTTTGCTTGCACGTAATTACATAATGCCCTTTTTTGTAGAGGAAAAACCATAATAATATTGCCTAAGTTCATGGAGGCAATGATTAGTAGAGGCTGGATTAAAACCTAGATCTACCTCACCCCAAATTTCATGTGCTTTTCATTAAAACATTCTGTCTTTACCAAAATAGCCAACTTCTACTTTATAGCATTGTTGTTTTAAGTTGAAGAAAAGAAGGATGGTGGATACATAAAGAAGAAAGACCAGAATGTGCCTACAATTGAAAGTCCGTTAAGAAAAAATCACCTCCCCATACACAATCAGAACAAAAATTAATGGCCAAACACACTAAATCACTTGACACAAAATACATGATCAATCTCAGACCACAAGATCTTCTTTATCTCTTTTTCTGGAACTCAGACAGTCAACCTGGCTAAATGGTGAAGGCAATGAGGTCAAGGACCTGTTGAGGGCAGCGGAGAGTTGGAACTAGCTGGAGCACCCTTGGCTGTCAAATTCAGAGGGAAGGCAACAAAAAGCTTTGCCCAGTGAGCTTGTATTGATCTTTGAGAATAAGGATCTATGTAGAGATAGACCTAAATTAGTTAGGGTAGACCCAGAGACAGATCTCTGTACTTGGTTTCAGCCACGCATTGCATTTGGATCAGGGTGGCAAAAGGGCCTTAACCAGAGAACAAACTGCCATAGCAATGGGTTAAAAGACTGTGGAGAGTTGATGGAGCTAGAGGCCTAGTAATATACACTGCAGAGGCATGAACCTGCTCAGCCCAGATGGCTCTAAGCAGAGACTGCAACCCAGCAGCCCACCAGCCAGAAGTGGCCATCACACAGACAGGCTTGGTTTGATCTTGCTGGTGTTCCCTTGTGGGAAAAATATAGAGCTGGATGGACATAGTCCAACTTGATTACTTGCCTGCCCCATGAAGGCATGAGTTTGAAACTCTTGGTTTTCAGTGGACATTACTCCTAGGCAATAGCTTGGGGTTATCAACCTGACAATACTCATCATTGAAATTGTAGATATTGTAGACATAACTGGAATTCAGAATCTGCATAACAGAATGGACAATACTGAAGAATATTTGGTAAATATAGAATACATACAATGTTCACCTTTTCATCCATACCTTAGGTCTAAGGAGTACCCATTAAGGGTCAGAGGCTATGCTCAATCAAACTACAAAGACACATAAGGTATAATGACTACCCTCCAAAGGATTGTGTAGTAGTGTAACTGGGGAGGTAGCCTGTGCGTAAAAAGATTTATAACAATGCCTTGGCATCTGTTAAATGCCAAGTAAGAAGGTAGACAATAAGGGAGAAAGGTGCACTGGAGTTCATTGTGGTCTGAGATGGTTTAGGTTGGCTTTGCAAAGGAGGTAGAACATTAACTGGATCTTGGATAAAGTTAGGTTTAGATGAGTAGAACAAGAGAAAGGAGGGTACTCCAAAGAACCAACAAGAGGTGCCAGGAATGTGTGTGGCAAAGTTGATGATAGTGAATAGATCAGACTGGCTGAAGTTGTGAATTCATACAGAAAGAGGAACGTGCATTCAGGAATTTTAAGAATAATCTCGCATTCAGATTTGGAAGACTATATATCATATTACAGCCCCTAATTTTTGGTTTTGGAAACTGTGATCATCATAAACCCTGATAAAAGCTTTCAAGCCAAGAAAGAACTCCTGTTTGTCATTCTATCATTGTGTCCCTATCACAGTATTTGGAACTTAGTAGGCTAAAAGAGCTAATGCAATTTGTTCTCTATACTTTAAAACTTATGTTCCTGATAAATATTTAATTATCAAAAATCACATAGGGATTTAGGGGTTAAATTTTCAGATGTGCAATTACAAAGTTTTTTTTCTTTCTGGAATTAAAAATACATATATAAGAGCATAGCTTTAAAAAACCAAACATCTTTGAGCAAAGCCATTCATCTAGCTTAAGAAAGGCATTTCTTTTCCTATCACCATGTAAGGGCAGAGTTGCTCACATTTTCTTATCATTCACTAATGAGCCAAATAAACTACATCGCTTCTCCAAGCGGCTGTGCAGGGCAAACTCGAACATTTTCTTCCTTAAGAAGGTATGATTACTGGGTGGTTTTAGAATACAGTTGTTTGGAATAAACAGTAGGTGTAATCCATTATTCTTAATTAATTGATCCCATCATATCCAATTCTTGTTGCAAAAGCTCTGTTGTAGAAGAAATGCCAATGTTTGTGGTTGGATGAATGAATGAATAAATACATGCAGAAGAACTATTGGTGACCACACTCTACATGGTTCTCAAAATGTTGTTAGTGAACTACTTGCATCAGAATCAACCAGAATACTGATTTAAAACTCATTATTCTCAAAGGTGAGGTTCAGAAATCTGCATTTTAGTAAGCTTCTCAGATGATTCTGATGAGCTCTAATTGCTAGAATCTTTGCTATAAAGTAGGGAGACAGCAGACTTTGGAAAACAATGTAAGTTAAGCTAAGAAGTAATTCTATGAGCGCCTGATTATAGGGCAGGGAGAGTCCAGGACAGAGAACTCCAATTGCTTTTCTGAGGCTCCTGGTGGCAGAAGCACCCTGAATGTATGATTTGAGTCGGGGAGTGGGGGGGCAGTTTGTAGAGCAAGAAATAGAGAACAGAGTTCAGTCTAGGACACTGAGACCTGCCTTCTAGGATCCAGACAAGCAAGGGTATCATGAACCAGCACAAACGACCACTGCTCCTAGGACGGTGTTGCTGCCTCATGCCATGGCTCTTCCTTCCAGGAATGGAGCAACACAGGCTTGTGGGATGCAAGATGTTCCCTGGAGCAAGACAGAATCCCACAAGGGCAGGTCACAACCATCAGATCCTTTGGGATCCTTTGAGAAGACTACACAGCTTTAATAAGTTGTTTGGACTTCTATCTGTAGCTAACAAGGGTCACAAGGCATTTGATTTTTAGGATGAGGGAGGATGTGTCCAAAAGAGCACTTGAGAAGATGAATCTGGGAAATATATGCAGATTGTATTGAAAGGGACAGAAATCATAGGAATCCAGTAAGGAGGCCACTACCTCAGTTTACCTATTATAGTCTGCCTGGTTCTTTTGATGGCTATCACATTCTCTGCCAGCACTGATTACTTCAGACTGTCTCTCTAAAGTGTAGAGATGATGTCTGACCAATCTTTGTGTTTCCTATTATGTCTGGTGCTGAACTGAATTGAGCACTCTCATTCAACATATACTACCTCCTAGTAGTAGAAATACAGTTGAGTGTCAATTCAGTTCAAAGTCTACTAAAAGGTGTACTACCTCCTAGTACTGGAAATACAGTGGAATATTAATTCAATGCAAATCGTACTTATCAGCCTTTTTATATTCTTCTAATTATTCAACAAATATTAACTGGATAATAATTTTGTGCCAGGCAATGTACTTAATACTGGGAATAAAACACTGAGAAAAACAGACACGGACCTGCCTTGAGGGAAAGTGCTGTCTACTGGGAGACAGGCATCAGAGGCAGAGAGCACGCAAGGCCATTTCAAGCAGAAGAACAGGAGCAAAAGAGTAGAGGCCCCAAGAAGACCTGTGTCCACCATGTTGGTACAGTAAGGGTCTCATGAGGTGGGGCAGTGGGGACAGAGGGCAAAGCATGGCCTTGAATGTCCTGCAAAGGAGTTTGAAATTTAACCAATAGACACCATAAAGCCATTGAAGGTTTTTTGGAAGCAGGTGATTTAACTGACAAGGTTTGGGTTTTTAGAAAATAGATTTTATAACAAAGCACAACATAGGCTACAAAAGGTTGACTCTTGAGACAAGTGTGTCAGTTAGAACATTATTGCAATAGTCCAGGTGAAAGATGATAAAGGCCTGAGCCCAAGCATTAGCAAAAAGAATAGTCTAAAGAGGCCAAAAAGGTCCATATAGGAGATAAAATCTATGCAGCTTATCACTGGCTGAGGAAGGGGAGGAAAGTAAGCTAGAAAGAGTTGAAAAATGTCCCTGTTCTGATGACCACTTGAATGAAGAGAATCTCATTAACTAGATTACGCAAGAAGGAGGGAGAGTTTGTACGAACCAAGCTGGCACATTCAGTTCTGATTCAACCTTCATGATGCAGTTAAAAGTATCCCATTAAACTTACTGACGTGACCACAGCTCTTAGCTCCTCTGAGCTCTCCAGTACACCACCATTAGTTAACCTCATCAGGTACAAGCTCATTACCTCCTAATGCAGCCACTGTTTGCTGGATGCCTACTTTGTTAAAGTCTGGCAGTAGGTGTCATTTTGGAGTGGGGTAGATTAAATGGTGAATTGAGATATAGCTCCTGCCTTCATAAGCTCGCAAGCCAGGAGCAATCGATGCGTGCATCGTTCCTGCAGGCCTGATCATGCACTGAGCACTGGCTACACCAGATGAGTGAGCTGCTGCGCCAATAGATCCACATACAGAAACAAATTAGATGCCAACGCTGCGCTACGACTAAAATGGATTCCTGTAGCTCACAATTTCAAATGTTAGTTCATTAAGCCCATTTTATTTTTCTCATTTATTGCTGTTTGTAAAGGGAAAGTTATCACTTTAAACAAAAATATGCCCCTTATCTGTTTTACGTGTAGACAATACACATAAATACTTCATTTGAAATAAGGATTCTGCTGTTTAAAAGTAAACATGTAGTCTGACAGTTTGAAAACCACTGGACTACAGCAGCAGCTTCCCCATCGGCCCAGAAGCCCGGCAAGCATTGGTAAGTCACGTGCTACAGAGCTGCCACACGATTTCCATTCAATTCAATTGCCCAGTCCCATCTTTGGACAAGTTTGTCTAGACCCAGCATGAGTGTCCACAAGATGCAAAAACAGCTGCTTAATTCAATTTAAGAAATTCAATCACCTAGACTTTTTTTTTCCTCTAAGACACCAGCCAAGTGTTTGGACTAATTTTTTTTTTCCAGAGAATTTATTGGTTCACATCACATAGACAAGAACTCTATGTCCAAAGAACTTGGAGTTTCAAAGCGACATGATGATGCAATGAGACATTTTGACCAAATTCCATCCTGAATTTGATGAATCCACCCAAAAGGAGAGAAGTGGCTGCTTCTGGTTTGCACCCATTCTCAAGGTAGTGGGGCATAGTACAAACATACCTGGACTGGGAGTGTGGAAGTCAGGATTCTCTTAAGGGCTCTGCTCTTAACTGGCTACAAAGCCTGGGCTCAGGCTTCCTCATCTATTAAGTGAACTATTTGAACCGGTTGATTTCAGAGGTTCTACCCAGCTTTAAAAATTCTATAATCCTGAGAACGTCTCTTTAAGCATAGTTCTCTAACTTTGCTGTTCTGAATAAACATGATCTGGTCACACTGAAATTTCCTGTCCTTGGTAATTACAATTAATTAACAGAAATCTATGGCATAAAAAATTAATCATAGTGCAATAAGAATTATAAAAGCTAGCCAGATGGTGTTGAGATGAACTAAGAGAAGAAAGTTCTTTTTCAATTCTAAAGCCCTATTTCAAGTGTTTGTAGGCTTTTCGGACTTGGGTGGTTACCAGCAAGTCATTAGTAGTTTCTGCAAGCAGGACCCAGCCTAAGCTCAGCCTGGCTTTGAAAGAATACAGTCTGGTCTGAAGTTTCATTTGGAGCCCGGTCAGAAATATGCTGTTGATGGTGGTGAGATCTATCTTTTTCTGTGTTTAAGGACAAAGAGTCTTCTGACAAGCCAGTGGAAAGAAAGTGTCTCAATCCAGACAGAGCGAGTCAGGTCTGCAGTGGCTGTCTTGTTTGCTGTAAAGCTAAGAAGGAGGATATTTTAGAAGAAAATATAAAAAGGAAAGAAAGGCTTGCTAAGGGCCTCCTGCTGTTTGACTGTACCTCACCCTGACTAGGGAGTGGGAGAGTTTTATTAAGCTATTCCCTTCAAGTCTGCATAGTTTAGGAGTGACTTTTCAACTCAGAAACTTGGGGTTAGAATATGTTTTGAAAGCAGATCTGGGTTTCTAGTGGCGTCTGGTCTCCATCCTTCTCGTGTTTATTCTTAAATCCTGGTTGCCCTCCCTTCTTTTGTTATCTGCTGATGAGGATTCAGGTTAATGCCTTATTATGGAATTATTTTAAAATTTATGGTAATTTCAGAGTAGAACTAAGACCTTCTAGGTGAGTTTGCTTGTATAAAAAGAATGGCACACTGTCCTCCAACCTATGGAGACTCATGATTTTGTTTCACAAATTGGATTCCCTTATTCCGGCCTCTCA
This sequence comes from Nomascus leucogenys, assembly GCF_006542625.1. NCBI lineage: Eukaryota > Metazoa > Chordata > Mammalia > Primates > Hylobatidae > Nomascus > Nomascus leucogenys. The sequence continues at coordinate 66,415,386 of NC_044385.1, forward strand.
ATTCAATGTGCTGCCCCCCTTGGGAAAAGGAAACACGGCCTCAAACCAAATAGAACCCAATCCATACCTACATTTTCACAAGGGAGTTGGCCCGCATGAAACTGTAGGAAAAGACCTAATAAAGCACGTGAGTGTTTAACCCAACTCCAACAAATGATTAACTACAATGTGAGGAGAAAAACAATAACAGGAACCAACAATGGTATGAACATGGCAATGAATCATCCGCCAACCCTTGCTGATTGACGTCAGACCAGCCACAAGGGTGTTTTACAAGTTAAGGACAAAGTGACCTCCAGGGTTACATGCTACAGGGTTCTTTAGATTATTTCCTTTCCTCCAGGTCCCATGGCTAAAGGTGTATAAATGCATAGCAAGGGGGCTTTCAGCAAGTTGCAGTCTCAATTTCAGAACTGCTGCCCCAAAGAGGTTTAAATTATCTGAATGTATTCTAAGAAAACAAATCTAACAATTTCGAAACTTTCCAACAAAAATCTATATTTACATTCTTTCTGACCACCAGTATAAAAGTTTTTTTCTCTTCCCACCCTGCCTTTATCACCATAACTCTTCTCTGCATGATATATTTTTCCTTGTTGCACTTATTACTGCCTGACATGCCATATATTTGTCTATGTCTGCCCCACTCCAGACTGGGTGACAGAGTGAGACCCTGTCTACCGCCCCTCAAAAAAAAATTAAATTTAAAACAAAATGAAGCCCCTTATACTGTCTGAAATTACATACAGGGAGTTTTCACATTTTCAGTAATTCAAAGAGAGCATGAGTCGGGGCCTCTGATATAGAGCTGGCTCTGTCACTTGCCACAAGAACACCCTCTCAGTAGGAAGATTTTCTGAGCTTTCGCTTCTCTGCAAAATGAGTGATAAGCCAAGTGGTACTATACTCCATGAGGATGTCTCTATTTTCTGGTAAGATAAGAGGTCAGAATAAATAAGAATTTTCCAGAGGACTACATAATCAGGATAGGGCAGGAATACTACCAAAAAGCAGTCCAAGGAGCCTACAAAAATATATAAATGTAATAGAACCATTATAGTAAAGGCACAAATAATAATTAAGTCATGGAGGAAAAGACAGAGGGAGTGGAAGAGTTATAGAATGTTCTAAGTTGAAGATACATATGTGATTACGCTTCCTTGTTAGTCCAAAAAAGGGAACGGGGCAATTATAACGCTCAATAGCTAATAAAAGGAAACTTAATAGTTTATCAAAGGAGAGATACTATAAAACAGCCTCAAAATCTAAACAGAATTTATTGTCTGGTTCATTATATAGGAAATAGTGGAAAACACAAATGACAATATCAGTAAGAACAGATTTTCAAAGCTCCAAAAATGTCTTTCATGATGTTTCTTTCTCTTGAAGAGATCACAATAACAACAAAACACCACCACCAATAATGACCATAATAATAATGAACCAAGGGACCTAAAATAAACAACATGACTATATTGCAATAGATCTTTGGTGGTCAGTATTTCCCTTAGACAATACTTCTCAAATATCAACCATCTCAGACTGGCATGACTGGGCAAGGCCTATATACATGTAATGAAAAAGCACTATAAATGATTGCTGCTATTATTATCAGGTCATTCAACTTATATGAAGCAGTCATTAGATTAAAATTAGAATGACTTCGTTTAGGCAAATGACTTGCTAGAGGCCCACCTCCAATATGCCTTCTGAGTAGCCACAATTTAATCAACAAATGTTTTGGCTTTTGTGGAGGTGGCCAAACACTGGGCGGGGTAGCCATCTTTTCTCTGGAAAAGATCAGTAGATAAAAAAATTAATATGGATTATTTGGAACCACCTGGAAGGAGTCAATATGCTCAGGGCTTGCTAGGCTGACACATAAGTTTCTATGGGCTTCTGAGATTTCTTGAGATTTGTCTGGCGTGAGATTGGATAGGATCCTGTGCCATAAGTTTCCTGAGAAAAATACATGTTTGCTGGTCCTACATTCGTTTACATATAAAACAATTATATGAAACAATTATGCAATATGAAAGCTTATATTTGCTTGACAATGATAATTTTGTAGAGATGACTCTAGAATTTCAATCACATAGTATCTGATAAGTTGCAGGTTTTAAAATGTCATTGTCCATTTTTTTAAACCAAGTGAAGACTCACAGAAACATTCTCCACTTGCATCAAGCTATTGATTACCACATTAGTTTATAATAGAGAACATTTGGAAACACCTACATAAACAAGAAAAAAGGAAATAAGAGGATTGTAGGTGTATCAGTTAGCTACTGCTGCCTAACAAACTGCCCCCAAACTTTGTTGTTTTGGATGAAAACAACAAGCATTTGTTTTTGCACATAAGCCTACAAATCAGCTAGGGGTTTCTTCTAGTCTCAGCTGAACTCATGCAACTGAGGTCAGCTGGCAGTTCAGCTGAGAGCTGATGGGTCTGGGAAGCCTTAACTGTGATGACTGGGAAGATTGGGGTTCCTTTCCACTAGTTTGTGATTTTTCTTAAATCTCAATATGATGGTAGTTTGTCTACAGCAAGATTCCAAGGAGGCAAGCAGAAGTGCACAAGGCTTCTTGGGGCACAGACTTGGAATTGGCACCCCATCACTTCTGCTATATTTTTTTGGCCAAAGCAAGTCACAAGGCCAGCCCATATTCCAGGAATTGGAAAATAAACTTCACTCCCTAATGGGAGAAGCTGTAAAATCACATTGCAAAGAATGTAGAAACAGGGAGGGGTGAAGAATTAGGAGCAGTTTTGCAATCTACCACAATGGTATATTCACTGGGTGGATTTTTCTCCAGTCATTAAAAGTGAAGCCTACGTAGCAAGTTTAGGAATTTAAAAGGACAAAAGAAAATATTATGTGTTAACTTTTATTACAGCCATATAAATATACATGCAAAAAGGTTAGAGGAAAATATACATATATGATGGCTGTATAAGGATGGCAGGATGTGTGTTTTTGACTATTTTTTAAAAAAATATTCTGACAGCTTTAGTGGAAAACTCAAACCTCTTGTCATATCTGAATGTGGCATAAGCCACATTTCATTTCTTCAATAGGATTTGGCTGAAGTAACCACTGAATTAACAAAAGAATTATGGAGAGAAAAAGTAAATGACCTATTTTTTGTTCTTTTTTGGACAAAACGATTCAACCCAGAAATTCCATGCCAAAATATTCAGCTGACAGAAGGAATTTAATGTGACATAGTATGCTTGCCATTTCTAGGGGAATGGCATTAGAGCTTTTAGAGTACAAAGCAAAAAGCCTTTGGCTATTAAAGTATTTTGCACAAGTGAAAACTTTCATTGTATGACTAAATCAATGAAGATTATCCCCTCAGTCAGAATTTCCTTTGTCTGCACGTGTACTCTCCGGGCATCTATTCTTGCTTTCGGTTCAGTAGTCGAGTCCTCAAGTAAATGACCCAATTTAAAGTGACGCTGAATATTGCGTTGAAGTTACAATGTAGATATTGATTTCATGGCCTTTGACGCCTTCTGAGGTCAGTCATTGACGAGCACATTGAACTTGGTCTCATGGGTTGATGTTAGCCACCCCTGGTATTGTCCTCACTAGTTTTAATTTAACGATTCTGTGGTTCTAATACAAACCTTCTCTAGAGTACAATTTATTCTGTATTGCTTTCAACAGGACTTAGCTGTGGCCTTTTTAGCAAACAAACTGTGGTAGGTGTGGAAAGTCTAATGCATACATACACTAGTGATGGGCCCTCATATGTGGCCAAAAGACACAATTCTCATGGTACAGCAAACGAAACCAGATTATAGAAATCCACAGCTAAAAGGCACTTTAGCATCTGAGGAAAATCAGGTCCAGGGGCTATAAATTATTTGCATGTGTTTCAGAGAAGTTGCTCCAAATCTCCTCTCCAAATGTCTTCTCCACTGTCCTCTTGTCCCTAGAGGATTCTTTGTTACCTTATAGACAGCAGAAGGCTGGAAGCACCAATGCCCCCAAAACATTGCATAGAGCTGGTCTAGGCAAGAGGTGAATAACTGTATGAGACACGGCTGGCTTATGCCCCATTTCTCCCTGCCTCTTGCTTCCACTCAGAACTCCAGAACTAGTTGAGGAAGGATTATAAAAGCTGGCAGTCTCTTGCCACCCTCACTCCCACCCTTCTCAGATTCTTGGTTTAATCCTCTAACCCAACCCAGCTGCTATGTGTCCTCAAACTCATTCCTCCCAGTTCTTAGCAAAACGTGTGCTCAGGGCCTTTGGTCTTTAAATGCATAACTTATTTAAAGCTCAAAGTGCAATTCCTGTTCCAGGGATTTGTATGATCACAAGGATGGAATCTTCAAGGACTGTAACTCATAAAGGTTGACTTCATGGACGAACCTAAGGGAAGGGGAAAATGCCCAGCAGGTAACTTCAGGACTGAAGCAAGTCAGGGGACAGAAGTGATGTTCTCCGAAGTGGGACCAGGAAAAATAATTCTCAAATCATGCCTCCCAATCTAGAGCTCAGAGAAAAAGAGACACCAAATCACTGTATGCTTTGCTTAATAATGAAGAAGAGTTTAGCAACCCTATGTGCCTGACACTCTACCAGCAAGGGTCTCAAGGTGACTGGTGAACGTGATAGTCCTGTGGAGCTAACAGAGGTGAGAGGGGACAGTGCTCAATGTGCTACTGAGACTTCCTGGAGTGGGGACCCAGGGCGTTGCCCTGCTCAGATCCCAGGCTGATTCCTCACCCTCTGGTGTAAGGACCAGGTCATCCTTGGGAAAACTCTGGTCATATTTTCCTTTTTAAACTTTTTCAAAAGAAGTCAGCAATCTGGGTTTTATGTAATATCCTTTTATTTTTAAATGTTGGAAACTAATTCCTTTTGGGGAACCTGGCCCTCAATGAATGCCCTTTTATGACCTCTGCTAGAGTGGGCATCTAGGGAGGGGTAGAACAAAGTGGGACAAAGCAACACTCCCAAAATAATATCCTGTAACACAGGGAGTGGTACTGGGGGGTTTTGAAGAAGGCTTATCAGAGTCTCCCAGGGTGGCGCAAAGAGAGGAAGTATAGGATTTTTGTTAGATGTTTCTTAAAGAAAGCCATGGTTCCTAAAGGCTGCCTTAGTGAGTGGCCACCCAAAAGAAGCCACACACATGGGACCATGTGCTGTGAACAGAGGAGTCAGGGAGCATGAGGCTGAAGGCCACAGGTGTGGGGTCACCACCACTACTCATGCAGGCATGTATGTGCCCACCCTCTGCCTATAGACCATGTCATGGCCAGTGGGGCAGGAAATACTTTGACAGAGACGATCAGCAATATAGAATCTTGGACATTCGGTGCTCCAGACAACCTCAACAGTCTTTTCAACCTTGTCATTTTACACAAATAATCTGAGCCCAAAGAAGAAACAGACTTCTTGCTCCCAACCTTGCACAGCTGATTTACAGCTGAGCTGAGACCGTAGCTCAGGCCCCTGCCTCCCAGGGCAGACCTTGTCTTGAAACCCTTTCCTATCCCTCACCCCCATCCTCACTCCAGGAGAAGTTGTTGTAAAGGGGATTTGTGAAATGAAAAATCGAATACAGTGCATTTTGGTATCTTTGTAAGACTCTTCATATCAAAACTTTAACAAGCCAAGAAAAATAATCCTTTCTCAAATCGCGCATCCCAGTTTAGGGCTCAGAAAAAATAGACACCAAATCATTGTATGCTTTAATTACGATGAAGAGTTTAGCAAGTCTATGTGCATGACATCCTACCAAGCATTTTACACGTGTTATTGCATATAATCTTCATGATTATCTCCATTTTACAGCGGGGGGAATTGAGACTTTAAGAGGCTATGAAATCTGCCCCAAGACTCAAAGTTAGGAAGTGATAGAGCCAGGATTTGAATCTGTACAGTGTCATTCAGAGCCCTAATGTAATAAATAAGGTTCCTATAGCTGAGCCACCCCTAACTCCACTCCCAAGAGATAACAAAGGTCCAGTTCCCAGAAAGCTTTCTCCTGCAAAACCTACCACTGTCCTGGCATCTAGAGCATAGTCTCTTATGCAGAACACTAGCTTGAGCCCATTTCATGACACATATTTTTTTTCCAGGCTCCAAAAATGTGGTCTTCCTTTATTATGCCAATCAGGCAAGAACAGATGGTCTTCCTCTACTCAACAGTTAACCATTCAACATTTATGGAGAAAAATCCTAGAACGGTTTATTTCAAATATGAAAAGTGTCAGCCCAAAGGAAAATTATTTGAATAATTCTCCGAGGTGGGAGGGGCAGTTCTAGAGGGAGACTTTCTGCAACTTTAACCAAAATGTCATGGAATGTGTACATTATAATGGCAGAATGTCTTGATCCCAGAAAAGTACACATAAACAGAGGGAGGTAATTGGAATCATCATTTTGACACCTGAAAGGATGACAAGAAACCTTTAACCTATGGATAATCAGTGGAGTGCACTGTCATTGTGAATGGCTCAGCCAGTCTGTGGGATATCACATTAGCAAGCTGGCTGGCTTATTAGAGACATCTAATTCTTTCATATACTTAGCACTGAAGTGGATAGGATTCAAAACAGCTTCCTTGTCTCTGACATGCATCCAAATTTTTAATAGCAGCTAAGTACCTTACTAAGCAATTGAATAAAATAATGCATTCAAGCTCCGGAAAACCTTTTCAGACCTCTTTTTATCTCTACATTTTACTGATAGAAAATGGATTGTAATTCAAATTTATATACTGGGCACATGCCGAGCAATAGATTTTTTTTTCCTTTGTAAATCTCGAGGATTCCAAACTATTGAAGGAGTTAAGCAATTTTGATCATTTTGAAACTAGCTGTCAGATTTAATCTCTGCTAAGGAGACAGAGGGCAAATGTACTCTGAAGCTTGTTATATAATTTACAGATTATTTTTGCAATTTATATTCCATCAAATAGGGTATATTAGACTCTCAGAAAGTACGTAATGATCAATTAATTTCAGCAGAGCCATCCTGGTGTCACTTATGGGATAGACATGATTAGACCTTTTTCTAGCTGAGTCCCAAGGTCAAGTCATCAAATATGACTGATTACATTTTCTAATGGTTTCTCTATGCCCATTAAAGAGCACTCAACTATTCAGACTCTCCTTTGATCGTGACATTCAAAATTTGCTCTGATGGCTCCTGACAAGCAAAAATGTATTCTCTAATCTTTAACCACATAAACAATAGCTAACCACTTGTAATTGAGTTTAAATTGATTTCAGGTGGCTTCAGAGAAAAGCAATTTCTACAACAGATTAACCTCTTAATTAAAGTATATTAAGAATACTGTCAGGTGAAGAAATTCTGCTACAGCAGAAAATTATCCCTCATTGACATTCATTTATGAAAGAATTGCTGTTCTGCTCCCAGGTAACAGGTTACTTATTTGTGCTTCTTGCCTCACTAGGTCAATGCAAGTCTAGTTTCAGTCATTAGAATATCAGGGTTTTATAGGAGAAAGATGTGGGGAAAGAGAAGGAGTGTCTGAGGGGGTGACATGAAATAGGTATGTTCCAGTACTTAATGTCTTCAGAAAGTTACTTTTCTCAAGAAATGGGACTTTCCTCAAAAACCATAGACCCCCTTAAATTAGCTGAGTAATGAGGAAACACAGGTGTCAACCAACACGTCAATAACAACTAGACAGGTTTCTTCAAGGTGTCCTTCGATGCACTGTAAATAGACACCATCTCTGTCCTTTGTGTCTTTGCTACTCAGACCAGTATCACTTGCGGGGACTGTGAGAGACGCTGAATCTCAAGCCCTTCAGGCCCCACCCTAGGTCTATGGAATTAGAATCAATCTGTTTTTCCACAAGATCCCCAGGGAATTCATTTGAGCTATTACAGTTTGAGAATTACTGCTCTAAGAGAATGTTTGTGCTTGGAGTCCCATAGTCTCAGGCTGTATCTATAAAACATCAAAAATATTTGATTTGGTGAATAAAACACAGTGGAACTGGTTATGGAGTATCATAGAAACCAAATTATTTTCTCTGCACTCTTTACTTTTTATCTCCTTCCTTTGAAGACCCTTCTAGCTTCCCATATTTTATATCCTGGCTGTGAACACCCCAGGTGAATTCAGTCACACCCACCCAGCACTGGCCCAGAACACGGGACATATACAACCGGCTTTAGAATCAAGCTTTATTCATCCCTGATCCTGGAAGTTTGCTCTCTTGGCTCTGACACCTTCTTTGGCTCATGTCCCTGAATTGGTCTCAGTCTCTTTTTTCCCCAGCCTGGGATTTTGTTGCTGCTGTCTCTGAACTTGCATTTTTTAAAATCTTTCCCATTTAGTCCTTTTTTTTTTTTTTTTTGAGACAGTGTTTCACTTTGTCACCCAGACTGGAGTAGTGCAGTAGTGTTGTCACCGCTCACTGCAGCTTTGACCTCCGAGGTTCAAGCGATTCTCCTGCCTCAGCACCCCCAAGTAGCTGGGACTACAGACATGTGCCATCACGCTTGGCTAAATTTTGTATTTTTTGTAGAGATGGGGCGTCGCCATACTGCCCAGGCTGGTCTCAAACTCCTGAGCTCAAGCGATCTGCCCACCTCGGCCTCCTGAGGTGCTAGGATTACAGGCATGAGCCATCCCACTTAGTCTCAAGATACCTAGAGGAGGTTTCTGTTCTTACCTGTCTAAATTTAGAGGTTTGCAGCATTGACTTTTACTCCATAGGTGGCTTGTGGTTGTTAAAAGGGAGTTGAACAAAAATGCAGCTGTGCTCAGCAGCCAGGTGTTGTTAATAAAATTTGTTGCAAACAAAATCTCTCAGGCTTGGCTGCACATTAGAATCCCCCAGGGGATTCAAATTTTCCAATGCAAAGGCCCCAGCCCCAGATCAACTGAATCAGAATTCCATGTCCTCAGCATCAGTGATTATAAAAAGCTCCCAGGTGATTCTAATGAGTAGCCAAAGTTTGGAAATACCAGTTTAGAGAAACTTCTATGTCCCAGTCATGCCCATCCCCACTCCCTCCTCTGGGCCTCAGTAGCAGTTCACTTCTTTTATTCTACTTAGTCTTTTTCTCTTCAGCACCAAAGCATTTAGAAAATAATGAATGAAGAATGTAAGCCTCTGGGTGTATTCTTAGGGTGGGGACAGGAAGTGAGGGGTGGGGAAGGAAGAAGTTACATGCATGATCTATCACGCTGCTAAAACTATGCAAAGAGAAGTTTGCCAGAATGGATATTAAACTGGCCCCAACATTCCCCAGTTTAAGTTGCACCATTACTGCAGAAGAATCATAGAAAGCGAGAACGTGGAACTGTAGAAGGCAGGCAGACAAAGCATCAGAGAAGAGATTTAACATGGTACAGCCCACGATCTTCCCATGTGCAATATTCCAAACAAAAAAAAAATACCCCCAAACTTTGTGTCCGTAAGTGGTAGTTCTAAACCTGTCCTAAGCGTCCGTGTGTCTTTCGAGGCAAAGCAGAAAGGGCACCAGGTGTTCTGGTGAAGAGTTAATCTGCCCATGCCCCAAATCAAGGTGAGATGGAGAAGGCAGCAGCAGTGCAATCCACACCAGGGCTCTTGGCCTGGGACCCTTCCCTGGGTGGGTCTGAGCCTGCACTGGAACCAGGTGAGAAGAGCTGCAGAAGGCAGGTTGAAGGAAGGGAGCCAGGGTGCTCCTCACATGCTCCCTCTGCTTACCTTTTCTCCCCTGGGTTAGGAATTCACAATCACTGATGCAATTTGTCGGGTTCTCCAAGTGTCTTCCCCAGGCCCTACAGATGAGCAGCACCTGGGGACTTATTAGACATGCAAATACTCCGGAGGAGGGCCCCACCTCAGACCTCCTGAATGACACCTTGGAGGTGGGGCCCAGCCACCTGTGTCTTCAGAAGCCCTTCAGGAGTTCCTGATGTGCACTCAAGTTTGAGAACTACTACTTCATTTCATGCTTCTTAGAGCTTGCTTTTGTGGCCATTTGTTCAACTGGTCTGGAAAGGGGAAGAAACTTTGAAAGTGCTTGTTCTCCATTCAGACTGCTGATTGTTGATGCAGAATAGCAGCTGAGGTTACTGGCCATTTCTTCCCAGGTCCCCCTTCCTGAACCTCTCATCTTCTGTTTTCAGGCTCCTGGCTGTAGTTTCTGGTCCCTGCAGTTTGGTTTCCTGGACATAACCTTTGCCTGTTGAACCTGAGGCAGCTGCCTCTTCCTTCCCACCTCAGTTTATCTCCCAGGCTCCAGACCCTGCTCCTCTCTCTAGGCCTCCCCACTATGCTTCCTTCTCTCATTAAAGTTGAGGCCTAGCCTCATCCTCTAGTTGGCATGGACTCCCAGATGATGCCAGCTCTGTTCATCCTCTTTGTTTGCCCTCTCCTGGCCTGCTACATTTAGTTAGCAAACATGCTGCTATTAGCAAATACTTTTGAATGAAAGAATTAAGTACTTTTTGGTTTCCAAAATCCTTCTACCTGCATTATCTCATCAGATCATTGTGACAGTTAAAGTACTATCCTTATTTAACAGTCAATAACACTGAGGCCAATCCAGATTATAGTCCAGTTAATAGAGCCAAGACTGGAATTCAGGTCTCTGAATCCTAACTCAATGCTCTTTTCATTATGCTGTATACTTAATTCATCTCTTCACAGAGATGCGTTTCAGAGTATTTTCCACTCTCCCCAATAGCACACCATTAACAATTCATGCAAGGTAGATTTTTAATCAACATTCACCTACAGCAAGAACTGGTTTAAGCTGGACAAATTGCAAAGAATGTAGTTTACCTCATTGCACAGGTGCACACCACCAAAAGATTTAGCAGAAGATAAGAGGATGGATGTTTGGGCCACACAGAGATTACCTGCAGCTGTGGTGATTGGTTCCTGGGGTCAAAGAGCCTTTGCTGATCAACAGAGTTGATTAATGGGTCAGTAACTCTTGTAGTTTAGAAATCAAAAGATTTTCAACTCGAACCTCGTATTAGTTTACATTTACCTCTCAGTTCTTAGGCAGGTCGATAATAAATTAGGGCATTTGAAAGCTAGTATGATTTCCTTTAGGGCCCTCTGCTGTAAGCCCCAGTCTCTGAATGACAGTGTTTGCCTGGAGAAGAAGCAACCATCTGCATCTGCTAGCTTGGGCCTGCCTGGAGGTTAGAGGTGTGATGCCCCTGGCACAGGGCACAACCATTCCCCAGTGTGTGGTGGGGAGCAGAGTGAACCACTCACCTATCCCAGATTCTGCACTGAGTCTCAACCTCTCAACCCTAGGCCTGTGTCTAAGAGCTTAGATTGCAACATTGAGGTGCCTGTTGCCTTAGCCTCCATGACTGAGGTCTTGAACCATGACGTCCACTCTCACCATATCCCTACATGTACTTGCTGCCCCGTTTGGACCTCTGACAAGAGGGCAAACAGATAAGAAGGGCAAACCTCCTCTGGCCTACGGGGATGCAAGGCCATGGCCATGCCTTCTGGTTCTGACCACAACTCTACCTTTGTGACTCATACTAACATCAATCCTGTTTCTTATTTCACCACCTGGCCCTCTGGTGCCATGTGCTCTTTAGATGGTCCATCCCCAAGCCCAGTTGTAAATTATTTTGGTCATTTTGTTACCAGTGGAGGGTACCCAGGTTATTGGCATCCTGAACAAAGAATTGGACAAAATGTTCAAACAAAGCAAAAAAAGAATGAAACAACAAAAGCAGAGATTTATTGATAAACGAAAGTACACTCCACAGGGTGGGAGTGGGCCGAGCAAGTAGCTGAGATCACGGTCACAGAATTTTCAGGGGTTTAAATACCTTCTAGTGGTTGCAGGAAGCAACCAATCAGAAGCTGAAATGAAGTTACAAAGTTATACTCCTATGTAAATGAAGACTTGGCCTGCAACCAGCCTGATTGGTTGCAGGAGGGGACCAATCAGAGGTACTTTCAATTTCTGCAACACAGAAAAGGGGAGCATTGCAAAGGGAGTAGCCTCTGGTCCTTTTGTTACTTGGGTGTGGATAGTTAGGGTTTTCCTTTTGATTTAGTTCTAGAAAGTCAGTGTGAATCAGCTTTAGGTTCCCTGCCTCCAGACCCTATTCTCCTGCCTCAATTTCTGACCTGTGCTTCCTGTGACCTGGCCCTGAAAGAGCCACCAGCTCTCTCCAGCTCAGCAGATGATCCAGTCTTCACTGGTAGAACTGCCTTGGCTTTAAATTCAAAGCATGGTCGGAGCTTAACAAATGATAGAAAAAAATATGGAGAATTGAACTGATGGGTGAATAACATTTGGAGAAAGAGGAGAACAAGCATAACCACACTGGCCTCAGCTCTCAAATATTAAGGGGAGCTCATCATTCCTTCCTAAAGTCAGATTACCCTGATTCCACAGATATGGAATCCTGTGGTTATGCCTCCTCACAAGTGGTGTAAATTCATAGTTGTTATGAGATGACCCTGCATGTTCTCAAGCAAATGACAGTAAAGGGGATGATAATGAGTGAATGAAATAAAGAGAAGTAGGAGAAAGAAGTGGGCAATAAAAAATAGCTTTTAATGAGCACATACTCTGTGCCAGGCACTGTGCTAAACACTAGCACACAGCAGCACACTCAATCCTTACAATAATCTTATATAGTAATGATATTACCCCTAATTTACAGGTGATGAAACTGTAGTGGAGTCAGAATTTGGTTCCAAACCTGCACTCCTAACCCGTTTGTTAAGCTCCTTTCCCCAGGGGAGGTGAATTCTCTACTCTTAGGCTTTCACACTCATTTGGCTTCAAGAAGTAGTGACTAAGTTGACCATTCCCTATCATTGTCATATGTAATGTTTTTACCAACAGTACTCTCTGATGCTAGGGCGCATCTGTGTAGTCCCTTGCAAAGTTGAAAAACTGAGTTCATCAACTAGGGCAAGTAATTTCAGCTCACGTGTCCTGGGAAGAAAACTGGACTTGGGTCTAGTCCCTGCCCTGACCATGCAGCCTTGAAAATCACTCGCTCCCTCTGAGTCTGCTCTCTAGCATTCCATGTCTCCACAGTGTTGTTCAAAAATTAAACGAGCCATTGGCGTAGAAGCACTCTGTGAACTGTAAGGACTACAAAAATAAAAATTATTTCTATGTCATAAAAGAAGTTCACCTCCTTTTTTTCCGCTGAATTCACTAATTATGTAAAAGTCATGGAGACAAGATCTTCCGTGGCTGGATTCACTCCAACAACAACAGATTGCACAAACATCCAGTAAGGTCCTCACATGAGCCAGGTGCTTTTATAGTTTATTTTCTTTTTTCAAAGACAAGAAACAATACGTTTGTGACCAAGTTAACTTCTGCATCTTCTCATATTTTGGCAGGTATTATACCTGTTGAGGATTAAATACCTAGAGCTGGACTTGCATAGGTCAGTTAATTGGGATTCAGACACCCTGGTTTGATTCCACAAACAACAAGTTGTCCTCCACTTCCTTGGCTCACAAATGTGCACACATCTGTGTGGCACATGGGGCAAGGTCAAAGTGCTTTTTCCTGGAGGCCATTTTGTTACATGGAGTCCCTACAAGACAGTGTGGATGAGTCACAGCAGATCCATCACCCTTGTAACAAACAGCTTAAATGCATGCCCTGCTGAGCATGAGTCAGGGTAAGGGTAGACTTATAGGCAGTCTCATTCTGGGCTTTCTATTTTTTTCCGTCTGGCTTCTCTTCCTGAGTTTGTTTTGCCTTTCGCTTTTTTGTGGAAAAAAAAAATTAATATCCATTTTTTAAAACTTTCTTCTCAGTGCCTTGGCTAAGAAAGAAATAGGATATGTCTTTTCACGGAAATGTATTCAAGATAAGCATGGTATTTATCCATTTCTTTTAACTAAACATATACCAGAAACTTATTTTTAATACTTTTTAATTGAGATATAATTATAGAACCTTACAATTCACTCACTTCAGTCTATGATTCAACAATTTTAAATATGTTCACAGAGTTGTACAATCATTACCACAATCAATATTAGAACATTTTTCTTGCCCCCAAAATAAATTCTGTCCCTATTAGTGGTCACTCCTCATTTCCCCTCAACCTCCCAGCCCTGGGCAACCACTAAACTACTTTCTGTTGGTATAGATTTGCCTATTCTGGATATTTCATATAAATAGAATCATTCAATATGTGGCCTTTGGCTTCTTTAATTAGCATAATGTTTTCAAGTTTCATCCATGTTGTAGTTCTCAAAAACGTCTGTGTCTTTTCAGTTAGCAGCTCAAACTCATGCTGTTTCTTCCCATAGAACTTTATCTGACTGCCTTGGAAAAAATACTAATAAATAATAAAAATATCCTGTAGCAGGTGCTATCTATGCCAGGTACTATACACATAACCTTCACAATAAGCTGTAAAGGAGATATTATGGTCACTATTTTCCAAATTAAGAAACTAAGAAAGGTCATACTACTCATTAAGTTATACAGACAATATTCTAACTCAGGTCTCTGACTCTAAACCACTCTTCTCCTCTACCCCATATAGTAGGTCTGTCTTGGAAGATGAGTCATGGTTATTACCAGCATTGCCATAAACACCTACATCACATTTCTCTGAAACCCAGCACTGGCCCATGGTTGTGGCTTTGACTTGCATCAGAGGAGTACAGAGAAGACGCTCATTCAACAGGAAAAGCCCTCAAACACAGACTATGCTGGAGGTGAGGCAGAACGCACAATGGTCAAGACTGCAGGACTCTAGAGTCCAAAAGACCTGGCTTCAAACCCCGGATCAGTCACCTTTTAGTTGCATGTACTTTAGGTAGTTACTTTCTAATTCTTGATTTTCCCCCATTTAATTGAGGAGGATTGTTTCTACCTCGTAGGGCTGTCATGGGAATGAAATAAAAGGATGAGGGCTTAGCATAGTGCCTAGCACAAAGTAAGTGCTTGACAATATTTGTGACTCTTGGTTATTATTACTGCATTAGACAAAGGTGAAGTGGATTTATCAGTCATCCAAGAAGCACATGTTTATGGACCCCGCATGTGCACACACACACAAACACACCAGTGTAGTTTGGGGGTGAACTGCTCATCCTATTATCATCTCTAAAGTACCCTATTCATAAGGGTAAAGGGTTTAAGTGTAAGAAAGAATAAAGCAGGAGCAGGCCTACAACATGGACAAGAAGACACCCTAAGGACCTGAGTAAATGATCTCCACGGAGCCCTGAGCTGTAGGGAAGGGAAGGCATCCAGGAGGAGAGGTAGCCATGCTGTCATTGGTTTTACAGCAGCAAGCTATGGATGGAGAAGCAGGCTTTGGAAAGTTTATTGAATCTGGCAGGGTGCAGTGGCTCACGCCTGTAATCCCAGCACTTTGGGAGGCCAAGGTGGGTGAATCACAAGGTCAGGAGTTCGAGACCAGCCTGGCCAACATGGTAAAACCCCGTCTCTACTAAAAATACAAAAAATTAGCTGAGCGTAGTGGCGCGTGCCTGTAATCCCAGCTACTCAGGAGGTTGAGGCAGGAGAATTGCTTGAACCCAGGAGGTGGAGGTTTCAGTGAGCCGAGATCGCTCCACTGCACTCCAGCTCTGGTGACAGAATGAGACTCCATCTCAAAAAAAAAAAAAAAAAAGTTCACTGAATCTTGCAAAAACATGACTACCGTAGCAGGAGAGTTTGCCAAATTATGCAATTCAAAGCAAAACCTTACTGCCCACCCCCACTGTGATGTTCAGCTTCTGGCTACACCAAAAGCAGTTGCTGGTAGGAAAATCATTTATTTAAAAAAAGGCTTTTTGGCATATGGCAAAAGGCAGAGAAGTAGAAAGAGAACCCTAGAGGAGTTTTTCTCTAACCTTTTATTAACATGATTTTATGGCTTTGGCAAAATGGCATTAACCAAAGCTTAATAAAACTCATTTAAAAGCTTTTAATTGGAGAAAATAACTTCCTATGAACGTTTTGGGTAAGAACTCTATCCTACAGATTTATGTTCATATGCACATGAAGATGTTTACTGCAATATCTTTAATCATTGTGAAAAACAACTGAAACGTCCAAATCCAGGAGAATGGTCAAGCAGAATATGGCCCAAGCATCTAACAGCATACCGTAGAACTATTGGAGTTAATGGAGTATGCTCATGTTTATACAGAATGATGTGAAAAGATGTAATTTGAAAAATATCAGTTCATTAGACAATATATTTAGTGTTTGGTTTCTTAAGAATGTTTAAAGATAGCCTGGAAGGAGACACATTCCCCTGTTGGTACAGCTTGCCCCTGGGGCGGGGCCCGGGTTGCTAATGGGTGTCAAAAGCTTCTGCTTCTTGCTACCTAAGCTTCTACAATTCAGAGCTTAAGGACATGGATATGGACTATTCTTCGCCTTGTGCACTCATTTCTTACTGTTCCTCCTGCCTGCAGGGCCTGCTCCCTCCTCTCTCTCAGGACTTGGCTCGAATCTCAGCTTCTCTGGCCATTATCTAAATTCTAACCCTTCCCTCCCTCCCTATCTCTCTTCCCTGCTTTGCTTTCTTCCTTAGCATGTGTCAATATCTAATGTTCTATATATTTTATTTATGTGTCATCTTTCTTATCTGTCTCCCTCAACAAAATGGAAACTATCAGGGCAGGGATTTTTGTCTGTTTTGTTCACTGCTATAATTCTACCCCCTGGAATAGTGTCTAGCACATCGTCGAGACTCAAACATTTGTCAGTCAATTGACTGAAGGCAGGAATGTTCCCAAAATATTTTTGTAACAAACAAATATATATGTATATGTAAGTAAATGCATATAAAGGTCTATGTTTATGTATATGTATATGTAAATGTATATGCATTTGTGTATATGCATATTGGAATAGCTGTTGAAATTATAACCAACGTCAAAGGCCAGTATAAGAATATTGGTGCTCCAAGACCAGAGGACCCATAAAGAGCAAGCTCCAAACCTGCCTGTGCCTTCCTTACTCTTGTCCTCACTTGGGGTTACTTTTTTTCCTATGACAACAGTTCTTCAGTGAGCGCCAGTATTTATAGAATACATAAAGTTAAATTAATAAAGACAATGAAGCCATTTCAATATTTTAAACAGTTGCTGCTTATATTAAGAGGGCAGGCTGGGTACAGTGGCTCATTCCTATAATGCCAGCACGGTAGGAGGCCGAGGCAAGAGGATTGCTTGAGTCTGGGAGTTGGAGACCAGCATGGGCAATATAGAGAGACCTCATCCCTTCCAAAAAAAAAAAAAAAATTAGCCGAGTATGGTGGTGCATGCCTGCAGTCTCAGCTACTCAGGAGGCTGAGACAGGAGGATCACTTGAACCTAGGAGGTCAAGGCTGCAGTGAGCCATGATGGTGCCACTGCACTCCAGCCTGGGTGATAGGGTGAGACCCTGTCTCAAAAAAAAAAAGGCAGTTCCTGTCTTATATTAACCTCAGAATCCATTTTATTTTATTTCTGGTTACACCAGCTTAAGTAAATTTTGATTTATACAGATAAATACTTGCAAAGAGTAACTTTTAAAATAAATAGGCCAGCTTGGGGGGCCCAGGAAATGATCTAGTTGACCTGAGATGGCAAGAGAAGCTTTAGCCTAAAATTTGCAAAAAATGAGATGTGGTAGCACACGTTTGAATTAGGGCTATCTCCAGCAAATGAAATTTTACACAAAGCAAATCTGTGCCAGTGTAGCTAAAAACAACTTTTTAATAGTAAAACAAAATAATTTCTTCAATAAAATGTGAACGAAATGGCTGTAGTTTATCCAAGCCACAGCAGATAGAAGGGGTGTGTGTTGGGTGGGGGTGGGGATGGGGGTTTCTGCAGGTTTACACATTTCAGAAGCTCCATCTCCACCCCCCACCCAACACACACGCCTTCTCAAGAGAGAGGATCATGCTGCCAGGTCAAAGGGGTGGTAGCAATTGCTATCCTCTGGGTAGTTTCACAGTTTTTGCTTGATTATGGCCATTTAAGATCGGTGTCAGCTATCTTTCTGTAGCCCCCTTGAACACTGCAAGAAACATGAACTTCTATCTCTGAATTGGCTCTCAAGTAGAACTTGGTACCCTCACTGAAGCCTCTATCTTAATCACACGCTTGTTGGCTCTTTCAATGCAATTATTTTTAATGAATCCATCCTTACTAATATAGATCCCACATAATATGGTTCAACAGAGAATGAACCCAAAAGAAAACCCAAATTCCTTGCCTTGCTCTCCAAAACTGGGCTTTTCTGTCTTACTATTCTGTCTCTTCACCTACCTTACCCTGTCTTGCATGTCTCCAAGCTTTCTCTCTTACCACCTGGCCTTTGCTCTCACTGTTCCTCCTTCTTGCAGTGCTCTTTCCCTAGCTATTTTCATCATTAACTTCTCATATTAAATGGTTTCTTCTTGAAAGGTCATCCCACTATTGCCTCATCTGTCCCACCAGGCTCTCTCTCCCACAGTGTTTTTGTTGTTGTTGTTCCTGGCATTTCTCGGAATGTTTCAATATCTTGCCTGTTGATTTCTCTATTTGGGTATTATGGGTCTCCCTTCACTAAAATTAAAGCTTTGTGATGGCAGCAACTTTGTCTTGCTTTCCTCTGCATTCCCAGTGCCTAGTGCATAGTTGGTGTTTAGTAAGTATCTGCTGAATAAGTGAATGAATGAATTAATGAATGGAAGTACCTGTGATCTGACATAGTATGGAGAACACAAAAGATTGTGCCAAGAAACAATAATTGAGAGCACAGGGTATATACAGCCATACATGAAAGAAAGCTTCAGGGCCAACAGACAGAGACAGAAGCAATTTGGGGAACCATAAATAATCAGAAGCAGGATATTTGTTCAGAGAATAATGGAAGAATTAGCCCCTCTATACAAATACAGGATCAATCTAGAGGCAGCTTGTACTAGGGAAGTCTTACAGCCATTAAACTAAAGTTAGGAAAAAGATTCAAATATTTGGAAAAATATTCTTAAAACTAGGCAGGACTTTGGTCTATGGGCCTACCCGTGAGTCCATGTGAACCAGGCAATAGTCTTTGGGAAACAGCCTAGATAGAATCCAGAATTGAGTTAAACCAGAGCTCTTTTGTTTTGATCCCTCCTAAGACATGAAGGTCAACAATTGGTGCTAAGGACTAGGGTGAGCTGACGTAAGTTGGGGTAAGAGGGTGGCTCCAAGCAGGGAGGCACTGGGAAACAGAGACCAAAGAAGAGGAGTAGACATGTGTCATCATGATGATGTTCAAAGGTGCACTGGGGAGGAGGGAATGCTATCTCCAAAGCACACTTGTGTAATGGGCTCTGGCCCCACAACAAAACACTCTCCAGACCCCACCCAGGCCACACATTTCCACTCTCCCACCTTTGCATTTGCTCTTCTCTCTTCCTTGGAATACCTTCTTCATGTTTTATCTGGCAAACTCTAGCTCACCCTTCACAAGCCAACTCACATGTCAACGCTGTTGTGAGCCCACACAGCGCCCCACGGTATCCAAGTCTGGGTCCCTGGCCTTGCATAGCTGTGGGATATATTCTGTCCCTGAATCAATCATGGCATTTATGCTATAAATGAGTCTGCATGGGTGAGAGCAGTGGCAGGATCTTGCCCAGGCCATGTCTCCCCAAGCTCACTCTCGGGGCAGACAGGTTGGCACGGTGAGAAGGAGCAGTGGTCAGAGCCACACTGAGCTCATGTCGTAGTCATTGCCCTTCACGGTCAGAATGGGACAATCCCCACTGCCTGATATTGAGGCCCAGGCCAGGTGCCCGACATGTGACAAACTGCGCTTTTTCAGGCTGAGCTCACACCACCCATTAGCTGGTCTGTGGGAGCTGCCAGTGTTTGTGGAGTCTGGAGTTCCTCCTACCTGCATCTGGAGTTCAGGGTTCCCCAACACTTTGACTCAAAAACAATGCCCTCCAGTTCTTATTGCCAGAGGCGTCCATCTACCCTGCGGCTTCTCTCGGCCAGCTAGTCATTCAGTCAGCACTAACGTGGAACAGGGAGGGCACAGGGCTAGACTTTATAGGGCTGGACAGAGAAGACAGCATGCAGGAAACCTGACACTGTGGGGCTCCAGCTCTGCAGACTCCCATCTGGGACAGGTGGTGACTGACCCAACAGTCGGCAAAAGACTCATGCAGTCAACGGAGCCTTTCAGAGGTGAGGGAGAGGAAACACACTTTAGTTTAGACAAATGAAAAAACCGAGGTAGGGAACGTTAGGAGTTGAAATATTACATAAATTACCAAAAGCCAAGGTTCCTGTTTCCCTCAGAGGCATGCTCTCTGACACGTATAAATATATGGTGGTCCCATTAAAACCGTACTTGTGTGATATGCATGCCACAGATGTATTAGTAAGATTTCAGCATGTGAGGATCACGGCTAATGGGAAGTCCTCACATTTCACAGTCTGGCAGGCCTGGGTCTAAATCCTGCTTCTTTGGCACCATTCATTGTGTGTGACCCCAAGGCAAATCATGCCATCTCTACACATGCATTGTATCCCCTGTAAAATGAGTTTATGATTAGTTTTTAGTAGGAGCAAATCAAATAATATGTGTGTCGTGGTTGGCACCATATCTCGCCCCTTGTAGACATTGAGAATAGTGTTTCTGAAATACATCCTATTAAATTTCCAAGGCCTATTGTCCCAAGCAAGAGTAAAGTTAATTCCACCTAGACTAAAGAAGGTCATAAAGTAGAAATGCATAAATAAATCAGTAGAAATCTTCCATCAAGTGGGAAAAGAGGGTGATTGGACATTAAGGGATGCTCCTTCCAGCTAGAAGGGAAGAAGAAGAGGGAGGTAGGAGCAGAGGAGAGGACGGGACACTGGTCAGCCCTGAGGAGGTCCCCACATCTCTTCGTCCACCAGCCCTCAAGTGAACGTTGAGAGGAGTCAGGGTGAGCAGGGTAGTAGGGAGAGACTCTACAAGTTTAGGAAATGGCCAGAGTGCTGATGTCAAGTCCTTCTTTCCTTGGACACAATCAGAAAGACTAAAAGACTTTTGTGGAAGGCCGGTTAGGATTCAGGGCAGCCAGCAGGGTGAGGGAGCAGGTAGAAATGTGCAGATCTAGGGAGGGCACCGAAGCCACCTCCTGAGCCTCACATGATAGAAGTGGGTAGGGAGAATGTGGCTGAAGGTCTCCCAGCCTCCAGGGGCCTCAGCAATGCTGCAAAGATTAGAAGACCAGAAAGGGCAGAAGGTCAGGAATGAGAGGCTTGCAGATCCAGGGCTCTCTGGACGGAAGTGGAGGCTCAGTCCATAGACACCCACAGGAGCCCTCACAGACACCTGTGCAGGATGGCCAGCCCCAGGAGGGAGGAGGACTGTCTCAGGTGAGGCCAGCAAGCACCTGGGACACCTTGAGGATGTCTCCCTGCCATCAAGGTGCTACACAGGCTTCTCTTTAGATATAGGCACTATCAGAAGAAGAGAAAGAAAAGAAGGGCAACAGAAATCCACAAAGACTACCCCAGCTTCCCCAAGTAAATTATGCTAACCTGCAAGAGGCCATTAGAAATCAGAGACAGAATTACATTAAATTGGAAAATTTAAGTGTTCTCTCCCTTCCTCATCTGCCCTTCTGCTACTGAGAAATTAGGCTTTGAGAGAAAATCAAAGCACATTTTAGTTCCTTGCAAATCTGAGTACTAATGAGTAAATCTCAATGCCCCACTACTTGCTCAATTATTAGTATTGTTTCTATTATTCTATATAATATTGGTAATTATGATAATATATGACCATTTTAACCCATAAAAATGGCAGTTTCCAAAAGTTCAAGTGAATAATATTAATTGCTACCTTTATGCAACCGAGGTGTAGGTAAAGGGGGCTCCCTTCCCTCTGACACCAGAGAAACCATGTCTGAAGGTTGGGGTGGGGTCTCGAATAGGTCTGGGAGGCCAGGAGGTCAATGCCTTGGTGTGTCTCTGCCTACTTGTATCCATTTCCCCTTTTCCACCATTTCTTCATCCAAATCACCATATTCAAAAACAGGGAAATCAAGCAGTGTGTTTATAAGCTTGGAGTCATTTCTGGGAAATGAAAAGAAGGGCTTCTTCATACAGAAAAGCCTTACTTAATAACTGTGGTACTTTTTACTGTAAGAAGTAGCTCAGGCTGGATATCGTTTGAAAACACAAAGTGAGTCACTGACAGCCGCATCCTCTGAGGCCAGTATCTCACGGTTTCCAATTTTATTTTCCACAGATTTGAAGTGTGTGAAATAAAGAAGACAATATACATATTGGCCCTTATTGGAACATATTGCTGATCTAGAACGGAACAATTAGATGAGTCTAGGCTATTTCTGGACTCCCCATCTCCCTGTCCACTGGGAACAAGCTGGCCCATGACTCCCTAGCTCCCCAGCAGTCATGACACAGTCTCATGGTTAGAACCGGATTCAGCAATCCTGAAACCACGTCTCTGCACAACCTCCAGTGTGAGAATTCCCCCTGTAGACTTCCCTTGAGCAAGGACACAGTCTCAGCTTAAGCACCTCAGGCCACAAGGAGCCCACTTCTTCTCCTTCCATTGTTTAAGAATGTTAGTCCTTATGTCAAATCACAATGTGACAACATGCACAGATTAATAGGATAGGTTTTGGAGCTGGAGAAATATAGAGTCTAATCCTGGCTCTCCCTGTTGCTGGCTGTGTGACCATGGGTAAAGGTATAACCTCTTTGTGTCTCAGTTTGTTGTTTCCTAATGGGTAAAAGGGGGATCCAGTCATTACTTATTTTGGAGAGCTATGGTGAGGATTGGTTAAAGAACTGCTGGTACAGTATAGACAGGTCCTAGATATAGTATCCATTCAATTAATGCCATACATTAATATATCATCACAGTTACTGGTGGAGTTATGCCTTCCAGGGTGACAAAGAACAAGACCAATACTCTCTTCCACTTTATATATTTAAAGACAGCAGTTGTGGGTCTTCTAGCTGCACCAAGAAAGGTTCAAGTTCTGTTCTTGTACCTTCTGCAACAGCCTCCATTTGTTACAGAAGCATCCCTCCAAGCCCAGATGACCTACCTTTGTCTTGAGTAGGATAGTTCTGAGGTCCAGTTCTCCTGTAACTTGGAGGACATTTTTTGGCAGCTCCCTGCCTCTTCAAAGCCCATTCTATCCTTGCTTCTCTCTCATCTCTGACAGTTCCCTGACCCTCACCCAGTGCATGCCTGGCCTATCATTAGCTAGAATTAGATACCTTTGGTTTGATGGTGTGTATAGCCATCCATAGGCATACAGATATCAAAGGGCAGCAGAGTGTGGCAGGTGCATAGGGATTGACTTTGGTGAGTAACCAGGGGAAACCTAGAAATGCCTACCATTGGGGTAGTTGGAATCATCATCACAAAGTCCATCAAAATGTCTCACCTGGGCTGGGCATGGTGGCTCACACCTGTAATCCCAGCACTTTGGGAGGCTGAGGTGGGTGGATCACGAGGTCAGGAGATTGAGACCATCCTGGCTAACACAGTGAAACCCTGTCTCTACTAAAAATACAAAAAATTAGCCGGGCGAGATGGTGGGCGCCTGTAGTCCCAGCCACTTGGGAGGCTGAGGCAGGAGAATGGCGTGAACCCAGGGAGCAGAGCCTGTAGTAAGCTGAGATCGCACCACTGCACTCCAGCCTGGGCAACAGAGGGAGACTCTGTCTCAAAAAAAAAAAAAAAAAAAAAAAAGTCTCACCTGGTGATGTTTCTAGACCACATGTAGATCTAGTTTCCTCATGAATGAAACTGGATAAGCGCCTGAGCTAACCTCATCCCCTACCTTTGAAGACGGGTTTAACGCAGGTTTTATAGCCAAGTTGGGTCAGTGGCCAGTGCCCAGGGAAGCTTGGCCAGTTCTTGAAAAGGCCCAGGGCTCTGTGAAAAGACCACAGCCTCTGCTTCTGAACTGGGACCACACAGGGTTGCCTGGGGGTCTCCGGTATGGTGCTGACCATGTAGCCACAGACAACTTCAAGCTACTCCATGAGGAAACCCCAGGCTCTGCCTGTTCAGGGTGGGATGAATGAGGACCAGCTTCGAGGGAGCAGGAGGAGCTGTCAGGAATCAGAGCATGCCATGATCATCACACACCTCCCTGGCTTCAACAATGCTATTAAAACTCACACATTTCCCCTGTCTGTGTGTACGCATTGCAATGTAAGTCAAGCAGCAAGATTTTATCTCTGTCTCAAGATAATTTATTAACAAGCACAGTGCTGGAACCCTGGCATGATACTTTGAAATGCCAGCTGTGGCTGTGGGCCAATTTAACCACAGTCTGGAAGCTCGATTTAAAGAAATCCATCTATGGCTTATATAGGTAAGTTTATATTGTTGTCCTTCTGTATCATAGCCCTTAGGACAAAGTACATGTGAAGAAAGCTGGTGAAGGGCAGACTGCTACCAACTAGTTGTCCAGTGGTTCAGGAAAGAGACCAGAACTCAAAGACAAATCCCAGGGAATGATTTCTAGTTAGTCATCCTTTGCAGACTAACTTTAGAAATTATGCAAGGGGTGGAAGAGGAAGCCTGAGGGTGTTACAAGATGTGGTCCCTGCCTGACTTCATCTTGCCTCCCCTTGCCTCCTCTTGTGCACCCAAAACACTGGCCTTCTGCCTGTGCCTTCAGCTCCCCAGCTCTTCCCTACCTCAGGACCTTTGCACTTGCCAGTTCCTGCTGGAATGTTCTTTCCTCACCTCAGCTTAACTGTCACCTCCTCAGAAATACTTTCCTTGACTACATTATATAAAGTAAACTTTATGCCCTAGTTTCTCTCTCTCTCTCTCTCATCCTCTTGTTTCATTCTTTCACAGCACTCCTCTAATTTGAAATTAAGCTGTTTATTTATTTATTTATTATCTGTCTCTCCTGACTGGAATGTAAATGCCATAAAAGAAGAAATCCGGTTTTACACCCCAGTGCCTTATACATAGAAAGCTCTCAATAAACATTGAATGAATGAATGAATGATATTAGCATAATCTTTTAAGATTCTTAATGAGAGGAGAAAAAAAAACTTTTCTTGATTTCCAAGTAGGGAGAGATGAGGAAATAAAGCAGAAAATGGAAGAATTGTTCGCTGCCAATTAGCTTGAGATTGAAACAACCAGAAAAGCAAAAATCTGAATGCGTCATTATAAAATGCAAACAAAGGCAGTTTGCAAATAGGCATGGGATGATGTCCTCATGAAGCAGATGGATTTTAAAGTACCGAGGATGACTACCTCCTACCCCCTCAAGACCTGTGCCCAGCTCCTGCACAGAAGGACAGCATGACTTTTCAGCCCTTCCTAAGAACCCTTCAGCCAGAAACACTTCCAATGAGAGTACAAGAGTCTCGCTGACACCAAGCACCAGCAAGTCCTTGTCATGTACAGCATCTGGGCAGAAGTAAGAACATCTGTTCCCAGCATGAACCTTATTAGCTTCATCATTTGGCTTTCAACCGAAAAAATGTACAATTATGATACATGGGCTTAATGGGTGGCAAGGTAGCAACTCATGCTCTGCAGCAGGTGAGCTCAGGAGCAGGCGTGGCTATGGGGGTAGGGGCCATGCAACAGGGGCAAGACACACCTGGCAGCAACAACTCCATTACCTGGAGGCAACCTTGCAGCAACCCCAGGTTCCAGAGACAGAGGACAACTGGGGACTGGAAAGAAGAGAGAGTGAGAAAAAGGAGGGAGAACGGAAGAGGAAGAGGGAGGAGAGAAGAGGAGAAAGTGAATGAGAGGCATGAGAGTGAAGCCATAAAGACCCCACCCAGACATAAAAGTGAGGGTGAGGGAGCCAGGCAGACAGAGAAAGTAGCTCTGCCTGGCAAATGGTCCCACACACTAAAGCAGGGCTGCCTGGGTCTGCACCTCATCTCCACCACAAGCGGCCTCAATGCTTTGTGCCTTAGTTATCTCAACCCCTGAGAGGGGAAAATCACAGCACCTACCTCAGAGGGTTGATGTGAGGGGTAAGTGTGTTACTCTGCATAAGGCACTTGAGCAATACTTGACATGGAGCAAGCTGCCATCATCGCATTATCATCATTACTACTGCTGCTATCATCATTACTTGTAAGACTGATTTAAATACTCCTTATATACTTGTATATACTCCTTACAGCATGACGAGCTAGGTACCAGTATTATCCCCACATCGTGCAGCAAGCGTGTGGAAGCGAAAAGCTGGGCCTTAGCAATCTGCCTCTGGAGCCCATGCTCCTTACCATCTCCCAGGCAGGACTCAACAGCCTCCCTAAGAATCGCCCTTGAGCTTGTCACTGCCATAACAAAAACAACAGAAGCAGCACAGACTAAGGCTTATGTCTGGGTTTGTTACATGGAAGGCCAAGAGCAATCTCCTTCCCTGGGCCTCCTTATTACAGGTAGCACTCCCTACACCTAAGGAAGCAGGATTGAAATTAAGGAGACGTGGGTTTGAATCCCAGCTCCACACTCAAGAGCAGTGGGCGTGCCTGCGGAGGTAAATGGCTGCCTCCTGCACCTGCTGCTTTCTGATGGAACCAGAATGAGACACCCCTAGGTCTGTGGTGAGGATCCAGCAAGGCCGTGGAAGTAGAGCTCTCCCAGTGTCTGGCACGCAGCATATCATAGATCTAGCGTCAGTACAAGACAGCGTGTTCCCTGTGAAAGCTGAGAAATGCTGGGAAGAGGAAACAGGAAGATAAAAGCGGGAGGATGGATGGAAGCTTCAGCAGATGGCAGACAAGGAAGCAGCATCAGAGGGGGTGATGAGGTGCGGATGAAGGCTGTGGAAATGGAGGTCGCAGTGGAGTGAGGTGGGCTCTAGAGAAACAGGGAAGAGCTGGCCTCCTGGGAGCAAAGAACCCTGCTCACCTCAGCACCCCAGGTCTCTCCCAGTTACATTATGGGTGTTCCTGATAGCAAAATAAAGTTTCAACAAAAGGCTGAATTATGTGCAAAATTCTCTATATAAGAGGTCAGGGGTTTACACCTCTTAAGAGGGCTTCTTACAAAATTGTTAAAATGTTATAGAAGGTACGTAAAGTGGGGGTATGTTACTAACATCCAAAACAAAGCAGATTATTCAGAAAGGTTCATAGTCAATGGATTCAAATAAAACTGAAGAGTTGCTGTTTGTATTTATGTATGATCCTTCATCCTGGAAGATGCCTTCTTGGTGCTCTAGTCACCTGGGTGCTGGCATATGAATAACTGTTTAATCCTGGGCAAGTTGCCTGACCTCTCTGAGCCTCAAGTTTTTTCCATTTGTGAAAGAAGTATGAGAATAGAGCCTACCTCATAGGTGGATGTAAACATTAAACAAGAGAATGTGCGGGAAGAGGTCACATGATGCCTAGCATGTGGTGAGAATGCACCAACGTGAGCTCATAGGATTACTGCTGTTTGCATTATCATGTGGCAATGGCACAAGACGAAGTGCTGCGATGTGGCTTCAGAGTCGACACATCTAATTTCTGGAAATTAGTCAAGGAAAACAGTCAATAATATTAACACCTCCCCCTTCCTCTCGCACCATCTGCACCAATCACAAGTCCTCTCAGCTCCACTTTATGAGAACTTCTATCTTCCTCTCTGTTTCCTTCCTTCTCACTCACTGACCTCATTTGGTTTTCATCTGCCATGGGGTCTACCTCAACCAACTGCAAGGGCCTCTGCAGACATTCTTACCTCTACTCCATTTAGTCCATTCTTCATACAGAAGCTGTGTAGCCCCTTTTTGAAGTCTCAGTTTGTATTAAAATTTGATTCATCCACTTTTAAAAGTTCTAGTGCATAGTATAACCCCATTTGTTTTACTTTTTAAAAATCATATTTAAGTTACTTACCATTTGGTTAAATTGACACTCCCAAAACTTCCCAAACCTTCTCCAGCCAGCTCTGTAGCTAGTGCGTGTTAGGGGCTCAGCAAATGTTTGTGAACTCACACCACAGATGTAAAGAAATTTCCTAAGTAGAAATTCATATGCAAACATTATAATAACTGGGAAGTGAGGAGGGTGAGGTGATGCCTGTATTATTTCTTAATTTCCCAAGTATAGGGACAAGTATTTTCTAAGAGTCTTATAATTTAACACATATTTTTAAGATAAAATGTATGTGGGAGGATTACCTAGACACACACATAGCAGAGCATCCTTTGCTTTTTGCTACCTGTGTCTGCTGTTTGCAAACACCATTGCTATTTCTGAGCAATGTTTCTTCACCAGGAAAGAACAGGTCCGCCAGACTCTGACAGATCACATGCTGCCCAAGGATACAACATTAAAGAACAATGACCACTGAAGTCAGGAGAAAACGCAATCATGCCCCTCCCAGGATCAAGCAACAGTCACACCCTACTCCTGCCATCTTGAGTCAGAAGGAATAAATGCAGGACAAGCTTGGGACTCTGGTGTTGCCTCTCTACTTCCCTGCATCTCAGGATTTTTGCTCTTCTTGGAATTCTCGTCAGTAACACAAAAGGAACAGTCCACCACTACCTGCTCAAAGCAGTGGACTGGCTCAGTCATGATTTGCTAGCAGTTTCAAAACACAAAATGATATTGCTGAGACTGACTGCCAAGAAGCAGGGTTTATCCTGTATCTCTTCTCCCCCATGGGTGAGAAAAGAGAGCGTCGGGTTTGTGGGATCCAAAGTTGCAAGCAGTGATTTATTTACTCTTAACAACCGTGGCTGAAGCTTAGTGACATCTGTAAGCTGAACATTCTCATCAAGCATGTGTTTTATTGAACTGTTTGCCCTCAGGGTGCTGCAGGCTTAGTTGACATCCTGCTTGGAGCTGACAATTCACACTCCACCCTCCACTGACAAAAGGCCTGGGCTCCAGCTATGCAAAGGCACACACGGCACTCCTATTCTGCATCTAGTTTTTGTGGCTCCTCATCACCAGGTAACAGCGTCTCACAAACCTCTTAGTCATCACTCCCCTTCTCAGAGTGCCACTGCCTCAAGGAAGATGCTTTTCCTTTTCTCAAAAGCACCATTTTCCGCTTTTTTCAGTTTCATTTCCTGTTTGCAGTTTAAGAGCCAACAAGGCAGATGGATGAGGGATCAGCATGACTGAGAGGGAAAAACCATCCAAACGCTCCCTACATAGCGCCCACCACAGGCCAGGCCTCCTGCAGATGATCCTGGATATAGGTGAACGCTAGCCATGCTCACTTCTGCCATGCAGCACATGACTCCAAAACAGAGACGCATGACAACTTCCTCAGTTCTGGCAGACTCTTTCAGGATCCAGGGCCGTAAGACCGTTACCCAGGTCTCGATAACACACAAAAATCAAAAAGCAATCCAACAAAAAAGATGATTAAGAAGAAAAGCACTGGAGTGGGATAACTGTGAATTTATATCCTAGTTCTTGCATCAACTAGCTGAGGGGCCCTGGGCAAGTTATTTGACCTCTTGGCACTTCAGTTTTCTTGTCTGAAAAAGAGAGGGTATAATTGTACAAAGCTCATAGAATTTATGGTGAGGATTACATGAGATAATTCATGAGAGTTCATGTAAATTCATAGCATAATACCTGATACCTAGTAAGTGCTTAATAAATATTATGTGACAGGGAGAGGAACATCACACACTGGGGCCTGTCGGGGGCGGGGGGTGGTGAGGGGAAAGGGGAGGGAGAACATTAGGACAAATACTTAACACATGCGGGGCTTAAAACCTAGATGACGGGTTAATAGGTGTAGCAAACCACCATGGTACATGTATACCTATGTAACAAACCTGCACATTATGCACATGTATCCCAGAACTTAAATTAAAATTTAAAAAAAAGAAAATATCAAAAAAATTATGTGTCTTTAGTCTTAGTACCTTGTTTCAAAATTATCAGTCAAGAAATGCACACAGATGGGACATATTTCAGATTATTTCCATTGTCACTCAACTTTTGGCATATATAATCACTTACACAGAAAAGGCCCTTATCCCTTCCCTGTTTTCCCTCGCCCACTTCCTGCCCAATGTGCCTGCTCTCACCTCTGACTCCTGTGCTGATTCCAGGGCCATGGGCAGTCTTGACCTTCATTCTTCCCTAGACAGTACCTTAAGGGCAGGGACCATAGCTTTCCTAGCTTTTTATTCTTTTTAGTGTCTGGGTCTTCAACTAGGAGGACCTTCCCACTCTTTTCTGAGTAGAATGCTTGCCTTAACTCTGGCAACTTAAAAAAATGAACTATTGATTTCATGAGCTGAGATCTTTGAAGATTTTCAAAGTCTCAGAATCACTTGCTAGTCAGAGAAGTTCAAAGAATGAATTCATCGACTGGCTTATTCTGCTCAGATATCATTTCCACTTCAGTCAGGAGAGGCCGGGGAAAGGTTGCTCACTGGGGAGCTTTCAACTCTTCACAGACTGTCTGATATCAGAGGAAGGGAACTTCCCCATAGTGTTCCCACGTCAGAACACTTGAACACCATGAACATAAAACTCTCCCTCCCGACGGGCCCTGAGTAGACCCAATTCTTGCTCCTACAGCGAGGGACCCTGTGGCATGGAGCAGTAAGCTGCGTTGTGCCACAGGACCCTGTGTGGGGAAGCCTGGTGCACATCCTGGAAACTGTTTTCTTTCTGCATTGAGATGTATGGGATCCTGTTAAAGCAGAATCAAAGCTTACGCCAGCTTCTCTAGGGAGATCTCACTCCCTGTGCTTCATGACTCTTTCCAGATTCTCTTCCTTCCTTATGTATTACAACAAATTATAATTTATCCTCAGGTTTTAAAGGTGGATCTGGTGCTACCTAAATGTCAAGTAATGTCATTAGTGTCAATTAATGATGATGTAGAGTCCTAACACCAGCACAAGAAAGCCAATGAACAAGTAAGAGTTAAGAAAACTCCCCACAGCACATTAATTAAGAAAGCCAGGCTATGTAGAATGTTATTTTGAAAGAAGCCATTTTCTGCAGTGACATAAAACTTCATAGGCTGTTCTGGGCCTCCAGATAGGACCCATGTAATAAGGCATCTCTGCCAAACTAGCCAGAAAACAGGGAAGTGAGACAGCCATGGGTCAGAACCCATAGATATAGGAATGGAAAACTCCAGAGAGCCCTCCTCTAAGATGTAAAGCCACCAATCGACAGACAGCCTGTTATATACAGGAAAGCTGTCAGTCATCTTTACTAAATAGGGAGGATACAACTTCCCTCCCCTCCAGGCCATAGAAAACTCGAATTCTTTACAAGCGTTTTTGAGATTCACATACAAAATTATCAATGACACTATCAAAATGGATGCCTGCAGATCTTACAAACAAACTAGAAGCTAGCCTCATGGTTGCTCAGAAATGAGGGCATTTAGGCAAAGCTGGAAACTGAAGATTTGAGCAGGTGTGGGTCAGATCCTGGTGCTCAAAATAAATATTCTGCCCCAGAAGCTCTGGACTGGAAGGGAGGGACCCAAGTTCTCTGAAAGGGCAACACTGCCACAGCCAAACAGCTCAAGCACTTTGCTGTCAATTATCCACCCCCCTGTGTAATTTCAGGAATATTTATTCTGTAAATTACAGATTTTTTTGACACTTAACTCAGCAAAAAACAGTTGTCCAGCAATGATTTTATGTCCAAGTAAACCTGTCATCTTTATTCTTGGCCTTTTCCTTCCCTCGTACAGAAAATAAAAAGGATCCAGATATTTTCCAAGAGAAAATAAACTCCTGAAGCTGAAAGATGTGAGTTTTCAAGTTTGGTTAAAATGCTGAGTCCAAAAAGGGGGTTCTCAAGTTGGCACAGTGCTTCCCTCCCACATCCCTACTTAATCACCACCAACTCCAGAGGCTGTGACTCAGAGAATGTGTTAGCCCAAGCCTCGTCTCATAAACACAGCGTTTCTAGGCCCCACGTTCTCCATTCTTTGCTAGCACAGTGCAACTCAGGGTCGGGGCAAATAAGGTAAGAAGACCATTTGAGTTCAACTTCTGAAGCTGTTCTTTTCTCTGCTAAAGTTTAGGTAGAAGCCAAAAGAGCTGTTTTCTCTATTGTCTGAAACTAAACTGCTGACAACTAAGAAGTATGAGCACTTGGCAGAATTTCAAACTCCAACAATAAGCAAACTGCATGAGAAGATTGTTTTGTGTTGCTTTTCTGTGGCTCTCCTTTTTCTACCATGGGATGTTCCAGAAAGCTGTGGGCACTCTGTCCGTGCCCACTCCCAGCAGCTCATGGAGCACGTCCAGGAATAGGTGTCCTTCCTCCCCTAGGATGGGCCCACTGCTGACCCACCTGCTCCAGGAACTGTGATTGGAATACATTATCGAGATTTATGAGAGTCAAGAATGACTGAAAACCCTAGTAGGAGTGGAGAGGCATGAGGCAGAGTTGAGAAGCTGCCACCTCCCCTCTTTTTTTTTTTTTTTTTTTGAGACAGAGTCTCGCTCTGTCACCCAGGCTGGAGTGCAGTGGCACGATCTCAGCTCACCACAACCTCTGCCCCCCGGGTTCAAGCGATTCTCCTGCCTCAGCCTCCCAAGTAGCTGGGATTACAGGTGCCTACCACCACACCTGGCTAATTTGTTTGTATTTTCAGTAGGGACAGAGTTTCACTATGTTGGTCAGGCTGGTCTCAAACTCCTGACCTCAGGTAATCCACCCACCTTGGCCTCCCAAAGTGCTGGGATTACAGGCATGAGCCACTGCACCTGACCTCCCCTCTCTTTTTTTAACCTCCATTTTACTCTCAATGTCTAGAGCTGTAATGGTTTGTTTCTACCCCTAACACTCATTCACTCAACATTACACCTTCCTTCCACCCTCCCTCATCTGTTTCCCCCATGACCCAGGTCTTTTCCGTTACCTGTCTTCTACCAGAACTTCCTATGGTGTGCACCATTTCCTTTGGGCTCTGTCATCACTCAGTGACAACCAGGTTATCTGACAGAATAATTTCTGCTAGTGGGCCAAGAGAATATATGTGCCTGTTGGATTCCTTCTGGAGAAGATGGGATTTTTAAGTATGGATGACCAAGGGCTGGGATTCTAAAGGGGCTGGACAAGATTAGTCAAGTAACTGAAAGCCAACTGAAATGAATTTGAATGAAAGAAGGAGTTAATTGGCTTATGTGACTGGGAAGGGTGGGGGTGGAGTGGCTGCAGGAACCCTGTCGGGACCTGAACTGACTCCCATCACAGCTCTACCGGTGTGTTGTCCCAGTTCTTATGAGCTTTTCCACTTAGCTGGGGCCAGAGCTACACTTCCAGGACCACACATCCTTATAGCTCCCATCAAGAGAAAAGATGTCTCTTTCCTGGAGTCTGGAAAGAAGGACTTTCATTGGTACAGCCTTGAATCACATGCTCATCCCTGGACCAATTCCTGTGGCCAGGAGATTTAGCCTGTGTCCTCATTTGCTATTGCTGCTGTAACAAATTATCACAGGCTTAGTGGCTTACAACAAAACACATGTATTACCTTATGGTTCTGAAGGTCAAACCCTATTAGGGTCTCCCTAGACTAAAATCCAGGTGTCAGAAGGCTGCATTCCTTTCTCCAGGAGAAACCTGTTTCCTTGTGTATTCAGCTTGTTAGCAGAATTCAGTTCCTCGTGCTTGTAGGACTGAGATCCCGGTTTCCTTACTTGTCTCCATCTGTGGACCATTCCCAGCTTCTCGAAGGGCTCACATTCTTTAGGTTATAGCCCTTTCTTCCAGCTTTAAAGCCAGCAACGGTGAGTCAGGTCTTTCTCATGCTTCAAATCTCTCCTGCTTCTTTTTTTGTTATCGCATTTCTTTGATCCTTCTGCTTTTCTCTTCCACTTTCAGGAGGCCATGTGATTACTTTGGGCCCAACTAGATAATCCAGGAGAATCTCTCCATCTGAAAGTCCACAACCCTAATTCCATCCACAAAGTCCCTTTTGCCGTGTAATGGCAATGTATATGTAAATGACATACTTATGTAAATGGCAATGAATATGTAAAACATACTCAAGGATTCTGAGGATAGAACACGACCCTTGGGGAGGGAGCATTATGTGGACACCACAGCCAGAGCTTGGTCAAATATCCACCTAGGGAAGCCAGGCCAGGGCTGGTGTGACTGACAGCTCCGACAGAACCATGTGGAAAGGGAGGGAAGGGGAAACTCCCTGGTGAAGAATAGGATGCTATTAGCAGGAAAAAGAAGAGAAAAGATGTCCCCTTCAAAGCAGGTTGGGCCTTACTACACATTTAAATCACTGCTCAAAGATATTAGTGGGCTCTTTAGTTAGGAAATTTAATATTCCCAATAACAACTACCCTAAACATTTTTTAAATTAACAAATGAAAAAAATGTGAAGGGAAGCTGGCCAGAGGCAGAAAATTAATCTATCAAAAATACTCATTTCCAAGGGCTAGAACTTTGCTGGGCTTAACCAAGAAACACAGAAGAAACAGAAACTATTTGTAGGCATTTG
Organism: Nomascus leucogenys; assembly: GCF_006542625.1. NCBI lineage: Eukaryota > Metazoa > Chordata > Mammalia > Primates > Hylobatidae > Nomascus > Nomascus leucogenys. The sequence goes on from NC_044385.1 coordinate 66,449,785, forward strand.
GCCCAAGGAGTCATGCTCACTTATGGCAACAGAGGGCAGTCAGGAAGGAGGAGGGGACAAGAATCTGACTCAAGACCCATGTGCTCTGGTAGACCAGGGCCTGCAACAGAGGAGGTGTAGCCAAAGATGCTAAATATACCATCTATAGGATGAAGAAGGCTGGACTGTTTGTTGGGGCACACTGGTTATGGTCCAAACACCTGTAACCAGCCACACAACCTCGGGTAAGTCTCCACCTTGAGCCAGTTTCATCTCCGGTGATATGAGAGAGTGGGACTATCAAAGATGTCCATGAGGTGACTGTACCAGTCCCCACTCCACACCCATGCCTGCCCAACTTCCATAACCCACTCAGTGCTCTTTCCTGCTAAGCCCTTTTCAAGACAGCATTCCAACAGCCACTACCACCTGGTCCAAGTCAAAATGTGTATGAAAATCCCTCAGTCATTCTAGAGTTAGATAACTTCTAAGGTGCTTTTGAGATTTGACATTTTATATCATACAGTTCTGATATAGATAGACCAACCACTTAGGACCAAATGAGACCCATTCAGGCTCTCATTTCAAACTCCTAACGCTGGATGAGGACAAAGCTACCCGGTGGGAAAGGCAAATAGAACTAAAATAAATTCATGATTTAATCCAAGTGCTCAAGGACAGTTTCAGTAGGAAATCAAATCAGGGATAAAACAAATTTCCCTTTTCAACCTCAACCAGAAGGCTTGAAATGACACGTAGATGTTTCACAAAAGGTCATCTATAATCCTTGATGGACAGATAATTGCCTTGTGATTACAGAGATAAGTAACCTGGGTTTTTGGCAGGAATAGCTGGTGCAAACAAATTGAGAAATATTGCAGGTTGGTTCCCTAGAAATTCTGAAACAGACATTACGAAATAGGAAATTTATTAGGGCGCGGTCTCAGGACTAACACCTGTCAAGGAAGGGAAGGAAACAGGATTTACCGGAGGGTAAAATTGGGCTGTGGACTCTGAAAAGGTCTCAGTTCACTGTACAGGGAGCTCCAAAACTGGACTGGCCTTTCAGAGACATCCTCAGTTGGGGTATGGGGTCAGATCTTTAGTTGCCTCCACTGACCTGGCATTGAATGGAGGCTAGTCCCAGGCAGGCGGCTCATGGGTAAGAAGGCTGTCTTTGTAGAGCTCAGTGCCCACAGAGGGCTGACAGTGGAGTGCTGTCAGCCAGCAGCAGGCCCAGAAGCTACAGAAACAGTTCCTTCAATCCTGAAGGAAGATCTGGCAGAGTCACATATTCAGGAAAACAAGCAAATGGAATCTCCGACCTGGATGGTCTATTCAGGACATCAGCACCAGCAGTGCCGGTTAGTGCTACCCTTTTCTTTCTGTTGGCACTGCAGAGGTCCTCTGGGTCTCCTTGTACAATCTGCAGCTTCTTCCAGTGTTGACCCATGGCCAATTTTCTGGTGGTGCTCAGCAAAATAAATTACCCAGAGTAGGAGACATAACGGGTGTGGAAGTTTCATTTTGGTGGATGAATGACAGAAGTTGTTTTATGTTAATTTTATAGTAAAATAAATAGGTAGACAAATTATATTTTCCACATGAGGTAAGTTCTGTAGAGATAGTATATGAGTCTACTAGGACTGCTATAACAAAATACCACAGACTTGGTGGCTTAAACACAAAAATGTATTTGCTCACAGTTCTGGAGGCTGAAAGTCCAAGATCAAGACATTGGCAGGTTTGGTTTCTCCTGAGGCCGCTCTCCTTGGCTTGAAGATGGCCACCTTCTTGCTGTGTCCTCGCATGGCCTTTTCTCTGTGCACACATCATTGGTATCTCTTTCTCTTCTTATAAGAACACTAGTCCCATTGGATTAGGGCCCCACCCTATAACCTCATATTACCTCTTTAAAGGCCCCCATCTCCAAATACAGTCATACTGGGGTCAGGGCTTAACATATGAATTTTGGAGGAATGTAATTTAGTCCATAACAGATAGTTTCAAAAAATTCCTTTTAACATACACTGTCCATTAGTCTATGGCTGAACAAATGGTAGAATGTAAAATTTATATATAGATGCCATTTTAAAGTGTATTTCTAGTGGTTTTTTTTTTTGGTCTCCCTTTGTTCTTGCTTCACTGTAGAAATTTTATTGTTTAAATTAGAATTTGGAAAGCAAAAAGTTTCTCAGAAAAAATAAAATTACCCATATTACTATCCGTCATTTAAAAAATACTATAACATTTGATGTGTTTTCTTCCAATCCTTTTTCTCTGTTACATATAAACATTTTTTATGGATTGGAGCGTATACATATATTACAATTTTATACCTATATAAAATTGCTAATAATAATTTGATAATAATAGAGCATTGCTACATTTTAAAAGGAAGACAATATATCCATAGTTTAATTGTCTAATGTTTTATTTTGGGAACTATTGCACCAAGTATTTGCACATAAGTATTTTCTTGAATGTCTACCTTCCCAATATTTTTCTTTTTTCATACCATTTCCTTTTTCCTCTTTTTCTGTCCAAATTTTCCACTTCCTTGTAAGCCCAGTTCAAGCCCTACCTCCTCAAGTAGAGTCCCCTGGCATTTCTAGACATAGGAACCTGGCCTCCTTTTGCTTTTATGCACATCCTTTGCTTAATCTCATCCTTCTTGTGACACACCTGGTATCATTGTTGTACTGTATTTTCGTTTTAAGCCTTACTTCACAATATGATTGTAAGACTCTTGAATACAAAGACATCGACTGATTGATATGGTTGATTGATTGATTGATTAGTTTGCTGGTCAGTTTGCCGTTTTCTGAATATTAACCCAGTTGTCTGTGGAAGTAATTCCCCCCCGCCCACACTTATCCTGGGGAGGGTACTAGTTTGTGACATTTCTGCAGCAGAGCTGAATTGGAAGCATTGTGTTCTTCTATGTTAATCCTGATTTCCCTGCTCTGTGTGCCTTGACAGCAGGATGGTTCTATTATGTTATATCCTATTGTGTTTTTATAATGGCTTAATTACTGTGTATGGGCTTCTAGCTGAGAATTGGGGAGAGGGTAAATTCTATAAATAAAATGTGCTATCGCTGACATTAATATGCTGCCAGACTTAGTTGTGTCTACGTTGCACAGGTTCACATTAAAATTCAAAGTGTTGTCAAATATATGTTATAGGTAAAGAATCTATTTTAAATTCCTTTATGGAGTGAATTAAGCTACAGTCAAAACATGTTCTGGAAAGAAGAGCTTTGATGTTCTGATGTGCCATGTACTATATGGCAGTCTATCTCAACGTGTCTTTTCTCTATGCAGCAGAAGACCGCACTGGCCAATGCCCAGAGACATCTGGAAAAAGATATTCTCCTTTGTGTCTAATCAGGCCAAGCAAAACCTTAGACTGTCATTATTCAACCAAATTTATCCATCTTTAAAATGTATACAAAACTGTATCTGGTTCATTAGGATATGCATAATACATTACTGTAAATGGCTAACGGGCCAACACAAATTACTTTCAGTATTTTAAAGATGAAGATAGAGAGTGAGGGAGAGAGGGAGTTGGGGAGAAAAAGAAGGAAGGAAAGAAGGGAGGGAGGGATGAATGGAGGGAGGGAGGGAAGAAGGAAGGAAGAAAAGAGCATATATATATGTGTGTGTATATATATATATGCATATGTTCATAATGTCAGAGAAATCTGCCATTTCATTAACTTTTCTTTCAAAGTTTTATTACATTGTAAATTTCAGGTGAAATTAACAATCATAATAACAAGTACAGTTTGAGAACCTAGAATCAGCAAAGTCAAGGCATGACATTTTGACATTGCCGCTTTGATACAACTATTTTGATGAAAGAATATTTTGTCATGTTTAAAAAAAAATTTCAGCTTTTATCTTTTAGAAATGAATGGGGAAGCAGATAACCGCCCCTCTTCCAAAGCCTCACACAAGCCCGTACTTCACCCTTGAAATTCAGACTGCTGTTCTCACATAGGAGATGGGGAGATTCAGGAAGGAGACTTGTGGGGCAGGTATTACTTGCTTTTAAAAAATGATTTTTATATTTGACCAGACCATCTGGATGCATCAACGCATCTGCATCAAATGTTATCCTTTAGCACTAGCCATTTCTGGATACCTAGCATGAATAAGAATATTGCAATAACTGCTCTGATAATTCATGAGAAAAAAAGCCATTTCATTTCTCCACATCTGTCAACTGGGAGTCACCTTGTGCCCTGATTAATCCTGTTGGTCGCCTCTGTCCTTTATTTCCTGCTGCAGGTGCAGCATCAACTTGATGTTTTGGTGTTTTCATGGGATGGGGTCCCCACAAGGTTAAGAAAAGGCGACGATGGAGTGCAGCAAGCGTGAGAAAGAGAAAAAGCAGTAGTTCAGGAAGGCCTGTGTCCTTTGTCCCTAAGCAAGAGCTAGAACAAGAATAAATCTTTAAAGAAACTGGGTGGGTGGTCCCGTCAGAGACGGGCTAGTGATGCAGGCACTTGCCTAGGATACAAAATTTAAAGGGGTTCCTGTAACTCAGCAGTCAAGATAAATGTTTTTAAGCAATATTTTTAAAAATGAAAATGAAGGCAAATTTACCATAAACAAAATACCAAGCTTTTAAGTAAAGGCAGATCCAACCCTGCAGTTAGGCAATCATGCCGCATTCACCCCACCCTAACCCCAGCTCTGGATCTTGCATTTCATCTTTCACAAATCTAAAGATGCTCTCTAAGTAAAAAATAAATAAAAATCTCTCAGTCAAAATAAAATGCATGTTAACTAGTTCTATTTAACCACTCCACAATGCATACATATTTCCAAACATCATGTTGTATACCACAAATATGTACAATTTTTATTTGTCAAGTAAGTCATGGGGGAAGACTTTAGAACTGGAAACATAAACCGTGAATTCTGTCTAGAATCTTCTAAACTCTTAGAACATATAAACATCTTATTAGGCTAAGTCCATATTCCAAGTTATCTAGATATTTGAGATTTCATTAAACCCCCATGTCTTAGACAATATGATTGGCAACCCCATCTTGGGCAAAAATATCAAAATAGGAGGAAAGAAAAACAAGTAAGGGAAAGCTAGTGCAGGTGGAATATGGGGGTGAAAGAAGGTGGGTGCCGACCATCACCAACAACAACTTGCAGATTAGGTAAATAACATACCCCTGTCCCCAAACTAAATTAATATGCAATGGATCAATATCAATGATATCCAAAGTCAACCTTAACGAGAAAAAAAAATATATCTCAGGAGAACAAGGTCTAATTGCAACTGTAGGGTATTTTTTTTAACCTTATGAGCCTGGGCTGGACTCTGGAAAAGACAGTTTTGTCAGAGGGCATCAAAAGAGGGAATGTTGGCTCTTTACTTCCAGTCACACAGCAAGCAAATAGGAAACATTCATGGATCTAAAGAAAAGATGAGCTGGGACAAATAAAAATATTTGTTTAGGAGATGGGAATGCGGGTAACTTATGCCTTAGATCTTGGATTTCTATTTTTATAGCAATATTATTTTTGCAGAAAACACCATTACAGATATGTCAATAATAAGAAGGATTAGTCAGCCATGGAAGCATAAGAAAAGGAAAGTAATAAGGCAAACACTTCCTTGCCAATGGGAAATGTGTCGGTCCTCATTGCATTTGCTGTGTAATAACCTAACCCCAAATCTAATTGTCTAAAACAACAACCATTTTACCATGCCCATGGATACTGCAGGTCAGGAATTTGGACTGGACACAGTGGGATGGGCTTATCTCTGCTCCATGATATCTGGGACCTCAACTGGAAAGAGCTGCAGGTTGGGTTGACTCCAAGGCTAGGAACTGCAATCATCTGGAGGCCCCTTCACTCAGGCACCAGGCTGGGATGATTCCAAAACTGGGACTGCTTATCAGAGTCCCTAGATGTGGCCTCTCTTGGTGTGATTCGGCTTCCTTACAGCATGCAGCCTCAGGGTAAGCAGTTTCCTCCCATTGCAACTTAGGGTTCTGAGCATGAGTGGTCCAGTGAACAAGACAAAAGCTGCACTGCCTTTTATGACTGAGCCTCAGGAGTGACACAGCATCACTTCTGCCAGATCCATTGGCCCATGCAATCACAAGCCTGCCCAAGTTCAAGGGTAAAAGTATTCAACTCCACCTGTTGATGGGGGAGTGGCAAGGTTGCTTGCAGAAAATTGCATGGGACAACAGGTATTGTTGCTGCCATCTCTGGAAAATGCAATCTGCCACAGCATCCACACTGAAGGACACACTCATCTGAGCAGGTGGCAAGTGGAGTCCTGTTGTCAAGATGCACACCTCAGCCTATCAGGGACTCATGTTGTTTAATATAAGAATCACATACCTGTATGTCTATGCCTCTGATAATTCAGCTTCTCATAGAATTTGCCTATGAGGAAAGGATGGGATCAAGGAGCCACATGGCAGTCACATTTCTCACTGTAGCTGATGAAACCGGCTCTTTCGTTTCAAGCATTCTCCTCTCTAGAGAATTGTAAGTAACCATGAGTCACTGTGACACTCTCCTGGGGTCCCTAAGGTCTCCTCCACTCTGGGACTGCAAGGCTCAGGCCAATCCCTGTTCTGCAGGTAATGTGCCATGATCAATATGGCATGGGACTGGCTGGGAGTGCCATCAGACCCCCTTAACCCTGCACACTGTGTAAGTAACTTTTTTTTCCCTTTTGAAACCAGGAATAAGGTGAAGAAATGTAAGTCAGACTGGAGGAGAAGAAGCTATGAAACAAAATGGAAAACTAAAGAGAACAGGAAGGGGGCACCAGCTGGAAGAAAGAAAAGAATCCAAGAGTGAAGGAGACACTTTGAGTAAACTATCATGGCAATAGGATAGTTCCTGAGAGTTACTTCCAAAATAGCCTATGCTGGCCAGGCGCAGTGGCTCACGCCTATAATCCCAGCACTTTGGGAGGCCGAGGCGGGCAGATCACCTGAGGTCGGGAGTTCAAGACCAGCTTGGCCAACAAGGTGGAAACCCGTCTCTACTAAAAATACAAAATTAGCCAAGCATGGTGGCATGTGCCTGTAATCCCAGCTACCTGGGAGGCTGAGACAGGAGAATCACTTGAACCTGTAAGGCAGAGGTTGCAGTGAGCCAAGATCGTACCACTACACTCCAGCCTGGGCAATAGAGTGAGACTCCATCTCAAATTTAAAAGAAAAACACACACAAAATAAACAGAATAGCCCATGTTGAGCCTCTTTTCCTCCAGTGGCTGAGTTCTCCTAGGTGGGAACCAGCTGGGAGGAGGACACAGTCACGCCTCATAGCTGCCAGCCTCTCTGCCTCCACATCACTTTCCTGACTTCATCCCAGCGAATGCTCAGCCCATTGCCTGTGTCACCAAAGACACTCAGGGCACAGCCCCTGTAAGCTCTGCGGGCCTCAAGCCATAAGGCTGACCTCACAACAGCACTAGTCTTCTTCCCCGAGTAGATTATTTATTTAACAAACACCTATACCAGGCTTACTACATACCAGGCACTGTCCCAAGTACTTTGCAAATATTAGCTCAGTTATTCCTCTGCAAGGGAGTTACTGTTATTTATCTGTATTTCACAGCTGAGGAAACTGAGATAGGGTAGATGATTTGAATGTACCCATCCAGTAAGTGGTAAGGCCAGAATTCAAACCCAAGCAGGCCAGCCCTGGATTCACTGCTCACAGCCCTTGGGCTGTGTGAGGCTGGCACAGCTGGGGAGGTGAGGAGCTGGACAAAGAGGCAGATGCCCAGGATTCAGGCACACCCACATGAGCATGACCCAGGTGGATCAGCCTAGACACCCTGGCAGGGCTTTTGAGACAGTTCTTTCTCTCCATCCTGGCTCAACCAACAACCCTCTTGTGTGTTTCCTTTAGAAGTCGTGGGGCAGAGGGCCTAGGGTCTCTGCAACGGTTTGCAAATCTTGCCATTGGGCTGAAAATCTCCCTACTGTGTTCCTAAGACTCAGTCTTCATAGATGACCTGACTCTGGCTGTGGGAGGCAGCAGCATGATAGAGCTAGAGTTGCTAGATTAAATACAGAACGTCCAGTTACATCTGAATTTCAGATTAATACTTTTTCCAGTACAAGTTATGTCCCATGCAATATTTAAGACACACTAAAATATTATTCATTGTTTACTGGGCATTCTGTACTTTTATTTGCTAAATTTAGGAACCCTAAATGTGGGCTTATGAAAACCTCTAAAATGTGGAATAGGAACACAGCCAGGGAGCAGGTGGGCTCTGCATTGCAGTTCAGGTGGTGGTGGGTGTGGGGAGACCCTCTGGGGAAATACGCTAAGGGAGGCAGTTCCTTCTGCCCTGGACAGAGGCAGTCTTATGACGTGTCCAGGCCCAGGAGAAAAAACAAAATAAATGCCCGTGGGCCTTGTGCTGTTCTACAGCCTCACTGTCCATGCTGTGCATGAAGCTCTTTCAACCCACAATTTTCTATTTTGAAAAATTTCAAAACTACAGAAAAGTTGTAACCATCATACAATGAATACCCTTTTATCACACTGGCGTTCTCTTTCCCATGGTGTATGTGTGCATGTGGGAACATATACACACATCTTTATTAGTTTGTTTGATAAACCATTTGAGAGTTTATATCAGATATTCAGTATGAAACTGGCTCTTTCGTTTCAAGCATTCTCCTCTCCAGAGAATTGTAAGTCAGCATGAGTCACTGTGACACTCTCCTGGGGTCCCTAGGGACTCAGCATGTAGTTCCTAGGAAGAAGGACATTCTCCTCTGTAACCGCAATACCATGACCACACTCAGGAAATTTAACAATGCAATGCTATTACCCAATATAAAGTCCTCATTCGAATTCCTCCATTTGCCCCTATATGTGTGCTTGTGTACTTTTTTGAATCCAAGATCCTATCAAGGCTCCCAAATGTACTTAATTGTCATGTTTCTTGAGTCTCCTTTAGCCCAAGGCTGCCTTTTCAGAGCACCCAGTGCATGCTAGACAATATGCAAGAGGCCTGGCCTGCCTTATCGTATTTCAGCCCTGTGAGACAGACGTTATCTCTTTTTTCAAAGAAGGAAACTGAAGCTTATTCGAGTGAAGTAACTTACCCAGGGTCACATGGCTGGTAAGCGGTATGGCCAGTATTTGAACCCAACCCTGACTCCGAAGTCCACCCTCTCCCCTTTACACCACACTGTCTGAGCTCTGTCTTCAAGAGATGATACTGAAAGAATGACACTGAGGTTAGAACCTGAGAACTTTTCCAGGAGGTGAGAGAATGTTCCATAGAAATACACAGGATTTTGAAAGAGAAGCTGATGGGGTTAGCTAGGGAGGCAGTACCATGTCAAGGTTAGAAGTGAAATATTGAAGTCAAGATTTGGGTTCAACTTTGAATTCCTCTATTCCCAGCTATGTTCCCTTAGCCTTTCTAAAATCTTCACTTTTCCACCTTTAACAGGAGACTGGTAATAGTGACTTCACCAGATTATTATGGGACTAATATTCTAATATTCAATTAAGTTCTTAGCACCAAGCCAACCTGGCACATGCCAGATGTCTAATAAGTGGCAACTACTACTGTGATTAGGTGAGGAGAATAACTGCCTGATAGTTGCCACTTATAGGAGCCACGGGCAGATTGCTGGGGGCTGCCAACATGAAGAACAACTGCTAACGTTCACACATGAGGGCTCAACACACCAGAAGGGGAGCAGCTGTGGGGGGACAGGGATTCAGTTTGCATTGCTGGAGACCAGTAAGCTGAGCCCTTCTTCCTGCCTGGAGCTCCCTTCTAAGGAACAGAGAGGAAAGAAGCTCAGGCAGGGACACCCTGCTGCTGTTCATGCCCACCAGAGAGGTGGGCAGGGAGCTGGGCTCCTCCTTGTTTTCCAGCATGGTCACTCATTTCCTGAGCATTTGGGAGCCCAGTGTTTTGGGGGAAGGTGAGAGTGGGCTCCAGACAGCTGAAATACAATCAAGATGTTATGGGCCAGATTATTCCCCCTCCCCAAATTTATGTGTTAAAGTCCTAACCTCCAGTTAGGAGGTTAGGACTGCATTTGGAGATAGGGCCATTAAAGGGACAATTAAGGTAAAATGAGATCTCTAGGGCAGGTGCTAACCCATTCAGCCCATTGTCCTTACATGAAGAGGAGATTAGGACAGAGACGGGTACAGGAGAAAAACCTTGTGAGGGCCCAGCAAAAAGGCAGCCATCTGCAAGCCAGGAGAGGCCTCTGAAGAAACCAAACCTGCCGACACCTTGTTCTTGGACTTTCAGCCTCCAGAGCTACGAGAAGTAAATTTCTGATGCTTAAGCCACCTCATCTGTGGCACTTTGTTATGGCAGCCCAAGGTGCCATAATACACAGGCTAATACACAGGCTCTCACATTCTCAGAGGAAGGGGTGGTCTTCTGGCCTACATCTTTCTCCCATACCAAATGCTTCCTGCCCTGGAACATCAGACTCCAAGCTCTTCAGCTTTGGGACTCAGTTAACTTCCTTTCTCCTCAGCTTGCAGACAGCCTATTGTGGGACCTCACCTTGTGATCGTGGGAGTCAATACTCCTTAATAAACTCCCCTGTGTGTGTGTGTGTGTGTGTGTGTGTGTATCTCCTATTAGTTCTGTTCCTCTAGAGAACCCTGACTAATACAGGTGGCCTCATAAAAGAAACAGACAACTGCATAGAGATTGGCATAGCCTTCAGGGAGGAATTCACAGGGCTTCTGCTCAGCAGAGGGATGAGTGTCACAACAGCAGGTCTCTGAGCCAAGACTTAAGAATCCTGGCTTATGACCACCTGCTGCCACCCCAAATCCTCACTGGACACAGGCAGGAGATAGGCCAGTTTTGCAGACTGTCTATGGCCAAGTCATTAGCATGTGTAATGACATCTCTGCAATGTGCACGTGGATTTGCTGATCTTTTAAGCTCTCTTCCTTGACTAGAATCCTAGGATTCCTGTAGCCATAGAAGGGGAGTCTGTTGGCTGGAAGAGCAAGCTGAGCTGATCATGCTATTGATGCAGGTGGGTCAGGGGTTTGAACGTTCCATCTGTTCTGTGGAGGGCCTGGCCTGTGTCGTGTAAGAGCCAATGGAGTGGAGAACCAGAGCCAGGCTCTCAGCGCATGGCATGAATCTGCTTTTCCTTTCTCCACGAAAGAGGTTGCTCGACAAGTCAGGTGGCGTTGGAGCCAACCTCTAGGTAAGTGTTCTCCTGGGCAATGGGCAGGTCTAACTGTGTGACAGTGGTGGTATGGAGTACCCTCTTCTTTGTTACAGAGAGCTCCCTGGCCTCAAGGGACACTGAGAGTCTGGCCTCTCCAGGGATGCTGCCAGGCCACACAGGAAGCTGGAATGTTAAGGAGCTGGTAGGAGACGAGGACAGCCTGCAGCTAGCTACAGCCACACATGCTCCAGTGCAGAGGCTTCAGTTTCTGACACCCCTTGAGGGAGCAGCAAAGTTATTTGGTCCCAACCTTCTGATCACACCCACTTCCATACAGTGGAGAGGCTCTCTCTGGGCCTCAGACCATGGAGGGGCACTTCTTGCCTTGCTGCAATCTGCCTCTATCATGGACTGCAGGCTCAGGTTTAGAGGAGTAGCCACTTCAGAGCAGCTTTTTCTGCAATATTCTTGAAAGTAACTAGTAAGCCACTTGCCAGGCTCAAAAGGATGCATGAAATCATATACATGTAAGACCAACTTTCTGAACTCTAGTTAGCTTTTATGCATTTATTTCTCTCAGTCCTCTGATCATCATCCTGGGTCAAGGTGGTATGATCGAGGCAGAATTACTCTTCTCCAGGGAGGGTCAGGGAAATGAGTCACTGAGCAGTCCCGTGACTTACCCAATGACCCCCGGCAGGACAGAGCCTGAGTAAGGCTCAGATGACATCTGCCAACCCCTGAATGTAGGTTCCAGCTCCTAGGAGATCTACGTTTGGCCCATATACTCCTGGGTTTTTTTCTTTCTTATTTTCCAAAACATAATATCTGTTCCATGTTACAAATAAATTCTAAATGTTCAAATGACTGAGAAATTCTGTTCCATTTTTACTTGTGCATTTGACGTGCATCTGGATGGATGGCACCGGGCACACTTAAAATAAGGAGAAATAAATAGCTCTGAGATGTGACAGCATATGTATTTGCTCAAGAGTGAACGGCAAAGATCTGCATTTCATTTTTACAGGATTTCATCAGACATATGGTAAACCATGATAGGTGATTTTTATTTAAAAGTCAGTCATGCCAAATTCAAAACTTATTTTATTATTTTTTTGAGATGGAGTTTTGCTCTGTCACCCAGGCTGGAGTGTAGTGGTGCAATCTCAACTCACTGCAACCTCTGCCTCCAGGATTCAAGCAATTCTCCTGCCTCAGCCTCCAGAGTAGCTGAGATTATAGGCACAGGACACCATGCCTGGCTAATTTTTGTATTTTTAGTAGAGACGAGGTTTTGCCATGTTGGCCTAGCTGGTCTCAAACTCCTAGCCTCTGGTGATCCGCCCACCTTGGTCTCCCAAAGTGCTGGAATTGCAGGCGTGAATCACTGCGAGGAACATACAGATAGACAGCCTGCTCTCTGGGGGCACAAGAGCATTTTTATTCCTGGGGGTGGCATTACTAGTATCTGAAGGGTGATCTAAGTTTTCAGAGGAATTGCCAGTTTCCAATATGAAACTTAGCCATACCTGGTGAAAACCAGAGGCTCCAGCTGTCTCCGTTTAACATCTGACCCTTAAAGCAGAGGCAGCAGGCAAAATGATCCAGGGATGGAGAGCCCCACATTGCCCTTCCACTCGGTTTCCCTTCCCCCAACTTTTCACAATCTGTCTGTGCCAGGGAAACCAATAGTAGTTGTCTCGGGTGGCTAATTGTCTGTTCAGCATCTTTCCCACCTCCTCATTTTTCCTTTTGGTTTCCTGATTAGGTCTCAGATGGGTGTTTTGCCTGCAGGGCTGCAGAAGCATCCGCAAGGAAAGCGTGCACAGAGACAGGAGCACCATAGGAACTTCCTCAACAAACCAGAGATGACACATGCCCTCTCCCACACTAGGAGCCCCCGATGTCAGAAAAGACAGGGTATTTCAGTATAGCACAGGGCTTGTCCTGTGCATTAAACTATGTGCACTCAGCAAAAAGAGAGGTGAAGGGAGAGAGGAAGTAGGAAATTTATTTTGTATAAATGTCTTTATCAGACAATCCACATTACTGCATGTATTATTAATCTTGTATACTCAAGTATTACTGCACAGGCTTATGTACACAAACCACATATACTGTTGTCTACTTTAGGATAAGATAAGAGGCTTTCGCTCTTTGCCTCACATACTGACTTTAGAACCAAATCTCTGAAAAAAGATGCAATCTCCACTCTTTAAGGAAACATAAAGGGTAATTTAATGATGCTAACTGGTAGAACTGTAAACTAAAGGAGTGTTAGCCTGAAGGACCCAGGGTTCAGCTGAATGATGGATGCTAGGCAGCCAAGGGTCTGTGTCAAAGACATTAAAGAAAGAAGAAAAGGACAGAGGAGTAAGGGGTAGATTGAGAGAAGTTAGTAGGAGCCGGAGCTGAAGTTCTCCTGTTATCCAAGAAAACAAGGAACTCACCAAGTGTGCATCTTGTCTTGACCCACAGCTAGGACAGGGCAGTGATGAAAACAAAACAAAACAAACAAACAAAAACCCCTCACCCTCTTAGATGGTTTCAGAAGAACACAGCAGTATCTAAGAAGCACATAGACTCTAAAACAGATTTTTCATCTTATCCCCCTCCCGTCCTTCTTGTCATCATCATTGTCATCGTCATCGACATTTACTGAGTGGCTTCTCAGGTTTGACTGTGGAGAAGAGTCTCCTCTTCTCAGAGGAGACTGTGGGCCAGTATCCAGGATAGGGTTCACTTGGTTTCAAGGAACTAAGCAGCTCGGAGCAGCTCAAATCACAAAGTGGTTTCTTATAGAGAATTGGAAGAAGGACAGCCAGGCCTCAAGAGAATGGGGAGCTTGCCAGGCAGGGAACACTCCCCTCTGTTTCACTGTCTCCTCTCTGGAGACCAGCTTGGTCTACATGGCCAGTCCTAACAAGGAGGCCTCCACCACCACATCTATACAACCTCCCAACTTTAACCACCACCACCAGTTGAGTCCTGGTCTCTTGTGTCTCTTAGTTGAAATACCTCAAAGAAAGAGTAAGGGGAGGAGAGACAGAATATGAGCAGCCCAACTCAGGGTCAGGAAGTATACACCTTCCACCTTGTGAACAGGGCAGAGTCGAGGCCACATGACCACAGCAACTACCCCTTCTCCCTCTTCAGGTGGGAGGAAGTAGAAGTTAACGTGGAAGGAAAGTTTGGGTGGGGCAGTACAGTGAGCTAACACCACCACCAAATCTGGGAGTCCAAGACAAAGGGATTTGAAAAGCATCCCCTGAAATGAGTAAGTTGGTACTCTCTACCTACTCAATAATCATAGCTAATATTAATGGACTTATTCTTATGTCCTAAGCACTGTGTAAGTACTAATAGGCACCATAGACTGAGCATCCCAAACCTGAAAATCTGAAATCCTAATGTTCCAGTGAGCATTCCTTTGAGCATCAAGTCAGCACTCAAAAAAATTTCAGGTGCAGAGGCTACAGAAGAGTGGAAGGCCATTCTTGACCTCTGCACCCCTTCATGCATGGAAATTCGTGGGTTCCCTGCCTGCCCTTATTTCCACAAGAGAAACTGCAGTTTCTTCTGTCCTGCTTTATAGCCCTTTAATCATTTTCATTTGTCTTCCCTGGATTTTTATCAAACCCCTTCTTGGTCACTTCATCTCACTTAAGAGCCTGGGCCACAGAGAATGTAGCGCTCTAAGAGAGGCCTGACAGAGGCTGGACAGGGTGGGAGGATAAGTGTGTGTTCCTGCATGTTGGGTGTGCGTTCATGAGTTCCAAAGCCACGACAACCTTTTTCTTAATAAGAGCAAAATACAACTGACTTACGTTTAGCTTGCATACCACTAAGACCCCAAGCTCCTTTTCTTCCATATTTGTACATTGCCAGCTCCTTCCTGGCCTGTTTTTACGGCCTTATTTTCATTCCCACATAAATTACCCAGCCCTGTCTCCATTATGCAGCATCCTGTTTTCTATCACTCGCTTTCATCAACTGGCCAGAAATACTTTCAGTGTTAATCCTCTGTTTTATTTTTTCTTCTCATGCATTTTGAAGGATTTCTAGAAATAATTAGTTCCAGCTAGTTCTTTGCCTTGGTTGGGACTCATGGTTGCCCATTTCACCTTTTAAAAGCTTCCAGGACAGGGTCACCACAATTTCTTTCATAAGAGGTGAGTAGTACTCAGGAAAGGGAAGTCTATTATATGCCAAGCACTGAATTCAGTACTTGCAGTACATTTTTTTTCTTGTATTTCTTAAAAGGTCCTGGTGATATGATTATCATTATTGTTTTTCAGGTGAGGAAGTTCCAACAGACTTAAATAACTTGTGTTAAGACCCCAGTGTTAACAAGAGGTAGGGTAGGAGTTTAGACCCAGTTCTGGCAGCCTCCAAAGTCCATGCTTTTAAATCTTTTCCTACATTTACTTTTTTTCACTGTCAAAACATTTCTCTTTCCCAGACTTAGGTTTTACCCTAGCTCTCCTATCAACATGTCGTTAGACATGTCAGATAACTCATTTTGCCTCTTTGTGTTAGTTTTCTGATCTTGAAAATAAGACTAATAATATTCCTCTCGCCTGCCTCCCAGAGCTGTTATGAAGGATCAATGTAAAAGTATTTCAGAAAGTATGTAACCTAAATAAGTGCAAACTATTATCATAGTTGTTTTTTTAATTTAGAGGTGGGGTCTTGCTCTGTCATCCAGGCTGGAGTGCATTGGCATGATCGTAGCTCACCGTAAGCTTGAACTCCTGGCATTAAGCAATCCTCCCACCTCAGCTTCCCAAAGTGCTGGGATTGCAGGCATGAACCACCATGCCCAACCTCATTGTTATAGTTGTTATTACTAACCTTGTGCATTGTCCACTGGAGGGTTCAGAAGACTCCCTGCTAAGGATGTGAGGCTCCTCATATAGACAAAGAAATTGATATAACTTGCCTAAGAACGTACTATATCAGTTAGGATGTTTTCAGCCAATAGTAACAGAACCCTGACTCAACTGCTACAAGCAACAAAGGACTTATTCATCTAGTCAGAAGTTCCAAGGAAGGACAGCTCCAAGGTTACTTAATCCATGGGCTTCTAGATCTCCTAGGTGAGCAAAGCTCCTGTCTTTCAGCTCTGCCCCCCTACTCAACAATTTGGCTTGTATTGAAGGTAGCTCATTTCATGGAAGCAAGATAGTAGCCTCCAGCCCCACATACAAACACTTACATCCAGGAAAAGAGGCTGAAGCTGCCTCCCTCTTCCTCCTGGCAATCTCTTCTCATAAGCAAAATGCTTTCCCAGGTGCCCCTATGCCCCAGCAAACATTCCTTCACATGTCACTGGGCAAAATTGCACCACAGGCTCTTGCCTAAACCAGTGCCTGGAAAGGACATGGAATGACCAGACACACAGCAGTGTGGAAGAGGGTGGATTCTCCAAGTAAAGCCAGGGTTCTGTTCCAAGGATGAAAGGGATGATAGCCACTGCTAAGCAACCAACAATATCTGCTCTAGAAAAAGAATTAAATCAATTAGCTATGATTGACTGTAGTCCTGCCAAGTCTCAGAAGGTCTCTAAAAGAGAAAAGAGCACAATATTCTCTCCCCCTCCCCACCCTTCACTTCCATTTCATTTCAACCCAGTTCTAGTTTAAAGTATTACATTTCATTCCAGTTCACATTCACAGACTTAAAGATCCTTCTTTTGCCTCCCTGGGTCTCTCACTTTCTCTTTATTTTGGATACAACTTGTACTAATCAATTCCAGAATGCTGAAGGGCTGATTTACATTTTCTTGTCCAGGTTTTCCCAGGTGAGACAGAGAGGACTCTAGAATGGGAAGGCTCTTCAAGTGGCCTTAATTAAGTGAAGCTGTAAGTTCCTCTGTGTCTCCTTCCTAAATCACATCGCCCTCATCAAGGCAAGTGTCTACAACTTTGCTGCCTTTATTACCTTCCCAACAGGTTTAGTCTCTAGTGAACAGTATCTCTCCTATATCCCAGAAAGAGAAGACACTTGTTCTGAATGGGCAGCGTGGAGTCACCAAGTATGCAGGCATTTCTGGATTTACTTCAGTGGTCTGTGAATCACAGTGACTAGTACATTCCAGGAAAGAAGATCCAGCAGTCCAGATGAGCCTCAAGGTTAATTATGTAAGAACAGGTAATCACCATTCAGGAGTAATTATCAGATTGTACACCCACCGATGCTGAGTCTCAACTCAAGAATATTTTTAGCTTTGGAGTCCACTTGTTTTTCCTGCCTTTCTCTCCCTCTGTTTACCCTAAAATTAACATTAATCAACATTTGGCTCCCAGCATACTATGCTCCCACCATGTAATTATAACAAGTTTCCTAATATTTTTTGTTGTTTGACTTTAAATCTTCAGCTTCTATCTCTGAGCCAAGGTCAGCATTTGCAGCAGTGAATTAATCAGGCTCTGGGGGGCCATGGATACTGTAAGAGGTCCCCCCAATACTATGTGGGGGAGATCACCTTAGCCCGCACTTACAGCAACAGTCTTCCAAGGAAGCCAAGAGGAATATATTTAGGCTTTGTGTTATGAAGAAATTATATGGCACAAAACCAGTGATATTTTGATTATTGCCACTTAGAGACCACCAAAATAGTTATAAGCAGAGACAGATGAGCTTGGATAGCCAGTCATTCTGTAAACGTTTTAAAAACCACACAAAAACCTCAAATTTCATGCCATTCCTTGGCTTTCTGATGCTAATTCTTATGACCATGATTAGGAGTCTCAAAACAGTAGTAAGAAAACTCCTCTTCCTCATTCTCTGACCAGGAGAGGAAAATGAGGATATTGTATAACCTCCACCACCGGGTGGTTATACCTCCTCCTTACAGCAAAAGATAAATCCACTAATGATATTGGCTCCACAGGGATACAAGGATTATGAAAATGACAATGAAGCAGTTTCTCTGTAATCAAAAACGGGAACTGGTAGAGCTTATTAGCAGGTTCAGCACTGTAAAGGAGTGATAAGCCGCTAAGCTCCCTTCTGGACATCTGGAAATTACCTGTAAATTTGTAAAGTTGAAGGTGTTTTCAAAACACCTTCCACATTTATTTCATTTGAGCCTCAAAGCCTTTGAGATAGACAGGACAGAATCTTTTTTTTCAAAATTAATGAAATTGAGTCAAAGAGGTTAAGCGACTTACCCAAGACCAATGTGGGGTAACTGTATGGATCACTTTGCCCTTGGCAATCCCTGTTTCCATATTTTCTTGCATAGTAACTATTAAAGTTTGACTCTCAAGAGTGCCTTTAAAAGATAAAGTATATTGTCTCCCTAACCACAGGTCAAAATCAGAACCTAGTCCTATAAGAACTCTTGGTCCAAGGTTGTTATGGCCACACCTCCAACACGGTCATTGAAACACCAGTCAGCCAACAAAATGAGCCGCCTCCTCTGGCTCCCCCATGGATTATAGCAAGTGACAAATCAAGTGAAACTCACATGAGAAAGAAGAACCTCTTGCTGGCAATGGTGGTAGCGCCAAAGGTGACTTTCTCTTAACTCACTGTAGCTGACTCAGTACTGTCACAGCAACCAGACTTGCCCAAGGTTCCAAATGTCAAGTGCTACTTAAAAATACCCAGCACTCATCACTTCTGGCTGGACTGATCTACCCAAAATGACCACTCTACCCTTCAACTTCCCTGATCCCAGGCCAGTTATTCATTTCAGTGCTAAATTTACCTCCTGTTCACACCAACCTTATAGTCTCTTACAGTAAAATAAGAAAATCGGAAATTGATGTTCTGATTCTGAGGAGACCGAAAAATTCATATACATATTAGACAAGAAAATAAAAAAAAAAAACTCTTGTTAATCATAGAGTCTAGAGATAGAAGCACTAGTTTCGGTAAATGAATGTCGTAAGATCCTTATTTTAAGAT
This sequence comes from Nomascus leucogenys, assembly GCF_006542625.1. Lineage (NCBI taxonomy): Eukaryota > Metazoa > Chordata > Mammalia > Primates > Hylobatidae > Nomascus > Nomascus leucogenys. The sequence continues at coordinate 66,468,881 of NC_044385.1, forward strand.
GTGACTTTGCCCACACTGGGAGAGACTAGCTATACCTTTTACTTTTCTTTCCTATTAAAGGAAGATATAAATAATGCGAGTTCTCAGGACGGAAGGAACCAGAGAAACTCAATGTTTAGTTTTGAAGACTTAATTTCATGGGCTGGCTTATCCTTTTTTTTTTTTTTCCTGCATTCCTCCATCTAATTTTAACTGGTTTTCTCTCCAGGAGGAATGTTCCTAGAAGAAACCACAGAGGTGAATCCTCTCCTGCTCCCCATGGTGTCTCTTACCCTAAATGTGTGTATTCGAGGGCCATGTTCCTATTGAGCATTTGAAAATGTGCTTGTGAATAAGTCATTGATTTATTTATGGAATGATTTGGGGCATTATCTCCATTTTGTTTTGTTGTGGTGGTTTTAACTTTTATTTTGGGTCCAGAGTATGTGTGCAGGTTTGTTATACAGGTAAGCTTATGTCACGGGGGTTTGTTGTACAGACTATTTCGTCACTGGGGTACTAAGCCCAGGGTACTAACCCCAACACCCGATAATTCTTTTTCCTGATCCTGTCCCTCCTCCCACCCTCCACCCCCTAGTAGGCCCCGGTGTGTGTTACTCCTGTCTTTGTGACATGCGTTCTCATCGCTTAGCCTCCACTGTTACCTCCATTTTGAAGACTCCTGTAACTTTGTCACCCCTCCAGAGGGGGAGCTGCGTGGGGTGAGGGGCTCGGCCACACCCGTGCTGTACCTCCTCCGTCTCCGCGGCTCTTCCTGCCGCGGCCGCGCCCCTTCTCCTGCAGCCGCCGGGGAGGCTTAGCAACTCCTCCTTGGGACCTGGGCGACACTCAAGACACAGGCAAACAAGCCTTGGCGTGCCCTTTGCTCCGAAAAACGGAGGACGCCGACGAAAGCCCAGGCTCAACCCCGCACCTCAGAGCCGCCCGAGGGCCACTGCCACGGGGACAGCCCGGATGGAGGGCGGTCATAGTCCGTCCGTGTAGGGAGCCCAGCCCCCGATAAGAAGAGCGGGAGTTTAATCTCAGGGCTGCCACTTAGAAACCCTGGCGACCCAGGGCAAACTTCCCATTCTCCCTGGGGCTCAGTTCACTCCTGAGGGAACGGCAGAGACAGTCCAGGACCACCTTTGCCCACCGCTGTCACTCACACTCATCCCAGCCCAGGCTGCTGCAGATGCTGTGCACACCTGGCCTCCATCCCTGCGGCCACCTTGCACAGAGGACGTTATTCTCCCCACTTGACACATGAGGTGACATTAAGTCACCCCACTCCCAAGGCCACACAGCACAGGGAGAGCTGGCACTTGGGTTTGACTCTAAGTCTCTCGGGCTCTGTGGGTTAGAACACATTGCCTCCCCTCTGAGGGCTGCTGGAGGAACAATAAAATAAGACAGGGTGACAGGCTTCGGAAATTGTCCTCCTGGTCTGAGCTGTCTTTGGTAACCCACCTCTCTGTCTCCCACATCCCCTGGGTTCCCAGCCACCTCACAGAGTAGAGACCGAGGCGGGGACACTTGTTCCCTGCCCTAGTGCAATGCCACCGTCAAGACACTCTGCGAAGTCAGTGAAGGGAAATGAAGCCAGAAAACTCTGTGCCAGGAATTCTTTGAGAATAATTATCTCTCGGGTCAGTCGGAGATGCCAGCCAGCCAACCGCTCTGGCACAATGTCACTGATTCCTCAGGGTCTGTCTCCCAGTCCTTTGTTCTAGCTGAGCCAAGCAAACACACCCCCACCCAGTCACTTTCCCTCTTCTCTACCTTATCCCTTATTATCTCAATTACCATCCCAAAAGAGGCCCCGAAAATGAAGATGGGTTTGGAACCGCAATGGTCAACATCATGCTTAATAATAACAATTATATGATTATATATCTCTGCTATAATAATATGTAATTACCCAATAATTACTATTAAACAGTGCAGCGGTGATCACCGAGGTCCCAAAACCCTTTAATTATTGTTATCGCTGATCATGAAGCAGAGGATCATTCTCTAACATTGTTTCTGTGTATCACAGGCACTTTTCTTCGGAACTTCTAGAGCTTCTATTTATTTATGTTTTCACTCTTGAACTGAGGTCTCACAGGGAGACAGAAACCTTAAACTTGGGCCATCTCCCAGTGCTTTAAGCATGTGACATGCAAATCTTATTAGGATTTACTTTCTCCATCATCTCCAAGTCCACATGATATCTGGAGAAGCTCTTCATCTGGGGCGATTGATGGGGAAAATCTCACATCAAAATAGCTAGAATGAAATGATGGCCCCAACTTCTTCCCAAACTGCTTTAAGACACTCAGAAAACAAATAAATGGTGATAACTCTTGGGTAGAATTAAACAAAGCTCTCAGTTATACTGACTTTAGAGTCTTTGACAGTTTGGTCTCTCTAATCCGCTACTTGCCCTCCCATGGAGGCAAACACTGAATTTCATCTATTTTTTTTTTGTAGGATCACACCTTTGAGATATATTTTTAGGGGGCTTATAGGTGAAGAGGGAAGTACAACAGTATAAGAATTTCTTTCTAAAAACTTTTTATGCTAAACGGATATAAGAAAAGTGAATTATTTGGTTAAAAACTATTCAGAATTCCAAGCTCCATCTTTCCCCTTTTTTCCAGACTGCAAGTGGATCTCCAGAAAATTTAATTAGAGGTCTATAAGCTAAGGAAAGATTTGCCTTTTCCGGTTTGAAACTCATACCCTTTTATTCCTAAGGGATATCTCATTCATAAGCAGTACTATCGGCTAAAAATCAGTCCCCTGTCTATGGGCTAAGAAATTTCTAGCTTGGGGACCAAGGTATATGAGAATAATGTGAATGTACTTCCTTCAAATTAAACAATTACATTCATCATAAGATTATTTTTTAAAAAGGAGACAGAGAAAGCGAATTACTTTCCTAATTCATCATGGTAAGGCATTGAAAACAAATGCTTTTCCAGCTTAATCTACCAGCTACCATTAAGTGGCTAATCCTTTTAGATAATAATCTAAATTATCCCGCAAACCTGAGGGAATACTATATGCAGGTGAGAGAATGCAGAATATATAATAGTTTTTGAGGTCTTCACAGCACTCTGTTAGTTACTCCTGGAAGACTCTGTTAGCACAAAACATAATTAATGGCAATTGCCTGAGGGTTCTGTGTGGGACTCACTATGCCTACTTTATGCCAAAGGATAAATGATGTAGATGCGTAGCTCTTTCCTCTCTTGTGTTCTGTGTTCATGCCACCCCTCTTCTCTGTCACAAAGTCAGCCTGTGCCTTACAGGTTGGACATGACACAGAACCCATTCAGTTTATCCCAGTGGGTGACTGAGGAAGCTCTTTCTGCCCATCTTGGTGCCCACTGGGCAGCTGAGCTTGCCGGGTCCAAACTCAAGCCTCAGTATCAAGTCTCCATCTTGGGTTTGGGGTTAGAATATTCCAAGCCCCACAGCAAATGAAGGCAGACTCCTGCTCAAAAGCTTTTGATGGATTTCCAGTACATGCAGGAGGGAACCAGAACGCACCCCAGCATAGAAGGCCCCCTAAGAACAGTCTCTCCAGTTTCAGCAAACAGAGCACTCCTAGCTCCAATCATGATATCCACCAACACCAGCTTCCAAGCTCTCTCTGCTTTTGCATCTTGCCATACCCCTAGAGCGTTCTTATCTCCTTACTCTTTGTCAAGCTAGCTCCCACTCATCCTCAGGGTTCCAACTGGAAAGACATTTCCTTAGAGGCCTGCTGGGACCCATCAATCTGAGGCTGTCCCCAGGTGTGTGTAATTGTGCGCTGTGCTTCCTAACACTTTTTCAATTAAGTTATCATTAAGAGACAAGGACAAACTTTGCTGCCCATCTTTTTTCCACTCAATTGTAAGCTTCATAAGAGGAGAGAGAGAGTTTTGTTCACTTTTATTTGCCCAGTGTTGGGTACATAGTAATTTACAAATATCTGTGAAATAAATAAGTGAGTTTAGGAAATGTAATGAAAGGAATATTTAAAGACACATCCTAAAGCCACCTTAGGAAGTAAGGGAAGAGGAGCTGATGTAGTGGAATAAATAGAGAGTTGGCATAGTGGGATTGAGGTCCAGACTACCTAGTTCCAAAGCACAGAACAACATGTCCAGTCTTCATTCCACACACCCCGTACTACTAGAATAACCTGGGAATTTGGCCCAAGGTAGCATCTGAAGAACTGTCCACAAACAGTACAATACTCCCAGTACAACACTGGCTTCAAATGTTTAACATTTTGTTCTCAGAAACCATCCAAAGTTCTTAGAAATGCTAATATCCTAGCATCCATCCTGCATTCTCCAGTATCTCTCACACCCAGAGACAGAGACGGGAAAAAAAAAAAAAACCAGAATCCTTTGCTGAATCATAAATCCACATTTTTGGTTTAGAAACTATGAGCACAGAGCTTACATGTGTGTCAACCTCAAAAGTTAGGGAGATGTTCCAACACAGGCTCCCTTCCCTCAGTAACCTATGCAAGGATATAATTTACTATTTTATTTATAGCATTTTTGTAACTATATTTTTAATCTCTACTTAGAAATGATGAGTTTCATAAATTTACTACCTGCTATATGAAGTTGTAATTTTACAAACTCCTCCAAAACCCTTGTTCTCTATTTAAGCCACACTGTGCCCCTTGTCTCTCTCTCTCTCTCTCTCTCTCTCTCTCTCTCTCCATCTGATAGTTTATTAGATGAGGAAGATCCTATTTGTCCTTTCTGCCTGCCTCTCCACTGGTCATCTTAGCACTTTGGCCCACTTGTGTCTGGTAGCTTCTTTATGGCCAGTTCCTTTCTCAATGGACTTGCTTTATAGAGAACCATTCAGAAGAATAAGGTTTCCTTCTCTGCCGCTGCTGCTGCTGCGGCGGCTGCTTAAAGGGAGACCCGCACCAGCAGCAGCACTCTGGGCTCATTAGGTATGCAGAATTCCAGTACCCACCCTAGATTCTGAATCCGAATGTGCTTAACTAAGTAGTAGATGACTTCTTTGCCCATGAAAGTTTAAGGAGCTGTCTAGAGAATCTTCATTTCAGTTCTCAAGAGCCTTTGCCAGGTCGGGTGCAGTGGCTCACACCTGTAATCCCAGCACTTTGGGAGGCCGAGGCAGGTGGATTATGAGGTCAGGAGTTGGAGACCAACCTGGCCAACATGGTGAAACCCTGTATCTACTAAAAATACAAAAATTAGTTGGGCGTGGTGGTACATGTCTATAATCCCATCTACTTGGGAGGCTGAGGCAGGAGAATCATCACTCCAACCCAGGAGGCAGAGGTTGCAGTGAGCTGAGATCATGCCACAGCACTCCAGCCTGGGTGACAGAGCAAGACTCCATGATAAAAAAAAAAAAAAAAAAAAGAAGCCTTTGCCTAGGGGGCTCCTTCCCGGATCCCGGCCCCTGCAGCAAACCCTTTCCACACACAGCAGCTAGCCGGCTGCTGTGACCCAGTCTCCTCCTCTCTTGGATTCAAAAGCGCTCAAGGGATCTCAGGACTCTGAACTCCCAGCAAATGAGGGTTTGGGGGTTCTAATAGTAAATATCAGCTGCTTTATGAATTTAATAAAGTTTTGTGAGCTACCACGTGATCTTACATGTTAAGAGCATCTCTACCCATATACATATTTGATATGTGTGTATATAATACACACTGTGTCATACATGATAATTAAGTTCTCACAGTAGTTTATGTGGAAAACACACCCCACATTCTGATCATATATAATATGTTGTAGAGAAAACAGCACAGCCTTTGGAATTAGACAGAACCGGGGTTTAGCCTGTCTCCACCACAACTGGTGGCGGAAGCTTGAGTAGGTCACAGGGCCTGTCTAACCCTCACATTCCTCGTCTATAAAGAGAGGGCAACTATCACCTTGCAGGGTAGTTGTGGGATTATAAATTGGGTATAATCTGTGTTTGCCACAGTTCCTGTCACTCACCAGGTACATAGCAACTTATGGTCCTGTCATCCGCATTATTATCATTATATACATGCAATACAGGTTTCTATTCATGCTTAGATATTTAGTTATATTCCATGCAATTCTCAATCAATCCTTATACTCCTTTTTGCATAAACTGGCCCTGGTTAGTGCTTTAATCAGATGGCTTCCTGATCCTAAAACCTCCTTTGGAAGTTTCCTCACACATGGGCACAAAGTTAGTTCTGCAGCTGTAAGGCAATCTGTACATGTTGTTGGCCACCTTTGTCAGTCCCTCAGCATTTTAGAGAGAAGCATCTAACCAAACCCATAATTCCTGACCACTTGAGTTCCTGCCTCACTCTAAGGCAGTGGTTCTCAATGAGGGCACAAAAATCTCAACAGGGCACATTGGCAATGTTCTGGAGATGTTTTTGGTTGTCACACTGGGGGAGGAGGGATACTACTAGTGGGTAGAGACCAAGCATGCTGCTACACATCCTTCAACGTGTTTCTCCATCATGGACAGCCTTCCACGATGGAGAAACGTCCGTGAGTAGCACGGTACTGAGGTTGAGAAGCTGCTTTAGTTTAAAGTTGGACTGGCATTAAACTCAGTAAGTGGCCTCCTTACCACTAAACTAGTATGTTCCATCCTTTTCACTGTCTTGCATTTCCCCTCACAAGGAAGCCCTCAAACTTGCTTAACTCTTTATGCCCCATCAGGAATCTCAAGTCTCTCTGGAATGGCCTGGCGGCTCGTTTCCTGCTGGCTGTGATGTCGCCTTTGTTTACTCCGTAGCTGGAACAACTTGGTGGGTGCAGGGAAAGCCACACAGGCACATCCTACAGCATGTCATCCACACTGCCACTTGACAGGAAGGAAGATGCACAAGGATTCTAGCACAAGGCCTCGTATGTGCTTGATTCTTTTTCTGTCTTTTGGTCAAATTGGCCCAATCAGACTCTAAATGAAGAATTTTTCTCCCATGAATGCAGATAGAGTCTCCCCTTCCCCTGCCCTAGGAAAGTGAGCAAGGAAGTGTGCAGCCCCAATCTTTTCTGGGAGTCATCATATGGCCTAGAGGAGAACAAGCTTGAGAATGAAAACATTGCCAAGGACATCAGAGCAGAACGACAGAAAGAACCTGGGTCCTTGTGAACACAGTCATGGAATGGTCTAGTCCTTAAGTGCACTCTGGTTCTTGCTGTGAGAGGTGATCCACCTCTTTTTTGTTTTTCATCATCTCACTTAGAGACAGAGCATCCTAACTGATCATTTATCCATCTTGGCTGAGCTTGGGGCCCCATGAAGGAAGCACCACCCCTCTCTCTCCAGGAGGCTAAGTAATCCACTAACAGTTTCATTCACCTCAAACTCCTTCCCAAAATACCCTCCTAGCTACTGCAACAATCAAGAGCCCTCCTTCCTAAAAGGTTGGATTTTTTTTTTTTTTAGACAGTTTTGTTCCTGTTGCCCAAGCTGGAGTGCAATGGTGTGATCTTGGCTCACTGCAACCTCCGCCTCCCACATTCAAGCGATTCTTCTGCATCAGCCTCCTGAGTAGCTGGGATTACAGGCGCCCGCCACCACACCCGGCTAATTTTTTGTATTTTTAGTAGAGACCGGGTTTCACCATGTTAGCCAGGCTGGTCTTGAACTCCTGACCTCAGGTGATCCACCTGCCTCGGCCTCCCAAAGTGCTGAAAGGTTGGAGATTTTATACTCCAACTCAAGACCTTCACCAAGGCCTCCTGGGTCCACTGCCACTCCATTTCCTTCTTTTTCTCTGTCCTCTCCCTTCCAGAGTTCACCAGCCAAACCTCTTTCTCACTCTGTACTCCTCAGCCCACACCCATCCCTGCCAGGGCTTTGTGGCCTTACTTGTACAATTTACCCACCACGGCCTCAGGTACAAGGGTTTATGACGTTTGTAACAAGTACTTGCTAATCTCTCAGAAGCCACTGGGTATATGGAATCCTGCAGTTTATCTGGATGATCAAACTATTTCATTTTTTATTCTTCTTAGTTGGCATCAGTGCCTTAGAATTGAATTTGGATGTGTGCTTTGCCTAAAAGGAAAGAGCTGACAGAGCTTGCAACTGGCAATGCATCAGTTCCACCTCAAGGAAATCAACAGGGAGAAGCTAATGAAACGGAACAGTTCTCATATTAACCAGTTAGATATTCAGCTTAGGACAGATGTGGAAAATAAGCCCATATGAGACAAATTCATTAAAGTGAAATTATCCGTTCAACACCTTGATATCTGAGCAGACTGATGTTTCAAAATTATTATAATTATGATCATGGGGATAAAGAGAGCCAAACTTTTGAAAGAAGACTTGAAAAAAAATTAAAAATTCTAGTACTACCCTGTGAGATGAAAATAATGAGCTGGTCACAGATCCCCAGGATATCAGCAATTGCTCTAAATCCTTCTTGATGAGGAATCTGTGACTCCAAACTCAACATTAATTCAAATGCAAATAATATCTCTTCCCCCTGAGAATCATTATTCCTGATTCAGCAGGCAGTTTAATGGGAAATCTGCAGGTGCACTGCAGACTTTGAACCAGAGAAGTTGTTCCAGCTCCAGATGAAGCTTTGACTCCTGAACACATGGAATCTGACAGTCAGAGCCCAGAGACTTGAATTCTCTCACTGCCTCTGAGATGGTAGTCCCTGGGTAAAGCATATGGAACTCAGTAGGGCATAGATCTGGTACCTGCAGCCTGGAAAATATCACAAACCTCTGTCTGCTTCTCTCAAACACACACCCCCTTCTTCAGTAGCTGTTAACCACCTCGACCCTTTGCATGGAAGTTCTTCTTAAATACCACCTGCAGAAGACAGCCTCCAGCCTTGTCATCTTGAGGTGACCCACAGAGGAGAAAAGCCTGGAAGCCTCTAGAATTATCTGGCTCAGGTTGGACTGTCTGATGCTGGGAAAATTACATGGCCATTCTGTGCCTCAGTTTTTCCATCAGCAAAATAAGGAAATGAATAACATCTGCCTTGTAGGACTGTGATGTGGTTTAAGAGCTATAACAAATTTTTCATAGGCAAGATAACAGAAGGGTTAACAGTATGAACTCTGAAACCAGACTTTCCTGGTCCAAATCTGAGCTCCGCATCTTGCTTATTAATAACCTTGGCAAAACAACCTTTTTTTTTAAACATCAGTTACCCCCATGTAAAATGGGGGTGATAATATTAACAACCTGAGTTGTTATAAAAATTAACATTTTAAAATAATTTAGACCAGTGTCTGGCTTATATACCAAAGACTGTGTAATCATTTATGGCACAAGCAGTGCTTGGGCCATAGTGAGAGCTCAGTAAATGTTATATATTAGTATAAGAATTGTTAGTATTTCCATGAGTAGTCGTAACACTGTAGAAGAAACAGGGAATAATATTTCCAAACATAGAATAGAAAGAGGCAAGGTATTTTCAGTTAGAAGAAATTCCCCTCTCAGCAATTTCTTTTTACCAGGCTTTATATGTGAAATAGTCTTTTCAGGATTCTACAACAACACACTATAGACTGGCTGGCTTAAATAACAGAAATTCATTGGTTCACAGGTCTGGAGACTGGTGGTCCGAGATCATGGTTGGATTCTGGTGGGGACTCTCTCCTGACTTGAAGACTATGCCTTCTCACTGTGTCTTCACATGGCAGAAAGAGAGAAAGAGAGCTCGCTCTGCCTCTTCCTGTAAGACCATAGTCTTATTGGATTAGAGGCCCGTTCTTACGACCTCATTTAAGCTTTATTATCTCCTGAAGGCCGCATCTCCAGATATAGTCACACTGGGCCTTAAGACTTCAACATGTGAATTTTGGGGGATATGATTCAGTCTATCACATCGATCACATTCAGTCTAACATCACAATAAAAGGCCCTGTGATGCTTTGGCATACCCTGGTGACTCAGGGATGGCCAACTAGAAATATAACAGGTACCCAAATTCCATTCTCACCGAGAAGTCTGGAAACGTATTTCTGAGAAAAGCAGAAGGGAGAGAGTTTAGCCAAGGTGGGAAGCTGCCACATGTGGTGAGGCCATGTGTGGCAAGCATGCGTCTAACTAGCCATGGATACATAAAGTCCTTCAGTGCTGAACAATGCTGAGTCATATAATAGATTATGTTCCAGAATCCTACACCCACAGCATGTGAGGCAGATAAGCTGTACTTACCCAAGAAGTGTAAACACCACAATAGTCCTTGGTTGTCAGTCTGGTAGGGTCACAAAGACCTGCCTGGTATCAGTGTTTTTTAAAGCAACAGCTGAAAAAGTGACACCTAACTAGTCAAAGAACAGAGTTACCAGAGACATGCCCATTCAACAAATGGGTAATTATATATATTTGTTTTATTTGCTAAATCTATCACTAAAATTTGTGTGCAGAAAAAAAAAATGGAGAAGTAAATTATGATGAATATTCGGTTAAAACAATCCTGCAGCAAATCTGAAAAATCTATGGAAATGGAAAGAATCACCCCTCATTTTAGCTTTTGGGGTTTGTTCTGTTATTATTATAATTGGATAGATACATTGAGTTTACATAAGCCAGGATTTATATTTTTTATGAGGGTGTTTACTTGACTTTTTTTATTCTAGACTTTACTTCTTTAATTCTAGATTGTACTAGTGAGAATTTAAAGATGTTACAAGGTAAGTGAGAGTTTAGATAAACTTCTATCATACAGAGCTTTCTCTTGGTTATTTCAGGGCAAATGAGTTTTAAAGTACCTGCACAGTAAATATTAATCACTGCATCTTGCCACATCTTGCAGATTTGCATTGTCAAAGGTTACAATTTTATCATGATAGTCCTACAATGTGATTAGAATCCTGTATTAGCTAAAGCCATTTTATTTTCAAGGACAAAATTTAAAGCAGAGAGGGGAAAATACATGAATGAAAAGAAGAAAAGAAAAATAATTTGTCTCCTTGACCTTCAGTGTTAGGGAAAATGACTAGAAAAAAAAAAATAATGTTCGCCTTTGCTTCTAGGTCAAATTAATCTCCAAGGTTTTTCTAACTCATTATCAATTTCAAAAAATAAAAATATATAAAATGAAGAACTAGATCACAGCTCCTTATTCATCAGAGACACATCCCTTAATCTTCTCTTTAGCCATCTGGCAGCATATATTCAGTTTTTCTTTCTGCATTTAGTTTCACAGATAAGGGACATTTCCAACCTCTTGCTTCTACTATTTGTCGATGTTTCTTGTCTCCTTGCAGTCACAGCATTATCTTGAATAGGGTTTTACCTCCATATCTGTGTTATCCCCAGATGGTGATGTCATGCTACCAGAATCACCCGTTAGCAAAGCATCCTGATGGGGCACAGCCACCTAGCTCCCTTTCGTCTCAGTTACCATGTGACCCAGAGCCTTTCCTCTCTACACTAACTGAACCACAGTTTATCTCGGGGAGGAAACAGTAGGCTGGAAGCAAGGCTAGGGACAGGTCACCCCTTGTACAGTAAGACATAGACCAGAAAAGCCCAGCCAGATGTCCTTAGCCCCCTCTGTCTCCTGTTTTTCAATGGAAACTACACCTGAGTAACACCAGAGCCACAACAACCTCAAATTTCTCCGTCATCTGTAACCTGAGGGAAGGCCACAGTCCGATGGTGGCCCTCCGGTTAGGAGGCTGAGAGCTCCTGTCTGTTAATTTATTGTTTGCTCTTTGGAACCAGAAAGTGGCAAAAACACTGGAAAACCTGTTACTTGGGGCCCTACAGAGTGGTCTATTTATTTCTGTTTGCAAATCGAGGGACACGGGTCTTCCCCACTCCCTCCACGGTGGGGCCATTTCTAATGACCTTCACTTGCCTGTCAAGCTGTTCTGACTGCTCATGTCTATGGCCCTTGTTCCAATATCCAAGTCAGATAATGTAGCATTCAGAAAATCTTGTTCCCATTCCTTGTTCTTTAAATGTTTCAAAAATCACAGAACGAAGGAAGCAGAAGAGAGGTTTCATGCTGAAGTCTAGTTGCTCTCCTATGATGGCCTGCATGGGATACAGTTTACTCTAGGGGTTTGAGTGTCACTGAGAATTCTTGAACCACAAAAACTGCATCAATGTACATCGTCCCTTCTCAAGCTCCCAAACTGATATTACAATTGCATTGACTTGAGACTTTGCCCATGTCAGGGGTTCCAAGGCTTGAGAGTAGATCAGAATCACTAAGGGGACACGTTAAAAATGTCTATTTCCAGGTTCCATTCCCCACGGATTTAATTTAGGAGATATAAAGTAGGGGCACAGAAATCTGAATTTTTAACTACAGATTTGTTGATTTTGAAGCAAGAAAGTCTAAGACCGCATTTATACACTGACCTCAGTCAAAGTTAACATTTTTTAAATCCTCAAGAGGGCCTTGCCTTTTCCTGAAGCGTGGATTATTTTATTTCTTTCATACTAAGTACTCAAGATTAGGTGCTGTCTCCAGGCCCTGAAAATATCTTAATGCCTTGTTGAGATGAACAATATGTTTTGTGTTATCAAATTGCTCTTCATCAATTAGGTAACAGTTTTATAATTCATATTATGTGCCAGACACTGAGGATATAAGGGTGAGAGAAGCAGCTCTTGCCCTCAGGAGCTCGCAAGCACATGGGGAAGATGTTCAGTTAAACTGGCAATTGCAGTAAGGTGGAAGAGTTGCAATTGCAAACATAGGCACAGGTTGCTATGTGAGAGCCAAAGAGGAGCACCACTTGAGACAGGAGTTTAGGAAAGCTGCTCAGAGGAGGTGGCCTCAGAAAAGGGCTTTAGGTAAAGAGAAGAGATTAACCAGGTCAAGAAGATAAAGAGGGAGTCATATTTGCGAAAGCACAGAGCAGACAGGAGCAGAGCGTGCTCAAGCAACTATGAGGAGTTAAATATGTTCAGGGTAGGGATTCATAAGAACAACAAGGTGTGTTAGCCAGTTCAGGCTGCTGTAACAACTTACCATGGACCAGGTGGCTTATAAGCAACAGAAATGTATTTCTTACAGTTCTAAATGTTGTAAAGTCCAACATCAGAGCACCAGCAGATGCTGTGTCTGATGAGGGCCCTCTCCCTCCTGGTTCACAGATGGCTGTCTTCTCACTGTGTCCTCACATGGAAGAAGGGATGAGGGAGTTTTCTGGGGCCTCTTTTATAAGGACAGTCATCTCATCCATGAGGGCTCCGCCCTTAGGACCTGATCACCTCCCAAAGGCCCACCTCCCAGTACCATCCTGGGGGTTAGGATTTCAATATATAAATCTTCAGGAGTAGGAGGAACACGAGGAGAAGTGACTGAAGGAGTAAAGCAGGATGTAAATCAGACTTAGGAGTTTGAAAATTATTTATTCAGCAGTGAGGAGCTATTGGAAGGTTCTATTGTGTACAGAAGATGGATCCAATGGGGAAAGATTGGTATTGAGATTATTACCTCAACATAACCAGGATCAAATACCAAAGCTTAATAACACCAAAATGTTTGTGGCTTTGGCTCCATGTTTTCTCTTTTAAGTAATAAAAAAAAGTTTAAAGTTTCTATTACACATAGAAATCTGTTGACAATTTTAATCTGATGGCAGCCATGGCACTGTGACTATTCATGTCAGAGTCCTTTGCCAATAGAAACAAAGAAGATGCTGTTGCTGGCGTGCTTCAACTCAGTTTTATTTCCTTATTTTATAAATTCTCTTCCTTTTGTTAAATCTGTCTTCTCCTTGAAAGCTAGGATCTTCTTGATGGATCCTTTGAATTATTCTAGGACAATGCATTTGTAGCTCAAAAGAGTGGTTGGCTGCAAACTCTTTAACAGCCTTCAAACCCTCTACCGCAGACTCCAGCCTGCCTTTCCAGAAATAGCCTCTCAATGTCTGCTGCACTCCAACCAGATGATTAGAGTCCAAACCAGCCACAAGATTGCCTGAACCGGTGCCTTGGCTCAAACACTTTCTTCTGCCTTCCACTAAGAATGCCCTCCCTCCAGCCCTATCCACCCATTATTATTTTTCTGATTCTGTAACTTCAAATGCCTGAGCTTAAAGATATCTTCTCTGATGGCCTGAGCAGAATTGTTTCCCCTCTGGACTTCCTCAATTTGATTGTCTTCTAGAGTTTGGCTTGCATTATAGTTACCTGTGCACAAATCTGCCCTGTGAACCCCTTTAAGCACATGACCCTGTCGTGGTCAACTTTGTCTCCATATTCCTTGCTTAGTGACTACACAAGCCTGAGTTGCACTGTACAGGGCTACTTTTCCATATTTCAGAAACTGTGCTTTAATAACCACAATCCACACAAAAGCTCCAGGTCATAATAAGAGCTACAGCTACCAATGACTGAGTGCTTATTATGGGTCAGGCATGGAACTGAGATTTTTTCACATGTATGCATACTAAAATTAATATATATGTGTGTATGTATATGTACATATGTGTAAATATATACGTATATACACACAGACATATTTATGTACATATGTTTATATGTGCATATACATTGTATATTTAATTCAGAACATATGTGTGTGTGTATATATATATGTATGTTGGGTATGTGTTTATGTATGTGTGTATTCAACTAATCCCACATAAGGGATTCTCTCATTTTTGGAGATGAGTAAACTGAATCATAGAGAGCTTAGGTGACTTGAAAGAGACTTGACTGCTGAGCAGGGAGACCATCTGTAGCCACCTCCCTGTCACAAGGAAGCCTGCACATGTAAGTTACTCCACCCCTGCCCCAGATAACTCCTGGGTGACAGCTGTGAAATATTTGGATTCATCCTGAGGCTTCTCTGCTAGCCCTATTGGAAAGTCTGGAAGTAGGTGTAGGGGGCATGAGGAAGAAATAAAAACAGAATCCTGTGGAGTCACTGCATTGTAGAAGAAAAGAGAAAGACAAGTCAGGGGTGGAGAAAGAGAAAGAAGGGTTAGAGACCAGGGAATGCGGAATAGTGAGCAGCACAGGTCATGAGAGCATAGCTCTGTCCCGGCTGTTTTCACCGGAGCAACTCACTTTCACCTGTTGGATGGCTGTCCCGCATCTCTGGCCTGTAAGCTCTGGGAGACAAGAGACCATAGTAACAGTAGCCATTATTTATTGAGCACCTACAATGTGCCAGGGCACTGTTCTAAGCATGTCTCTTGTATTATCTAATCTTCACAAAACCTTATGAGATAGGTAATATTATTAACTCCATTTAATAGGTGAGGAAACTGAGCCCCAGAGAGGCCGCATAACTTAGCTGTGTCACACATCTAAGACAAGTCAGGGCTGGCTGTGCAGACAGACGCTCTGACACCAGAGCCTGCCTTTAACCATGATGCTGTGCCACTCCCCATAGCACATGAATTAGCCACTTATTAGGTATATGCTGAATAAAACAATGAATAAAGATAGGAGGGTCACCAGAACCTAGAATTGGAAGGAAGTAAAGGATTATGAAAACTGAAAGCAATCTTTGGATTTGCCAATTTAAGAGGATGTTGGTGGCGTTCAAGAGAGCATGGTGGAGTCCTCTCTGTGTCCCCAGGTAAGGTGGGAGTGTCCAAGGCATCCTCAGCTCTTAGCATAGTTCCTGGAACCTGGTCTGCACTCAGGGATACCTGCCAAGGCAGGAGGCCAAATTCCCCCCATGTTCCTTCCCAAGCCACCCACTGGCCCCAATGAAGGCTCTGGGAGTGACTGAAAAACTGGCATTTTTGGTCCTACAGAGACGTCAAAGAGAGGAAACGTTGAAGACAGAAACCCAAAACTCTCAGTTTATAACTTGGAACTGGGGCCGGGGAGGGCGGGTGGGGAATAGCTTTCATTGGCTACAGCTACCACATCAAAAATAAGTAAAACATGAGAACTGTGAACCACATGAAGAGAGAGCGCGCCAACCTCAGTGAGTCTCTTAACACTTAAGACGCTTCTTGGTAGAAATGAAGCCTCCCAAATGAAAAACAAGCACCGTTGTTCTTTATGGTCCAAATCACTTCAAAAGAGACTTACAAGCCCAAAAAAGATCAAGCCCAGCTTAAACGTGCACCCCACCCCACTTCCTCGCTGGCTCCTTCCCCCATGCATTGCCAGAACCTGCTCCACTAAACAGCAGGGGGTGGGGGAGGGAACAGACAGAAGAGACGAAGGCCCTGGCCACCCTCTGTGCGTGACTGCCATCTGCGTATTGCAGGGTCTGGGCCCCTTGAGGAGAGAGGTGGCACCGTGCTGCATGTCCGTGTGGCCGGCCAGCTGGATCAATGAGTTCAGCCGCACTCAGTTCCAGGAGGCTGCAGATTTCTGACTCAGATCTCAGCGAGCCGTGCTGACATCTATTACCCCAGAAAGAGATTGGATATTGGGCTTAATGGATTTTCTGTGTTCCTTTCTGACCATAGAGAGACCTCCCATAGAGACGAAATATGTCTACAAAAGGGTCACTGCACTTGCAAGGAAAATGTGATTCCAGCACGGCCCGGCGGCAGAAAGGTAAAGGAAAGCGGCAGAAACAGGCCAGCCCAGCGGGGTGCAAGCTGGTAGACGCTCCACTCCACTGGGTGTAAGGGAAGTGAGCCGTGTGGAGGCGGCGCGAACAAGGGAGCATTCAAAGTCCCTCAACACCGGCGTTCAAGAGCCTTTGGGTGCTTATATGTAATTGTGGGTGTGTCTGGCATTTCTATAATTCACAACACATGAGGTCGCAGTGTGAGAACTCAAATCAGTAGGAGGTGGAGAGCAGACCAGTTTCCCATCCCACTCCCGCACGCTTAGCCCTCGCCCCCGACTCCAAGCTGGGGGCGAGGGTCCAGATTCCGAGCTCATGAAAGCAGCCCAGGCGTCTGCCCAGAGGTCGCCTGCCTTCTCCCACCAAGAAGGAAAGGAGCACGGAGACAAACTGACTGACTTAAAAGCCCTTCTTTCCCAGGACTCCTGCCAGGACAGGAGGAGAAGTTGCGGCTGAGACGAGGAGAGGGCGGGAAGCCCTACAGATGCCCCAAGCCCACTGAGGCCACAGGAGGGGAAGGGAGGAGGCTGCTGTGCTTTCTGTGTACCTTGTTCTCTGCCCAGAAGGGTCAGCACAGCCAGGCAGCCCCGAAATTCAGTGGAGGCTAAAGAAAGGAGGGCCCTCTCTCCTAGAGAAGGCTCAGTAGGCTCCCGAGGAAAGGGAAGGAGCAACCTTTTCCATTTGACTTCAAGTAGGAGGGAGAAAGGGTACAGAATCAAAATGTATGGCACTTGCGATTCAGTTGGCTCATTTCTGAAAAAATCGGGGTAGACTGGGTGCCCAATGTACCATAAGCGTTATGTGTGTTTGTAAACACACACGGGGGTGTACACAGGGGTAGGGGTCTTAGAGAGAAAAGTGAAAAGGGAAAAGAAGGAAAGTAGCAGAGACTAGTTTACACATAAAAGTACATAAATAAGTTTACTTATGAAGACCATGGTTTCCCCAAACAGCCCCATCTTGGAGAATGGGACAAACTGTCACACACCCACAGTGAATTGTAAATAGCAGGGAATGGAAGGACAACGTTCGTATGCATTGGATGTATAATAAGAATACATATGTGACCTACATATGTCTGTTTAATTAGGACAAGTGTCCATCCCTAGTGAAGATTGATTAGTCATTGTGACCTTGTTTTTGAAAGGATAATGAGAGCAGATGATACTTTTGCTTTAACAAACTTACTTGGCCAAAATTTTAAAAGCTGGAAATTCTACCTTGCTACCAATCCTGACTGATTTGTTGTTGTTGTTGTTGTTTTTCCAACTTTACTTGTCTCTGATATTGAAATGTCTAGGAATTGTAACCTATGACATAGAAGTGCTATATAATTTGTTTTCAAATTTCAAGCCTCTTTAATGTGGATTTTTATTAAGTAGTTGTTTGATATTCAATGTCAGATGGGTTACAAGGAAAGCTGATGTTTAGAAGGATGTACTGTGTGTTGGGCATCATCCCAGACTCTGTCTTTTAATTCGGGTCATAAAACTTATACATCTTTGTAAGGTAGATATGACTTAACCCAATATTTTTTCAAAAGAGAAACAGAAGCTTTATACCTTGCACAAAACCACAGGTGGTGAAGGCAGAATACAAACTGAGGGTCTGACTCAGAAGCCCACGATGTTTCCTATCCTATCTCCTCAGTTACCAAAAAGAGGTTCACAGCACTGGACCAGAAAGAGACCTTGGATGTTAACTCCACCGGCCTCTAATTTTGCAGAGAAGAATGCGCTACAGCAGAGGTTAGGTTACTTGCCTAAGGCTTACTCAATAAATTTGGTGATGTAGCTAAATTCATCACCAAATTTGGCTGCCACTCAGTCTCTAAATCACTTGCCTGGTGTCCTCTCCACCCTCACCCCTACCCCAGCTGTGCCCCAGGCACTATCCATAAATGAAAAGAGACAGCCATCCTCAGCACCCTCCAGACCAGATCAAGCTGAGAACAGTTGATGCCTCCCCCGAGTTCCTGACACAACTCCAGGGCTGTGGAGGAGGCCCCTCCCACAGAGCTGCTGCAAGAAGAAGATGCTGGGAGCTGAGCTGCTCCCTGGCAATTGCCTCCAGGCCATCTCAAGCCATGCGAAGGGATGGGGGTCATAGGGACAAAAGGGCATTGTGTGTGAGAGAGGGAGCGGGGAGGGAGTGTGGGGAGGCATGCACTGGCAATTTCTTCCTCTCCCAAAGCCTTCCTCGCCCAGCTGTCTCGTGGCAAAGGAAGGACCCTCCCTGGAGGGGCTGGCAGCCCACCATGGATGCCTGGAGACTGGAGCTGATTGATTGAGTTATTAGATTTCCTCCAAAGGATAGAGGGCTTCATTTAGCCAGCATTGTGTCACTTGCTACAATGGCCCCTGAGTATATAGACGCTGCCTTATGCCGTTCCCTTTAATTCCCTTCAAATAGGGACATTTAAAAAGAGTCCAATAACATTTTTCTGAAAGGAACCTCCACCTCCTTTTTTTAAAGAACAGAATCATTTGTTTCCAAAAGGGGGCCCTCCAAAAGAAGCTGGAGGAGCAGAAACCATTTTAATAGCATCTTCTCTTTGCTGAATTGTGTCTTCATTTTACACTGCGGCTTTATTCTCTGCCCCTTTGACACAGCCAGCTGCCTTTCACGTTCCAGCTCAGAAACAGGCTGGCTTCAGGCTGTAACAGGCACCAGCTTCCAAAGCCCTTTCTCCAGATGACTCACGTTAGCTTGTGTGAGCCTGTGAGCCTGTAAGCCCCACACCACAGCTCCCAGACTTTTGTTCCTTTGCAAAGTGCATTTAAGCTCCAAGTACTAAAACAGTGTCTACCTAAGTCTCCTGCCTTACAGTGGAGTGAAATAATTAATTACACAGTGGAGTGTCTGGTTCCTATCTTGTTCAGGTTCATCCTGTTATCAACTGAGCAGCTGGAGGAAGTGACATCACGTGCCCAAGCTCGGCTTTGAAGCTGGAGGTGCATACCAAGACACTGTATGTGGTGCTGCACTCTGGCCAGGAAACATCACCCTTGGACCATCTGTTAAACTATTTTTTTTTTTAAAAAAAAAGGTTGGGACATCAGTTTCTTAACTAGGGCTTCAAATCCTATTGTTCAAATGGTGAAAAAAGCCTTTTGTGAATTTTGCTCTTAGCCTGGAAGGTTATAAAAGGAGTGGAGATGAGTTCCTGCAAGTGTCTTCAAAATTAAATGCTTTTATACAAAGCATAAATATATGTGGGGCTAGGTGGGGGGAATGCTCCACTGAGCAGGCTCCCATGTAACCAGTGAAGCAGATCCATTTAATGCTAGTCACCAGGGTTTCTTTGCCCGAGTATTCCAAGCCCCGGTCTGTCTGGGGCTGCTCTTCTACTCCTATGAAAAAGTGCTTTATCAACTGCTTATCTCAAGTTTTTCGTAGTGAGTAACAGCTCTGGGAACTCTCTGTGTGGATCTGAACAGCATGCAAAATCATTTTACTTTTAAGACAAAAGACATTAGCTTCCTGTAGCTTTCTTAGCCATCTCTACCTCTCTTCCCTTCCCACCCACTTTTCCCTCCCCTCCCCTTCCTCCAACCCCCATGGCACTAAATAAAATGCTTAGAAAATGAAGGCCACAGCTGCCCTTTCTTCCCATTAAAACAATCAAGAATGACGGTGGGTTTAATATATTTGATTAGAGAAACTCCAATTTGGTGCACTTGAATCAGCTGCCTTTGTCTTCAGCTCCCGATGGCCCGATTTCAGTGGAATGTCCTCTGCTGTCCACTGCCAGCTCAGGCTGGGAGAAAATTCAGATGCTGAAAGCATTGGCTTGGCATGCTCAGAAACACGGTATTTATGCTGTAGAAGATGCCAGGCCCACTTCTTCCTAATCAGAGGGAGCTCCACTTCATTAAATCGTGGTCACTTACTGGTGACCCTCAGAGTTATAGCCCTGGGGGGCCTGTGGTACTCTTTAGCAATGTTAATTTTTCGTGGATTTTATTGCTTTCCTTCGTTTATATTGGCTGTTGAAATTCAAGCCTGAATCTTGTTCAAACAACTCAGGAGATTCTGGTACCCAACTTGCACAGAGAAAATTCAGAGAATAATAATCACATTTACATATGGAGTCTCTTTCATTCAAAGAACAAATAGAAAACTAATGGAAAATAAGAAAATGTGTCATAATTTCCCCACAAGGTGTTATTAAACAGGTTTGAAATATTGCCTGGGCAGCCCCAAACTTGTAGGGTACTTGAGAAGGAATTGATCTCATGGGGGGCTGGAGGCTTGGCAAAGACAGCTTATTTGCGCTTAAAGTTTACAGAGATTTTTAGGAAGGGCTCTCTTGAAATATTCTAAATAAATGTATGCTCCAAGAACAAGTACAAGAATGAATTCAGGATAAGAGTTTAAATTCCTATCAAAGACATATTGAAATGCTACAGAGTTTGTAGGGGTTTATTTGAATATATTTTAATCCCTACCATGGCCAGAGTCAGAGATTGGAGTTAGATGGACGAGGTCACAAAGACTGCTAAACTCATTTTCTACACTTTCATGAAGCGAAATCCCCACGTCTCCCAGTATCCACCCCAAGTCAGCCACATAGCTGAGCCCCTGCCCAGTGACTTCTCCACCTAGGCTCTGGGTTAGGAAACCAAAGCCCAGGGACACAGCCAAGTTAGAAATAGCATTCAGGCTTCTGGGTCCCAGTGTCCATGCCCGGTCTGTGAGTTGGTCTGTCAACAACATGGACAAGGGACATGCTGGGCTCTGCTAGGCTCAGGAACAGTGGCCTGGGAAAGAGGGCTTCCTGTCCTCCACAGCCCTGGCAGTGAGCATCTCGCCATCACCTCAGGGGCGGGTGGGTGGGGGCTGGAGGTCACTCAAAGACCAATGTGGTTCCCATCAGCTTTGCAGGCACTGCAAGCCCAAGTCCTCGGAGGAGACCTGGTTACAGTCTGGCTCCACACTCAAAGGCACTCTGGTCATGGGGCAAGAAGAATGAGCACAGCCTTCTGGGAGGGGCGGTTTCCCAAGAGCAGCACCCGCACACAGGGAAGGACTCTGAGAGAAGGTGCTGAGCCTGGCGGTGTGAATGAGCTCCATGCTTCTCCTTGGGAGAAACACAAGCCTTTCTAGACACAGAGGGAGCAGAGTGCAGGCAGCTAAGGCCCACACGGCCCTGCAAGGTGAATCAGATAACTTTAGTTACAAAAATACAACAAAGAGCTGGCTGCATTTTACCTCCCCTTTCACTGTAAAAGTCGAGATTTAAGATTCCTGTTGTATAAGAATTAATATGAAAAGAATTTTGTATCCTATTATGGCATTGTGTTATAATAATGGAATGCTCTCCCCGCCCAATCTGGCTTACTGTCCCCTAGATCTTGCCAACGATTATTCAGTTCCACAGTGTGTGAGTGTTGCTGTGGGGACAGCCTCCTGAGCCTGAAAGAAAGAGGCCGTGAATGCTTCGAGCTGGAAAACAGCATAGTCAGCCCTCCGCCCCGGGCACCCCTGTCTATGCACACTCAGACACACACACGGGGACACACACACTTCACCCAGCGGTTTTACTGTCTTCCAAGCTAACATGGACCTGCATGGGAAGTTTAATACTTGGACAACTGCAGCTGTATGAGCAGCTCATTGTCTCTGACGCGACACACAATGGGTTCCAGAAAAGGAAAACAAAATACTCTTTAAACTGTGCTGCATTCTGTTTGGAAATCGAGAGTCCAGGCAAAGGGTTTTCCTTGACAAACCAGAACAGGGGTGTTGTTGCCGCACTTTAATTTTGCTTGGTAACTGGACCTTGTTCCCCTGAGCGTAAAGATTTAACAGAGTTTCTCCAGAATTTACTGATTCAGAGAGTTCTGAACAGCTAAGTAGGGGTAGGCGGGGGGAAAATGTGTCTTTAACTCATCACATGTCCGCAGGATTCTTAAGGAGAAAACGGTGACTGGTTCTTTTCCACGTCCACCAGAACAAAGCAAGGAGAAATGAACTTCAGCTGCAGCAGGTGAGATTCAAGTGAGACATGAGAAAAGTTTTCTAGCCTGAGGAATGTTGACTAAAATGTATCACTGAGTGAGGATGCTGAAACACTGTGGAAGATCCGTGGGTCTGGCTAATTCATGCGTAGTAAGGGGTGGAACCCTTGGATTCTACGGAAGCTCCTGGCTGGTTAGGTGCTGATAATGGTGTTTTGTTTCATTATGTTTTGAGATTTCTAGTTGTTGGGCTCCCATTATCACATATTTCCCTCAAATCAACTCCCTCCAAATCACCCTATTTGGAGGGAGACTGTTCTCCATTTCTGCTCGGCCACTTCCAGCCTCAGCCGCTCTTTATAATCTTCAGTGAGGAAATGCCTCTCACAGTCACTCTCCCTTCCCTGCCATGGCACCGAACCACAGATTCCCAGCATTGAACAATGGTCACGGAAGATGTATCTGGTTGAGTTTGTTGTGTGTTTTTTTTTTTTCTTTTCCTTTTTCTTAATAGAATTCCTTCAATTACATGTATGTTTTCAAGAGCCGGGCCAATCCTCCTCCTGACAGGGGTGAGGTCAGTAAACCCAGGAAGCTTTCAGAGCCAAGAAAGCCTCAGATCCAGGAGGAAGTAGTTATGGATGCCCATGGTTGAAGTGTTCTGTGTCCACTGGAAGTAAAAGGGGCAGGTTCCTGCCCAAGAATGTACAGAGGATGTGAAATCATGTGTGGCTGCACTGAAGCTAAAGGCTGCCAGCCAACCACAGCCAGTTGGGGATATCAACCTCTAAAAACCAAAACTGGGGAAAAATGGCTCCCCATTTTCTGAGGTAATCTTGGAGCACAAGCTGAATGAAAACCAATCATCATTGCCCTGCCTAGCGTGAAGCAGAATGAAAAGAAGGCAGATAATATTTCCTCCCATGAACCACTCATCCATATCTGCTCTGTTCAGATATTTGTGCCTAAGCAACTGCACCCACCCCTCTCAGCATTCACCCACAGATCCCTAAAACCAAGCCCTAGCACAATGGACTCCAGTGAAAACTCAAAAAGCCATCCCGAACATCTCCAGGCTTCTTTCCTCTGCAACTTCCCTCTTTCTTCTTCATCACCGATTATACCACCAAAGTGTCTACAACTGCTCAGATGCAGGCAAACTACCCCGAAAGTGCTCACACATATTTCTTCCTTCCCTTGGGGATGACATTCTACAATAATTCCATTAAGTTTACAAATAGAAAAGTTATTTCAATACATCTGTATATTATATATATGTATATATATAATATACACATAGCTTTTATATCACTGACATAGTGTTACATACAATAAAGGAATTATTTATATCAGTACAATTATCCAAATTAGTAGTTGCTAGCATTGAATTAGGTACTGTACAAATGGATTACAATGCATATATACAAACCATATAGAAGCTTGTAATTTTGAAAATATTCAAACTTGGAACATTTATGGGTATGTTTCAAGATGTGCCTATACCTGTGCATCACAACAGTGCCATAGGTCAGTTTTTCTGAGATTCAGGTGTCCATCAGATCTCCTGATGAGCCTTAGGCACTCAGAGAGGTCTACATGGTACCTACAGGTCAACAGATGGCATGAACAAGGGCATTTCCTCCAGCCAAAGACTCTGAGAACATCTATCTCTGAGAACATCAGAGTCTGCCCTCTGATACTCAGAAGAAGGTAGACATGAGCCCAGACACCTAGCTTGACTCCAGCCTCCATCGGCCGCTCATCCAGGATGAACCATCCAATAAGATATTTAGTACATACCAGTCGAATGCCCCAAACTCAGGGAAACGTATGTTAAAAATAGGTCACAGGTAGACTTCTTGAATACAGAAGCATTGTCTTACTCAACTAAGTATCTTCATTGCCTGGCAAAATTTGTTTCACAGTAGTTAATAAATCCTAGCTGCTGAATCAATGCATGAATAAATTTTGTCAAGCCTCAAATATCAGAAAGCCATCAAGGAATTCTGAGAAAGTGAGGAGAAACAAGGTGTGGTGTGTTAGTGTTGACAGGAAAAAGACAAGTTTGTAGGGCCATGGGTAAGTAAGATTTGGTCTACAGAGCCGGAGCAAATGCAGGGAGAGAATTAGTTGTGAATTTACCTATATTGTCCAGTACCTCTATTGCCCAAATGTGCACAGTAAGAAAGACTGACCTGGCCACTGCCTAGGATGTGGAGACCTAAGACAGCCAAGATAGGAAGGATATACACCCACACAGAGTGCAACTTGATGGATAAGCAGCTCACAGAAGGTGACTTCCTCCAACACATTTCCTTCACAATTGTACCCAATTGGGATGGAGGAGATTCTTCTGGGTCTGAAGCAATATGCTCAGCTCTGTGCCTGTCTGTGGGAAAGGAGAGCGTGGGTGTGCCCATAAAAGCATGCATGTGTCCATGGATACCTGCTCAGTCCCACAGAGCACCTGAGAGACAGAACTGGACCAGTGATCATTATCATCATAATTAGAATTGTTACTGCTAGTAGTTGTATTAGTCCAGTGCCCAGCACCCTGTAATGTGTCCAATAATTGGATTGAAGGCTGAGCATAAAGAAATGCTAAATAGTAATAGTTTCATATGACAGATGAAAAAGAAAAATATAGATGGATGCAGAAAAAGTAAAGGAAGCACTTGCCTTGATTTATAGACCTTTACCAGTGTTAAGAAATCAGTGGTGTGGCATTGGAATCTATACTTAGGGCATATTTAGTATATATTAAATACATGTAGGTCTTGCTTCTTGCACCAAATGAGTACAGTTGGAACAACTGCAATACTCACAGGAATTTTAAAGTACGTTGAAATGTACATAACTATTTCTGAAGATGTTTAAAAACACCCTTGACCCATTACTACAGTGCCCCCAAACCCTTTTTCATTTGAAAGCCAATAACAATGTCTTCACCAGTTTGTATTCCTATGATCCCAGTGGGTGGGCAAGACTAGAAAAGCAGCCAGGCTACACATTTGCATCAAACAATAGAGAAACAGCCTTTATGAGGGACAGAACATAAGGAGAAGGACATGGTGAGGAAAGAGCACAAATAGGATTGTGTCTCAGCAGAACATCTGAGGTTTACCACCATTCCATCAACTGCATCCTCAGCAAGCTGATAACGATGAGCCTTTAATGCATTTGCTGCCTCTGACTTGTGCGGCCCAGCATGCAATCATCCAAATGATACCACAATAATGCTGGAGCACACTTTAAGCACTTACTGTAATAGCTGGACTGCTGAGCAAGAGACATTGAAGGACACAGAGCAGCAAGCATTAAGGGTGCCTTTGACTGCATGTGCATGGTCGTATGAAGCCATGGTGTGGGCTCCAATGGGCTATGTAGTGACGATTGCAGTGAGATCAGTGAAGAAGGAAATCGAGCAACGAAAAGTTGCTGATGGGACCTCTCTATTTTTAGGTTAAAAAATGTACTATCCCAAAAATGAACCCTAATGTAAACTGTGGGCTTCGGATGATAATGATGTGTCAGTATAGGTTCCGCTGTAGCAAATGTACCCTCTGGTGCAGGATATTGACAGTGGGGGAGGTGGTGTGGAGGGGAATGGGATATATGGGATATCCTTGTACCGTCTGCTCAGTTTGACTATGAATCTAAAATTGCTCTAAGACATAAAGTCAATATATAAATAAATAAATTGCAAACGTGGGATCCGGGGAGTTGTACGATATTCCTTGCAGTAAATAGCATTACTTACATATCAAGCGGCCTCATGCAGGTGAAGATAAAAGGATATAGCATCAAACATCTGGGTGTCTGCAGCAAACCATCCCAACTCCCACTCCAAAGAAAATGACTCCAAAGGTTTTCCTGTTAACATATTTCCAGGTATCAAAATCTTATGTTTTCAACCATCAGACATCTTGAAAGAGTAGCTGACGTTTTCATTGTTGTCATTACTCTTAAGTCTTAATGGCTTTGTGTTATTTTCCTGTGGCTACTGTAACAAATCAGTACAAACTTCGTACTTAAAATAAATACAAGTTGATTATCTTACAGTTCTGTAGATCAGAAGTCTGGTATGCATCGCAGCCAACTAATGTCTAGGTGTTGACAGGCCGCGCTCCATTCTGAAGGTCCCAGAAGAGACTGCACTTCCTACTCATTCAGGTGGTTAGCAGAATTCCTTGCACTGGTAGGACTGAGGTATCTATTTTCTTCCTGCCTATAAACTGAGAACTGTTCTCTGC
Source organism: Nomascus leucogenys (assembly GCF_006542625.1). Taxonomy (NCBI): domain Eukaryota; kingdom Metazoa; phylum Chordata; class Mammalia; order Primates; family Hylobatidae; genus Nomascus; species Nomascus leucogenys. Next base: position 66,495,538 of record NC_044385.1, read on the forward strand.
ATCTAGAGGCCACCACATTTCCTTGGCCTATGGCCCTCTTCCTCCATCTCCAATATCGTTATCTCTGTGACACTCTTCCTGCTGGTTCTTTGACTTACAAAGACTCATGTGATTAAATTGGGCCCACCCAGATAACCCAGGATAATCTCCCCATGTCAAAATCCGTGCCCTTAGTAGCAACTGTGCAGCCTCTTTTGCTGTGTAAGATAACATATTCACAGACTCCAAGGATTAGGATAGGTACATCTTTGAGGGGTGGGGCGTATTTTGCCTACCACACTCTCCTTAACCCATTAATACATGGCCCTCATCCACAATGCTTCTGAAACTCATTTCACTAAAGTCATCTTGAACACTTGAATGCTAAATCCATCCTCATCCATATGTGACTATTCTGCAGTGTTTGCCACGGACATTATCTAATTCTTGAAGCACTTAGCTTCTACATGCTATAACACTGTCTGCTGATCTCCTCCTACTCCCTAGACCATCTCTTATTGAATACTGCATTCACTTCTCTGCTTTCTTGTTCTTTCTTTGCATAGCGTGGTGGCACCTGTACATCCCAGGTCTGTGTCCAGATCTCCTGGACCTTGGTTCCCAATCATAATTGCCTTCTGAGCTCAGCTTGCATGACACATAGGCTCCTTTCTATTCTTCACATAACTGATTCCTTTTTCTGCATGATATACCTCATCGTGGCAGCACCAAACCTCACTCTTCCATGACGGATCGTTAGAAGTCATCATCTTCCGCTGGACATAGTGGCTCATGCCTGTAATCCCAGCACTTTGGGAGGCTTTGGCAGGCAGATCACCTGAGGTTGGGAGTTCGAGACCAGCCTGACCAACATGGTGAAATCCCGTCTCTACTAAAAATACAAAATTAGCCGGGCATGGTGGCAAGCACCTATAATCCCAGCTACACGAGAGGCTGAGGCAGGAGAATCACTTGAACCCAGGAAGCAGAGGTTGCAGTGAGCCGAGATCGTGCCACTGAACTCCAGCCTGGGCAAAAAGAGCAAAACTCCATCTCGAAAAAAAAAAAAAAAAAAAAAAAAAAAAGAGGTCATTCTCTCCTCCTCCTTCTGCCTCTACTCACAACCCCCCAACCCAGACAATGATAATGTTCTATCTTAACTCCTGAGTATCTCTTGAATCCACTCTCTCCTCTCTTGCCTGCTGTCACTGGTGATGTTCAGGCCCCCAGTATTTGCCCCAAGATTACTGACAACACTCTTGAGTCTTGTGCCACCACTCCCGGCCATTCTTCACATTTTCACCAGACACAGATATCATCTTGTCCCTGCTCTGTTTGAAAACATTGGTTGGCCAGGCATGGTGGCTCATGCCTGTAATCCTAGTACTTTGGGAGGCCAAGGCAGGTGGATTGCTTGAATCCAAGAGTTCAAGACCAGCCTGGGCAATATAGAGAAACCCTGTCTCTACTAAAAATACAAAAAAATTAGCTGGGGTGATGGTGCATGCCTGTAGTCCCAGCTACTCAGGAGGCTGAGGTGGAAGGATCACTTGATCCTAGGAGGTGGAGGTTGTAGTGAGCTGAGAGCATGCCACTGCACTCCAGCCTGGGCAACAGAGTGAGACACTGTCTCAAAAACAAAACGAAACAAAACAAAATTGGTTGCTGCCCATTGCCCAAGAGCATCAAATCTAACTCATGGCAATACCCTGCATACACACATACCCCACTGGCCTCAAAGGGGTTGCTGGGCTTATCACCTGCCCTTCTTCCACTTGCTGTCCATAGCCCCAGATCAGTCTACAGACCAGCAGCATCAGCATCACCTGGGAGCATGTTAGAAATACACAAGCTCAGGCCCCACCTCGGATCTACTTAATCAGGCTTTGCATTTAAATAAGATTCCTATTTAAATTTTATGTACATCATTAAAGTTGGAGACACATTGCTCCAGAGCTGTGCTCCCCAGAGTGAGGCACGTGAGGTAAGCTTTTGAGTATGGAAGCATCTTATTAGAAATTCTCTTTATTTTTATGTGTATTCTCCTCCAATTTAATTTGGATTTTTCCACATTTTATGAATCACTGCCCATTTTAACAAATCATCCAGACCCCTGTTCTTGTGCTTTTGCTGACAGTATTCCTTTTGTCTGGAATAATTTTCCTTCTCTCGACTAACTAAAACTAGCTTCTGAACCCTCCAGCATCCCCTGCTCTAGGAGGCTTCCCCATCCCTTCAAATGGGTCATCACTCTCACTTCCACACACTTGTAAACATTCTTCTTGCATTGCATTGCTTTTGTTTGCCTATTTATCTGCTCCATTAGGTCGTGGGCTCCTCAAGGGTGAGAACTGTGCAATCTCTATCTGTGTGCCCTCAGAGCATGGCACAGTAGTATTTTCTTAGCTAAACAGATGAATAGCTAACTTGAGAAAATTCTGCTGTATTTGTAATAGCTTTTTATTTTTCATGCCTCTATTTGAAACAAAAGACAGTTGTTGCCTAATCTCTTTCCTGAGATCACACAGCTCATACTTCTGGATGATTTCTAGCTGGTGACACACCAGCTGGACAGAGAGCTGAAAGTAGACAAGATTTCATTCTCACTCACCTGTAACCAACCCAGAGCATTTCAAATCACGCCCCTTCCAGCTCTGTGCCTATTTGGCACGGATATACACTACAAAGCAGAGAGGGAAACAGACATCTGGATTAGAATGTTTAGCATCCTTTGCTTTGTGCAGACTTTAAGCTGAATACATATTTCATGACCATGGTCATGCCAACATTATTGCCTATATGAGCAAAGAGCAAACTCCTCATTTCAAATAAAATCATTTTGTTTTCTGTCAGGTCCAGAGTAACATTGACTGATTCTGACCCTAATTGGTAAGCTACCACCAAATGGTATTAAGTTTATTAGGGGTATAGTCTGACATCTTGTAATAAAATGGTAGCTGATAAATTTTTCAGGTTGGCATATTTCTCTAAATCATATACAATGAAATTTGGTATGTGCAGAGGTCAAAGAGACATATCACAGGACTAAAGTCCATTTCTTCATATGCAAACTTGAGATAATAATGCTTACCATGTAGGGTTACTATGAAGGTCTAATGAGATGATACATGTAAACAAAATTATATACTTTAAAACTCTATATGAATGTATTACATTTTATTAATAACATTAATCTTTTTTATGACTCCTTAGATTTCACTTCTTCAGGTGGGCAGTTGCAAGCCTTCTACTCTTTCTTAAATATTTCTTTTTCCTGGCTTTCTGTTGTTCTCATCCTCTTTCTTAATTTAAAGGGATCTATATATCCCTTAGAATTAACTAGTAATTCAATAGTGTGAATAGGATAACCGCTTACAGAATACACCTATGCATTTCACTTATTTCGTTTAATCAGGATTTGAGGAAATTATACATTTTTTTCCTCCCCGACATGTCATGCACTTAGCACTATATAGAATTAAACTTTAAGCTAAAGGGTGACATCATTTCTTTTTTTTTCTTTTTCTTTTTCTTTTTTTTTTTTTTTTTGAGATAGAGTCTTGCTCTCTTGCCAGGCTAGAGTACAGTGGCACCATCTCGGGTCACTGCAAACTCCACCTCCCGGGTTCAAGTGATTCTCCTGCCTCAGCCTCCCGAGTTGCTGGGATTACAGTTGCCTGCCACCACACCCAGCTAATTTTTGTATTTTTAGTAGAGACGGGATTTCACCATGTTGGCCAGGCTGGTCTTGAACCCTTGACCTCAGGTGATCCACCCACCTCGGCCTCCCGAAGTTCTGGGATTACAGGCATGAGCCACTGCACCCGGCCCAAGGGTGACATCATTCCTTATCACTCTAATATCCCTTGCCTATGATAATAAATTATCTGCCTCAAGATAGGTGTGCACTTGTTCACATGGAAAGGTAGGCAGGGAGAGGCTAGAAAGAGGACAGAAAATGACAGGAAAGACGGAGATTTAGATGTTGTTTTTCACTTTGGATGCACCAATATCTATTTTATGGCTATTTTCTTTCAACTATTCAGTACAGTGAAATAGATGTAAGATCCATTCAAAATTGAATTCAGCAAACTTAATTAACCACCTACTACTATACTATGCCAAATTCTATTAATTAAAATAGCAAACATAAATATTTTACATTTATGTATCTAAATAACTGGAAAATAATGCAAAAAAATCATACGAGACAGAAAAAGTATATACTAGAGTCAACATATATGAAGGACTATGATAGCAGAGAGAGATTAATTTAAGCTAAAGAGAATCAGGAAAGCTTTCTCAGAGTATGTGGCTTTCTTTGACGAGGGCCCAAAAGGAGCTGAGAATTGGGTAGGCAGAGATGGATGGGAAAGGGATTTCCATGAAGAGGAACAGCGGCATGAGGGCAGGCATGGGGGTGGCAAAGAGCAATGACCTCTACAGAGACATGAATTATAGCACATTGTGCAGTGAGTCTGTTATTCATGACAAACAGGCTTTGTTAAGGATGGAAAATGAATGCCTATTATGAGACGTATTTTTGTGTCTTCTTTTTAGTCATGTTAACTGATGTATAATTTACATACGGTAACATTTCCCCTAATATACTTATTTGCACATTGCAAATATTCAACATATATTAACTAGGGGGATGAATGGTTTGCCATCAACATGGTATTATTTGATGTTATAAACTGACTCTTTTTTCCACAAGATCTGTTGGTAAGCCATTAAATTGACGTGGTAGATAATATTAATGTTTATCTTGATAGTTGTCTGACTTTCAAAGGTCCCTTGACCGACCTCACTAACTCTCTATCTCTTCATTTATAAATGTCTGCATGTATGTCAACTCTCTCTCCAGACTGTCTCAGGACATTTGGTTTGAAAATAGTTGATAAGATTTGGATATTTGTCCTCCCCAAATTTCATGTGAAATGTGATCCACCAAGGTTGGAGATGAGGCCTGGTGGGAGGTTCTTTTTATCACGGGCGTGGATCCTTCATTAATGGCTTGGCACATGCCTTATGGTAATGAGTTGAGTTCTTGCTCTGTTAGTCCATGAAAGATCTGACTGTTAAGAAAAGCCTGACAGCTCCTCCTTTTCTCTTGCTTCCTTTCTTGCCATGTGACATGCCAGCTCCCCTTGTCTCCCACCATGAGTAAAAACTTCCCGAGGTCCCGACCAGAAGCAGATGTGAACACCATGCTTCCCGTGCAGCCTGCAGAACCATAAACCAGATAAACCTCTTTTCCTTATAAGTTACCCAGCCTCAGGTATTCCTTTATAGCAAAGCAAAATGGACAAACACAATAGCCATAGAAAATCCTGAACAACATGTAAGACAGGCTGTTTTATTTATTTCTCACTTTGTGATGAATAGACATTTTCTAACTAGTACTTTCCTTGAGGAAGAGATAGGGTTTCATAGGGAGACTATATTATATTAAGGAAAAAAGACAGCAGTCACATTTTACTGCCCAAAGCCCACTTTCATTCACATTCTCTCCACTTATAGGCACACATACAAAGCAGGCGTTATGTGCCCAGTTTGATAGATAGGGAAAAGAACTTTGAAGGCGAAGTGACTTATTCAAGGTCACACACACAGACACATGGGCAGCAGAGACAGGACTAGAACTCAAGTCCTTACAGTGCTCTTGAGATAGAGTTATTAGCAACAGTCACAAAACACTTTTTAATTGAGGTAAAAAAGAGTTGAAATCACCTTTTTTATGCTGCCTTTGATAAAGCTATCTGTCAGAACTCAGTGGTGGAAAACAGAAATGATTTTAGCTATTTTAAATTGAAAGGGATTTAGTACAGGGAATTCAGTGTTCATACAACTATTGGAGGGGCTGGAAGGGTAGGCTAAAGGTTGGATCCAGGAATGCCTTCCAGTACGACACTGCTGAGCCAGGCTTCAAGGGAGCTGCTCCCTCTACCCCAGTTAGAAGGTGGGGTGCCACAGGAATGGTTGAGTTCCAGAACACAACCTGGAGCTGTGAGATACAGAAACTACCAACATGCTGCTACAATTGCTTCTCTACTCACATGAAGCTTGTGGCTATACAGTAGAATTTTGCTGCAGAAAAGCACAGCATCTTCAAGACCTTGCATGCCAGCAAAAGTAGTCAAAGCTGCAGAACTCTGCCCTTTTGTCACATTTCCTCTTTTCCAGTCTTGCATAGGCACATCTAATTGTGGAAACTGCTTTGCCTCCATGACTCTAGCTGCAAGGGATTCTGGGAGATACATAGTTGGAATAAATGCCAAATGCCAATCTACTATACCTACAACCCAGAAATTTGGAAATATCAACGGTGTCTCCCAAGACAGATTAGAAATGGGATTCTTGGTCTGTGCTTTAAAGGCAGACATCACAGGCAATCTGCATTCAGGTGCCACGTGTGATTGCACAGGTTGTGCACTCCTTAGAATAGGAAAGGAATGAACTCCTCAGGTTGAGCACTAGTCTCAGAGACTATGAATAGAGTGGCCAACCCTGAAGCTACTCAATGAATAATCTATGCCAGTCTTCTCAAGAGCTGTCTCCATCAAAGCAGGTCTTGGTTATAGCTTTGACATGGAAAGAAAGCCATATATATGACTAGATTAAGGAGCTACTTAGAAATGGACACATTGTGGAGGATCCACCACCCAAGGTACTAAGGCCATGACCACAGGAGGAGGGTCGAGTGGAAGTTAAGATTGACTTGACAGCCTGATAGCCACAATACCTGCCCAGAGAAGTAGGTCAGATATTTTCATCAACATTTCTTAGAGCTTAGCATAAAAACACCAGAGAATAAAAATATCATATATTATGATCTAAGGAAGTCAAAATCAACTATGCTGTACTGAGAAGTCTTTGAACTGAATTTGCATTATGTAAAATTAGAAATAAAAACATGTTCCATCTCTCTACCCATGTGTTAAACACACACACACACACACACACACAACAAAGCTCCTTTTTATTATTTTTATTATTCTTCATTTATTTATATTTCTGAATTTTCTCTCCAGATAAACTAAGAATACTGTATTGTGTTCTAGATTTCCCACTCAATAAGAACATTGAGAAGCTGGAATATATTCAGAAGGGAGCACCAAACAGGGACAGGTCTGGACCCAATGACATGGGTGAAGCAGGTGAGAATTAGGAAACTACTATTAGCCTTGGAAGAGAAGGTAGTGGAAGAAAGATAGTCATCTTCACATATCCAAAAAGCCCTCATTTCGAAAGGCTGGGGTGTGTGTGCAGCTCCAGAGAAAGGAATCTGGAAAAATGACTAAAACTCACAGAAAGGGAGAGTTGGGCTCAGTCAGCTTAACCATTAGATCTGGCAGCAAATGAAATAAGCTACCTACGTAGGTATCCCTATGGTGAGATAGCACCTCTAATCGTGTTGATCATTTGGTCCCTTGTATCTGCTGCATAGACAGACTTGATCTGCTGCTGGACTTGAAGCAACACAAGAACATGAGTCATACAGTCTCTCCTCTGTACCCCCAACTCACCCCACAGTAGATGGCATAGGGACAGGAACTCAAATACAATCTAGATGAAAAAATGAAGAGATGAACAAGGCCAAAGGCCACAAATGACATCCTCAGAGAAAGACTGGCTTTTATGGGCCACCCCAGATATCTGGCTCTGCACGTAAGTGTCAGCAATGCTGAGAAAACTGGTGCCTAGGCCAGGGTTTTGCCAAGAGCAGGCTCAAAGTGTGGGCAAGAGAAAGAGAGACGCCCATATGGAAGCTCAGAGCCTGGCCTGAGCACAGATTCCAGGTAAAGCTGGTGGGAATGAGAGGAATTGGCAGGCTTGGCACAGACGCTATTATGCTTTCTCAGCACTCAGAAACAGTAGCAGAAAAGGCTGGGTTTTTTGGACGGGGAATAGTGACAGAATAGCTTCTAGATATAGAGGGCCTTTGTTTCCAGATCTTCCAGCATTCTCTATGTATGATCTCACTCACCCTACCTCTGCTCTGGGAAGCAGCAGGCAGGTGGCTGCTACAGAAGGCACATAGGCCTGTTTTCACAAGAGCAGGCGGAATGGCTCCTCTCTGGCAAGCAGCCGCCTTAACAGCCAAGAAAGGACTGTCTTTCAACCCCAGTGACATCATGGAATGATTTGAAACCATATCAGTCCCTTTTCTATTCTTGATCCTATGACTCATTGGTTAATATTGAAATGTATATCGCTAATCGTGAATTAGTAACCTGTGATTCAGTGTTGCACTGAATCAGTGAGGCCAAATGGATCTGTGGAACAATTGTGTGTGTGTGTCTGTGTGTGTGTGTGCTTGATCCAGCACAATGTGTGGAAATGCACCCATCTCCTACATCCACCACCCTACACCTCCACACGAAGCCACCCCTCTCACTATCTCCCCAGAAGGCCAGGACTGTCATTCTAGTTGCACTGCTACTGAAGTGCATGGTACATCTGATCTGCGAGTGAGCACTTCCTGTTACCTTATTCATAACACCCTGGAATGAAGCTGGTCCTGCCCTAGCTCCACCCCTATCACTCCATCATTTCTTGTATGCCTCTTTTATTTAGTACCTCCAGGTTTAAGGGAGGGACAGCTCCCACCTCCCATACCTGCCTGTCTGATACCCTAGGGTCCAGCTTGCAACCCTCCATTCTTACAAGTCAGTGGCCCTAGGCTGCGTATTCATGGGCTCAGATGACAAAGCTTTCTCTGTTGATTCACAGGAAGAGTATTCAGACCTTTGACTTCCTGTTTTTGATGAACCTAGTGAAAGAAAAAGCAGTGCCTTTTTAAAAATATAATTGGCCCCAAACGGTAACACATAAAAGAGAAAAATGGAAATTGCACATTGACTAAGGACTTGCCCATGAAGCCCGTCATCAGGTTGAGGTGCCAGGGACCACCCATGATGCATGGCTAATACTGCAGCAGCCATGTTTCTTGGGACACAAGACATGACCGTTTTTAGGAGAGGAAGTGAAGAAGGGTGTCTTCAACTGAAACCCCAACAGACAAAATGTGCGCAAAGTGAGTCAGTGGGATGCAAATGGACTGTGAGGAACTGAAAAGTCTAACTCCTGTTCCAGCAGATGGGGGCTTTCTCCAAGCACTAACCTACCAACCTGATGCGTCTCATTCAAAGGACTGGGGGAAGACCTCACCCACATTCAAAATTGGCCAGAGGATGGAAATGCAAAATGCAGTCCCCCATCATAACTCTGGGCTGAAATAGCTGTTGTCTATGCAACATCCATTGCTTGTGGAGGCAAGGTTATAGAGACCAGGGCAGCCTGTGCCCTGCATTGTGAGCATGCTGGGTAAACTGACTAGGGAGCCATAGTGAAGAGGTGTTGAGCCCTGCCCGGCCAGCAGGAAAGCTAAGGGAATCAATATCCTAGCATACCTGTTATCCATTCAAGCTCTGGTTAATAGATGTAATGGTGGCATCCAGATGGGTGTGCCTGGCCTATCAGTGCTTGCAGTGTTTTTCTTTACAGAGTTCTGGCCACCCTCAGAAATGTCACAAGTGTTCAATTAAGTGACCCCCACACATACTATATGTTCAGTAAATAATATGTTCCTTCTCTCTAGAAAGACTTTATAGCTGTTAGGAATATGGCCCTTGGCAACAACATTTTGGCTTTGCTATTTATAAACTAGGCACCCTTGTGCAAACTGTTAATAATCTAGAACTCTTTCCTTACCTTCCTAACAGGTTTGTTGTAATAAATTTACTTAATATAAATTAGACAAAGCCCAGGCTATAATAAATGCTCAATAAAAGGTAGGTAATATTTTTCTATGCCATGGCTCCTCGCATTGATGAATTGCCCCAGGCTGGGCTCAGGCTACATTATTGTACCATTTGTCTTCATGTATTGTAGTTGATTTGTATTTGTCTGCCCGTACACACTGGACTATGAATCTCGTAGTGCAGGAGCTATTTCTTGCTCATTTCTGTATTCCCAGCACATAGCATGGGGATTGGCACCTAGTGGGTATTAAAGAAATGAACATCACATAGCATATTTGGCACGCAGAGCATTGGACACATAGCCAATGTACAGCAGTGACAAGAGGATGTACCAACCCTTTTTCTTCCCAGCTGCAGGCCTTCTTTCTCTTAGTCTTAGTCTTATGAACCTGCAGAGTCCCCTTCAACTGCAAAGCTTGGGCATGGTATTTCTTGACACATGGAGGCTTGCCCCAGATATTACGAATCAGAACTATGGGGGTGGCACTGTGGAATCTGCAGTTTAACATAGACCCCGGATGAGTATGAAGCCCATGGAAGACTGAGATCCACTGACTTGGGGAAACAGCCACTGGGTTGTCCTGCATGCAGCAAGCAGAGATCGGCAGGCTGCAGGCAGCCTCTGAGACAGAAACACAGAGTTTCCTTTCCAACTTCCATGAGAACAAGAAAGCAGTGATTCTCACACCTGCAAGATGAAGGGTGGTGCCACCAGGTCTCAACAGATGACACCTGCATATAGAGATAATCACAGGATGAGCCACGTCCTCCAACACAAGATAACAGGACACTCTTTCTCAAACTCCATCAATTCTATTACACCAACAACCCATCCAGAACCCAATTCGACCTTTCTGAACCCAGGCCAGAGGCCTAAATTCCTTGCCAGTCACTCAGGGAGGAGGCAGGACCCAGCATTTACTATGCCCTACTTGGTGGCATGCTTTGTACTAAGCCATCGTTAAATGACAAAGCATGCTCAAGAAGGGTGATTTAACATCACTTGGGTTTAGTAAAACCTAAACTCCATATTCCCTCATTGGGGAAACTCTTTTATTATTTTTCTGAAGAGTACAGGAGGTTAAAATAAAAGCCTACCAGTTAATAGCTGCATTACAGGCTACGGTTCCATTAAAGCAAGGGGGATTCATACCTGACAACTAGGGGCACATTCATCTAAAACGCATCATTAAAGCCACGAGGCCTCATGCTCCATGCAGATACATCACCACAGCAACAGAGAGCAGAGAGATGCATGGAGAATAGGCAATGTGAATTTCCCAGGCTCTCATTAAGTTTTTAGCTGATTTTTATCTAAAATGTCTTGGCCTACAGCATCATGTTGGAGAGAGCCACTGACTCTGCAGAGCAGGTAACAAGAGATTCACAATGCATGTTTTCATGTGGGGCAGCCTCTGGGGGAAGTCAGCACAACATGCCCACTCAGAGATGTCCAGCAAAACATCTGTTCAGCAAAACATCTGGACAGCAGGCACCCATCAGGGCCCATAGACAAAAAGTTTATATAAATCCTTTAATCTGAACTCTTACTCAGGGCACAAATAGCCCTTTGCTCTATGCACCAAACAGCCCACTCAAGGGCAGAGTGTCCAGGGCCCAAGGCAGTACTGGGCCAACAGCACAAGCCTGAGCTTGCCTTTCTAGGGGTGCTTGTCATCCCAAGCACCATCTACCCTACAGACAGGGCTCATCATGGCCACAAAGCCCAAGCTCTCTGTCTTCCAGTGCAAGAAGGTGACATGAAACAATTGGAAATCTGGAAGGATCCAGTTGAATCCATAGCTCTAGGGACAATGGTGGGATGTGGTCATTGAGAGGGGCAGTTTTGTCAATGTCAATTCCTCAAGGGTTGGCACTCAAGTTAGGGAAATATCCAGCTTTTCTCTTTTTTAGCAGAATAGTTTTGAGCCACTTATTGTCATTTTCCCTTTCAAGAGAGGGCTAGAAAAGGAAAATGAATCCTTTTGAGCCTCCACCAACTAACCCTGAAAAAGGATGGGAAGGAAAGATTAACACGGCCAAATGAGGCATGGGTTTTGTGAATTCACACCTCCTCTAATGGGTGCTTTTTGGGAATGAAGGCTAACAGCAGAGAAGGGTTCCTTTCTGCTTCCTCCACTAAGTGACTCCTTTGGAAGCTTCCATGATGGCACAACTCTGGCTTAGGTGTCCCTCGTTGATGTTCCTATAGCCCCCTTTCTTGATCTATATTATAATGATTATCTGATTGTCTCCCACTAAAGACTTCAGTCCATGAGGGAAAGAACTGTGTATTGTTTTGTCATTTGCACCATGTCTGGAATATAGTTTGAAAAGCAATAAATATTTGTTGGATGAAGACTTGAATAAAGATAATGACCAATATATAAACAAATACAGAACCAGAATACTTGCACATTGTACCCTATTCAGGGCTTTATTTTAAACACCTTATACCCAATTACAAACAACTGTGACAGGTAAACAGATAATAGTGTTGTTTTTAATTTACAGGTATGTAAGGCAAGCCAGGAAGAAGTTAAGAAAAGAGATAGGACAGATGTGGAGCTGAAAGGTGTGCCAAGTCTTTGCCTTCTGGGATAGGTCAGGAACATGCACAATTTCAATGTAGCCTGACCACTTGTACATGGCTTTTCACTTTTTCAAAGTGCTTTTACTTTTACTTGAAAAAGCGCTTTAAAAAAGTGAAAAGCCATGCACAAATGGCTATATTTCATCTTGTTCTATCTTCACAATAACCCTGTGAAGGAGAGCAAGCTGATACTATTATCCCTGTTTTATTTATTTACCTTATAGATAAGGTAAAGGAGGCAGAGAAGCTTGACATCACACCCCAAGACACCTAGTGAGCGGGTGGCAGAGCCAGTGTTAGAAATCCTGGGCTGGTCTTTGTTTCACCGGCCCACGGTGCTGATCTCACCCAAGCACTAGATCAAGACTGGCAGAGGCTTCTTCCAGTGGAGAAAGGAGGGATAGGGGAAGGGTGGGGAGGCAGGGGAGAGGAGGGGAGGGGAGAAAATGAGCTCTGGAGGAATAAACAGGGAAAGGGGCCTCCAGGAGGCAATAATCCACATGTCAGTCAGAAACACACTCATGAGCCAGACACTTGAGGCAGACAAGTGCCCGTGGCTGCCCCTCTTCACCTCTGACAATCTCTGCCCAGTGACTCTTTCCCATTCCCCTGACCCCCTTCCTCTCCCATCTCCCACAATTGTGAGCCAAACTTTCTCCTCTGCCTTTGAACCTCGGTTTATCTCAGTTCCTCTACACCCCCTCCAACTCCACTAAGAAAACGAGGCCATCAGTTAAGAACATTCTGTTTCCGTGGACAACTTCTTCCTTGATCTCTCATCAGCTGTCTACACAGCTGACCATGGCCTCTTGTTAAGCCTTCTCTTCTGTTAGATTTGGGAATCCGCCCTCTTCTGGCTTTCCTCCTACCTCACAGACTGCCTCTTCTCAGCCTCGTCCCTCCTCTCCTCTTCTGCCTGTTGGTATGTCAGCATTCCTCAGGGCTCCTGCTCCCCTCCATCTAGGTGGTTTCATCCGGTCTCATGAATTTTAATCTCTTTCATGATTACCAAATTTCCGTCTTCACCTGCTCTGCCCCTAAGCGGTAGGCTCCTACATCCAACTGCCTACTTACATGTCCATTTGCATACTTCAATGCATGTCAAATTTCACTTGGTCAAACACACTTTCATTTGTCCCCTAAAAACTGATCTTCCCATCTTCCTCAACTGATTCATTGGCACCACCATTCACACAAATGATCAAAATAGAAATCTTGGAGTCATCTCTTATCCCTCCCTCTTCCTCAACCCTCACATTCAATCTATTGCCAATCCTATTGGGTCTACTCCAGAAATTTGCACTTAATCAGTTTCTCTCTGTTTCAAACATTCCTGCTGTAATCCAAACTACCAACATTTCTCATTAGGACCACAAAATAGAGGCTTATGAATGGGTTCCCCATTCCTCCACAACCCCTTCCTCTGGCACACAGCAGCCAGCATGAGCTTTTAAAGTAAACAAATTGTTCCTCTACCTAGCACCTCTCAATGTCTCCCTATTGTACTTAGAAGAAATTCCAAACATCCCACCATGATCTTGAGACATACTCCATCCAGGTCTTGCCAAACTATCCAAGCTCCCCTCATCATCCCTGCACAAACTGTGCTCCAGTCACACTGGACTTCTGACAACTGACACGCAGACTTGCCTCCCCCGACAGAGACTCTGCTTACTCTTCACCCAGTCTGAAACTCTCTCCCCTGGTTCTCTGCACAGCTGCCTTCTTATCCTCTAGCTTTCTGCCTAAATGCCATTCCTCAAAAAGGCCCTCCCTCACCTCCTTTTATTAATAAAAGTTATTCTCTAATTCAGGATCGTTATAGCATACAACCTTTGTGACAGGCAACAACTTGTAGTTATTTAGTGACTCTCACAAGAGAAGTTTATATCTCACTCCTGTGATAATCCAGGGTGATTCTAAGCTGGAGAGAAAGGAACTAGGAGCATAGGGAGTTGCTCAACACAGAAAGTCTGGCACTCAGGCTGAAGGAGGCTCTGCTATCTCCACCATGTGGTCTTCAAAGCCTCCTTGAAGGTTGTCATCCCCATCCATCAGAAGGAGAGTCTAGAGGAGCATGCATGGGAATTTTAGTAAGTGGCACACGGCATTTTCAATCACACTCCATGGGCTGGAACTCAATCATATGTTGCATCCAATGGCAAAAAAGACCAGGATGTCACCCGGATGCATATGAAGAAGAAAGAAAAATGGTCTGGCAGTCTGGTGAACAGCTGCCTGGCCTCTGCCATGCTGTCCTTTTTTTTTTTTTTTGAGACGGAGTTGCGCTCTTGTTGCCCAGGCTGGAGTGCAGTGGCGTGATCCTGGCTCACAGCAACCTCCGCATCCCGGGTTCAAGCGATTCTCCTGCCTCAGCTTCCTGAGTAGCTGGGATTACAAGTGCGTGCCACCACTCCCAGCTAATATTTGTATTTTTAATAAAGACAGGGTTTCACCATGTCGGTCAGGCTAGTCTCAAACTCCTGACCTCATGATCCGCCCACCTCAGCCTCCCAAAGTGCTGGGATTACAGACCTGAGCCTGGCCCATGCTGTCCATTCCTTCTGCCCTCAGGCTTAGTAGACATGGTTTCCCTCTTTTGTTCAAGGTCAAATCTTCCCCCTCTGCTTTGAATCTCATCTCTTTCCACCTCCTCAAGGTTCTTTCTTTACCAAATTTCCCCTTTCGTTTCGACATTTTCAACTTCTTCCTTTGTACTTGGATTCTTTCCTCAAATGACATCTTTCATTTGCTAAAGCCACCAACAAATTTCATATTCCCACATCCAATGTCTTTATTTCTCTTGAACTCTGCAGGAGCTGACATTGAGAACCCCTTCTCTCTGTTTTAATTTCTCCCCCCATCTTTAGTGATAACTCTCTTTGCTGGTAATATATCACCCTTTTTTCCCCACTTCCATAAATATTTTTCCCATCCTACTTTGTGTTCTCTGTGCTTTCTTTTGCTCTTCATTCATCACCCCCTAGATTCTGCCTCTTGCCCTTGTCATCATCCCATGTGAACCTCATCTATCACCAGAGCATCAACTATCCCTTGCACTAATATGACTTCCAAATCCATATTTTTAAATAAGAACTCTCTAGCCATTATATTCAATTACCTCCACACCATCTTCACTGAGTATTCTTTAAGTATTTACACCTCACCTTTTTCCATGGAACATTGAAACAAGTCACTACATATATATATATATATATATATAAAACATATACATAATATATATAAAATATATATTATATATAAAATATATAATATATAATACATATAAAATATTTATATAATACATATAATATATAATATATATTATATAATATAAAATATATTATATATAATATATAATATAATATATAATATATAATATATATAATATATTATATAATATATATTATATATAATATATAAAATATATGTAATATATAAAATATATATAATATATATAAGATATAATATAATATCTATAATATATATATTATTATTATATATTATATATAAAATATATATAATATATATTATATATAAAATATATATAATATATATTATATATAAAATATATATAATATACATTATATATAAAATATATATAATATACATTATATATAAAATATATATAATATACATTATATATAAAATATATATAATATATATTATATATAAAATATATATAATATACAAAATATATATAAAATATATATAAAATATATTATATATAAAATATATATAATACATATTATATATAAAATATATATAATATATAAAATATATATAAAACATATATAAAATATAAAATATATATAAAATATATATAAAATATATATAATATATAAAATATATATAAAATTTATATTATATATAAAATATACAATATATAATATATAAAATATATATTATATATAAAACATATATAATACATATAATATATAACGGATATTATATATTATATATAATATATATTATAAATATAATCTATATTATATATAATATGTAAAATATATCATATATAACATATATATTATATATTATGTATGATATAAAAAATATATTATATGTAATATATAAAATATATATAATATATGTAATATATATAAAATATATATAATATATATTATATATATTATATTTTATATAATATATAAATATATTATATACAAAATATATTATATATAATATATTATCTATAAAATATATAAAATATAAATATATTATCTATAAAATAGATAATATATAAATATCTTATCTATATAATATATAATATATAAATATATTATATATATAAATATATTATATAATATATAAATATATAATATATATAAATATATTATATATTATATATAATATATAAATATATATTATATATTTATATATAATATATGATATATCTTATAATATATATATTATATATAATATATATATAATATAGAAATTATATATATAATATATATTATATATTTATATATTTATATATTATATAATTATAATATATTTATATTATATATCTTATAATATATTTATATATGATATATCTTAGAATATATTTATATATTATATATAATATATTTTTATATTATATATCTTATATATAATGTATTATATTATATATAATATATATGTATTATATATATAAATATATATATTATATATATTTATATATTATATTATATATATAATATATATATTTATATAATATATATATATATATATATATATATATAATATATATTTATATAATATATATATTATATATATATATATAATATATATATATAATATATATATAAATATATATATTTATATAATATATATATTTATATATATATAATATATTTATATATATAATATATATATTATATATATATTTATATATATAATACATAAATATATTATATATAATATAATAATATATATATTATATATATATAATATAAGTATATTATATATATAATATACTTATAATATATATATATAATATACTTATATATTATATATAATATATTTATATATTATATATATAATATATTTATATATTATATATATAATATATTTATATATTTATATATAATATAATACATTATATATAAGATATATAATATAAAAATATATTATCAGATATATAATATATAAATATATTCTAAGATATATCATATATAAATATATTCTAAGATATATAGTATATAAATATATTCTAAGATATATAATATATAAATATATAATATATAAACATATTATATATAAGATAGATATAATATGTAAACACATTATATATAAGATAGATATAATATGTAAACACATTATATATAAGATAGATATAATATGTAAACACATTATATATAAGATAGATATAATATGTAAACACATTATATATAAGATAGATATAATATGTAAACACATTATATATAAGATAGATATAATATGTAAACACATTATATATAAGATAGATATAATATGTAAACACATTATATATAAGATATACAATATATAGGATATATAATATCTAAATATGTTATATATAGGATATATAATATCTAAATATGTTATATAGGATATATAATATATAAGATATACAATATATAGGATATATAATATATAAGTTATATAATATATAGGATATATAATATGTAAGATATATAATATATAAGATATATAAGATATATAATATATAAGACATATTATATATAAGATATATAAGATATTAGACATATAATATATATGATATATAATATATAAGACATATAATATATATAAGATATATAATATATAAGATATATAATATATAAGATATATGATATATGAGATATATAATATATAATATATAAGATATATAATATATAATATATAAGATATATATATAAAATATATAAGATATATGTAATATGTATAAGATGTATATAAAATATATATAATATATATAAAATAGATATATATAAAATATATATGTAAAATATATATAATATATAATATGGTATATATGTAAATATATATAATATATTAAATATTATATATATTTTGATGAAGGATTAAAATATCAAAAGGAAGATATAGCGAAGAAAATCATAAAGTCACAGGAGCCCATGTAACCCTAAACAGTTGAATTATTCAGCTTCATATCAGCCAGTTCAAAGGGAAATATGATAGTTACTAGATTTACTAAATCTAAATAAAAAGCAAACTAAATATTTATACTCTTTAGATCCTAAAAAATTTCTTGCAGGGAACCTGGCTCTGTAATATTTTGGATATTTGGGAGGAAGTTTTGGACTTCATCCCTACCCTAGAATCAACAACAGGTTGCACATAGATGTGGTTTCAAATCTTCTTCTATAAAGCTGAGACATAATGCCAAGGCATAACACAATAAAGCGAGTGTTTAAGAGTCCAAAACAATACAACTCTACTATGCAACTATTTGACGGTCTGGCTTGTTTGCAAGTGAAGATATGAACATTTAAAGAAATATATTTGCTGCAAATTATTAAAAAATATCTTCCTATATTTATTGTTTCTCACAACCAAGTTATTCATAGGATCGGATAATAAAAGCTTCTCTGTTTCAGTATTTGGTCCACATCCTAAAATGTAGAGAGCAAGTGGTGTTAATAATTAAGGCATAGATGCATAGGTCTTGACAATAGCCAAGATGTTGTCCTCTTAAAAAAATGTAGAAACTTAACCAAGATAGTCTCTATGGAATCTGCTTCTGAATATCCCTCAGACATTTCAAACTCATCTTGTCCAAAACTCAATTCACCATCATTTCCCTTGAACTTTCACATCCTCCTGTTATCTCAAGACACAGACGGAAAGAAAACACTTTCAGCACAGACACTTGATAAGGGAAATACACAAAGTATATAAAGAACTCCTATAACTCAATAATAAAAAGAAAATCAACCAAATAAAATAGGCAAAAGATTTGAAAAGACATTTTCCTAAAAGAGGAACCACAAATAGAGTCATCATGGAACCCTTCTCCCAAAGTGGGTCCTGCCAAACAGTAGTTCAAGAAGGGCCTCAAGGTCAAAGGCAAGGAATTTGAACTTTACCCAAAAATCACTGAATGATTTTAAGCAGGGACCAATATGCTCAGCTTTTAAATTTAGCAAGATCACTCTGGATGTTAGTAAACATTGTAATACATTAAAAATAGAAATGGTTCTATGGTCAAAGATATTTGGAGAACCTAAACCATCCATCAGGAAGCTGTGTTGCAGGAGTCCTCAAGGACACTCTGCGGAGTGAAGCTCTGTCACTGTTGATTGACTGTGGTGAAGAATCTTGTCCTTGACTTCCCTCTCATACTCTTCCACTCAGGTGCAGTCAGTCACTCCATCTCGCAGGGTAGAGGGAGATCTCTCTAGTGCAAATCTCATCACTTCACTCCCTTGACTAAAATCCCTCCATAATTCTCCACAGAAAATAGGATCAAGTTCAAGTTCCTTACTGTAACTCACAAGGCCCTTTCTAACTTGGCTACTGCCATTCCTCAACAGGTCCCCGAACCCCGGATTAGAAAAGCTGCTTGTCCTTTCTCAGAGGGATGCTTCAGCAATCTGTGCCTTTGCACGCAATGTCCCTTCTTTATTTTCCTTCCCAGCCCCCTTGCCATTCATCTTCTAATCCCACTCTTGCTTCAAAGCCATTCAAATGCCCCAGACAGTCTGACTTCCTTGGAGACTTTGTAGGCAAGTTTCCATGCCCCAGCCCTCCTCCTCCCTCCATCTACACCCCCTGCTGCGGGGTGCTGTCACCGCTGGTGTGTTTGTTCATCTCCCTGATGGGAGTAGGTGCTCCCTGAGATCAGGGCTGTGCTGTCGGTTCTATTCATCTCAGCATCCCACACACCGAGCACAAAAAATGCCCACTGGCCATCCTGTTCACTCCTGCTTGTCTTTCAGACTCACTGCAAACTCACATCCTCAGGGAGCCTTCTTTAACCTCACCCTACTGGGTCACAGTCTTCTATCATGAGCTTTCCCACTTCCGTTCAATTTTCCTCAACACTCTTGTCATCTCTCATCACAGCTTAATTATTTAGCAGTGTGATTACTTCACTGCAAGTCTCTCCATGAGGTAGGGATCACATCCGTTGTGCTCCCCGTGTTAGAGCAGCACTTGGCACAGAGCTAATATTCCATCATTATGAACAAAGGAGTGGATGGGAAAGCAGATGTGAATCTACAGTAGTGCCTGCCTGGGATAGAAGAGGCCAAGGGTTTTTTGTTGTTGTTGTTGTTTTAATTCAAGAGGGCACGTGTGGTGGTCACCTACAATCTGATAAAGGGTGAAGAAATCAAGAAACAGAAATCCTACCGATCAGGTTTCGATGTTTGTCCTGTCAAAATCTCATGTTGAAATGTGAGCTCCATGTTGGAGGAGGGGCCTGGTGGGAGGTGACTGGATCATGGGAGTGAATGCCTCATGAATGGTTTAGCACCATACCCTCGGTGATACGTGAGTTCTCAGTTAGTTCACGTGAAATCTGATTGTTTAAGTCTGGGACCTCCCCATTTTCTCTCTCTTGCTCCCACTCTCGCCATTTGAAGCACCTGCTCCCTACTTCACCTCTGCCATGATTGGAAGTTTCCTGAGACCCTCACCAGAAGCAGATGCTGCAGCCATGCTTGTACAGCCTAAAAAACTGTGAGCCAATTAAACCTCTATTCTCTATAAACTACCCAGACTCAGATATTTCTTTATGGCAACAGAAAAACTGATTGATACACCTACCTATAAAAATCATACCAAGATGCTCCTGTTTGGAGCCGATCATTGTGGTGCATGCCTGTAATCCCAGCTACTCAGGATGCTGAGGCAGGAGAATCACTTGAAACCAGGAGGTGGAGGTTGCAATGAGCCAAGATCATGCCACATAATTCCAGCCCGGGTGACAGAGCAAGATTCTGGGAAAAAAAAAAAAGAGAGAGATGCTCTTGTCTGGAGAGAAGGGGAAAGGGGATGTGGTGACATACAGAGAGTTTCTCTTTCTCTGTCCCTTTCCCATGTCCATGACTGAGTGCAAGCAGATGGAGGAGAAGAATACGACATGCTGAGTTTGTCAATGAAGGAGTCAGGCTGACTCAGAGATGAAACCTCTGTGTACTTTTTCCCCTGGTTCCCCAGTGGTGTTTAATTACCATCATTATTAGTTTATCACAGTAATTCTCTTTTAAAATCATATAGTGCTAAAAATAGTGTTTCATAAATGTGTGAAAATTGAATCTAGAAATTATTTACCAGGTTCTACATCCTCCCCAGAACTCCTCATCAATGAAAATTGATTTGAAGCTGAATTTTTTACAAATCCATTGCCCAGTCACCAACCAGTCCATGGAAATAGAATAAGCAGAAGGTCCTCCCTCTTTCCTAATAGCACTCAAAACTCCCTTTCCCCAGCTCCTTTGATCTGAAAATCTTTATCTTAAAGCACTTTATACACAGTCATTAATTTTCACCGCACTCCTGCTAAGAAGATTCTATTATTCCATTAAACCATAGAGTAAACCAAGAAGCCAAATTAAGTGATTTGCCCACTCAGGAAATTAGTGGCCTGACTCAGTTCAAACACAGTAGCTAAGATTTCCAAGGCCTTGCAGCCAGCTGCCACCCTGACATTTCCTAGCTCCATAGAGTGGATAAGGGCCTGGGCTTCTGTGTCAGTACAACCTGGGTTCAAGTCCTACTTCTGAAATTTCCTTGGCAAATTACTCAACTTCCTTAAATGTGTGAAAATCTGCGATAAGAACACTTGTTTCATAAAGCTGCTATGTGGATTAAAGATGATAATGTACACAGAAGTACTTAATACATAACCTGGAACAAATAAAGAGCTATATTATTATTATTGTACACACCTGGAAGGTTATACTCTTCACCCAGCCCCCTCCCATAATCTTTTCTTCATCACATCAGAAAATGAGCAAGCCACACCCGCAGCTCTATTTACCTCTGCTATATGACACACACATTTGCAGATAAAGTCTTCTATGGGAATAATAGGACACCTGAGCACATTCTTGGAGCACTGCTACATCAGCAATTATCCAAAGACTCATTGACATATCCACCCACCCACACATCCTCCCATCCATCCATCCACCCATTCATCCATCTGCTTGACCACCCACCCATCCATCCACCCATCCATCCATCCACCCATCCATCCATCCACCCACCCATCCATCCATCCATCCATTCATTCATTCAAGCTTAGTACACATAGTAAGCATCTACCATGTGTAAGCCTGTGTTAAATACTGTGGGATATACTAAAATGATTCAGACATGGTCTCTGCCCTCAGAGCTATAAATACAATTAAAAGAAATTGTAAAACAAAATGGAATGTAAAAAGCGTTTTAAGAGAAGTTATTGAAAGTGAATGAAGGGCATTGCCACATGGAAAGAATAGTGAATTAAGAGCCAGGAGATTTTTTTTTTCAGCCCTGGTTTTAATGTTGGTCTAACATAAACCCCATCACCTCCCCAGGCTTTGGTTTCCCCAAAGTGAGGAGGCAGAAGTGGAAGATCCCAAGGGCCCTGTAACTTCTAACATTTCATTCCCTCTGCCTCTATGTAAGTCAAGGTAACATCCAAACTGAGCACTGAGTAGCAGGGTATTGCATTCCAGGAGTGGAGACTCATACAAGCAAGTTTATGAAGATAGAAAGAAATCAATATTAATGGAATGGCAAGTGGTACCATTTGAATACAGCAAATGGCAAAAGAAGGTAATGTCTTGAGAGTCAGATTCAGAATAATTTGTGAAGGGCCTTATTTTTAGGCCAGAGAAATGAAAGAATTAGTTACTATTGAGCAAGTGCTAAGGAGTCTTCTTATGTGTCTGTGCAAGGAGCCTACTTTCTCAGAGTTACCTTCTCGCTACACTTCTCACATCTCCTTACACCTGCGCACCCACAAGCAAGGGCCGGACATGGCCGAAGTCAATCACTTTGCAGAAAGTCAAAGTCCCTATTGAGAAAGGCCCCTGAAGAAGCTGAGCTGGGGTGCAGGGCCTCCCCCATATTCTCTGTAAGCCCTGTGATCACCAACACGGAGTTATGTTGGAGGGCTGTTCTCGTCTCTATTACGCCCTGTACATGGTCATATTTCCCCACCCTCGGCAAACCAAAATGAGGCGGCAGCAAGGGCGAGTAAATAGTCTGTTTAGGGGTGTGCAGGCAATGCTCCAGGTTGTGCCACCAGGCCTCACTGCCAGGCCCTCTGTGATGGGTGCTCAAGCAAGCAGGGAGAAAGGGGTGCTTTCCTGTCCCCGCTGGAATGGCCTTCCCGCCCATCTGCCTGGTAAACGCCTACTCATACTTCAAGCCTTAGCTCCAGAGTTGTCTGATCTAGAAGCCCTTCTTGACCACCCTCAAACCCTTCCCAGGCACAGTGTGCCCCTCACTCTAACCTACTCAGAATTTTCACAGCACCCATGATTCTTAATCGTATTTATTCACATATCTTTCCCCCCAAACAAGCTGCAAACAATCCCTTGGGCAGGACACTCTGTCTTAGTCATCTTTGTACTCGGTCACCTGGCCTTTACCTGACACATGGTTGTACCTCATGAGCATTTGTCAATAACAAGAGTAGCTGACTTTCGCAGAGCACTCACCCCGAGGCAGGCACCACACTGGCAGCTTCACATACACTAGTCATTCAATCCCCACAGCAACTGTTTATGTTTGGTGCTATTATCCCCACTTTATAAATGAAGAAACTGAGGCATAGATGAGCTAAGCAACTTGCCCCAAAGTGAAAGCACTACTCTCTTTTCCAAGATCTTCATCACTTTAGATAGACAGTAGGTAAAGCAATCTGAAATTGAGAAAGCGTCTAATGCCATTGCAGAACTGGGGGTTGTAAAAACGTTAGCCCAAGCTGATGCTGAAACAGTGGGAAATGTGTGGACAACACAGCATTGAATTCTGAGAATTCTTTATTTTGGAGTCAGCGTCTCACTCTGTTTCACAGACTGGAGTGCAGTGGTGCAATCACAACTCACTGCAGCACCCAGCTAACTGTTTTTATTTTTTTGTAGAGATGGGGTCTTGCTATGCCGTCCAGGCTGGTCTCGAGCTCCTGGCCTCAAGCAATCATCTCACTTCCACAGATTCTGAGAATTCTTCCTTATTCACCCCCAGTGAGGATTCACTAGTAATTTAAAGACAACACCATAATACCCAAGTCACATAGGCCAATCATTAAGCCCAGTTCATGCTTATGGAACATCTGATAAAATAAATTTTAAACTATAATCTGCTCCTCTCCCTCCCACACTAACTCTGTGGACAGAGATTCATTTCCAACAACATTTTCTCCCACTGACTCCCAGTGACCTTTCCCACCACCGTCCCTTTTCAAATACAGAGCGCGTGTAGGTAAGCCCTCCCCAGGAGGGAAGAAAGAGGCCATTAGGCACAGAGGAGATTTGCAGGGTGGAAGTACTGACTGGTTCTATCCCGCTACCCCCTCTGAAAATAGCCTCCTTGATGGCCACAAGCCCAGACATCTCATGAGAGCACCAAGTAGATTACATCCTTATTTCTTTAAAAGGAAACAGCCCACCTGGGCCTGGATTCTCCACAGAAAAACAAAAGAGAAGCAGAGAGAATCAAACTAGCTCTCTGGAGCAAAGGTGTGCAGTTTAAATGATTGCCCAACAACTGCTGCAAACCAGAACATTCTGTACGGTAGGAAGAGGCTTAATTAGCCTGAACCAAGAGTCTAAGGTCATATGATTCAGAACATTTCACAGCCTGGGTTGTGACATTAGAGGTGCTATGGGCCATCCTACCAGACCACTGTGGGGCCCCAAACTGGACAGCCTTTTGTTTTCTCCAACCGAGGCTTAATTTAAATTAAAAACATCGAGGAGTAGTGGGGAGCCTCTACCTGTCCTTTGGAAGCCACAGTTGTTTTATTTGTATGCGTATCTGTGTGTATTCTGAGAGTGTGTGTGTCTGTGGGTTTGTTGGGGTTCTATGCTCCTAATCAAAGAAAGCTTATGAAAGAGAAAAAGAACTTTAAATAGCAAAGTAGTGACATCACTTCCAAGTGTTCTGTGATGAGAAGATTGTTCCATAGCTTACGTATTCATTTATTCATTCATTCTTTCTTTCTTTCTTTCAGTCAAACTCTGAGCGAGCATCCATTTAGCCTTAGACACTGTTACAGGAAACAGACCGCGAAAGACCCACGTTCCTGCTATTAGTTCCTATCATTGCTGTAATAGATTACCACAAACCTGGTGTCTTCAAACCACAAAAATTTATTATCTTGCAGATCAGAGTGTCAGAAGTCAAAACTGGGTCTCACTGGGTGAAAATCAAGGTGTCAGCAGGGCTGGCCTCCTTCTGGAGACTTCAAGGAAAACCCATTTTCTTGCCTTTTCCGGCTTTTAGAGGCCACAGACAATCCTTGTTCATGGGCCCTTCCCCTATATTCAAAGCCAGCAGTGTCAGACCGGGTCTTTCTCATACTACCAGCTCTCTCTCATACTAGCAGCTCTCTGGTTCTCTACTCTTCTGTTCTCTCTTCCATTGTTTAGGATTCCTGTAATTACATTGAGCCTACCCAGATCACCCAGGAAATCCCGCCCCCGTCAAGATCCTTAACTTGATCACATCTGCAAAGTCTGTTTACTAGATATTGCCAAAATATGAGGTGATATATTCACAGGTTCCAGGGATTAGGACTTGGACATCTTTGGGGGAGTATTATTTTGCTTCCCACAGTCCCCATTTCAATAGTTTTTATTTTTTAGACCTGACTGAAACTGACTAACCTTCATTTTGGCCTATTGTTCCTCATTAGACTCCTTGGCTGTGCTTTCAGGGTGTGTTCACAGACATCATTTTTGTAAATTGTCCTCAGGCCTCTCCTGGTTTCCTTTTAACCATTAGCATGCACATTTATCTCCCTTGAAGTCTCCTTCCAAGACACCCTATGCAAGGAAATAATTTATTATTTAAGACACATTAGTCCAACTTTGGATTTGGAATTAAACACAAACACTAAGATGAATATTCATAGACTCTTGAAGCAATGGCCTGGCCCTTACCTTTCCCCAGAATGGGTTCTCTGGGCCAAGCCCAGAAAGGTACTTACATGGCTGGCTTCCTGCTCACAGTTGAAATGTGTCTCAGTTCTCTGCTTGCAGTGCGTCTCCAGTTTCTCCTTATTACTGGCCTGCTGAATCCCAGCAGCTTGGATCAGCCATTTTCCCTTTTGCATTCATTTCCATTTTGGGGGATGGAGTTTTACCTGGCTCTGATTTCTAATCCCTTTACCTGTGCAGTGAACAGAAGAATGCTGCCACCCCACAAAGATAACCTCATTCTAAATCCCTAGGACATGTAGATATAGTCACCATACATGGCAAACCTCAGCAGATGCGACTGAGGTTAAAGACATTGAGATGGGACAATGTCCTAGATTAAACGAGTAGGCATAATATAATCATAAGGGCCCTGGTGAGGTAAGAGGCTTTCCTGGCTGCAGAGAGCCCGAGAGAGACAACAGCGTCAGAAAGAGTTGATGTCCCAATTCTGGTCCCAAAATGTAGCAGGCTATTTGTAAGGACCAGACAGAGGTCTGCAGATGCTGGAAAGGGTGAGGAAAGAAGTCCTCCCCTAAGGCCTCCAGAGAGGAATGCAGCCCCCTCGACACCCTCAATTTAGCCCAGCAAGACCCTTGTCAGATTTCTGACCTGTGCAACTGTAAGATAATAAATACACAGTGTCTTAAACCATTAAATTGTGGTAATGTGTTACAGCAGCAATGGAAAGTTAATACAATGTGCATTCTTTTGCAGTCTATGCTGATGATTTAAGCCCTCAAAATTAATGTGATTCAGAGTCATTAGTGGACTGGCAACACCCTCCTCCAGATCATTTAGCCAGAATTCAAATAAGCCCAGGCCTAATGGGGACCCCTGCAGGACTCCATCTGAGAATGCCTTGGGTTGAAGTAGACATGACATTAATTAATCTTCTGTAGGCCTTGCGATTTCAGGGCCTGATTTTATATCTGAAGCAATCTGTATTTTCCCTCCCAGACATGACACTGGACAGGTTTTGCCTTTGTAAGGAAGATTATCTTCCCCGTCCTTCCTCCACTGATGTGGCAGTCAGTGCCCCCTCCCCACTCCATACCACCACCTCTCCCCTGATGCATGTGTGCACACACACACACACACATAGACAGACATGTGCAGAGACACATGCATACAGAGACACAAACACACACATAATCACATACATATACACTTATTTCTGTTTTGAAAATAAAGCAGTCCAGATTTTGAAAAATATTTGCTCCCTCAGTGCTCTGCTGGGGATTGCCCCAGGGTTTGCGAATTTCTTTCACCTGCTAAGTGATTTATTACTTAATAAAACACTGGGTACTTAAAGGAACAGTAGGTTGAACCAGTCAGTTTTCAAGCTTTACAGAAGAAAAGACTTAGGTTGAATTTTTTCTTTTAAGGGATACCAAGAACTTCATGGATTTTTGCCATTAAGTCTTTGAAGATGCCAGCATGTGCCAGGTGAGGGGCAGTAATCCCATAATGTACCATCATTTTGCCTGACTG
The DNA here is from genome assembly GCF_006542625.1 of Nomascus leucogenys. NCBI lineage: Eukaryota > Metazoa > Chordata > Mammalia > Primates > Hylobatidae > Nomascus > Nomascus leucogenys. The sequence goes on from NC_044385.1 coordinate 66,523,485, forward strand.
GAAGCACTTCTGGCTTCACACTTAGAGTTTTCGAGATGATCTGTTTGGTCTTCTGATTCTTGTGTTCTCAGTATTCACGCCTCTGCACTGTATTCCAGACACTATTCTGGGTGTTGGGGACGCCGGGGGTCCCTGGGTGAAAGATTAGAGTTGTAGATACAGATTTTTTTTAACTTTTATTTGCATTTATTTTATTGTGAATTTATTCCCATGCCATAGTTTTTGTTTCTTTAGTTTCTTCTGGAATATCTTTTTCTTCTGTGCAACCTCCTCTTCTGGTTTAAGAGCCGTTTGTTCCTTTTCAGTGAGGATCATTTCAATGTGTCAGGGAGTGTTCATGTATGGGCAGATCACGAGAGTTCTTAAAGTGAACAAGAAGATTTGAACCTCTTGATTTGCATGATTTTGTGGAGTTTTCTGGGTCAAATGAATCGTGAACCATTTTAACAGATCACCTCGGCTGCTTAGGGGAAGAGCAGAGGTTTTTTTTTTTTATGTGTACAAATTTATGAAGTACATGTGCAATTTTGTTACATGTATAGATTGTACCGTGGTCAAATCAGGGCTTTTGGGGTATCCAAATAACATACATGGTACCCATTAACCAATGAAGATACGGATTTGAAAGTCATTGACCATGATTAGCATTAAAAGCCATTGGAATACAGCATCACCCTGGGGTGTGTGTAGGCAGAGAAGAGAAGGGGAATCTAGCCCAGAACCCAGAGCATGACAAAACTTAAAGGTCCAGCAGAGGGGAAGGAATTAAGAACAGAGGATGCTTTCATGGTAGGAGGAAAACCAGCAGAGTGGGGCATACCATGCAAGCCACAAAAGAAAGTGTTTCAAGGAGAGAGAATACTTAGTTAGTGGTGCCAAATGCTGGCAGAGGTCAAGCATGGAAAGGACTGATTGGTGATCACTGGTCTTGATGACACTAAGGTGATGTTGACATGAGCAATTGGAAGAGATGGCAACCCATTTGGAATGGTTGAGGACAAAACCTGGAAAAAAGGAGTAGAGACCATGGCTTCAATAAATTTTCAATTAGTTGCTACAAAGAGCAGCAGATGCAAGTAGTAGCTGGAGGTGGAGGTGGGGTCATAGGGAGGAATTTCTTAAGTGGGAACACTAGTGCTAAGGATAATAATACAGTGGAGAGACAGACATGGTGAGGCAGCAAGTAAAATGGATAATTGCAAGGAGGAAAACCAGGACATAGTGAGAAGGAAGGGACCCAAAGCACAGGGAGAAAAGGCTGACTTGGGTAAAAGCAGAAAGTTCACCCACGGAACCAGAAGGCAGGGCAGTGAAGATGTGAGCACAGAAGCAGGTGTGTTGGCAGATTTGGCAGGGAGAAGATGAGGGATTTCCTATCTAATTAACTCTGTGTTCTCAAAGAAGTATGAAGCAAGGTCATCATCTGCCTTTTGAATATCTTCAGCATCTGAGCTAGTACAAATGTTGCTGCCTTGTCAGCTAAGGTGATACCTCGGATCCTGGTGCAGGATCTGGTGTACACACTGATTACTTATCAAGAAAATCACTTATCCTGTTGATGCATGCACTTCTCAACTTTGAGATGGTAACGACAACTATCGTATTAATCAGACACAGAAGGAGTCCCTCTTGAAATTTCTGCTCCAGGAAATATGGCTAACTAGAGATCCAGAGATACCTGAAACACTGAATACCTTTAAAATACGTTTTGATACGTATGGCAGAGCTGGCAGGAAGTAAGGACAATTCTGAGAGGCTGGAAACAGTGAGAAGATATGAGTGCAGGGAGGTAAGCTACAATTGGAGCTAGCGCTGTCCTGTGTTCTCTGAAGACCACTAGATACCTCGAGCCTGGGTTTTAACTGGCTCTGTGCCTAAAAGACAGGAGACAATGCCTCAGCTAGAGATGAAAACTCAGACTGAACCCTGGCAATAAACAAACAAACAGGACCTCCGAAGGGAAACGCTCTCAATAAGTGAACTTAAAAAATAAAATCTACCAAAGAAGAAGCTGGATATAAGTCTGTCTCGTTCTTGGCCCTTGATGGAGGGTAACATCAGTAGGAAAAACATCTCCTCAGAGAATATCTATCCATAAGCCTACACTTAAGAGGTTTGGGGGCTGGAATTCATTCCAAAAATGCAAGACAAACATGTAGTTAAAAAGGAATAGACTTCAACCCATGTCTCAGAAAATTGCTGCAATAAAGTTCCAAGTAACTGGTGTTTACAGAGACAGAGACAGAGAGATCCCAAAACACGAAAGAAAACAAGTCACCATGAGAAGGATCAATAGAACCAACAAATTGCAAAACCAGACCATATAAGAATACAGGAACAGGATTATCAGATGAGAATGTAAGATATGTTTGTTTGATGTGTTTAAAAACTGAAAGGTGGCGGCTGGTCCAATTGAGTGCGGTGGTGTTTACGACTAATCGATTACAACCATTTGCAAATGTCTTTGTTCTTTCTCCACTCCCACTGCTTCACTCGATTAGCCTTAAACAAAACAAAAATAAAATAAAACACGAAGGTAAGAGGTGGCAAGATTAAAAAGTTCTAGAGGTCTGCTGGACAACATTGTGCTTATAGTTAACAATACACTGTACCCTAAAAATGTGTTGAGGATAATTAATTTCATGTTTTTATAACAATGAAAAAGAAACATCGTATAGAAAAGTTGGCAGAGAAAAAAGAAACTACCAAATACAATCAGACAGATTTTGATAAAAAGATCAGTTAGAAATTTGAGAAACAAAAGCTAAAGTAACTAGTCAGAACTACAGAGAAAATTTGTAAAGTCAAAAATCAAGCTGAAGAAATTACCCAAAATGGGCTGGGTGGGGTGGCTCATGCCTGTAATCCCAGTACTTTGGGAGGTCAAGGCAGGTGGATCACCTGAGGTCAGGAGTTCAAACCAGCCTGATCAACATGGTGAAACCCCGTCTCTACTAAAAATACAAAAATTAGCCAGGCGTGGTAGTAGGCACCTGTAATCCCAGCTATTCTTGAGGCTCAGGCAGGAGAATCACTGCAGTGAGCCAAGATTGCACCATTGCACTCCAACCTGGGTGAGAGAGCAAGACTCTGTCTCAAAAAAAAAAAAGAAAAGAAATGACCAAATATGCAAAATGTATACAGTGACAAAAAGATAAAAAATACTAAGGAGAGGTTAAAAGGCAAGGAGGATTGAGGGGAAAGTTCTAACATACATCTAAAGGGAGCACCACAGGAAATAATGGTGAGAATGGGGAAGGTGAGACAAAGAGATCATGAATGAGACCTTCCAGAGCTGATTAATGACAATAATCCTCGGATTCATAAAGCCCAATGAACATCAACATTCCTAATGAAATCCTCACCCATACACACCCAATGAGAATACAGAATCACAAAAGACAAAGAAGTACTCAGAGAAAAAGACAGATAACTTACAAAGAATATTAGCTCAACAGCTAATTCATGAACAGCAACAACACTGAGAGAAAATCATTGTCAACCCAGAAAAACTCTCCTTCAAATATGAGGATGAAATTAACACATTTTTTCAAATAAGAAAAACCTGAGAGATTTTTACCAACAAACACTCAGTAAAGGAACTTCTAAAGGATGAATTTCAGGAAGAAGAAAATGACCTCAAAAGGAATTAAATGGTTCTCAAGAAGAAATCAGAAGTAAAGAAAATAATAAACATGCGAGTAAATATTTTAAGGTACAACTAATACTAAATGTGATATCCAATTTGTGAAGTTAAAAAAAGAGATAGAAATAAAATACTAAACAAAAATAGCGTATGAGTCACAAACAGGAAATTGGGCAACTTATCTCACCCTAGGAGTGACAGTTCTCTACCACCATAAATGTAAAGTAGCAGTCATTTTCAAAATGATCTCTGGAATCTATTTGTTTCTACCTCAGATCAATTTTTGATATCTTGCTCAAAGCGTTAATGGTTGCATTTTCTATGAGCCAAATTTCCTAATGGTGGCACTTGGGTACAAACCCAAAGCATTTAAGTAGCTCAACCAAGTGCAACACATCCAAAAACTCCTAGATTTTTGCTTTTTCCATTTCCATCTCCATTTAATTTTGAAGAGTGATGAGATAACTGCAATGACAGCAATCTAAGTGGTTGTATATTTTGTCTAAAATGCCCTGAAATCATTCTGAGATATTATGTAAATACTCACATCTGCTCATTACGTCTTTATGGGGGGAGGCTCCACAGTCCTCCTGCCAGTGCTGTTTCTTAAGATGAGATCATTAGAAAAGGATTAGTGGTGTAATGTCTGCAGGGCTCAAACAATAATTTGAGACTTTCAGATGTGCACAAGGTAATTTTAAATAAATTCCAGGGTTTTTCTGATGATAGCCCTCAGTTCAATCATAGCTGCCTTTAAAGAAATGCTAATTGGATGAGGTAATATTTAATGCAAAACTTGATGCATGCCAGGCCCTCAATAAATATAGCTATCATTATTCTTAGTATAATTTCTGGGTATAAATAAAACAAACACAGAAAGTGTAGCACCATGACGGACTTTAGAAGTCTTGGTTCCCAGCAGTGATTTATAAATTTCCAAGGCCACAAAATGGAGAGGACAGAGAGAGACTTAGATATCACTATATTTGATTTCTGGGGATTGCTGATTCATTGAGTCAACAAATATTTAGAGAGCACTTATGCTGGGCAATGATGACACAATAATATACAAGATGTGATCCCTCCTCTAAAGGAATTCACAGTTAACTAGTAAAACTGTGCCAGGCCCTGGACACAGAGATGAACAAGGTATGTGTCTTCGGTATCTCACCGTCTGTTAGAGAACACAGATAAATTTTAAACCCGTAAATTACAAAACATCACTGTTGTAAAAGGGTCATAGACAAAGCATTGGAGGGTGCAAGAGACAGGATAGCTAATCCAGATTAATGGTGTTGTGGAAAATTTTAAAAGGAGTTGACATTTGAAACTGGACTTGGAAGATGAATAGAAAATAAAAAGAAACGAAGGAGCATCCTGGACAGAGGGGATAATGCCTCTAGAGCCACAAAATGGGATGCCAGCTTTGAGGAATGGCGAGCAGTTCTGCTGGCTTGATTGTCGAGTATGTAGGTGAAAACTGGCAAAAGTATGGGCTGGACAACTAGATTGGACTCAGTCTGGGACAAATCTTGCAAACTTTACAAAGAATTTACACCTTATCCTGGAGCAGCAGGGGTCAACATGAAATTGGAAGCAAGAGATGGCTATATTGAATCTTAAAAAAACATAATAATTTCAGGAAGATGGTGTTAAAGTCACCCCAGAGATGAAAGAGAGAAATGGTCAGAAGAGAAAAAAAAAAAAAAAAAACACAGTGTAAGGGCCACAGCAATAGTCTAGACAGGACATGATAATGATATGAATCAAATCATAGCAGTGAGAATGTTACCAGACATATGGGGAGAAATTTGACAAGACAGGCAACAAATTGAATGTGGTAGGAGAGAAAGAAGAGAAAGCAAAGATGGTGAAGGATTATCTAACTTGAGAAACTGAGTGAGCCAGTTTCACTACTTTCTGAGAGAAAATGTGTAAGATATAGAACAGGTTTGGGAGAAACACGATAAATTCTATTTAGCAAATTTTACCTTTGAGATGCTTGTGCTATCTCAATAGGGAGGATGTATCTGGTAGGCAATTCAAACTATGGGGGTGATGTTTTGGGGACACAAGAATTTGGAAGAGCGATAGTTGAAACTATCTGGGAGTTTGAGGATGTCATCCGATAAATTCAAGATTTAAAACCAACCATAAAACAAAATATAGGAAGGAGACCGAAGGGACCCAAAGATCTGTTCAGAGCAATCCTGTAGGATCAATCACTCAGGACAACCCACGAGGCACTGCGCCCTGCGTCAATCACTGTGGAGGAGGACAATAGACACGCAAAGCCTCCCACATTTTCCTCACCTCTCCTCTAAGCAGAAAATGCTGAGGCTACATTGCTATTGCTTTTCTGCTACTACCTCTCTTAAGCCATGACAAGCTACAAACTCACTGTCAGGATTCTTGAACTTTTCTTTACATCCTTTAACTGACTAGAAGTCTTTGAGATAAAAAGGAGATAACGCAAAATACATAGATAGTAAGTTGGTTCACCAAGAAGCCACAGAGCAACAAACCCAACCCAGGACTAAAAGCTCATGGCTTCTCTTTGTGAGAGTGGCCTACCTTTGATCCCACCTTCCCCCTTCAAGGTATATGTCCGTGCGCTAGAATATCCATCACAACACTCCCACATTGACCTGCCTAAAGAACATGCTATGGAAAGATGACCTACATCCATTTTTACTATCTCCCCACAGCACAGTTTCCTTCCTCATGACTTCCATAACATCTGCTGTGTCTTTTCCTTTGAAGACAAAAGCAGCCTTGAAAAACAATGGCATTCAAACAGCCAGGGACTGATTGATCTCTCTTTGCTCCTGGTTATAGTCTCTGCTTTACCCTATCTCTGTATTTATGCCCTTGACATATTTTAAATTCAAGGATAATAAGACAGGATCCAAGTTCATGCCCCCAAACTGCTCACATCTTCCTGGAAATGACTAGAAATCCTGACATTCCCAAGCAAGAAGTCTCCTCTCTAGCTGTTAAATGATGGTAAGTGAGAATGGCAGATAACTTTAAATTGACCATTAAAATCGTTTGCCATGCATCATCAGCACTTTTCAAACTGGAGTCTGAGGTGCCCAATGATAGGAGCCGTGGGCCAGATGACTCATGAAACCACAAGATAAAACTGTTGCTTCTCTTTAAAACTTCAGTTTTACTAGATTTGAAGGGAAATTTTGTCTTAATATTAAATAAGCACAAGTATATTAAAGCACAGGCTGCCAAGTTTGCATGGGTTTTTTTTTAAAGATAAAATATGAGACTTCAAAGAAATTTTAGACCTCTAGACAGACTGCTTCCAGCCCCCTAAATCAAAGAGCAAAGATTCTCTCTCTTCTCCCACGGGGGTACTTCAGATGCTTGGGCAAGATTCCTGCTGCCTGGAAGAATAAGATGAGTGGATAAACTCTGTCAGTCTGACAAAATAAAAGTGTCTGGAGGATAAAAATAGATACTGTCTAGAATGAGAATATACAGAACTAATATGGATACTGATTTCAAGATGAGAGGGTAGACCTAGAATCCTAAACCAGGGAAGCCTGGCTCACTCATTTCCTTCATAGCCTTGGAGAAGACTCGGAATTTCCCTGAGTCTCAGTTTCCTCACCAGTAAAATGGAGTTGTACTAGGAGAAAAGTCACAAGTGATTTACAATTTTTGAATAGTTTCCAACATTTAAAACTCAGTAGATTTCAAATAAAAACCTAAATTGTTGTCTTCTCCTAAAAAATTAAAATATCTCATCCCTGAGCCTATCACCTTCCTACATGGCAACTGTTTGTTGCAGTGGAGACGAGTTGTTCTTTACATAGGACACGGGTCCCTACCACGTCCTGATTGGGAGCTTATCGGAGCCCCCGGCTCACCTCAAACATTGACCTGCTCTGGCTGACTCTATAGAGACCTACTGTGCCCATCCAACCCAGTAGCTCCTAGCTACATGGGGCTACTTACATTTAAAATTAAATTAATTAAAATTAAATAAACTTTAAAATTCAGTTCTTCAGTCACACTAGCCAATTTCAAGTGCTCAAGGGTCACAGGCAGCTGGCGGCCACTGCACAGGACACAGCTTTAGAATGTTTTCATTGCCACAGAAAGTTCCATTAGACAGGGCTGCGTACACATTCGAATATATGACTCCAGACTAGGTGACATTTCGGATCTCTCAGCCCTGATATCCTAGATTCTTTATGGGGCATCGCAGCCACTGCGCAAGTGTCCCTTTAAAAAATCTTTCCTTCTCCATCTGTTGCCATAGTTGGAGATGATGTCTAAGGGCACAAAGAGGACTTGTGGCTTCCACTGTGGGCAAGGAAAGACAAGCATGTTGACTTGTCTTTGGGGCCAGCTTGATGGGGACAGCTGGAAGCGGCAGAGGTTTGAGATTCCACAGGCAGAAGTCCTCAGCTCCTCCCCTCCCCGCAGCCTCAATCAGCTCAGCTAAGAGTGGCAGTTCCCATTCTCCTCTTAAGGAAAGGGTAATTAAGACAGATATGAAATAGTAGCCATTCCAGAGGTGTTCCCCTGAAGAAGAATTAGGCAAATCTAAAAGCTATTAGCTATAGACACAACATAATTGAATACACAATGGAAAGTTTGCCCCCAGCACAGAGACTGGCCTCAGAGACACCCAGTAAGGAGAGCTGTAGGTGTGAGCAGCACTTCAGCTGTACTAATGTATAATTACAAATGAGCCAGATTCCTCCATCTTTTTCATTACAGCCAGCCCCTCCGGGAGCACTTTCAGGCAACACTTAGTTAGCAGTTAATAAGCCACTGCATGTGCCAGGCAGCAGCCAAATTGCATTTTCCCCAACACTTTCATTCACACTGGCCTTCCCCCATTGGATCAGCAAACATGAGATTATCCTGCTCCCTTTTACAAGGACTCTAGAATTTGAATTCAGGAAGTAGCAGACCCACTGTTTTGGAGATAGGGGTTTGGCGATTTGACACTCTTTAAGACCCTACCCAAGGAAGGAGGAACAGCAGTGCCTCTCAAACTAGCCCGTAGCTTATGAAAAAATCCTAACACCTGACATCACCCCAGCCCAATAAGGTCAGAATCCCGGGAGTGGGGCCTAGGAATTTGAATGTTTTTAAGATATTTGTATTTAAAAATGTTTTAAAATTTAAAAGAGAATTCTGAAATATACCAGGATTGAGAACCGCTGGCTTTTATCATCTGGGGGCCACTCGACCACACCACCCCAATCCCACTGTTAGACGTGCAGAGAGATCAGGACTCTTCCTTGCCTTGGCCTCTTCTTTGTCAGATGGATGATCACACCCCTGACAGGCCGTGCAGTGGTCAAGGACAGCCAATTTATGTGGAGAGATTAAGCACCGAAGACTCCAGGTACCAAGAGCCCAAAACCTGCTCTGCCTCTAGCCCAAGATCCAAGAGAAGTTCTACCCCACTCTTTCCTGGTTCTCTGGATCCTGAGCGTGGGAGGGAGAGTGGGAGACTTCCCTATAGGAATTGGATTGTGCCCTGAGTAGATGGGTCGGGAAGAAATGAGAGAGGGGTAATGAGAGACATCCAAGAAGTTTTAGGAGGCGAAAATAAAATAATTAGCCATGCAGCTGCTAAGCCATGAAGTGGAGAGTGAAGAAGAAAGGAACAGCAGTGAGCAAAGTGAGACGTGAGCAGGCACAAGTGTGGCAGCCAGGAATGGCGACAGCTGCCCATTTTTGTGTGTGTGCCACCCAGATTAAGCACGTGTCCTCACATGTCCAGTGTGAGGCCTGACAGGCACAGATGTCAGATGAAAATATGAGCACCCGGGCTTGCCTTAACACTAGTAGGGCAGGCCTCCACAAGAAACCCCCATCAATTTCTAGACTGTTTTTGCCAAACCCAGTAAATCAGTCTGGGTCCCACTGCCTGGCGTCATCCCTGCATATCTAAAAAAGCAGTGAAATATGGGACATCTAGAATTACGAGCTCCTTCACACAGGGGCTGGCTCGGTGGCCTCGGCTGTACAGCTGTCCTCTCCTGACCCGGGCTTAATCTCTCCCTAATGAATTTTCTTTCTTGATATTCAAGCAGATGGCTCCACAGGAGAGTGAACGCATTCCCAAATCTTACAGCATGACTCTGTACACACGGGAAAATGTAGGTTGTGTTTTGGTTTTTGCTTTTTTCCTTAAGAGGTGCAATGAACACAATAATGTCTTTGAGGCTTTCAATGCCTAACCAAAACCAGCCAGGCTTTCCCTGGGATCTGGCTCTCATGGTGTTCTTAGTGGCACTGGCAATACACTGACTGTTCTGCCAATCCTGAGACATTTGAGAGCTTCACCTAAAGAGTGGACTGTGCGGGTCCTTCCTCCTGATCCCAGGGGCTTCTGCATGAAACTTTATGCCTCTCACAGGTCCTCAGACAGAAGCAGGGAGCCTGGGATCTCTTTCTTGACATTTTAACTTTGTTGCCCTGGGAGAGGAAGGGAATCAAATACCGCATCTAATCTGTATAGTTACCACATGAGGTTGACCTACTCAGGGATTTTTTTTTTTTTTTTTTTTTTTTTTTGAGACAGAGTCTCCCTCTGTCGCCCAGGCTGGAGTGCAGTGGCGTGATCTTGGATCACTGCAAGCTCCGCCTCCCAGGTTCACGCCATTCTCCTGCCTCAGCCTCCCAAGTAGCTGGGACTACAGGAATCCACCACCACACTTGGCTAATTTTTTTGTATTTTTGGTAGAGATGGGGTTTCACCGTGTTAGCCAGGATAGTCTCGATCTCCTGACCTCGTGATCTGCCCACCTCAGACTCCCAGAGTGCTGAGATTACAGGCATGAGCCACCGCGCCCGGCCTCAGGGATGCTTTTTAAAGTCAAGTCTCCGGGCAGAAGGAAAAAGGCTTGGGTTCAATACAAAATGTTCTACCAATGCTGAAATGTCAGTAAAGCACTAGATGGGGGTGAGGCATATATAGGCCCATTCCCTAAAGACCAGGCTCACAGACTCAGAAAAGATGGGAAGAAACCTCAGAGATGATCCGTTCGCATGGTTCTCAAGCCTGGCTGCATATGAGAACCACCAGGAGAGTTTTCTAAGCAAGTTAATCCAATTCCCATTCCAGAGGTAGAAGTGCAGGCATGGGATCCTGGCGTAATCATTTTCTTAGTCCCCCAGATTATGCAGTTCTGGCCCTTAGGGGCTCTCGAGTGTGGCAGAAATGAGACTGAAACCCTAGCTCCCTCCTCCAGGGTGACCCAAACTTGACTAAGCCCATGAATCACCAGAGGCGATTCTGTAAACAGGCGGATTAAAAATCAGAAGCTCTGGGGTGGGCCTGAGATTCTGCATTTCTAAATGACTTCCAGGTGAAGCGGATGTTGCTGCCGGCCCTCAGACCACACTTCGAGGTATCAGGTCCTGGCATCTAGTCCTATAAATAGATGAGTCACATGCCTATTGGCCTTCAGTCTTTCTAACATCAAGACTAGAGAGCCAATGTGGCAGAGAGGTTAGATGGGGAGGAGCCATGTTTTTCACCTTGATTTTGGAACTTAATTGCTGTGCAATCTTGAGCAAGTCACTTAACCTCTCTGATCTTTAATTTCCTCAGATGTTAAAATAGAGAGAAAACTAATACATACACAAAGTTGTAAGGCTGATCAGATGGGATGTGAAGTTGTTCTATAAACCGTAAACTACTACAAGGTTTAAGAGTTTATTATAAGATTGGCCTTTGAAAGATACCATCTTAGCCTTTAAAACGTTGGTCATTTATACGTGCACACACTTTTTATAGTCCTGTATTTCTCCTAATTGTAGCACATGTATATGGACACACATGCAATAGATGAGTTTTATCTCCTAAAAGGTTTAAACTCTGTGTGTGTGTGTGTGTGTGTGTGTGTGTGTGTGTGTTCTTATACCATTGCCCGGAGTGTAAGGATTTGCAAGGAAATTCTCTTTGACCAGGAGGATTAAAGAATGCAGAGCAAATGTCCAGGAGTCGCAGCCAAATTGGTAGCTTTTCTTGCTCCTTTCCACCACTGCATTAGCACACCCCTAGCCAAAACAAGATGGCACCATGCCCCGGCCAACTTGATCTCAATGTTCTCCACGGCTGTGTGTCCCCACTGGGGTAAGTATTGGAGCAATGTCTCATGTCTAGTCTAGCCAGGAAGATTGTCACTTTGGACCCTAACCCTTTCTGAGGTTTCAGCCGCTAATTCACTCGTGTCTGGCCAGCACGAGTCATGCCATCCATGTATCTTCACTCCCAAAAGAAATGACACCCTTGGCAAATTCTTGAACTATGTTTTGGAAGCCGCTGCTGAGGTTGCGCAAACACATTTGGCACAGGCTTCAGGGACCAAGCAGTTCTCTGGGTTGAATCGCAGAAACATAATGTACTTGTCCTACTTCCGAGATGGTGTCTGAGGACTTGGCTCCCTCGGCCAAGGAACTGCCTCCTCGCTGATGTCATCCTGCCACAAGAGGCGAACATCTCTGGGTTCAGCAGTTCAGAACCAGAAGTGAGAAAATTTGGGGATCCAAAGGGCATCTACCCAGGCTTAACTCCGTCGGGACAACCTAGAGAGACATGTACCCAATTGTTAACAACTAAATCATCTTAAAATAAAATGTATTGAAGTAGTTTGTGAGGAGGGATCAGGCTGCTGAAACGCCCTCAGGCGAGGGTTACTGGTCATGATGCTACCTCCATCCAGTGGGGTTTTGTGGGGCTCCAGGTGCTGCCACATGCACCCCATAGGAGCACAAGTTCCCGGATGCCCAGGAGAATATTCAACACCCAACCCTAAGGAAGAAATAATTTCCATGTAGCACTCGTGCCTCACATTCATGTCACTGCGTAATATCTCAGACATCCAGTGACTGCACTTTCCTGGCCAAATTGAGGCGGGTGCTTCTGGAGTCTAGTACATTTCTCAACTCTAGGTTATTTCTCAGCACACAAAGTACCAGGGCTGCTTCAGTCTCCTCAGAGGAGCCATTCTAGAGATGGATTTTCTTTTTTATTTTATTTTACTCTAAGTTCTGGGATACATGTGCAGAACGTGCAGGTTTGTTATATAGGTATACGTGTGCCATGATGGTTTGCTGCACCTATCAACCCAAGACGGAGCTTCTTTTACCCAGAAAAAAAAAATGAATCTTCTTTCCCATATTCATATTTTTCACCTGTAAAATCTGAAATTTTTCTTACTAGATCAGAACTCCCTAATGTCCAATGCTGCAGACCACAGAGCCACTCAGCTTTGTGACCAGAATAAAAGCCTTCATGAAATCATGAAATTTGTTCTGGTGGTCACAAGAGTCAGACACACACATCATGCAGAGATTTGTTGTGAAGTCTTAGGAAGACAGTGGAAGGTGTGGACCTTCCTTGGGGCCTCATCCTTGGCTGTCCACTGGAATCCCTTGGAAACTATTTCAGAGCTTGAATGCCTCAGCCGTTCACCAAACTATGTGAATTGGAATTTCTGAAGAGGAAGCATCAGTATTTGTGAAAGTCCCCTCCATTGATTCTAATGGATATCAGGGATTGAGAAAGCACTCTCTCATCTAATCCTCTGTTTTCCTAGATGAGAAAATTTTGTCCCAAAAAATTCAAGTACTTTACTTAAGGTCACATTGATCATTAGGGGCAGAGCTAGGACTGGAGCCTAGATATCCTAATTGCTGGGCCAAGTTTTCACTCCAGGTAAGCAGAACAATAATTTTGTAGATGTGCAGCCAGGGAAACCAATTCACAAATGGTTGAGGTGAGGCTGCTGGAACCAGACTCCCAGGGCTTGCTTGTTGAAAGAATTACTTGATGGATTGATCAGAATTCTAGTTCTGCCACCCTATTGTGGGGACGTGGCAAACCACTGAACCTTGCAAAACTTCATGTTCTTATTAATAAAATGGGGTTGGGTGGTGTTTAGGATGGGGAGGGGTAATAATAATACCTTCCTCCTCGTATTGTGAGCTTTTAATGAAATAATATGCATAAAATGCTTAGAAGAGTGCTAGGCACATAACAGATGCTCAGTAATGTGGCCTCTCATTAATATTAGTATACAGATGCACTGGTACTGGTTCTAAGGGTTTATGGCATTAATTTCTGAAGCCAGCAGCATGTCATGTGTTGGAGAGAGCAATGGGGATTGGCCTTCTAGGACACTCAGCAGTAAATAGGCATGGACTAAGACTCCAAAATCCAAGAAAACTGGGCCTTTCTTGACTTCCAAGATGATTTACTGTTCAAATTCCAATCACATTGCTTGGAATGAGGGTCTCCATCCTCCTTCCACTTGGGGCTATTTAAATACATGCAGTCTCTGTGGTCTAACAGAGAGGAGTTGAAAATGGAAACTTTGACCCTTCATCAGTCCAGACAAAACTGAATAGATTAGGGGTGTTTCCCAACCCAGGTACCCAAGTCAGATCCCAAGCTGTAACACAAGAAAAAATAACTGGGCCTAGAAAATTCCTTCCCCAGACCTCCTCCTGATTTCAGTATTTATATGATTTACCCCATCATTTCTTGCTCAACTTGATTTAAAACATCATTTTTTTTAAATGATTCTCTTCTGTTCTTCAATCTCTACCTCAACTACAAAAGAAAAGTCTCTCTTTACTCACACTCCCGACCCGGTTTAAGCCCTCCTTAACTTACGCCTGAATTATCCTCCTGAACTCTTTGCTACTGGAAGTGTGGCCTGCAGACCAGCAGCTTTGGCATCACCTGGAAACTTGCTACAAATGCAGGATCTTGAATCTCACCCTAGATCTACAGAATCAGAATCAGCATTTTAACAAGATCCTCAGATGATTCATGTGCCAGTTCAAGGTGAGAACCACTGGGCGGATTCATGTTCTCCTTCCTGGGTTCTGCCTCTTTTCTTTGTGCTGTGTGGTGTTACCTGATTCACTCCCTGAGGTACTGCTTCACGCCACTCCCAAACTCATAATCTTCAACTTTCAGTATTTAAAGTCAGGCAATGCTAAACTTCATATGTATGTAGACAGGACTTTCAGATCATAATGCATTCTCATTTAGCATTTTATCTAAGGTCACATCTAATCAGGAATTTTATGATAATACCCCAAATATCCCAAATCCAACTATGTTGAATTAGGGTTCCCCAGAGGAATAGAACCAACAGGAAACAGATGGACAGACAGACACACACATACACACACACATACATATATCCATATATGTGTGTATATATATGTATGTGTATATGTATATATTTACATATATATAGAGAGAGAGAGAGAGAAGAAGACAAGACAGAGAGAGAGAGATTTATTGTAGGAATTGGCCCACATGATTATGGTGGCCACGAAGTTTCACCATCTGCCATTTGCAAGCTGGAGAACCAGGAAAGCTAGCAGTGTAATTCAATCTAAATCCAAAGGCCTGAGGACTAGGAAAGACAATGGTGTAAGTCCCAGTCCAACTCTAAAGGGATGGGGTGGGTGCAGTGTCTCAGGGCAGGCAGGAGAAGATGGATGGCCCAGCTCAGATGAGGAGAAAATTCACCCTTCATTCACTCTTCCTTCTTTTTCTTCCATTCATGTCCTCGGCAGATTGGATGAGGCCCACCCACTCTGGGGAGTGCAATCTTCTTTACTTCTTTACTTTACCAATTCAAATGCTAACCTCTTCCAGAAACACCCTCACAGACACACCCAGAAATAATGTTGTACCAGCTATCTGGGATCCCTTAGCCCAGTCAAGATGCACATACAATTCACCATCACACCATGTATTTCAGTCTCCCAACAACCACCCTTTTTAAGCTGCCACCATTCCTTGCCTAAATTATTACAAGTCTCCTGGCTATCTCCTCCTTCCATTCTCATCCCATTATAATTCTCTTCTCACAGAATAAATTGGATTGTGCCTTTCCCCTGCTTTAAACCAGCCAGTGTCTCTCATTGGTCTTTGAATGGGAAGAAAAGCTCCTTTCCCAAGACCACATGGTCTTAAGACATCCATTCTGACCATCTGAAGAAGCTCATCTCCTCCATTCTCCTCCCCCTGCCCTCCCTCCACACTGGCCTTCCTGCTGATCCTAAAACATGGGCTTGGGCTTGCTGTTACCACTGCCTGGAGCTCCAGTGCCCCAGATCATCACATTTCTGACTTGTTTTCGTCAGTCGTCTACTCCTCCATGAAGCCTTCCTTGACTGTTGCAGCTAAAGCACCAAAAATCTAGGTATCCTACCCGTATCTCATTACTCTTTACCCAGTTGTCAGTTCTCCCCACTTTGCAGAAATTATTACTAACTGAAAATATCTTATTATTTCTTTTGGGCTGGTCTGTGCATGTTTCATCTGGTTCTCTGCACCAACATGCCAACTCTTTGAGAACATAAACTTGTATGCCTGATTCCCTCGATATCCCTACACTGAATATGTGTCTCTGGCAAGCATTAATGACCAAACATTATTTCCTCTATTTTGATCCTCACCATAATCCTGTAACCACCAGTTCAGACATTACCCTATCATTCTACTGGGCAGCCTCCAAGTATTTAACAATTTGCCCAAGTCAGTTCCTAAGTCATAACATCAGAATCCAACTCAGACCTCCTCACTCCATGCTTTTTAATTTCCTCAACATAGCACACTCCTTTTCATATCAGCTGTTAAGCCCAATACTTTAAGGCCATTAATAATTTCTACCTAATTTATTCTTTCTAATTTTAAAAAAAACTATTTCCCAATATATTCTCCCACATTGCAGCTAAGCTACGTGCTCACTTTTCCCTGGACATGCCCCATGCTCCTCTGATTCCCTTCTTTTGCTCATGCTGTGCTTATTGCCTGGAATGTTGCTCTTTCTCCTCCTCTCCCAGCCCATCTATGTATGCTGAAATCCTACCTCTTTTTAAAGTTCCATAGAATATACTACCCTCTTCATGCAGAATATATAATTCAATGCGCTGTTTATCCCTCTTGAATTCTTATAGCTCTCTACACACCCTACATCCCAGAAGCTTTGTTTTAACTTTCCTTGTTATACATCATTGTCATCTGCTTGGGCTTATAGCTCTACAATACATTTGCCATTCTCCTCTGCCCTCTCCAGAGCACATGCTCCCCACAGATTTCCATGTCTATCCAAATTCCCTGTTACATCCTTTGTACAATGCCATACACGTTTGCCGAATTCACTTGATCTACATGACTGTGCCTACAGAGCTTTTTATCTCAGAAATATTATGGAAGAGACCTATAACATCCAATGTGTGTGATGCAAATGTGGTCTTACAGATCTATGAAAGAATTGGGAAGACGTAAGGAGAGAAAAGCAAACAGAACTATCATGTGTTCCTATAAATGACTCTGAGAAGCTTCTTTTTGGGTTTCAGAAGAGGAACAAAGAACATAGATACTCATCTATTATTCCCCTCTCTGAGAAGATAAAAAATAAGATGAA
Source organism: Nomascus leucogenys (assembly GCF_006542625.1). Classification (NCBI taxonomy): domain Eukaryota; kingdom Metazoa; phylum Chordata; class Mammalia; order Primates; family Hylobatidae; genus Nomascus; species Nomascus leucogenys. The sequence goes on from NC_044385.1 coordinate 66,540,576, forward strand.
AGAGAGAGAAAGAACAACTGACCTTACATTAGCCCCATTGATTGCTGACAAATAGATTACAAGGCATGGGAATTTATTCAACTCTATGTATGCCTGAGGCTTGATTGAATAGCCACCCAAAGGTATGATGTTGGTGGCTGCCAAGCCCTGGTCACAAGAGTCAGGGCAAGTCAGAAACCATGGCAGTGGCCAAAAAGAATCCTGTGTAGTGTCATGGTGTCAGTGCATTTCTGGGCTGGAGACTGGTTTGGGCCTCAAATTGTTCCTACAGTTTCTCAGAAAGTCAATGGCCTACTTTGGTCAAAAACTTCATCCTCTTTCATTCCACCCATTCCCACCCCTTTTTTTATTTTAGGGCCTTGTCAGGTTCTCAAGACCAATAGTCAGAGATAGGTTTACTATGAAGCTAATGAAGATTAAGATTTGGAACCCCTCAGGTGCATAAGCCCTGTAGTACAGAGAATAACTAACACTTTTAAAGAATTCTAAATGAGGAGGGAAAGACAGTTTAGAAGAGGGAAGTATTCCTAAGAAAGCATTTCTGGCAAAATGGCCAAAAAGAGCTTGAAAAGAAGAGATATGAACTTCTGGGCTTCCAGTAATTTGTTACAATATCTTTACTCATTCCAAATAAATATTTATATTCCTACCTAATTTGTAATTTTGTATTATTTTTCTTAAAGATGATCCCTCCCAAAAAGTATGTAGGCTTCAGGCTCCGCAAAACCTGAACCTGTCCCTAAAATAGTGTTAACACGAAAAAAGAATGAATGACTTCACTCATTTGACAACATTTGCCAAATACCAACTCATGCTCACAGAGCACAGTGAATGTTGTTGAAGGGAAGGATGCCCAGCACTGGGGCCACACAGGCAAGCAAGGTAGATGTGGTCCTTGTGCTCAAGAACTCGTAGGACTGTCAGGACATCAGTGAGCTCATGGTAGATTCACATTCCCTATAATTCACATTCACTATAATGAGGTAAATTCCTCAGTTCAGCTCTTACAGCTTAGGAAATAGCCAGTTGACCATCCATCCAATCTGTTTTGATCCTGTGACTCACAGAAGATGTGGACATTGATCTCCACAGTGATCCTTGACCAAGCCAAAAATCATAGTTGACTGCCCACCCCAAACCCCAAACCCAAAACAGTATTTGTGCTCACTCACCTCACCAGTCTACAAAAAAGTGGCACAGACTGGTCAGGTTCATAAGACATGGGGGCCATCCAAGCCACTGGCCACCTTGGGAGGACCACCTACCAGTCAAGCTGGAAGAAGTGCCAGTTATTAGCTGCAGCAGAGCTCATCCACCCACTTAAACAATAAATAAATAAAGCATCTATTCCTGGGCTTCACTACAAAACTCAAAGGTTTTGTAGAGTTAGGGTTTAACAGGTTGGGGGAGGATAAAAATGAAATTGTTTCAAAATCACAAAAATAGCAAGGCCAGCAAGGTACACTGAGTTCCTTAGTACTACTAAAATGGGGGTGGGGGCTGCTAACTTAAATAGCAAGGCCAAGATCAGCATATTGATTCATTAATTCATTCAGCAAATATTTATTGACTACCTAGCATGTGTTAGAGCATACATCTATGAAAAAAACAGGATCGCTGTCCTCTTGATGCTGACACTCTAGCAGAAAGAGATAGACAACCAGTGACAGCTGAGAGATCAAGGAGATGGCATGTGCAGGATACAGAAGATCTGGAGTGTTGGGGCAAAGAGAGGTACGTGTTTCCTGAGAATAGGCATTTCTTTGGCTGTGCACTGACATGCATCAGAAGGGCTGCAGCAAACGCAGGAACTGGTGTTTTCAAACAGAGGTAGGTAACCCCACAACAGGAAAGGGTCGCTCAAACACAACACACATTGACACTATCACTCAGCAGGAGCTACACAGTAAACAAGTATTTTTGAAATGTAATTTTTCCAGCCAGAGAAAAGATTTCATTGATCATCATTTAAAATAGATTTTCATTTCACGTCATCTAACTAACTTAAAAGGCAACGACCATAAATTCCATTTAATAGGTGGTTCCACTGGGGAGGACCGGTGGGGCAATTGTCAATTAGGTATTGCATAAAAGGATGCAAATATCTCATAAAAGTGATGGAAGATTATATTATTGCATTAACCATGTCATTCTTGCCATGCTGTTACACACCATAGAATAATAACTAACACATTTACAAGGTGGAAATCATTCTGAATGTGCTTTTAAACTGTGTGCAAATGCAAACTGTCTTGAATCAGTTCTTAGCACCTTTGTCAGCCACTTTCTAATCCTCTATTTGCTGGGGAAAATAATTAATGGGTGAAGTATCTGATAGCATAGGTTATGGGCTTCAGCAAGATATTTTCCAATATGTGTTGTTTTACAGTCATGCCTTTGAAAGCTGGGTTGTCAAATCTGTAAAAATATAAAAGTGATTTATCCCAACCATAAAAACTTCTAATGATGCCATGCTTCAGCCCCCAATTTTTTCCCAGCTTCTAAGGTAAAGAATTTCAAAATGCCAACAGAATAATTTGGCAGGAGGGCAGGCTAGTAGAATATGAAGAAGATGTGGAAGAGTAGAAAACAGAGAGAGCCTAGGCTTGTTAACGCGGAGGGGGTCAGTCTCAAAAAGGAGAAAACGGGATGCGATATACCCAATAATTCATTCGAAACAGTAAACAGCCAAGAAGTCAGAAGCAATACTGATGACATCAGATTTTAATGTTCATTTATGAGTTATGAATACGGGAATTGGTTGATACAACTTAGCTTGTGCCTCCCCCGACCCGGGAAAAAAAAAAAAAAAAGCCTTGGTTGTCTGGAGCTCCTAGTTGAGATGCAGTTGCAGAAGGTATGCTCCAACTCAAGTCAAAAGAAATAGCTTTGTTGGGAGGGGAAGCAGAGTCACATTACATATCAAGAAGAAATATAACTCTATGGATATTCTCAAACTTCAGGGAGAGGCATTCAGGAAAGTATGTTAAAGAAAAGATAGTATAGGGATCTAGCAGTGACAAAAATCACTGTTTTTCTGGATGGAGATAGTAAACAAATAGGCAAAACGTAGTATAACAGATAAGTGCTATGAAGAAAAATAAAACAGGGAATGGGAAAAGGGAGTACTACTAAAATGAGGGGGCGGGGGTTGCTAACTTAAATTGGGTTGCTGGTGGAACCTCACTGAGAAGGCAGCATTTGAGCAGAGACCAGAAAGAGTGATCCATGCCAATATCAGAGGAAAGAGCCAAAAATCATGGTTGACTGCCATCCCCCAACCCAAAACAGTATTTGCTCACTCATCTCACCAGTCTACCAAAAAATGGGGCAGATTGGATCAGGTTCATAAGACATGGGGGCCATCCAAGCCACTGGCCACCTTGGGAGGACCACCCATCAGTATGATGTTGGTGGCTGCCAAGCCCTGGTCACAAGAGCCAGGGCAAGTCAGAAACCACAGCAGTGGCCAAAAAGAATCCTGTGTAGTGTCATGGTGTCAGTGTATTTCTGGGCTGGAGCCTAGTTTGGTCTTGTCAGGTTCTCTGACCAATAGTCAGAGGTGGGTTTACTGTAAAGCTAATGAAAATTAAGATTTGGAAACTCTCAGGTGCATAAGCCCTGTAAGCAACAAGAGCAGGTGCAAAAGCATGAGGTGAGAGAATACCTGGCACTTTGGGCATCCAGCAAAGAAGCTGGTATGGCTGGAACAGGATGGGAGTAGGTGAGATGGCAGGAGGTGCACCTAGAGAGGTAATGGGGACAGTCAGGAAGGGGCTTGTAGGAGATGGTAAGGACTCTGGCCATTGGCAGATTCTGAGCAGCCAGCAGAATTATGGCTGTGTTGAGAACAGGCTGAAGAGGACAAGAGTGGATATAGGGCAGCCAATGTAATAATTCCAGGTGTGGCATGGCAATGGCAATGTCCAGGGGTAACAGTGGAGATGATGAGAAGTGGCTGGATTCTGAATAGGTTTATGAGGTAGAGTCAACAGGATTTGCTGATGAATTGGCAATGGGAGTTGAAAGAGAGAGAGAAATAAAGAGTAACTCTGAAATTTTTGACCTGAGCACTGAAAAGAATTGAATTGCTATAAATGGGGTGGGGAAGATCTCTGGTATAGCAGGTTTGGAGACAAAAGTAGCAGGAGTTCGGTTTTGACTAAAACGTTTTGCATGTTTACTACGCAGAGAAGTGAAGATTTTATTTAGGTAGTTAGATAACACAAATCTTGAACTGAGAGAAGAGGTCAGGCTGGAAATACAAATTGAGAAGTTGTGAGCACATACATGGTTGTTAAAGCTGTGAGACTGGATGAGATAATATATAGACAATGGTATGGAGAGAGAAGAGAAGAGGTCCAAGGTTTCAGCCATATGTGCTTCAACATTTAGTAGTCAGGACTGAGGATGAAGAAGCAGTGGAAGCCCTAAAGGAGTGAACAATGAGGCAGAAGGAAGACTAGATGAACATGGTGTCCTAGAAGGCTCATAAAGAAAGTGCATCAGGGAGAAGAACACAAGTCCAAAGCATTGTTGAAGTCATGGAAATAGAGGAAATGAGTTGCAAATAGGTGGTGATTTAAGAATGGGCTTCCTGAAGTTGGGAAGATGGAGGGAGTGGCAGGCAGAATGCTAAGGAGGGAATACACATGGAAATGGATTGCTTAAAACTCTTCATGTTCTTGTACACCATTAAAAAAAAAGGTCTTTTTACACTTCAAGGGGGGGTTCTCCACCCCAGACACAAGTCCACTGGTCAATAGGACTCATACTTTCTTGTCTTTTTATAAACATCCAACAACTCCTCCTCCTTCCTCTTGATTCCTCTTTCACACACACAAAAAAATAGAAGCTTCCACATGTCCCCCACCACATTTCGCCCACCATCTGTATCATGTCCATGCACTCTGCCTTCCCTTGTATTATTATGGACACATGTCCTCACTGCCATTTGAACAGTCTCAAAAGGTTCCATGGAAAAAGAAAACTAGAGAGAGAGAGGATGCAAATACAAGAAAATGTTAACAATTGTTGAATTTACGTGAAGAATATATGGGTGTTCATCGTGCCATCCTTGCAACTTTGTGAATTTTAAATTTTCCAAAATAAAATGTTGGGAAATACACATCAGCTCTATGTTTACTGTAAGATGTAGCTTTCAAATTTTATTATTTTATATTTAGTGATTATTTACTAAAATAGATATTTGCATAATTTTGATTAATCACATAATGATCATGATTGTAATGATACCTTAAGTCAGAAAAAAACATCAAACATTTAGAGCCTTCCACTCAGGACATGTAATCACATATGTGATTGATTGCAGTAATGTATGATAAGGTGAACAACAAAACATCTTAAATTATAAAATATACTATTCTATGTTATATGTGGAGTGGAAATATAAATTCAATGAGAAAAAAGAATGATATAAAATTTCTAACTGATAAAAACTTATTTATATATTTCTTTTTTTTTTTTTTTTGAGACAGACTCTCGCTCTGTTGCCCAGGTTGGAGTGCAGTGGCGCCATCTCAGCTCACTGCAAGCTCTGCCTCCCAGGTTCATGCCATTCTCCTGCCTCAGCCTCAGCCGTCCACCACCACACCCGGCTAACTTTTTGTATTTTTAGTAGAGATGGGGTTTCACCATGTTAGCAAGGATGGTCTCGATTTCCTGACCTCATGATCTACCCACCTCAGCCTCCCAAAGTGCTGGGATTACAGGTGTGAGCCACCGCACCCAGCCCAACTTATTTATACATTTCTAATGGTAATGGTGGATATCAAATTGCTATGATATTGCTATGATATTTCTTTGGAGTAAAATAGTTTTGCAACTTTTTAAAAATATAATACATTATAATAAGATTTTCAACTATTTGAATTTCTGATGAAAATTTAAATATCAATGTAAAATATGCAAGTGGGTACAGAGTTTGTAAAAATTATTTTAGGAAATCTATAAGTAAAAAATGGTTGAATACCTTTGTTCTATGTCTAAAAGTTTGGGTATCTAATTGTAGGGAAATGTCTTATGAGTGCTAGGCAGTTTTAAGAACCTGTTTGAATTAGTACTCACAGGTTTAAAAGATGATCAGTCAGTGTAGGAGTATGCTTTTCTCTAGCCACTTTTATCTACATGGATACAGGGATGAGAAAAAAGTAGAGTCAGATTTAACCATGTTGGGGTTTTGTCAGTCAAATTAAACAAAGGGAGAGAAGAAAGGAGAGCTGATGGTATATTTCAATGAGTGATTATGGTAATTGATCATATGCCGATAAAGGAGGGCAGTAAAGAGAGGATGGGGATGAGGGATATAAAAATGTGGGAGATTGTGAGTTCAAAGTATCATTGAAGTCATGGAGACAGAGGAAGTGAGCTAGAGATAGTAGGTGGTAGTTTAAGAATAGAACTCTTCAAGTTAAGAACACTGAGGGTGTGGTAAGCAGAATTCTAAAATGACCCCCCTTCTCTCATGACTCAGCCCTTGGATAGTCTTCTCCGTTTTAGTGTGGGAGGAACCTATGAAGATATGAATATTGCATAGGTGATTTGGTGATGTTACATAGCACAGTTGACTTTAAGTAAAGAAAGTTAGCCTCAGATAGTCTGACCTAATCAGACACGTAGAACTGACCAATAAGAACTGACCTAACCAGGTGAGTCCTTACAAGGGACAGGGCTCCCCCTGATAAAAGACATTCAAAACATGAGAAGCACCCTACAGAAAAGAGAGTCTCCATTGTTGTCTATGAAGATTTAGGGGTCCATGTGTCAAGGAATGTGGGTGGCTTCTAGGAGCTGAGAATGCCCCAGACTGACAGCCAGCAAGGCAATGGGGAACTCAGTTCAGAACCTCAAGTAACGGAAGTCTGCCACAACCATGTGAGGGCCATTTGAGAATGCAGACTGGTGAGATACTGAGCAGAGAATCCCACCAGTGTGCCCAGATGTCTAACCTACACAACCTTGAGCTAATCAATGGGTCCTGTTTTAAGCCACTCAGTTGTGCTTATTTCCATTCCAATCCTTTGTGGTAATGTCAAGTTTTAGGATATGAGCAAAGGATTGAGAGTATGAGGTTGGGCAAAAGACGATAAACTTGAGGAACTAAGATGCATTGGGATATCTACTTGAATTCACCTATAATTATAAAAGGACTATAGTGAGGAGAGGGTCAGTGAACCAGGAGTTAAAATCTTCAGAAAATGAAAGAGAATGACCTAGGGAAAGGGGTCTTTGGATGACTGAAACCAGGAGAGATGGGTGTGGAATATGCTGATGGTATAAAATACATAGCTGGGGTGAGGGAGCAGAGAGGACAGATAGGAATGGTTTAGAACAGTAATGTGGAGCAAGAAGGACAGCACCCCACCTCTAGGCCCAGTGGTAGGAGGGCTGTTAGAAAGAAAACAACACTCACTTGAGAAAACTGCTGGAAAAATATTGACTTCAGCAGAGAGTCAAATTTCAGGTAGAGGAAGAAGGTGGAGATAATTCGAGGTGGTGGAAATATGGGAGGTCTTTCTAATAACTGACCCAGAGCTCTGGAAATCACAGCAGAAAATGTAGAAGGTGTTGAGAGATAGGATATGGGGTTAGAGAAGGGAATGGGAGACCCTTAGGGGATGAGAATCAGGCAATGAGAACTGACTTAGGAAGTCTCCATATCTAGTGGTAACTGATAAGTAAGGATAATAAAAGGCACACATAATGATGATCTCAAGGAGATAATGGCAGCAAGCTTTGAATATTGAAAAGAAGAACTGTTCTCTTACTAAAGAATGTGATACATGAGGGGTCTTTATTTCTGCTGATGAAGGTGCAAAAGCTTGGAGAGAGGCAGAGCACCCAGACCACTGGGGACCCCTCTCCCATGGGATAGAGGTAGATATGAGGTTACCATACACTCTGCACGCTCAGGAAAGGTAGGTTGCAAATTTGGTGTTGAGCTTTCTGCAGCCCAAGCAAAGAGGAAAACATAACATTTAAATGATTCAAAGAGTCCACAAGATAATAATAGAGAAAGCCAGCTATGGTACTGTCTTAGTCTATTTTGTGTTGCTATAATAGAATACCCAAGGCTGCATAATTTATAAAGAAAAGAGGTTTATTTGGCTCATAATTCTGGTGTCTGAGAAGTCCAAGAGCATGATGCTGGCATCTGCTTAGCTTCTGGGAAGGGCTATGTCCTGCATCACAACATGGCGAAGAAGCAGAAAGGTGTGCAGCATATGCAAAGAAACCTAACACAAGAGGCAGCCTCATCTGTAACAACCCACTCTTGCAGGAACTAACCTATTTCTGTGAGAGTGAGAACTCACTTACTCCCATGATATGGCATTAATCTATTAATGAGGGTGGTGCTTTCATGATCCAACCACCACCTTTCATTAGGTCCCACCTCCCAACACTGCCACATTGGGAATCCAGTTTCAACATGAGATTTGATGTGGACAAACCATATTCAAACCATCAATCCATGGCAAATGCCTTATCCTAAGAACTAAGAGAAAGCTCTCCCTTGTCTTCTAAAGAGGACAAGTAGTGACGAAGTGAATACTGTTCTCAGTAAATACAGCAGTAAATTCTACATGTCTGCTTTTCTCAACGTCCTTCAACATAGAGTGACAGTGTAATGCTTCAGGAACTTTAAATCTTCAGCTTAAACCAAGGAAAGATTTTAGTGTATCAAATAGAATGGGTTGCACACCTTCTCAGCAATGCTTCATAAATATTGTCCCTCTCATTTATGTATGTTCTAATTATTGAGCAGCAGTAAGTTTGATGTTAAACTTAACAACAAATCTCTATAAAGGAGCTCTTCTCTGTTGCAAGTCAGAAGCACAACCACTGTCTACAAAAGACAAGTATTTAATTTCTAAATGGAGGTGGACCAAGGAGAATATTGATTCTCTTCAATGCAGATCCCACATTATATACAAATAAATGGATGATTAAAGTCATACACTGTAGAATATGGACATAATAATTTTAACTTAAAAAATGTTTTAAGTACATGTTACCAAATACTCACTTTAGCTAGAAAAGAATAAAGGGCAGCAGCACCCATTTAACTTTGAGTTACATAACTTCCTGATAAAATTTCCATTAAAAATGCGTTGCAAAATGTTACATCAAAAAAGAGGAATGTTTCATTGGAAGAAGAAAAAAAGAGAGAGAGATGAATGTTGTTTCACTGTATCCAGTTGTTATTTGACAAAAGCTACTGAAAAATATCTATTAAAAAAGATAATTAATTGTAAAATAGTCAATATGAAAGGCTTTTTGGGGGGAAATACTTAGATGGCAGGGCCAGTTGCCATTGAGTCTACTCTAACTTATGAAATTAAAGATGATGGGCTTGTGTTATAGGGAACATGGCCATTCCTGATGGACATCACAAAATGGCCCCAAGGAAGCCTGTGGCAGTGGTTAGGGCATCTTCTAGAAGAGGTGTCCCAGAAAGAGATCATCAGCCAAGTTTCCAGTCTTGCCCTGATGATAATTTCAACTCTGATCTAATAAAGGAAGCAGCAAAAGAGTGGATTCTCTGAACTTAATTGGGAAAAACTAAGAGGTTTTCATTGAAATTGCTGGACATCTTGAGGAGAAGCAAACCTGCCATCTTAGAATTTCTGATATGCAGTAAAGGAAGCCTGGTCATAGCAGGGCACGGGCTTTCACCTGCAACATTTTGCTCACATGATTTTATGGCTCAAGACTCTATGAACTGTTGGGCGGGCAGGCAGCTAAATTAAGCATGTGGTAACACTTGCCATGTGCCTACTATGTTCATGTGCTTTATACACATGATTTTTTTTCATGTTCACAACACACCCATGAGAGGGCATCATCACCATCCCTATTGTCAGGAAGGGTGGAAGCCAAGTGACTGGGTAGAGGTCACAGAGACAACAAAGGACAGTGCCAGGACTGGGACCTTGGTCAGCCTGGCTCCACTGCTGACCCTGTTTCGACCACACTTTCTCAGGAAAGCCACCTCGTCTATACAAGGGAAAAGCACCCAGTAACAAAGGTACAGTAGTGCTATCTTCATAAATGTGTGTATTTATGCAGGGAGCTGTCCAAAAAGCTGAAAATTTTAAAAGCTGCTCAAAGGAATGAGAAGAGCACATAACCAAGGCAAGGAGAACATATTCTGAAGGGTAGAGTGAGCTTTATAGTGGCTGAGGCTAGTTTAAAATGCACAGGAAAACTAGGGGGAAAGATTGTCTCATCTTCTTAGTCAGAACATGGCAACCAAGGAAATAGGTAGATTTCTCAAGGCCAGTGATGCAAGTGAAAGAATGACAAAGAGAAAGCAAAACTCTTCCACTCAAAGTTTGCATCCATTTTTCTGTCTCTAGGGAAACCCAGAGATTGTTTTTTTCTGGCAAATGCTTCAGCACTATAAAAGTTCCTATTCTGCAAGGCGAGAGGATCACTTGAGCCCAGGAGTTTCAAGACCAACCTGGGAAACCTAGCAAGACCCCATCTCCACAAAAAAAAAAAAAAAAAAAAAAAAAAATGTAATGTTAGCCAGGCATGGTGACGCATAGCTCTCTCCCAGCTCAAGAGGCTGTGGTGGGAAGAACACTTAGGCCCAGGAGGTTGAGGCCGAAGTGAGCTATGATCACACCACTGCACTACAGCCTGGATGACAGAGCAAGACCCTGTTTCAAAAACGAAAACGAACAAACAAAAAAATCTTATTCTGGCTACAAGCCACTCTGGTGAAGTTTTCTTTCTCACTCACAACACTAGCATTTCAACAACTTCTGTAGAAGTTCTGTATTACCAGTTCTGTAGAAGTTCTGTATTACCGGTTCTCTAGCAGCTTCAATTACATGTACGTGGAGTAAGTATTATGGGGCATGCCTGTGCATGTGTGCATGTGTGTGTGTGCACATGTGTGTATTTGCCATGGAAATGCCTGATTTTATAAATTACTACTAAGTTGAGAGGAATACAGATGAAAATTATTTCAAGTCCCTTAGAAACAGAAGTCACTTTTTTTTCTGATATTTGAGAGAAGTTGAGCATTTGGCTTTTATCTCCACCTGTTGTCTGCCTGCAAAGCTGGTGCTTGATATCGCTGCTCTAATTTTGTTTTGTTTTGATTCCTCTGAGAGATTCAAAGGCTCATAGAAAGGTTCGTTGTAATTCAGCAATTAGTGTGTCTGCTGCTTTCCTTTTCTCCTGACCAAAAATGCAAGGTCACTCTGTCCTGTGAAAGTCATTTTCTGCCGACATCTTACACATTAATTTGCTGGCATTAAAATCCAGAGGCAAAGAAGAGCAAAATGTCAAAAGTTCCAGTAGATTTTGGGCACAGAACAGTAGGAAAAAGTGAGTGAAAAAAAGCCTTCCAGGCAACTGCTCTTCTTTGATCCAAAAAAAGTGTTCCTTCAGTTTTTATGTATGAAAACAACAAAAAAGAACAGTTGAAAGGCACAAGCTTCTAAAAGACATCTCACTGGAAATTACTTCTCCTAAAATACTGAGTTCACCTTGTCACTCCCCAGCTCTCCAGTCTTCTCTATAGATGATGTCTTCTCTATAGATGAATCCCCACTCTGGTTTCTCTAAAGTTAGTGTTCAACCTGCCTCCTAAGCTCATTGCTCATTCCCCTACAGAACCATTCTATCTACTCAAAGTGTTTTGTCCAAAAAAAAAAAGGTTCTCATTTCCACTCTTTCACCACTATTTTCTAGCCTCAAATCCAGATCAGCTTTGTGGGTGCGAGACCAGGGCCCTCGCACAGGGTTCCACTTTCAGAAGGGAAAGTGGCTTAATGCTCCGTGGTCGCCATCTTGAAGTTATTTGCAGTTTAATGCTCCATGGTCGCCATCTTGAAGTTCTTAAGAATTGTGCCTGTGAACTTGCATTTTGTCAGTCCATGGGCCAATGGAGCCTCAGTTCCTGCACAGTCCCACCTCCCACCACCCCCCTGCCTCCCTGAGATGGGTTCCTGGTCCCACTCAACTCCACTTCCCTGTCCTTGCCCCACAGCCACCTTCACCCTCAGCAAGGGCCTCAGCATGGGCCAGGGAGAGCTGAGGTCAAGCATGTATCCTATAGAAACTTGGGCCATGGTAAGGTGGAAGCGTCCTACCCTGGGCTCACAGTGCCACAGAACAGTCAGCCTTTTAACTACTCAGGCATGAAAAATATCCTGGAACCAAGGTTGCAGTCTCTTGAGGATTGTCCCCCACCGCCAACCCCTGGTGTGGACTGGGGCAGTGGGCATGTTTGACAGGGAGATAACTTCCCTGTCCTGGCTGGGGCCCTGCATTCTCATGTTGCACTGGGCCCTGCAAATTCTGTAGCCTGCTCTGCCTAGAATATTAGATTCCCCACCCTTCTGTTTCTTTTAGATTTCATCCTGACAATTTTAGCTCTTTATTCAAACTGTTATTTGGAATTATAATCATGCCATCATGACTGCTATACACATGGCTTTTAAACAGTTCTCTAAACTACTGATACAAAGGGTAACAGAGCTAAAGATAAAGTTTTGTATCACCACTGGAGGCCACTTGTTGGCTTCTCTTAATTTATGAGCTCTTTTTTGTTATCAACTCATTGATCCGACACCCTGCCTCTTATCACCAGGCTGGCATCTATCCAGCTTGTCCTCAAGGTGGATCATTGCTAAATACTATCGCCTTCCTCCTCCTTCTGCTACGTTGGCCCACCACAGCTGGATCCACTTTTACCTCCCATCCCATAAAATTTGGTTCTACCCCAGTATCTCAGACCAGTAATAATCTGAATTCCTTGTCAAAGAGAGAGTGTTCACCAGACAGTTTTCATTAAAACTTCTTATAACTTAGGAGAAAAGGTGCTTCTCCTATAATAAAGGTACTCTTGGGGACCCTGAGAGAGAAGGTTATGCTTTACTAAACAAGCTGCGCTGAGGAAGTTCACAGAGTTACAGTTGCTTCATATCCTCACCAACACTTAGTATTTTCAGTCATCTTAATTTCCCATTATGGCTTGAATTTGCATTTCTCTGATGGCTGTTGATGTTGAGCATCTTTCCGTGAGCTTATTGGCCATTGGTGTATCTTCTTTGTGAAGTATCTCTTCAAATATTTTGCCCGTATTCTAGGGTGCAATGTTTTTACTACATATATGCTTTGCATATATTTTCTCCCAATCTGTGGCTTGCTTTCCATTATCTTAATGATGTTTTTTGAAAAGCGGAAGTTTCTGTTTTCATAAAGTCCATTTGTTTGTTTTTTTTTTTCACTTTATGGTTTTGCTTTTTGTGTCCTGTGAAATCTTTGCCTATCCAGGGTCACAATGATCTTATCCAATTTTCATTTCTACAAGTTTTATCATTTTAGCTTTTACATTTAGTTCTATGTCTCATTTTGAGTTAATTTGGCATTTGTCATGCTAGGTGAATGTCAAAGTTCTTTTCCTGGTGGAATCTAGTTGTTGGAATGAGCTAACTTCACATCTTTGTCAAAACTCAAGTAGCCATATGTGTGTGGGTCTGTTTTTGGATTCTGTGTCTGTTCCATTGATCTATATTTGTCTCCTTACCCCAATACCACACTATCTGAATACTTCAACTTTATAGTAAATCTTAGAATCAGGTTGTGCAAGACTTCCAATTTTGTTCCTTTTCAAAATTGCATTGAGATTTATCTGTTCGTTTGCTTATGTCTTTATCTTGAAATAGGTAATAAATGCACACAAAGAGGTTTTCAGTAAGAAATAAGTCTTTCTGCCATTCCTGGCCCCTTGGCTCCCAGTTCTCCTCCCCAGAAGAGGCCACTTACAGAAGTTTCTTATTGTTTTCTTTTTCAGAGATTATAATTGAATTTTCAAAACCTGAGTCAGACTTTAAATTTACTATTTAAAGGCATGTTATTTATAGGCACTTTTAAAAGGGAAAACATAATGGCCTAATTTTATTTTCCATATCAATCCAAATTGCCAGTAAGTGTACTTGCCTGTAACAAGGCCAGTGAATATTGGAAAGATTCAAACTTTCCTAACGATACATTTAATTTTATCCCCAAGAAAAGAGGAGAAGGGACATTTGTGTGAATCACCCAGTCACCTTAATTCTGCTAGAGTTATTTAAATATGCTGCTTATTTTTAGTTTAATTGCAGCATAATTATACAACATCAAGTAATCAGAGCTTGATGATACTAACAAATTGATCTTCAATACAATCCCAGAAGCCTAGCTAAGAATCCTCTGAGTATGTGACTCAGAGGTCACTCACCTCAAAGATCAAGATATTCCAAAGCTACAAATGCATTGATAGAATTGAATTTAACAAACACTTATCAGTTATCATATGATATAAAATCTCACACTAGGCAATGTAAGGGAATACAGAGACAGATCAAAACCTACGGATCCCCTCTAGGAATTTACAGTCTAGAAGGAAGGCAGGCACATACACGCAAACATACCTGGTGCAATTAAAATTTCTAGTACCGAGGTTTTCATGGGAAGGGAGGCATATTCTGGAAACTAGATGATGATACCAAGCAAACACTTGTTGAAGTCAAACTGCTCAGAAATTCTCATTTCAGGAAGCTGTCTATGCAGTGTATAGCTCTCCAGACTTGCATTTCACTCTTACTACAAGGAATTATTTTATCTCTAAACGAGGTCAGTGGTTTTTCGGAATATAGGTACATAGAAAAAGAAGATAATGTTAGAAACTGGGAATCTGTCTTTGTTAATTCCTAAGTTTGTCCTGTTGATCACATTTAATGACTATCCTGTGAATACTAAAGAAAAGTAACAGAGTTCTCCTCTCACTGGTGAAATAAAAAATGGATTTGGTGACTTGTTTTCTTTGGAAGGAGAGAGATAAGCAATGACCACTGCCAAGCCTAAGAATGTAGGGAGGGGAAAAGAAGAGATAGTCCTACTGGGGTAAGACTGAGAGAGATTCCTGGCTTCCTCTGAGACTTGGCGTTCCCTCTAGATTCTTCAGAAACCATGAAGGCTGAACACAAAAAGAACTGTACCTCAGAACTCACATGCCTGATTCAGAAAAGAAATAACATATTGTTGGTTGTGGGTAAAATATGCAGGTTTGTGAACCTTAATGGCCCAGAATTTCTTGTTGTTTGTGTGTACAACTAACACTCAATGATTAATATGTGTAGTATAAGGTATTTTTCATTAAAACTTCTGATAACTTAGGAGAAAAGGTGCTTCTCCTATAATAAAGGTACTCTTGGGGACCCTGAGAGAGAAGGTTATGCTTTACTAAACAAGCTGCGCTGAGGAAGTTCACAAGAAAGTATTCAATTAAAGTGCTACATTTGTGTGTATCTTGGTGTCATCATTAATTACTGAATAATGTATTAAGTACTCCACAAGTATCACAGAGGTCAGAGCTTACAAACTCTAAAGGTTGATTTACAATTTTATTTATATGCTCATTGATTAAATAAATAAAAAACTAGTGCCACAAATTTAAAGTAGAAGTCAAAAACCCTCCTGCTCTTACCATTGATGTGCTATTTTATTTACATGAGTTAAGAATGCATTCAGCTGCAAGTAACAGAAAACCCAACTAATAGGAGTTGAAACAAGTAGAGATTTATTTATCTCATGTATCAAAGCAGTCCAAAGACTAGTTGCAAATAATGTTGGTATACCTGTTCAATAAAACCATCAAGGACCTAGGCTCTTTCTTTCTTTTCCTTCCACCATCTCTAATATCCTTAGCATGTCTTTGTAATTGTCACTGATTCATCACAAAATGGCTGTAGAGGATCCAGTCATCTTATCTACATATAAGACAGGAAAAAGAAGGAAAAGGTGGCACCATCTCAACTGTCCCCTTTATCAAGGAAAGCAAAAGGTTTCCCAAAAGCTGGCAAGACTATGATCAACACTGGCTAGAAATGGGCTACGTGGCCACCCTAGCTGTGAAGGCAGCTGGGAAAGTGAATAACTGGCTCATTTGCCATTGCTGGAGAAAGAAGGTCGAGAATGGCTGTGAAGTTAGCCACTTAGTGGTTGCCACCACAGAATGTAATCAAACCATTACACTTCCTTAAGCTCTAATTTTCACACCAAAAAACAGTGTCAAAAGGCACTGTGATTATAACTAAATCAAAATAATAAGAAGTGCACAGATGCCTGAATATATAACAAACTGGACTGGTTAGCATCTCTGGCTTCATTGGAAATTTAGCCCTTTCTGCCTGTAAAAGATAACCTGGGGTAAGTCGGAGCACCAGGGGACCTTGTTTGCTTTGCAGCTGGAAATCAAAAGCTTGGAATAATAGAGTAGCTGCACTGAGGGGTGAGTTTCCTCTCATCATCACACCACCCATCTCACTTCAAAGCCTCATTTATTGGGCGGTAAGCCTTTGAAGCCTTTTGGTCCAAAACTGAAGCATCTCCCAGCAAGTCCCTGATTTTCATGTGCTCAAAAGTACAATACATTAGCAGGTATTCAGCACTGGGAGGACAGCGATCTTTTGGGTTTGCAAACTTCTATGGCTGGTAGTTGTAGTGTGTTTTTCATGTTGTCATTGTCATTGTTTAATCCAGTATTTTGGGAAACCACTACAAAGGGCACCAAGCGCAATGAGATTCTTTTCCCACTGTTCTGCATTTCCTGGGATCTTCACTCTAACAATAAAACAGAAATGCCGGGATAAGACAACAATGAGTATAACTGCAAAAGATAAGTTGTCTGTATACCTTGGTTTTTTTTTAAATCAAGAATGATAACCACAATTATTTGGGGATGCAGGTATATGTTAAAGACTACTAAGAAAAACATAACGCAGAGAAGGCAGGCTCAGTGGCACAACAGACACAGTGACAGTAGGAGAACACAGTCCATTGAATGGTATTAAAACCTGGAATTTCGATAGATAGATAGATAGATAGATAGATAGATAGATAGATAGATAGATGATAGATAGATAGAGGAAGGAAGGAAGGAAGGAGAAGGGGAAGGGAAGGGAAGGGAAGGGAGGAGAGAGGGAGCAAGAGAAAAGAAGAAAAGGGGAAAATAGAAGAAATAAACAAAACAGCAAGGCAAAAAAGAATCTGAACTTGTACTTTGTTTTGAAAAGAAGATAGAAACAAATAGCAAATGCAGTTATTTGGTCTTAGGAAACTCAAGCTTAAAAATCCTAAAACGAATATGATTTGTTCCCCTATTTCCATTCCCTTCTGGCCTGAGTAATACAACCTGGGCAAAAGGGGATTGTGAATTACTGAGATAGTCTTCTTTAACATCTTCCCTTAACAATCTGACTACCCTGAGGATGGCTGTAAGTACAGAAAAGAGGTGACCATTTTTTTAAAACTCAGTGTGGTTCATATTGACTTACCACAACAAAGACAAACACTACAACAAGAAAAATTGTTTTAACTCCCACTCAAATTTCCTTTTAGCTTACATTGAGACTACAATTTGTATTAAAATTACTACTGCATAAAAATATTGGTACATCCAGGTGAGTGGTTATTTCTAAAGTAAGATCTCTGAGATTTAGTTATACTTAACATTGTAAGTGCGTTATTCACCGGTTGGTCTAATGAGTATAAGAAAAGAAGAAATGTGATAATTAATAAACTTAAGTGCAGAATTTCAGCTAAGATCATAAGACTGGAAATACAAACTTGTTACCATCAGTCTGTCTTGTCAGGAGCATTACATTCAGTTTAGTTTTTCATGCACCAGAGTTGTTATGTTAATAACTGGATAATGATGGAGTGGAAAGAACACAAACTCAGTGTCAGAAAGACCAACTGGGGCTGGGCACAGTGGCTCACTCCTGTAACCGCAACACTTTGGGCCGAGGCAGGCGGATCTCAACACTTGAGACCAGGAGCTCAAGACCAGCCTGGCCAACATGGCAAAACCCCATCTCTACTAAAAATACAAAAGTTAGCCAGGTGTGGTATTACACATCTGTAATGCTAGCTACTGGGGAGGCTGAGGCAGGGGAATCGCTTGAACTTGAGAAGTGGAAATTGCAGCGAGCTGAGATCGCGCCACTGCACTCCAGCCTGGTTGACAGAGAAAGACCCTGTCTCATAAAAAAGACTAATCAATCCAGGATCCCTCATGTCCTATCTGTGACCATGGATTAATTATTTAACCTTCTGTGCCTCAGTATCCTCATTTGAAAAATGGAAATAGGAACATCATACCTCAAAGGATAATTGTATTTAATGAAGTGACATACAATGTATAGAATACCTGGCACACAGAAGATACTCAAATCAATGACAGCTGTGTTTCCTGCCCATGATGGACAACAGGACTCATCTGCCCTAGAAAGATCTGGTTTATCAAGAGTGCTGTTCATGGCAATTCTGGAGCTGTGCGATGCATTATCTGCATGTTCTTAAGCGGTAGCCCTCTGCTTTAATCAGTTCTTCAACAGAGGCAATGCACTCTTTTTTCAGACTATTGGCCAGGGTTTGAAATGTTAGTATTGCAACCAAGCTAACGAATAGAGATACAAAGGGAGTCAGATATGGGTCTCGTTAACACCATACTATAAGCCAGGGGTCAGAAAACAGCCCTCTAGCCAAACTTATTTTTGTAAATAAAGTTTTATTGGAACACAGTCACACTGATTCATTTACATAGTGTCTATGGCTTCTTTCACACTACAACAGCAGATTTGACTAGTTGTGGCAGAGACCATATGGCCCACAAGCCTAAAATACTTACTGTCTGTCTCTTTGCGGAAAAAGTTTGCTGAGCCTCTCTCTAAGAACCCAAACTACAACTATATTCATAGATTCAGTTCATCAGTGGGTCACATTTTACAGCCTATCATTATAGTAAGCTTGGTGTTGTTGACAAATAAAATGGACAGCAGCCCCTGACAAGAGGTTCATGGTCTTATAAGAAGACTTGAGTACACGAAAGCAAGCAAGGACTTGTAGTAAATTATAAAGTATCCAATTATATAATGGAGGCTACAAATGATACAAGAATCCCAAAGTGGGAGAATTCAAGATATGCTGGAGTCTCAAGAGAACCCTTTCCAGAAGAACTGGGGGAGGAAGCAAACTTTTCAGGATGATACATGCAACATATATGGAAAGGAAGCAAAGGTTTCCAGGCAAGAGAGGAGGGAGAGGAAAGCCACAAAAGCAAGAAAAGGTATGATGACCATCAAATAAATGAGCCCTAATACAGGACGTCAGGAGAGGATGTACAGGCAGCAGGAGGAGAGTGGTAAAAATGAGGATGCACAATCCGACTGGGGGAAACTGGAAAGATCTGGGTCTAGAGAGATTGGGCTTGACTCTAGGCAGGAGAGAGCCATGATTGCTCCCTGTGCAGTACAGCCACAGTGTGACTAAAGTCATTTGGGAAGAAAAAAGATTAGAGATAAGAACCCTAGTCAGAGTTTTTTGCATTAATTCAAGTGTCATATGATGACATGATTATTTGAGTAGAAGTAGGGGGAAGAGACAGATCTGAGAGACTTAGCAAGCCAAAACTTGGTGACTGGTCTATATGACATGTAAGGGACTGGAAAGAGTCAAGGGTGATTCCAGAATTTCCTGATGGGAAGCCTGGTAGAATGGTTGTACCATCAACAGAAAGGGGAGCCAATTAAGAAGGAAATATTTATACTCCCCTTTTGGCCCCTCCTTTTTATTGTGGTACAAGACATATAACATAAACTTTACCATCTTAGCCATTTTTAAGTGTGCAGTTCAGTAGCGTTAAGTATATTCACATTGTTGTGAAACTGATCCCCAGAACTTTTTCATCTTGCAAATCTGAAACTCTATTAACAACAACCCTCCCTTTCTCCCTCACCTCAGCGTTTATGCTCCTTTTAAACAGACTCAATATTGCAGAATTTCAAGTAATCAGAAATGATGAGTGTGGACCTCGAATCTTATTTTTATGAGATTTGCAGGCTGAAGCACATCACATGCTACATTCATTCATTCGTCCAACAAATGTTAATTGAGTACCTGCTAGTAGCAGGTAACTGGGGTATGCTCTGGAGATAATAAGATGAATATCATATGACTCCTGCTTTTAAGGCAGACAATAATAAATTTGGTAAAGAGGTTCCCACTAGTCGTGGAGACAGAATTGAAAAAAATAATCCCAGCTAGGTGGTATAAAGACTAAATCAGAAATGGGTTCAAGGCACAGTGGTCAAACAACCAATGATCATCAAACAATCCTAACTTAACTGGTGTCAGATAATGTTGTAATTATAAATGGTAAGAATGCAGGAGAAGAGAGTAAATTTCTTAATATTGGAAGTATGGAAACAAGAGATCTCCTAAGCAAGTAGAATATTACTAGGGTCAGAATGAATAATAGGTAAAAATATTTAAAACTGACATAAAAAAGACAAGTAACATTTGAGAAAACACAACGCATGTCTCAAAGATCATAAAATTGCTTACCTTTGTACATTCATTTAACATTTAATTCTTTCCTAATTTAGAGTTAGTGACTTTCCTCCTAATGCTACAAATTTTAATTACAGGGAGCAAATTCACTTTAGAATAATTAGGTTTAGACAATTTGGGTGAAGTACACTTTTTTCCATAGAGGAGGGATATTTAGACAGCATTTCATCACTGTACAACCTGTTACAGCTCATCTAGTTCCCTAGAAAGCATGTAGAAGGTGTTTTGGAAATTTGTTTGTGTAGGTATTTTTCTATGTTTCATTGATGCAAGGGGCTCTACTACCCTTTAATGAGGGAGGGCCAGAAATGCTAGCCATCCTGCAATGTGCAGGGTAGCCCCACACCACAGAGAATTGTGCTACCTCCAGCATGACTTTCTAACATGCTACACATTCGTGTAGGTGAAAAACCTCTTTGTGATGAACTTAGCCTACAGCCTAACTTCATTCTATATATAAATGCACTTTTTTGCACTATTTTAGTAAATACTGAATTTTCTAGGAATGCAAATACACTGAAAATCCAAAGACAATCGTGATGTCTTGCTTGAAACTTTACCAACAGTTGTCTACCATTTTGGACATTCATTTACAAAACTGCGTTACCAGCAGCATTGCCTCTTGTGGTATATGAGAATAACCAATACGAAAACATCTTTAACAGTCTGCACTTTCAGCTGTTCGTTCCAAGTTATTCCACTTTAATTTACAAATATTTTTATGTCACCCTTATTCCAAATGACAAATTTAAAGAAAAAGTATAAACATAGCTTAGTCTTACTGCTCTGAAAACCAAAGTTATTCATTATAAGCAGGTGCAAGTATCTGACCACTTTATTATGAGAAGTGGAGGTAACAGTGAGCTGAGATCGCGCCACTGCACTCCAGCCTGGGTGACAGAGCAAGACCCCGTCTCAAAAAGAAAAAAAAGACCAACCAATCCAGGATCCCCCATGTCCTATCTGTGACCATGGATCAATTATTTAACCTCCTGTGCCTCAGTGTTTACGGAATGAGTGACGAGTATTGAAGGTGACTCTTAAAGAGCCCGGCTCATAGGAGGAGCTCAGTAAAACAATCTTTACCAATTTCTCAATATTGAAAGTATGGAAACAAGAGATCTCCCAAGCAAGGAGAATATTACTAGGGTCAGAATGAATAATAGGTAAAAATATTTAAAACTGACATAAAAAAGACAAGTAACATTTGAGAAAACACAATGCCTTTTTATAGGCATGCCTTTACCTATGGAATACAGGCAATTTTATTATAAATTACTTTCCATTTATTTCTTACTGACTTACAGATTTATATTATATTGAGTTTTGAAATTTTATGTTTGTTAAATTAGTTATGAATTTCATTTCACATGAAAAACTTGAGGCCCGGAGAGGTGATAGGTCTTACCCAAGTTGGCTAGCTATTTAGTGGCAAAATCAGAGAGAAGATTGTTTTACTGAGCTCGTCCCATGAACCAGGCTTTTTAGGAGTCACCTTCAATACTCGTCACTCATTCTGTAAACACGTACTGCATGTTCACCAGCGCCTGGCTTGTGCTAGGGCCTGATCTTGCCGAGCTGCACAGTTCTTGCCCTCAAGTGAAGGCAGACCAGAAAAAAATCAACCCTCATAAATGCGTAAGTACATGAAATGGTGGTGGTACAGAGAGGAGGAATCCAACTAAGCCTGTAGGGTTCAAGATCCTCTTCCAAGAGAAATTGACACTCAAGCTTCAATGGCAGTTAGGAATAAATTAGGTGAACAGGGAGTAGAAAAGCATCTCAAGCCGAGAGAACAGATAATCCTGGAGGAAAGTCCAGGAGACCATGGCACTCCTACAGAACACGAAGTACTTCAGTTGGTGTCAGCTGAGGGTAAGAACACAGAAGTGGCGACAAATGGAGATGGTGGAGAAGGGGAGCACACAGCTCATGGAGAGCCTGTTCTCCCTGGTCAAAGAAATTGAATGTTCCCTTGAAGTTCACGAAGGAAATGCTGAGGATTTTTAGTAGATGTGTGACACCAGGTAATTCACTCTGGTGGCAGTATAAATTTTTAAATGGAACATTTTGCAATAACCCAGACAAGGAGTGAACTGTTAAGGGAGTGGCCTTGGGTGGGGAGGATGAAATAGAGAGCAATGATATAGGGGAAGAAGAATTCACAGAATTTGGTGACTGATGGAATTTTCCAGGTTGAGGGAGAGGGGAGACTTGAGAGTGACTTGCTACTGGCTTGGACAATGGGAATAATAAAACCCTTCACTATGGTGAACATGGAGGAGGAAGTGGGTAGTTTGGAGGGTGAGGGAGAGAAAGAGTGAGTGTGGACTGGGACATGCTGGGTACATGCATGGATGGGCATCCCGGTGGAGACACAGGTCTGAACTCAGGAGGCATTTCTGGACTCGAGGGATTAGGGATGCTGATCTAAGAAGTATCAGCATAGACCGTCCCTCATTTAATCCCCACAACTGCCTTATGAAGCAGTTGTTATAGCCTTATTTGATAGACAAGAAAACCAAAGCTTGCCCAGTCACAGTGCTGGAGAGCTAGGATTTGCTCCTTGGTCTGACTGAGTCCAAAGCCTACACTGACCCCATGGGCCCGCCACATCAGGAGTTTTATGATTTGCAGTGAAGCATCTTCCATTATCACAACCTGTTCTCCATAATGGTTGCGTGGAGAAGTACATCTTTCCAGTAATCACTATAAATGACTTGCAGGTTTCCCAAGAAATCTGGGAATACCTGATTGTCAGAAACAGAGCAATACCTTGATATATGTGATAGCAAGACAGTGGGAAGCCTCTGTTACTGCATTCTTGGAGCTCACATTACTAAGTTACAGCTCTAGACAAAAAGTGGAAAAAAGGAGGGTCCCCCAGCTCTCCTTAAGGACCCCAGCATCCAAAAAAACGCCCTCATTGTTTTACACAAAGAACAACCACCACCCTCAGCTAATGGGTAAAATCCACTTCAGATAATAAACTGCTGCATTTATTTGATATCTTATTAGATTTGCTTCAAAGACACTAAATCAAAGAGTGGCATTACTGTTCATCTCCTGAATTTCACATCAGGGAAAGAAGGGGGGGGCGGTGGGTAGGTGGATAACTGTACAGAGGACTTACTTGAAAGTCACAGATGGGCTTAATGAGAGCAAAGAAATAAGCAACCAGCAGGCCCCTGCCCTCCTGTGTCTGCACACGGCTCTCCCCTGCCAGGTGCTGACTCTTTCTGCAGCCCTAACCCCAAGGAGGTTCAAGACTGATGGCAACACAAGGTCCAAATATCTATCATGTGCCAAAGTGAAGGAGTTTACATGTGATTAAAAACACTTTCACGTCACCACAAGACAGCAATCTGAACTGTGAGCTAAAGCCTCAGCATACTCTGCCCCCATCATACCCCAGCCTACCCATGCTCTGTGTTCTTAAAGAGCTCACGCAAGAATTCCCCACCTGGCTCCACTCATTCCAGGCTTAAACCATCCATAAGCTTCCTGGAAGCCACAAGACTTGAAACGCACCCTTGACCCTCAGCAGACTCATGACAGTGGCCAGAGCTGCAGGGAGAAGCCCTCACCAAGAGCTCTGTGCTGACTTCCAGATGGCCAGTCCTTCCAGGACTGACCACATGGCTTAGACAGCAAGGCCTCTCTGTCTGGACATACTAGTCATTTGATGAAAGTCAAAATATGTGATGGCTGCAGTCGTTACACAAGGCTTCTGTCATCATCGCATTCCCAGATTCTTTGGATTTGGCTGGGCAAACAGACTGGACAAGGCTCAGCTGCTGCTTTTGCTATTCACAGACACCACTTAAACTGAGTGTTCCCCTTTCAAAACCTGCTCCCATGATCCAAATTCTTCTGGAAGATGAGTTTTCTGGTTAAGCAAAAGTCAGCTATGCATGGATGGTTTGAAAATTCTTCCCTCCCCTCATCTTCATGTACACCCATCATTGCCACGTCATTGCCCCTCCCAGACCCTTCCTTATAGCAGTGATTATCTATCCCACCAGGCCACCCTCCTGGGCTGGAAGATAGAAGCATGACCCATGACATGACTGAAGGTGCAGGGTCTTCAGTCTGGGCAGTTTAAACCATGATTTTACAGGACGTAGACAAAGAACCCTGCAGCTGGGGACTCAAGTTTCTTGCTCCAACTAAACCCAGAATCTGCCCTTTCCTAGTAAAGTAAACTGTAACTTGAATTTCTCAACTACAAAATTAGGACAATACTAGTCACTCTCCCTGTCCTGCTAACCTCTCATGCATAAAGTGAGGATAAAATGAAAGTAGAGATGTGACTATGGTTTAACAAAGCCAAAAATATAATATACAGTATTATTACCAAGAGCAGATCACGTCCTCTGTACCATGTATTCCACCTAAGCAGGATTAATGTTTTTAACACTCAGTTTTTCCCACTCAAATATCAGATCCTTGGTTCTTATTTATTTATTTTTTTTAGAGATGGGGTCTTTCTCTGTCACCCAGGCTGGAGTGCAGCAACTCACTCATAGCTCACTGCAGTCTCAACTTCCTGGGCTCAAGTGACCCTCCTACCTTAGCCTCTTGAGTAGCTGGAACTACAGGCAAGAGGCACCACACCAGGCTAGAACCTGGATTCTAACAGTCAGTAGTATCTGGAGGAAGTCTTTAACTGAACACCATATGAAATTGACAATAAGACTTTTTGAGAAGCCTGGACTGGTGTTCTGTAATGAGAATTGTCTATTATTTCACTAGATATTCTTAGACAATTGAACCTGATCCTAAATTTTCTCCCCCTAAGAAACTGGTGATAACCTTCAACAAGTGTAGCTAAGATACAGCTGCTTCTTGGATCAGTTTCTTATTTCTTTACATCCTGAGCAGTCTATGTGCCAGGACATGTTCTTCTATTAATAAAGCCATCTTAGTTTGTGTCTCTGCAATTTCCCAAAGCAAGTCCCTAAGAACCAAATTAATATCTTGCAAGAGCAAGCTCCATTTCCCTTGACTGTGCTCAGCACAACACGAGTTGCAGCTTGACGCAGGAATCAACACGGGGCCCTCAGCTCTGTGCTCCTCCATCATCACTTTCTTCACCTCAAATTGAGTCCGCATGATATGCCATACTCTGCATAGGACAAAATAGTGCACAAAGGCAAATGAGGTTTTTCCCTTAGAGGAGCTTATACTCCACAGCTGAGTTTGCTCAGGAGGCTGGGTTCTCTTTTTGAGAGCTGGTCCATGGGGTTTGTTATAAACACCATCGGCAGAAAGAGCCACTTCCTGTTGGTATCTGGGTCTAACACAGATCCCTAATTGCCCAGACATTTGGGTGCCATAACAATGGTGACATCTCCCCAGAAGTGGGCACAGGGGAGCAACTTAGGGTATTCCCATTTCATCACTTCCCAGGATTCCACTTCCAGAGACTTCTTATACCTGACTCCATGGTAAGTCTCTTAATTACATCAATACTCCCTTTGAGCACCTCCTATGTGCCAGGCCACGTGCTAAGAACTTTGCAATTAATCCTCTTAACAACTGTTATCATTTGTTTTTCAACAAATGAGGGAAAAATAGCTCAGGAATATTAAGTAACAAATCCAAGCTCACTAGAGGCAAGTGCTAGTAGAGTCAGGACTCTAACCTAACCTGACTCCAGAGACTCCCCCCAGATTGAAGACGGTGAGTACAACACAGCCAGGAGGCTCCATCGTGTTTACGGCAATGAGATTTTTCTTTTTTGAGCCATCTGTGGCTGAGAACAGAATTGGCTCCCTTCCAGAAAGATCTAGTCTGGTCTCTGTGACTTGGAAAAATAGTCAAGTGCTAAGTGAGCCATTCAGGACCCAAGAGGGTAAAATTAACAAGCATGACAGCAGCATTCATTTTTCAGTGTCAGCAATGTTCCAGGTGTAGGG
Source organism: Nomascus leucogenys (assembly GCF_006542625.1). NCBI lineage: Eukaryota > Metazoa > Chordata > Mammalia > Primates > Hylobatidae > Nomascus > Nomascus leucogenys. The sequence goes on from NC_044385.1 coordinate 66,566,930, forward strand.
AAGGACCCTAATTATTATCAGGCCACACACACAGTTTTCCTTCCTGCCTTGTGGCTCTCAGAATGGTCGGCAAGAGCTACAGGCATCTTCCTGCCACATGAGTGGAGCTAGCGGAGGCCAAACGTCACTCAGAGACACCCAGGCCCCATCCCAGAGACTGACAGGAACAACCACCACACTCAGTTCTCTCTCGGTTCCAGGAGCCACCATGTCCAAGCCAGTCCAAGCCAGAGAAAGGGGCCAGGCATGCCTCACGCCACCTCCCAGGATAGGCTTTGTTATTTGAATTTAAGGCCACCCCGAACTGCATGGCAGTTTTCTTAGTGGCCTTCCACAGAGCCACCCTTCTCAAGGCAGCACTCTCAGGGTTCTTGCTTCCTACAACCGAAGCTGGAAGCAGGAACCTCAGATTCCTTTACGGGTAGGAAAGAGATTGTAGAGAAAAACAGCCTCTTTGTGAAAGGCTGATTTGAAAAGGCATGCACAGATGAGTTCGAATCTGGGACTGTGTCCAGGTGGAAGTCTCGCCTGGAATTCCTAATGCATTCTTTCTGTTATTAAAATAATATAAGCAACCGGGGTGGCTTGTTGCTTCTCTGCATGTAGTCAATTTGGCTCATGCTGTGTGACCATTTAAAATCTGACCTCAAGTGGTGCCAATTTAAAAATCTTTTCATTCTGGGTATGTTTCCATTCCACACAACAAGCCCATGGCTATTCCCTAAACTATTTCTCCAAGCAAAGAGTAACTCAGTAGAACCAAGCCTCTTGCCAGACGTGATGCAATCAGCCAAGCCACCCAACGTCTTGTGTCCCTGGCTCCACCCCACTTTTCTCCCCACGGCCAGCTGTCTGCTTCCAACAGGTCCACTTTTCTGGTCTGTCCTCTCTTTCCCTAGAGCACAGTCTTCCCTTTATTGTCAGGGAAGGTGTTTTCAGGTGGCTGGGTACACATGGCATTTTCTCCTTCTCACACAGGGAGAGAAGCTCTGCCCTGCCTCCCCCACTGAGCTGTGAGTCATCAACACACAAGATGACAGAGTCTTTTGCAAAGATAAATGATGGAGGTGGAAGATCAAGATGTACCTAGATTTGCCTTCTAAGAGCTAGTTTGCAACTTCCTTTGACCTCTATATTCTCCCAAAGAAACATGAGGTAAAACACAGAAAAAGCACCATGTTTTTCCTGAGGCATTCAGCCTTCCAAGATGTAGCTAAGAGGAAAGATTATGTATGTATATAAATCTACAAAACCCTTATCTTGGTAGCTCTGATTCACCCATTTGTGTTGCCAAAATAACCTATTCAGGCTTTTAGGCATCTGGGGAAGTGAGAATCACCCCTGGAACTCCTAAAGACGGAAGAGATGAGCTCATGCAAAATCTGCCATCCCAGGAACCTGCAAAGAAGCACCAAGAAGCTGAACAGGCGGGGCACGGTGGCTCACGCCTGTAATCCCAACACTTTGGGTGGCCAACACAGAAGGATCTCTTGAGGCCAGGAGCTCGAGACCAGCCTGGGCAACATAGTGACACCCTGTGTCTACAAAAAATTTAAAAATTATCTAGATACGGTGGTGTGTGCCTATAATCTCAGCTCCTTGGGAGGTTGAAGCGGGAGGATCACTTAAGCCCGCGAGTTTGAGGTTGCAGTGAGCTACAATCACACCACTGCACTCCAGCCTCGGCAACAGAGTGACACCCTGTTTCTTTTAAAAGAAGAAGCAGCAGCAGAAGCTGAGGAGCCCAGCACCTCCACCTTCCTGCCACCACTGCCAGTTCCTTCGCCAGGGGTTTCCTCTGGCCCTCTAAGAACATCCTATTTTATCTGAGGCTCAGAGAAGATGAAAAAGCAATTGTAGCACTTACAGCATCCACATAGGAACAGCCAGTTGTCATGATCTCTGAGAGGAAGGAAATAAGATGGTGTTTTATTTTTAAGTAGCCCAAGAGATTTCAATGATGGCATTAAAATTTTAATCACAAACTCCTTAAGTTAGGGGGAAAAAAATTAAAAAGCCCACAAAGGACTCATTGTATAAGAGAGTTTCACCATTTGGAGTTCTTTTATAAATTTGTGTCAGATCACAATTTGCTGTCTGGGAAATGTAAATTAGTTATTAATGAGCCAAAATTCTAACATCAAAGGCTGTGCAGCCACATACCAGGGAGAAACAAAGAGCTCTCCCAGCACTGTCAACTGCTCCCCGCACCGGCCTGAATGCAGCATTCATCCTGACGCACTTTACTGCCTTATTAAGGAGATCACTTTTCTCAAATGTGATGGCACAGGGCACCTGGATCATTAGCGTCACCTCCACCTGAGCACTGTGTGACTGTCAGAATCCCAGGCAGTAGGCAGTGTGCATGCACCAAAAGGCAGCTTTCCACAAAGCTGCGCCGAGGCCCCCTTTCTGCCTGACTCGCGCAGCTGACCGTTTTCAAAGCACATTTAATGTTTGCAGCATAACCCGACCCGAGGGCCGTGGGGAACGCGGGTCTGTTTTTGAAGTATTCACATACAGTCTTCATATCCGCAGCCCTTTTTATTTCTATTCCAATCAACAGCCTAGATATAAAATGCACACACAGAATGAGAAAGAAGGACAGTTGTTTTTGAGCCTGTGGAAATGGCAGTAAGAGTCATCTCCCAGAAGTCCTGCAGGCATTTGGAAATATTCATTTATTCATTCTTTCAGCAGATATTGTCATGCTCCTGTTGGGTGCTGACAGTGGAAATATAATGATTAGCAGAATAGACAGACCCCTCCCCTCATTGGGCTCCCTGCCTAGTGAGGACAGACAGAAGTAGCTGCTCCGATAACTCTACAGACAGTGCTGAGGGAAACCCCAGAGGCATGGGAACCCACAGCAAGGGGTCCCTGGCCTCGCTAGGGAACTGGGAATGGCTTCAATGAAGAGATATTCAGGCTGAGAGCAGAAGGAAGAGAGAGAGTCCACTAGGCAGAGAAGCCTAACAGGGGAGAGGTCAAGGCTGACAGCATCCAATAAAGAGGTGAGAGTTGGAAGCAGAAAAATGAACGCCCTCCGTGGCTCCCTGGCCTAGATTCCTTCTCTCTTCAGAGCAAGGCCCCTGACCTCCGCTGCCAGGCTTGGCCGGGTTAGAATCTCTGGTTGTCCTTAACCAGAAGCTTGGAGCACCCTGGGTTCCCAAGTTCAAGTGACTCAGCCTCAGGTTACACTCGCTGGCGTGCCTTTTCCCTCTATGAGATTCTCATTTCTGTGATCCCAGATCCAGTAAGAAGGACCCACTGTACCATGGTCCCAATGGCCAGCCCTCCTGCCGTCGCCGACAGACCGCCTGTCTGTTTCCTCCTGTTGTCTGCGCTTAGTTTCCGTGTTGCCACGTTTCACCTGTTCTCTGGACGATCCCCACCCTTGTGAAACCTTCCTGATGGGCCATCTGCCTCAGGTGACTCCTACAAACCAGGACCATCACTTCCCAGAACAGGGTCCACCTGCCTGGCTGCCATCCTCCCACCACAGTGGGAAGGTCACTCCCAGGATGACCCCCAAACTCTCCGTCCCTACAGGATGAGTCAAGCTCTCTGCAGGGCAGATTTAAGGGTGGGGGAAGTGAAGGGGAGCTGGAGAGGAGAACAAAGCAGGCAAAATCAGTGTAGGAAGAAACCAGAAAGTATCAGAGCCTCTGAGAGCGAGGCCCAGCTTGGTAGTTTCGCTGTGCGGGCCGAGATCTCTGGCCTGTGACCTGGGCTGTGCGTGCCTAGGCCTTGTCTCTCTCACTCTCCCATCCCCACCCTGACTTCTCACCCAGGACTCTATGTTTACCCATGTTGAATGTCTTTCAGTTCCTCCAACAGAGTATCATTTCTCTCACTTCTGGATCTTCGAAAATATTCTTTTCTGGGCCTGGAATTTATACATCCTTCGCCTTACCTGTCTAATCCATCTTTCGGCCCTCAGCCTGGACAGCAGTCTCCTGCCCCCCAGCACATCCACCCTAAATTGCCCTCTGAGATGGTGCCTTTCCTAGGCCTCTCATATCTCCCTGAACTTCCTGTGCCAGGGATCTCATTCCACTCATTTCAGCTGTAGGGTTATTTGTCTCCTCTGCTAGACTCCAAGTTTATAAGATCTAGGACTGCTTTTTTGTTCACTTTCCATCAATTTCATCTCATTCCTGGTTACTGGGTGCTCAAACACACAGTAAAAACCCAGTAAATATTTGTTCTATGAGTCGGTTGATGAATATCCACACTAACATCTCCCTTTTCATCACCATCCAAGGAAGAAGCAGAATTCTCTTCCCTAGACCATGGCCCTGAATGAAGAGCATACACTACTGTCACCTGGGCACCCTCCTCTCTGAAAATAGCCTGGGAACATGGCAAATGTGTAGGGGTGCTTGGGCACCTCCACTACAACAAGCAGAACCCAGGGTCTCCCTGGTAAAAGGACAGATGGCAAGCACTTAGCATTATTAGAGTGGACTTCTTCCAGCCTCACCCACAGGGCCTCCTTAGGCTATTTCCTTCCCTGAGCAATCTCAGCTACAAGGCCTTACAGAAAATAAAGCTCCTTCCACTTCTATTCCTGGATGAGATTGCTGACATCCTCCCGGGCAGCCTCCCTGCACCACTGGGCTGAAACTTGCTCCCTGTTTTCAGAGGTACCTACCGTTCCTGGCACACTCAGCCACAACAGGCTCCCAGAGCAGCCGTTCCTCCTCCCGCTCTTCATTCAAATACATTTTATAGATTTTCTAAAGAAATTTCCTGTCATTTTCATCTCATTTATAACATTCCCAAAGTGTGATTCACAGAACAGGCGACAGAAGGAGCCCCGTGAAGGAGGACTCCCATGGTTACATGAATTTGGGAAATAGAGCATGGGTCATTCCCATCTTGGACAGTCACAGAGCATAAAGCTGCAAAATGTCCTAAAGGAAAGAATTCTGCCAAGAACCTGTGGCCCAAAAGGCACAGTTGGGTCAATCTTGAACATTTCCCTCTGCACCACATTCATACACAGCAATGACAGACAAAATATAAGAAAATAACAAAGGCATAGCCCAGCGCGCGTGCACGTACACACACACACACACCCCTCAGTAAACCAGAAATGAAGTGGAAATACAAAGGACAGACCTGCTGGTCCCCTGTTCAGGATGCAGGCAATAGACTCAAAGAATTCCTCTCCTGTGGGACAGAGAGGACTCCAACCATTTTGTAAGAGAGGACAGACTCAGTTCTCTGCTCACCAAACATGTGTTAACATCCTGCAGACAAGTGTTTCGTAGAACACACGTTTGAATGTGCTGCCTTTGAGCCTTTCATCTCCATGCTTGCCAGCCCATGCTGGCCTCAAGGTTCTCAGATATCAATAATTTGTTCATATCCTCTACAACTCTTTTTTTTTGTCCCACTAAATATTGGCCTTCCCAAAGCTTATAGGGAAAACGTGATTACAAGATTCAAAATGAGAAGTATTCTGTCTCTTTCACTCTCTCTCTCTGTGTCTATCTCTCCTCCATCATCAATGTCTTCTTAGGTACCCTCTGCGTCGCCTTCCACTCACCTCACCCCTGACATCTTCACGCTCACTGATCTCTGTGACTGTTGTTCTAATAACCCCCGATGACCACACCCAGCAACGTGCTTTCAGATCCAGTTCTCTGTGATTCTCCTGTTTCCAATGCTGCCAAACGCCCTCCTGATGAACCTAGAGAATCCTTGAATTCTCCAGTACTTCCCATTTCCTCTACCTGTCCAAATGCCCCAATTCTTTATTTTTCTTCTCCTGTCTCTGAGATGTTGGTGTTTCCAAAGGCTCTGCCCTGAGCCCTCTGCTCTTTCTCTCTTGTTTGCACAGCCATTCCCCTGCATTATTCTCCATATGCACACATCACCCAACACTACCTCATTGGCCTTCACCTTGTTCCTCGACAATTCCAAATACCCAGAAGTTTCAAGAAACTTGTGTTTTAAATACTGATCTGAAAATGGTGAGTTGGCTTTGATTTTGTTTCTATTATTGTTTGCTGTGCTGTTTCTGGTGTGTTACAGTGGTCGGAGCACAGACACTGATTATAAAACACAGCTTTCCACTCTGTTTTCATTCATTCACTTGGTTGTATGTCCAAGCTCATGACTTCTTTTAAACGTATCAACGCGGCCTGTCACAACCATGTGTCCTATTGAATTATTGACTTCTTCTAGTAGAGTAAATCAGTTTAAACATGTTAAAATTCCCACATACCAAGTATATCTGTACCCGAATGCAGCCACATTTCTGAATAATATTAAATGTTTTGTTTTACTGCTTCAGAAACAACTTTCAAATGCATTCCCTATATTTTCACATTTTCAGCTCATTTTAAACTTAATTACTATGGTTAGCTGAAATTTTTCAAGTCTATTTTTATCTGCTTCTCAATTTTCTCCTATCATATTGGTAAAATTTGTTTAATCCTTTAAAGATTTTTTGGGAAATATTTATATATTTGTGCATAAATGTCTAAAACCCTATTCTTTTGTATAAAGTCATAAGGATATATATTATATATATATATATATGACTTAGCCAAATATTTTAACTGTGCAAATCAAATTTGCTTTGCAATGCAAAGGGAGAAAAACACATCTTCCCTATTTGTCCTCTTACAATCAGCTGTTTACTTCTTCTTCAGAAAAGCAGCATGAAATTATTTCTTTCTGCTCCTCTCTTTTCAGTTGCTGTGTCTTACCATCATTTTCCTAACAGTGAAGCTCCAATGCCAGTGTTCTCTTACATCTCTCCTGCTTATTCACTGGCTCACCATAAAGCCCCAAACCCCTCAAAATCAACTGTAAAGCTCTTTCCACTTTGCCATCACAAAGTCTCTCTTCACATGGAAATGTGTTCCTCAAAATACTCCTCCAACCCAGAGACAGGGACCTGAGTCAGTATTAGGATTCCTATAAGACCCCAAATAAACCCATCATACCTGAGCCCTCTGAAGAAGTACCTCATTGTAAGAGACAGCATAAGAGATCCAGATAAGAGAAGAGAATAATATGATAAGAGAGTAAATATGTTCTGCGATGAGAACACATGGACACATGAGGTGGGAAACAACACATGCTGGAGCCTGTCAGGGGGGTTGGGGGAGGGAGAGCATCAAGAAGAGTAGCTAGTGGATGCTGGACTTAATACCTAGGTGATGGGTTGATCTGTGCAGCAAGTCACCATGGCACACGTTTACCTATGTAACAAACCTGCACATCCTGCACATGTATCCTAGAACTTAAAATAAAAGTTAATGAAAATAACAATAATAATAATAATAATAATATGTTCTGAATCTAGGCAAGAGGATCAGGGCACCTTCAACAAAGGAAAGTTCTGGATTTAAGCCTTGTAAAGAAAGCTTTATGCCAGGTGCAGTGGTTCATGCCTATAATCCCAGCCATTTGGGAGGCCAAGGCGAGAGAATCACTTGAGGCCAGGAGTTCAAGACCAGCCTGGCCAACATGGTGAAACCCCATCTCTACTAAAAATACAAAAATTAGCTGGGCATGGTGGTGCATGCCTGTAATCCCAGCTACTTGGGGAGCTGAGGCATGAGAATCGCTTGAACCCAGGAGGAAGAGGTTGCAGTGAGCCAAGATGGCACCACTGCACTCTAGCCTGGGTGACAAAGCTAGACTCTGCCTCAAAAAAAAAAAGAAAGCTTTAACATACTCAATCATAGTGTGATGTAACTGGCATCAAATCAGTCAAACTTGGATAGTTGATTGAGAAAGGAATCCATCAGGATCACTCCATCCATATTCATCTGCTGTCATCCAAGGAATCCCATCATTATGTCACTGATTACCAGCAAAGCTTGTTGTTTGCTAGACATAGTTTTTTGGAGTAGAAGCGATTCAGACGAGATGAAATATTCCATGGGAAAACTTGGTCCCCTTTGTCTACTGCTGCCTCGACTCCAGACTTTTGTAAGGTTTGATGATGAAAAATGTGATCTCTGGAATTAGATAGACCTGGGTTCATTTCCAGCCTGCCTCTGATATTTACCAGTAGGAACTACTGGGAAAAATCCTTAACATCATCACTACTGCTCCTAGTACTACTATTAGTAATAGTTATTATACCAGTAGCAGCTAAAATGTATTGAGTTTTTATTATGCACTCTAAAAATCTTCCCGTCTGTGAAGCTGGACTAATAAAATCAACTTGAGAGTGTTGTGAGATAAGATGAGCCTGTATGTGTAAATTGCCCTGCGCATAGCATACAGCCAGGTGATAGTAGCTATCATTATTTTTTGATGTCCTTATCTGCAGGACAGAATGCATTGTGTGCAGATGCACAGTCTCATCTCTTGAACAGTAAATTAATAAAGTGATCTTCTGGCTTGTTAATCAGCCTCTCAAGTGCCTGATAAGCTTTGCAAATACGATAACACTAGGTTCCAGTCTTGTATCATTAAGGACTAGAGCTTGGACTCTAAGAGACCAAAGAAGTAAGGTAGTCTTGTAGTGGAGGTCACAGATTCTTGAGTCAGAATGACTGAGTTCGTATCTCAGGTCTGCCACTTAGAGACAGTACAATCTCCCTAAGCCTAAATTTCCTCATCTGTAGAATGGGATTAATGATAGTACCTACCTCGTAGGAATCGTGTGAGGATTCAATGAGATAATGTAATCTTCACAACATTTCTATGGGTGGGTATCATGAATATCAATCACCATTTGACAGAAGAGGAAACTGACATTTAGAGAAGGGAGATTATTTGCTTTACATCAGATGACTAGAAACTGATGGAGGCAAAATTTGTATCCAGATCTATCCAGCTCCAAAGCCTGAGTCCTTAACCACATTCCACCATCCAAGTGGCCCTCCAACCTGTAGTACTGGGCATTTAGCTGAGTAAATCCAAGCCCTTTCATATACTTTAAGGTGCTTGAGGGAAGAAATTATGCATCTTATTCATCTTCATTTTCCCTTCAGCACCTAGTCCCATATTTTATTCATTGAAATGTCTCTTAAACCAACGGTGAATGGCTAATAAGATAAATGTATGCACGAATAAAAATAAATCAAAGAAAGAGATGCTTATTAAGAGAATAGGATTTAAAAATATCCACAATCAAGAAGGGTTGGACTTAAGAAGAAGAGGAGGAGGAGAAAAATAAGGAGGAGGAAGAATAAAAGGTATAGCCAAAGGCCATTACAATCCTTTGAGAGAAAATGGTATAGTAAGATAACCCTGCAGGTTAAGGAAGGTGCAGAGGGTGAGGAAGGAAAGCCTGAATACAAAGGCAGCAGCGTGCACAGATCACTTATGGGAAGGCTATACCTGTAAAGGAAGGTGTTGTGAAGAGCTGTAACTGGAAAGGGAAAAAGTCAAGTGAAGAATCACACTTGCTTTTTATAAAATAAGATGAACCTGATTATGTTGACAGGAAGAGACGATTAACTTCCATATAGAAGAGAGAATAAGAGTTCTGGAAGGGAAAGTGATCATTGCAAAAATAATGTCCCAGAAGAGATAAAAGGAACTGGATCTAGAGTTTTCCAATCCATGGGTTACAAGCCAGTATTCTGGGGATGGGATGGGATGGGATGAGATGGGATGGGATGGGATAGGGTGAGATGGTGTATTAGTAAGGGTTCTCTAGAGGGACAGCCAGTGGGCCATCTTTTAATCCATATTTCAGCTAACCAAGCAAATAAACTATTAGAACCTTTTTAAACTCTCTGAGCTGCAACATTAAATGCAGAGTCCCTACTTAGTGGGCCCAAATCAATAAATTCAGACTTATCCACTCTATGTTCCTTCCACTATTGTCCCACACCCTTAATATCCATTCCCATGCCTGTTCTCCAGATTTCTGCCTATATAAATTAGAAAACTCAAGCAGTTCTTTTCAAGTGTAGCACACCTCCTCATGGGTCACACTCTCAACCTCACCTCTAGGGGCCTACAGGGACTTTAGTTTAGTTATAGGTCTAGAAGCAAACAGGGGTGTTGGGGGTGGCTCCTGAGAAGGATCAACAATATCTTGCCTGGCAACTGCCTCAGGGGAGGCCATCACTGTTGCCTCAGGCAGCACAAGGTTTATCCCCCCAGGCAAAAGTGGAAAGGCTGATGGCAGCATGGGACAGGGAGGGGATGTTGCCACTACCAGGGTAAGGAAGCTGTTTCTTCGGGCAAAAAAGCTTCATCAGAGTTTACAAACTCAGTGCCCCCAGCTTCATCAGGATCCTCCCACACATCCCCATTCCAAGTTACAGGGTCCCACTATTTTCCAATCAATGCCCTCATTTTAACAGTAGACACCTGGCAAGGCTATGCATGCAGGTCAGCCACTCACATGATAAGAACTTATGTCTGTTTTTCCACTATTTCAACTCTTTCTCCATAAGAGATAAGACTCTCACTTGGGGCAATCTTAGCAGATTTGAGGCTCAATATCTATTTCTGAAGCCAGGAGTTAGAATCCCAGAGTTCATTTTCTTTCATCACTTTGTCCACTGAATTTAGGAGCAGCCAACTAGCTTCATTATGTTCCTTCATTCTCCACATATAGTCAAAGGTATTATGTATAGAGTCACTAAACTCCTTGCCTCTCACAAGTGATGAATCAGGAGTGTCAAATGCATTTATCTTGCATAACTCTCTAAACAGTTCACACCAAGGACTGTCAGTGTTCTCCATACTATTAGAAACAGAGTCCTGGGGGTGGAGCCAAGATGGCCGAATAGGAACAGCTCCAGTCTACAGCTCCCAGCGTAAGCAACGCAGAAGACGGGTGATTTCTGCATTTCCATCTGAGGTACCGGGTTCATCCCACTAGGGAGTGCCAGACAGTGGGTGCAGGACAGTGGGTGCAGCGCACCATGAGCGAGCCGAAGCAGGGCGAGGCATTGCCTCACTCGGGAAGTGCAAGGGGTCAGGTAGTTCCCTTTCCTAGTCAAAGAAAGGGGTGACAGATGGCACCTGGAAAATCGGGTCACTCCCACCCTAATACTGTGCTTTTCTGACAGGCTTAAAAAATGGCACACCAGGAGATTATATTCCACACCTGGCTTGGAGGGTCCTACGCCCACGGAGTCTCGCTGGTTGCTAGCACAGCAATCTGAGATCAAACTGCAAGGTGGCAGCGAGGCTGGGGGAGGGATGCCCGCCATTGCCCAGGCTTGCTTAGGTAAACAAAGCAGCCAGGAAGCTCGGACTGGGTGGAGCCCACCACAGCTCAAGGAGGCCTGCCTGCCTCTGTAGGCTCCACCTCTGGGGGCCGGCCACAGACAAACAAAAAGACAGCAGTAACCTCTGCAGACTTAAATGCCCCTGTCAGACAGCTTTGAAGAGGGCAGTGGTTCTCCCAGCATGCAGCTGGAGATCTGAGAATGGGCAGACTGCCTCCTCAAGTGGGTCCCTGACCCCTGACCCCTGAGCAGCCTAACTGGGAGGCACCCCCCCAGTAGGGGCAGACTGACACCTCACATGACTGGGTATTCCTCTGAGACAAAACTTCCAGAGGAACGATCAGACAGCAGCATTCAAGGTTCATGAAAATCCACTGTTCTGCAGCTACCACTGTTGATACCCAGGTAAACAGGGTCTGGAGTGGACCTCTAGCAAACTCCAACAGACCTGCAGCTGAGGGTCCTGTCTGCTAGAAGGAAAACTAACAAACAGAAAGGACATCCACACGAAAAACCCATCTGTACATCACCATCATCAAAGACCAAAAGTAGATAAAACCACAAAGATGGGGAAAAAATAGAGCAGAAAAACTGGAAACTCTAAAAAGCAGAGTGCCTCTCCTCCTCCAGAGGAATGCAGTTCCTCACCAGCAACGGAACAAAGCTGGACGGAGAATGACTTTGACAAGTTGAGAGAAGAAGGCTTCAGACGATCAAACTACTCCAAGCTACAGGAGGAAATTCAAACCAAAGGCAAAGAAGTTAAAAACTTTGAAAAAAATTTAGACGAAGGTTTAACTAGAATAACCAATACAGAGAAGTGCTTAAAGGAGCTGATGGAGCTGAAAGCCAAAGCTCGAGAACTACGTGAAGAATGCAGAAGCCTCAGGAGCTGATGCAATCAACTGGAAGAAAGGGTATCAGTGATGGAAGATGAAATGAATGAAATGAAGCGAGAAGGAAAGTTTAGAGAAAAAAGAACAAAAAGAAACGAACAAAGCCTCCAAGAAATATGGGACTATGTGAAAAGACCAAATTTACGTCTGATTGGTGTACCTGAAAGTGACGTGGAGAATGGAACCGAGTTGGAAAACACTCTGCAGGATATTACCCAGGAGAACTTCCCCAATCTAGCAAGGCAGGCCAACATTCAGATTCAGGAAATACAGAGAACGCCACAAAGATACTCCTCGAGAAGAGCAACTCCAAGACACATAATTGTCAGATTCACCAAAGTTGAAATGAAGGAAAAAATGTTAAGTGCAGCCAGAGAAAAAGGTCAGGTTACCCACAAAGGGAAGCCCACCAGACTAACAGCGGATCTCTCGGCAGAAACTCTACAAGCCAGAAGAGAGTGGGGGCCAATATTCAACATTCTTAAAGAAAAGAATTTTCAACCCAGAATTTCATATCCAGCCAAACTAAGCTTCATAAGTGAAGGAGAAATAAAATACTTTACAGGCAAGCAAATGCTGAGAGATTTTGTCACCACCAGGCCTGCCCTAAAAGAGCTCCTGAAGAAAGCACTAAACATGGAAAGGAACGACCGGTACCAGCCACTGCAAAATTATGCCAAATTGTAAAGACCATCGAGGCTAGGAAGAAACAGCATCAACTAATGAGCAAAATAACCAGCTAACATCATAATGACAGGATCAAATTCACACATAACAATATTAACTTTAAATGTAAATGGACGAAATGCTTCAATTAAAAGACACAGACTGGCAAACTGGATAAAGAGTCAAGACCCATCAGTGTGCTGTATTCAGGAAACCCATCTCACATGCAGAGACACACATAGGCTCAAAATAAAAGGATGGAGGAAGATCTACCAAGCAAACAGAAAACAAAAAAAGGCAGGGGTTGCAATCCTAGTCTCTGATAAAACAGACTTTAAACCAACAAAGATCAAAAGAGACAAAGAAGGCCATTACATAATGGTAAAGGGATCAATTCAACAAGAAGAGCTAACTATCCTAAATATATATGCACCCAATACAGGAGCACCCAGATTCATAAAGCATGTCCTGAGTGACCTACAAAGAGACTTAGACTCCCACACAATAATAATGGGAGACTTTAACACCCCACTGTCAACATTAGACAGATCAACGAGACAGAAAGTTAACAAGGATACCCAGGAATTGAACTCAGCTCTGCACCAAGCAGACCTAATAGACATCTACAGAACCCTCCACCCCAAATCAACAGAATATACATTTTTTTCAGCACCACACCACACCTATTCCAAAACTGACCACATAGTTGGAAGTAAAGCTCTCCTCAGCAAATGTAAAAGAACAGAAATTATAACAAACTGTCTCTCAGACCACAGTGCAAACAAACTAGAACTCAGGATTAAGAAACTCACTCAAAACCACTCAACTACATGGAAACTGAACAACCTGCTCCTGAATGACTACTGGGTACATAACGAAATGAAGGCAGAAATAAAGATGTTCTTTGAAACCAACGAGAACAAAGACACAACATACAAGAATCTCTGGGACACATTCAAAGCAGTGTGTAGAGGGAAATTTATAGCACTAAATGCCCACAAAAGAAAGCAAGAAAGATCCAAAATTGACACCCTAAAATCACAATTAAAAGAACTAGAAAAGCAAGAGCAAACACATTCAAAAACTAGCAGAAGGCAAGAAATAACTAAAATCAGAGCAGAACTGAAGGAAATAGAGACACAAAAAACCCTTCAAAAAATTAATGAATCCAGGAGCTGGTTTTTTGAAAAGATCAACAAAATTGATAGACTGCTAGCAAGACTAATAAAGCAGAAAAGAGAGAAGAATCAAACAGACACAACAAAAAATGATAAAGGGGATATCACCACCGATCCCACAGAAATACAAACTACCATCAGAGAATACTACAAACAACTCTACGCAAATAAACTAGAAAATCTAGAAGAAATGGATAAATTCCTCAACAAATACACCCTCCCAAGGCTAAACCAGGAAGAAGTTGAATCTCTGAATAGACCAATAACAGGCTCTGAAATTGGGGCAATAATCAATAGCTTACCAACCAAAAAGAGTCCAGGACCTGATGGATTCACAGCCAAATTCTACCAGAGGTACAAGGAGGAGCTGGTACCATTCCTTCTGAAACTATTCCAATCGATAGAAAAAGAGGGAATCCTCCCTAACTCATTTTATGAGGCCAGCATCATCCTGATACCAAAGCCCAGCAGAGACACAACCAAAAAAGAGAATTTTAGACCAATATCCTTGATGAACATGGATGCAAAAATCCTCAATAAAATACAGGCAAACCGAATCCAGCAGCACATCAAAAAGCTTATCCACCATGATCAAGTGGGCTTCATCCCTGGGATGCAAGCCTGGTTCAACGTATGCAAATCAATAAATGTAATCCACCATATAAACAGAACCAAAGACAAAAACCACATGATTATCTCAATAGATGCAGAAAAGGCCTTTGACAAAATTCAACAGCTCTTCATGCTAAAAACTCTCAATAAATTAGGTATTGATGGGACGTATCTCAAAATAATAAGAGCTATCTGGGACAAACCCACAGCCAAAATCATACTGAATGGGCAAAAACTGGAAGCATTCCCTTTGAAAACTGGCACAAGAGAGGGATGCCCTCTCTCACCACTCCTATTCAACATAGTGTTGGAAGTTCTGGCCGGGGCAATCAGGCAGGAGAAGGAAATAAAGGGTATTCAATTAGGAAAAGAGGAAGTCAAATTGTCCCTGTTTGCAGATGACATGATTGTATATCTAGAAAACCCCATTGTCTCAGCCCAAAATCTCCTTAAACTGATAAGCAACTTCAGCAAAGTCTCAGGATACAAAATCAATGTACAAAAATCACAAGCATTCTTGTACACCAATAACAGATAAACACAGAGCCAAATCATGAGTGAATTCCCATTCACAATTGCTTCAAAGAGAATAAAATACCTAAGAATCCAACTTACAAGGGATGTGAAGGACCTCTTCAAGGAGAACTACAAACCACTGCTCAATGAAATAAAAGAGGATACAAACAAATGGAAGAACATTCCATGCTCATGGGTTGGAAGAATCGATATTGTGAAAATGGCCATACAGCCCAAGGTAATTTATAGATTCGATGCCATCCCCATCAAGCTACCAATGACTTTCTTCACAGAATTGGAAAAAACTACTTTAAAGTTCATATGGAACCAAAAAAGAGCCCGCATCGACAAGTCAATCCTAACCCAAAAGAACAAAGCTGGAGGCATCACGCTACCTGACTTCAAACTATACTACAAGGTTACAGTAACCAAAACAGCATGGTACTGGTACCAAAACAGAGATATAGATCAATGGAACAGAACAGAGCCCTCAGAAATAATGCTGCATATCTACAACTATCTGATCTTTGACAAACCTGACAAAAACAAGCAATGGGGAAAGGATTCCCTATTTAATAAATGGTGCTGGGAAAACTGGCTAGCCATATGTAGAAAGCTGAAACTGGATCCCTTCCTTACACCTTATACAAAAATTAATTCAAGATGGATTAAAGACTTACATGTTAGACCTAAAACCATAACAACCCTAGAAGAAAACCTAGGCATTACCATTCAGGACATAGGCATGGGCAAGGACTTCATGTCTAAAGCACCAAAAGCAATGGCAACAAAAGCCAAAATTGATAAATGGGATCTAATTAAACTAAAGAGCTTCTGCACAGCAAAAGAAACTACCGTCAGAGTGAACAGACCACCTACAAAATGGGAGAAAATTTTCTCAACCTACTCATCTGACAAAGGGCTAATATCCAGAATCTACAATGAACTCAAACAAATTCACAAGAAAAAACAAACAACCCCATCAAAAAGTGGGTGAAGGATATGAACAGACACTTCTCAAAAGAAGACATTTATGCAGCCAACAGACACATGCAAAAATGCTCATCATCACTGACCATTAGAGAAATGCAAATCAAAACCACAGTGAGATACCATCTCACACCAGTTAGAATGACCATCATTAAAAAGTCAGGAAACAACAGGTGCTGGAGAGGATGTGGAGAAATAGGAACACTTTTACACTGTTGGTGGGACTGTAAACTATTTCAACCATTGTGGAAGTCAGTGTGGCGATTCCTCAGGGATCTAGAACTAGAAATACCATTTGACCCAGCCATCCCATTACTGGATATATTCCCAAAGGACTATAAATCACGCTGCTATAAAGACACATGCACACGTATGTTTACTGCGGCACTATTCACAATAGCAAAGACTTGGAACCAACCCAAATGTCCAACAATGATAGACTGGATTAAGAAAATGTGGCACATATACACTATGGAATACTATGCATCCATAAAAAAAGATGAGGTCATGTCCTTTGTAGGGACATGGATGAAACTGGAAATCATCATTCTCAGTAAACTATCGCAAGGACAAAAAACCAAACACCGCATGTTCTCACTCATAGGTGGGAATTGAACAAGGAGAACACATGGACACAGGAAGGGGAACATCACACTCCGGGGACTGTTGTGGGGTGGGGGGAGGGGGGAGGGATAGCATTATGAGATACACCTAATGCTAAATGACGAGTTAATGGGTGCAGCACACCAACATGGCATATGGATACGTATGTAACAAACCTGCACATTGTGCACATGTACCCTAAAACTTAAAGTATAATAATAATAAAATAAAATAATAAAAAAAAGAAATAGAGTCCTTAGCATTTTTGGGTCAATCATATTAAGCAGCCAACTCCAGAAACTGCAAGACCAATGAAAGAACTCCATCCTTAATATTCTGTTCCTCTAGAACCACTCGTGGTACCAAAATCTGTATTAGTCAGGGTTCTCTAGAGAGACAGAACTAATAGGATGGATGTATATATATATATATATATATATATATATATGGGAATTTATTAAGTATCAACTCACACGATCACAAGGTCCCATGATAGGGCATTTGCAAGCTGAGGAGCAAGGAGAGCTAGTCCAAGTCCCAAAAGAAGAACTTGCAGTCCCATGTGCAAGGGCAGGAAACATCCAGCACAGGAGAAAGATGTAGGCTGGGAGGCTAGGCCAGTCTCGCCTTTTCACGTTTTTCTGCCTGTTTTCTATTCTAGCCATGATGGTAGCTGATTAGATGGTGCCCAGCCAGATTAAGGGTGGGTCTGCCTTTCCCAGCCCACTGACTCAAATGTTAATCTTCTTTGGCAACACCTTCACAGACACACCCAGGATCAATACTTTGCATCCTTCAATCCAATCAAGTTGACACTCAGTATTAACCACTCGAGATGGGATGGAAATTATTGGAATGCCTCACATTTTAAGAGGCTTGTTTCATGTGTGTACAGATCATGATGAAAAGCCTATTTTTTTTTACTGTGAGCTGTGGTCAAAATATGTTTGAAGCAGTGGTCATGGGTGAAAAGGTTAGATTTAAGTTCTCTAGGACAACCTCACTGTGCTTTTAGCAATGGTGCTAGATGCCTGTCCTGACCTACTACAGTTTAGGTAAACCCACCCATCCCATCTTCTTTTTTCCCTCCCCTTCTTCTCCCTTCCCTCCCTTTCTTCCTTTTTCTTTCCTTCAATAAACATTTATTGAGCATCTATCTACAGCCTACCATTCAGTTTCCTAGGCTCTGGGCACACTCCTATCCTCACAGGGCTTCTAGTACAGCACTTACTATCTAGTAAGAATGACCTCTGGACACCTGAGACTATTCGCAGCACAGGCCTGGGCCTATTCTCCTAGTTCTCGCTTTGCAACTCAATCCCTGACTCAACTTTGCCTTCCCTCTCCTCTCACATCTGGATAACTGACATGGTCTTACTATGGCTCTAAGCCCTGCTCCTTTCCTCAAACACACTTATCCTCTGCCTCATATGATTCCAGCCCAGCCTGGCCCCAGCCTCAGCTCCCACCCAAGACTCACCCACATGCCCATGCTGCTGCCCAGCCTGCCTGAGCCCCCAGGCAGTGACACAGCCTCCTGGCCCCCCAGGTAGTGAAGGAAGGATCTGTCCTCCCACACACGCAAAAGCATTGTATCTCAAGGAGGTACCAGAAGAATTAAGTATCCCAAGTGAACTTCACTCTTATCAGGACACCAAAATCCCTGAGAGGTGTTCTCAGTTGTGACTTGGCAAAGCCCCTGGAAGATGGGCAGGGTGGCTTGCACACTGCATTGATAGGCTCATCCTGCATGTGCAGGCTGCTCTGTTTGGCCGTCCATTTAGATCAGGTTCTTGTTTTTCCAGTTTTCTTCCATTCCACACACATCCCTTTGTGACTGAGGTTTTTACTTCAGGCATTCAGATGCACAGTCTTAAATGTGGCTTCTTGCATTGAGCTAATTAAAACAAGAGAAAACTTTCTGCTGCAAGATTTGTGAAGGGGAAAGTCTACAAAATTTTCAATGTTTTAACACCACTGGAATGACAGAAGAGGACAGCATCAAAAGGGCCTGAGAAAATAGCTATTTCCAAAGCCCTCTTGCTTTGTTGTTTTGTTTTGTTTTGTTTTGTTTTGTTTTGTTTTGAAATGGAGTTTTGCTCTTGTTGCCCAGGCTAGAGTGCAATGGCGTGATCTCGGCTTACTGCAACCTCTGCCTCCCAGGTTCAAGCGATTCTCCTGCCTCAGCCTCCCGAGTAGCTGGTATTACAGGCATGCACCACCATGCCTGGCTAATTTTTTATATTTAGTAGAGACGGTGTTTCACCATGTTAGTCAGCCTGGTCTTGAACTCATGACCTCAGGTGATCTGCCCACCTTGGCCTCCCAAAGTGCTGGAATTACAGGCACGTGCCGCCGCACCTGGCCTCCAAAGCCCTCTTTTATACATGATCACACTGAGGTTCATGAAGTTAAGAAATTCACCCAATTTTAATAGTCCATGGCAGCTGAGATGCTCTATCTACCTCAGGGGGTGACTAGGGAAGGAGGGAAGGGCTCAGGGACTGGCACTCCACACCCCGTTTCCTTTTCATCCAAAGCAGCTCTGCTTGTATCTGTTTCACGTGCCAGCTTCTGCATGAGAATTTGTTTGAAAAGAGAGCTTCACCACTTCAATAGCAAAAAAGCACACACACAAAATAGCATACTCTGCCATAATTTTTATAACATTAAATTAGACCCCATTTACATAAACAAGAAAAAAAAGTACTCTAAGAAGATGTCAAACTCCAGTTAATGATATCCACGCTGTTTCACCAGTTAAGGGAAAGTTTACTGATGCCTGCAAGTAACCTTGAAATGTATCCCAAAAGTAAGAAGGATTAATGAATGGATGGAAGGATAGATATATGGGCAGATTGGCAATAAACCAAGTAGTAAAATGCTAATGGTAGGATTCAGATGGTGGGTTGGGTTTGTAGGTGTTCTTGGTAGAGTCTTTCATTCAACTTTTCTACTTATTTGAAAATTTCATAATATAATGTTGGAAGAAAAAATTGACACCAGGTGCACATGCTCCAATAAATGTTTTCTTACTTTTTACTAGCTAGTTAAAAAAAAAACAGAAAATGAATATTATGCCTGTACCACGTTACTGCTTGGCCAATCCTGTTATTATGAGGGGAAAACAGAAATAATCAATGTGATCGCTTTGGGAAGGGAAAACACTACCTCAAATATTTTGCCAAATTAATCCGTTATTAACCAATTTTTAATTATGTAACTCTTTGAACCTCTAAGAAACTGCTGGGTCTAACTGAAGCCTCTCACATTTCTATAGTGCACTAACCTTTGATAAGTAATTAAATAAGACCTTTTACACACGTTGCTTTGTTTGAACCAGACAGTTCTGTAAAATGTATAGGAAAGCATCGTCCCCACTTTGCAGATGATGAACACCACACAGCCATCTATGATCGCATGGCTGGATCTTGAAATAAAGCTCATGATTTCCAGCTCCTGGGGAGGGTGATGATGGCAAGAGGAGGGCAGAGTAGATCCACTGTGGCATTCATGAAGGCCTTCAGGTTGAAGAAATGCAAAGCAGCAAAATTGAATTGGACACGTTAATGGAATGATCTGATCACGTCTAGTGGTTAAACATCTTTGCATATTTCCTCCTTAACTTGTATTACTTTACCTCTTACAGATGATCACTTTACAGTAAATGTTTTACTAATGTTTGCATCAGCACTCACAATTGTCTCCATTTCAAAATAAATTCTGGTTACATATTGAGGTCCAGAAACTGTAGAGGGGGAATGGGAACTTGGAAGTCTACAATGAATTCATTATGAAGTTCTGGGGAATTAATCACTGAAATGAAATGGACCTCAGTTTCTTCCTCAATACAATAGGAGATGCCAAATTAACAGAGAGACGTAGACTTGAATTTTACATGTAAAATGGTTCATGATGATTATTTATTCCCTCAGTTACCTACCTGGAATTTCAAAGACTTCTAGACTAGCATAAGCAATATTTCAAAACTTGTCATAGAAATCATGTACTTATCCAAAGTGGTGATGGTCAAATTAAAACACCTCTATTATTTCATTGTATTATTCTCATGTTCAGGCAAGCTTACACTGGCTGTTAAAAACGTCTCTAATTCTTGAAAAAAATCAAAATAAAAAAATCACTTAGATGCAATTTATTCTACTGGAAAAGTTTTCTAAACTTTAAAAGGAGGATGGGAGAAGGATGGATAATAAAAACGATTATTTATCTTTTATCCCAAATTATGAGATAGTAATCTTGTCAAAATTCTCTATTTTACTAATAAGAACTAAAGAATCAAAGAAATTGGGTGATCTAAGTTCATCCAACAAGCAAGACGTGAGCCAGAAATTAACCCAATATTTATTGGGGTATATAATAATACAAAGTATATGGATGAGTTTTGAGACAGTTCAAAACAACACATTCATTTAAGCTTTTCTTTTTTAATAAACAGATAGCTATACTTTGGTCTATAAATTTCACATTTTGTTCATCCTCAGATTATTTTGGTGGTAAGATCAGCTTTTCCAATGTGGCTCACAGCTGCCTCAACTTATCAAGAAATCACTAGTCCTTCAAAAGTCAGATGTTTCAACAAGATTGCCCATTAATTCTAGACTTAAGCAGAAAGGACTCTCACAGTTCCTGTGTCAGCACAGTGGCATCATCTTTTGGATGCAAAGCAAGGGAACATATGCATTCTTCTGATAAATTCTTCAGTACTGTTGACCATATACAATAATTGAGGCTGAGAGCAGAGGCTCTGGGGAAAGACCCAGTTCAAACCCCAATTCTACCACTAAACTTGGGCAAGTGACATATCCCCTCAATCCTCTCATGCATGACACAGTGATAAATTAATGCATGCCAAATACCTAGCTATATATAGCACACAGCAAATATTCAATCCATCTTAATAGCTATTATTAAAACGTTGGCTAGCTGGTAACTTCCTACAAGGAAGCGTGTGTCTTTGTTTAACCAGGAGTTATTCCTGCCATTTTCTTTTAGAATGTTTCAGATCTCCAGAAAATGAGCCCCTAAGTGCAGAGTTTGATGTTGAACAATAAATTCCAGGGGGCTGTATCTTGAGTCTGGCATAGGATGAGTCCTCTCTCTCTCTCTGTATCTTGAATGCAACATAATTTTGTAATGACCACTCAGCCAGGGCCCCCGGGGTGCTGAAAACTCCACATGGTCTCTTCACCCCAGAGCCTTGGTTTAGTGCTGAGCATGTACCAAGCTTTGTGCCCCAGTGTGTGGGAGGACGTACCCCTGTCACACCAGCCAGGAGAGGCTTTACACTTAAGTCATATTTTCTTGGCTTGGAGCTCTCATTAGTTCAGTTTCTGGGACCCCCGAGCTTCCCACAGCTCCTTTGCAATGGGTCTTGTTGGCTAACACATCTGTGGCCTCTTGACTTTTTCATGCTGTCTACTGCTGGGGTCAGACCCAAAGTGATTGGCATGTCCTCCCTCACTCTAGTCCAGCATCTGATTTTCCCCACTGGCACTCCCTGCTTAATACTACCACCACCATGTTCAGACAGCCACTCCTGATGCCGTTGTTGATTGCACACCAATCTGCAGATATTGTGGGTTGTAATGAACAGCAAGACAGAAGAGACCACCAGGGGAATGACGGTTGCAGGAGGGCCCCTGGAGTCTCTACCCTGAAAGCTGAGCTTACCAAGTATGAATGTGGGTTGGCTTAATGTCCCTGGGATGACCACACTCCCAGCAAACTGAGATGGGAAAACCAGATGATTCATGTGTCCATTCACCATGTGTGATTGTTATAGAGGCTGCAATTTACTTTAATAAACTTAAAGCAAAGCTAGTGAAATGTTTTGAATGTGCTGATTAGTTCAAGCTTCATTCTAGGGCTGCCCCAAAAGACAAACCACATTCCAGGGGTGGTCTGCTCACCTACATCAGGAAGACCACATTCCAGTGCGGGCCACCACGAGAATGTCCCCAGTCCACACCTTGGTCAATACCTGAGGCTTTGCTAATAAGCAGAGTGAATGTTATCAATGAAATTTCTAATTGATTAAAGTAGACTTCTTGAATAGCACGATGTATGTTGGAAATTGGTAAAAAAAATAAGTAAAGGTAGTTGAGAAATGTGGATTGATTAAAATATTTAAAGACACTCCCAGCTCTTACAGCAATGGGGTGTAAGAATCTAAGGAGGCCTGTAGCCCTTGTCCTGAGGGATGGCACACAAGGCAAGTTCCCAAACAGTCCTGTGTAAACAGCCATGACCTTGGAGGATTCTCCTTGCAAGTTGCTAGCCATGAGAGTACAGGAGCCTGCCTCTGGAACCCAGGGAAATTGCCTCTGGTGAACACAGCTTTTACACAAGGTGTGGACGGACAGCTGGAATCTCAACAAGCTTCCAGAACAGCTTCCATGAGCCACTTTTGTGCTTGGTTGTTAATAAATGCTCAGTGAAAAAGTGGCTATCTGTGTGGCAGCAAGACTGAGACTGTAGTGAGCCAAGTGAGGTGTTTGCCTCAGGTGCAAAATTTAAAAGGGTGCCGAAGCAAATATTTTAATGCAATTTTTAAAAAATCTATGATGAACAAAATACCCAGTTTTAAATAAAGACAGGCTGTTGATGTTTGTTTTATAGCCCAGCATTACTGTGCATCAAGAACGGTTGTTTCCAATCAGCCAGGGATTCCAGGACCCTTGCCTGGGGTCACCTCCACTGAGCAGGTTTATGAAGGCTGAAGATGGTAAACACAGATTAGGCAATATGGGTGGGCATTATATAGTCATGGTTTTTGATTAGAGCTTTTATTAGCTTTTGATATTAATATGATATAATTATATAATATGTATTTATAGATCATCTATTTTTATACTCAGTTATATAATACACATTTATAATGTATAGTAAATATAATTATAAAAGATAATATATGAGGCTGGGCACGGTGGCTCACACCTGTAATCCCAGCACTTTGGGAGGCTGAGGCAAGTGATCACCTGCAGTCAGGAGTTCAAGACCAGCCTGACCAACATGGTGAAACCCCATCTTTATTAAAAATACAAAAATTAGCCAGGCATGGTGGTGGGTGCCTGTAATCCCAGCTACTCAGGAGGCTGAGGCAGGAGAATCTCTTGAACCCGGGAGGCAGAGGCTGCAGTGAGCCAAGATCATGCCATTGCACTCCAGCCTGGGCAACAGAGCAAGACTCCATCTCAAAAAAAAAAAAAAAAAGAAAAAAGAAGATAATCTATATTAATGATATAATAATATAAATATTAACTATTAATAAAGGTACACAGAGGCACACATTCTTCCTTTTGCTCAGGCTCTGGCATGGCTGGACACAGCATGGGGTGGTGGATTTTCATCTAAGATTCACTCTCCTCATAACCCGGTGATGAGGTTGGGCATGTTGGGAGAGTTTGCAGCAGTGGCACTTTTTCCTGGTTACTTATATGCTGGCCTCCCTCTCTGTCCATGGCACCTGCTTTCCCAGGATCAAAGTCACTGGGAACATAAATTAATAGTTAGGTTTCTGGGTAGAGTAAAATTACAGCAAAGAAAGGAAAATATATGGATGCCTGAGCTATGCCCTGAGTGTTTGTGTCCCCCCAAAATTCATGTTAAAACCCTCATCCCCAGTGGATGGTATTTAAAGATGGGGCCTTGGAGAGATGATTAGGTCTTGAGGGTGGAGCCCTCATGATAGGATTGGTGTCTATGTTAGCCCGTTCACACACTGCTCTAAAGACATACCCGAGACTGGGTAATTTACAAAGAAAAGAGGTTTAATTGACTTACAGTTCCACAGGCTGTACAGGAGGCATGGCTAGGGAGGTCTTAGGAAACTTGCAATCATGGTGGAGGGTGAAGGAGAAGTAAGCACACCTTACATGGTGGGAGCAGGAGGAAGAGCGAGAGCAAATGGGGAGGTGCTACACACTTTCAAACAACCAGATCTTGTGAGAACTCTATCAGGAGATAGCACTAGGGGACAGTGCTACACCATTAGAAACCACCCCCATGATCCAGTCACCTCCCACCAGGCCCCACCTCCAACACTCAGGATCATAATTTAACATGAGATTTGGGTGGTGACACAGAGCCCAGCCATATCAGTATCCTAATAAGAAGAGACACAAGAACTTGCATCTTCTCTTTGCCCTCCACCTTGTGCAGACACAATGAGAAGACAGTTTTCCATGAACCAGGAAGCAGCCTTCACCAGACACCAGATCCTCCATGGGATGGACTTCCCAGCCTCCAGAACTGTGAGAAATAAATGTTTGTTGTTTAAGCCATGCAGTCTATGGAACTTTGTTATAGTAGCCCAAATGGACTAACATAGCATATATGTACATATGTATGTGTGTGTGTGCACGCATGAATGTGTGTGCACATGTGTGTTTCTTAACTACTTTCTATTTGCTTAAAATATAATATTGGGGAGATAGTTTGAATTTTTTTAATTATAGAAAAGCATCAATTAAAGTAAAAATATTTTTAGAATCCCTCATAATCTTACTACACATACATACTCACACACATATAAAAGAAGAAACTGTCTTAAGAGATTTCAAGAAGTTTCAGTCAAGAAAGCACTTCCAATAAATGGAAACATAAAATTTTGGGGAATTCGTAGTAGCATTTGAGATGCATCTTGATGGACAGATTGCTAGGACAGATTGTTGAGTGAGTAAAGCAAGTTGCAGAATGATAAGTGCAGTTTGATGCTAAGTACGATGTGATACTATTTATGTCATAGACACACCCACACACAAAACAAGTCACACCATACATTCTCTATAAGTGCATGTGTGTGTACATAAATGCACAGAAAGGATGTGGAAGGTGCCCCTCCAGCCAAGAATGATGCTGATCTCTCAGGAGAAGTAGGAGAGGATGAGATTGGGTAGGGGCCTGGTCAAAGAATTTCCTTCTATATAATGTTTTAATATTTTACAAGGGAATAGTATTCATATGAATTACAAGATGACCATTCCAGGGAGGTGGGCAGTGTGAATTTTAAGTGCGAAAGAAGAGGGCAGTTTGAAGACAGTTTGGCAGTAACAAAGTGTACCAAAAAGGCTACTTAGGAGAGTATACTGAAAGGTAGGTGATTTTTAAGATCCAAAAGTAAAGGAACTTAAACTCCAGGCTGAGGAACTGGTACTTTACTCATAGCTATGCCATAGGACGATACTTTGGATACCCATATATAAAGCACATTTGTTGGAAAATCAGTTAGGAAGCCACGTCAATGGCCAAGTGAGCCCAGTCTGGGACAGGAAGAGGAGGAACTGAGGAAAAAGATGAGACAGATTTTGAACCCACCTGATCTGATAGGGAGCAGGAAGAGTGAAGGCAAGGACAGCCAGAGAGGAAGGAATCAAATATTTCATCCATGTGGCTGGTGTGATGTTGTTGTCACTTAAAGAGATACAGAATTTTCTTTTTTTTGAGACAGTGTCTCGCTGTGTTGCCCAGGCTGGAGTGCAGTGTCGCAATCTCCCAATCTCATTTCGGCTTGCTGCAAACTCCGCCTCCTGGGTTCAAGCAATTCTCGTGCCTCAGCCTCCCGAATAGCTGGGATTAAAGACATCCACCATCATACCTGGCTAATTTTTGTATTTTTAGTAAAAACAGGGTTTCACCATGTTGGCCAGGCTGGTCTGGAATTCCTGACCTCAACTGATCTGCCTGCCTCAGCCTCCCAAAGTGCTGGGATTGAAATACAGAATTTTTAAAAGTAGAGATTGGAAAGAGAAAATACTAATGATCACCAAATTCTCTCTCTCAAACATATAAGTAAGTGAATGAAATTTCTTTCCAATGATTTATTGAGCTAATATGTGGAAAGCTCTGAGAACAAAGGCAATGCTTAACTGCAATAATAGTGGCAAACACACACGGATAGTTTTTTTGTATCAAGCATGATTGTAAGCACTTTAATGTATTAAAACTTTTAATTCTCACCATAATTTTATGCAATAGGTATTATTACTATGGCCATTTGGCAAGATTACATTTGCAGAATTATGACGTGCCTTGCCAGAGTCCTGCTGATAGCAAGCTGGCAGAGCGGGCATGCATGTCCAAGCCACCTGGTGCCAGAGCCCATAACTTCATTCTCACCCAAACTGCTTTCAACAGATGACAGTGGTGGTGTCATTATTAAAAAACAAGTTATTAAGCATCCCTATGTCCTAAGCTCTGTGCTGAGTATTGTCCAGATGCCATATAATGTAACATTTTGGCCCATTAACTTAGAAACCATATTGGAAAGGTAAAATTATTTAAAAGTTATTTAAAGCTCATTAAATCAAAAAGTTCAATTAAATAGAAATCTCTTTCATAAACATTTTACCTAATAGAGATTTCAGCATATGAAAATTGACTTGTGGATGACAATTCCACAAAAAATAATGTCAAATGCAAGAGGCAATTTGTTAAATCAGGTAAGGAAGGAACGTGGGGGTCACAGTCATTGTGGCAACTGCTCAGTGCTAATTATAAAACATTGAAGAGCTGTCAGAGAGAAAGCCGACCTGGGAACCTCCATGGCTGTCTAATGGGAAGCAGTTACAGCCAGATTACACTGGAGAAAGAAAAATGGAAAGCATCACCTGGTTGAACCCCACCTTTTAGAGGTAATGAAACCTGAGCCAAGGGGAGCCCCCACAGGATCCCTCAGGTAGAGTCAAGCTAGAGCACTCTGTCTGGCAATCCCCTCTCCAGGGTGACATCCTGGCTAAGGTAACAGAATTAGGTGACATATGTGACTTGAACGCACCAGGGATTCCCAAAGGTTGAGAGGCCTGGGCCACATACATTTGGGGCTTAGGAGTGGTGGGGGTTTCTAATATATTAAAAAATAAAGATGAATCACACAAAGCCACAGACGTGATCAGTTCATCTCCATTCACTGGCACCAAAAGGACTGACAATATGACTTGGTCTGCCTGGGAAAGTGTCAATTTATGTCTGTTTTCCTGATGGAATGATTCATGAGCCTCCTTTCACTGTCAACAGTTTTCAGTTTGGATAATATATTAACTGGTCACCTTGATCAAAAAAGTCTGTGTGAATGTGACATACTGGGCCAATGGTCATCCTGCTGCCTGCCTGTCATGCCCACCTAGCCTCACCCAGCCCCATAGGCCATGGTACACGTGGCTCTGTGATTTGGGACACCCTTGCATTTGTATTAAATGAGCCACAGTCACGTGCTGGCAAAGGGCAACATCACCACGCTAAGATCAACAGGGGGGCTGGTGGAAGAACTGTGGGGCAGGAGAATCTCAATGGCATTGTCTGGGTACCCGGCCTTGACTTGTCCTTGACACAGTTAACTGCATGTGTCTCTACTCTGCTTGTAAAATAAAAAATGACCACTGTATTCTGTAGAGGCAAGGACACAAGTCTTTCTACCTGATGCCATGAATATGCCTGGATATATTGACATATGATATGGATATATGACCACAAAGATGTATACATGTGATATATACATGATCATTTAAAAAGTCATAAAGAAAAATACACAAGACCAACAAGTTTGTTGTCATGGGTATGTTAGGGTGAGGTGGAAGGATGGAACATTCAATAGGACAGGAAGGTGAGGAGGAAGGGAGCCAAAAGACAGAGGGAAAAATAATGATAGAGACCGCACTAAAAAGAGAGAAGCAAATTGATTATAAGATGGCTTTACACATATATGTAAAACTGTGTATGTGTGCATGCATAAAGTAGAGACACATGCAGAATGGATCAAGTGTTAGTCTGGGAGTTGATCTCCCAATGCTCTGTGAGAATATCTTGTTCACTCCAGCCTCACGGAGTACTTAGGATAGTGCCCACAGCACAGATATTTCTGGAAGGAAACAAGAATGCAAGCTAGCAAATCAACTTGATTTCTATCCCTAAGGACACTACTTCTTAGGTGTGCAGCTCTGGGCAATGCTTCCTTGGCCCAGAGGTAGCTGAGAGAATGAAAGACTGTTTTCAACAAGGGCAGGTCTGAGCAAAAAATTCAGGCAGACAAATTCTCCTAGACACCCCCAGACACTGTGGCCACTACTTTTGCTGCAGTGTCAGCCTGCTTTGAAGCTGTGTGTTTGGTCTGTTAAGCTTTCTTAATTCATGTGCACACACTCACGTGCATGCACACACACAGAAAGGCAATAAAGAAAAATTACCTACAGTTTTCTTTTCAATGTGTATAAATGTGTTTTCAAATTTATACTTTTAAATATGTAAATGCCATCCCTCACACTTTTTAATTTGTATGTATAAGCAAACTCTTTTTTAACAAAATGAGGTCATTTATATTTTCCTACTAAAGGAGAATTTTATACTATTCTGCTTTATAAACTTTTATTCTCACTTAATATATTACAGATGTCTTCCAGGATTGTTCATAGAAGACCGCTGTAGTCAGCTAATTGTCACAGTAATGATGCATAAGAAATCACCAATGACTCCCAACAACTATCTTTTCTTCACTCACACTGAGGGTCTCGTCTTGACTCTAAGCTTCAGGTTGGGTCCAGTCTGCTTCCCATGTCTGTTCTAGAGAGTGTCATTCTTCTTATGGTGATGGCAGAAGCTCAAGAGGAGTGAATGGAAACACATAGTGTCCCTCAAATTGCCTCTGTCTACATCTCATGGCCCAAAGCAAGTCATATGGTCAAGTCCAATATTGGTGGGATGGGGAAATACACTCCTGGGATCAACAGCAGAGTCATTGACACAGGGTGTGGTTGGGGAGAGGAGGGTGAGGCAAGAAGGAAGATGTAATATACCATGGTAGAAATTTATCAGACTTTATTCAACCAGGCCCCTACAGATTAAAAATTAGATTGATTCCAATAAACAGTCATGCAAAATGCACTCTACCAAGCCCCTCATTTAATTCTCACCGCAACCCTGAAGAGCAGTTACTATTAACCGCACTGAAGAATGAGGAGGAAACTGGATCATGCTATAGATGATTAATAATTTGCTTTCGGTCAATGTTTTAGTGCGAAATGCAGGTGTCCCTCAAACCCAAATTTTCCCAGTACAGCCCCAAAAAAATCCTTCTGAGATTTGGTGCATGGTCAGATTTGTCTCTTCCAGGGAGCTGTGAATAAAGACACAATTCATCCTATTTCCCTTTTGTCTAGGCTTCCATGAAGCTCGAAGCCAAGTTTAAGTCTCAAATAAGGCAAATTACTTACAATTAGTATATTCATAGACTCATTTCTTTGGTTCTAATGTTCCATTTCTACTTCACTCAACTTATTTATAGTGTACTCTTTTGCAAGTTTCCTTCATTTTAAAAATAAAGAATCAAGGTGTAATTAATTTGAATTTGAAGGATGTCAGAATTTCCTGGCTGAGCATTCAAGGAGCTCAAGAGTGCTGGGTTCTGACTGTGGATGGTCTGTGCCCCAGACTCTGCCTCCTACACAGTGAAATTTCTGAAGCCTGGGCTGTAGGTGGTCACCAGTCCCACTCACTGCAGCCAGAAGACAAAGAAGGGAAAAAGAATGACACTCAAATGAATCGATTGTATTGATTAGCAGGAACTCCAGTAGCAATTCAAGAGTGTTGGAAAATCAATAAATGATGGTGTTCCTCCCTGCTTACCAATGCCAGAGATAATCTAGGGTTAATTTTAGTGCCCTACACTACATCTGGCCCCTGTCAGGTACTTGATAAATGCATAATGCACAGCTATACATTTATCAAAAAGAAGTAAATATAATCAACACCCAAAAGGCAAATGTCTTTTAAAATTTTCATTCTTACATTTTAGACTATTAATGTATCAATTTAAAGACAAACTCCTGTAATCACCCAGTGGAGTCTTCTTGCCCACTGCACAAACAAAACCAATTCACTGAAACAATGGCATTGCAGTAAAGAAAGAGTTTAATTGACATGAGCCAGCCACACCATGCAGGAGATGAAGTTATTATTCAAATTGGTCTCCCTGAACCCTTGGAGGTTAGGGTTTTTCAAGGATAGATTGGTGAGCAGGGGACTAGGGAATGGGTGCTGCTGATTGGTTGGGGATGCCATTATGGGGGAAATGTGGAAGATGTGGAAAATGGTTCTTGTGTGCTTAGTCCACCTCTGGGTGGGGGCCACAGGACCAGCTGAGTCATGAGTCACAGGTCTGGGTGGAGTCAGCCAGTAATCAGACATGCAAAAGTCTTAAAAGACATTGCAAAGTCCAACCTTAGTTTCTACAATGGTAATGTTATTTACCAGAATAATTGGGGAAGTTACATATCCTGTGATGTCCAGAACTATGGCTGATTATCATTTAACTATGCCTACATCTTAGCAGAATTCGGACCCTTCTCATAATCCTAACCTTGTGGTCTTTCATTAGTTTTACAAAGGTGATTTAGTTTAGAGAAGGACTATTACCATCCTTGCTCTAAGGTTAAATTATTAACTAAAATTTCCCCAAAGTTAGTTTGCCCTACACCTAGGAATGATCAAGGGCAGATGGGAGATTAGAAACAAAATGGTGTCAATTATATAAGATTTATCTTACTGCTGTAATTTTGCAAAGGCAATTTCAATCCCTTCCTTGGGTTTCAGCACATCTCAATCCTGAGGTATGAGCTATGGAGATGAAAAAAGGCCAACAACAGCTCTAACTTCTTCCTGCTGATGGGGGCATAGCTGGGGTAGAACTTGCTCTCAGGGTGAGAGGAGTGAAAGAGTTTTGCAGTTGTCTGTATGTATTCAAGGGTGCCTGGCTGGGATCCCAAGGTCTGCATAACAAAACATTAGTGCTCTTAACTACAGCTTTGGTACAGTGCCTAAGAGAATAGCAGACTATAAGAGTCCTAACATAAGGAGTGAAAACCTTATAGAACTGACCTGAAGCCTTGAGGGATCCAGGTGAATGACACCAAGAATCAATCAGGTATTGGGTCATCAGCAGAGACTCAAAACCAATGGCCAAGGCCAGAATCTGGTGTACTATAGTTTTTCTGAAACATGTTTTTTCTCTCTCCAGTTTTTCAGTTCTACCAAAGATAAATCACAGTAGGAGCAATTTATTTGCAAAATAAATTTTAGTTTTATTATATTTGGCCTAATTATTTGCATAAAGCATAGGAAGAATGATTATTTGCTATATAGGCTCTTTTTCTAAATTGGCTTTTCTGGATTTTTTTTTCATAAGGAATTTCAGATTAGACCTTTTAAAAGCCTCTTGAACCCAGTTGAGGATTTTATAAAAAGGATCAGCAACGTTTCAAACAAAAAGTCATAAAAAGATTATTTACCAGGCTGGGCATGGTGACTCACGCCTGTAATCCCAGCACTTTGGGAGGCCAAGGTGGGTGGCTTGCCTGAGGTCAGGAGTTTGAGACCAGCCTGGCCAACATGGTGAAACTCTTTCTCTGCTAAAAATACAAAACAATTAGCCGAGTGTGGTGGCAGGTGCCCATAATCCCAGCTACTCAGGAGGCTGAGGCAAGAGAATTGCTTGAACCCAGGAGGCAGAGGTTGCAGTGAGCTGACATTGTGCCATTGCACTCCAGCCTGGGCAACAAGAGCAAAACTGTCTCAAAAAAAAAAAGATTATTTACCTTCTATTAGTACAGTCCATGCAATTAACTCCTGTTCTGCTTAATATTTATGAATATATCAGCTCTTCATGAGAGTCCTGGAAGTTTTCTATTTCAATGGAATAATATGCAAAGTTGTCAGAAACCTGTATTTAAGAGCACCTGTCAGTGTTTTATAGTTTATTATAAAACCACTTTTTGAAAAGGATCAAAGTAAAACAATTGTAGATGACTAAAGTTTCAGAACAACTATGATTAATGACACAATTGATAAGGAAATCTGGTTATTTTGTGGCATACAACAATTTAACAAAATAATTATAATTATTACTGATAATATACACTAAGTCTTATTGGAATTACAGGTGCCTCACACAACTCTGGAACACACAGCAATAACATATTAATACAAATACAGCCCAAAGAAAGCCAAACACCATTTCATACTTGACAACACTACCTGTATGATCTTAGCATAGCAAATAAGTCAAATATGTGTCCATTTCAGACTTCAAGGGACCTAATATCTAAAAAAATAAATGAGGTCAAAAGGTGGGATTTAAAATTTGATTTTGGAAAGTTTTTCAAATATCAAAGGTTTAAAACACTTGTCACAAAATAGTATCACAGGTTATTCATTTAGCCAAAGTGATTAACTCAAAGATTTTTTTAAAAAAATCCTTTACTCTGATAGAGAAAAGACTCAGCTTTCCAAAGAGCAAGACCCAATAAAGACAGGAGGAGGCCAACTGAATCTGTCTCTTCTCTCTCCCCTCTTTTCTTTTTCCTGCAGTTTGCTCAAAAGGCAAAAAACTTTCATTATCTCTCAATATTACATGAAAATCTTGTTCAGAAAAGAAAACCAAATTCCACCTTTGCAGTGCATTATTAATGCTAAAGCTAATTTTTAATAAAATCTTATAAACAAATCTAATTTTAATTAGCTTGACCATAAGGTATCTACAAACCCTTTATAACTCTTCATAATTTTTTTTATTAAAAATCAGATTAACGCTCTGTGAAAATCCTGTTATTCAGACACAGGAGCCCGGATTCTCCAGATACTGGCAGAATCATCAATGTGCTTCTTTTCTTTTTTGAGGGAGGGGTGGTATTTGTTTGTTTGTTTATTTATTTATTTTATTTCAATAGGTTTTAGGGAACAGGTGATGTTTGGTTACATGAGTAAGCTCTTCAATGGTGATTTCTGAAATTTTGGCGCACCTATCACCCAAGCAGTATACACTGTACCCAATGTGTAGTCTTTTATCCCTCACCCCCCTCCAACCATTTCACCTAAGTCCCTAAAGTCCATTGTATCATTCTTATGCTTTTGCATCCACATAGCTTCGTTCCCACTTATGAGTGAGAACATAAGATGTTTGGTTTTCCATTCCTGCGTTACTTCACTTAGAATAATGGTCTCCAGTTCCATCCAGGTTGCTGCAAATGCCATTATTTCTTTCCTTTTTATGGCTGAGTAGTATTCCATGGTGTATATATATCCCACAGTTTCTTTATCCGCTCATTGATTGATGGGCGTTTGGGCAGGTTCCATAATTTTGCAATTGTAAGTGGTACTGCCATAAACATGCATATGCAAGTATCTTTTTCATATATTTTTTTCATATAATGACTTCATTTAATTCTGCTCTGATCTTTGTTATTTCTTTTCTTCTGCTGGGTTTGGGTTTGTTTTGTTCTTGTTTCTCTAATTCCTTGAGGTATGATCTTAAAGTGCCCATTTTTTGCCTTCAGACTTTTTGATGTAGGCATTTAAGGCTATGAACTTTCCTCTTAGCACTGCCTTTGCTGTATCCCAGGGGTTTTGATAGGTTGTGTCACTATTATCATTTAGTTCAAATAATATTTTAATTTCCATTTTGATTTCATTGTTGACCCAAAAATCATTCAGGAGCAGGTTATTTCATTTCCATGTATTTGCATGGTTTTGAAGGTTCCTTTTGGAGTTGACTTTCAATTTTTTTCCACTGTAGTCTGAGAGAGTACTTGATATAATTTTGATTTTCTCAAATTTATTGATTGACACGTGTTTTGTGGTCAATCATATGGTCCATCTTGGAGAATGTTCCATGTGCTGACGAATAGAATGTATATTCTGCAATTGTTGGGTAGAATGCTCTGTAAATATCTGTTAAGTCCATTGGTTCTAAAGTGTAGTTTAAATCCATTGTTTCTTTGTTGACTTTCTGTCTTGAAGACCCGTCTAGTGCTGTCAGTGGAATATTGAAGTTCCCCACTATTACTGTGTTGCTGTCTATCTCATTTCTTAGGTCTAGTAGTAATTGTTTTATAAATACCGGAGCTCCAGTGTTAGATGCATATATATTTAGGATTGTGATAGTTTCCTGTTGGCCACTTCCCTTCATCATTATATGATGTCCCTCTTTGTCTTTTTTAACAGTGTTGCTTTAAAGTTTGTTTTCTCTGGCATAAGAATAGCTACTCCTGCTCACTTTTGGTGTCCATTTGCATGGAATATCTTTTTCCACCCCTTTACCTGAAGTTTACATGAGTCCTTATGTGTCAGGTGAGTCTCTTGAAGACAGCAGATACTTGGCTGATAAATTCTTATCCATTCTGACATTCTGCATCTTTTAAGTGGAGCATTAGGCCATTTACTCAATGTTAGTATTGAGATATGAGGTACTATTCTATTCATCATGTTATTTGTTGCCTGAATACCTTGTGTTTTTTTTAAGTGTTATTGTTTTATAGGTCCTATGAGATTTATGCTTTAAGTAAGTTCTATTTTGGTGTATTTCAAGGATTTGTTTCAATATTTAGAGCTCCTTTTAGCAGTTCTTATAGTGCTGGATTGGTAGTGGTGAATTCTTTCATCGTTTGTCTGAAAAAGACTGTATCTTTCCTTTACTTATGAGGCTTAGTTTCACTGGATACAAAATTCTTGGCTGATAATTGCTTTGTTTGAGGAGACTAAAAATAGGGCCCCAATCCCTTCTAGCTTGCAGGGTTTCTGCTAAGAAATTTGTTGTTAATCTGATAGGTCTTCCTTTTTAGGTTACCTAGTGCTTTTGCCTCACAGCTCTTAAGATTCTTTCCTTTGTCTTGACCTTAGATAACCCAATGACTATGTGCCTAGATGATGATCTTTTTGCAATCAATTTCCCAGGTGTTCTTTGAGCTTCTTGTATTTGGATGTCTAGATCTCTAGAAAGGCTGGGGAAGTTTTTCTCAATTATTCCCTCAAATACGTTTTCCAAACTTTTAGATTTCTCTTCTTCCTTGGGAACACCAAATATTCTTAGGCTTAGTCATTTAACATAATTCCAAACATCTTGGAGGCTTTGTTTTCATTTTTTTTGTATTCTTTTTCGTTTGTCTTTGTTGGATTGGGTTAATTTGAAAGCCTTGTCTTCGAGCTCTGAAATTCTTTCTTCCACCTGTACCATTCTATTGCTGAGACTTTCCAGTGTATTTTGCATTTCTGTAAGTATGTCCTTCATTTCCAGAAGTTGTGATTGTTTTTTATTTACTCCATTTTTCTGGAGATTTTTCTGTCCATATCCTGTAACACTTTTTAAATTTCTTTAAGTTGATATTCACCTTTCTCTGGTGCCTCCTTGAGTAGCTTAATAATCAACCTTCTGAATTCTTTCTCCGGCAATTCAGAGATTTCTTCTCCATTTGGATCCATTGCCGATAAGCTAGTGTGATCTTTTGGAGGTGTTAAAGAACCTTGTTTTGTCATATTACCAGAATGGGTTTTCTGGTTCCTTCTCATTTGAATGGACTACGTCAGAGGGAAGATCTGGGGCTCAGGAGCTGCTGTTCAGATTCTTTTGTCCCAGGGGGTGCTCCCTTGATGTGGTGCTCTCCCCCTTCCCCTAGAGATGTGGCTTCCTGAGAGCCAAACTGTAGTGATTGTTATTTCTCTTCTGGATCTAGCCACCCAGTGGAGCTACTGGGCTCTGGGCTGGTACTGGAGAGTGTCTGCAAAGAGTCCTGTGATGTGAATCTTCTTCAGGTCTCCCAGCTGTGGATACCAGCACCCACTCTGGTGGAGGTAGTAGGGGAATGAAGTCCAATGTGCTTCTTATATTAATGTTTAATTTACAGAAAAACCAAATAACTCTCTTCAAATTTTGGCCAGCTTGCTCACACCCACAGAACTTTGTTTTGTCTTGTTTTTGAGACAGGGTCTCACTCTGTTGCCTAGGCTGGAGGGCAGTGGCATAATCTTGGCTCACTGCAACCTCCACCTCCTGGTTTCAAGTGATTCTCATGCCTCAGCCTCCCAAGTAGCTGGGACTACAGACACACATCACCAAGCCCAGCTAATTTTTGTATTTTTAGTAGAGACAGGGTTTAGCCATGTTGGCCAGGCTGTTCACGAACTCCTGGTCTCAAGTGATCTGCCCAGCTTGACCTCCCAAAGTTGTGGGATTACAGGTGTCAGCCACCACACCCAGCCCACAGAACTTTTTTTACAAGATCAATATTGCACAAATACTTAACAACTTGCTTAAACCTTCAGTTTTGTCCTATCATTCTTTTAACTTAAGACAATCTTTAAAACCTCTAAACTAGACAAAATTACTTTCCCTTTAACAAAAATCATATGTCCATGCTTTCTTATAATCTTTTACCAAAACACATTTTATTGTCCTTACAAACCTTGCATGTAAAACTGTTTCTCCAGTAGTCCCAATTACATATGTTACAAGGTTAACTCCTAGCAACTTTTATTTTTGGTAAAGAACCTGATAAGTAAGCAATTTTAACCATGTATCAGATTACAGAGCCCAGGACAAGCACAGAACTGCAGACAATGTCTGACTTTTCCCAGCACAGCCAGGGGGCACAGTTAACTCCACATGCCCCCAGG
Source organism: Nomascus leucogenys (assembly GCF_006542625.1). Taxonomy (NCBI): domain Eukaryota; kingdom Metazoa; phylum Chordata; class Mammalia; order Primates; family Hylobatidae; genus Nomascus; species Nomascus leucogenys. The sequence continues at coordinate 66,604,016 of NC_044385.1, forward strand.
CCTTACCTAGAATCTAATGGTTGTAAAATAGACAGGTCAAATAATTATCAAAAAGTTATAGAAGCAGTTTTTGACCTTAAAACATCTACCAAAGACAGTATGTGACCTGCCTAATTCATACCAAGTCTCCAAATTCTGAAGATGCTTTTACTTTATCAATAATGTTTAAAACTGTCTTTATTTACCAGAGATTACTAAAGCCATGGGCACTAAAATGTACTCGAGTTTTTTATTTTTCTAACAAAATATTTCACTGAAGTGCTTATTCTTCTTTAAGCCAATTAATTAGAGCTCTTTCATATACTTTGGTAGTGAAACACCACACATACAATGCATAGAAATATACAGACAGAAGCAGATCTGGTAGGGTAGTAAGATTCTTCATTTGCCAGTTTTTAATTTTCTCTTTCCCATATTAGACCATCAGTCTCTTAATTACTTATTCCTGCCCTAAACAATCATCAGCAAGGCAACTCTAAAGGGACAACTCAGGTGAAACAAAATAGGGAATTCATATTTTACTCAAATCAAGGAAAAATGTGTAAGAAAAAATTCAGTTAAAACAGCCAGGAAAAGCAGACAACCTTACACGTGGTGATTTCCTTATAGATGTGAATTTTTTAATTAAATTGCTAGCTTTAGGGTGGTGCCTTTTAAGGAGTAGGGCCAAGAAAGCATGTCATTTCTAGGGTCTAAGAGGCAGGCACAGCTGAAAGCAAAACAGATCACTAAGAATCAACAGATCCCATTTTCACAGCGAATCCTGGGTCCCCAAAAAGAGAGAAGCACCATGGGCCAAGACAGTGCAATGCTTCCACTGTGTATCTCATTGTAAGGGCATTTTCCTGAGGCTATGGGGCAGCCCAGTGCCTATCAGCTCACTCTATAATCAGGCCACCCTCCCATTTCATACCTTCTAGGTGTCCAAGAGCATGCTTTTCTCATCCGAAACAGACAAAGGAGTATCACCTGAAGTAGTGACCACTCACTGTCAGCAACTGCCATTAGCCATGCTTAAAAGTATATTTCCTACCCAGCAATTACACACCAAGGCTAAGAGTTCTCTCATGATGCAAAGTCACTTCTGATGCTCTCAAAAGTCAAAAATATCAGGTAACTCAATGAGAGCAGAGCCTTAGATTTTGAGAGGGATCTGTCCACTTACAAGTCCTGGAGTTCCATGAGGAAAACAGAGATTTCTCCCAAAACAGGATCTGTGGTGCTTCCTCTGTTTCTCCCAAGGAGTCCTAGGCTGTCAGAAACTACCTTAGGTCCTCTCATGTGGACAACCAGGGTGGCAAGTGGACAGCCAAAAAAAGTGGAGGCACAATTCAGTCAACTGAGAAAAAAAAACTTTTTCACAAAAAGCAAGATCCAAGAAAAGAAAAAGCATAAGGGTCTTACATATATATATATATATTATATATATATATATATATTTTATATATATATATAATATATATATATTTTATATATATATAATATATATATATTATATATATAATATATATATTTTATATATATTATATATATATGCATACATGTATGTATGTGTGTGTACATACATACATATATATTTTTGAAAGCTTGAATATCTACTTTTAATTAAGCTGACTTTAATGATAGAACTCTTTTTTAAAAAACCCTTTTAGGCCAGGTGCAGTGGCTCACACCTGTAATCCCATCACTTTGAGAGGCCGAGACAGGCAGATCAGCTGAGGTCAGGAGTTCGAGATCAGCCTGGCCAACATGGCAAAACCCCGTCTCTACTAAAAATACAAAAATTAGCTGTGCATGGTGGCTTGTGTCTGTAATCTCAGCTACTTGGGAGGCTGAGGCAGGAGAATCGCTTGAACTGGGGGGACAGAGGTTGCAGTGAGCCTAGATCACACCACTGCACTCCAGCCTAGGTGACAGGCGAGACTCTGTCTCAAAAAGAAAAAAAAAATCTTTTTAAATCTCTTATCACCAGCCTCTAGCCAGGATGAACAGCTGACACCCCTGGGTTTTAAGCATTTTTTTCCCCCAGAGGTATTTTCCCAAGTGAAACCAATAAGCCTTAACTAAGGTTATGACTTAACAATGGATGCACGAGATAACTCCAAAGAGATGGCAAGCAGTTTTTACAAGATCTAGAATTGCCCAAGGCCTGGCTCAGAGAAAGGAAAATTCAAGACAGGAAATCTGAAACAGTCCATGGAGGGGAAGAGACCCAATAAATGGCAAAAGTCCCACAAGTATCAACCCAGAAAGGACTCACTCCTTACACCAGGAATTGAACCCAGGCTGCCATTGCAAAAAGTCAACACCTTTAGCTACTGAGCTACAGCATGAGGCAGTCACCATTGTGAAAGGGCAATACCTTAGCTACTGAGAGACAGCACAGGACAGTCATCATTATTCTTCCGAGAAGGAGCCTGGAGAAGTCATTTTTGAGGTTGCAAAGGATTTTCACTGCTTAAGAGAGTTTTCTAAGTCTAGCCATGACATTATGCGTCCTTCTTTTAATTTAAACCTTTTTACAATTGTTAAAAATAAGAGATCTCCAAGATGATGATGATGATGATAATGATGATTATTATTATTACAATGATGTACTCAGTTCGAATAGCAACTCAATTCAAAAGCCATTTTAAAGCCCCATTGGTAACTTTCTAGGCTTTTAGCATTTAAGCAAGAGGTATTTAGAGAGAGAGGATAGAAGGGTCATCCCCATGATCTCCAAAAATTCTTTGTCAAAAATGGGCTTGAAGTAGCAAAAGATGACAAAAAGCCTACCAGGGATGGTACTTTAAAAGACAAAACTCACCCAAGAGCTTGACACATTCGGGATGAAGAGTGTGCTGCCTCATCTCAGACTCCTGGTCCTTTCAGACCAGCTGCCTGGCATAAACCTGAAAATTCCTGCCCTCTGGATGACAGAGACCAAGAGAGTGTACCCCCACAAGGTCACAAGGTCAAGCTCCCAAGGACCTAAAACAAGAGGGAACCCTCATCGGGTTTTGGTTTCAGGGACCCACAGCAAAGTTTATAGCTGACCATTCTGAAGAGCCAGATCAAACAGCAGTCTTTCAGGGTCCCAGGCCCATGTTCTATCCTATGATACCCCTCTTCATGACAGAACAACACAGAAAGACAAACTCATAGCACAAAGTACCATAGATTTGCTGCAGCCTAAGACACATCTCACAAATTCTTTTTCCCGTTAATCAAAATTTTGCAGAGGAGACAAACAGTGATTTTTACCATTCACTCAACAAGTTTGCCCAGAGAGAGAGAGAGGCCAGACATCTAGATGGTAAGAAATTCTTACCCTTTTACCAACTTGCCTGGTTTCTGGGTTTCCTCTCTCTGCATGGCTTCCAGAAGAGTAGATTGGCTTTTAATGGCACCGTAGCTGCAGCGGCCAAGCTGCATTATGAAAGAAAATCATCCTTTTCTGTTTTATGGAATCATAGGCAAAACCTCTCAGTTGTGTGAGATGCAGTCCAACAGACTGCATGAGGGAACTGAATTAACACTTCTCATTCTGATAGGAGCAAAATACACACAACAAAACACAGACACCAGTCACCATGTTTATCACCCAAGTATCCACCTGGCAAGGTTCAAACCTGCCCCTGTTGGCCCCTGTCATCTTTGATCCACTCAAAGTTGGGTTGGGATGACATCCAACCAGGAGTTTCAATGGGTGGTCTCCAGGAAAGATGGAAGAGTAGACAGTCACCGTGAGGGCCCACTGAATGTGACTGACCAGACAAACTAGGAGAGCCTGCTGGACTTCCATCAGTAATTCCTTCAGTGAATCCTCTCCATACGTACAAACACAAACAATGAGGTAAAGACAAACAGAAAGGCCTTCCAAACCAAGATTCTAAACCAGTTTCCAGACCAGAAGAGTATTCTTCCAAACTAATCTCCTATTCTCCATCTAATGGGGAGAAATCTCCCCAAACCAAGACTCTTCCTACTATTTAGGGAGAAGCAGCAGAGATCCCTGAAGGCACAGAATCAATATTCCCAAAAGAGCCAAAGCAACTGGGAGAAGGAAGTGTTGGTTGCACTTAGAATACTCACCAGATCAGTTTAAAGACATCTTTCAAGGAACCGTTTCTCCATGCAATTAGTCCTAAGCATTATGGGTTGACAGTGCCCCATGGTCAGGGGCAGCACCAGGGATGGTCATCAGTTCCAAAGAAAAATAAGTGGCCACCAGAACTCACCTCCAGGTCCGTCATACTAGTGCAGGGCTGACAACCTGTGGTCAGGCACCTAAAATGGCAGATCTTGGATGAGCCCCTGAATTTGTAATTGCCCAGTTGCACAGACAAACTGCCTGTTGCACAGACAAAACCAATTCATTGAGACCATAGCGTTGCAGTGAAGAAAGAATTTAACTGATGCGAGGCTGGCCAGCCACACAGGAGGTGGAGTTTTTACTCAAATCAGCCTCCCTGAACCCATGGAGGTTAGGGTTTTCAAGGATAGTTTAGTGGGCAGGGGACTAGGGAATGGGTGCTGCTGATTGGTTGGGGATGCCATCATGATGGTGTGGAAATCATTCTTGTGCACTGAGACGACTCAGGCCACAGGACCAGTTGAGTCATAAGTTGCAGGTCTGGGTGGAGTCAGCCAATCATCAGAAATGCAAAAGTCTGAAAAGACATCACAAAAGACCAATCTTAGGTTCCACAATAGTGATGTTATTCACCAGATTAATTGAGGAAGTTACACGTCTTGTGATCTCCAGAACTATGGCTGGTTATCATTTAACTATGCCTACATCTTAGCAGAATTCAGATTTCTCTCATAATCCTAACTTTTGTGGACTTTCATTAGTTTTACAAAGGTGGTTTAGTTTTGGGAAGGGCTATTATCATCCTTGCTTTAAGATTAAACTATAAACTAAATTTGTCCAAAAGTTAGCTTTGTCTACACCCAGGAATTACCAAGGACATATTAGAGGTTAGAAGCAACCATGTCGCATTTCTCTCACTGTCATTATTTTGCAAAGGCAGTCACTTTTCACCCCCAGTCTCCAGACAGCATCTTTCTTGACAATCACCTACCTTCCCTATTTATAATCCCCATTCAGAATCTCACCTCCTTCCTATCAAAGAACAAAGGGCAAGCAGTAGATAGAGACTCCAGCTCACTATTTGACTATTCTGGTGACCTTACAACAGTCACCAATCCCATAGTCCCAGCTTTCAAAGGTGTTATTATTAGCAGCACCCATAGGTATGCCATCATCACTATGTTAAGAGATGATTCTTCAGAGCTCTTAACATGGAAAATGTGGAAAGGGAGAGGATGACTATTAGCTGGTTGTTAGGCAGATTTATGGTTTGAATTTACATGTATCAGGTATACATTAAGCTTAAATCTTGTCTAAAGAGTCTAACTCAATCAGTGCAAAATAAGGAAAAGAATAATTTTTCTCCACTATCATTAATAGTAAAATTCAGGTTCTTGCCTCATGCAAAGGGAAGAAAAGACAGTAAAAAAGTGTGAGACAGAGCAAAGTCAGAGATCTCCATTTCAAAGGGCACTTTGACCTATACACCTTGAGGTTTCCCATTCACTTTACAGGACTCAATTCATTTTGCCACTCCCTTTGCTCCTCCATGAATTTCCCTCAGCACAGGTGGTTTCATGAAAGCCAACCAAGAAAAGGTGTGGAAAGGAAAAACGAGAAGACACAGTGCTTCCTCCACCCCTTGATCAGCTCCACCTTCCCCTACGGAGCCTCTTTGCAGGGTCAGTCACAGTAGTCAAGAATCCTGATTTTCCTGACTTTTGCTCATCTCTAAGATTGTCTATAACCTTTACCAAGCAGTATTTAGGACAACTGTAGACACCTTTAAGGTCAACCTGTTACTCAATGTCACTTTTTTTTTTTTACATTCTAAACCAATCTAGAAAGAAAACCAGATATTGATAGTAAAGAAAAGAAGGTTAAAATATATTCTCAGGAAATTGCAGTATCTGCATATCAAATAACACTGTAAAAGTGTTGCTAGTTTGTCCTGAAACAAGGAGTTACCTGACTACTAAAGATAAGAAGTATCACCCCAATGGCACCATAGAAAAAATTAGTTCCATTATCTCTGCTATCTCCTGCAGACCCTCCCAAATTGTCCCCTTCATGAGTCCAAACCCAAGCTCACTGGTGTGGACAACCACTTACTCAGCAGACACCCAGCAGCCCCACAAGAACAGTTTTGGGAGATGCTGAGGAAAACAACCCCTAACATTTGCACTTTGTCCCCCAACACCAGTGAAGACCACCCCTCCCCCACACTACCACCACCCCACTTCCCCACAGCCTGAACTTATAGGCCATTTCTCCCCTTTCCCTGAAGATACCTGCACTAGGAGTTTGGAGGCTCACATTGAAAACTTAATCTCAACATTTTAGCTAGAAGCTCCACAAAATGAAATAAATCCACACATACAGGCAATGAAAATGATGGCACAGAAATGTCACTTACCAAATGACACTTGCATATGAGTGGAAAGGCTTGGATCCAAAGTCATAGGTCTAACCCTGACCACTTAGAGAATGTGACTTTGGGCCAGCCACTTAACATCTCTGAATCAATTTCCCTGAGTTAAAATGAGGTTATGTAAATAGCAGTGTTCTATACACTTAAGCATCAGGCAAATTAAAGAGATTTTTATGAAAATATGCCAGTTAAAGAACCATGTCATTGGGCCTATATCTCCATATAATATATGAGCACTGTTTGTCATTTCCATCTAACTGCTTGAGACATTCTTCACTTAATCCATGTCTCCATCTTTCCATTCAGTTGCTTCCACATAGTAGGTGCAGCCCTTTGAACCAAACCACTGGAGCATTTTGGTGTTGTCTATAACTTCTGTATACACAGGCATATATAGTGGCCTTCAAAGGGAAGGAGAGAGAATGACTCCTTTTTTGGATACAGCAATGTAAAATATGCAAAGTTATGATAAGCTACACACTCTCTGAAGACACCAACAACCTTAAGAGATACCCTGAGAGCTCAATTAATCTTTTTTCAAGCCCAGTTCTATCCGCACTATATTAATATGTTAAAACCCCTCACAAGCGCCTTTTTTGTGAGAAAGCAAGTGTCATTCTGTCCCTTGAGCTGGCTGTAAATTCCTACCATTTCTGCTTCCCCAGTTAAAGACCTCTTTAAAGGAGGAAGACAATTTTCTACAGAGACGCTGAAAACATGCATCTGGGCTCAGACTGGCCAACCCTGGTTGTGGGGATGCAGGGGGATGGAGAAAAAAGACTGCTGATGAGCAGAATCTCAGCCCTTGGCCCAGAAGAGTAAGTGGCCTGAGGCACCCCCACTGCCTGGGGCCTAGATCAAATCTCTCAGAAAGAGGTTTGGAAGCACCCCCAGCAGCAGAGAAGAGCTCTTTCTATCTGTTGGCAGACAAAGCCCAACGCAAGGCCCTGGCTTAAGCTTGGACAGAGTGTACAGTCTGGAGCAGTAGGAGGTAGATGTAGGTTAATACCTTGATGCTCACACTAACCTCTGGTTTTACTTTAATCTTTCCATTTTTAATGGCAAAAAGGTTTTAGGTATCTGAGCAATCTCAGACTGCCATGTTTGCTAACTGTGATAGCAAAGTACAAATGGATTTAGAGAAGGGAAGTTCCAGGAGATGGAAAACCAGGCAGGAAGCTGAGGAAAGATTTCAGGAAAGAGGCAAATTGAGTGCCTGAGCCAAAGGAAGTGCAGAGGGATTGCCCCAAAGTGGAATATCAGTGCTAAATCTTCAACAAGATTAGGAAACAGAGACCAACGAGGACTCCCAAGGAAGCCTCCTGAGAGTTTACAAGAATATGTCACTTTCTTAATGTTTTGTTCATATGTTAGCTTCTAAAAAATTAAAAAATGATGCGCAACAGTTTTAATGTTGGATTCATACAATTTTAATGAAATCAAGATACATGTATATGAAAAATATAGAAGTTACTACTGATCCTAATGATTATTTCCATCAATAGGAAAGTATCTTGAAAGGAAAAATGGTAGTGATTTTTAAATAAGTCTTTTGAACTAATAGGAATTTATAGTTACTAAGAATTAATACCACTAAGAATTTAATTTAAATATTTTAATATACATACGGATTATACTACAAGAATGTTCACAGTAGCCTTATTTTTTTAATTAATTAATTTATATTTTTAATTGACAAGAATTGTATGTGTCTATGGCATAAAACATGACGTTTTGGAATATGTACACATTGTGGAATGGCTAAATCAAGCTAATTAACATAGGCACCACCTCATACACTTATCAATTATTTGCATAATAGCATTATTTCTAATTTCAAAATTTGGAAACAGTTGTCCAAAACAAAAAGGATTAGCTGAGTAAATTGTAGCATATCCATATGGTGGAATACTTTTTACGAACTGAAAATAATGTTATAGAAATGTATTTATATTTAAATGGAAAGGCATTTACACTACACTGTTGGGTGAAAAAAAAATGAAGTTACAAAATACTGTGCATTGTATGAGTTCATTACTACTTAAAAGGAAAGGATGTCGTACAAAAAAAAAAAAAAAAAAAAAACCTTGAAGGAACTATACCAAATGTTAACAAGGGTAATCATAGGTGGAGGAATACAAGTAATTAATATTTTCTTCTGTTTCCTTCTCAGCATTTTTTGTTGTTGCTTTTTTTCCCTAAAATAAACATGTATTACATGTGTATTGCATGACACTGTTAACCTTTTTAAAGCACATGCCTGTGGTATTACAAATATGAATGTGAGATTTTAGGAATAAGGCAATGAGCACCTGACTTAAAGGTGAGGCAGGGAAGGGGACTGACCCAGTAGGAATCTGTCCTGATGGCCACACAGTCACGGAACTCATTCAGCAAATGGCCCAGAGCACAGGCTGTGGATCTCAGCTCAGCCACTTGTGATCCAGGCCAAGTGACTTCATCTCTTTCCAGTTTCCTCATCTGTAAAATGGCTGCCTCACCACATTGTCAGAAAGCTAAATGAGTTGATACAGTGTATGTAAAGTTCCTCAGCTTAAAATAAAGTCTGGCACATGCTAAGCTTGTGCTTGCTTATTTAAAAAATATTTCCTTTCGAAGATTCCTGAGATAACTAGGTGGAAAAAAATTTACTTATTATCCCACCCCCTTAGGGTTGAGTCAGCTGGGTAGAGAGAAGGCTGGCGCTGGGCTCTTTTCAAGCACAGTTCATCATCTTAATTTCTTTAAAAAAAATTTTTTAAAAAAAAACAATTCACTTCCTTTCCTCCTCCCCATAAAAGCTCTTTGGGAAGTTTTGCTTTATTGCTAATGGTTTTCTTTATAACTGGATGATCAATTCAGCTGAGATTAATTGAGCATGAAGCTGGCAGCATCTGTGGAGCCATTTATCAGAGAGAAGGAGCCAGCTCACACTGAAGCCCACCAGCTGTCATTATCCGCGCCAGCTCCAGCAGCCTCAGGCACACCTGAGCCTCAGGTGGCTAGCGACATGCTCACCGAGTGTGCGACAACCAAGGGTGAGACCTCCTGCACTCTCCCCTCCCCAGCAGAAAGGCTGTCTGGCTGCAAGTGATCCTCACAAGCCCAAAATGCTATATTTACTCCAATGCCATGCGGGCATCTTGCTATAACACTGTTGACTTAAAAAAAAAAAGAAAACATTAATTTAATTTAGAGTGAATATGACCTGGATTCTACCCAATGGAATTTTGTTAATAAAGTACCAAAAAATATCTTTTTATGAAGCAATATCCAGCACCGCCCCTGCAAGCATACATTAGAAAGATTTTGGCATAAAATTCCCACTGTATGTGTATTTGCCAGAAGTATAGGTTGCGTTTGCTTACCAATAACCATGTGTAATAAGTGAACATAGGCAGTTGATGAGCATTGTGTACATGATAAGGATAATAATGAGAATTGATATTGTCCAGGACTTATGTGTCGGGCGATCTTATAGGCACTTCACAGCTACTACCTCATTTAATCCTCACAGCCTAGGATGTATGAATTCCTTCCCTATTTTGATGAGGGAACTGAGCACAGAGTGGTTAAGTAGCTTGCCCACAGTTACACAGCAAGTCTGGCATAAGCTGGAATTCCAACCAGGCAGTGCGGCTCCATACCCCACATACTCTGTGCACCACAAACCATTCTGTTATTCTGCCTCCCACGTGTGTGTGTGTGTGTGTGTGTGTGTGTGCACTCTTCATACACACACATCTGCTATTTGCCTTTCTTCCCTACACAAATCTAGGGCTGCAGGCGGGCTGCAACTGGCTAACACCAGCTTTTAAAGTCTCTGTAGCCAAGGCTGCTCTTAATCAGCCAGAGCCCAGGTGCCATAGCCCTTGCCCATCCTCGGCAGAAAGGAGCGAGAAGAGGCTGTCCTCACTCAAGTCCTGCCCTTCCTTTCCTTCCACAGAGGGAGAGTCCAATTCATGTGTGTCTGTGTGTCTGTGTGTGTGTGCATGTGTGTATGTGTGTGTGTGTGGTTTAGTTGCTGAACATTAGAACATATAATATTTTAGTTGCTGAACCTCACCATGATGACTAATTTTATGTCAATTTGGTTGGGCTGTGGGGCCCAGCTATCTTGCTAACATTATACTGGATGTTTCTGTGGGGGGATTTTTGGATGAGATAAGTTTAAATTGGTGGACTTTGAGTAAAGCACATCACCCTCTCTAATGTGGGAGGGCCTCATCCAATCATCTGCAGGCCTGAATAAAGCAAAGGACTGATGAGCAAAAAGGAACTCTGTCAGCAGATGGCCTGCAGACTTGAACCGCAGCACTGGCTGCTTCTGGGTCTTCATCCTGCAGACTTTGGACTTGCTGGCCTCCATAATCCTGTGAGTCACTTCTTCAAAATAAATCTCTTTCTATACATACACACATGCCATTGGTTCTGTCTCTGGAAAACCCTGGCAAATACACCCACACATGATCAGATAGGCTGGGAGCACACTGGCCTCACTCAGCTGTCACTAGGAGTGGGTGGGGCGGGGGGGTTCTTCTGCTTAGGAAGGAGGCAGGAAGAAGTGACCTTTTAACTCTACAAGCTAAAATGTAGGATTGGGTTATTCCAATGCATGGTATTTCCCTTAATACAGAGTCTAGCTTCAAGGAAACCATCTTTCACCCATGTGACCAAGTATAAACATGAGACAGAATATGGAGCTCCAGTCCCAATATTTAAAGGGACAGATGTATGAAGCACAAGGTCTCACACAAGAAGGAAACCAAGGCTGTGACCCAGATCCTGTCACTGGCCTTTTAAACTCTGAATCACAGAACTCACAAAGGGAGGGAGATTCTTATCCCTCCCCAATAACATATTTTTCCTAAGCAAAAAAAAAAAAAAACAGCCATAATAAGAACACAAACAGATGGACCCAAAGGAAATCCCTTTGGTGGGGACACTTCCCTACCGATTCCCATAGTTACCATTCAAAAAAAAGAAAACGCTCATGGAATTGAGCCACCTCTCCTGGCAAGTGATTCGCATTGAACTCGATGAGAGAATCACTTTGCATTTCCTGCTGAAGTTATTTTGCAAGTGGCCACGGTCCTCATCTCTGAGCCAAGGGAAGGACATGTTCATAGCCAGGGTGTCCACCTAAATGGATCTGACTCTGTGGTCATTTCCTGTGCTAGTTCCCCCAACAAAAGGGACCTGCCACCCATGGGGACACTAAGACTGAGACCAGAGTCTCAACCAGGCATTGCTGTGAGACTCTGAACAAATTTAGGTCTAGTATTTTCTAACACCTCTCACCTTCCAACCACATACTCAACATCAAGAAGAGATTCTTGAAAATCAGTCTTCTGCACAAAAACTCTCAGAGTCTTTCCTATGACTTTACCTGGGAAAAGCTACAATGTTTCACATCCACCACCCAAGACTCCCAATCAAATTTTTAAATGTAACTAATATACAGCAAAACACCTATCTATCTGTATATAAATAATGAACTCTCATGTTAGAATGTAAAATGCCTCAAGCATGGCTTCCTGGTCACCAAAAAGTTCATGTTTGTAACAAAGAGTTGCTTGACAACCTGCAGTGGCTCCCCTCTTAGTTCTAACAACCACCAAGACACACACCCCATGCTGACACTCAACGTGCCTTTCAAGAAAATGTGCAGCATTTAGAATGGAACTCAAGACTATTTCTGCAAATCGTTTTGTTGAAATGTTGTACTGAGCTAGGTGGTCATAAATATACATGTTTTTCTATATAATCATGGACTCAAAAGCATTGTATAGAAAGGCATATACATTTTATGGAGTTTGGGCTTTAAAAAATCAAGAAGCACTCTGTTGAGAAAATGTTCCCTGGAGAGACATTGTGGAAAATCTATCATTTATTTGTTTATTGTGTTTATTATCTGTCTCCCATCACTCGACCATAAGCCCCTTAAGAGCAGGGATTTACTTCTGTTTTGCTGATAAGTCCCCAGTGCCTAGAAAGGACCTGCCTCACAGGAAGTGTGCAAGGTGTATCAGATGAGTATACTAATATTAGTAACATTCAGGGAGGCTGCAGGGAGATGGATGGATTACTAAAATCCTCATCGTTTATGGAAGGACGCCTTGAAAACAGCACTGGGCCAGGAGTCAGGAGGCCTGAGTTTTGAGTCCTGGACTGGCCACTCAGTTACTTGCTGTGTGACCTGAGCTTCGTTTTCCTCTCAGGTCACTAGACTATCTACAAATCCCCCAGCTCCATCCCAGAGTCTCTATCTGATTCCAGTGGGGAAAAGCCCACTGAACTCTCTAATGGGAGGGGGCAAAACGACAGCCACAGTCTCCACTGGAAGGAAGTAGAGAGCAGAAAGCAAAAGACAAAGAAACATAGTATCTGGTTTAGAAAATGAGGAATCCTTTTCCTCCCTCGGGTGATCCCTTCTTATTACATCACACTAGAGACATGGTGGCGACGTTCAAAAACAAAGAAGAAATCTCAGAAGTAGCATATAGTGTTCCAGGAGCTCCATCCTGCCTGCAGAAAGCACATTCCTGCCTGCAGGAAAAAAAAAAGGAGGCTGAGCTTCCCGCAAAGAGTCATGAAGCTGGGTTTCCCCTGTGGTGTCACCCAGCCCTGCTAGGCTGGGTATGTAGGTGTGCTGCCAGCAGCTGGGCTCTGCCAGAACCTCTCCATGCAACAAATACAACCTTGACATCCCAGAGATCAACAGGGAGCCGCACACTGCATCTGGGCCTGGGAAAGAGACCTTAGCAGAGCGCAGACAATGAGCCCTCATCCTGTTCAAGATAGAGGCGGACACCTGGAGGAGGCTCCCAGCATGTCCACTGAATGGACAGGCTACAGACACGCAGCCATCCTTCTGACGTGGAACAACTGATAAGAAAGCTAGACGTAGATGCACGTTCACCAGGCACTGTGCTGACAGCTTTATGTACACCATTGCATTTGATTTTTAAAATAGCTTTACGAGGTAGGTTTTATTGTTGCAGATGAAGAAACTGAGGCTCAGAGAGATTAAGTGGCGTGCTGAAGATCACACAGCCAGGATATGCAAGTGGCAGGACTCAGCCCCCACCATCTGCTCCCAGAGCTCAGTCCCTTGTCCCCGCACACATCTAAATGGGTTCTGGGTTTGCCATAATGTGGGACACATCTTCCACCCGCTCTTCTTAGAAGCCACAGCAGACCTAAATGTAGGAAGCCACCCCTACTTCTGCTGAAATATTTTAGCCTTCCATTGCCCTCAGTGAGATTCAAATACACTCTCAACTCTTCCATCTTAAAAATGTGCTTCCGCACCAATGTCTTCCAGTTCCAACCCATCTCTGCCTTGCCGTCATGCCAAAGGGCTTAGAAAAGCTGGCCACACTGTTTTCTTACCTCCTGCTCAGTCCTCTCCTCCCCTCCCCATGCCTGAATCATCAGGAAGCCTCTGATCAAGGTCACCTGCCATCCCGGGGTGCTGAGTAGACCCTTTTCTCTGTTTTGGTTTTACTCGATTTCTCAGCCCCATTTCCAATGTCAGTCATGGCCTTGTTCTTAAAACCTGCTGTCCCGTTAGGACGCTCACTGCCATCCCTCCTGGTTTTCCTCCCAAATCTCTGCCTCTGTTGGCCTTGGGTGCTCCTGGGACTCTGCCCATTCCTTAAATGTCAGGGTTTCTTGGGATTTCACTTCTCACCCCAGACACTCTCCAGGGGGGACAGGGGGTGATTTATTCACTCTCAGGCCTTTGATTAATAGCTGCATGTGAGTGATTCCCCAATCTCTGCCTCCCACCTTGCTCTGTGTTCTGAGCATCAGCCCCACAGACCCAGCCTGCCAGTTCATCGTCCTCACCACCAGAAGAAACGAGCCTCACCAGTACCCGGCCAGGTTACTTCTGCCTTGTTTCTACCACCGAATATTCCTTTCAGAACTATTGACTCTTCTGAGTCACTGTACAGCCATAGTTCCCTCCTGCAGTAAACACTTTAGCCCTCCTTTTTCCCTCTGGCTCAGTTCCTCTTACCCTTCAGATCTCCCTGTGGGCCTCACTTCCTTTAGAGAGTGAGGAGAGCATCTGCCCATCAGGTCCACGTGAGCTCTCATTGCCCAGCTTGCTGCCCCCTTAGGAGCCTGGAGGATGCTGTACTGCAATGGCCTCATTTTCTCTATATCCTCCACTAGGCTAGATAAGGAGACAAGATTTCCTATTTTTTGCTATTCAATTTTCACCAACTAGTGTAGTTCTTGATGCATGCATTAAAGCATTCAATGAATATTGGTCAAGTGAATGAATACGAGTGACAGCATCACTTAATCTGGTCTCAGGACCCTCTCAAGTCCAGTGAGCCCACAGCTCCACGAATCAACAGCAACAGGTGCTGGCTGTGAAGCACAGCTCTGTTTCCTAGCAGGCCCTCTTTGTTTACTGCAGATGATATCTGCTCCTAAGAACTGAAATTTAACCTTGTCTCCTGATCCCTATCCATAGCAACCACCGTGACTATCAACACATTCACCACTGGCTTGAGTCTACCTGCATTCTTTCCCTGAGCACATTATCCTACAGTGTTCTCTCATCACTACTGATGCTAATGACCAACGCTTGTCACCAGCTGTGCACAGGTGTGGGCTGGTTCAATGCCCTGAACACTGTTGGTTTGGTAGGCTGCTGCATGGCTGTTTTCAGTCCAGAGGGGGGTCTTCCTCTCTCTGGAAGTCCTGGCACACTGTACTCCTGGAGCCACACAAGCAGCCTCCAACTTCATGTGTGCTTATCTGTGTGTGCATGTGTGCCTATTAAACCACAGCCCCAGCCAAATCCAGCCACTTCCCATCCAATGAAATCCTTCGAAGAATGTGACAACGATGAACCTGCTCCCTTCTGAGGGAGGAATTAGGAACCAGGAACAAGCCTGTTCCTAGCTCAGGTTTGCCCAAATGTGCCACATATGTGAAAAAACACAAGCTTTTCTACTTACCATCCAGAAGTTTTCAGATATTGTTGCATTTGTGGATAGAAAACGTTGGATGTCTGATTGACCGTGCCTTCACTTTGTGTCCTGTTGATTGCTATTATATAAACTCTGATGAGCTGATCTTTCTTTTCTCCTCAAATCTGCCATTTCTTGACCTCCATTGCGTAATCCCTGAATGCGCCTTCCAGGTGCTATTGTCATTCTGGAGCAAGTACGGCCAAGCCATCTCATGAGAGCTTTGTAAGGATTATCTACAAGCACTAGCTGTAGGACTTGGCACTCTGCCAGCCAGCAAGAACACTCCGGCATACCCCTCCATGTCACCTGGGCTAGTGGCTCACTCAGGTTCTGGGCAAGCTGTGAGTCCCCTCCCTCACCTCAGGTCCCTCCCAGAAAAATCCCAATGATTAGTGCTTTTCACTGCAGCTCACAGAGGGATGTATTAATAGAATCCAGAGCCATTTTTGTCTTAGAGAAAAGCTTCTATAAATACAAAACAGTGCTGTGATTTGACCCTATCATTCTCCAACCAACAAATTTTTCCTGAGCATCTGTGATTTACAAGTTATTGCATAATAGGGTTCCAATTTACCATATCAAAGTAACTTCCTCAAAACTGTATCTTATTTACTTATGAATGTCAAATTTGTTTATTTATTGATCAATCAATGAATTAATCAATTGAGAGATTTCATAAACATGTATTTTGCCTTTACTATATGACAGGTTTGGGGTTTATGAAAAGGATCCCAAGAGAAACAAGACGACCTTTTCCTCAAATTGTTCACTATCTGTATTATTTTAAATGGGCTGCCATAATAAACACCACAGACTGGGTGGCTGAAACAATAGAAATTTATTTTCTCACCATTCTGGAGGCTGGAAGTCCAAGATCCAGATGACAGCAGGTTGTTTTCTCTGGGGCATCTTGTTGGCTTGCAGATAACCGCATTCTTGCTATGTCCTCCCATGGTCTTTTCTCTGTGCATACCTACCCCTGGTACCTCTCCCTCTTCTTGTAAGGACACCAGTCCTCTTGGATTAGGGCCCCACCCTAAGGGCTTCATATGAACTTAATCACCACTTTGAAGACCTTATCTACAAATTCTGTAACATTTTGAGTTTCTGAAGATTAGGACTTCAACATAGGAATTTGAGGGTGGTGGAGCACCATTTAGACCATAATACCATCTTCATTAGAAAGGTAGAGAAATTGAAAAGTAGTTACAAGTAAGTGTACTAAGGAGTATGGTAAAGGAGATACAGGGTGATTCTCCAGCATTGAGGAGGACTCCTAACCCAGCCTGAATGAGAGTGGAGGTCAAGGAAGGCTTCCTGGAAGAGTAAGTACAGAGCATACTGAATAAATGTAGCACATGCAGAGACCTGCAATGAGGGACAGCACAGTCAAGGAAAGTAATTCAGTTTGATTAAAACAAAGAGTACAAGAGAATGGGAGCAAGATGGGAGACAGGAAAGGAAGGCAGGGCCAGTAGGAGAGCCACACAGAGGAGACTGGACTCTGCTATAGCAATGGCACATTAAATAAATAAACACATGCTGGGAATGGGGAGGGGTGGCCACACACCACATGGGGCTTTATGACAGATCATGGCTGTCACTGTTTGGGGATATATTACAGGCTGGGAAAGCAGTTAGGAGCCTGACAAAATTATCCATGCAAAAGGTGACATATTAGCAGCAGGCAGAGAGGCTGGGGTGGCCTCTCAATGAAACTAAAGCCGGGGGAAAGGCAATACCTGACAAGGGGAATACACAGAGTGAGTAGAACAGTGGCCAAGGAGGGAACTGTAGGAATATTAGCATTTAAAGAAGGCCTAGCAAACTGGGCTGTCAAAAGTAATTTTTTCTAATAAAATCTTCAAAATCAGAGAGAGAGAGGCTCTGTGCCACTCCATCTTTTAGGGACAAGACAGATGATGATTCTGCCATCATCAATATTTGAAATGCACGGCTTAGTTGTCCTGATACTTGCATGCAGTTTATGCACAGTTTATGGACACAGGAAGTGAGCAAGTGAAGAATGAATGTGCTAAGTTTCTACAGGTAAGACCTGGAAGTGGCATAAATCAATTACACCCACACCTAACTGCAAGGGAGGCTGGGAAATGTAGTCTAACTGTAGTCTAGCCATTAGATGAACAGATAGCCAGGGTCTCCCCAATGAGTACAACTTTCCCTGCCAGAAATAGGGTGAAAGAAGACATTCCAGCCAGAAAGCATGACATAAGCAGGGGCAGAAATTTTCAGTATGTATTCAGGGACTGTAAGTAGTTGAAATGGTCTATGACATAGAATTCATGTAGGAGCATATTGGGAGCTACAAAGGGAGGCTGAATCTACATTGAACAGAGCTTTAAATATCTCCTAAGAGTGTTAAGTTTATTATAATCACCAGGGACCTTTGTTAAAAGGTTCGAAAATGATTTTCACTGAAAAAGATCTTTCAAGTAGATAGAGGTAAAGATGTTCATCGAAGAGGAAAAAAAGAGGAGATAAATGAAGAAAATCTGGATAAGGATTGTCTCTGCTGTATTTTTGAAAGCCTTGATTTAAAAAATGTTTTTTAAAAAAAGTAAGGGCCCAGCCGGGCACAGTGGCTCACGCCTGTAATCCCAGCACATTGGAAGGCAGAGGCGGGTGGATCATGAGGTCAGGAGATCAACACCATCCTGGCTAACATGGTGAAACCCTGTCTCTACTAAAAATACAAAACATTAGCGGGCGTGGTGGCACGTGCCTGTAGTCCCAGCTACTTGGGAGGCTGAGGCAGGAGAATCGCTTGAACCTGGGAGGCAGAGGTTGCAGTGAGCCGAGATCGTGCCATTGCACTCCAGCCTGGGCAACAGAGTGAGAGTCCGTCTCAAAAAAAAAAAAAAAAAGATAGTAAAGTCCATTTAAAAATGTTTCACTGGACATACTATGAGATAATAAAACCAGTAAGGAGGAAAAATGTTTTCATCTATTTATGCGTTAGCTTGTACTTTTATGTAAGAACAACTAGGCAATGTGTGATCACTTTGAAAGCTCTAGGACAATGAAAATTTTAGCCAAAGGTATTATTTTATGGGAATCTGTAATATTATCACTACAGGAATGGCTCGCCCCTCTGCTTAAAATCACAGGGGCTTGATTCACTTCTCCTTCTCCACATGTGTCAGAATTAACTTTGCAAGCAATGTCAGAGGAGACTACTTCCATCAGTATTGAAAATCTATTCAGTAGATAAGCTGCCATTAGAAATGAATTGCCTGAAAGAGTCACAAAATTCTTCTGTAGCACCATGATTTGTTGTTTTTCATCACCTCTACCTAGCTTTGTGATGCTGAGTCCAATTGGAATCAACACCAACACCATATTTGCTCATAAATCTCTTTTGTTTCAAGGCCAAAGATGGGGTCACCTTTACATCTTTTTGCTAAGAAACACTCATATGGAATACATTCCAGGTATCCCATTTTAGCAGATGTATGGCCTCACCCCCAAACACTTAGGAGGCTGGGGAATTGCCAAGGCTTTTTAACAACGGCCTTTTCATAAAGGGGTAGAGTTTTTCTGGGCTCATGCTCTTCAAGTCCTAGAGAGATATGCATACCATTCTTTGCAACCTAGCGAAATATTTTTTGATCTTATGGAGACGGTTGATAAAATGGAAAAGATTTTAAAAATGTAGAACCACAATGATAAGACAACCCTGAGCACCAGCTGTTACCAGTTGTTGACCTTGGACAAATTATGTAACTTCCATGAGCTTAACATGAAAATAATAATACCTATAACAGCGGATCCTATATGAATAACATAATAGATATAAAGTGCCTAATAGTGCCTGGCACCTAGTATGATATAAAATATGTGTTCTTCACACAGGCTCCACTTCCCCGACATATACTATGTTGAACTGCTGGCCTTGCCTGTGATGGACAAAGCACTGAAATCCAAATGTCAGACCCTAACCTACTTCGGTTATAAAGGCCCTGCTGTGCTGCTTGTGTACAGCCTATTGTCCAGGTACAGTACCTCCAGTGGGTCATACTCTCTGCACATTGTATACTACCACAGTCCCCACAGTCGTTGACAATGATTGGTTCCCTTGAAATTTAACCTACACTGGCTGCTGTACCTTGATAGAGACATGCTACAATTTACAAGGAATGTTAAGTACAGAGTACAAAGAAAAAATAATGCGTTTTGAAGGGCCTCTGTAGAGAGGCAGCACAAGAAACTCTTGTTTGTTTCACTTGCCCTCGCTACCTCCAATCTTTACTTTTCCAAAGATGGCAGCATCATTCCAGTTGGGCAATTATTGTGGTTTTTTCCCCATTCTGAGGTCAGCTACGGTTTCTCCCATGTTTTCTTGTAGCTGTTTCATTGTTTCAGACCTTACATTCAGATATCTGGTCTATTTTAAGTTAATTTTATATAACATTATCTATTGGTTTCTGTAGACGCTTTTTATCTGGTTGAGGAAGTTCCACTCTACTCTTAGTTTATCAAGAGCATTTTTCAACATTGGGTTTGGATTGTATCCTGTGCTTTTTTCCTATATCTATTGAGATGATAATGTGGTTTTGCCTTTTTATTTTTATTATTTTTTTTTTTTTTTTGAGACGGAGTCCGGCTCTGTTGCCCAGGCTGGAGTGCAGTGGCGCGATCTCGGCTCACTGCAAGCTCCGCCTCCTGGGTTCGTGCCATTCTCCTGCCTCAGCCTTCTGAGTAGCTGGGACTACAGGCGCCCGCCACCATGCCTGGCTAATTTTTCTATTTTTAGTAGAGAGGGGGTTTCACTGTGTTAGCCAGGATGGTCTGGATCTCCTGACCTTGTTATGCCTTCTTAGTTTTTTAATATGGTGAATTAAATTGATTGGTTTTTTTTTTTTTAATGTTAAGCCAGCATTCTTGGGCCCTGATGTATTATCCCTTTTATACATTGTTGGATTTAAACGTTTTGCATCTTTCTGCATGAGTGATTTTGGTCTATAGCTTTCTTTTCTTGTGATGTCTTCTTGGGTTTGGTATCTGGATAATGCTGGTCTCACTGAATGAGTTAGCATATATTTCTTTCAGTTCAATATTCTAGAAGAGAATTGTTATGTAGAATTGGTATTATTGCTTATTGAAATGTTTGGAAGAATTTCCAACAAAGTTTTCCTTATAGGAAGATTTCTAAACTACAAATTTAATATGGTTATGCAGGTTATCTATTTCTTCTGGAGTGAGCTTTAGTAATTTCTGCCTTTTTTTTTTTGAGACAGAGTTTTGCTCCTGTTGCCCAGGCTGGAGTGCAATGGCATGATCTCAGCTCACTACAACCTTCGCCTCCCGGGTTCAAGTGATTCTCCTGCCTCAGCCTCCCAAGTAGCTGGGATTACAGGTGCCCGCCATCACACCTGGCTAATTTTTGTATTTTTAGTAGAGACGGGGTTTCACCACATTGGCCAGGCTAGTCTTGAACTCCTGACCTGAGGTGATCTACTCACCTCGGCTTCCCAAAGTGCTGGGATTACAGGTGTGAGCCACCATGCCCAGCCTGGTAATTTCTGCCTTTCAAGGAGTTTTCTCGTTTCAATTAAGTTGTCAAATTTATTGGCATAAAGTTGTTTATATATTTCCTTGTTATTCTGTTAATATCTCTAGTGAGGTCATCTTTCTCATTCTTGATATTGGTAATAAGTGTCTTCTTTCTTTTTTTCAAGACCAGTCTGATTATAGGTTTATCAATTTATTGATTATCTCAAAAAACCAACTTTTGGTTTCATTGCTTTTTGCTGTCATTTTTCTGTTTTCTACTTCACTGATTTCCATTCTGATCTTTATTATTTTCTTTCTTTCACTTATGTTCTAATTTGCTGTCATACATTTTAATTTTATGAATGTAATAAAATCCACACTACATTGTTATTTTTGTTTAAGATGCAAATTATCTTTTGAAGAGATTTCAATAACAATAAGAAGAAAAATCGTATATCTTTGCCCTTGTAAATTTCTGGTGCTCTTTGTTCCTCTGTATAGAACCAGACTTCCATTTGATATTATTTTCCTCTGCTTGAAAATCTTCTTTTAAAATTTCTTATAATGTGGATATGCTGGCAATTAGTTGTTTCAACTCTTGTATGTATGAAAAGGTCTTTTCTTTGCCTCGATTTTTTAAAGAGATTTTTCTGGAGTATAGAATTCTAGGTTGACAGGTTTGTTTCTTCCTTTTAGTACTTTAAAGATATTGCTCCACTATCTTCTCAGTTGAATAATTTCCAAGAAGATACCTTCTGCCATCCTTATCTTTGTCCTTGTGTATGTGATGTGTCTTTTTTCTCTGGCTGCTGTTAAGATGTATTCTTTCTCATTAATTTTGAGCAACTATAATCTAACTTGTAGTTTTTATTGTGTGTCTTGTTCTTTGGGTTCATTGAACTTTGGATCTGTGAGTTTATAGTTTTCATCAAATTTAGAAAACTTTTAGCCATTGTTCTACAGTACACTAGGGCTCTTTTTTTTTCAGTCTATTTTCTCTCTGTGTTTCCTTTTGGATAGTTTCTATTTCTATGCCTCCAAGTTTCTCATCTTTACTTTTGTAATGTGTAATCTACCATAAATTCTGTCTGCTGTACTTGTCCTCTCAGATATTGTAGTTTGCATCTCTAGAATTTTGATTTAGGGATTTTATATCTTTCATGTCTCTACCGTTTTCAATGTATTGAATAAAATTATAATAACAGTTTTAATGTTCTTGACTGCTGATTTTAGCATCTATATCAGTTCTGGATTATGTGTGTCAATTTCACACTTAATCTTAACAAAAATAAGTGTGTTTTTTATTCTCATTTTGTATTTTACAGCTTCTTTTCATGCTTGGTAATTTTTATTGGATACTTGACATTGTGAATTTTATAATGTTGCTGGGTATTTTTGTATTTCTATAAATATTCTTATATGTTATTCTGATATACAGTTACAGTACTTGCAAGATTTATCTTTTGAGGTCTTGCTTGTAAGATTTGTTAGACAGGACCCAAGCAATGCTCAATCTGCAGCTGATTATTTGTCTCAGTACTCTACCTAATGCCCCATGTGTCATGGATTTTCTTCCAGTCTGGCTGGTGTAAACAGTCATTACTCCTGGCCCTATGTGAGCACTGGGCATTGTTTTCTCTAATCCTCTTTGACGGTTCTTTCCCTAGCTTCAGGTAGATTTCCTCATAGGTATATACTCATCCACACTCACCTGAATCCTCAAGCAGGACCCTCTGCATATCTCTGGAGTTCTTTTTCTGTGCAGCAATCTCGTCTCTTGTGCTCTGCCCTCTGAACTCTAGCTGCCATGGTCTGCCTGGAAACCTTTCAGCAGTCTATCGTCTCAACTCAGGAAACCCACCAGTCCCTCCTGGGTTCTTCCTTCCTATGTCACATCCTGAAAACTCTCTGAAGGCAGTAAACTGTGTAAATCAGAGGTGGAATCACTTATCTACTTATCCATACAAGCTCATACATTTGTAACAGAAAAGATTCCTTTCTCCCTGCTGTTTGTGAAACGATATCCAACAAGGAATAGATTCTCAACTAATTTTGCTGAAGTGAAAGAAAATTGAGTACATCCTCCAGAGTAGAATAATTAAGACCTCAGGGGATAACTTTCCTTGCTTATACTCCAAATCTCTTTCACATCCCTTTAATCTACCTGTTTACCAGGAGAATTCCAGAAGGTGGTCTGGTCCACATACATTTTATTTTGTTGTATTTATAATTAAAAGTCAAAAAGTTGAGTGTTTTTCCTTTCTCTTTGAGAGTTAGAAACAGATGTTTTAACATCCAGAGGAAGCCCTAATATGATAAGCCCTTAAACTGAGAACATTATAATATCACTGGGAACAGATAAATGTAAAAACAAAATATTTCAGCTCCCAGAAGTCCAAATCTGTGAGGATGGAAGTAACAAGAAGAACAGGAAATAGCATTACTATCACCCACAGACATTTCCCAGGATGTTTCAGAAAACTGGCATGACTTGTAACAACCAGTGATAATTAATTACTAAACACTACTGCTCACTGAAAAGTTGTAAGTTTTGGGGAAGAGAAATTTTCTTTCTCCAGCAAGTCTCCTTCTCTGAATATGACAGTTATCAAACCCATCACACCCCAGCAAGCAAAGGAAAGGATGCTTTGATTTGTTTTTATAAAGTGGCCTGGGTCCTCATACACATGTCCTTTTTTTTTTTTTTTTTTTTTTTTTTTGAGCTGGAGTTTCGCTCTTGTTGCCCAGGCTGGAATGCAATGGCACAGTCTCAGCTCACTGCAACCTCTGCCTCCCAGGTTCAAGCGATTCTCCTGCCTCAGCCTCCTGAGTAGCTGGGATTACAGGCATGCACCACCACACCCAGGTAATTTTGTATTTTTAGTAGAGACGGGGTTTCTCCATGTTGGTCAGGCTCAAACTCCTGACCTCAGGTGATCCGCCTGCCTCGGCCTCCCAACGTGCTGGGATTATAGGTGTGAGCCACCACGCCCAGCCACACATGTCCTCTTTAGAGCAGTGGTTGATCCATGGAGACGGCGCTCTCCTTTGCTGCCTCATGGCACCACCATCAATTTCTCATAGAAAGATAAAACACTGGGGGTGGTGGCAATACTGTAAAATTTGAAGTCAGATGGCAGATATTCAAGTCCTGCTCAGCTGCTTATTCCATGTACAATGTTGAACAAAATTTCCTCAATTTTTGTTGGTTTTCTAGGGCTACTATTACAAAATACCACAGATGAGATGACTTAAACAACAGAAATTAATTTTCTCACAATCCTGGAGGCTGGATGTCCAAGATTCAGGTTCAGCAGGTTGGGTTTCTTCACAGACCTTCCTCTTTGATTTGGACGTGGCCACCTTCTCACTGTGTTTTCACACAGTCATCCTTTTCTCTATGTATGTCTATGTCCCGCAAAACTAGGGCCCATCCTAATGACCATACGTTAACTTAATTACCTCCTCCAAGGTTCTATTTCCAAACACAGTCACATCCTGAGCCACAGGGAATGAGAGTTTCAATATATGAATTTTGGGAACACACAAGTCAGCCCATAATAATTCTCAAAGCCACATTTTCGCCAGAAAAAAGGACAAGGCAACAATACTTGTCTTGAAAGTTTATGTATGGTCAGGCACAATGGCTCACACCTGTAATCCTGGTACTTTGGGAAGCTAAGGTGGGTAGATTGCTCGAGCCCAGGAGTTTGAGACCAGCCTGGGCACCATGGTGAAACCCCATCTCTCCAAAAAGTACAAACACTTAGCCAGGTGTGGTGGCATGTTCTTATAGTCCCAGCTACCCAGGAGGTTGAGGTAGGAGGATTGCTTGAGCCTGGGAAGTGGAGGTTGCCATGAGCTAAGATCTCACCACTGCACTCCAGCCTAGGTGACAGAGCCACAACGACAACAAAAAAGTTTATGTATAAGAATATAGTGAGATTTTAGTTGACTTTATTGAAGTAAACCTACAGAAAAAAATACAAATCATAAATGTACGGCTCAACGAGTTTTCATAAAGCGAACATGTTCAGTTGAATCTCCAACCAAATCAAGAAGGAAACCCAGAGCCCCTTGTTGCCCCATTTCCCAGGGGGTAACCCCTACCCTAATTCCTAAGAGGATGGATTAATGGGGTCTGCCTTTGTACATATTCTTTGTGTATCCCTTTTCTCACTCAGTGATGTTTGGGAGAGTCATCCATATTGTTACATGTCACTGTAGTTAGTTAATTCTCATTGCTACGTTGTATTTCATTACATGAATATGCCACAGTTAACTTATTCATTCTATTGTTAATGGGTATTTATGTTGTCGCCAGTTAAGGCCAAAATTAGTGCCACTGTGAAAACTCTTGCACCCGTCTTTTGTTGAACATCTGTACACATTTTTATGGGTACACACCTGAGAGGAGAATTGCTGAGTCATAGGGTATGCACACATTCCACATTAGTAGATAATGTCAAACATTTTCTAACATAGTTGTATGAATTTATATCCCCACTGGAGGAGTATGAGAGTTCTAGTTACTTCACAAAAGGGTATGGTTATTTTTCATACAGAAAACATGGAAACAAGCTGCTAAACAGTAGGAAATGGTTAAAAAAAATCATGGTGTTTCCATGCAATGTACTAGAAAATAAGAATATTATTCTCAAAGCATATTTAAGAATACGGGGAAATGGGCCAGGTACAGTGTCTCACGTCTGTAATCCCAGCACTTTGGGAGGCCGAGGTGGGCAGATCACTTCAGGCCAGGAGTTCAAGACCAGCATGGCCAACATAGCGAGACCCCAACTCTACTAAAAATACAAAAATTCAGCTGGGCCTGGTGGTGCGTGCCTATAGTCTCAGCTACTCAGGAGGCTGATGCACAAGAATCTCTTGAACTCAAGAGAGAGAGGTTGCGGTGAGCTGAGATTGGGCCACTGTACTCCAGCCTGGGTGACAGAGGAAGACTGTCTCAAAAACAAAAAAAAAGAAAAGAAAAAGAAAAAAGAATATGGGGAAATGATTAAAATGTATTAAATGAAAAAAAGTTACAAAACACTGGTACAGCTTGTGCCAATGTTGTTTTTAAAAAATTAAGTGCATATATTGTATCTTCATTAAAAGAAACCAAATGTTAATACTGGTTTTCTCTGAGAGATTGGATTATAGATTTTTTTTTCTCTTCATTGATTTCAGTATTTGCTCCTTAAAATATTCTAAAATGACCATTTACTGCACTTACAATTAATTAGGAAAAGGGCAATAAGTGTTAAATCATCCTGTCTTATTTCTCAGGTTACCCATGAGACTCAATAAGAAAACACCCATGGAAGCCCTTTGGGAAAAAACCAAATACTATTTGAATGTCAATTACTATTGCTATCATACCCAGTTCTACTGGACTGCTTTCCATCACTAGTTGAACAGAAAGTTTGAGATGCAGAGGAGCCAAGTTGACCTGGCCACAGGGGTAGGGCAGGTGAGGGAAGAGGGTCCAGGCTCCACCTCAGTGCTTCTCAACCCCAGCTGCACTTCAGAACCATCCGGACAGCGTTAAAAATATAGATCAACTGGATGGGAATTTCCAGCTATGGGACCCAAGCATTAGCATTTCCCAAGAACTCCCCAGTGAATTCCCACATACAACCAGGTTGAGAACTCCTGTTCTGGTTGAAGGCAAGACTGTGCACTTTTAGGCACTATGTTGTCATTTGTTGAGAGTGAGGGGCAGGGATGAGGGTCTGGGATGGGTCAAGCCCTGAAAGAAAGCCTCAAGGGTCTGGATGTCCTCATGCAATCAGACCAGTGCTGGGTGTTATAGTTTGACATTTGACACTTTCCACTGGGCAGGGTTGGGAAAATTAAAGTCTAAGGACACTCGGAAACTACGTCTGGTTCCCTTGCAGGAAACTTTCCTAGTCTATGTGGTATAGATAATAATGACAATGTACATTTCTAGAGCAGATTACAGCTATCAATTCAGTTTCCTGGGCATTACTGAAACCACCCCATAAGCTTTAAGCTTTATAAGATTAATCAGGGCAGAAGGGTGGGGGAGAAACAAAAATAAACCAAGTTTGCAGCACCCTTAACATGAATCATTAAGTCAACTTACTCTCTGACCTGCTTCCTAAAACTATGGTTGCTTGGTGCCTGTTGTCCTAGAATCATACAAGACCCTGTTACAAGATTACAGTTCCCCTTAACTCTTCTAAAGATAGCAACTTGAACATCATGAAAGTTTTCCCTTTGAGACATTCTTTCAGGTCTTATGCACTGATGAAACTACTATGTCAGCGGGTCTGAAGAACGCCAAGACCCCACTGGTCCAAGCAACCCCAAGAGAAGCTGACTCACCAAAGAACGAAGTTTCCACATCCTGATGATTTCATCCCCCTTGACCCGACCAATCAACAAACCCAATTTTCCAGCCCCTGCCCTCCATGAATCTTTAAAAACCCTAGCCCAGAACTCCTTGAGGAGATGGATTTGAGGTTCACCTCCTGTGTCCTCGCTCAGCAATCTGTGATCATTTCATTAAACTCTTTCTCTGCTGCATCTCTGCTGTCTCAGTGTGATAAGTCTGTTACTGTGCAGTGGGCATACGAACCTCTTTGTCCTATAACATTACTTCTCCAGGGCCTTGTAATCCTTTTCTCTCTCTCTCTCTCTTTTTTTTTTAAACATTGGTGTATATTTACACCAATATTAGAAGCTTTAGTGAGGTATAATTGATATACAATAAACTGTACATGTTTAGGTATATAATTTGATACATCTTTATACATGTATACCCCTGTGAAACCATCACCCATTCTCAGTGAAATTATCCATAACCCCACAAACTCTCCTCCTGCTTCTTCATAATCATGCAATGTTTTCCCCACCCCCATCTCTATGCAACCACCCATCTGCTTTCTGTTACTGTTATATATAAAGTTTCAGTGCCACGAAAGAAATAGCACTTGAATATAAAATTTTCTTGTAATTCTCAACAAGGCAAGGTACTTCTACAGAAGGATGCACCCTACAGATGCAGCAACGGTGAGCGTACACCTGGACAAGGGAGGGAAAGGGGTTCTTATCCCTGACGCACATGGCTCCTGCTGCTGTATTGTTCCCTTACTGGCTAGGGTTAGACCGCACAGGCTAAACTAATTCCGATTGGCTAATTTAAAGAGAATGACGGGATGAGTGCTTTGGAGGGAAAAAAAAATGGTTATGCAGGGTGGAGAATGAGTCAGGGCAGAGCAGGTAGTAGGTAATCCAAATGAGTCAGGGTGGAGCAGGTAATCAGAATGAGTCAGGGTGGAGTAGGAAATCAAAAAGGGTTGCTTTACGAGGAAGTTACATTTAAAAGTAAAAGGCAAAGAATTGAACACACTGACATATTAATTCTTTGAAACGAAATTTAGAACTCATATCTAATAGTTACTAATGATTAGTTTGCATTTTCTAGAATTTTATATAAATGGAATTATACAGTATTTGTGTCCTTTCATGCACCATAATTATTTTGAGATTTATCTATGTCGTTGCTTAATCGTATTCCATTGTATGGAGATGACACAATTTATCCATTTTCCTATGGATGGACATTTGAGTTATTTCCAGTTTGGGGCTTTTACAAACAGAGCAGCTATAAACATTTGTGTCCAAGTCTCTGTAGGGATATATGCTTTCAATTCTTTAGACACCTAGAAGTGAAGTGGCTGTCACATGGTAAGTATATGTTTAACTTTTGAAGAAACTACCAAATTGTTTACCAAAGTAGTTGTACCATTTTACATTTTTCACAAGGAGTGCATGAGGGTTCCAGTTCCTCTAAACCTTTATCCACAACCAGTATGGTGAGTCTTTTTCATTGTATCTATTCTTATAGGTGTGTAGTGATATCTCATTGTGGTTATTTCCTTAATGGCTAATGATAAACTTCAACCTTGATCTCACATTGTGATATTGTGATTTTTATTAAGAAATAAGTATATTTTGGTCTTCCTCCCCAGTTCCTGCCACAAAGATCCTAAAACCCTTGTAATTTCCTGAGCAATAGGGGTGCTAGATGCAGCTTTTGTTCTCATTTTGATCTTTGACCTTGGTTCCTGACACAAAGATCTTAATCCTGTGGAATTTCCTGGGTGGTAGGAGTGTCTTTTGTTCTAATGAGGCAACTCTTGGTGGGTTCCTGGGTGGGGGCTGGTCACCAAAAAGACCAAGCCACAATTAGAAGCTTGAAACTTCCAGCCCCACCTCTCCTCTTCCAGGAAGGGGAGATTGAGTTAATAATAGGTCATGCCTATGTGATGAAGCCTCCATTAAAAGCCTTGAACTATGGGGTTCAGAGAGTTTCCAGGTTGGCAACACGTCTATGTGCCAGAATAGTAGTGCACCCCAACAACGTGGACAGAAGCTCCTGTACCCTGGACCCTTCCCAACCCTTTGTATATCCTCATCTGGATGTTCATCTACATCCTTTAAAACATCCTTTGTAATAAAACAGCAATAGTAAGTAAAGCGGTCCCCTGAGTTCTGTGAGTCATTCTAGCAAATGACTGAACCTGAGGAAGGGGGTCATGGGCACCCCAGTTTATAGCCAGTGGTCAGAAGTACCAGAGGCCTGGGGGTCGGTCGGGGTGGATAGCACCTGTAATCCCAGCACTTTGGGAGGTTGAGGTGGGCGGATCACTGGAGGCCAGGAGTTCAAGATCAGCCTGGCCAACATGGTGAAACCCCGTCTCTGCTAAAACTACAAAAATTATCTGGGCATGGTGGTGCACACTTGTAGTCCCAGCTATTAGGGGAGGCTGAGGCACGAGAGGCACGAGAATCACTTGAACCCGGGAGGTGGAGGTTGCAGTGAGCTGAGATCACGCCACTGCACTCCCTCCTGGGCAACAGAGTGAATGAGATACCGTCTCACAAAAATAAAATAAAGGAAGTACCAGAGGCCTGGACCTGCAGTTGCCATGGGAATGTGGGTAGAGAGGTGTCAGGGTTTGGGGACTCAACCCTTAATCTGCGGGATCTGACTCTAACACCAGGTAGCGTCAGAATTGTAGGACACCCAGTTGGTGTCCACCAGAGAAGTAAATTAATGTGTGGGGAAAATCCCCACATATCTCTTGACAGACGTGTTCTCTGTTGAGTATTGATAATATAACAGGAGAAATCAGTTTGTTTTTTTCCTACCGCACACATATGATATCCAACTATTAACTCAAAATGAAAATAAATTATAGACCTAAATGTAGAGAAAAATAAAGCTTTTAAAATAAAATACACTTGCAAAACACATTTGCAACCTTGGGTAGGCAAAGATTTCCTAGGATGGAGACCAATATCCTTGATGAACATGGATGCAAAAATCCTCAATAAAATACTGGCAAACCGAATCCAGCAGCACATCAAAAAGCTTATACATCATGATCAAGTGGGCTTCATCCCTGGGATGCAAGGCTGCTTCAACATACGCAAATCAATAAATATAATCCAGCATATAAACAGAACCAAAGACAAAAACCACATGATTATCTCAATAGAGGCAGAAAAGGCCTTTGACAAAATTCAACAACCCTTCGTGCTAAAAACTCTCAATAAATTAGGTATTGATGGAACGTATCTCGAAATAATAAGAGCTATCTATGACAAACCCACAGCCAATATCATACTGAATGGGCAAAAACTGGAAGCATTCCCTTTGAAAACTGGCACAAGACAGGGATGCCCTCTCTCACCACTCCTATTCAACATAGTGTTGGAAGTTCTGGCCAGGGCAATCAGGCAGGAGAAGGAAATAAAGGGTATTCAGGCCGGGCGCGGTGGCTCACGCTTGTAATCCCAGCACTTTGGGAGGCTGAGGCGGGTGGATCACGAGGTCAGGAGATCGAGACCACAATGAAACCCCGTCTCTACTAAAAATACAAAAAATTAGCCGGGCGTGGTGGCAGGTGCCTGTAGTCCCAGCTACTCGGAGAGGCTGAGGCAGGAGAATGGCGTGAACCCGGGAGGCGGAGCTTGCAGTGAGCTGAGATTGTGCCACTGCACTCCAGCCTGGGTGACAGAGCAAGACTCCGTCTCAAAAAAAAAACAGACAAAAAAAAAGGGTATTCAATTAGGTAAAGAGGAAGTCAAATTGTCCCTGTTTGCAGATGACATGATTATATATCTAGAAAACCCCATTGTCTCAGCCCAAAATCTCCTTAAGCTGATTAGCAACTTCAACAAAGTCTCAGTACACAAAATCAATGTACAAAAATCACAAGCATTCTTGTACACCAATCACAGACAGAGAGCCAAACCATGAGTGAATTCCCATTCACAATTGCTTCAAAGAGAATAAAATACCGAGGAATCCAACTTACAAGGGATGTGAAGGACCTCTTCAAGGAGAACTACAAACCACTGCTCAATGAAATAAAAGAGGATACAAACAAATGGAAGGACATTCCATGCTCATGGGTTGGAAGAATCGATATCGTGAAAATGGCCATACTGCCCAAGGTAATTTATAAATTCAATGCCATCCCCATCAAGCTACCAATGACTTTCTTCACAGGATTGGAAAAAACTACTTTAAAGTTCATATGGAACCAAAAAAGAGCCCGCATCACCAAGTCAGTCCTAAGCCAAAAGAACAAAGCTGGAGGCATCACGCTACCTGACTTCAAACTATACTACAAGGCTACAGTAACCAAAACAGCATGGTACTGGTACCACAACAGAGACATAGATCAATGGAACAGGACAGAGCCCTCAGAAATAATGCTGCATATCTACAACTATCTGATCTTTGACAAACCTGACAAAAACGAGAAATGGGGAAAGGATTCCCTATTTAATAAATGGTGCTGGGAAAACTGGCTAGCCATATGTAGAAAGCTGAAACTGGATCCCTTCCTTACACCTTATACAAAAATTAATTCAAGATGGATTAAAGACTTACATGTTAGACCTAAAACCATAAAAACCCTAGAAGAAAACCTAGGCAATACCATTCAGGACATAGTCATGGGCAAGGACTTCATGTCTAAACACCAAAAGCAATGGCAACAAAAGCCAAAATTGACAAATGGGATCTAATTAAACTAAAGAGCTTCTGCACAGCAAAAGAAACTACCACCAGAGTGAACAGGCAACCTACAGAATGGGAGAAAATTTTCGCAACCTACCCATCTGACAAAGGGCTAATATCCAGAATCTACAATGAACTCAAACAAATTTACAAGAAAAAACAAACAACCCCATCAAAAAGTGGGCGAAGGACATGAACAGACACTTCTCAAAAGAAGACATTTATGCAGCCAAAAAACACGTGAAAAAATGCTCATCATCACTGGCCATCAGAGAAATGCAAATCAAAACCACAGTGAGATACCATCTCACACCAGTTAGAATGGCCATCATTAAAAAGTCAGGAAACAACAGCTGCTGGAGAGGATGTGGAGAAATAGGAACACTTTTACACTGTTGGTGGGACTGTAAACTATTTCAACCATTGTGGAAGTCAGTGTGGCGATTCCTCAGGGATCTAGAACTAGAAATACCATTTGACCCAGCCATCCCATTACTGGGTATATACCCAAAGGACTATAAATCATGCTGCTATAAAGACACATGCACACGCATGTTTATTGCGGCACTATTCACAATAGCAAAGACTTGGAACCAACCCAAATGTCCAACAACGATAGACTGGATTAAGAAAATGTGGCACATATACACCATGGAATACTATGCAGCCATAAAGAATGATGAGTTCATGTCCTTTGTAGGGACACGGATGAAACTGGAAAACATCATTCTCAGTAAACTATCGCAAGGACAAAAAACCAAACACCACATGTTCTCACTCATAGATGGGAATTGAACAATGAGAACTCATGGACACAGGAAGGGGAACATCACACTCTGGGGACTGTTGTGGGGTGGGGGCAGGGGGGAGGGACAGCATTAGGAGATATACCTAATGCTAAATGACGAGTTGATGGGTGCAGCAAACCAACATGGCACATGGATACATATGTAACAAACCTGCACATTGTGCACATGTACCCTAAAACCTAAAGTATAATAATAAAAAAAAAAGATTTCTTAGGATGGGACACAAAAGAAACAATAATTTATAAACATTTATACATTATACATCTGTGAGGGAACACAGAATGAAAGTGACCAAGTGACTTAAGATGATACAACTAGCAAGTAGAAAGTCTGTGCTTGAGTCTGACGCTAGCCCCGTGTTTTTCTGTGGCATGCCTGATAAGCAGACAGCCAGCAGTGTCCCATGAGGAGAGCTGGGGGTGAGTGACTGGGTATGTTGGGGCATCATCCACAGACAGCCACATGTAAAAAGGGATGAGGTGAGAGGTAGGGACAGGAAAGTCTAAGCAAACCAGGGTCAGGAACACACTGAAACCAAGGAGCACACAGACACTGACAGGCTGGGACACAGCTTAGCCTGAAAGCAGGTGAGTGGCATGGGGACCAGAGGTCAGTGCAAGTCAGGAGGGCAACACCCAGGCAAGAGATCCAAGCGCAGACTCGGAGACTGGCTCACCCACAGAAGCAGAGAAAAGAATGATGGCTACCAGGGACTGGGTGCAAGGAGGGCTGGAGCGAAGTCAGCCAAAGAATACAAAATTTCAGACAGGAGGAGTAAGTTCAAGAGACCTATGGTACAGCATATGACTATAGTTACTAACAATATATTGAATTCTTGAAAATTGCCAAGAGAATAGATTTTAAGTGTTCTCAACACAAAGAAGAAGTATGAGAGGTAATGCAAATGTTAATTAAATCAATTTAGCCATTCCACAATGTATACATATTGTAAAACATGTTGTACATGATAAATATATAACATTTTACCTGTCAATTTATAAAAGAAGACATGTTTAATAAATGCACTTGTGAAAACTGTCTCCAAAAAAAAGAAATTAAAAAAAAAAAAAAGACAGTAAGGACAGAAGCCAATTTTTGGTCAAAGAGAGGAACCATAGCCCCATGCTGGAGAGATGACAAGTAGATCAACACAACCAGAAAAAAATCACAGCCAGGCACAAGCCCTTACAGCGAAGGTGGCAGAGACAAGAAGGAAGCTGCCTTGTTCCACCATCGAGCCCACCCCAGCAGAGGTGGGGCAGGGATGGGAGGGTGTGGGGCGGGTCTCAGCAGCCCACCCCAGGGAGGTGATCATCAGTTTCTCTTGGAGACTGAGACACAAAAAGTCACCGGTGGGAGTTGAGGGTCAAAATGTGATTTATTTGGCGTCTTTACTTTCAGTTCCCACCTTCTGTTTTAATTGTACCTTGATTATGTGGCCTTGAAATGAATACCTGAATTTTTTTAAATCCTACTTATCTTAATGCTTTCAATCACATCATCGATCTCACTAATCAGCAGCCTCAACCTGGTGCTTGATTGTGTTGTTTTACAGATCCGGGGGTAATTCTGAAGCCAACAGAAAGGTCCAAATCACCTCTAAACCTGGCAAGAAATCACTCTGTGCCAGTCCCCTATAAGAAGATTGGCATTGCCCATCAAGGAAAAGATGCAGAGGGTGAAGGACATGGTGGAGGGGATTTCTAAAATGCAATGACCCAGCCCAGCTGGGCGCAGTGGCTTACGCCTATAATCCCAGCACTTTAAGAGGCAGAGGCAGGTGCATCACTTAAGCCCAAGAGTTTGAGACTAACCTGGGCAACATGGCAAAACCCAATCTCTGTAAAAAATACGAAAATTAGCCACACATGGTGGTGCACACCTGTAATCCCAGCTGCTAGGGAGGCTGAAGTAGGAGGATTGATTGGGCCCCGGAGGTCAAGGCTGCAGTGAGCTGTGGTTGCACCACTGCACTCCAGCCTGGGTGACAGAGCGAGACTCTGTCTCAAAAATAAAATAAGGCCAGGCGCAGTGGCTCACGCCTGTAATCCTAGCACTTTGGGAGGCCGAGGCGGGCGGATTGCCTGAACTCAGGAGTTCGAGACCAGCTTGGGCAACACGGTGAAACCCTGTTTCTACTAAAATACAAAAAAGTAGCCATGTGTGGCAGCGTGCACCTGTAGTCCCAGCTACTTGGGAAGCTAAGGCAGGAGAATTGCTTGAACCCAGGAGGTGGGGGTTGCAGTGAACCAAGATGGCACCACTGCACTCCAGCCTGGGTGACAGAGCGAGACTCCATCTCCAAAATAAAATAAAGTAAAAAGTCTCAAACTGAACATTCCAAGTACTTTAACCCCCAACTTCCTTTACATACAGTTAACGGGTCATTGCATCTGAATTACAGATTCCATGGTTTACTCTTAAGTACAGATAACCTTTGAATCCACATGTATTATTTCTCTCAACGACTTACTATGTTTTCCATTGATTAAAAAAAAAATCATCATTTTTTATGGTTGCATAGTATTCCATGGTGTATATGTGCCACATTTTCTTAATCCAGTCTATAATTGTTGGACATTTGGGTTGGTTCCAAGTCTTTGCTATTGTGAGTAGTGCTGCAATAAACATACGTGTGCATGTGTCTAAAAAAATGATGAGTTCATGTCCTTTGTAGGGACATGGATGAAGCTAGAAACCATCATTCTCAGCAAACTATCACAAGGACAAAAAACCAAACACCGCATGTTCTCACTCATAGGTGGGAATTGAACAATGAGAACACTGGACACAGGAAGGGGAACATCACACACCGGGGCCTGTTGTGGGGCGGGGGGAGGGGGGAGGGATAGCATTAGGAGATATACCTAATGTAAATGATGAGTTAATGGGTGCAGCACACCAACACGGCACATGTATACATATGTAACAAACCTGCATGTTGTGCACATGTACCCTAGAACTTAAAGTATAGTAAAATATATATATATAAACTTACTCTAATTGGGTAATACTTGACCTTAAAAGTAAGGCATGTGATACAATAGATTTAAGGCCAAAGATCACCTAAACAAGCAAGAGAGTACCTTAACAGATGATCATCCTGAGCGCTGAGTGTCGGAACATCTTGTCAGAATCACTTGTGTCTTTTGCTAGGAGGCCTGACCAGCCCAGCCATGTCAGTGCACACATGTAAGCTACCTTTCACCATCCTGCTCCAGCTGAGCCATCCTAGGCTAAGCTATAGGCAGAAGCACATCAGAGGTTGGATAGAAAGTAACAAAATCTCCAGCGATGTCCCAGTACTGTCAGAGTACAGGACAGAACACCCAGAAGAATAACCATTCACACAAGTCCAAGACTCCTGAAAGCAGATCCTGCAAAGAGACCCCAGGCTTTTTGGACTTTGGACCCAGAGCTGTGTTTTCAGGGAGGCCAAACACAGCCCTAAGCCAGCGCTGCCCAGTCCAGTCCATGCCCAGAGACTACCTGACTTCCTTTGTGATCATTTCAGATTCGCTAAAGGAACCATTTGTCTTGAGCAGTGCATTTCTAGGAGGTTAATAGCTTCAACTTCTCAGCCTGTAGCAGAGGGTACCACAAAATACTTGGCTTCCCCTCCTCCCAGAAAAATACAAGTGCAGTTGCAAAATAGAAATGCTTCAAGGTGTGTTTAATCAAAAGGCTCCATTATGTCAGTAAATGTCACATAACCCCAAAATAGCACTTGCTATTGTCATAGGCCTGGAGTCCTCATGTGAACTTTGGCCTCGTTCCCCAAATGCCAGCTAACCAAACATCCTGGAGGTCATCTGCCACTACATTTTCCACAAAGCCGAAAGAATTAGAGCCATTTAGAGCTGGATGGGCCCTTAGAGATTGACTATGCCAAGGCCATCATATCACAGCTAAGAAACAATGGCAACAGCTAACATTGATTGACCACATACTACGTGCCAAGAACCATGTCAACATTTAATACTTCCTGTAATCCCCTTCAGAGTTGGTACGTTATTATTCCCATTTGACATATGAGGCTTTAAGAGTGGCTAAGTAATATGTCCAATGTCACACAGCCGGGAAATAAAAGTGCCCTACCCCCACCTTGGTCCTTGGAGCTCTGAACTGCTGCAGTATATTGGCAGCTTCTCCAGCAAACAAGGCTATGGGAACTTCCAGACTACGGAAGCCTGGTGAGACTGTCTTTCAGCTGGAGCTTGCCATTTCCGTAGCTAGCAAGTCGCTTACAATCACAGAAAACATTGCACCTACCTACACCACAAGCCTAACACCACAGTTACTGCTTCGTGTTTGTGTTGAATCACAAAATGCTCAAGCTACAGGTGGCTTTAGAAGCCACACAGCCCACATCTTCATTGTCGAAATGAGAATGCAAGACCTGGAGAGATGAAATGGCTTTCCTAGGATCCCATCACTAGGTAGAGACACAGCAAGGAACAATGTTTTGGAGTTAAAAACAGAATGCTGTTCCAGTTACTCCATCTCTATTTTTTTTTTTTTTTTCCTGAAAATACAGTTGGGCCTACTAGCCCGATGTTAGAAGCTGGTGAAAAAGATCATCCTCCTCATCCGAAAAAAAATTCCCTCTGCCACTGAGATTATTAACCTTTTAGAGGCTTTAACTTTTATTTTAGAATTCATGAAACATGTAGCTCAAGGGTCTAATGTGACTTAACTTGAAAAAGGTCAGTTCCCTCTTCAGGGTATTCTAGCAATTTTATAAAAGGATGTATACATATACAGATTTTTTCCACTAGAGGAACAGGATGATCAAAATTCAGCATCTCTCAGTTGTTTTAGAAGTGATTGGCCAGTGTGCCTGTGGGTAGGATCGCTGAGCTCTCAGCACTGGGGATGCACGTGGAGGAAGGAGAACACAGCCCCTCCATGCAAGCAGTTCAGACTCCTGGGGAACCTGCTTCCTCTTTTCCCATCCCATAAAAGCAAACAACAACAGAAGAACTGAGAGGTATGTGCGTTCTTCGAGATTAACTCAATGTAGGAAAAAAGAAGAAGAAAGAAAGTGAATGAGGAGTTGGGGGGAACAGAAAACCAGCGAGAGTAAAAGAGAGGGAAAAGAAAGGAAGAAAGATGATAAACGAAGATTATCAATGAGGTAGAGCAATGTGCCACAAGCAAATGTGCCACATCCGGGGAATGTCCCATGGCATGGTTAGTTGCAGGTGCCAGCAGGCAGAACCCCCAATCCAGAATTACTCTAGATAGGAGCTAAGCTCCAGCCTTGCAGGTGGGTGGTGAGGGTCAGGGCCTGGAAGGACAAATGCTTGATGGATTCTATGCCTTCCCGCAGGGCGGAGTAAGCTGAGGCCTTATCACTGGGGCAGGAAGGAGATAGACCAGTGAGAACAAGGTGAGTCCTCGCTAGGTGACTGACACAGGGAGTCAGGCCAAGGAATCAGGTCAGAGGCCCAGGCACCAGAACTAGGGCCACAGAGAGTTGGATCTTAGAGCCAGGCCAGAGCACGTTGGTGAGAATCAGGTCACCAGGTGAGGGCTGGACCCATGGCAAGGCTTAGATGAGGTTGAGCTATAGAACGTTGGCTCAGAACTTTCTGAGTCTCCCTTGTCCATGGTCAACAAGTGGCCCTAGAGACTCTGACAAGGCTGGGTAGACAGGGAAAGGGAGGGAATCAAGTAACTTGAAGTAGGGGGAGAAGACAGTTGAGAAGACAGGTGTGAGTGGACAGATCTTGGAGGATGGAGACCTGTGGTTTCTGGGAGCCAAGGTCCATGGTATCTAAACTGACCTAATCAAATGGAAGCACATTCAGAACCAGAGAACCCCAAATGTAGTCATGCTAACCTCCAGGTAAACCTTGAGGGGATGGTGACAGAAACTGGGAATGTTTAGGCTAGAAAAGAGAAAATGCAGCACAGGGGAAGCGGTCTATCAACTTAAATATTTAAATGCCACATGAAAGAAAGTCTAGGTGCATTCTGTGTGTCTAGTCAAAAAGAACTGAGCCCAGTGGGCAGAATTCCCAGAGAATAGTTTTTTTAATCTCCATGTAAGGAAAAACATGAGTACAGCCTACCTCCATGTATTCCATAAACCCATTTACATTTCATTCATTCAACAAGTGCTTACTGGTTAGGGTAACCATACTGTCTGGTTTGCCTAGCACAGTGACAGTTTATGCTCTGGTATTAATTCGCACCTGGTCAGCACCCCCTTTACTCCCAAAATGTCCTAGTTTGAATTAAAAATTATATGATTACCATACTCATTCAGCGCCTGCTACTTGCCAAGAATTAGACTGAACATTGAAGACACAATTAAAACATAATCTCTGACTTTGATGAGTTCATAGTCTAGTGAGATAAGGGGATATTAAAAGAATAAATTAAAATATAACAATGTAAGAGCGCTATAATATCAGGAATAGAAAGGAGCTTACAGCTCATTCAATACCACCTTCATTCATTGACTTACTTAGTAAATATTTCTTGAATAAATGCTGTGTGCCAGGCACTATACAGGGACCACGAATCTAATACTGAACCAAACAGAACTCCTCCCTTCCCTCATGAAAATTAACTAGCAAGTTCACCAAACTGATAAAAGTCCCATTTGTTTCTGAAAATTCTACCTAGTGAGTAAATTTTTATGTGTATTTAGTCAAATTAGGCTTTTGGAAGCTTCCAGTCATTGGTCCTAAACCTCCTCTCTGAAGTCCCACAGAATTAAATCCCTTTTTGAGGGAAACAACACACACCGGGGCCTGTTAGGGGGTGGGGGGCAAGGGGAGGGAGAGCATTAGAACAAATACCTAATGCATGCAGGGCTTAAAACCTAGATGATGGGTTGACATGTGCAGCAAACCACCATGTCATATGTATGCCTGTGAGCTAACCGCGCCTCTCCCTGCATTTCTGATTGCACCTTGTATAGGCGCCATCTGTGCTCCTAACACCTGGTGACTTGTTACTGTCTCTTCTTTAAAATGACCCCCTTGAGGACAGGCATTACATCTACCATCGAATAAATACTCATTTCATTTATTCAATACATATTAGTCCAACACCTATTAGGTGCCAAGCTCCGTGAAGTCCCTGCCCTTATGTATGTCACAGTCCAGGAGGATAAGTGTTCACCAAAAACAAGTAATAACAATGGAGTAGAATGATGTTTTAACAGGGGAAGTATTGTGAGCTATGGGAGCAGTCAGGAGGGGGCCTAATCTAGCCACAGGGTCATGAAAGACCTCTCTGGAGAAGTAACGTTTACGCCAAGACCCAAGGCATTATCCAAGTGAAGAGTGAGATTAAGTTCAACTTATCAAGTTTATTTGGTCTCCAAGTGGCATTTTCTACCATTTCTTTGAAGTCATTAGTTAAAGATGAGGACAAGAACAGAGGTCTGTAGAAGCTGACTAGAGATTCTCCCCTAATCAATATTATGGAAAATATGTATGAGCAGGTATGTTTTTCAAAATATTCAACAGCAGGTACAACACGGCATCAACCACTGTGAATGGACACTAGCCACAGGCAACCAGTCTACCTTCCCCCATGGGTACAGGCTGAATGCCAGGTCTTGGGCAGAAAAAATCCAAACTGCTGTGAACTTCTCCACCTGGTGGAAGGCACAGATGCTCTAGACACAGATGCAGCTCCGGTCCACTGCCTTTTACAGAAGGCTTTATTCTGCACATGAGGACAGCAGGTACACATGTAAGACTTCACGCAGTTTGCCTAGAAAATACCTCTGAAATGCATGGGCTGCACGCATAGCTATGTACCCACTCCCTCCTGTGACAAGGATGTCTCGAGTTAGATGAAATCACTGGCCGCTGTTTGCACATACTCTTTCTCATGTAATGCTCCTTTAATACCCAGAATAAGTTCAAAAGTGCCCAGTGTCTGCTTTTCTTGCTTGGGGCTTTCTTTGCCAGCCTCGCAGTAGACTGAGGAATTCTAAACATGTGTCTGCGACCCGGTGAGGCAGGTCGCATATGTTTTATTGGGGTCTATATCCAAGGAGAGAGATACCAGAAAGAAACTCTATCTGAGATGTCTGCCAAGTAAAAAAAAAAAAAAAAAGAAAGAAAGGAAGAAGAAATCTGCCACTGATAGCACCCCAGCCAGTTTCTTTGCGGACAGCTGGCTTTACTAAAAGATCTGAAATAGGAACACGCCTGCTTTAGACAGGCAAAATGTAAATAATATTAAACAATCAGAAAATCACCTCAAGTTTTTAGCAACTTTATAGAAGTAAAGAACACGTTTTGTTTTGTATTAATGCTCTCTTCTGGAGAGCAGTCTTCTGCCTTTAGCCCCAGGACACAAGGAATGAATGCCTCACATAACTCTTTGTTCCTTTCTCATCTATTCATTCAAGGAATGTTTATGGAGTGCCTCCTCTGCATATTGTACTTTCTTCAGCTCAGAGGGTAAAATTGTGATCCCTAAATTCTGAAGGATGTCAATCAATATATGTTATAGGAAAATAATGAGTTATTTCCATTTCTCTTTATAAATTTTGGAAATTCAACTATTTATGACT
The DNA here is from genome assembly GCF_006542625.1 of Nomascus leucogenys. Taxonomy (NCBI): domain Eukaryota; kingdom Metazoa; phylum Chordata; class Mammalia; order Primates; family Hylobatidae; genus Nomascus; species Nomascus leucogenys. The sequence goes on from NC_044385.1 coordinate 66,645,457, forward strand.
TTGTGTTACCTATTGGTGCAGCTCAGTATTTTATGACCCTGGTTTTTGTTGCCAGAGGGGCTTTTACTTAGCTCTTGCAGGAGGTTTGTGGCCAGAGATTAAATAGAGTCCTTCCTCGACCTTTCGATCTCAGGCTGATCCCACAGCGCAGAGGTGCTTGTAAGCTGAGGCCTGGGAAGAACTGCTGATCATATCACAGCCCCCTAAGGCCAACTCCCACTCCTTTTTCTTCCTTGGATGCCACAGCTGGGTCTGACTCCCAGGCTATTCGTTTCCATGGTACCCAGAGAAAGTCCTGGTTGCTTCCAGGTCTAGGCTTTTCTGGGGTATTCAGCTCCAAGGAGGTGACTTCAAACACACACCTCAATGTCCCCTGGCACTTCTCCTTGGCTGTATGGTCTCAGGCAAGACTTTTGAACTTTGCAAGCCTTGGTGTCCTCCTCTCAAAGTTGTGGGTGATAGCAGCTGACCCAGAAAGTTGTTATGAGGATTCGGTGAGTTTTCTCTAGGTGGACCCTACCCTTCTTACTCATTCCACACTATCCCCAGAAGACAGGATGGTGATGGGATGTGGAGGAGGGTGTGGAACCGCAAATGTACCATCTGCCCATTCTCTGTGTCAGGAAATCTGGTTACATTATTGTATTAGTCTGTTCTCATGCTGTTAACAAAGGCATATCCAAGACTGTGAAATTTTTAAAGAAAAAGAGGTTTAATGGACTCACAGTTCCACATGGCTGGGGAGGCCTCACAATCACGGTGGAAGGCAAAGGAGGAGCAAAGACACATCTTACATGGTGGCAGGCAAGAGAGCACGTGCAGGGGAACTGCCCTTTTATAAAACCATCAGATCTCATGAGATTTATTCACTATCACAAGAACAGCACAGGAAAAACCCACCCCCACGATTCAATCACCTCCCACTGGGTCCCTCCTACGACACATAAGGATTACGGGAGCTGCAATTCAAGATGAGATTTGAGTGAGGACACAGCCAAACCATATCAATTATCCAGCAAACTCACCCCAAACACAGTCAGTCACTGCTCCAGCCAAACTGGCCTTACTAAGCACTCAATCTCTGCCTAATTTAATTTTGCCAAATGGGTGACTAAGGCCAGCAAAGTAGCTCACAAGTTCTGCCAGCTGGGAAACTCATCCCAGTGCTTCATGGAGAGCCCCCAATATGTCCATCAGGTCGGAGGAGACTGGTCTAATTTAGGGAGATGCGGCTGGTGCTGCTGTGCTGCCCTCTGCCCCTCACCCGCTCCACCGTCAGCACTCCTGTGCAACTCAAAAAGCCATTTGAAAACCCCCACTCTGGACCACTGGCTCCTCCACAGAAAGGAGAACTGCACTGAGGGCTTTTTGGGGGGCTGAGGTTTCCACTGTTCAGGAACACCTTGAGTCTGAGCTCTGGGAGAAACCGAGAGATCGTAGAGTCAACAACCTGCAGAAACCTTCAGAAACAAGAACATTTGAGAGACACAGCTCACACCAGGTCCTTCCATATAGCACACAACTTCTTTTTTATTTTTTCCTGCTTTCTATCTGGACAATTACAGGAGCCTCCAGCTGTTCCTGTCAGTCAAATCACCAGTATTTCCCTTCTGGTAATACATTTTTCCTGAAGCAGCAGATTCACACCTGATGCATTAGTGCTTTTTATCACCTAGCAATATTTGTCATCCAAAGGGCTGAGTACCTCAGTTACCATCTATCAGGTTATATTTGTTTGCTGCTTTCAGCCAGTTGTCTCACCGTAACCTGCGCTTTACCCACATAAAATGGCTCTAAGCAAGAAAGTAGAAACACTTATTAGAGTTCAAAAATTCTTAGTTATTGAGCTCCATCCATTTCTCTTTACTAGTATTTGTCCCTTCTCAGCCCCTTCTTTCCCCCGCAGATCCAATTTTTCAAATAATTTCAGTTTTTGGACATATAGCAGGTGTTCAATAAATATTTGATAATCTGATTTAAGCCACTGGACATAAAAGAATGTTCCAGAGAGCAGAGATGCTAATCACAGAATTGTAGACCTAGCAGGAAACTCCAAAATCAAACAAGCCTCTCATTTTGGGGATGAGGAAAGGGAGCTATAGAGAAGCAAAGGGATTTACCCAAATTCCCACCCAGCTGTTTATGGGCAGCAGCGGAACTCAAATCAAGACTCAGCTTTCAACCCACATGACATCATGATTATGAAAATGTTTTGCTTGTTCGCTCCAAGGTCTGAATGTTCCAAGGTTCCAACCAGAATACAATGTTGTTTTGCTATCACCTTGACCATGGGAGTTTGCGATTAATGAAACACTTTCCTTTCAAAGATGGGAAATTTTTAAAAGCTGGCAGATAAAAAACTAGAATTCCTTTGTTTGCCCAAGACAGTTCATTCAAGATTTTACAAACCTGGCTCTATGCCAGAATTATTACCTGGGCAGCTTTCAAAGTACAATTTCTCCACCAAATCAATCTTTGGACTTGGCAAGCCTTGAGAATCTGTCTGTTCATTGCTTGTTTTGGATTCATTTTTGTTTGTTTGTTCTCCCAGTGATTCTGATGCACATCAGGTCAGGAGACTGCAGATCTAATGAACGTCTGCTCCTTAATCAACCCACACATGGATGGTGGTGTGTATTTGAAGATATTTGAGGAGGATGGCACTATTGATAACCAGTTCTCCTGAAATCACAAGTAAAGCCACCAATCAAAATACATGTCAAAAATAGTAACCTATAATAATAATGATGTTGAATACAAAATGCCACTGGCTGGACCATTTGTTCCGGTCTGGGTGCCTGGTCAGTGGGGAGAGTGTCCAAGCACTGCCCTTCCTGACGCATAAGCAGCTGGTGAAACTCTGCTGCTGTGGCTGAAACCTCAGACAGAGGCAGCAATAGAAGGGGAAATCACGAGGCAAGTGTAACTTAAAGCCCTCATATTTATGTAGACAAACTCTGGTCTACATATAGTCCCAGCACTTTATCTCTCTTTTGGCTCTCATTCCCTCTCACCACCTTCTTTCCAAGTAGTTCCATGAGTTCTGGGAATGTCCAGAACTGCACATGCCCAGGACTGGAACCAATTTACCCTGAGTCATCTGTCAAGCCATAGTTCATGCTTTTCGATTGGTTTAGGTTACTAAGCAACCTCCTTGTCACTCAGGATAATGACCTGACTCTGACTTCCAGGGAAGGCAACGCAACGTGGGATCCTGGGCACAGGAACACCATCAGGTGGGACTCTTGCCAACCTGGGTATGAACTCTATGCAGTTGTCCTGGGTCAACCATTTGGCCTCTCTAGGCAAAATAGGGCTGAGAGGAACAGCTGTCCAGCTGTTATGACTTCAGATAATGCATATGAAGTACCTAGCACAGAGCCAATGCTCCCTAAACTGTTGCTTTTATTTACGTCAGCATGAAAGCAAAAGAGTGACGGCCACAGGGAGTGCAGTGGGGGGCATGTTACATCTAGGACTGCCCAGTCATTGTCACAGTTAACAGACAGGAGACAATTCCACAGCCCTCCAGACCACTGTTCTCCCAGATGCCTCTGGGAAACCACAAAAATAGCTGGCCTATGTTTGTGTTGCCCCAATTGGCACTGGGAAGTTCAAGTTCAATGTATCATTTCTGCAAAGCCTCCAGTATCCAGAAAGCTTAAAGCTGGCCATGGTAACTGGCCCCAGCATGGGCCCGTGTCAGTCCCAGGCTCAGCATCAGTGGCTCTCTGAGGCCATGGCCTTCACAGTTGCTTTCAGCGCTTGTTAGTTTATAAGCTCTGTCCATGACCTGGGGCCAAGGCAGCTGATGCTCTCCCAGCTCCAGGATGCCATTTAACACAGGGTTTTCACTTCTCCTTGAAAGGCACTTGTGGGGAGAATGGAGAGGAAGCATTCAGCCAATTGTGTGAAATTGCTCTCAAATATCTCTGCCAGGAAAACCCAACAAGTCAAAAAGAGAGGTCCTGAGTGCTTAGCACTCTGTGCTTTTGAATTTAAAGGTGAGGAGGGACTGGATGATTTCAAAGATTTAAGAATAAGCCAGAAACCAGGGCAGGGACTCCTCCAGGACTTACTGACACCCTCTGTGAACAAGGGCCCGTGCCTTCACTGCAATTAATGTCTCAGAGTCCTCTTCTAGAAAGAGGTGGGATGGAGGATTCTCTTTGTAAACCTAGTGAGACTTAGAGCAGGCTACCTAGCTCAGAGAAATAGCGCTGACTGCCAAAAGGCAGGGAGCACCCTCCTATGAGGACTGGTGCAGACAATTGCTTGTAGCCCCACTGGGAGTAGGTAGGCAGAATTCAAGGAAATACAGTCCTCAGCAGAGGCAAGCAGGGAGGAGAGCGTGCCCAAGCCCAGGAGGAAGAACTAGGTGAGGCCTTCCATGCGCTGCCTGATGGCTCTTGATCAAACAGCTCTTTTTATAAGGGGTGCCTGGTCTCTTTTCCTAAAAATCTGTGCTCAGCACTACCAGGAGTCAGATTCAGGACCTGGACGCTTAATCCATAAAGTAGTTGGGAGAGGGGGTTGGGAAGAAGGAAAGCAGTGGCCGGAAGAGATCCGAGCTGGTCAGGGCACACGAGCTGTTCAGACTTTTCACCCCAGCTGCTGGGGCTTAGGTTTGGCTTCCTTTGGCACTGTGTGGATGGTGTTTGAACAAAGCAGAAAAAGCCCAGGCGTGAAACCAGGAAGGCTGCCTGGGGTTTTGGCTCTAGCTCCACTGAGCGATTTGCAGCCCGATTGTCAAAAAGCCTCACACCTCTCTCTGCCTCTGTAAACTCTTGATTTATTTTGCACAGTTATTACAAGAAGACTTATATCCTCCCAATGATCTAGTCTAAAGTGTGATCTGCACCACTTATATCAGAACCACTAAAAACAGATTCCTGAGCCCTACCCCCAGACCAGCTGAAACAAAAAATACCAGGGAAAGACTAAGAAATCTGCATTGTAACAAACTCCCAGGTGATTCTTATGTACTGTCAAGATTTGAAAGTCACTGAGCGAGAGGATAGAGTCCAAATTCCTTAATACAATTCCATGGGCTTTACAATCTGCCTTTGGGTCCCATTTTCAGCTTCTCAGTCTACACCACGAACTGACATGTGAGTCCCCAAACCACAGGGCAGGCACTGGGATAATATTACATGCCTCTCAGGCATATCAGAGCATCTCCACAAGCAAGTACTATTATCATGCCCATTTTACAGATGAGGACACTGAGGCTCAAAGAAGTCCATTAACTTGGCCAAGATCACACAGGAAGTATGTTTTAGGGTCAGATTTGAATTCCTGTCTATGGGATTGATTGAAGAGCTTTTGCTCTTAACCAGCTCTGTTACACCACATTCTGAGGTCCATTAAACGTGCCTGGGTGTTCCTGCCTGTGTGCCCTGGTCAGCTGTCCCCTCAGCCTCACATGCCTCATAACACCCTGATCCTTTGCAAACACGGACTTCCAATGTCTTACTGGACCCAAAACCTCTCATGGATCCCACTAAAGAGCATTAGCTATTTCCTCCTTATGCTCAGACATCTTTTTATTTATGTCCAATTTCAACACTGTTAAAACTATACTGTGATTTTTTGTTTATTTTCCAATGTCTTTTACTAGGCTTTAAAAATCCCTAAGACATAAAGGATGTATAGGGCCATGACACTGTTCCTGATGATACTACAATGGTGGATGCATGTCATTATACGTTTGTCAAAACCCACAGAATGCGCAATACCAACAACGAGCCCTAAAGTGAGCTGTGGACTTTGAGTGATAATGATGTGTCAAGGTAGGTGCATCGAGTATGTCAAATGTACTGCTCTGGTGTGGGATGTTGATAGTAAGGGAGGCTGTGCTTATGTGGACCAAAGACTTAAAAAATAAAGTCTATTTTTTAAAAAGCCTGGGTGGGCCAAGCACAGTGGCTTACGCCTGTAGTCCCAGCACTTTGGGAGGCCGAGGCAGGCGATCATTTGAGGTCAGGAGTTCGAGACCAGCCTGACCCACATGGTGAAACCCCCTCTCTACTAAAAATATAAAAAAATCAGCTGGGCATGGTGGTGCATGCCTGTAGTCCCAGCTACTTGGGAGCTGAGGCAGTAGAATTGCTTGAACCCGGGAGGCAGAAGTTGCAGTGAGCTGAGATCATGCCATTGCACTCCAGCCTGGGTGACAGAGCAAGACTCTGTCTCAAAAAAAAAACGCCTAGGCAACATAGCGAGAACCCCATCTTTACAAAAAATTTTAAAAATTAGCCAGGCATAATGGCACAAACCTGTAGTCCCAGCTACTCCGGAGGCTAAGGTGGGAGGATTGCGTGAGCCCAGGAGTTTGAGGTTGCAGGTAGCTGTGACTGTGCCACTGCAGTCCAGTCTGGGTGACAGAGCAAGACACTGTGTATAAAAAAAGAAGAAAAGCACCTAAGACTATGTTATCCACCTCTATGACTACACAAACCTATGCTTGACTCATAGAAAAGGCTAAACAAATGCACATCAATGTCAAACAGCTGCTTTCCCAAAGAACTGAGGGAAACAGATCTGAGCAGGGCCTCAGCCATGATGAGTGGCAAGGAGGAGTCTAGGAGAAAGGGTTAAGTAATAGAAATTTTGGAGGAAGCCTCTACAGAGATGAGGAGAGTAGGTGCTGTGTCACCAGTTCTGAGGATAAAGTGAAGACTGGTGACTGTTTGCTGCATGGCTGGAGCTGCCAGGGAACAGTAGCAGGCCAGAGCAAAGAACGGAAGAGGCAGAGTAAAGAAATAGAAATAAGGGCAGTGAAACAGAGGCAAACTGCAATGTCCAAAGGTGCCGTGGGTGCAAGTTTTTCTGAGTCTCAACTGTCGTGGAAGGCAAACAGGGCCATTAGCAGGGAAAAGAGGACCGAGCAGTGAGTTTCTGAGGCAGGAAGGCAGATGCCAGGAACATCAAAGGGCCATTCATCACCCAAATGCAAAGCAAAGGGGAAAACCAGCAAGTGGGATTACGCTGCAGGAACCCGGACTGTAATATCACAGGGAACGACTCCAAGAGATGTTTTAACAGCAATTCAGATGCAGGCATTAAAGACTATGACATAAGATTTAGAACAGGGGCAATTAATAATTTATTTTGGAGGGAATATGTAGAAGAGGAAAAAAAAAAACCCACCCAGCACCCTCTGGTATTACCTGTGTGGTAATACTATTGCGTAGACCAAGGATAAAAACACATATGTTTACAAATGAAATGGTTGCTGAAGACACCTTGCCCTCTCACATGCTGGCTGAATGAGAGGTTGGGAAGAGCATGTCATCATTCTGCCCATGTGTGTCCACATCTTAGATCAGAGTTGACATCAGGCACACTTGGGTTGGAAATCCAGCTCTTTCACTTTCTAGCTCCGTGAACTCAGGTGAGTTTCTTAATCTCCCTGAGGCTGTTTCTTCATTAAAGGTAAAAAGGGCATAGTAGCAGTTATCTTACAGGGCTGTTGTTAGGATTAAATGAGATAAAGTATGTAAAGTGCTTTAGAACAACACCTGGCATAAAGGTTCTGTCAAAGATGATGATGGTGGTAGTGGTCGTTATTCTAAATCTATGTAGACATCCTTTTCCCATTCCCCCAAGTAGATTTTATCTCCCAAAGGAGCCTTGGAAATTTGTCAGATTCAAATTCAGTTCTGTTGAAGATACTTTAGAATCTCTCTCTTATTCTGAGCTTTCTCCATGCAAGACAGTGTGCCAAGCCTAACTGAAATGCCTAAATAGGGTTCCTGTCCTACTGAAACTTCCATTCTAGTGCCAGAAAAGGGGTGACAGGCCTTTCCATGGCCCAAGGCCATCGAGTTGCAGAAGTGGCCCATAAACTCCACAACCAACAGGCCCGGGGATCAGAAGAGGGTGAGATCTATCACCACTGGCTTCATGGAAGAAGGACAATTCACTAGACAGAACGAGTGGACACCAGAGATGCCAAGCCCACACAGACCCTCTATAAATCAGATTTTAAGGACAACTGCAGATGGACAAGTTGTATTTTAATAATCCTTGTCTGGAGCAATTGGTCCAGAGGACGCACTTGACCAAGGTGATCTGCCGTTGGCTGGCCAGAGGAGAAGAGACAGACTGAGCCAGCTTGATGTAATGTGAAGGGATATGAATTGGGGTATGTGTCAAGACCAGCCAGAAGCTTGGAGGGAGACTCTGAAAAGAAGTCAGGATGCCATGTTGGGGCCACAGCACACTTTAGTTATGAGGAAGCCAAAACTGGAGAGGCTAGGAGAGAAGTAAAGACACGATGAGAGAGAAATTAGGCAGCCTAGGTGAGAGGGACCAACTGAGAAAGAATGATAGGAAGACAGTCAGAAAGAAGGAGAGACTGACCCATGGACAGAGTGACTCCCGGACAGACTGGCCAACAGAGACAGACCGACAGAGAGAGAACAAACCTGGCGGACTGGACTCCCTTCTTGAAGCCAGGCTGTGTTGGGTACCTGGCTGCTAAGCTGGGGAGTGGGTCTTCAAGAAAGTGGGACATAAGCTGGTGTGAGGAGAGGGGGTCAAAGCAGTCAGATCTTACCTTTCAAATTTCTCTACATTTTCTTTCACGTAATTAAGAAAGCAACATACACTCCAGCACATCATCTTTGTTTTCCTTGCTCCATGCTGTTCTCCAGCCTCCAGGTCACCTGAGTCCTCAGAAAAGTACTGTCACACACACACTTCACACTCTGAGAAGATAAGGACATGTTCCAGAGGAGCTTCGATGGCATTCTGGTAAGAAAGGTGAGACAGGGACACAAATCACCTACATGGTTCGAATATTTTTCAGGGCCTGTTGTTTAGCAGAGGCAGAATAGTGCTGATGTCACAAATCCAGTGTGAGATGAGCTTTGGGGACAGTGAGTAAGAAGAGCTGGCTTCTGCCCCTGCCTTGGCCACAAAACTAGCTCTATGATCTTGAGCAATTGGCTTAACCTATCTGGACATCTGTTTATACATTTGCAAAATGAGGAGGTTGAACTGGATGTCTTCCAAATTTGCTTGCTGTGCTCACATTCTAGATGCTGTGATTCTAGGAACCCATGGTTATTTATATATCAGACGTTTTCGCAATGCCCAAACAGTATTAACAGTGTTGCCAGCCATGTCAATAATATTTTATGTATGGTATTACAATGAAGTGAATAGGTTATTTATCCTCTCTCAGTACAACTTGTGCTTCCATACAATTCTGACGTGCACGGTAAATCTCTCCTCCTTTGAACTCCCAAAGCATTTCAATCTAGACACCTCTTAGAGGACTCATCACATTCTGCCCTATAGCATGGTTATTTAGAAAAATGCCTTATTGTTCATGACTGAATATTAAGCTCCCTGAATGCTTCCTGGAAACCCAGTTGCACAGAGAAGGAGGAATGAGGCTTCCGGGGATACACTCACCTGGATAACCCCAAGAGTCCAAAATAATACCTTGCGTGAAATTGACGCTCAACACTTGCTCTGAACAAACTCGGAGTTGGGGAGAATGTAAAACATAAAAGGAATTTGCCAGATGAGTCTAACAAATCTCCCATCCTTCACTTCTCTCCCACTGCACCAGGATGGCCAACCTGAAAACTTTGCCTAAAATTAACAAGCATTAAAGGTGGCCTGCAGTCCCACTGCTGCTAAAGGGCTTGGGGAGACAATGCCCAAGGCAGAGAGAGGAGCAGTTGCTGAGAATATCAAGAAGCAAAGAAACAGCAGGACACGCATAATCCTAGTCATGGAATGTACTTATGAGATGGCTCTCAATATACAAAAAGGGAATGCTATATGGACCTGGAGGAACCAGCCAATATCAGATTGGCTGGCAGGCAGTTTCTCACCTGAGAAAATGAGAATTTAAAAAAAAAAAAAAAAAAAAAACCAGAGTAACTATCAGGGACCCTCTCAAGGCAAAGTCCCCTTAAGCCATATTTTCTAATCATCCAGCAAGAAACTTCAGATTGGGGCCCAGTGGTTTTATTCAAACAAGATTTCATCAGTCCTCTAAATGTACAGGCAACTCTCGAGCCCTCTGTTTCCTGGGCTTGCCCCCCATCTCCCCCTGCAGATGCTCTGGGATCCCATTAATAATCTAGTTCCAAACGGCTCCTCCATGTCCTAACCCCTGGCCACCTCTACCCTACCTCCAGGCCTCATTCCCCTGCCTGCTTGGCTGAAGGACACAGGCCTCTTTTGTCATCAGCAATCCCTACACTTGCTGGGGTCAAGGACCCTGCCTCCTTCCTACTCCATTGGGGCCCACATCCTGCTTCTCTCCTTCCACCTCAGCAACCCTCCACTGTACTGTCTCACATTCCAGACACCTCCTCCCCTCCCTTATTGCTTTCTTCCATCACTAACACTGACTCTAGAAGCAAGTTCAGTCAGGGACCCAGGAGCGAGTGATTTGGGGTGTCCTGCAGTACACCACCCAAGCGCCTGCTAGTCTGGATTTCTGTGAGCTGAAGTTTTGTTTGTGTTAACTTGCAAGCTGTTTTTTATTTCCCTCCTATGTTGATTCACATTAAAACAGTTACTGAGTTCAAACTTTGGGATGGGGGGGAAGGGAGTTTACTCAGCTGAGACTGGAGATGGCCAATGGGATGGCCAAAGGGCCTCAAACCTGCTGTTCCTGAACAAATGTGCGTCCTCCCCAGCCTGCCTGCCGCAGGCACAGGGTGCTGGGCTGCAGCTAGCTTCTTCCCCAAGGACTGCTGGCCAGCCACAGATCTCAGGGCTGCCTGTTTCTGATTGAAAAACTCACAGTACAAACTTTCTTGGACTAGTAGGAAAATGAGAGGCTGTTAAGTACGGAGACCTCTGTGAATTGTGCCAAGAATTCTCTGTCACATGGTCCTAGTGTGCTGAAACAGGCTGGAAAGGCCAGTCTTACAAAAGAGTTAAATCAAGGCCACATCACCAGCCTGCTGCTGCCGATCTGACAGGAACAGGACGTTCTAGAATGGCTCCACCCTGGAGCCTCAATCCATCAATCCTAGCAGAGAATACCCAGCACCAGGCTCTGACGGCTGCCCGCAGACCCCCTCTCTCACCTCTCTACCAGGCTCCTGCTTTGTCACCAGGCTCCTAATTAGCTACGGAAACAGCACACACTTTGCATTGCGTCACTTGCATCTCTCCATCCATGTCCCACACATCGGTATGCATGGCACAGAGAGCCCCTGAGTTCAGAAAGACACAGCCTAGTGCCCCAGTTGGCTATTGTTTATCATCTGTCTTGATAACTGGCATATACTCAGGTGGCCACACAGGTTGTGTCTAAAACATCTGGCCAGTTGTTGATCTCCCCAGATGTGTGGCAGTTGGCAGCGCTGGTGCTTGTCTCCATTTAGCCTCCTACAAAAAGTAGTCCAGCCCCTCCCCTGGCGTTCCTTCCTCATGCGGTGTGGAAATCAGTTTCTGGCAGCCTGGCCACAGCTGCCCCAGCCCGGCCCCTCTTCACAGCCCACCTGCCTCTCCACCAGTCATCCCCACGTGTGCAGCCACATCCATTTCTGTCCTGGCACCTTCCATCAGTGGATGTATCTCTGTCAAGTGTTCCTGCCAAGCTTTTTTCCAAGGACTGCCTTAAGTACAGCAACAAGTTTACACCACCCAGAGTCTCCCTGACAGATACTGGATGAATCTTCTGACCAGGTAGTTCGTATTTTAGCAAGAGGAACCCAAATTTCAAATTCTCTTCCTAGCTGGTATTTCCCTTCCTGAAATACAAAGGCTCCCCAAGTACTTCTCCCTGACTGATCCATTTTTCTCTCTTACAGATGTCTACGACTTTCCCACCTCCCACCCCCGCAAATTCCTCCAACACAGCTCCGTCGATAAAAGTCATATTTGCCTTCTAAATCACAACCCAGAATTTTCAGAAAATTTCCATGACTTCATTGCAGGCTGCTCTTTGCAATGTCTTTTTTCCTTTGTGATTCTCTCCCACTGCTGCTGGTGCCCACCTAGCTCCTACCCTCACCCTCCCTGCAGAAGCTGATGGTGGAAGTGAAGATGATGATGGTGATGATGATGGTGACGAGAGCTAACATTTACTGGGCATCAATATTTCACCGGGTGCTGTTCTAAGCACTTTACATATAAGATTCACCAAGTCTTCCCTCTGCATGTTATTTTAGTTTTTCTGAACTCTTACCTGAGAAAACTACCAGAGTGGGCAGAGGAGGGAAGAAGCCATAATAGCCAATCAGATCAATATCAATATCTCTGATGTCCTGATTTGGCATGTTTTATGGTCTTTATCCCTCTATCTATAACTCCCACATATTCAGGCCTATGTCTTCTTGGTCCTGAACATATAACCTTACTTTTAAACTAAGAAGTAATATTTCAGTTTTAAAATTGCATGTTGTAAATGAAACATTGAATTTCCAAAGCTAAATCAAGAGAACACAGATTTGGGATAAGAATGATACATATTTTTAAGTCCTGCCTCTGCCAATTACTAGCTTTGTGATTCTGGGTGTATTTCTTAATGCTTCTGAGACTTGGTTTCATTACATATAGAATGAAAACAATACAGACTTTGCAGATTTTTGAAAATTGCAAGAAGTGATGTTTGCAAAGTACCTACCTTATTGCTCTGCACCTAATAGATGCTACAGAAATACTTCATCCTTTTCTAAAAAGATGTCTCTTGTGTCAATGTAGAGGTGGGTATGAAAGGCACAGATTTCTCTGCAATACTTTTCTCAGTGCAACGTCTTTCCCAGAAACCAGGGGAAAACTCTTCATGTGACATACAACACAGAAGTCACCTTGTCCATAGCATACCAGAGCTAACAATTGTTATGCATTCTGCTCTGGGCAAATTGCAAGCCTAAAATCTTCCTTTTGTCCTCTACTTCCCTGGAGTCTCTCAGTGAGTTTACTTTGAGATCTGTATTAGGCTGTTCTCACATTGCCATACAGAACTACCTGAGACCAGGTAATTTATAAAGAAAAGAGGCTTAATTGGCTCACGGTTCTGCAGGCTGTACAGCAAGCATGATGCTGGCATCTGCTCAGCTTCTGATGAGGCCACAGGAAACTTACAAATATGGTGGAAGGCAAAGGGGAAGCACACACTTCCCACAGCCAAAGTAGAAGCAAGGGTGGGTGGGGGAGGTGCTACCAACTTTTAAACAACCAGAACTCACTATCATGAGAACAGCACCATCGGGATGGTGCCAAACCATTTATGAGAAAACCACCCCCATGATCCAATCACCTCCCACTAGGCCCCACCTTTAACACAAGGGATTACAAGTCAACATGAGATTTGGTGGGGACACAGATCCAAACCGTATCAGGATCCTCAATAGGATTTTGTCTTCTGACTTGTTCACCAGGCTCCATGTCTTGTTGACCTGAGAACACTTCAGGGTGGTGAGCACTTGAGAAAACAAGATTTGCAGCAGTGACCCCCCAAAATATTGTCAACAGATGGACCATCACCATCAACATCATTTGGGAGCTTATCAGAATGCAAGTTCTCAGGCCCTACCCCAGATCCACTAAATCATGGGAGTCTGGAGATAGGGCCCAGAAATCGGTGTTTTCACAAACCCTCCAGGCAATGCTAATGAAGGCTCAGGTTTGAGAATCTACAAACAGAATAAGTGGTGGCAGTTCCAGCAATATGGCTGCAGATCAAAGGATCCAACCTCTGGAGGCACACTGTCAGCTGCCTCCACAGGTAAGGCCACTCACCATGGAAGGGAGTCGCTGTGTCTCCTCACAGAGGCGTCCTTCCCCCCAGCACAGCCTCTCTAGCATTTCCCCTGCTGCTGTGGCTTAGAAGAGAGCACACCTGAGACAGATAACTGCAAGCCCAACCCAGGTGCCCTGTTACTGCTCAAACACAAGGTTTGGAATCTGTTCTCCTAAACACCACTCTTTACTCATCCTGAGACTGGGAAAGCACCTCCAACTTGCACCTGGTTTATTCTCACTCAGCATGGAGTGGAACAGATAAACCAAAGGTGTTATCAGTCACCGCCCAGTCACCCACACTCTCTCAGGTGAAGCTGTGTCTTCCACAGTCCCAGGAGCCGGGCTAACCAGTTACAATTCTCCCAAGTCAGCAGGAAGCAAGGAACAGGAAAGGTCAGCGCTCAGAGCTCTGACTAATTAATAACCCAAAGGACGTATCGTATCCCAAACACCCTTCTTCTTCCACAGAAAATGCTCCTTTTCAAGTGCTATGGTTTGAATGCTTTTGTCCCCTCCAAAAGTCATGTTGAAACTTAATCCCCTCCAAAATTCAGCTGTTGCCAATGTGATAGTATGAAGAAAGGGGCCTTTAAGAGGTGATCAGGCCATGAGGCCTGCTCCCTCATTAATAGAATTAAGGCCCTTTTGAAAGAGGTTTCATAAAGTTCAGCTAGATGCACTCTTGCCCTTCTGCCTCCTGCCACGTAAGAATGCAGTAAGAAGGCCCACGCCACATGCCGGTGACTTAATCTTGGAGTTCCCAGCCTCCAGAACTGTGAAAAATACATTTCTATTCTTTATAAGTTAGTCTGTGGTATTATGTTATAGCAATACAAGTGGACTAAGGCATGAAGATTGTGGAAGAGGCCAGGCACAGCAGGTGTGGTGGCCCACGGCTACAGCCCCAACACTTTGGGAGGCCAAGGCAGGGAATTACTTGAGGACAGGAGCTCAAGACCAGCCTGCGCAACATAGCAAGACCCTGTCTAAAAACATATATATTAAACATTTAGCTGAATGTGGTGGTATGCACCCGTAGTCCTAACTTCTAGGGAGGCTGAGGTAGGAGGATCGCTTGAGCCCAAGAGTTTGAGCTATAGTGAGTTGTGATGGCACCACTGCACTCCAGCCTGGGCAACAGAGTGGGATCCTGTCTCTAAAAAACAAACGAAAAAGGATTACAGGTGACCTCTTCACCCAAACCCAATGGATTTGACTGTCAGCAGCCCCACCTTCCCTCCTGCCTCCAACCTAACCTCCAAGGGCTCTGTCTTCCTCTGACTCACCACTCCCCACCCCTGCCCCACAGTCTGGCTGCCTAAGGCTTCGCTTCATATTCCAGTCCAGAGAAACTCACACTCCATGTTTGCAACTGCCCAGTGGGTAGCTCAGGAGCCCTGAAGTTTGACTGGAAGGGAAGTGATGAGGCCGGCATAAGACAACGTGAGTGAATCATTGAAATGATTCTGTTCTCTTAACTCTAGAAGTCAGGAGGCTTTTTTTAATTAGGAAATTTGAGAACTAAAAACTATAGAAGCGGACAATGTAGCCGACAGGGAAGGCGGCCACCTTCCTGCTCTAGCTCCTTCATTTCCCACTCACTAAGAAACTCTGCCCCAGCCCGTCTCCTCCTCCTCAGCGTTTTCTTTAGTTCATGAGCCACCAGCATCTTTCCAATTAATTAAGTAAACCTGAGTAGGTCTCTTGCCTGCAAAGAGTCTGATGGATAACCCCTTCTCAGAACACGACTCAACTCCCAGCTCCTCCTCAAAGACCCACACAGACCCCTCTCAGATCCCCTTCACTTCTCATTTGGGCCTCACTGATCATCTCTGACCTAAGGTAACACCAGGCATTCTATACCACGTGTGCATGGCCATGAGGCATCATGAAAACCCTGCAGCGTCAAAGGGACCTGCATTTGAATACTGTCTAACCACGATTTAACTCTCTGCCTGGGAGATGTTATTTAACTTACCTTCTGAACTGCACTTCCTGGGGATACTGAGCAAGAAATGAACAACAAATGCAAGGAGCCCAGTCCACTCTCTGCCAAACGCTACATACACAGCCAGTGTTCCTATCTTCCCTGACTACTTGATGTCCCGTTTTAGATGGATGGTTCTTCTTGAGGCAAGGACTTATACGGTTTATACCTCTGTATCTAAGCACGTAGGAGGTGGGCTTTGTCTTTGGTGTTGTCATCTCACGCCCAATCCTAATCCCAGCCATTGCCTGTGGAATCAGCAGGAGCACTTTGACATTCAATGATGATGGTATTAATGACTGTCATTGTATTTGCCATGAGTTGTATTTGGAACAAATGTCTCTAACTGTATTTTTTAAAGCTTTGTTTTGGTTGCTATTCTATTAATATGCAGCTCCACAAAAGCTAAGATCTAGAAGAAAAAACCTGTAAGAAATCAGAAGCAGGATGAAATTCTACCCAAGTGTTTAATCATCCCTAGAGTTGTGTTATTCTTCATCATGACATAATCTTTCCTGCTGAAACTTCGTCTCATTTTCTATGACATTCTACATTTTCATAATATACTTTAGATAGTCTCCAAGCCACTTTTCAGCTTTTATCTCCAGCTTATTTTACATTGTTCTCATAGCAGCTCATAGTAAGCACTATGTTAAGCACTTGCATATATTTTTATGTTAACTCTTATGATTTATGACTATCTCCTATACTATATAAACATTATAAACATTATTATTCTCGCCATGTTATAAATGAGTAAACTGTGGCTTAGAGGTCATGTACCTTGCCCAAGGTCATGCAGCAAGTAATTAATGGTGTCAGCATCTGCACCTGAGTAGTCTGACGCCAGGACACAGACTGCGTCAGAGATTCCATAACTTTTAAGGTTTTAATGTTCTTGTTGGCCTTTCTCTCATTTCTCTTTATCCGTCATGATAAATGTACACCAATATTGATAAGAACTATCCTGATGGTAAGAATGGGAAAAAGATCTTAGTGTCCATGAGAACCGTGTTTACAGCACAGAATAGCTAACGAAGAGGCATCAAAAAGAACCCAACTCATGCAATTAAATAACTGCAGGAATTACTGGACAAAGACTTAAGGCAGCTAGAACCTCAAGCCAACACCTGACATTAAAGAACACCTGCTTGTAATTAACAATAACTCTGATTTCATGAGCAGCTACGATGTGCTTTTTAGCACAAGGCACCCTGCGGATGGCTCTTGTAGATGAGAAAATGGGAATTCAGAGTCATTAGGTGACTTGCTCAGAGTCATGTAGCCACAAGTGGCAAATCTGGTATCTGTTTTTTTTGACCTCTGTTTTAGCCCAGAGCCTGTGCTGACCACATATTCTCCAGAACCCAATACCATCACCTGATGGCCATGGGCGACGCCCCTCGTCTATCTCAGAGACTTGGTGGGAGGATGGTCTGCACACCCTCTCCCCATAACATAAAGAATTCATTCATGCCACCTCTGCCCATGTGCAGCTCAGCCTTCTATTCATTCACCCACTATTCAGGGAACGGATGCCAGAATTTTAACACCTTATATTTATAGAAGGTTTTGCAGTCACAGAAGCTTTTTCAAGATGAAGCTCAGGTGAGCTTGGTAAATCAGTGAAAGGCTCCTAATTTAGTGTTCTTCCCATTTTGCCTTCCTCTCTCTTGTCAAAAAGTGCTATCTGCATTTAAAAAAAAAAAAAAAAAAAAAAAAAAACTCTGTTGTGGTGGAGGTTAGTAAAGACAAATTCAGACCTCATTTCTCCTCTACCAACCTGAGATACTTCCCCCCACCCCAAGACAGAGTCTTGCTCTCTCGCCCAGGCTGGAGTGTAGTGGCCCAATCTCCACTCACTGCAACCTCCGCCCCCTGGGTTTTCAAGCAGTTCTCCTGCCTCAGCCTCTGGAGTGCTGGGATTACAGGCATGCACCACACGCCTGGCCGATTTTTTTTTTTTTTTTTTTTTCTAGACAGAGTTTCACTCTTGTTGCCCAGGCTACAGTGCAATGGCGCGATCTCAGCTCACTGCAACCTCCGCCTCCTGGGTTCAAGCGATTCTCCTGCCTCGGCCTCCCCAGTAGCTGGGATTGCAGGCGCCTGCCACCATGCCCGGCTTATTTTTTGTATTTTTAGTAGAAATGGGGTTTCACTATGTTGGCCAGGCTGGTCTCGAACTCCTGACCTCAGGCAATCCACCCGCCTCGGCCTCCCAAAGTGCTGAGATTACAGGTTTGAGCCATCGCGCCCGGCCTAATTTTTGTATTTTCAGTAGAGACGGGGTTTCACCAGGCTGGCCAGGCTGGTCTGCGAACTCCTGACCTCATGATCTGCCCGCCACGGCTTCCCAAAGTGCTGGGATTACAGGTGTCAGCCACCGCACCCAGCCCTGAGATATTTTTTAAAGTCATCTTTTTATGCTATGGTGGGGACAATTTGTAAAACACCTCCTTACTGTTATGTCCCAAAATCCAATTTGTGAAAACCCAATTGCCAGAGTGCCCCCAAACGGCTTCCATCAAACATTGGATATTGAAAAGGCATGTGTCTGTGTGACTAAAATGACTGCAATACCCCTTCCAATTTCCCTGGAACCCATAGGACACTACACTCAAAGGCTTGTGGCCTGAGGTTGCTTGTCGCCCCCCGAGAGTAGAGGAAGCAAATGACTGGATAGCAGAAAAAAGAAAGAAATCTTTTCAAGGGCTTGTCAACGTGGGATCCAAGTTTTTCTCTCCTGGTGGCCTTTAAAATCAAGTGAACTGCTCAAGCAGAAAAGAGTTATCAGCTCCCTCATTGGGGTCTATCAGTCAGGCCACGTGTTGGGTGTTTTTTCTGCTGCAATGGAGGGGCTAGTGTTACATCAATGGCATAAAAGAGACTTTATTCATTGAAAGCATCCAAAATAGAAATGTTGCTGTAAAAGTAATTAGACTTGAATTTAAAAGGATCAGTTCCTCATTAAGGGTTTCCTCAAAGGCTTTTTACAAGCTTACAGCTCAACTCTAATCTCCAGTGTCAACTGTGCAAAGGAGCAATGCAGAGATGCATATTCACATCCTAAGAAGTGTGCCCACTGGTTTCACCGAAAAGGCACAGCGAGGATTTCACCATACACAAATATAAATACATGCTCGTCACCACCACCAGCCCATCCCCCACCCCAGAAATGTAGACCCAGGAGATCAAAGTCAACTCTTACACTTACAAAACCCAGAAGAAAACTCTATAGTCACGATTAGAATTATAATTGGTTATTCTCGAGCTGCCTGAAATGTCAACGGAAACCCTTAATTAATAAGTTAGTTATTTAAGATCATTCATTGTCATTCCGTATCAGTAATTTTTGGATGTTTACCATGTGTCTAGCTCTGTTCTAGGTCTGAGGATACAAAGATACATAAGACACATTCCTGCTCTCCCAGAACTCAGTCTCTAGCAGGGTTTCTCAAAGAGTGTCTGCATTGGCTCACACATGCAACTGAGTGAAGTAAAGCTGCAAAGTATGAAGCAGCAGGTCTGATTTTCAGACTCCTAGGACCACTGAATTAGAATCTTTTTTTTTTTTTTTTTTTTGAGATGGAGTCACGCTCTGTCGCCCAGGCTGGAGCACAGTGGCATGAACTCAACTCACTGCAACCTTTGCCTCAGCCTCCCAAGTAGCTGGGATTACAGGCACCCACCACCACACTGGCTAATTTTTGTATTTTTAGTAGAGATGGTGTTTCATCGTGTTGGCCAGGCTGGTCTTGAACTCCCAAACTCAGGTGATCTGCCCGCCTCGGCCTCCAAAAGTGCTGGGATTAACAGGCGTGAGCCACTGTGCCCAGCCTGAATTGGAATCTTAATCAGAACCTCAAAGCACAGGTTCAGGCATCTTTTTGCAAGTCAAGTCCTCCAGGTGACTTTTATGTACACAGAAGTTAAGTTATAGACACCGTAATTTCAAAGCATTTGTAAATAATTTGTGAATTTCAAATCCTGGGCTTTCTATTGCAAACCCATCTCTTAAGAGAATGGAAACAAACCACGCCATCCTACATGAGCTCTTCATAGGGTGCTGCAGAATCAAACCTCACCAGTTGATTACAGTAGACCCCCCTTGGTTCTCCCTTCTCTCCATGAGTCTCTACACCTCCCATGCTCCACAAGGCCCACCACAAGCCCCCAACTTATCTATGGGTGGGGGGAGGGGGTGGGGAACTCGCTGATGTGGGTAAGAGTTACAAGGCATGTTGGAATCAGACCTGGGTTTAAATCCTAGCACTTTCACTTATTGGTTGTGAAACCATAGGCAAGTTACTGGGCCTTTTGTTTCCTCTGTGAAATGAAGATAATAATAGTACCCTAGGGCATAGGAGCATCAGGGTTGGAATGAAATAGTGCATACAGAGAGCATACACATGGTTTTGTATACAGTGAGCATTTATTAAGTGTTGTTGCCATGGCTACCAAAGTCCTAAGCAGAACTCTTTTGGGGTAATGGCTCAGAGAGCTCCAAAAAAATCTCACAAAGTTCACACCAGGCTAGCGTTTTCACTGAAAGAGGCTCAAAAGTCATGAAATGCAGGCACCTAAATGTAGGCATGAATGAACAATGGTATACTTCTAAACCATGCTGTGAAGTTTGCAAATTATGAAATTATATAATTTGCGGCTGGGTGAGACAGGGTAAGCAATGGTTGATAGTTAAACATTGTTTTAATTGAATTTATAAAACACACAGATATACTGCACCTAAAGCAAGCCAGATATATAAAAATTTGAACTTGTTATGCATGTGTTTATCAAAGAACATTCACCTCCCTAAAACATTTATGATTTTATTTGCAAAATCTTCACCCAAACACAAAATTTCAGGAGGGCATCTATTACAAAGTTCAAATAGGGTTGCTACATTTAACAAATCAAAATACAGGACACCCAGTTAAATTTGAATTTAAGATAAACAAACTTTTTTCTTTTAGTATCATTATGTCCTGTGAAGTATTTGGCAACCCTGACTGCAAAGCATTATTGTTTTTCACCTAAGTTCATGACTTGAATTCAGTATTCTTAGTAAGCTTGAAGTTAGGAAAAGAAAAACTGCCTGGAAGTAAACTTATCACGAGTCAGGTAAATTAACAAAGTTTTAAGTGCTATGAGAAATTAATTAAACCAGCTTAATCACAGGGATTAAATTAAACCTGAGCTTTTCATTAAATGCTAAGAAGTTCAAATTTCCCTGTATGCCTGGAGAAATTCCTGCTATAATCAGAGTGTTCTAAAGTGCTATGTTAGTACTAGAGGAATAAATGGAGGAAAAGTTAACCTAGGAGAAATTTGTTATTAAGATTAGAAGCCAAGGTTCA
This sequence comes from Nomascus leucogenys, assembly GCF_006542625.1. Taxonomy (NCBI): domain Eukaryota; kingdom Metazoa; phylum Chordata; class Mammalia; order Primates; family Hylobatidae; genus Nomascus; species Nomascus leucogenys. Next base: position 66,666,532 of record NC_044385.1, read on the forward strand.
TCGTGTAATCTGGGCTCAAGGTTCAAACTTGCTTTCACAGTGAAGAAACACTGACCCAGGGCTTTTTGCTGCTGTGTGATAACACCCCAGTGCATGTTTTCTTTCATTCCTTTAATTTCCTCCAACCCAAGAGCAGGTAAATGCTTTTTCTCTGAGTTATAATACTCTTTGATGTACACATGCACAAAAAAAAAAAAAAAAACTCATTTTGGATCTACCAAATAGTTTCCATGACAAAAAGTTAAGTAGTTCTTTGGAAATTTTCTGGTCTTAAATAAGCTTTGCATATAGCAGGGCAATGTGGGGGGTGAAAATCAAGAAATTTTCAGGATCCTGACACTATGTTTTATTTAAAAAAAAAAAATGCTCACACCTGTAATCCCAGCACTTTGGGAGGTCAAGGCAGAAGGATTACTTGAAGCCAGGAGCTCAAGACCACCCTGGGCAACATAGCAAGACCCCCATCTCTACAAAAAAATTTAAAACTAGCTGAGTGTGGTGGCACGCAACTGTAGTCCTAACTACTTGGGAAGCTGAGGTGGGAGGATGACTTGATCCCAGGAAGTCAAGGCTGCAGTGAGCCATAATTGCACCACTGCACTCTAGCCTGGGCAACAAAGTAAGATCCCGTCTCAAAAAAAAAAAAGTTCTTCTGCAACTGATGTTAATGCTAGTATATTTTAATTCCTCCTAAATTAGTAGGTCACGAGAGTTAAGAAATTATTCCATGGAAATGAAACTACTCCAGCAATCAAAGGAAATTAGATAGGGCAGTAATAGGCAGGGCATTAAACTTGAAATCAGAAGGCCTGGTTTATGTGCCCACCTCACCACTCACAGGTTGAGTGGCACTTGGCAAATCAATTTCTCTCTCTGGACCTCTTTCGCCTCGTCTGTAAAATACATGTTCCCTAAAGAGATTTTGCAGGCTGGAATCCCATGATTCTCAGTCCATTTATTTGAATTCAGATCTCTCATCTTTTACCATAACATTTTGAAAATACCTGCGCAATCCCTGTTTCTGGAAGCCTGCTGTGTAGATACCACGGACACCTCTCTCACCCCATTCTGAGGATGAACTCACGTGCTCTTTACAGACCACTTGAAAAACAAGTGTCAGGCAGCTGAAGAGACACACTAGCCACATGTCCAAAGACAGAAGATGGCTTGAAATAACCATCGCCATCGAAGAAGGAACTAGAATACCAGAGAAGTGGAACATCAGAAGAGCTGTTGTTACAATTCTGGCTTCAGACATTGAAAACTACTTAAGGTTGAAAATCCTGAGTTCATAGCTATCTGAAGGAAGGGCGGTGAAACAGATTCCTTTGAGAAATGGTAGGGAAAAGAGGTTGGCCATGGAGACATGGGGAGACACTCATGGCTGCCTTCTTAACTTTCAGGGCCTGCTGCATGCTCACCACCACTCTCCCCTCACTCCCAGCTCAGAATTGAAGGCCAGCCACCTCTGAGACCACCCCTAGGTGCCCCAGCTCCAGGTGAGTGACAGAAGAGGGGCTGGCGCTCAGCTCTGAAAGCCCTCCCTGCTGCACCCGACACCTCCACGTCTGTAGCAATGTGATGAATAAAAGACTTTTAGTGACACCAAGCAAAAGAGGGTTTCTCCCCCTCAAATTCCTGAGCAAAGTCACTTTCAGAAGTGTCAGCCCTGATAAACGGTGTGTCTTTTGAGTTATTTCAAGCATGGTTATGACTTGCCTGATTGACATAATGACTGGTGACCAATCTTCAAAGGAGTTGGTGAACAGTCTCTAACCTTGGAGTTACCATGCCCCCGCATTTCCATACAGATGTCCAAATCCTCCGCAGCCACTGTTAAGAACGGTGAGAGCTCCCTTTTTTAAGGAAAACCTGGCAGCAGCAGAATAGGCAAAAAGAAAACATTAACAACGAGGGTCTTCTAGGGAACGTAACCCTGGTAGATATCTCTGTATTATAGTTTCTGTGCCTAAGGAACGACACATAAGGCAAAGTTGTTATGTGGTTTCTTTTTAGGAAGACTTGCATTCCGTATGACAGAGGGAGAATTAAAAGTGTCTGCGCTGAAAGAGGTGAGCATTAGCCGTTTGACAGTGCATGCCTGGGAACCGCACTAGTGGGTTCACTGACGGTGTGAAAGTACTTGGTCCCTTTCTGCGGGCCTCATCAATGAAATGTGATGAATCTGCACACAATGAAATTTTGTCCTTCTGCCTATGGATTCATTACTGGCTTTATGAAAAGACACTCAGTATTTCTGAATTGTCAGGTCTTACCCCAGAAAAGGCTAAAGGAAAAGCTGTTCACAGGAGGCCCGGGGAAGGTGGTAGCTGCCAGTAAATAAAAAGGGTTTCTGCTGGAACCCAGAGAAGTGGCACATTTAACTCTTTCCATAAAAAAAAAAAAAATTATCCTCCTGTCATTCAGCTCAGCAGAGCTTTTAAATCTATTCAGAAGAGTTTTTTTCCCAGGAGTTCTTCAAGCTTTTATCCAGTCCCCAGTCTTTGAAAGATTTGAGTATGTTTCCTATTTTTCACTTTTAATGTCTGACCAAGATGCTACTGATGTTCCTGCCTCAAGTTTAGCTTGTCTTTTGGGTTATTATCATTTTCACTTTCATTGTCACTTTTTGAGAGGTAAATATTTGCAGAGGAAATCAAGAAATATCATAAAAATCTCTGGATCACTATAAAAAGGGAATCAAAGCTCTGATAAAATTTGGTTTTTCTTACTAGAGAAAGAGACCTCTTGCGCTTTAGGAATCTTTTGATTTTTTCCTATGCATAAAGGTACTTAAAGCACCCTTGAGGAGTGAGTTTACCCATTCCCTGTGCTCATGGTCAATGCTGCATCACAACGGAAACAATGCTGATGGAAGAGCCCTCACCCAGGGAATGGAAGACAATGTGGCTGATGGAGGGTGTGCCCATGGGTCCCAAGATGACTGCAAGAGACAGATGTGTGTCCATAGACGTTTCTCAATGTGATGTCTGTATTACTTGCAAGGCTAAATGTTACATGCCATTCTCTCAGCCTTTAAAAAAAAAAAAAAATTCCACTCTCCTCATCTCTCCCTGCTGGCCCATTTGGTTGGGGCTATAGATTCCCAGCTGTCTGGCAGCTGTTATTCTGCTTGTTTACAAATTCATCAGCTTTTAAGCAAGGTTCCATGGTGCCAGAGCTTCCTATAAAGCCACTCTTGAGGTGCCCTCCAGAGCAGGGGCTGTGCAGCCATTCCCTGCTATGCCAAGAGATAGCCAGTGGAGCGTGGAAGCAATATGGAAGGCTGCCATGGCTCCAGACCATTTCAAAACTACATCCCTGATCCTGCTGCACCTCAATTAAAATATGCTGCAGCCTTGGGACCTCCCTACCAGGCAGGAATCAGACTCTCCAGCCCCAGCTCCGCCAAGCGTTTGATTACATGCGTGTCATACCACTAAATCTTACTTAGCTTGTCTCTCTCATGGAGGTAAAAGTAGCAGAGGGCTACACAGGGAATGGGTCCTTTAAGTGTTTGTGATTGTGTTTGGTGGTTTGTTGGTTTGTCTTTATGCAAAGTTCCCAAGGCAGAGAAGTGTGATGAGAAGATAAAGTGGCTACAGGGAAGGAGAACAGGCTTTGGGACCAGCTGAGGGTGGGCTAGAATCCCAGCTCTCCCAGTTACTGGCCATGGAACCTTGAATTCCATCCTTAACCTTCACCTGTAAATTCAAAGATGAGTTCTTCTGAGAATGTAATTAAAAAGCACATGTAAGGCAATGGTTCTTCACATGTGATCCCTGGACCAGCAGCTTCAGCCTACCTGGGAATGTGCTGGAAATGCAAATTCTCAGGGCCCACCCCAGACCCGTTGAATCCAAAACTATGAGGATGGAGCCCAACGATCTGTATTTTAACAAGCCCTCCCAGTGATTCTGACGTAGTTTGAGAAGCACTAATATAAGGCCTCTAGAACAGTGCCTGGAGAACAATCATTGTTAGTTCATCCTTGTAGAGATTCTGAGCATATGTGAGGGATTATTGACTTGGAGCCTAATATGTCAACTGGGCACATTGCTGGGCCCCAATAGCATCTCCACTCTCAGGCTTAGAATTCAGCCATGACTGTGCATGCCCCCCTGTCAATTTGTACTTGGTGTAAATCAGATGATGCCCAGGTCTGAATTACACCTAAGTGTATAGCAGTATGGGTGAAAGTGACCTAAAGGAGCAGCTTTCCAGACCCTGCCCACTCTCCCCCTCCTATCCCCACTCAAACCTTCTCTATGCCAAGTGCAGGGAAGCTCTCCTGGCCCTGGGGAGACACAGGCGATGCAGGCTGTGTGAAAATTCCAAGTTCTGTGGGAAGCTGTATGACTGCCTTCTTCTCTTCAAGTTGGAAGGAAAGGCCAACCCGCAGCTGAAGCCGCCAGTGCTTGCCATTTTTTGGTTGGTTATTTGGTTTTTCTTTTCTTTCCTTTTTTTGTTTTTGGCTGTAAGTTGTAAAACAATTTTTTTATTCTTTGGATGAGTCCGATATCCATGTTTTGTCATGGATGCCTGGAGTGCAGAGAACATTATGTGACAAATCTATGATATGCTAACTCCAGTAAAACATTCTCTGGGCTGGGGACTCATCCAGACATTGGGGGTGCTGGACCCTGCCTGGGTCAATGGGTGTGGAAGGAAGACTTCTTGATAAGTTATCTCAGGGTGTATGAAACCTGTTTATCCTGGAAAAAAAAAATTGAAAAGAAGATACCAAGTTCCTCCAGACAAGGGATATCCAAGACTTTTGTTAATGGAAAAAAAACAAGTCTGCTTGAGGTGATAAAGGCAGAAAATCACATGTGGCAAATATGAAAAGGTCAAGTACCAGGTGTATTTGTCTGGTCTCATGCTGCTAATAAAGACATACCAAGACTGGGTAATTTATAAAGGAAAGAGGTTTAATTGACTCACAGTTCAGCATGGCTGGGGAGGCCTCAGGAAATTTGCAGACATGTCCTTTTTCACATGGCAACAGCAAAGTGCCGAACAAAAGGGGGAAAGCCCCTTATAAAACCATCAGATCTCATGAGAACTCACTCACTATCACAAGAACAGCATGAGGGTAACTGCCCCCATGATTAAATTACCTCCCACCGCGTCCCTCCCACGACACATGGGGATTATGGGAACTACAATTCAAGATGAGATTTGGGTGGGGACACAGCCAAACCACATCACTAGGCCAGAAGGAAGACAGTGCACACCACAGATGTGGCCTGGAACTATGAGCCAGGAAATGTCATCAAATAGAGTAACAAAATAATCCATTTAACACAAATTGAACACCAAACAGCAGTCATCCATTCACTACACAAATGTTAATTGAGCACACACTCTGTCTTAGGCCTGTGCTGTGCCCTGGGCACACATGCAGCTGGAGAAACACTGTGGACAGTCAACAAGGAGCATGACAGCACAGGTGTCCACAGGAAAGCCCAGAGGAGGCGAAGAAAGCTGTGGTCTGAAAGATCAGGGTCCCTTAACCAGGGACACTGACAGGCTGGACAGACAGGTGTCCTCATGCAGATCTGGACCCCAAAGGGAAACAGGGCAAGGCACCTTGGGGATGTTGAGAGAAGTGAATGGCCATGGAGTTGATGGACCAAGTGAGAGGGACCAAGCCTGTGAAATATGAAGGGACCAGCCTGGAGGGCTCCCAGGCATGCTCAAGGGCTAGCAATGTGTTCCAGGGGCTCTGGGAAGCCACTGGAGGTTTGTGAGCTCTGAGCCAACTGTATCAGCACAGGTCAGCACAGGGGTGCCAGACTGAGGCCACGGATTCGGAACTGGATCTGAACCTCGGTTCTATCACTTCTTAGCTTATATCCTTGGGCAAATTTCTCAATGTCTTTATGCTTCAATTTCCTCGTCTCTAAAGGGGAGTTTCATTATCTCACAGGGTTTCAATAAGGAATAAATGACATAAACGTACATAAAAGGCTTAGCGGCCAGGCACGGTGGCTCACGCCTGTAATCTCAGCACTTTGGGAGGCCAAGGCAGGTGGATCAGCTGAGGTCAGGAGTTCAAGACCAGCCTGGCCAATATGGTGAAACCCTGTCTCCACTAAAAATACAAAAATTAGCCAGGCATGGTGGCGCACGCTTGTAATCCCAGCTGCTCGGAAGGCTGAGGCAGTAGAATCACTTGAACCCAGGAGGTGGAGGTTGCAGTGAGCCGAGATCATGCCATTGCACTCCAGCCTGGGCAACACAGCGAGACTCCATCTCAAAATAAATAAATAAATAAAAGGTTTAGCATAGTGTTTGGAACATAAATGTGTAATAAATATTAGCGACTGTTATTACTACTGTAACAGGGCAAATAGTAACATGGGGTTGACACAGCCTTTGCCTCTCCCTCCCACTGCCTATCAGTGAGAATTCTACCAGCCTGATTTCCCCTCTTCTTTCTTATTTCAGCAGATTCTTGCTTGCTGGGATCAGAGCTAACCAAGTCATCTAGTCTGTCCTAGGAGGTGTTGGGGGCTGGATCTTGGTGCGGTGGCGTGGAAGGGAGGCTCTTCAGGGGGTGCAAAACCTGCCTATCCTGAAAAAGAGCAGATATTGAGTTCTCCAGAGAAGGAGTATCCAAGCTTTTTTTAAACGGAAAAAAAAATGGTCTGCTTTGGTGAGGGAAGGAGGAGAGAGAAGCAATAAGGAGCTCAGATGGGGGAGAAGTCGGGGACATTCGTGTCAGGCTGCGGAGCAGCTGGGGGTGAAAGAAAAGTGGTTAGGAGGGCAGAGGGAATTCAATTGAGAGCTACATTTGGACTCCGTTTTTTTCTAAAGATGTAAGAATAAAATTCCCTTGTAATTAGTTTGGCTCTTGTCCTGTGTTTCTTTAAAGTTGACTCTACGCAGAGGCTGAGCCATACAGACTCCTCCTCCAGGATTTAGAAGAGTTATAGTATTAATGTTGAAAATGGGTATATGAATACCTACCCTCCAGGGCTATTCTTAGGATTAGATGTGGTAATGCAGGTTGTATCCACCAGCTTTCAATAGATTATGCTGCAAACAACCCTCAAATCATAGTGGCTTACAATAACAAAGGTTTATGTCCTGCTCCTGTTCCATGTTCACTGTGGCTTGGCTGCCTGTCTGTACTCTGGGAACCAGACACAGGAACCCGCCCCTATCTGCGCCAGGCGAGGCTGGTGTCAGCGGAAGAAAGGCAGAACTGCAGTGGCTCTTGGAGCTTCTACTTAGAAGCCTGTCACTTCCAATTCCATTCCATTGGCCAAACAAGTCACACATGTCGTCAACAGGGTGGGGCAAATGATGGCCCCACTAGGAGGGGCAGCAAAGACTCGGAACAAGAACACAATCTGTCACAGATAAGAAGTGCTTAGGACAGCCCCTGGCACGTGGAAAGCGCTCAACAAATGATTGCAATCATTCGTATCCATCTGCAATTGGGAAACATAATAGTATCAGTCTCACAGGGAGTTTGAGGGTGAAGGGAGGAGATAGGCAGGAATCCCTTAGCACAGGGCCTGGCACCTTGGAAGCTGCTCAACAAAAAGCAGCTATTGGTGAGTTTTTAAGGGAACAGGACTCCCAGGGACCAGGATAGGCAGTGAGAAAAGGCTGCCGCAAGGAAGCCTGTGGTGATCTGAAGCTATAGAGGATCTTAGGGTCCCCATGGGAAAGGATGCTCCTGTCTCAGGGTATATGGGGGGTCAGAGGCTAGACCGTGACCCCAGAGAGCCAAGGGCTGCATAGGAGCAGGAAATGCCAATTAAACTCCCACCTGGCTGAGCAACCCGAAGCCCACCTGCAGAGCAACACAGACCTCACTTTTTATCCAGCCTTTCCTGGGCTGCAAGGCCAAGCTGCGGCTCCAGCAGGAAGCTTCTGCCGCCTGTGTCAAGGCCCAGCTGCCAAGGCACCTGCTCCCTGCTCTTGGGCATTGCAGCTGGCAACTGTCATCCCTCCCTTTCTGCACACAAGAGAGGCAACTCCAGGCCTCCCAAACCCCAAACCCATGCCATCCTCCACCCAGGCCAGCAAGGCTGCTCTCCCGGCCAGGAAGGCAGGGCCAGGGTAGAAGGAGGGTCTGAGGACCACAGGCTTTCAATAAAAATAGTTTAAGATCAGGTTTGTTTGGAGAGGGTCCCTTTCACTCCTTTTTCCCCCTGTCTCTACCATCCCCCACCACACGGCTCTCCACAGAGATCCTTACCCCCTCCCCAGTGCCCCTTCCTTCTTCATCATTGCACCAACAAATGCTTATTGGAAGCCTTCCACACGGCAGGCATGTGCTAGGTGCTGGAGATAGAGCAAAGAACACGTCTTACCTCTGTCCAGCTTATGCTCCAACACAGGAGACAGCGAGAATCAAGAGCAAGACATAAAACAGCTCCTATGTTGGGCAATGGTGAGTGCTAAGTGGCATAGGAGGGGGTGCAACTGCAGGGTGTGGCACAGAAGGTCTCTCTGGAACGATGCAGTAAAGACCTAAAGGAACAAGCAAGCCTAAAGGCAAGTATAAGGAATTAGAAAAAGAGCCAGGGGCCGTAGTGGCTGCTGCAAAGCAGTTTATTCAAGGTTTCCTCTTCCCCTCAGTTAATCCTCCACTTCTCAAAAGGATTCAGACTAGGAAAGCAGCCAGAGAACTCCCTCTTGGACTCTGTTTCCAGAGCCATGCTCTGCACTCCTAGATGGGTCAGTAGGTGATGAGGCAAGAGGGTCTTGAGTTCAAATCTTGATTCTGCTCCATTTATCAACTTTAATGGTCATCTACATCCCTGCAACGTGCTGCCAGCAGTCCTAGGACAAGCTAGCAGCTTCCTGCACCTCTGCCTGGGTTTTTCTTTGGCCCCAGAAATGCATCTGGTCCTCCCCCAGGACAAACTGGAAGTATTGGGGAGAGCCCCTCGTGCAATAATGAAGACCCCATGCCCCTTCTCCCTCAGTGGTGTGTTCTGCATTGTCTCAGCAGGTCCTCATGAGGACAAAGCCCAGGTCCCACAGTATAACTGTCCTCAACACACGTGACTGGCTTTCCTCCCATCCTGGGCTAACGTTCACATCCCCATTCCCTCCCAAATAAGCTACCTGCAATTAAATCCTTGTTCATCTGCTCTGGGGGAAACCCAAATTGAGATGTCAGCCATGAGAATCTGAGAAAATGCTGTAAACTCTCTGAGCCTGTTTCTTCATCTGTATCACGGAGACCACGAAGAGTAATGAACAGTCGTCAGTGGCATGGAGGAGGGAATGAGTCACAAGGGGTGAACAGTTCAGCGTGAACGGGCTGAACTGTAAGGCAGCTAGCCTTGTGCTTGGCACACAGGGGCAGACAGTAACCCCTCTGAGAAAACAAATGTGATGATGTATGTGAATTCACTCTGCAAATGACAGGCAATGCCACAAATGCACACAGGCTGCACTGCATGGGGTTAAGAGCATGAGCCCCACAGTCAGAACACCTGGGTTAGATTCCCTATTCTGCCTCATAGCAGCAGTGTGACCTTAGGCAATGATGTAGTTTGGATATTTGTCCCCACTCAAATCTCCTGTCAACTTGGAATTCCCAATGCTGGGCGGAGCCGGGGGCCTGGTGGGAGGTATTTGGATCATGGGGGCGGATCCCTCACGGCTTGGTGTTGGCTTCGTGATAGTGAGTTCCCCTGCAATCTGGTCATTTAAAAGTGTGTGGCACTTCCTTCCCACCCTGTCTCTCTTGTTCCTGCTCTGGCCAGGTAATGTGCCTGCTCCCCTTCCGCCTCTGCCATGATGGGAAGCTTCCTGAGACCTTCCCAGAAACCGAGCAGATGCCAGCACCATGCTTCCCGTGCAGCCTGCAGAACCATGAGCCAATTAAACCTCTTTTCTTTATACATTACTCGCTCTCAGGTATTTCTTTATAGCAATGCAAAAACAGCCTAACACAGGCAACTTACTTCACCTCCCCATGCCTTGCTTTCTTAATTCATCAAAGAGAAATAATAATATTTAATAATAACACTAATCCCATTGAGTTATCATGAAGATTAAATAAATGAATGTATGTAGTGTGTCTAGAACTGTCCATCTTCATAACAAGAACTACATAAGTTTGCTGTGTTATTTATATTATTATCATAGGCTTACTGACATTCATTTTAGTATTACATTATTTTTACACTGTGCTGAAAATGCAACAGTCTTTTACCTACCACTCCCGATGTGTCTCTCCAGCTGCCTGCTCCAACAGACTCTACAGTTTGTCAACATGAGTTTTTTAATTGCATAAATAATTCATGAATACATTCTGATTGAAAGAGTTAAGCAGTATATAGAACAAAGTTTCTAAGTTCCTTCAACATTCGCCCCTACTCCCCTCCCACTGTCAACAATGTGAGGTTCCCTCCTAGTTCCCTTTTATATACTGGCATATATATGTATACAGTTTTTTACAGTAATATACTAAATTTGCATTCCAATTGTTATTCAATTTGCTTATTTTCCTTCAACTATATTTTGTAGGTTTTTTCCTCTGATGATACAATAAGCCTGCTTCGTTCTTTTAATTCTTCAGAATGGATATATCCTAATTTGGTTCAACAAATCCCCTATTGATAGATATTCATGTGGTTTCTAATTTTCCCCCTTTTAAAACCGCACTACAATCAACGTCTTTGTGCACACATCTTCACACAGGCAAATGAATATTTCTTAGGGTAGATTCCAGGAAGTGGATTTGCTGGGTCAAATGGTGTGTGAATTTTTTGTTTCACTGAATACTGCCAAATTGCCTTCCAATTTAAACTTCTACCAGCTTTGGGGGAAGGTTTTGTTTTTGTTTTATTTATTTATTTTTGTTTTAAACAGAGGTTTGTTTTTATTTAAAGGAGGGGTTTTCTTAAGGCAGTTGGTCTCAGTAGAGGAAAGTGTCATGTTTTTCCCTGACAACCAGAAATAGGAATCTGTTCCCTGTTTTCTTTCTGGAGATCCAACATCCCAACTGTATAACCCCTGCCCCTCCATCCACCCTTCTCTTTCCCAACTCACACACACACACGGTCAGCAACTATAATGGGGAAGAAGAATTATCTTCCCCCAATATGTTAGTGACTTAATTTGAGATGTTACTCACACTAAAGTGTGAGAAGTTGAGCCTCTTCCACTGTAGCTACCATAGAGTTTGCTCTTCCGAGTAGGGGCCAATGATTGCCTGCTCAACACCCCTGCTTCCTTAGAGAAAGAACCTTAAAAAGCGGGAAATATAGGACACCTTATTAGCACAGAACTACATTTCCCAGATTGCATTGCAGGTGTGGCAGTCAAAGAACCTTAAACGAAAGCTGATGGGGGTCTTCTGGGAAAGGCTCCGCAAAGGAGACAGACTCCCCTGGGAAGTGAGCCTTTTGCTTGCCCCTCCTGTCTGCCTAGCTGGATATGGGGGTGATTTTGATCAGGTTCAACCATTCCAATGGACATCAGCCTTAAGGCTGAGCAATCTTGGAGGGTCCTGCTGTAGCTTGTGTTAACTCTTTAGTTGCTGGATCTTGGAGATGACCAGGCATGCCAAGAGGCAGTGGCTCTTTGCCCAGCTGTTCAGAAATACATTGAAGTTAAAACAACTAATTGGCCAAACCTATGCATTCTGCGTGAATACCAGCGCTGCCTGAGACAAAGATGTGATGGCTAGGGATGTCTGGAGTCCAGCTGTCACATACGACCATGAGGTAATCATCAAGATGGAAGCCAGGCACTAAGGATGATGGACAAGACAAAGCCTTGGCCTGTGATGAACATGGGGTCATCACACTTGCCCTCTAGATTTCTTTTACAGAAAGCTGCAGGGCTTCAACCGAATCAGTTGCTGGCATTCCATCTTCAACGCTGTGGTCCATTATGACTGAAAAAACTCAAATCCACACATTTTGTGGCCAAAAGGGCACTCCTCTGCCTACAAACTAGAAACTTTTTTGAGGCTCCCTTGAAGAACCCTCCGCCACCCTGTGTCCTTCTCTCAACAAACTCCCATTTGCCAATTCCCCTGTTATAGTTATCATCAGACCTTTGCACAGTTCTCCAGTCAGGGCCTGACACTTTCTCTTCTGGACATTGTTTTATTAATCCAAATAAAAATTTGGTTAATTTGTGAAGTCTCCGCGCCACTCCACTGGCTCCAAGATCCCAGCCCTGACTGCTGCAGGCAGCAAAGCTCCCACATGCAAATCATAATTCTTCCAAAATATGATTCAGAAATTCAAAGGCCCCCCCACAACTAACTTTGCACCCATTATAAAACAGAATGTGAAGAGGTTTTCTATAAAGATGTACAGTTCAGGCTTGTTTCTAATAGTGAAAAAGTGGAGACAATCTGTGTCCCACAATAGCGAATTAATTTTAAAAATTACAGTCCATCCATCCATCCAATGGACTGCTAAGCAGCTATTTAAATATAATTATATAAAATAAAAACTTATCAGCAATGTTCAAAATACATTAAGTGAAGTTTGTATTGCACAATTCCTTTTGTAAAAATAATGTATAAATGTGTTCATGTATTTATATGTATTTGCACAAATGCATAAAGTTCACCCCAGAAGGCTAAATACCAAAAATCTTTCTAGTGGTTATCCCTAAATTTATGGGTGATTCCAAATTTTCCCCTCTGTGACTTTGTATATCTTTCTAATTTTCTAAAATACATATTATTTTTATAATCAGAAAAATAATACAAATATCTATCTCTGTGTCTATTGATATCATGATCTATACCTATTAATCTATATATCTTAATAATTTGGGAATAAGTGATGGATTAACTAATGAGAAAACCCCAGTCTAGAGGTTCAAGTGTTTTAAGTGATTCTTTTTTTTAAGACTGAGTTTCACTCTATTGCCCAGGATAGAGTGCAGTGGCATGATCTCTGCTCACTGCAACCTCCGCCTCCCGGGTTCAAGCGATTCTCCTGCCTCAACCTCCCGAGTAGCTGGAATTAAAGGCATGCGCCACCACGCCTGGCTCATTTTTTGTATTTTTAGTAGAGACGGGTTTCACCATGTTGGCCAGGCTGGTCTTGAACTCCTGACCTCGTGATCTGCCCGCCTCGGTGTCCCGAAGTGCTTGGATTTACAGGCGTGACCCCCACGCCCAGACCTAAATCCATTATCCAAAGCTCAGGCTGCCTGGATTTTGGAAACCTAATCTTGTTGAACTTCCCTGTTTCCTGAGTTGCGTCACATGCTCCAGTGATGTGCCCCGAGTGACAAGCTGTCCAGTTCTTCATAAACAAAGCTAGAAAAGTCCACTGGATGACCTTCCACATCTGGGACTGTCAGTGGCCAGGCTTGGAGTGGCTCCTCCCCTTCTCGTTCCCTCAGCGCAGCTTCCCTCCCACGGACTTGGCACCAGCCTCCACCTCTGCCCCAGATCCTTCCGCTCCCCTCCCCAGGGAGAATGTGTCCTGCCAGCTCTTGCCCCACCAAATGAGGAACGGGGACTTTGCCGCTGTCCCATTCTGAGAGGTTTGCTCATGCAACCAACCCTCCCCTGGGGCCTCAGACCAAGGCTGTCTCGGCCCAGCCCTAGACCTCAGCCTCAGCTAGGACACAGGAGCGGTCCGCCTGCTCTGTCCGTCCTCGCAACTGCCTCCGAGTCCAGCACCCCAGTTCTCAGGCCCAGCCCCGTCTTCTGTCCTTTTTGGTTCTGTGGGTGGCAGAGGCCAGGCAGCGTTTTGGGGTGGGAGCACTGGAGAAGTCCCGGTGAAGCAGGATCCGCCCATCAGTTCTGAGCCCTGAGCTGGGCAGGTTGTCTCCGAGCAGCCCGCCCTGGGCTGGGAGGCCTTAGCCCAACCCTCCCACCTGACCCAGGGCCGCGGCGACTGCCTGCCGCTCTCCCCCGCCTCGCCTACGCCTGTTAGGCCTGGGAGAAACCGAAACCCTCCTCTGCAGACCATCAGTCAGGGTGACGCAGCAACCTCACAGCCTAGGGTCTAACACGTTTAAAACATTAAAGCGCCTGCTCCATTTAACTTCAGGTGAATGAGCCCTCTGCCTCTCCCCCTGCCTTTTCTACCAACAGCCGCTGACTTACGATGTTGTTGTTGTTGTTGTTGTTGTTACAGAGTTTCGCTCTTGTCCCCCAGGCTGGAGGGCAATGGAGCGATCTCGGTTCACTGCAACCTCTGCCTCCCGGGTTCAAGCGATTCTCCTGCCTCAGCCTCCTGAGTAGCTGAGATCACGGGAATGTGCCACCACATCTGGCTAATTTTTTATTTTTAGTAGAGACGAGGTTTCTCCATGTTGATCAGGGTGGTCTCGAACTCCCGACCTCAGGGGATCCGCCCGCCTCGGCCTCCCAAAGTGCTGAGATTACAAACGTGAGCCACTGTGCCTGGCAAGTTATGCTTTTTTTTTTTTTTTTTTTTTTTTGAGTGAATAAAACCAGAAAAACGGTCCACTTATGTAGTTACAAGTAAACCAAGTTACTCACTTGGAGATTAACATACTTGTGCCTGCCCTCTCCTGCCCCAGCCAGCACGTGTGTCTCCCTGAGGGAATCAGGCAGAAGGCGCAAGGGCAGCCCCTAGACTGTGACTCTTCCAGGGAGGCCTTCGCCAAACCACCGGACAGCCCTTGCCCGGGGTCGTCATGAGCAGGCAGGGCTCTAGGCGGAGCAGGGAGTCCCACAGGAGAGCCCACCGGGCTGTGCTTCCAGGAGAGGGCTGCAGCCTGCAGAGCTATGCTCCTATGGGGCCAGGAAGGCCAGGTCAACCAGCCTGCCGGAGAGGTGGCGAAGGGAAGGCCTTTGTCTTGCCAGATGCTCTAGTTTTGCTATTTATTTGCTGAGTGACTGTGTCAGTAGCTTAGTCTCTGAGGAGAGACACCTCAGACTCTCCTCTGTAAAACGGACATAATATCAGTAGTTACCTAATAAGGAGGTTGTACGGATTAAATGAGTTAATGCTTTCCAGCTGCTTATCACAGTGCCCAACACAGGGTAAGTGCCTAGAAAAACGTTAGGGGTGCAGCGACAGCAGTGGGGGTCACTGTGACCACCACTAGCGCCTTCTAGAACTCCCACAAAAAAGCTCTAAGTCATCCACAAGCTGATCCCCCACCCCACAATGTCATTCCTGTCACCCAGGCTACACAGTGATCACAGCCGAAAAAGGAACACTTCTGAGGACAAGCGGAAAGTGTGCCTGGAACATAAATGTTTGCTGAACGCATGCTGGAATCGAGAGATTGCAAACAAATCAGGGCTCACATGCTCCTCACAAAAAGAAACCTAAACTCAAACCCCACTCACAGAGGGCAGTTCAATCCCCTCAGCAACTGACAGCACCAGCCAGCTTAGCTATGCTGGCTGAGTGTGATGCCGGCTGCACTCTCCCTCTGCCTAAGGGAGCATGTGTTCAACAAACGTTAACTTTTCTGTGCCTCTGTTTGCCCATCTCTAAGCTGGGTAGCATAAAAATAACAACTACTTCGTAGGATTGCTGTAAGAATTAGATGTGATACTGTACATGTAAAGCACCTAAGTCAGTGCATTCGCACACTGTAAGTGTTCAATGATATTAGTTTTTATCATTTGTTTTCAGAAGATATGAATTTGATCCCTGCCTATACTATATTCTCCTAATACTCTGAGCAAATTTTTAGTCATCTCTCTGAACTTTGTTCACCTCCTATAAAATGGGAGCATTATCCATTCAGCCTCATTAGACTGTTGTGATGAGTAAATCAAAGAAAATCAGTGAAAGTGCTTTCTCTGACCCCTCCCATCTTGTTTTGTTTGTTGTTGTTTAGTTTTGTGTGTGTGTGTGTTTTAGACGGAGTCTCTCTCTGTCGCCAGGCTGGAGTGCAGTGGCACAATCTCGGCTCACTGCAACCTCCGCCTCCCGGGTTCAAGTGATCCTCCTGCCTCAGCCTCCCAAGTAGCTGAGACTACAGGTGCGCACCACCACGCCCTGCTAATTTTTTTTGTTATTTTTTAGTAGAGATGGGGTTTCACCATGTTGGCCAGGATGGTCTCGAGCTCTTGACCTTGTGATCCTGCCTTGGCCTCCCAAAGTTCTGGGATTACAGGCGTGAGCCACTGCACCCAGCCTCCCATCTTTATATGACTTACATCTCTTCCAGTGCCTGGTATATAAATGCCTGTTGAATGAATGAATATAAAACTCTATGATATGGTGGCTATTTAACCGCTTGCTGAACATGTGGATTAAAATTGAAGTACTTTTATGTGGCTTCAGCAATGGTGGCTCAACAGATGAGATGGTTTCAAGAGAGATTAGAGACTGGCAACCACCCTTGGTTCTGTCTGTTGCTTCCTTTTTTTCCTTTTTTAGGAAAATGGGCTGTTACAATCAAGTCAAGCACATCTCAGCAACTTTGAGTCTTTGGGTCCTACCTCCCAAAGGGAGGACCAAACAAATGTCACCTTCTTTGTTCATCTAACAGATGAGTAAAAGATACACTGCAGCCCCCAGAGGATCTCCACCTCATTCCAGAATCAGGATCAACTTTGAAACAATTAACAAGTTGTCGTCTCTTAGTCCTAGAGGACTTGGAGTCTACTCGAGTTCTAGTTTAGCTTTTTCCAAGGTCGTGCCCAACTTTATGCCTGCAGTTCTTCTTCTTAACCAATCTCATTCTAAAGAGTTGTCCATTTTAATGGCCCTGGGCCAACAGCCTGCCAAAGAAATAAAAATAAAATAGCAGAAGGAGGAGAGAAAAGAGAAGGAAAAGAAGAAGAAAAGGGAGAGGAGGAAAAAAACAGAAGGGGAAGGAAGAGGAGGAGAAGGGATGGAAGGGAAGGAGGAGGAGAAGAAAGAGGAAGAAGAGACAGAGGAAAAAGAGGGAGAAGAGAAGGAGAAGGAGAAGGAAAAGCAAAAGGAGGAGGAAAGAAAAACAATAGTTTTTTGATTCCATGGATTAGTCAGAAACCATCAACATTGAGTAGGCATGTCTCAACTTGCCCTCTTGGAACTCTGGAATGAAGCAAATCCCCTCATGGGCTCTACTAGAGCATGTTAATTCTAACAAGATGAAGTTGCTGTTCCAGTAATTCATTTCAAGAAAACTTTCCTGGAAAGCTGTACTTTCCCAATATGAAACCACTGCTTTATTAAGGTGCTTAAGATTATGGGGACTTGGCATGCAGGCATGCTGAAGGCATCACTTATTTCTGGCCAGGCCCTGATTGCTATGTGGGCTCACAAAACAGTGCCGAGCAGGGAACAGAGGGAGCATAGCAACCAAGTATGTCTCTAGTCCTTCCCAGGTCTCCTTCCTGTTTTGAAAATGGAGATGACAGTACCTGCCCAGGGATTCCACCAGGGTCGATAAGATCATGTGTGTAAAACTGGTTTGAACTCCTTAGAGAAATAATGTTCTTTAAATATCATTTCATTATCAGGTGTGATTTTTAAATCTGTGCTTGTGTAACCAAGCAACAATACTTGAGGGGCATCTCTAACCCTATTAGCCAGTGTTCCCTAGAAGGTCACCCACTCTCAGCTCTTGCTGTCACCCCTTTTGTCCTTTCCCTCTGACCAACCTGCAAAGAAAAACAAGAAAAAGACCAAAAAAAAAGTAAAGGACACAAACATCCATGGTACACCTCCTGTGTGTCGGGTATAAGGCTAGGCGCTTTGTGAAAATCATCTCATTTAATCTGCCCAGCACCCGGTGAAAAAGGGATTATCATCATCATATCCCTGAAGAAATAGGCTCAGAAAGGTTAAATAATTTGTAGAATCAAGATGCTAACCAAGGTGTTCCTGGCTTACTCTTTCTATTCGACAGTGCCATTGTCCCTCAAAGAGCTCTAAAAAGATTCTCCTACCCCATCACATTTGAGAGCCGCTGGCATGGACCTGGTTAATGAGCTCGACTCATAAATAAATACTGGGGGCTCATTATTATGAAAGATGACCATTGCTAATCGGATTACAATCTCATTTAAACAGAAGTCCTGAACCCATTTTTTTCAACAGAGTTCAGTCTGGCTGAGTTAATGACTTGCCTACCAGCCACCCTTAACCTAGTTCTGACCTGCCTTCCGCTGGTTGGCAATAAGCCCATCTAATCCTTCGTGGACTTTGTACCCTGTGGATAGGTAGACGGAGTGAGACACTGGAGGACTGCAACCAGTGATGGAAAATTGTTTTGACACTTTGCCTCTCTCCTCCCTCATCTCACACACTACTTCTTTTGTGTTCCACCAACCTTTGATCTCTTTTTTACCCCACACATTCTACAAACATTAAGGATCCTTGTTAAAGCTCAGACAGATCTATGTTTAAATCCAACACCCTGATCCTTGGGCATGTTCCTTAACTTCTCTCAGCCTCACTTTCTCTACCTGAAAAATGTGGGAGAATAGGGTTGCTGTGAAGATTCAATACGATAATATATCCATAAAAGGTATTTAGCATAGCACCTACACATGTAAATAGTAGCTACATATTATTATTTCTTTTTGCAAAGTCTATCCCTTTTAATTTGAGGGATCATAGTCATTGTCCCTCAATGACTATGACCCCAGTGACCTCAAATTAAAAGGGATCATAGTCATTGAGGGACAATGACTATGATCCCTCAAATTAAAACTTCTTATTGTGGTTTAAGCTCCTTAATAGTTATACCTATTTCTCATATTTATTTATTCTTTCATACATCAAATATTTACTGAAGATCTACCACATACCCGGCCAGGACAATGTACATCACAAATGCAAACACCTGCCTCCCTGTTATGTATTAGTCTGTTTTCATGCTGCTATAAAGACACTACCCGAGACTGGGTGATTTATAAACAAAGGAGGTTTAATTGACTCAGTTCCATATGACTGGGGAGACCTCAGGAAACTTACAATCATGGTGGAAGGGGAAGCATGCACCTTCTTCACAAAGCAGCAGGAGCGAGTGTGAGCCCAGGGGGAAGAGCCTCTTATAAAACCATCAGATCTCATAAGAACTCAGTAACTATACAGGAGAACAGCAAGAGGAAACCTCCTCCATGATCCAGTCACTTCTGTTCCTCAACACGTGGGGATAACAATTCGAGATGAGATTTGGGTGGGGACACAGAGCCAAACTATATCATGGTATTTACACTATAGAGGACAGAAAAAAAAAGCAGCCAACCAACCAAGACTTAAAGGAGATTTGAGAAGGAGCCACACAAATATGAGAAAGGGAGGGCCAGGAAAAGAGTGTGGCTTGTGCAAAGGCCCTGAGGCTAACAGGTAGCTGGCAGGCTTCAAACACAAGGGCAGTGGACATTCTGGCTGGAGGAGGGAGGCAGGGGCAGAGAGACATGAGGTCAGGTAGAGCACACATTTGCCGTGGATACAAAATAAAGGGGCAGGCTGGGCGCCATGGCTCACACCTGTAATCCCAACACTTTGGGAAGCCGAGGTGGGTGGATTACCTGAGGTCAGGGGTTCAAGACTAGCCTGGCCAACATGGCGAAACGCTGTCTCTACTAAAAATGCAAAAAATTAACTGGGCATGGTGGCACATGCCTGTAATCCTAGCTACTAGGAAGGCTGAGGCAGGAGAATTGCTTGAACCCAGGAGGCGGAGGTTGCAGTGAGCCAAGATCATGCCACTGCACTCCAGCCTGGGTGACAGAATGAGACTCTGTCTCAAAAAAAGAAAAAAATAAATAAAGGGTAGCAAAAAGCTCAGTAATCAAGATGAACAATATTTTAATGCAATATTTTCAAAGATCATATTTAATACAAAAAATCATGATTAAACGTCAATATTTTAGATAAAGACAGGATCAGTGATTCTCCCTTTTGCCTCAGGCTCTGCTATGGCCCAGCACAGTGTCCATCTGGAGAATGGAGAGGCCCCCTTACATTCTGCGCCTGGAGCCAGTGCCTCATTTGCTTCACCCTCCTCCCAGCCCTGAGTGCAAGAGGAGCAGAGGCAGGCAATGCAGGGCCACTGCGTTTGTGAAACATGACCTGACATGCACCCGACTCCTCCAGCCACTGTCCTGTGTGCCCCGTCCTCTCCACTGCAGTCACGCACATACCGTCGTGGCCCGTGGCCACCGTCCTCCTCCTTGACACTCTAGAAGCTGCTCTGTCTGAGCGAGGCGGCAGAATTTACAACAGGATGTGGTTATTGGCGCTGCACAGATATGTGAGGGGAGCCTAGACGTCTGGTGTGTTCATTCAGCAGGGTGGCTAAGGACCTCCTCTGTGCCAGTCACCATGCTAGATGACAGGATGTGACAGGGAGCAAGAAGCCCGTGGAGCCTGGGCTGCTAGCCCACTCATGACCCTAGGAGTCTTCACACAAGATCGAGGAGACCTGAAATAAACGGCCAGAAATAAACCCTCAGATGATACAGTCAGCCAGCAGCCTCAGCTTCAGAGGCAAGGTAGCCAACCGCCATGAAGATGTTCTTCAGCCCACACACATGTGGGTAGGAGCCTGGCTGTATCGCCTAGAAGCTGTGGGATCTTAAACAGTTTACAGGGTCGTACCAAGGCTCAATTTTCTCATCTGTGGAGTGGAAATAGACTCCCTTCAGAGACCCCCTGTGAGGAGCAGAGAATGGCTAAGAGGTGTGTGACATGCTTGATGAGCACCGTCTCTGTTAGCATTATGATGGCAGCACTGAAGTGCTTTCTGTTTCTATCTTCACCTACAACGGTGCCTCTTTCTGTCACCAAGTATAGGTAAGAGTTGGTGAAAGAAAGGCAGGTTCCTCCAGCGGCTCCCAGTTCCTGCAGGGAGGCAGCCGGCAGCAGATGTAAGGAAGCCCTGCTGGTCAGACGCTTGGAGAAGGAACGAGATGTTGCCAGTACCACTCACCAGGTTTGCAAATAAACTGTCACATCTCAGCTCTCCCCAGTGCGCGGCTGTGACAGACAGGTTCATGTGTGTGCAACACCGTCTTCCCTGCCACCCCCAACTTTAACACTTTCTGTTGAAAAATCCCAGGCTGCACAGAAAAGCAGCTTTCAAGTAGATGGAGGAATTTGTGAGCATCAGGTCTTCCCAGCAGGGGAGTGAGGACAGCCGGTGCTGGTTCCTGCATCCTTAGCCTGATTGTCAGCTGAATTGCAGAATTTGCAGCAAGGTTTCTAAGGATCGCCAGCCTGGGTGGTTCAAACTGGCAAGGTCCAGTGCCCATGCATGGAGCCCAAGATAGCTGCCAGTTTGATGACAGGTTGGTAGGGCTCCACCTTGGAATTTTAGGCCAGAGAGAAAAGGTCGGAGCCCCTCTCTGTGGTACCTTTAGGGAAAGCCAGAAATAAGGATGCAAAGAATAGTCCAGAGTTTTGAGCTGGAAGGTATCTCAAAAAACAGGTAGTCCAGTCATTTTCAAATGTCCACTTTTACAGGGAAAACCTTGTTTATCTCAAATATAATCATATTATAAACTTAATATGTATTTTTAAAAAGAAGAAAAAAACATGCTCTTCTGTGTTGCTCAACAGGGATGCTATTGAAAATTCCAGAAAGTATTTGTTTTGTGGAACAGTCCTGTTGCACAAAATATTTCATATTCCTGGGCCCCATCCCCAATATTGGTGGTCCCCCCTCTGCCACCTCAAGTGACTGAAACTAAAAAGCCCCACACATTTCTCAATGCGCTCTGTGGTTACCACTCCCACTGGGAACTCATCTAATTAAGTGGGGTTGCAAGGGAGAGGGCAGCCACTGAGCCTGAGATGGCACCCTTGAACCTGGCCTTTGCAGACCATCCTCTGAAAACCACTGTGGAGTTGTCTGACAACACCCGAGGCAGCACATTCTCACTGTATTGCCTGAAATAAGCCCTTTAGCCTCTGGGGGCCTCAATTTTCTCCTCTGCAAAACAAAAATGATCATCCTTGTCTATTCCATAGCACCTTTGTGGGGACCAAATGAGGCCTTGCGCACAGCATACTTTGTAAACTCCCGAGCCCTTGCTGATGTACAGCATCCTTCATCGTATTACTCTCCTGTGTATATAAAGACACTGTTATCCAAGTCTTTTGAAAAGGCTTACCATGGAAACCAAATAATAAAAGCAAAAAGCTCAGTCATAAGGCTTTCACTGAAACCTGCTTCTATTCGCATCCATTGCACACACAGCCCCTGGAGACGACGGCTGTGTTCCACTCCCACTGAGACACCTACTTCGGCTTCTGTTAGCTGCCAAGACAATCAACCAACCTCGGCCTATAGCAGAGGCTCAGCCAGCATGACTGGGAGGCCCACAACTTAGAGAAAATTGCTTAGTGGGCCTCAGTCCTTTCCCTGTTACCCAAATAGTGCTTTTGACTTGAAAATACATCAGGAAAAAAGTTATGAACAGACACTTCACCCAACTTCACACCTGTACCAGGTCCAGATGTCACCATTTTGACAATGTCTGTATCACTTTCAGTGTTTTGACAGGTTGGAACCTAATTCATTAATAAAAGTTGAGATTTTCGTTGAAAGAAGAATCAAGATGACACCACATCATTGAGGTCTCTCTTTCCCCTGGATTATTTGAAAAGTAGTCCTCAAGTCATAAAAGAGAAGGCTGTGCAGGTGTGTTTTTCAGAATGAATGCAGGAAAAAAAAAATCCATTCTAACTTCACTGTAAGCCACAGCCAATGTTTTTCCAAGTTCCAGATCTTAGTAGGTGAAATAGGTGGGTTTATTTATTTCTTTTCCTCTGTTCCTCATTCCTGTGTTCAAGGTATGCATTACCCTGAAATGAGTGTCCTTCTAACATTCCCAGGTAAGCCCCAGGAGCCAGGAGGAGTTGCTTTAGTAGGCTTAGGATCAGCTTTGCAGGATAAAATCTCACAATATCTCCACTTACTCCCACCCTTGGTCATTATTTTATCTAGTTTGGCTAAATACAACTTATGGTTTAAAGAGAAAATGCATGGCATGGTTTTGCTGGCTTCCTCAAAATATCCAAGGGATTCCACGTGGGTAAATCTAATATAAATAAGAAGTACATGATTCCATTTCTCTGTAAACATGCCTGGGCTAAAGATAAATGGAAAGGGTGCCTGGTTTAAAACACTCTACTTTCTCCACTTCGGAAAAAAGTAGCATGAACAAATAAAGCAGATCCAAAACACTAGCTCAGGATCACCAAACACAAAGGAGGAAAATACTGAAATAGCAAAAGAAAATGTAAGTGAAACTTTCCATCTTCATTCACACTGGGGAGCTCAGAGAAGCTAAATCAGCAACTGAATTTTTAAGGATCATGTGTGGCTTTATTGTCACCCCTGGCAGTAGAGGTCTGGCCATCTTACCCACTGACCTGGAGCAGCTGCACTTTGGCTGTGTTCGTCTTTGCTGGTGTATCCCAGCTTGTTGCCAAGGAAAAATGAAATAGAAGCCCAGGAGCAAAACGCCAATAATGGCAGCAGAAGAAAGGAAACCTGTTAAAATGTCTCTGCCTCTCCATCACCTTTCCTTCTTTTTTAACACTTACTCTTCTAGACCAGATGCTTGTGCTAATAAAGGCCTATTAAATAAGCAACTCAAAAACAATACAGGAGCAAGTCTTCCCATGGTAAACGTTGATTAACTCATAATGGACAGTGCACCTTCAAACGGAGGATCTGGGTGCTAAGCAGCAATACAGCTAGTTGGTAAGCACATGACTCCTCATTCAGTCGAAGCAGCTTTGCCACTTATTTTCTGTGTGACACGGGACAAGTCAATCTCTCTAATTCTTAGACTTGGCATTCATCTAATGGGATTAATAACTATGACTATCTCATGATTTTTATGTGCCTTAAAGAAATAATCCAGATAAACTCTTAACACATTGCCTGGTACAAAATTCTTACAAATGCTAGTCATTGTTATTGTTAGAGATTTGAAAATATGCCATATGAGAAGCAAGTGAAATACCTTCTCTAAACCACTTCACTCCCAACTCTGCATAACTCGCAGCTATACAGTGCTCACCAGTTACAGTGCTTAATTCGAATTTTAAAATTTCAGTTCCCATTTCTTATGCGCCATTAAATCCGACAGAGTGGGAATTCCTCTGGGTACCTCACCAGGCCCCTGCCTGCATCTGGACCCACCTGGATATTGCATGGATATAAAGAGCACAGCCTGGAGTTTTCATCTGCAAAGAAACAGTCTCACTCTGGCCAGCACTGCCTACACAAAAAGCTGGCCGGTCTCTAAGAGAAACACTTAGTCTCAGAGAGCAGGCATAAGGATTTTCCACAGGCTCCCTATCCAAGAAGAACTTCCTGGTAATTAACCATGCAGTGGGCTCATATTTACACATTAGGCATGCCTGATGTCCAAATCAAAGGCAGCCTCTGGCATTCAGGGTGACACCAATTAAGGGGCTGGCAGCAGCATCCCAGAGCATTGAAAATGCCAAAGGATTATAAATCATTCTACTGTAAAGACACATGCACACATATGTTTATTGCAGCAGTATTTATAATAGCAAAGACTTGGAACCAACACAAATGCCCAGCAATGATAGAATGGATAAAGAAAATGTGGCACATATGCGCTATGGAATACTATGCAGCCATAAAAAAGAATGAGTTCATGTCCTTTGCAGGGACATGGATGAAGCTGAAACTATCATTCTCAGCAAATTAACACAGGAACAGAAAACCAAACACCACATGTTCTCACTCATAAGTGGGAGTTGAATAATGAGAATATATAGACACAGGGAGGGGAACATCACACACTGGGACCTATTGGGGGGTGAGGGGCAAGCGGAGGGAGAGAATTAGGACAAATACCTAATGCATGCAGGGCTTAAAACCTAGATGACGGGTTGATGAGTGCAGCAAATCATATGGCACATGTATACCTATGCAACAAGCCTGCACATTCTGCACATGTATCCCAGAACTGAAACTAAAAAAAAAACTAAAAAATATACACATATGCAAACTGTTACAGGGAAAGAGAAAAGAAAGGAAGGAAGGAAGGAAGAAAGGAAGGAAGGAAGGAAGGAAGGAAGGAAGGAAGGAAGGAAGGAAGGAAAGAAAGAAAGAAAGAGAAAGAGGAAAGAAAGAAAGAGAAAGAAAGAAAGAAAGAAAGAAAAGAAAGAGGAAAGAAAGAAAGAGAAAAGAAAGAAAGAAAGAAAAGAAAAGAATAGAATAGAATAGAATAGAATAGAATAGAATAGAATAGAATAGAATAGAAAAGAAAAGAAAAGAAAAGAAAAGAAAAGAAAAGAAAGAGAGAGAGAGAAAGAAAGAAAGAAAATGCCATCCAGGGGCTGAGGGAGGTATGCAAGTCTGAAGAGAAGCACTCACTGATGTAGGGCACCAGGTCAGCACCCAAGTAGCGCTGACAGAGGCAGGCACAAAACAAGATGCCTTTCCTTCCTCCATCTCCCACAGAGGGAATCTCTTTGCTCTAACAGGGTTGTTGAGGGTCTGCCACATTATCCAGCTTTTACATTTACTTTTATTTGTGAGACTGAGTTGGTAGTGTCATTTTCCCACTCAGAATAAGCAAATATGAAATTCCCACTCACAACCAAAACTTTTTGGCTCGGTATAGAGCAAGAAATCTGTACATCCATCAGCAACTCCATCCAATCAGTCAGTGCATCAAAGCAGGAGAGTAGTTGAAAAAGCTCCAATAAGATGATGAGTTAATGCACTTTGCTGCTTCTTCCCCTGAACCAAATTCTGAGGTACCCCGGGAGCAAAAAGAAATGTGGTGAATCCCAAAACCCAGTGTTACTGCTGTGAGACTCACCTGAGAACATAGAAGGTGGCTAGATTGCTATGCGGACACAGCATCCTAGGCTGAAGGAGGGCAAGGCCACCGATGAGCATAGAGGCCATGGAGAGCTGTCAGTCTCTGCCCTTTTCTTTCCCCAACATGAACCTGGGAAGATAAGTGTCTGCCCATCGTCTAAATGCAGCAATGCCAGCCCAGATCAGTGCCTGCTGGAAATGAAGGGACACATTGGAGCAGCCCAAAGCAGACTTAAGAAGGTCTCTGGGAAGCAAAGTCACCCTGTTATGGAAAAGGTACAAATAGAGAAAGGGTCCCTAATACAGTTCCAAGGCAATATGATTCAGGAGGAAAAATGAGTCATTAAATAAGAACAACAGCTCATTTAACAATGTACGCCAGAGGGAGCAGATATCATGGACACAGAAAAAGAACCTAAAAGAAAAGAAGCCCCTATAGGCTTTTGGAGGCTGAGGCAGGAGGATTGCTTGAGGCTAGGAGTTTGAGACCAGCCTGGACAACATAGAGAGACTCTATCGCTATAAAAAATAAATAATATAACAGGAATTGTACAAATGTAAATGAGTTGAACTCACCAATCAGATTAGATTTTTTTTAGATATTTTTTATTTATATAGCATTATGCATTTGCAGGGCACCCTTTTAATAATCATTAAAAATGTAATAAAGTTAGTCAGAAAAATCTGAACCAAAAATAAGCCAACATAATTAATTGTCACACAAAGTTTTGTGAAAAACATAATAATAGGCAGAGGAATATTAAAAATTGGTAAAACACTCAAGAAGAATGTGAAGATAAAATGAATATATATGTACTTAACAATGTGGTCTCAAAACATAAACTAAGTCTGAAGAAAATGCAATAAAACAACAGTGGTTAGATTTTAATAAGCCCCTTTCATGAACTGATGGAGCAAAGAGACAAATAAAAGTAGACAAATATAAATAGTTGTTAAGCTCAAGTGTTAGGTATATACAATTCTGCATGAAAGAAAGAAAACATTCTTTTAAAACAATCATGAAATCATGAAATGTTCACCAAAATCTGCCATGTACAATCTCACAAAGGAACCTCAATAAACTTCCTAAAGTCATACACACTATGTTCTTTGAATATCATGAATAATTTTTGCCAGAAAATTAGATAACCTAGCACAGTGGCCCCCAACCTTTTTGGCACCATGGAAGATAATTTTTCCATGAACCAGGGTTGGGGAATGGTTTCAGGATGATTCAAGGGCATTACATTTATTGTGTACTTCATTTCTATTATGATTACATTGTAATATATAATGAAATAATTATACAGTTCACCACAATGTAGAACAAGTGGGAGCCCTGAGCTTGTTTTCCTGCAACTAGATGGTCTCATCTGGGGATGATGGGAGACAGTGACAGAACATCATGCATTAGATTCTCATAAGGAGTGCCCAACCTAGATCCCTGGCATGCGCAGTTCCCAATAGGGTTCACGCTCCTAATCTAATGCTGCCACTGATCTGACAGGAGGCGGAGCTCAGGCAGTAAGGCAAGAGATGGGAGCAGCTGTAAATACAGATGAAACTTTACCCGCTCTCCCACCACTCACTTCCTGCTGTGTGGCCCAATTCCTAACAGGCGATAGTCCAGTATTGGTCCATGGCCCAGGGGTTGGGACCCCTGACCTAGAAGAAATGGGCAAATTATTTGAAACACACATATTACCTAAACTAACTCAAGAGGATAGAAAATCTCAGCAGACTCATAACAAGAAATTGAATCAGTAATGAAAAAATTTTCCAACAACAAAAAAAATGTTCCACACCAGAAGGCTTACTGGTGAATTCTACTGAACATTTTTGAAAGAATTAACAGCAGTCTTTTTCAAACTATTCCAAAAGCTTGAAGAGGAAGAACCCTCCCTAAGTCATTGTATAAGGCCAGCATTATTCTAATACCAAAGTCAAAGACACTACAAGAAAAGAAAACTACAGACCAGTAATCCTTTATGAATACAAATACAAAAGTCCTCAACGAATTAAACAGAGTCTTCACTTAAGATCATAGGTAAGTTATTGGAAACTGTGACTTTTAAGCAAAATGACATACAGCAAGTCCTTCAATAATGCTTCCTGTTCAACTTCATTGTATGTTAATTTTAATGAAAAATTTTTTTTTGTTTTAGGTCATTTTGCTTAAAGTCACAATTTCCAAGGATGTGTGGATGATGTTGAGAAGTTACTGTACTAGCAAGCTGAGTTCAGCAGCATGTTCAAAGAATTATACACAATGACTAAATGGGATTTATCCCAGGAATGGAAGGGTGGTCCAATATATAAAAAACTAACCAATAATAATTAATTATCAAAATCCCAATGGCATTTTTTGCAAAAATAGAAAAACTCATCCTAAAATTCATATGGAATTTCAAGGGACCCCAATTAGCTAAAAGTATGTTGAAAAAGAAGAACAAAGTTGAAGGACTCATACTTCTCAATATAAAAACTTGATTGACATAGCTACAGTAATCCAAACAATTTGGTACTAGCATAAGGATAGACCTGTAGACCAATGGAGTAGAATTGAGATCCTAGAAATAAACTCCCACATCTATGGTCAACTTATTTTTGATCATCCAATGGGGAAAGAACAGATTCTTCAAAAAATGCTACTGCAAAAACTGGATATCCACATGCAAAAGAATAAAGCTGGACCCTTCCCTTACACCATATACAAACATTAACTGAAAATGGACCAAACACCTAAACGTAGAGCTAAAACTATAAAACTCTTAGAAAAAAAAACATAGGGACAAATCTTCATGGTCTTGGATTTGACAGTGATTTCTTAAATATGACACTAAAAGCACAGGTAACAAAAGAAAAAAATGACAAACTGGATTTGATGAAAATTTAAAACTTTTGTTCATCAAAGGACACTATCAACAGAATGAAAAGACAATCCACAGATGGGAAAAAATATTTACAAATCACATATTTGAAAGGTCTAATATCTAGAATATATAAAGAACTCCTATAACTCAACAACTAATAAACAACCCATTGTAAAAAACAAAAAAAAAAAAAGAAAAAGACTTGAGTAGACATCTCCCCAAAGAAGATATACAAATAGCCAGTAAGCACGTGAAAAGATCCTTAACATCATTGTCATTAAGGAAATGCAAATCATAACCACAATGAGATACCACTTAATACCTACTAGGATGGCTATAATTGAAAATACACACACACACCACACACACACACACACACACACACACACACACAGAAAGAGAGACAAAATAACATGTGGACAATAATGTGAAAAAATTGGAACCCTCCTACATTGCTGGTGGAAGTGTAAAACTGTGTAGACATTGCGGAAAACAGTTGGCAATTCCTAAAAAAAAAAAAAAAATGTAGAATTATCATGTGGCCCAGCAATTCACCTCTTAAATAGATACCCCAAAAAACTGAAAACAGGAATTCAAACAAATATATGAACACCAATGTTCAAGGCAACATTATTCACGGTAGCCCAAAGGTGGAAACAACCAAGGTATCCATCAGCAGATGAATAAACAAAACGTGATATACACATACAATGGAGTATTATTTAATCATAAAAAGATAGGAAGTTCTGATACATGCTACAACATGGATGAACCTTGTAAACATTACTCCAAGTGAAATAGGCCAGACACAAAAGAACAAATATTGTATGATCCCACTTATATGAAATATCTACAATAAGCCAATACATAGAGACAGAAAGTATATTAGAGGTTACCTGGGGCCAAGGGAAAGCAAGAACAGAGGGTAATTGCTCAACAGGGGCAGAATTTCTGGTTGGGTGATGAAAAAGTTTTGATGATGATTGCACAACATTCTGAATGTAAGTAATGCCACTGAATTGTACACTTAAAATGGTTAAGATGGCATGGCAGATTTTATCTATTTTAGCACACACACACAAACACACCTTCAAATAACCAGGCGAATGAGAAGAAAATACTTATTAGGAAGCCAAGAAGTGGGAAAAAAGAAATAACTAGAGGAAATTCAGACAATGGAGTTGTCCATCATTGAATTTAAAATAACTATGCTTAATATGTTTGCAGAAATTTTCTTGGCTCACTGCAACCTCCGCCTCCTGGGTTCAAGCAATTCTCATGCCTCAGCCTCCCAAGTAACTGGGACTATAGGTGCCCGCCGCCATACCCAGCTAATTTTTGTATTTTTAGTAGAGATGAACTGAAATATACCTGTAATGACATGAAATGCAATCCAGTTAAACACTCCATTTGAAAGACTGAGAAATCAAGCCAAACTCAACTATATACTGCTGACAAAAGACCCACCTTAAATATAAAGAAATAGAAATGTTGAAAGTAAAAGGATGACAAAGATACATCATACAAATCCTAACCCAAAGAAAGCTGATGTAGCTATACTAATATTAGATAATGTAGACTTTAAGGAAAGAAGCACTTCTAGAAATAGAGACACTTCATAAGTGTAAAAGCTTCTACCAAGAAGATACAGCAATTTTAAATTTCTAAGCACTTAACATCATAGACTCAAAACATATAAAACAAAAAGACAAAACTAAAAAAAAGTAAAAATGCATAATCTTTGTGGGGGATTTTAATACATTAATATATTTAATATATTTCTCAAAGCAGACATAAAGTCAATAAAGATATAAAATATATGAACCACACAATTAAATAACTTAACCTAACTGAGATATACTAGTTACTACACCCCAAAATTAAATATGCACTCTTTTGAAATTTGCATGAGAAACTTACCAAAATAGAACATGTCCTAGTCCATACCCTGGGATATTTCAAAAGGCTGAAATCTTACAGTGTCTGTTCTTTAATCAATAACAGAAAGGTAATTAGAAAATCTGTGAATGCTTGGAAATTAAGCACTACAAATGCTTGGAAATTAAGCACTACACATACACAGTCCAAACACTATACAGCCTCCAAAAATATACATATCTAAGGACTCATACAATGAATTAGAGTGGGTGTCAGCGGACAGAGAATAGTAAATAAGGAAATAAAAATAAATAAAATGTAACCAACAGACGGGCCATGCACAGCATGATAATTTTGGTGACTCATGACCCAAAAAGTATGTTGAATTCAACCCTGTACACCTGAGGTCAAAAATTAAATAAATAAATAATTTTATAAAGAATTAACTTCTAGAAATCAGAAAATCTAAATCCTAGCATATTCCAAATATACTGTCAAGTCAACGTCTTTGGGCTTCATGTTTGGCATCTACAGAGGATGAATACTAATATTAACGAATAGTCTTTGTATCTCATCCATCAATTCAACAAGCAGCCATTGAATATGTTATGTGGCAGACACTACACCAGTTGGTGGGGACACAGTTCCAGCTCTCAAGACTCTTATTCCTCAAGGGCGCTGACGTCATACAAAGCAAGAGGAGGAAATTTTGTAAGAACAACCACAAAGCAAAATTGCACAGAAGCCACGGGTTACACAACGAAGTTCCAGGTATTTGATAACTGATTTTGACCTGGCTGAGGAGGACCTACCTTGTTTTATTTGAGACAGGGTCTCACCCTGTCACCCAGGTTGGAATGCAGTGGTGCAGTCATGACTCACTACAGCCTCCACCTCCCTGGGCTAAGTTGATCCTCCCACCTCAGCCTCCCAAGTAGCTGGGACTACAGGCACACACCACCATGCCCGGCTAACTACAGGCACACACCACCATGCCAGACTAATTCTGTATTTTGTAACTTTTGTATTTTTGTTTCACCATGTTGCCTAGGGCGCTCTCAAACTCCTGGCCTCAGGAGATTCACCAGCCCTGGCCTCCCAAAGTGCTGGGATTACAGGCATGAGCCACTGCAACCAACCAGGACCTATCTTCTGATCCTGGGAATGCTATGCAACATGTGAGCTCCTTCAGGGCAGGGGCAAAGGATTTTCAATTCTGCAATTCCAGTGTTTAGCCAAATAAGAGCATATTACATTTTTGTCGAATGAATGAATGAATGAATGAATGAAGAATGGATGTCAGTTTGAGCCAGTATTCCATGTTCTACATTTCTACATCAAGATCCAGGTATAGAAAGAACTGGGGCCTGTGACTGGAGGCAGACTTTACTGCATCCACAAGCAGGTAAACATCATTCGGTGCTGAACTCGAGACAATGTCCAACCCCACACGCAGTCATAATTCCAGGGCTTACATCAGAGTATTGGAGAATTTCATTATCTGTCGGCCAACTGTGAATCAAATGCACACAATGCTGAGAAAGAACCACCCATCGTAAATCCTTTAAAAAAATAACCTGCTTTCCAATGCATATGCGGGAATAAATGAGTACCTACCAAAGTGCTTGCTGACAATATGAGCAGGAGGATACCCTCCCCGTAAGGTTCTTGGAAGAATGACATGAAATGTAAAAGGCCTGACAACTAGAGGTGCTCAATAAATATTTGCTATTAAATACACAGTAGGTATTCTGTAAATATGAGTTTTTCTTCTCCCTCCTTTCTCACACTCTCCTACCTTTCCAAGAGAGGCAGGTAACCATGAAATAGAGAAATACTTTGAGGAATTTTCCTGCACAATTCTAGCTATATTGAACTGAAGAAAAACATAGCCACTGTTGTAGCATGGAGAGGCCAGGGATACTGGGTGCCACAGGGGGATTCTGGAAGAAGGAGAGACTAGATTTGGGGAAAGAACCATCTGTCTGTGCAAAAGGCCCCAACCTTCCTTCAAAAACTTATTTTCCATTAGGCCTTTGCCCAAACTTAACAACAGATATTTATGTAAAACTGCCTATGTGCCAGGCACTCTTCTAAGTGCTTTACATGGAATCCTAACAACAGTCCAATGAAACAAGTACCATTATCATCCCCATTTTATAGATGCAGATGCTAAGAACTAAAAGGATGAAGAAGTCCAGAGAGTCTCAAAACTGCTTGGGATTTATATCGGTACCTCTAGGAAATGTGTTAAAATGTAAATTCACATCCTCCAGGATTAGGCAAAGTAGCTAAAAAAAAAGAAAATTGAGGACTGACGAGAAGACCAAAGGTAGAACCCTGAGAAACAGCAGCTACATTTATGGGACAGATGGAGGAAGA
Organism: Nomascus leucogenys; assembly: GCF_006542625.1. Lineage (NCBI taxonomy): Eukaryota > Metazoa > Chordata > Mammalia > Primates > Hylobatidae > Nomascus > Nomascus leucogenys. The sequence continues at coordinate 66,699,378 of NC_044385.1, forward strand.
ACTGACCTCAGGGTGTGGTGTGAGAAGGTAGCAGGAGAGCCAAGGCAGAGTGCTGTCTTGGCCATTCAGGGAAGGGTGTTCAAATAATGAGGTCATGTCAACCATTTCAGGAAGGTATTGGGAAGTGTTTGCTGGGATTGGCAATTAGCAGGTCACTTACAAATTTGTTGAGAAGACTTTTAGTGTCGTGCTGGGGAAAGAATAATGGCCTCATCCTCAAATACCTTGTAAGACCCTTGAAGGAATCTCTCTCTCTCTCTCTGCATCTGTTATCTTTGACCAGGCTTATACATAGTAAGTGCTCATTTTGCTGATTTTGCCATTGCTGACAAAGATAATGACATGCTACTATTGCTGTTATGAAGTCAAGAGCAAAAGATGGTGTGTATGTGAGTTGAGATTTCGAAAATATGGGTGCAGGAGGCAATTACCCCTCAATTTCAGTTAGGTAGGAAAGGGGGCAGGCAAGCAGAGCTTCCTTCATTGCAGAGAGAGATGACCACAGGATGCCCCATAAACAGAGACCAACTCTACTCAGCCAGAGAGAGAGAAACTGCAGTTCTCAGATAGTAAATGCAGTTGTCCCCTCTTATAGAGACTCAACTACCAAAAATTTAGGTGAGGGTTCAAGGTCACTGTGAACCCAGGACCCACCCTGAAATGCTGTCCATTTGTCTGCCTCTAGTCCTTTTTCGGCTCCTAAAATCCAATCATTCTTTGCCCTTATAACCACTCTAGTGTGTCTTGGAGAGAAAACACAGTTCTTCATGGTTTGCCAGTAGTTGAGGGAGGAATCTGAAAGCTGACTGTTTCTCCCACAGCTTCAGGAGCATTAAAACTTCAAAAGAGGAACTATTTATGCTGTCATTACCACAGCGGTCACTTCTGCAGGATTTCTTTCTCTGATGCAGCACTGGTTGGACACGCTTGGCTCACGGCCGAGAGGGGAGAGGAGGGCGTTGCAGAGACACTGAGTCATCCTGCCTCCTCCACGCCCTCCGCAACTGCCCCTCACTGCACTTCCTCCTCCTCCTCAAGTTAAAGGTCAGCCTCTCATGCTCATGCCAAGTTTTGCGAAACACACATACGCCAAAAAAATAAATAAATAAAAAATTTAAAAAAAGGCTTCAGAAAGGGTAAATTTTTTAACATGAAAAGAAATAAGGAAAGCCTCCTTCAAAAATAAATGTAAAAATAAGTAATCCCCCATACTACTTAATAACTCCAGAATGATAAAAATTTTCCAATTGTGAATATGTAAGGAATAAAATAAAAGGAATGAATGCTCCACCGTGTTAATGCGGCCCTTTTTAAAATGATCCTAATTTCTTCCAGAAGGTTCTGGAGGGTAGATTGCAAGGTTTGTCTTAATATAGAATTACTCCCTTCTCTCCACTTGTCTTTAGAACCAGTGTGAACATGGTGATATTTTACAGTTGGCAACCTGTACTTCGCTGCTCAAAAATGCTGCATTCCAAGGGCTACAATCATGCATTGTGCATTTGAAATGCCTGTTGCTAAGAACAAATATCAACCCCAGGACAACCCCACTCAGCAGATCCGGCCACCTCCCGCACAGAGCTGTTTCGCGACCTCTGGTCAGAGACAGGAAACCCATTGGACCCTAGGCCCAGGCAAGTGCGGAGGGTTCCCAGGCCGGTGACGTGGTAAAACATTGACGACTAGCTCTCTCTCTGTCTTCAGGATAACGTCTGCCTCCCACCCTTCCTGGTCCCAGCTTAGGAATGTATGCAGCCCTTTTATGTGCATTGCCAGGAGGCTTGTGAAGTAGATTGGACAGAGGTTTTACAGCATTGCTCCTATTTAACTGATTAAGGACTGAGCCTTGTAGTTTAACGACACGACGTTGTACAGGAACGACTAAGCAGTTGCTGGACTAAAACCCTCAGCTTCCGAATCGCGGCCCCATTAAACTCACTTCCAGCCCCGTTGTACCCTCTTTCCCCATGAGGCCGCCCCAGTGGTGCTGAAAACAGGGACTGACCTGGTTGCAACGGGAGCCTGGGGTCCTGTTCTTCGCATGTTTCCACACTGCCCTTGAAGGCCGACTGCCCCGTGGGCACTGTCCGTCTACAGATCACTCGTTTTCGACATTTAGAAACCTGCATCTCATGACAGGGTTGCCCGTGTCCACACCTCCCGCTTCTCTCATGCCACTTACAGCCTGTTTCAGATTAGTTTTAACAATTGTTTTCTGGAGATTTTCCAAACTTTCCTCAGCCAAACAATCAGGGAAAGGGATAGGCCTGGCGCCGTGCAGAGGAATGGAGCCTTCCCACCCTGGAGCCACCTCCAACAGAGGCATCTCCATGTAGGGTGAACATTACCATAACTGGTGAAAGTGATGATGTTCAATTATGTTATACGTTATGTGCTTTTGTTTTTTGCGCTTCTCTGTAAATGTCCTTCCTAGTGAGTGGAGGGGTGTTGGGGGCAGAGTACTAGGATGTGAAAGTAAACACCAAGAGAAAGGTACAGGTTCAACGTGACCATCTGCAATAGGATTATCAAATCTGCAGAAAGGCTTTGTTAGGAGAGAAAGGGGTTTCCTCAATCCCTCTTTCTACCTTTCTTTAACATTTCAGAAGGCAAGTCTGGCAAACCTGCTCCCGGAGTTCTACCTGAGAGATGTCTCACCCATTCGCCTGATGAATGGAGAGAAGAAGGAAGACAAAGAGAGAGGGAGAAATTTGGGGACAAGGAATGTGATCCCCACCTCCTAAGTCCCGCATCTCTCAAAGGGGGTCTCAGGGGCTTTACAGGCACTGGGTTAGGTATGGGGGCCCAAACCATCGGCTGAGCGCATGCTGCTGGGACCTTCCGGGGCAGAATGCCATTTGCAACATGAAGCAGGAACAGTGGTGCCCAGGAGGCATGGGATGCGATGAGATGGATCATTGGAGGACATGGCCTGGGTCTCCATGGCTGGTGGGCTGCAGGTCAGGGCCCAGAAGTTCCCCATGCCTCCGTGAAGACAAGTGGAAGTGATGAGAGGCAGCTGGGTTGGCATCGACCTGGATGGGAGTGAAGAGGCCACAGGGGGAAGCTGTGAGAGAAAACAAATGGCCACCACCATGTTACAGGAAAGTCACAGTATTAACTACAATCACATTTGAGCGCTACCTTCAAGTAACAAGCAGAATCACCACTCCCCTACCTCCACCAATATGCCCCTGGCCCAAGTCAGTTTTGTCTCCCATCCTGACTTCTTTCTTGCTGTATCCGCCTCCTTACTGGCCATGTTGTTTCCACTCTTGGCCCTTGCAGTCTATTTTTCACCTAGGAGCCAGAGTGACTCTTTAAAAATGTAGCAAAGACCGTGACATTTCTCAAGTCAAAACCCTCCAATGACTTCCCAATTGATTTGAAATATAAAGTCCTCACTATAGCCAATAGGATGCTACATGATCTGGCTTCTGTCTCCCTCTCAAACTCCATTTCCTACTAGGTCACCCTCTCCCACTCCACTGCAGTCCAGGACGACTTGGCTGACCCACAGACACGCCAAGCATGCTCCCAGCTCAGGCTCTTTGCACTTGCCTGTCCCTCTGCCTGGAATGTTCTTCTCTCAAGATCCTCTTGGCTTGCACCCTCATTTCACTCAGGTCTCTTCTGTCACCTCCTAGGCCGGGCTGTGCTTAAACCACTCTTCCCAAAGTAGCACCCTGCCTGGGTTACTCCCTATTTCTTTATACTGCTTCATTCTTCCTAATGCCTACCACCAATGACATTTATATTGATTTGCTCCCTCTCTGTCTCTCCAAACTAGAAAGGAGGCTTTGTGGGGACAAGGACTGTGGTTCACTGCCTGTCTCCAGCACTAGAACACTGCCTGGTGCATAGTACATGCTCAATGAACATTTGTTGAATGAATAAAAGTGGCACATCTAGGATCTGTAAACTTCAGAGCTCATGCTCTCAACCACTTTTCTATGCTATTCCCTGAGATGGGACATGTTGATCAATCCGAAGAGAAGCTGTAAGCAATGGACACACACACAGGTGTGCTTGACAGTCCTCATTAAATCTCTGTTCAAGAGAAGGCATATCCTGGACAAAAGCCTCAGTTATTCAGCTTCTAGGGATGGGGAATATATGAATTACAGAAAGGTCAGTCAGCTAACAAAGTGCAAAACTATTAAACGTCTAATTCACTATCATGATACCTGTTCTACACTCCTTACACCACTAAATGCCATTTGAAATTACCATGTGTATTTGTTGTTTATTTGTTTATCATCTGTTTCCTTTATTACCATGTAAGCTTTATCAGAGGAGACAGTTTGCCTTCAATGTGGAATGATCGGAACAATAAATAAATTAATGAATTCATGCAACTGATTTGTTTAGTTCTGTTTCCACAACTCCCAAACAACTTCCAAATTATAATTTTACTTCACAGAAAGATGATGTCCAGGTCAAACTAACGCAAATATAATACTCACTGAGTAATTAATATAGTGGTGTTTTCATCTATACATCAGTTTCTTAAAGCTTGATTAGTGTGAATCTGTCTTTGAAAATCAACCTTAGTCTCAACATGCAAAAAAAAAATAAAAATCAAAAGACCAGTCTCTGAAATAGAATGAAATCACCAAAATAAACTTCTTTTTAAGAGGCTTCATGACTGTTGCAATAAATTAGAAGGTAGAATGAAATGCTTTGATTAATATCAGTCACTTGTCTCATGATTCTAATTTATTCCAACCAATAGGGCAAAGGAAGATTTCACACAGAGGGAGGTGATCTTTGCGATTTTGTAGATCTTAAAATACAGTATTGAGAAGTTTAGGAGAAAAAAGTGCCATGATTGATTGGTGATGTCTGCCATAGCACAGGAAGAAGGAGGGTGGCATTTACACCACAAATCTGACATCCCTCACCTAGATAGTCTTTAGTCTTCCCATTTCCTTCAAAAGTTAAGACATCTTTTCAGAGTCCCTGATTACAGAGCACCACAAAAATCTAATCAAGGGAGTCATCCATCTGGGGATTTTCTACTTCCCTTTCCTTGTTGTTTCCTGGATTATTCATGTAGGAAAAGTTACTTTTCATCCTTCAATTCCTACTAAGTTTTTCTCCTTGTTCACAGGGAGCCAGCTAGACTCTCTTAGACCCTCTAGTAGAAAGCAATAATCTATGGGCAATTATTTGTTTGCAAAATCCTGTGCACTTTTGGTTCCACAGCCCAGCATTCAAGTTGAGAACAAGAACATTCCATCGCAACTTTTTATTGTTATTACTCATGTGTGCTTCAACTCATCTCCTTACACTCTGCTTCTAAAATTAGGCATTGGAACAAATGCCATTCCTGCGTCAGATGGGTTTGTTTTTCTTATCTCATAGGTCAAGAAGACATCCTCCACTCCTGCTTCCTGACCCGCCTGGACTACCTGGAAAAAAAAAAATCATAAGCATCTTATCAGTAGCCAAGTGTTCTCATTGGGGGCTATAACCCTCATGTGACTACAGAGAAGCCCAAAGCATGCTGGAGCTTGAAGAGCAGAAGGCCTTTCAGAAACAATCACTAAATACAACTCAAGACTCGAAGCTCAACTTTCGGAGTATGATTCTATTTCACTTCTCATTATGCTACAACTGGACCCTTAGGGCTTATTAGAAATTTCTGGTGGGGGACCCAGCCATGTGTGTACCCATAACAAAGAATGATCTTTGTCTGGAAAGGTTGCCCTCTCAAACCCAACATGCAGCTGCAGGAGCTCTGGGCCATGGAAGGGAAAGGACAAGTCTATCCAGGGAACATGATTAGCAAGCAATGCAGTGACAAAAGTAGCAGCTACATTGCCCCTGGATCTGTATCCAATTCTCAGGGAACAAAAACTTTTTTCACCATATTATTTATTTCTCACTTTCATCTCTAAGGCAAGACAATCAATTCTATGAAGGTAGGGGCCATGTCTTTTTTTTTTTGTATTTATTTCTAAAATGAGCTTCCAGTAAATATTTATACTTTGACAGTAGGGTGGGCATGATAACCATTTTATAGATGAAGACAGGAGACAGCTAAGGTTGTCTGGCTACTACCTAGAAGCTTGATGACTGAATTAACAAATTACTGGTGAAGAGCAAAGAGTACACAAAGAGATGACCTGACTTCTAACCTCAAAGCAAACATTTAAAACATGACTCGTACACTGGCAAAAGGTAATATCTCCTTTCCTCAGAGTACTAGAACATTCCATTTTACTCCAGTCTTCCCAACTTCACACAACTTCTACTCCTATGAGGTTATATCATATTCAGGTTATCCACAGTAGTATGGTCTCAATAGCCAACGGATGGAAAGAAATGAAATATTAAGAATCCTTTGGAAAGTGAAGAAAACACAATTTCTGAACATAGTATGAGTTAGAATCATCAAATTAAGACACCAGTAAATAGCTGGGCATGGTGGCTCACACCTGTAATCCCAGCAGTTTGGGAAGCATAGGTGGTCAGATTGCTTGAGTCCAGGATTTCAATACTAGCCTGAGCAACATGGTAAAACCCCGTCTCTCTGGAAAAAAAAATGCAAAAATTAGCTGGGTGTGTTGGCACATGCCTGTGGTCCCAGCTACTTGGGAGGCTGAGAAGGGAGGGTCACTTGAGCCCAGGAGGCGGAGGATGCAGTGAGCCGTGACTGCACCACTGCGCTCCAACCTAGAGGACAGAGTGAGACCCTGTCTCAAAAAAAAGAAAAAGAGAAAGGCAAGACACCAGTAAATATTCAAAAGGAACTAATATTTACTGATGTGACCTATGAGTCAACCACTTTGTGAGCATTTTATATAAAATGTCTCACTTAAATATGTTGTTTTTGACTTCTAATCATATAGATATTTTCATATTTTTGTTCACATGGAGTTCTAGATCTAGAAACTTTGTGAGACGGTCTATAAATAGAAATGGGGCGATCCACAGATTGATCAATTGTTCCCCTATTTCCTTTAAAAACGTACAATTTAAGCCTTGATTCTCTCATGTTAAAATAAACACAAATATTTGTGATAAAACGAAGAACAGAATAAAATTTCGGTGACACCACTAAATCTAATGGCACATGAGCTATTTAGAATAACGTTTATGAGCATTTTTACAATCAGGAATTATTTTAACATGACTCATTAGGTTGATGGGCTTCTCTTAAGAGGAAGTCATGTTGAATCTATGGATTTTTGAAGTGTTCATCCAGGCCTTGATCAGGCTGTGGGAAGACACCTCAGATCAGAGTCACCCAGGCCAACACCAATTGTTTAGTTGTTGTTTGTTTTGTTTGACACCAGATGGTAAGTGGTTGAGAGTACATCTTGCCCTTGCCATCTCAAAAATCAACACTTCATTTATAAGAAACAGGACTATTTACACAAGTTTAAAACGGAGTTTCTTTGTGGAAAATCTGTTCTGATCAATTAAAAAATACACTTTGATTCTCACCTGTTTTCTCATCAGCTTCCCCAAGTAGGAGGATGCATTGACTCCATGTTGGGTGTTTATAGCTAATAGCATAGATACCATATTTTAAGCACCTGCCATATTTTAGATAGTTAGCTCAATTATCCACATTCCTCCCATGTGAGGTAGTATTATATCCCCTTGTTTTAGAGATGAAGAAACATCTCTAAAAGAGATGAGGCACATCAAGGTTAAGGAACTTGGCCAGAATCACCCAGACAGAAGAAAGCTGTGGAACTGGAATTTCAAACTAGGTCTTCTAGATCCCAGACTTATTGTCAAGCTGAGGTGGGCCAGTACTCATCAGCACAGTCCCAGAACAAAACTCAGGAGATATGAGTCTGTAGCCAGAGTGTGAGTTAACTCACAGGGAAAAGACAGGTGTCCGTGTCCCCACCAAGACTTGCAGCCTGGCTAAGCTGTCTGGGGTTTGCTGGGGCAGAAAGAAGCATTCACCTTCACTACAGAATAAGTTCATCCAGATTAAAAGAGGTGAGCAGGAATGACCAACTAGGGAGAAGCAATGTTACACTTTGAGCAACTTTAAATCTGCTCACCTACCTTTAAGTGCTAGCAGCAGACAAACAGCCACCACTAACAGCACCAGGACTGCCATCATCACTGCCACTGCCAGCACCGTGAAAATGCCAGTGCCACTCAGCTCTGCCACCCCTAACACCAACTCATTTCCCCTCTCCTTTATCTCTTTTGTTCACTGGCTTTTTTAGTCTTTCCCATCCCCTCTTCTTCAACTGTCTCCCACTAACCAACACAAAACCAGGGAGGTTGTTATCACCAGCACAGGAAAAAAGAAATCATTCTGTTTCTTGTTCAACTCCCACTCAATCCTTGGCAGGATTATAGACCTAAACTAGGATGTTTACTGAATAACTGCATTTGTGCATTTTTTTTTTTTTAAGACAGAATCTTGCTCTGTCTCCCAGGCTGGAATGCAGTGGCGCAATCTTGGCTCACTGCAACCTCTGCCTCCTGGGTTCAAGCAATTCTCCTGTCTCAGCCTCCTGAGTATCTGGAACTACAGCCTACAGCCACATGCCACGATTCCCAGCTAATCTTTGTATTTTTAGTAGAGACAGGGTTTCACCATGCTAGTTAGGCTGGTCTCAAACTCCTGACTTCAGGTGATCCACCCACCTCAGCCTCCCAAATGCTGGGATTACAGGCATGAGCCACCGCGCCCAGCCCATTTGTGCATTTTCAAAACCTCACTCAATAATCAAGTAACACTGGTGTCCAAACTTGAATCTGCCACTTAAGCATCATGTGACATTGGACAAGGTATTTAAAGTCTCTGAGCTTTGGGTGCCCTGTCTTGAATAGGGATAAAAGTTCTACATTTTAGGATTCTTGTGATAACAGATGTTGTGGGGAGAGAGAATTTGGCTTAGTTCCAAGATATTTGCATCCGTATCTGAACCTAGAGACAATCAAGTGTGGGGCAACCTAGCGTCTCCTCTCCAGCTGGCCACTCTCAAGTCTAAGTCCCTTCTTGACAGCTGATACCTGGTAATATGGGGACCACTGGCAAGAAAGAGTAAGTAAATGTAAAGAACAGGACATGGGGATCACAGGGAAGATGTGAGTGGCATTGGTGATTGTGCATGGGGAAGGAAAGTTGAATTTCAGCAAGCCTCTCATTTGTGAAGGCCTGAAAAAGTTTAAACAGGAAGCAAAATTATTTCAGGTATATTAAGCAGAAAGATATTTAATACAGGGAGTTGAGTGCTTACAAAGTCTTTGGAAGGGCTGAAAGACAAGTTGTGAATGACCCTTACAGCAATGACTCCCAGAACAACACAGATTGTCCCAGTGGGTGAGCTGTCACTCTGAGGCTTCTATTGAAGCTATGGGTTCAAGACCCTCTCCCATAGCTGTGATACAGAGATCAAGAGGCCACAATCAGGAAGCCACTACAGCTGCTTCTGCCTCTGCAACTGTGTCTCAATGCCCAGGAAGCTGAAGAAGGCATACTGCAATGCCGCTGCAGGACAATCTCGTTGAAAAAGAAAAAAGAAAGAAAGATGGCTTCCACTTCACTTCTGCCTTCCAGATCCAAAGCCTAGGAGTATGCAATTGTCAGAACCTAATTCTCATTCAGAATCCTAGCTGCAAGGGAATCTGGCATATGTCAATTTTAGATTTCCAGTGCCTCCAACTAGAAGGAAAGCAGAATGGAGCTTGAGCAAGCAATCCACAGCACCCACTGCTTCTAAGACCTTTGAACTCCACAAGTTAAGGCTCCCTGAATTTGCCAAATTTCTTCTTCCTGCCAACCTCTATATTTATTTTTCATTGTCCAAAATCTAACACTTTATATAATCAAGACATGTTATCTTTTTAGCTCCTACTATTTTGATTTAAAAAAATCCTTCTTATCTTGTTCTAATACATCTTAAATCTCAACTACATGGATGCTTATCTTTTCTCTTTTGTAATATGTGATTTGACTTATTTTTTACATATGAATTTGTCTAACTCTGATAAACTTTGAGTTTACCCTTGGAAACTAATTTAGGATGAAGATTATGTAAAAGACACTGGACAATCTTTTCTTTGGCCAATCACATACCTTCAATTGATATAGGGGGAGAAAATGGAGCAGAGGAATTCTCTATTTTATTTTAAGATTGCTACCAAGAAGATTCTCTAACATCACTAGATTCATATTTCTATTCATTTTGCCTTAAATGGATTCATGTTAAGGTTTTGTAAGGGGGTTTTTTGGTTTTTGTTTTTTTGTTTGTTTGTTTGTTTGTTTGTTTTTTGACATGGAGTCTCGCTCTGTACCCCAAGCTGGAGTGCAGAGGCATGACCTTGGCTCACTGCAACCTCTGCCTCCCGGGTTCAAGCAATTCTCCTGCCTCTGCCTCCTGAATAGCTGGGATTACAGGCATGTGCCACCATGCCTGGCTAATTTTTGTATTTTTAATAGAGACAGGGTTTCACCACCTTGGACAGGCTGGTCTCAAACTCTTGACCTCAGGTGATCCACCCACCTCAGCCTCCCAAAGTGCTGGGATTACAAGCGTGAGCCACTACGCCCGGCCAAGGTTTTGTTTTTAATGACCAAAAACTTTAGCATGAGAAATATTAATAATAAAAATAAATGCTTGGCTTTCATTCAATTTAGTCATAAATATAAGGCATTTTTACATTCATTATTCTTTGCTGCAATCCTAATTTTTTCTTCAATTGCAGCCTGGCCTCTTTTTTGTATGTTACCTTAAATTTAGGAAATTTTCGAACGTATACAATAGTAGCTACTTTTATTTCAATTTTGCCCACCTAGCAGTAATTATTTTGAAGCAAACCTTAGAAATCATTTTATATTTTTAAATATGTAAATCCAAATTACCACTAACATACTTAAAAAATAACATTAACTACTCAATACAATTAAACATGGGTCGGTATTCACGTGTCCATACCTTTCTTTCTTAACTTTTTATTATGCAGAATTTTGAACCTACACCAGAGTAGATAAAATAGCACAATAATCTCTTATATGTACATCATTTGACCCCAACAACCATCAACGCTTAGTCTTTCTGACATCATCCCCATCCCTCTACACTTCTGAAGCAAATCCCAGACTGTATGTCATTTCTGTAAATATTTTAAACATATCTGTGAAAGATAAAGACTCTGACATAACTACAGTACCAGTATCACAGGCAACACAGTAATAATTCTTCATACAATGTTTAAATTTTCTTAACTCATAAATGTCAAAAATATTTTCACAGTTTAAAAAAATGGGGATACTTTTTAAAAATGTAATTTAAAGATCTATACATTGCAAATGATTGACATCCTTTAGGTCTTCTTTGATTTTAATTGTTCCTTTTCCACTTCTTACTTTTTTCCTTGCTATACATTTTGAAGAAACTGGGTTGTTTGCCCCATAAAGGTCCCCACAGTCTGGATTCTGGCGACTGTAGCCCCGTGGTGTAGTTTAGCGTGTTTCTCTGTCATCCGTATTTCCTATACATTAGTAATTAGAGCTAGAGGCTTAATCATATCCAGGTATTTTTATCAAGCCTATGTCATACAGGATTTCTATTTTTCCACTGGGGAATGCACAACATCTGGTTATCACTAGCTTTGTGATATTACTATTCATTCATGTTCAATGATTGGATCCATCAATTCATTAGGGATTACAGAATGGTAATATTCCTCGCTTCAATTACTAGTTGGAATCCTTCTATAATGAAAAACTTTCTTCATCTTCTACTTAGCTATCTCATGGTACAGTTCATATTAGAAAGGCAGAGTAGATGCTTGATTCTTTCTCCTCAGTTAGTTTCAAATAATAAGCTGGTTCCTTGGCATCCTCCTATGGTGATCAATTCATTTTTACTTTTAAGAGTATTATTATCAACTCATAAATTTAAACATATTTGAACCATTTATATTCACTGAAGTAATTCTTTGTGATGCTCAGATTTCCCCATCTTTAGCCAAGTTAGCTCTGAGTTTTTCTAATATGACCCTAGTAGTCTTTGATGCCTTCCTTGCTGTCTAATAGGACAAGATTTTCTATATGCACACTGAAAATCATGCCTGAAATTGGCCACTTTTCCTAGGAAAACTGGTTCCTTTTAGTGGGAAATGATATTAGAGCCGACGATCTATTATTAGGGGTGTTCATTGGTACTTCATTGTCCTAAAATTATCTTTATCATCTTTTATGTAGTTTACTGTTTGAATTGGGATACAACTAAGTTCCATACATTACTATTGGTTGTTGTATCACTTAAGATTGCTTTAAACTACAGGCTCCCCCATGCATTTTTCCCATGTGGTGGTGGTGTTGAAGAAGAAGAAAAAGAAGGAGGAGGAGAAAGAGGAAGAACTTTCCGGTTTCCTATATCTGGATTTTGCTAACCTCATCCCATGGTCTTTTACCATGTTCCTCTGTTTCTTGTTTTCCTGTATATTCGTTGTTGGATCTAGAGGCTTGATTAATCCAAGGCTTTACTGATTTTATTTTCTCTCCTAGCTTTCAATTTGTTCCAATTTTATATAAGTGAAATATATTTGATTTACTTACCCAAATGCATCAAAAAGTCTCACAGAGAGAAATGCTGCTCAAAAGCACCCCTAATATTATTCATCTCTATACACTGCAGTATAAATGACCTACCTTTAATTCCCACAAAAATAAAAATAAAGGTCAGGAGATAAACAAGACTGAAAAAGACACAGCATCATATGCAAAAGATTCCTCTTGTCTTCCAATGTGCCACTTTTCTTTGCTTCTCTCTAAACTACTACAAGAACAGGACTCCCTACCTTACAGCAAGTCCTACGTGGCCTATCCCACTCCATCACCCTCAGTATCTTCTAATTCAGATCAATATAAACATTTATTTTTAAGAGAAAGAATTTGAGCAGCCAGGCCTGTGCCTTCTATGGTTATTCTTTGCCAGACTATAAGTAAACTTGGTTATCCAAAGCTCAAAAAAAAAAAAAAAACAAACTTTTCTCTTTGCAAAAACATTTTGTTATCAGTCTTCCAGAAGCTTCTAGATATTAATCTGAGGCTGGAGGGCTGGGGTAGGGGGAGAGGAGATAAGGAAACTCTCAGTTAACCAATCCATTGGTCATGAGTATGATCCAAGATCATGGTCCTGTATCAAGAGCCTTAGTGTAATTGGATTTATGGAGAATATAATGAAGAAAATGTGCTATATACAAATGATTTTGCAGAATAAATAGCACTATGAGCAGAGATTCAATTTGAAGGGGGCTGAAATCATGCAGCAGCTTAATCTCAGCTCAGAATTTCCTCAGGAACAGAAGTCTACCACTTGAACAGTGCACATTTCAACAATGAGCTGATTGAGTGCCACACAAAAGGAAAGAACTGAGTGAAGTGGGCTCAGAGCACGTTCATGGAGCCCGGCACAGTTTGGTCTCATTGGCATTGCTCACTGCACTCAATCAGTGGTGCAGAGGTGAAATGAGGAAGGCAGAGGAGCATCTTGAGCAGGGCCAGTTTGTGGAGCAAACTGTGAACCCTGCGTGCAGTCTCTGCAGTCTCTGCTGCTCACAGACCCCTCTAACCTGGAACTATGATGCCTCTTTCTCCCTGAACCTCTGCCTTGCCTGCACCTGAACAAACCCTGAGGAAACAGTATGTTAATAGCCTCCAGCTTCTCCTAGAATGTCTCAGGATGGGTGAAGTTACTGGTATCTCCGAGGTGAGCCCTGAACATCTTGATATCCTTGAAACTCTTCCACCTCTGGCTTCAGCCATCCATTCCACTGAACTGGCCTCTCCCCCAGTACCAATCTGGTTTCCACTAAAACGTGTTCCCCCTGAGCTTCATGCAACTGGATCCTGACACTCTGCTGTGGATGCTGTGTCTGGGCCTCCTGCATTTGTAGCCCAGTGACACAGTCTTTCAGGTGCTGCCACCATCCCAGTCCCTACCCCCAACCCCCAGTGGAGAGGGCACTGGACCACAAGTCTTGGGATCAAGCCCAAGCTCTACAAATTTCCTGCAATTTATTCATCCTGTGAGTTCCCATTTCCTCATCAGAAAGTTAGGGACACTATTAACTAGCCTCCGCACCGTTGAGAGTGGTTAAATAAAAGCAGGGTATGCAATACGAGAACACCCAGATTCATAAAGCAAGTCCTTAGAGACCTACAAAGAGGCTTAGACTCCCACACAATAAAAATGGGAGACTTTAACACCCCACTGTCAATATTAGACAGATCAACGAGACAGAAGGTTAACAAGGATATCCAGGACTTGAACTCAGCTCTGGACCAAGCAGACCTAATAGACATCTACAGAACTCTCCACCCCAAATCAACAGAATATACATTCTTCTCAGCACCATATCACACTTATTCTAAAATTGACCACATAATTGGTAGTAAAACACTCCTCAACAAATGTAAAAGAACAGAATTCACAACAAACTGTCTCTCAGACCACAGTGCAATCAAATTAGAACTCAGGATTAGGAAAGTCACTCCAAACCACACAACTACATGGAAACTGAACAACCTCTCCTGAATGACTACTGGGTAAATAACAAAATGAAGGCAGAAATAAAGATGTTCTTTGAAACCAATGAGAACAAAGACACAACATAACCAGAATCTCTGGGAGACAATTAAAGCAGTGATAGAGGGAAAATGATAGCACTAAATGCCCGCAAGAGAAAGCAGGAAAGATCTAAAATTGACACCCTAACATCACAATTAAAAGAACTAGAGAAGCAAGAGCAAACAAATTCAAAAGTTAGCAGAAGGCAAGAAATAACTAAGATCAGAGCAGAAGTGAAAGAGATAGAGACACAAAAAAACCCTTCAAAAAATCAATGAACCCAGGAGCTGGTTCTTTGAAGAGATCAACAAAATACATAGACCACTAGCAAGACTAATAAAGAAGAAAAGAGAGAAGAATCAAATAGACACAATAAAAAATGATAAAGGGGATATCACTACTGACCCCACAGAAATACAAACTACCATCAGAGAATACTATAAATACCTCTACGCAGATAAACTGGAAAACCTAGAAGAAATGGATAAATTCCTGGACACATACACCCTCCCAAGAATAAACCAGGAAGAAGTTGAATATCTGAATAGACCAATAACAGGTTCTGAAATTGAGGCAATAATTAATAGCCTACCAACCAAAAGAAGTCCAGACGGATTCACAGCCAAATTCTACCAGAGGTACAAAGAGGAGCTGGTACCATTCCTTCTGAAACTATTTCAATCAATAGAAAAAAGGGAATCCTCCCTAACTCATTTTATGAGGCTAGCATCTTCCTGATACCAAAGCCTAATAGAGACACAACACAAAAAGGGAATTTTAGGCCAATATCCCTGCTGATCATTGATGCAAAAATCCTCAATAAAATACTGGCAAACCAAATCCAGTAGCACATCAAAAAGCTTATCCACCACAATCAAGTCGGCTTCATCCCTGGGATGCAAGGCTGGTTCAACATACATAAATCAATAAATGTAATCCATCACATAAACAGAACCAACGGCAAAAACCACGTGATTATCTCAATAGAAGCAGAAAAGGCCTTTGACAAAATTCAACAGCCTTCATGCTAAAAACTCTTTATAAACTAGGTAATGATGGAATGTATCTCAAAATAATAAGAGCTATTTATGACAAACCCACAGCCGATATCATACTGAATGGGCAAAAACTGGAAGCATTCCCTTTGAAAACTGGCATAAGACAAGGATGCCCTCTCTCACCACTCCTATTCAACATAGTGTTGGAAGTTCTGGCCAGGGCAATCAAGCAAGAGAAAGAAATAAAGGGTATTCAATTAGGAAAAGAGGAAGTCAAATTGTCTGTGTTTCCAGATAACATGATTGTATATTTAGAAAACCCCATCATCAAACCCCATCGTCTCAGCCCAAAATCTCCTTAAGCTGATAAGCAACTTCAGCAAAGTCTCAGGATACAAAATCAAGGTGCAAAAATCACAAGCATTCCTATACATCAATAACAGACAAACAGAGAGCAAAATCATGAGTGAACTCCCATTCACAATTACTACAAAGAATAAAATACCTAGGAATACAACTTACAAGGGATGTGAAGGACCTCTTCAAGGAGAACTACAAACCACTGCTCAACGAAATAAAAGAGGACACAAACAAATGGAAGAACATTCCATGCTCATGGATAGGAAGAATCAATATCAAGACAATGGCCATACTGCCCAAGGTAATTTATAGATTTGATGCTCTCCCCATCAAGCTACCACTGACTTTCTTCACAGAATTGGAAAAAACTACTTTAAAATTAATATGGAACCAAAAAAAGCCTGCATAGCCAAGACAATCCTAAGCAAAAAGAACAAAGCTGTAGGCATCATGCTACCTAACTTCAAACTATACTACAAGGCTACAGTAACCAAAACAGCATGGTACTGGTACCAAAACAGATATATGGACCAATGGAACAGAACAGAGGCCTCAGAAATAACACCACACACCTACAACCATCTGATCTTTGACAAACCTGACAAAAACAAGCAATGGGGAAAGGATTCCCTATTTAATAAATGGTGCTGGGAAAACTGGCTAGCCATAGGTAGAAAGCTGAAACTGGATCCCTTCCTTACACAGTATACAAAAATTAACTCAAGATGGATTAAAGACTTAAATGTTAGACCTAACACCATAAATACCCTAGAAGAAAACCTTTGCATGGGCAAAGACTTCATGACTAAAACAACAAAAGTAATGGCAACAAAAGCCAAAATAGACAAATGGGATCTAATTAAACTAAAGAGCTTCTGCACAGCAAAAGAAACTATCATCAGAGTGAACAGTCAACCTACAGAATGGGAGAAAATTTTTGCAATCTACCCATCTGACAAAGGGCTAATTTCCAGAATCTACAAAGAAATTCAACAAATTTACAAGAAAAAAACCATCAAAAAGCGGACAAAGAATATGAACAGACATTTCTCAAAAGAAGACATTTATGCAGTCAACAGACATATGAAAAAATGCTCAACATCACTGGTCATCAGAGAAATGCAAATCAAAACCACAATGAGATACTGTCTCACACCAGTTAGAATGGCAATCAAAGAGTCAGGAAACAACAGATGCTGGAGAGGATGTGGAGAAATAGGAACACTTTTACACTGTTGGTGGGAATGTAAATTAATTCAACCATTGCAGAAGACAGTGTGGCTATTCCTCAAGGATCTAGAACTAGAAATACCATTTGACCCAGCCATCCCATTACTGGGTATATACCCAAAAGATTATAAATCATGCTACTATAAAGACACATGCACATGTATGTTTATTGTGGCACTATTCACAACAGCAAAGACTTGGAACCAACCCAGATATCCAACAATGATAGACTGGATTAAGAAAATGTGGTGCATATACACCATGGAATACTATGCAGCCATAAAAAAGGATGAGTTCATGTCCTTTGCAGGGACATGGATGAAGCTGCAAACCATCATTCTCAGCAAACTATCACAAGGACAGAAAACCAAATACGGCAAGTTCTCACTCATAGGTGGGAATTGAACAATGAGAACACATGGACACAGAGTGGGGAGCATCACACCCTGGGGCCTGTCGGGGGGTGGGGGGCTGGGGGAGGGATAGCACTAGGATAAATACCTAATGTAAATGACGAGTTGATGGGTGCAGCAAACCAGCATGGCATATGTATACCTATGTAACAAACCTGCACGTTGTGCACATGTACCCTAGAACTTAAAGTATAATAATAATAATTTAAAAAAAGCAGGATATGATGAATAGGTTGTGGTGCCTCACTTCTGTCTAGGGCTTGTCTTCACACCAGCTTTCTGTGTGATAGGTATTTCTCTAGGAATGACCTTTGGGAAACCTGATGCCTTTATCTCTATAGTCAGCTTAGTGAGAATTCTGAGTAACATAACACTCAGGACACTGGTGTCCTTCTGCAGCTGCCTCCTACATATTCTTCAGGACGCTTCTGGGTCTTTCAGATAGTAAGCAATGTAGTTTGGAGCACCCTGAAGTAGGCCAAATGGTCAATAGCATAGCAAGAGCCTGGCCAGACCACCAGGCAGCTACCAAAAGAAGAAAGATGGATTCTTTAAATCTCACAGTGGCTCACCCAGGAAACAATTTCACATGAGCACAGTGTGAAAAGCCTTATAGAACCAGCACTGTATCACTGGACTAAAGTCAATCCCATTGGAACCACTGTCAACAGAGCCACTTTTGAAATCAATAGGTAGATTTAAACATAATTAACTAGGTCTATGTAATGTGGCCAAACACTAATGTGGCCTATTTCACAATGCACATGGCAAAACCAAATGGATATGGTTAGAATATTTAGAGAAATTTGCTCTAAACAAACACATACTGTTCAACAATATAATTTAATGTCCGATATATTGCAAACAAGTCAAAAGGAATAGAAGATTCCAACAACTAAACACTTACCCTTCTCTAGGAAACAGGTTAAAACTGGAGGTGTTTGTCACAGTGACGTTTGGTCCCTGTATTAGTCCATTTTCATACTGCTATGAAGAAATACCCAAGACTGGGTAATTTATAAAGAAAAAAAGGTTTCATGAACTCACAGTTCCACATGGCTGGCAAGGACTCACAATCACAGCAGAAGGCAAGGGAGGAGCACAGGCACATCTTACATAGTGGCAAGAAGGACAAGTGCTGAGCAAAAGGGGGGAGAAGCCCCTTAAAAAACCATCAGATCTCGTGAGAACTCACTCACTATCACGAGAACAGCGTGATTCAATTACCTCCCAGCAGGTCCTTCCCACAACATGTGGGGATTATGGGAGCTACAATTCAAAATGAGATTCAGGTGGGGACACAGCCAAACCATATCAGTCGTTGAACAAAAGCTTTTCTGTTCACAGAGGAAGGATGCTCAGCTGATAAAGATAGTCAGAAGAGGGTTAATTCACACCAGAAACCTCTATGCAGCAAATACTGCATGTCAGGCATTGTGGAAGGGAGTTGCATATACTTTCTCAGTTAATTCTCACAGGACGCCATTTGCCCAATGAGGAAATCAGCTCAGAGAATTAGTGACACACCCAAGGATGCAGAGCCTGCAGGTATGGAAGTTAAGGATCTTTTTCCATTTTAACCCACAGACTTCTTTGCAAAAGGCGGGCTTAAAATAAAGCACTTCCCACTCCGGCCAGTGTGACAAACCTCCTTGTACATGTGCAGTGGTCATAGTGTATGTGTAGTCAGGGGATGTGACTTTTTGAAAGCCCCTGGGCAGCCATTTAGGCAGCTGCCAAATAACAGGTCTACCCTAGGCATCGCCACTCAGCATGGGAAGCACGGTTATTGTCTTGTCCCTGTGAAACCACAATTAAAACGGAGCTCTATGGAGTAATATTTATATTTTAGTAAGTCAAAAATGACACCTTGCAGAGTGGACACTAGTCCTGGGGTTTCTATTACATAAGATTATCAAAATGCAAATCCAGCCAAGATGCTAGCATGGTGGTGATGAGGGTATAAACTGGCACAGACTTTTTGGTAAAGCTATTAAAATGTAAAATATGGAAATCTTTTGATACAATATTTTCTTACCTGAAATTTAACTATAGTAGTACCATATAGTACCCAAGGAGATATATATATATATACACACACACACAAGAACATTCATTTCAGTATTGCTTATAAAAGTGAAAACTTAAGAGCAACCCACATATCCACCAATGGGAATTGGCTAAATAAATTATAGTACACACATAAAATGTAATATTCTGCAGCCACTAAAAAATGCAAATGTGCGTTGACATGAAAAAGATGCCCGAGATATGTTGCTGAAAGGAAAAAAAGCAAACTGCAAGACAGCATGCATAAAATTATCCCATTTGTGTAAATAATAACACATATGGCTGTATATGTGTAGGGAGAAGATCTGGAAGGATATTCACCAAAATATTCACAGTGGCTATTTCTGGGGGATGGAAGTAGGAAGGTTTCTACTTTCTATTTTTTATATTTCTACTCTTTTAGAAGCTCATATTTTATATATATACATATATATATATTGTTTTTACAATTAAAAAAGTAACAAAGATTTTTGTTCTGTTTTTAGTTTGGAACTTGGTGTTTGGGATATGAGAACCTAACTCAGTATGTTCAAATCTGAAACTAGAAAGATAAAAAGAGAACTGAAAATCTCCAAGTTGTGATTCTCATATGAACCATACTTGAGAAATAACTATATATGAGTATGGATTTGTTGGTAGCCTTCAAACGCATAGTGCCAATATACCTATTGTTGGTGATCCAAAATTTTCTTGAGAATTTTGTGGAAAACAGCAGAGTTATACTATGTTTGCATGACTCTCCTCCCTAAAATTCACTTACATGAACAAAACTGGAGTCTGTTTTTTTGGTTGGGTCTATAAGTTTTTCAATTAAACCGTCAAATTTATTTTCAAGGAGAAAATTCCATGAGAGTGTGTCTGGGGGCCTCCAGCCTTAATGTCAAGGCTTATGAGATCATATCTACAAAGCTGAACGTTTTCCAACCAGTTCTGTCCCTGGACACGTCTAAAGTTTGCATATGCTGTACAATGCACAACCCCATGGAGCAATGTTAAGTGACGGTGCCTGTGGTGGACCTGTGACCTGGCGACAAAGGCCAGTACAAATAACAGATTGCTGAAAAATTAATTCACAATGAGAATGATCTATCAATTAAGTCAGCTAATACATGTGATAGCACATGAGGACCTTCTCTCCTTTGAACTAATGGCGAGTTGAGAATTATCAAAGGTTAAAAGGCAGGCGTGGATTCACAGCAAGAGCAGGAAGTTATGAAACCTGGGTGTGTTACGTTATTGGCCAAAACAGCCTGGTATGTCCATCTCCACAGTACAATTACATCTTCTCAAGGGCTCAGATGCTGTTCCCCCATCCAGCCAGGAGACACCCTCTCTCAAGGAAACAACCAACTACTGGCTCTTCATCTCCGTTTTTATATCCCCCTTCTGAAACACACTACCTTACAATTGATTAGATTTCTGCTGTTGCTTTGTTTACAATCATATTCTACTTCTGCCTCCATGAGCTCATTCTCTGAATCACCTGGAATCTGATGTCTGATGTCTGCAAGTTCTACAGATAGACCAATTCTTACACGGCTTTCTCAGGTGGCTAATCACATCCATGGTGTGAGATTTTACTAGCTTTACTTTGAGAAGATATAGTTGTCAGAATAGGCTATAATGATGTAGCAAGTACATCAAAATCACAGTGGTTTGGCAAACAATTGATTTCATGTTCTTGCAAAGTCTGACAGGAGATGGCAGGGCCCTCCTCCCTCTGGGGAGTCTGCATCCATGCCCCACCCGTTCTGTGATCTACCTAGCACCACGTGGCTGCAGGATCACTGCAGCAGGGGAAGATAGAGATGAGAGATGTCACTGGCTCTTAAGCACCTCAGCCAGAAGTGACACTCTGATTTCCCACTCACGTTTCTTTGACCAGAGCTAGTTATGTAACCAATCTGATCGCAAAGGATGCTGGGGAATATGGTGGATCACCAGATTATTTGGAGAGCGATAGCTGCATCTGAAACTGAGCTGCCCTATTTACAGGTTTTGAAAAGCACTTTACTCTCACCCCCTTCTACCAGCAATAGCTGTAATCAGAGGGTATTGATGCTCCAGAACTGCCCTCTTGGCCCCTTCCTAACTTTGCTTATCAATATGCTTCAAATCATCTACTGGGAGTCTAAAAATCTGGCTTAAACTTGGATATAGAGTAAGACGCAGCTTCATCCTTGAGAAGTGCCTAATTTAATACCAGAGACAGTATGTTAATAAAAATAATATGATCATGCTATTTGACTATAACACAAAACACACAATACATACAAAGATACAATATAAATATATATAATACAGTTGGCCCGTTGCATCTAAGGGTTCCACATCTGTGGATTCAACCAACTACAGATGGAAAAATAGTAAAATAAATAAAAACAATTTAAAAATATAAATTTTTAAAATACAGAATAACAACTATTTCCATAGCCTTTGCATTTTGTTAGGTACTACAAGTAATCTAGAGATGATTTAAAGTATGTGAGAGGAAGTGCATAGGTTACATTAAATGACTACAGCATTTTATATAAAGGACTTGAGCATCCTCAGATTTTGGTATATGCAGGGGGTCCTAGAACCAATCCCCCAAGGATACCAAGGGACAGCTGTATATATTTAAAGAGATCTAACTGTGTTACAAAGAAGAATTAGATGAAGACTAGACTAAATGTACAAGTCAAGTTTTATTAAAGAAATAATTCCATTGTGAAGAATTGGGGATGTGAACTTGGAGAAGGCAGAATTTTAATTATATTTCAAAAGGCTCTTGAAAAGTAGGGAAGCATGAAAGAGCATGAACCAAGTCAGGGGATGTGAGATTTGTGGTATCACGAGGTGGTTGAGTGGTGAAGACTGGTTTGATGTGTCTGGGCCGTAGATTAACAAGCAGGGAAGGAAATGGCTAGAGATGGACGGGCAAGGTAGGTTGAGGCCTTGAGGGCCGCAGGCTGGCTTCGACTTTAGTCTAAAGACAATGGGACATATTGCTGGTCTGGGACAAAGGAAAATAACTAAACCTCCTTTAGAAAGATAACTCAGGTAGCAGAGTCGGGACCTATTGCAGAGGCTGCAGAGAAGGCATTTATTCCTGACATCCATCTCCTGCCAGTAACTTCCCCAGGTTGAACCTCCTGAAGTACCCATGGCCACTGAACTTTTCCAGATGTCCACGTCCTGGACACAGCACTTACTCATCCAAACAACTCCCTCTTCCTCTACCACGCTCAATGCATCAGCAAATGCTGTCGGCTCTGCCTTCAGAACAAATCCCAAATCTGACCACTCACTCCCAGCTCCTCCACTACACCCTAGTCAAAGCTGCCACCCTCCCTCAGAGTGATCCTTAAAGAACCTAAGTCATTTGTATATCTTCTTTTGTTTGTTATTTACTTTTCAAACATATATTTTAGGTTAAAAAATAAAACTAGCCAGGCGCGGTGGCTCACGCCTGTAATCCCAGCACTTTGGGAGGCTGAGGCAGGTGGATCACGAGGTCAGGAGATCAAGACCATCCTGGCTAACATGGCGAAACCCCGTCTCTACTAAAAATACATAAAATTGGTACCACAACAGAGATATAGATCAATGGATCAGAACAGAGCCCTCAGAAATGATGCCGCATATCTACAACTATCTGATCTTTGACAAACCTGACAAAAACGAGAAATGGGGAAAGGATTCCCTATTTAATAAATGGTGCTGGGAAAACTGGCTAGCCATATGTAGAAAGCTGAAACTGGATCCCTTCCTTACACCTTATACAAAAATTAATTCAAGATGGATTAAAGACTTAAATGTTAGACCTAAAACCATTAAAATCCTACAAGAAAACCTAGGCAATACCATTCAGGACATAGGCGTGGGCAAGGACTTCATGTCTAAAACACCAAAAGCAATGGCAACAAAAGCCAAAATTGACAAATGGGATCTAATTAAACTAAAGAGCTTCTGCACAGCAAAAGAAACTACCATCAGAGTGAACAGGCAACCTACAGAATGGCAGAAAATTTTTGCAACCTACTCATCTGACAAAGGGCTAATATCCAGAATCTACAATAAACTCAAACAAATTTACAAGAAAAAAACAAACAACCCCATCAAAAAGTGGGCAAAGGACATGAACAGACACTTCTCAAAAGAAGACATTTATGCAGCCAAAAAACACATGAAGAAATGCTCATCATCACTGGCCATCAGAGAAATGCAAATCAAAACCACAGTGAGATACCATCTCACACCAGTTAGAATGGCCATCAGAGAACTGCAAATCAAAACCACAGTGAGATACCATCTCACACCAGTTAGAATGGCCATCATTAAAAAGTCAGGAAACAACAGGTGCTGGAGATGATGTGGAAAAATAGGAACACTTTTACACTGTTGGTGGGACTGTAAACTAGTTCAACCATTGTGGAAGTCAGTGTGGTGATTCCTCAGGGATCTAGAACTAGAAATACCATTTGACCCAGCCATCCCATTACTGGGTATATACCCAAAGGACTATAAATCATGCCGCTATAAAGACACATGCACACGTATGTTTATTGCGGCACTATTCACAATAGCAAAGACTTGGAACCAACCCAAATGTCCAACAACGATAGACTGGATTAAGAAAATGTGGCACATATACACCATGGAATACTATGCAGCCATAAAAAATGATGAGTTCATGTCCTTTGTAGGGACATGGATGAAACTGGAAAACATCATTCTCAGTAAACTATCACAAGGACAAAAAACCAAACACCGCATGTTCTCACTCATAGGTGGGAATTGAACAATGAGAACTCATGGACACAGGAAGGGGAACATCACACTCCGGGGACTGTTGTGGGGTGGGGGGAGGGGGGAGGGACAGCATTAGGAGATATACCTAATGCTAAATGACGAGTTAATGGGTGCAGGAAATCAACATGGCACATGGATACATATGTAACAAACCTGCACATTGTGCACATGCACCCTAAAACCTAAAGTATAATAAAAAATAAAAATAAAAATAAAAAAATAAAAATAAAAATACATAAAATTAGCCAGGCACGGTCGCGAGCGCCTGTAGTCCCAGCTACTCGGGAGGCTGAGGCAGGAGAATGGCGTGAACCTGGGAGGCGGAGCTTGCAGTGAGCAGAGATGGCTCACTGCAGTCCAGCCTGGGTGACAGAGCGAGACTCCGTCTCAAAAAAATAAATAAATAAAATAAATAAATAAATAAATAAATAAATAAAACTGTTGGGAGTGGTATGGTATTTTTTCAAGGATTTTTTTAATTTATTTTTTATTTCAATGGGTTTTTAGGGAGCAGGTGGTGTTTGGTTACATGAATAAGTTCTTTAGTGGTGATTTCTGAGATTTTGGTGTATGTCTGCTTTTGAAAAATATCTGTACACAAAAAGCCCATAATTCGTCACTATGCAAATATTCATGTAACGAAACAGCACTTGTACCCCTTAAATGTACACGCAAAACAAGAAAGAACCTGTCAGAGCTCCAAGCCCCCAGTAGCTTTCCATCACACTCAGAATGAAATGCAAAGTAGCTGCCTGATCTTCGTCCTTGCAGCCTGGCTGACCCTGGCTGGCCCATCCCACCCTCCACCTCACCCTGCTCCAGCCACACTGACCCCCCAGCTGCTCCTTCCACTCCAAGCATGTTCTCATCTCAAGGCTTCAGAATGAGCTGTTCCCTGTCCATTTGGTCGGCCCACATCAGAGAGGTCCTCGCTGAGCCTCCTGCTAAAGAGCAGCCCTTCCCATGCACCGCTGACCGTACAGGGCCCCCAGCGGCTTCCACTCTCCGAGCCCTCAGCCCCGCCTGCATCTCCAGGCCTCCACCATGCCTGGCGCACAGCGAGCCTGCAGTAAACATGATGCATATTCCATCATGCAGTTAATGAAGGGCAAATTGGGACCACCAAATGGAATTAAAACTAGTCTAATCTGCTAAGAGCCAGACAGCCGCTATTCCTCCCTCATAGACCCTAACATATCTCTCAGACCATGTTATCGTCCAACACTTCTACTAAAGTTAATTCAGGCCCAGGGTTGAGGCCCCTGCCTCCTAGGTAGGACACGAGCATTTAACAAGAGCAGTCAGAAGCCAAAGGGACCTGGGAGTCCACAAAGCCATATCAGCTACACGGCAGGTACCAGCCCTGTGCCTGTTTCAGGGCCAGTGGGGTGGGAGGTGGCGGAGAAGACCCCAGCGCCCCTGCCAGACAGCTGGGTGTTGAGGCCTGTGCGCTCCCTGCAGCCAGTCAGGCACCTCTCAGACCTCGTCAGTTTTTCCCATAAGTAAAATGAGTGGGGTGCAGCACCTGAGCCCAGTGTTCTTACAGTGTAGAACTAAGCAATGGGCAGTGAGTGTGCGGTGAAGGTGTAGGACGGGCCCACCAAGGGGGAGGCAGTCCCTCCTCGCACCGGGCTCCCCTTCTCAGGAGTGCGACAGCTCATGCTTCTGGGAATGTGGTGGGGAAAAGCTCACTTGGAATCACTTTGAGAGCCACGGAATGGTTCCTAGGAAGACGTGGAAGTTCGCATCCGTGATCCTCATCCTGCTAGACAAATTCTTTAAGTTTAATAAGGGTAATGGATGGATATGTAGCCATTAACCCAGTAAATTAGGAACAGTGCCTTTTGTCAGCACCATTTTATACTAAGCCATTTCTTCAGAAGCTGAACTCTTAACCTCAATACTTCATTATTTCTCTTGTTAAGATATTACAACAAAAGATGGAGATCAAATACAACTAGCAGATGCCTTAGAGTGAGCTCTAGTCAAGATGGCTGCCAACTGTAATGGTTCTCTGAAAACTGAAGGGGGGAATTTGCTACATTTGATAGAAATCAGCACAAATGAGCTATAACCTGGCTGTTCTTTTCAAAGTGTTCCTCCCATGCCCCCGCCTAGGGCTTAGAGCATAGATCTCCATTCTAACTATGTATTAGAGTCACAGGGAACGCTTTGGTGTCAGCAGAGATTCATGATTTAATTGTTGTAGGGTGTGGTCTCACACCTGGCTAGAAAATGCAGCCCCGATAAACGTGCCCCTATGTTCACACCTGTGTTGGAACAGCCAAGACCACTCCTCTTCCCCATTCTTAGGGCTATTCCCCAACCTTCAACCCCCAACGCCCCACCACCATGCTCCATCAAAGGGCTTGTGTCCTGGCTTCCCTGGGCACACTCGTCTTCTTCCGGCTGCCCTGACAGAAACTTTGTCATAGTGATTCTGAAAGAACACAGCCTAGCTCCCTGGCTGTCATTCATTTGGGCGACTGGAAGCTGAGAAGGAAATGCTAACCAAGAAAAAAATAGGGCAAGAGGAGAAAGTTTTACTTCTGCCCCACCATCCTGTCTATCCACACAACTCATTTTAACAATAATGACATTGCCATATTTATTCTGCCATTTGTCTCCTACAAAGGATATGTCATTTTCAGCTACAAATAACAGTGACCTACATTAGCCTATGAGAAGTTTATGATCATGCTGGGAGACATGGAACCCAGGTTAGCCTATGCACATTTCATAAATAAATAAATAAGATTCCAAAGATTAGGTGACTTAAATCAGGCCTCCCAGACTTTGGGACTTTATACATTGGGAAAAGAAAAAAAAATGTAATAATGAGACAAGCATATTTATTTCATCCATTGACATTTTTAAATACCACCTACTATCACTATAATTTCAAAATGAAGGAGATTTTAACAACAACAAAAAGAAAAGAAAGACCCTTATCTCAGAATTAAGAAAGTCCTTACGATTGAATAAACGCAGGCTTAGGGAAAATTAAATCCATTGTTTTTCTTTTTCTGCATTTTAATGCACATGGTAAAAACTCTGTCATAGGCTAGCATGGTCCGAGGACCTGCATCTGGGAACTATTGAGTTAGAGCACAGAATTTCAGAATTACAAAATATCTTATAAATAACCATGTACAACCACCCCTATGATGCTTGAGTTCCTTGTGCAATATACTTGACTAATGTGTGTCCAGCTAGTTGTAAGAACAACATTTTGATGAGGCCATTTTGACACATGGACATCTTGACACGTAAAGCATAAAATTATAAATGAGGCTTTCTGGTTACAGCAGAAAATATCAATTACGCTAAAATACAAATAAATAGAAATAACTATTTTTGTATTTTCAGCTCTAACCCCAGCTCCACCCCAGAGATCAGACGTCTTCAGGGTCATCATATCCCCATCCTTGGGCTACTCAAAAGGGACAAGTGAAGGGTAGGTGGGTCCCAGGGATGGAGCCTGGGTCAGGGAAGAGAGGAGGCAGGCTGAAAGAGGGTGTAAGGAGATGTGCCAACGACATCTGCCTCCCACTTAATTTAAAAGAGAGGAGCAAGTTTAATAGTAGAAATGAAACCATTTGCT
Source organism: Nomascus leucogenys (assembly GCF_006542625.1). Lineage (NCBI taxonomy): Eukaryota > Metazoa > Chordata > Mammalia > Primates > Hylobatidae > Nomascus > Nomascus leucogenys. The sequence goes on from NC_044385.1 coordinate 66,727,411, forward strand.
GTGTTCTGCTCTTGCCCAAAGTGTTTGATTCTATCCTAAAAGGCATATGGTGTCAAAATGGCCACCTCTGCATGGCATCAAAATTTCCACGGCATCAAAACACCCATGTCAGAATTGCAGAATTTGGTGTAATTATCCCCAATAGCAACAATCTGAAGTATCTTTAGACATTTGCAACTATTAGAAAGATCCTTCTGACATGCAATTAAAATGCATTTCTGTATGGCTTCTGCCAGGGTCCCAGACTTCACTTCTAAGGCCTCATAAAAAGAATCTAATTCCTCTTCCCCATGACAGCTCTTGCAGATTAGTCATGCCTTCCCCCAAATCACTTCTTCAGGACAGTGGCCTCAGTTCCTCCTAGAGTTCCTGATGTGACATGGTTTCATATCCCCTCTCTGCCCTGGATACTGCCCTCCGAATGTGTTTTGACTTATCTATATCGCTCGTCGAGTGTGGCACCCAGAACTGAATTGAGTGTGGTCACCCAGGCATGACCTTTCTGGTGGACCCATCACCCACTCCATTCTAAATGGTGTCCTCTGTTCATGCACCCTAAGAGTGCACTAGGGTTTTGCCAACCACATCACACCACTGATGTTACAACTATGTTGTCAGTACATGGATTCCAACCTGGGTATTCCAGCTTCTAAGTGGGACCCCTTTGCATTGAGTCACACACCCTGGAGGCTTCCAGGGCACCTGCCTAGTAGTAAAGATAGGTGTAAGCACATCTTTGCTGCTAACAGCTCCAGAATGAGCCACAGAAGTTTAACTGAAGATGCTCTCCTTTCCTGTGCCCCAGAGAGTACTGGTGAGACATTCTCTCCTCCATGTGTAACCAGCAAGGCCTCCAGCTGATGGACCACATTTCATTCCTTCCTGCTACCAGCCATAATCCCCACGGCACAGTTATTGCTTACAGGAATAGAAAAACCAGCAATTCTCAAGGAACTATGTGCTCTCCCAGGCCTCCCAACCCCAATACTGTCCTTGCTGTTTGCCTATCTGGGGACAACATACAGGTGTCTAAACCCCTCCCAGAGTCACAGACAGCCCTGAGAACAGTAGGGGGACTTGACATAGTGACATTCAATGCTTGAATAAGCAGCAAAAATTAGAGAAATTTCCAAGAGGAATGGAATCAGAAGGAGATACATCATTCACCACTTTTGATTGACTTTCCCACAGCATGAAAATTTCTCTTCTGCTATGAAAGAAAGTTTCCCTGACTCTTCCCCCACTTCCTTCACTGTATTTCCCTTTAAAATATCTCATAGGGTAGGTGAAACAGTCATTACAACATTAAAACTCTGAAATGTTCATGGATACGCATTAAACAATGGAACCCCGTAGCAAACTTACTCATGGTGAAAAATCCTGATTAAGCTGGCCTTTGACTATAGATGCATGAATATAAGCAAGCACACATAAAACACACACACACACACACGCACACATGCACACACACCAACTGTAAAACATCCAGGATAGGTTTTCTCTAGAACGAGGGCTTTGGCTGTGAGCAGTTCCCCATTAGTTGTAACCATTGCAAGATGACAGTGATTCACCATATACCTCATTTAGAACAAAATAACTCTGATGAGGGTCCCAGAAGGATGCAGTTCATCCACTATCAAAGTGAATCTAAACTCCTCAAGCATTCGTCTTCTCCCCCACCCCCATTAATTCTGGTTTCTGCCAGAAGCCAGCCTGCCTAATTCTCTTTATTGCCGTTAATATTAATAAAGATGGTGGGACTAATGAGAAGAAAATGTGTTTCAGCACAAGGGAGACCATCCCCTGCTGCAGAACAGGGCTTCAGCATTCAGATTTCATTAGCATTAATGTGACTTCTGCCAGCGAAAGATTTGCACGTGGAGGCAGGACTCTGCTTAGACACACACATTGTTTTTCTCTCATTACATGGACATTTTTAAGGATATTCAAAATACAACACAAATTAGGCGTGTCGCGGGGCTACAGAACACCCTGTTGACTGTGAAAAATAGGTTGGCAGTGGATAAGGAATTCGTGGCATGGCAGTTTCCTTCCCTACGTGGCAGAAGTTTGAGTTTAGATGCTCCCCAGGGATTTCCACTTGGTTTCACGGCTTGGAAAGAAGCTTGCCCATAATCCCTTAGCCTGAAAGAAACCAGATGGCCAGAAGGCAGTTCTCTGTTCTTTGCCTCCGCAGACAGGAGAGGGAGAGGGATAATGGTCAGAAAGCCCATTCCAGGCCTGCGTTAGGGCTGAGAACAGCCACAGGTGCCAGGCTCTCTGAGCACACGGCCAGAAATACCTCCCCAGGAAGCTCAGCCAGGGCTCTGTAGCATCACGCAGGAATAGTGAGATGAAGGCATGCTGCTTATGGTAGAGTTCCTGAAGTCCACTGACGATGGTGCAGTTCTTGTATGTTGCCCCCTGCAATAGCATGCCTTCCTCAGAAAGAAAAGTAGTCAAGGCCTGCTTAGGCGGTGCCAGTGAGTGTGCGCATGAGATAGAATCTGCTTTGCTTCCTTCTTGGTGAGTTGCTGTGCTTCTCCACGTGTGTGTGTGTGTGTGTGAGAGAGAGAGAGAGAGAGAGAGCACATCAATGGGGCTTAGTGATGGCAAGGGCTGGCTGAAGTGGCCAAGCCCCAAATCAATGAACCTGGGTTTACCATTCACATCACTCCCTGAGTATCTGAGACTGGCCATAACGTTGTTACATACATGCATGTGTGCACACATCTGAATGCACACACATGCAGAAACTGGGTAAGAAAAAGGGCCACTGTCATATTCTCTTGATCTTGGGGAGGACAGAGAAGTCTAGGATAGGAATGAACAGAGCATAAGGATCCCTGGCCACCTAGGCCCATTCTCTTTCACTTAAGGCTGACCTGGTACATGCTCCGCAAGCTTACACACCTTTCCACAACAAACAGCATCACTAGCACACCAAAGGCAACAACAATGTCCACTCCTTGGGTCTTTGGGTGCTAATAAGGTAGCCCATTGATCAGAAGTCCCATATCACTTACATCTCGTAGTCCCAGATTCATGAACTGCTTAAACATCAATTTTGCCCCTATATCTGGAGACCCAAAAAAACTGGAAGGAAAAAGCAGCATTGAATCCATCCCTTTTCTTGAATAAACAATTGTTTCACACACAAAAAGTAGAAGACAAAATCTTCTCCAGCAGCATTCTACCAAGCTGTGCAGTTTTGCCATTGACCTAGATAACCTGAGTTTCCTGGAAAATTCCAGATAGACTATACCAAATAATACAAAAACACATTCACATTATCCCAATAGATAGATTTTGTGAAATAAAAGTGTATTCATTTTTCTTTAACATCATTAAAATATTAACTTAAATTTCAATTCTTATCTACTGATTGTTAAAAGCTGATACAAGTATACTGGATGAACTCTATTTCAGCTCTATTCTTACAAAGTAAGAGGCACGTGGAAACCAAAGTAAAAAGGACTGTTTTCCGCTTGTGCCTGTTTCAGCAAAGTCAGCGTTTAAAACAGGTGTCTGGAAAATCCAGTCCTGAAACCAGGAATGTATCTCTCTCTGACTCTAGTTTAGTATCAAGACAGGCCCTAAGAGCAGAAAATAAGTTAAAAATTTAAAAAAAAAAATACAAATCAATTTGCCATCTTTTTACTGGTAGATATTTTTTATGACATTCAGCAGTTTAAACCAGTCTCTGTAAGTCAACATCTACTCAAGGTACAGTCTAAAATCTTAAGTGTCCGTGCTCAGAGCTAGTTGAATTCTTCTCAACAGAGAAAGTGAATTCCCCACTCCTCAGTTCTCCCTTCCCAAAATGGGCCACTTAATTGAGTCCTTTGGAGACATCACAGTGCAAGAAACTCCCCAAAGAAAAAAATGCCCAACGACTTGAAAAGAGAAACAATTTCACACTTGCTAGCCCAGCATAACCACCCACCCTTGAGTGTCAGTAAATGAAGAAGCCAAAAATGGCTCTTTAACAGACATCCCCAGGGAGGGTAAGGTTGTGTCTGCAGCCAGAAATGTTGCTTCCTTTGGTCTAAGTCAGTAATATTCAGATCACAGCTCTCCAGCTGCAAGCAGATCTGTTCAGATGCAAACTATGGCTGATGAAGCCCTCACTCCCTTTCTCTTCTGAAATATGTTTCACCTCTTCTTCCAGGGCAGGACCAAGTGATGCTTTCATTCAATGGTAATTATAAATATGACTCTTGGCACATTTAACTGTAAGAGTCATTGCTATGAGACCAGATTTAGCTACTCTAATATAAGAATGACTTTCACTCTCATCTTCTCTGGGCCTCTGAGCAAACCAGAACCTAAGCTAGTTATTGAACCACTGGCCATGATGGGATGAGGGAATGAAATGTCTTACTCCCTTCCTATCCCATTCATACCAGCTTCCCCACAGAATGAGATTTTTTAAGAAGGGAATAATCTCACACGAGCTACTATAGACCAGGTAGCTCAGGACTTCCTGGTCATCTGCATTGACACTGTCCCAGCTGAGATTCAGAACAGTTAAGTAACATGTCAGAGGTCACTCAGCAATAAATACCAAAGCCATGGCTCCAGCCCGGTTCTGTTGTGCTCCAAAGCGCATGACCTTTCCACCATGTGTGCTGCCTGAGAGTTTTCTTAAGGTTCTCAGGGACTATGACAGTTAAGGTAACATGAACCACTATAACAAAAAGCCCAAAACTATATAACAGCTCAAACAGGATAGAAGTTTGTTTCTTGTACACGTGAAGTGTGAAATGAATATTCCTAATAGGAAGCCTCTTAAGTAGCAATTTGGGACCCAGGCTCATCTTTCCACCCTGTGGCTCTGCCATGTCAAATCCGGGCTTTCACGGCGGTCGTACCCATCTTCATCAAGAAGGTGGGGGGGGAAGGGCGTAGAGGGCCATTCACAGATCGTTCCTTCGTGGAAACCACACACATCATTTCTGCCCACATCCCTTTGTCTAGAAGTCAATCTCATGGGCCCTGTCTTTTGAGAAACGTACTTCATCCATGTGCCTGAGAAAAAGAGGAACATGGTTTGGTGAAAAGCAAATCAATCGTTGTCACAGGAGCTAAAGAATTCAGTATTTGACAAAAATTAGCCAGGCATGGTGGCGCATGCCTGCGGTCCCAGCTACTTGGGAGGCTGAGGCAGGAGAATCACTTGAACCTGGGAGGCGGAGGTTGCAGTAAGCCGAGATTGTGCCACTGCACTCTAGCCTGGGCAACAGAGTGAGACTGCATCTCAAAAAAAAAAAAAAAAAAAAAAGAATTCAGGATTTGACTGAATTTAACTAAAGAACACACATCTCAACAAAAGCTGTGGCATAAATTATTTGTGTTTTAAATGAAAATATATAGAGCTGTGTATATTAACGAAAATTAAGATTTGAAAACATTCTTAATCCAGGCCCTATGATCAGTAAGTGTTTTAAATATTCAAAAGAAGATACAAATTAATATTCAAAAGGAGATACAGTCTTTCTATTAGTGCAGGAGGCCCCAACTCCCAGGCCACAGATGGGTACTGGTCTGTGGTCTGTTAGGAACCAGGCCACACAGCAGGAAGTGAGCGGCAGATGAGCGAGCATTACCGACTGAGCTCCGCCTCCTGTCAGATCAGCAGCAGCACTAGATTCTTATAGAAGTATGAACCCTATGTGAACTGCACATGAGAGGGATCTAGCATCCATGCTCCTTATAAGAATCTAATGCCTGATGATCTGAGGTGAAACAGTTTCATCCTGAAACCATCCCCCTCACCCTCCCCTTGGTTCATGGAAAAATTGTCTTCCATGAAACCAGTCCCTGGTGCCAAAATGGTTGGGGACCACTGTATTAGTGGATATGTTTTGACATGTAGCAATATAGTCAGCCTATAAAAGTCAACAACTACTAAAGATGGAGTCCTTACAACAACTACTAAAGGCCAGGCATGGTTGCTTACACCTGTAATCCCAGCACTTTGGGAGACAGAGGTGGGTGGATCACAAGGTCAGGAGTTCAAGACCAGCCTGGCCAACATGGTGAAACCCCATCTCTACTAAAAATACAAAAATTAGCCGGACACAGTGGCAGGTGCCTGTAATCCCAGCTACTTGGGAGGCTGAGGCAAGAGAATTGCTTGAACCTTGGGAAAGGAGGTTGCGGTGAGCTGAGATCGTGCCACTGCACTCCAGCCTGGGCAACAGAGTGAGACTCTGTCTCAAAAAAAAAAAAAAAAAAAAAAAAAAACACACTACTAAAGCTATGAAAGAGTCAGGCTCCCCTCAGCATTGTACCATCAACAAGAAGCTGAGGCTGACCCTGAAAAGCACCTTCCAGCTTAGATAGACCTTGTTGTTTCAACAGAAGAGATGTGCATCCCTGAACCCACAAAACCAAAAGCTTGCCCTGTGGACAAGGTAAACTCTGATTCTTTCATGTTACTGGCAGCAAAGTACACAACTAACCGAGTAACCCTTGGCCCTCCTTAGAGCATAAATATCTGAGATGTTATCTACATCTGCCCACACCCATTTAGCCAATGATGACTTCTCCCTTGATACCCTCTTCAGCAGCAAGAAAGGGAAAAAGTTCGAATGATGACAGTGGCAACGCCCTAAGCACGTTTCTCCAGGCATGAGCTGGGCAGTGACCGAGAAAGAGCAAAGTGCATCCCCTCCAGGCCTGAGCCACTGTGACCTGTTCACCAGCTCTGTTCAAAATATCCAGGTACATACAGCAGTATTTGGAAACTGAAGCTCTGGGCACTCTGAAAAATTAACTGCACTAGCTGTTTGCATTCTCAAATACACTGAGCAGATAAAAGTGAGTTGCCTAAAGCAGGAAAACATTGACTTTCTTTTTCTGGTTTGCTAGATATGGTTCAAGAAAATGTCTCTTCTCCTCTGTTAGCAGCCCTTCCTCTCCTCACCCCTATTTTAGCTTTCTTCTTGACCTGCAGGAAATCAGAAGGAGGTGAACCAGAATTTAGCATAGAGCCTGCATATGTTAAGTGCTTGTTTCAATTCCACGCATATGTATTCAGCAGCATATATACAGGGCACTGTATGCAGTATTGGGACCACAACATGGTCCTACTGTCAAGGAGACCCTGCTGTTTCTGAGAAAACCAAGATGTGTATTCTTTTCCTGCATATAGCAGAAAGTCAGAAACTGTTTGCTGCATCGATGAATAAACGACCAGGCCCTGTAGTGGTATTGTACCATAAGGAGAGGCCCCCAGCCTTTTCTAAAAGTAAAGAGCAGATCGATTTTGCTTGGTTGTTGACCTATTTCCTTTAGTATAATAGGTGGATTGACTATAGTAGGGCAATGGATAGATTCCCTTAAAGAGTGAAGTTTTTATTTAGCCCCATCCAGTCAAAATTGCTCTTGAATGAATTCCTGATTTTCTTGAAAGAAAGAAAAATCCTACACAGAAGCAAGTTAGAATAGAATTCAGGATAAATAAGAAGACCCCCAAGGTCAGCATTTCCCAAAGAGTGTTCCAGGGAACATGGGTACCAAGGTGTTCTGTGAAAGAAAAATTCAGTTGCCTATTAAGTTTGGGAAACAGTGCATATTCTATTTCCCTTTTAGAAAGTCACAAAGCAAATTGATATATTCAAAATTCTGGAAAGACCCACAGTAAAGAATCCTTTTAACTGTGTAACCTAGTTTTCTCCAAATATACTGGAACACAGAAAACTTTTTTGTACGTAATACTTACCAACATTTCTTTAACGTGTATACCATGAAGTCGACTTTGGCAAAAAGTCTCCTCAATCCATAAGGCCTGTGCCTACCTGGCCTACAGGTGTGCAAGAGGTAGCTGGGGCTGAGAGAACTCCAAGAGCCTTTATGAAAGGTGGTGAGGGACTGCAGAGACCCCGTCAAGACAAGAGACCAGAAACCAAAGATGAGCTTGGAGTGAGACTCGTTGGACACACACAGCGTCACAAAAGGGGCAGCCTGATGACCTCTGACAGTCGGCACCTATAGGTTAATCCTGTTTCAGATTTTGGCTTCTGAGGGTTTCACCTCCCTCAGTTCGCCAATGTTATATCATTGACATACTTTTCAGAAGCTTTGCCATCCCAGGAAGGAAGTCACAGAAATTTAAAAAACAAATAAATTGTGAAGAACCAGCCCATAGTGTTTGAACGGAAAGTGAAGCCGCACTGTGATGGGTGGATGGAACTTTAAGCCAGCTGTTGTTCTATCTTGCCCACAGCTCTGGAACAGGCAGCAAGTAATTTAACTCCATGGACCTCATTTATCACACTGGGAAAGGTGGGGGAAGCACATGAGCTCCAATGAGGCCAGGAGCCGAGCTGAGCGCTGCACAGAAATTCTCCTAGTTACTCCTTACAACTCAGCGGTCGTGTGTCGGCTCACAAAAACATGAAGACCCTGTGGCTCAGAACGCCACAGCTCCACCCCTACCCCAAGGCCACCCAAAAATTAAGAGCAGAAATGTAAGCCTCCATCTGTCCAACTCTGAAACTCCTAACCCCTAGAGCTCTGTTCTGTCTTCTCTCTCTCTCTCTTTTTTTTTTTTTTTTTTTTTTTGAGACAGGGTCTCACTCTGTCACCCAGGCTGGAATGCCACAGCACCATCTTGGTTCACTGCAACCTCCACCTCCCGGGTTCAAGCGATTGTCCTGCCTCAACCTCCCAAGTAGCTAGGAGTACAGGAATGCACCACCACACCCGGCTAATTTTTGCATTTTTTGTAGAGACAGGGTTTCACCATGTTGGCCAGCCTGATCTTGAACTCCTGGCCTCAGGTGATCCACCCTTCTCGGACTCCTAAAGTGCTGGGATTACAGGCATGAGCCACTGTTCCTGTCCTGTCTCTTTTATCTCTGATAATCTCACCTTAAAATTATGAGAGGTTTTGAGAATTTTCACTGAAAAGAGTGGGTGAGAACAGTATTACAAGAATTTCCCCATTAGAAAATCTGATACAATGCTGATCAAAAGTACAAAAAAAATAGGAAAAACTGTTGCATATTCACTAATATTTGGCTTTCTTTAGTTCGTTTCTGTAAAGTATAAATACAACATTTAAAAAACACAGTTTTTAAAATTCCTACTCTTATTTCAAGCCTGTGAAAACTACTAGATGGTTTTTAGGTTACTGTTAACAGTCAATAAAAATATTGTTGTCAAATAAAAATTCATTTCATATCTCATCATACATTTCAATACCTTTTGTAATAGCGCTAAATCATTATACAATGCATGAAATTCATTTCTCTTCAAATACATTCTACTACAAAATTAAACAGGAGGCTGGGCAAGGTGGCTCATGCCTGTAATCTCAGAGCTTTGGGAGGCTGAGGTGGGAGGATTGTTTGAGGACAAAAGTTCAAGACCAACCTGGGCATCATAGTAAGACCACCATCTCTACAAAAATTTTAAAATTAGCTAGATGTGGTGGCATTCTTCTGTAATCCTAGCTACTTAGGAGGCTGAGGTGGGAGGATTGCTGGAGCCCAGGAGTTTGAGGTTACAGTGAGCTATGAATGTGCCACTGCACTCCAGCCTGGGCAACAGAGCAAGACCCTTCTCTTAAAAAAAATGTTAAACTGGGAAAAATAGTGGCAAATCAGACCTGGAGAACCCATGATGCATGAAAAGTTGCTCAGTCCAGAACAAAGGGCAAACACATATGGTAGGTGGTCTGGTTGTATTGCTTAGTTTATTGATCAGCATCATTTTGGACAGTCACTGGGTCCCTCTGAAACCTAAAGATACCCAGTGAGTCCCCTTGACCATGAAGCCATTCCCTCTACAGAGCAAGAGAGTTTCTTAGACAGACACCCATTTTAAGTATGAAGGCTTTTACCCTGAGCCGTATTTTATTCAAGATGTTTGCTAATTTACTTGGAGACTTTCCCAGGGTTTATTGCCTAAACCTTCGTGTGTGTGGTGTGTGTGTGTGTGTGTGTGTGTACTAATGTGTATGGGTGTATATGGATGTGACAGCTCTTTACAATTTCGGGGTTCCTCCCCTATTGCACAAATTCATTCTGGAAACGACTTTGGCTACTTCATTTTCATACCCTGAAATGTAAGTACACCAAGACTTCTGACTTTAATACCCTTAACCCATTTGAAACATCATCCACCACCCTCCGAGCCTTCTGTCCTATTTCCTGTTCTTTTTGTTTTTTAAGTATAGAAGGTTTTTAAAGGGACATCAAACATCTCTGTTCGGTGGATGGCATTATTATCAGCTCTTTATCCCTGCCTCATAAAGAACAGAGGTCACATTTTGTTGTGCCCGCTTACGGCCCTGTTTGTCTTTGGCAAGTGGTGTCTTGTGAACTGCTTTTGCTAGTTTGACCTTAATTCTTCCACGTCTTTGTCACCGCAGTGTATGCTGCTTGGGAGTCTGCCCCAGTTTCCTTTTCTTTTTGCTGAATTCACATTTTTATTTCATCTTTCTCCTACATGGACTTGTTTTCTTCTTCTTCCTCTCTCAGCTTTCATTGAGCCCAAAGAAATTATCTTATTGTGTTCTTCTATTTTATTCTCCTTTAAAAAAAAAAATCCTCCAGGAATTCAGAACCCCTTTGCTGCTTATGCCCCCATGCTCTGGAGATTTTCTTGGAATTTAGATAAACTTATTAAAGTCCATTTTGTTAACATCGGTTTGCTGAAACCAACAGTTAAATCTGTCAGCAATGACGTCAATAATCTTCCAAAAGAAAGAGGTGAATATCACAGTTCCTCATGTCTAGAAAGTGATCACCTAAGACCTTCCTATACGTTCTTCTTTTGCTGTACCTGCCGCTAAGCAACTGTGTAACAAACATTTAGAGATGACTAGCCTGGAACAGAGTTATAATTTTTTAAATCTGACTGCCCTTAAATTTATATTTCAATGATTCTTTTGTCATTCTATTAAGCATTGATTTGAACTAGAATTATCTATCTTAGTTCAACAGGCTAAATTCTCTTTAGCCCTTTGGCAACGGCTCCGTGACCTCTGCTATTACTGACTTATACTCTAGAGAAAGCACCCCTGCTTCTGTTCAGCATCTACTGGTCCCGGAACAGTGGGCCCGAAAAGCAGGCACACATTTTCCAGGACAGCTCAGAAAACCACTTTCACTTTCAGGAAGCAAGCTTGATCATTATACTTCACAGAGCCAAGAGCCACATACAATTAATTACTTAACAAATACCTCTGATAAGGATTTTAAAGATTCCTGAGCAGAAGGAAAGGGTGGAGCAAATGAAAGAGATTGGCAGAAGAGATGGTCCCATGATCAGGATGACAGAAATACACAGAGATAGAATCTTAGGCCCATTCTCATAAAAAAAGTAACAGCTAACATTTCTAAAAGAGATACTCTGTGCCGCAGACAGCCCTAAGCCATGTATGTGGATCAGCTGCTCTCAGTGGCCCCACGAGCAAGGTAAGATTATTATTCCTTCCTTACAAAGGAGGAAGCTGAGACACAGTAAGGTTCATAACTAGCCTCACGTGCAGCTAGAAGGTGGCTTTTAAACTACAGAGCCATAGTGCTTGCTGCTGCAGCTCCTGAGGACGCCTGTTCCATGAGGCCTGGAGCTCTCTCATAAGGAATCTTACCTGCATGTTTTCCCCCCACCGGCCCCTCCTCCAAGCCCTTTCCTGCTCCCAAGCCTTCTCTGTGTTCCTGACAAGCTTCAGCCCTGGATCTTAGACTTCCAGGCAGTCTACCACTTCTGGCACCACCTCTCCTTGCCCATCATGGGCCTCCTTTACTCTGTGTTATTATTGGAGAAAAGCCACCATGCAAGATCCAGGGCCCTTTCCAGCTCTGGGGTCCTTCTTGGAAATCCAGCTCTCCAAGACACCTTGCTAAGGGTCAAAGCCATCCCTAGGGTGTACGGAATTAGGCAAGAAGCCACACACCAGCAGCTCAGTAACTAGAGGGACATGTTTACAGCAGCCAGCAGGGGCTAAATCCTCAGATTCAGATATAGCCAGTTCCACAAATTCAACTGCACCGAAACTGGACCATGAGGCACTGCTCAGTAGCACAAAATTGAAACCAATGCAATCAGCCCTTGGCTGCCAGACCCCTGGAACTGACCAATTTGCTGTGTAGACTCAGCCTTGTCATCTGTTCCACCTCCAAATAACTGACCCTGGCCTTTACTGACTGGAGTATCTTGGATACTTCTGAAAGGGCTATGGCAGCATTTTTCTTTTCTTAATTTTTTTCTTTTTTTTTTTTTTAGTGAGATGGGGTCTCACCATGTTGCCCAGGCTGGTCTTGAACTCCTGGTCTCAAGTGATCCTCCTGCCTCAGCCTCCCAAAGTGCTGGGATTACAGGTGTGAGCCACTGTGCCTGGCCAAGTCACTCACGTTTTAAAGGTGCTAAATAATGAAGTTTAAAGAGGCTCAGAGACTAGCCCTGGGTCATTCGGGGACAAGTAACTGGTTGACATGGGATTGAGACCCAGGGTCACCAGCCCCAAGAATCATGCTGGCAACATTTACTCAAGTGTTTTGGAGCATCTTTCTAACACATTCTGGTAATATGGGACAACACTATAGATGGAAGTCTCTTGTTCTAATGGTTCCTTTTAATTGAAGTGTTTCAGTTTTCTGTGGATAAAGGAGGCAATTGGCCATCCCAGGCTGCTTCCTACTCTCATTTCCCCTCTTTGCCCCCATAGGCAATGTTAACTCCTCAAACAGCCTCCCAGGTCAGAAGGGCATCAGACCCCATCAAACTCCAAGGGAAGGAGAAGGCTGTAGGAAAGAAAAGGAAAAGTAGGAGAAGAAAACATGCTCATTTTATTGTGCGAAAGGGGAATTGCCAATGTAACATTCTGCTTTTCTGAGTGAGGATTTTGATCATCTTAGATGGACTAGAGCAAGCCAGGTTTCATTGATAAAAATCTCAACAGCCTCCTCCTGAGGGACATGGAAAATCTCAAGCTATTTGTGAGATTCTATCACTATCAGATTTCTCTGTGCCCAGTGGGAATGAAAGTCGAAAACGCATTCCTGCCTCTGTCTCTCAAATAAACATTTTCCAAACATCCAAGAAACAGAGCATGTTAAGATCTTAAACTAGAGAATCTCATGAATGCTGTCTGCCCAAGACCGAGGAACAAGATCTATGTAAAAAGGGGGAAGGGGATTACTCCCCAAACAGGAGATTTTAGACACTATTAGAGGTCTCGAGGCATACCTAAACATATGCGCCAAACGGCGTCATAGGAAAAAAGGCTTCTGCTAGAAAGCACTTGCAGGCCATAACAAATTAAGTGATTCCCATGAAAGAGATTAACCTTTGGTATCAAGTTGATTGAAGTCTCAGATGGCACTAGCCGCTGGCCATTCATCCCGTCTCGTACTCAGAGGGTGCCAGCGCTGACAGGCTCTGGGGGTCAGACCAGGGCAGGACACAGGTGGAAGCCTGCCAAGACTTACCAAAGGGCTGGCAAGCAACTCGATATGGGAACTGGAGCTTTCCTTTTGAGTTTCCTGAGCCCTGGGCCTGTAAGTATCCTTTGCAGATAAAGGGTCCTAACCATTAAATGCGTACCACCATGTTTTCGCCATCACAGATAATGGCTTCACCATCTAAATGCTTTTAAAAATTAGCATGATGTTGTGGCTCCTTTTCCTTACTAAGGAGTTTATACCAGGAAAAAAGTGTGGTAATAACTGTATACATACAGATGTCCTTTGACATAATGGGCCAATTCCATCAGTTTAATATTATACAGTAGTTCCCAAATCGCACTGAATAAAGGTGAGAGAGGCTGGCTATGAAGAATCACATCAATACGATCTTTTAGATAGATTTGGCCCTGTTATCTATGTGCAAACATGAACACAGAGTCTTCTAAATTTTGCTTTTGTTTGATTGCCTTCCTATAAAGAAAAAAATTATCCAACATGATTAACCTTTGTTTGTAAAAATATATAAATAAATAAATTTTCCCTTGCTTTTGCTAAATAGTAAAAAGAGTAAGTTTGCAAATGAACACTTTAGCAAGACTCTGAATCAATCTCAAAGAAGGCTCTACTTAAGGATGGTTCTAGATACATCTCAAGTCCAATGCTGGTTGATTCCCTGCCATATGCTCTGAGTTTTATCGGGCTCAATGAGAAATACCAGTGCTTGCTACACAGAGATTTCTAATGCACCCTCACTTCTGGCAATCGTCCGGAATTTACTTCAGTTGATTTAAAGAATTTGTGAACAAGAATTTTATCTGAATTGTCATCACCCTGGAGCAACTGGTCAGGCTGAAAAGGTGTCCTGAACGGGGCTAGACACGTCAGCGAGAGCTGCCAGGTGTCTCGTCACTCAGCACGGCCACTTCCTAATAGTAACAGGATCAGCCCTGGGGACTTGCTGATGGGCAGCATGGCAGGATGACCCCGGCCATCTCCACATGCACTCTGATAAGGACTGGCAGGTTAAATAAGGGCATGTGCTGCATGCTGCTCCATCAGCACCTCCACTTGGCTCCTTCTCGGCCCAGGAGTTAGAATTTGTTGATGTAACTCATACCATGGGAAGAATGAAAACTCAAGCAGCAAAGCCTGTGTTAAGAGGCCTTTTGTAAAAAAAAAAAAAAAAAAAAAAAAAAAAAAAAAGGCGGTTTATGCCTCCAGCTGCTGCATTCAGGGACCAGTTAACAATGGGAGACAGTAGAAAGAGCAGGGTAAAGATGGGAACAACACAGAGGAAAGGGTTTGTGAGCAACTGGGAAACATCTTCTTGTCATCTTCAGCCCAGTGACATCTTTCCCTGCAGCAGAAAATGAGAAGGGTTAAACACCCCCTCTCGTTAATGCTGTAACAGGCATCCACAGGCATCACATGGACATTTTATAGGGTGCATTTACACGGCATGGGATCTCCTGACTTCCACTTTGACACCAACTAGTGCAATGGTAAATGGGGAAAAAAATGATAAGCACTACAAAAAATGATGAAGCTGAGTCAGGGCAGGAAAACTCTGCCTAAATTCCGAATAACTACAGGCACAAGTCAGGAATGTGTAGTATACCAGCTCCAATACAGTGAGCTTAATTGTGATTAGGCACAAGGGTCCGTGGATCAGGGGAGACAGAGGAGTAAAGGTGCATCTGATAAGCCAAAAAGGGACACCTTCTCTACCACCCCACCTACCGTGTGTGCGCGTGTGTGTGTGTGTGTGTGTGTGTGTGCAGGTACACACTCATTCCCCACTGTGTCCACGACAGCTTTCAGGATCACCAATAAACACCCTCGTGAGGAGTCCTGGGCTGGACATGAGACCCACACTCTAGATAGATCAGCATTTACTTTATGTTCTCCTTTGATGCATGCACATATGCCTTAGTAAACTATTAGGTCATTCCGTGGTATTTCTCTATATATTCTCAGACAGTTCCTTTCTTACATTTCTAGAACCTTGTGCTTTAAAATGTTAGAATGTGCTATAGATCTTAGAATGTCTTGGAGACCTTGGAAGGCCTATAGATCTTATTAAAAGACACTTGAATTGGGTGGCTACTTTCCTGATTCCCTGAGGACAAACCCAGTTCACAGCACCCATCACAGAATTGACTGACGTGAACACAGCCCCTCATATTTGCCACTTCTATTGAGAAACATGAAGCTGAACCCAAGTGGGTGCCTGGTCTATCATTTAGGGCCAGTTTCATGAAAGTAAAAAACATATGCCAAGAAAGAGGCTGTGCTGTTCCTGGTTGAAGGAGTAGGATAAGCAAGGGACCTAGTGCTGTGGTCAGGGTAGGCCTTTTGTCTCTTTGTCGGCCTCTGGTTATCTGGTGACTTCCAATGACATGCTTGCAGGGGAAGGGTGAGCAGGGACTGTTTATGGAAGGTGGCACAGCCCAGGGAGTCTCACACATTTGCATAGATGTACCCCAAGCAAAGGGAACTGTCCACAGTAAATGCTGTGTGAATGCTGTCACTTGGAAAGGAGGGACTTCAAACCAAGTAGCTGCCGTAAGACCATGTTCACGTTCAAAGATGGTTTTAGAACCAGTTGAAAATTTTGATTTTAGCACCCTCGGTGAGAGCACGTTTAAATAATCTCTCATTAGTTGAAGTCTGAAACCATCATGAAAAAAGCAGGTTTATGATAAAAATCCAACAATTAAACCTTGACACAGGCTCAGAAATTCCCAGGCCCAAGCCCTCTGTGTTTTATAACATTATTCCAAAATGTGAAAGATACCATCTGAATAAATGCCTTCTGCTTCTAAACTTTAACTTTTTAGTCACTGATAAGTTCATTCAAAAAGCACAACTCTCTAAAGATTGACTCTAACAATAAATGGATCTCTTTTCTCTCTTCTCCCCGTGTAATTGTGTGCTTCATTCTCGAGCTGTCTTCAACATGAATAACTCTACTTACTTCAGCAAAGGTCCCCAAACATCACTCTGGGAGGCTGGAGAAAGGTCATAAGTACCCTTCATTCCCAGACACTAATTTTTCTTTTCTCTCATATTAAAGAAAAAAAAAATCCCAGCTCGGGATTGTTCAGCATCCAGATAAGAAGAAAAAAATGAATATTCATTACACAAATCTAAATTTGGACTATAAATTTAATAATTGTAATGTTGTTTTTATTTTGAAGCTTTTTCTTGTCTGGGTCTAAATCCTAGGAGTGAGTTTGATATTTCGAATCCCTCAATTTCTAAAATCTCTAGTGTCTTATTCCAAATCAAGTATTCAAGTTAATTATATCCCCTAGCTCCCATTAAACAAGAGAAATTCTTCAGAGAGAGTGTTACTTGAAAAAAACTTCTTGGAATTGTTTAGTTGGAAGTATTGTCCTGGGCCCCATGAGAAGAGGCACACGCATGTTAGGAAATGTGGCTGTCCAGAGCTTATGTAATTCTTCAGTCATCTGTATACCACATTACCAAAATGCCATATCTGCCTCAAAGGCTAACATGTGAAAGTTTAATCAGCACAGAAAATAGACTTTAAAAATTTCGACATAGATTCTGAGCAAGTTGAAGGGGGCTGTGAAGACGGTGAATTCTAGATTCCTTCAACACTCCCATATGGGAAATGGAGTGGGATGGAGAAGACCTCATTTCAAAAGGAACGTTGTACATTTACTCACTGTTAAATATAAGGGCAGTTCCTTCTATTCAAACTCAACAAAACTGAAGTGTTTCTTGCCTTTAATCAATGAAATATATAAAAATAGAGATTTAGAGTTGCAGAAGTTCAAGTGACAGAGACCATGGGGCATTGAGTTCAGAAGCCACTTCTGGGCCAGACGTCCCATCCCAGTGTCCCTGGGTGTGACCCCTGTTCTTCTGTGTAAATCCCTCCAGGAAAGATGACCTGACTCCACACTTGGACCCAGCCTGGCCCAGTGAGGGCATCACCTCTGGCCAGGGGAAATCTTAAGTGGTATAAACGGAGTGAGGGGCTCATCATAGAAGCTGTGGGGCAGGCCATGCGCAGTGGCTCACACCTGTAATCCCAGATTACAGGCTCATGAGGGCTGGTTACGTTTTCACTGATCCTGTTTAGACTTTGAGGAGAAGGGCATGCTTCGCCAAGCACTACCTTGTGAGCAGCTGGGGGGAAGCCCTGACAAGTCTCACTTCCTTCCAGCAACAACTCTCCCACATTGTTCTCGCCATTGTCTACGCTTCCCAGTTGTTAGTCATTCTGTGAGTCAAGAGCTGGCCTCAGCCAGCTGCAGGCATGCTTGGCTGCCCCACTGCATGAGGGGCCAATGTCACTCCCTCCGGGGCTCTACGAGGCCAGGTCTGCGGCCAGCAAGCCACAAGGGACCTCCCGAGCCACCTGTTATTGTGACCATGCGCGGCCCAGTCAGTTGTTTTGATTAGAGCGTTCCAAAGAGGAAATAAGGCCTATATTTATATTTTTATTTTAAAAAGGCAGGGCCACTTGGGAGGCCAAGGCTGGTGGATCACCTGAGGTCAGGAGTTTGAGACCAGCCTGGCCAACATGGTGAAACCCCGTCTCTACTAAAAATTAAAACAAAATGAGCCGGGCATGGTGGTGGGTGCCTGTAATCCCAGCTACTGGGAGGCTGAGGCAGGAGAATCACTTGAACCCAAAAACGGAGGTTTCAGTGAGCCGAGATCACACCACTGCACTCCAGCCTGGGTGACAGAACAAAACTCTGTCTCAGAAAAAAAAAAAAGAAAGAAGAAAGAAGAAAAAAAAAGAAAGAAAGAAAGAAGAAAGAGAAAGAAAGAAAGAAGAAAGAAAAAGAAAGAAAGAAGAAAAAGAAAGAAAGAAAGAAAGAAGAAAGAAGAAAGAAAGAGAAGAAAGAAGAAAGAAAGAAAGAAGAAAGCAAGAAAGAAAGCAAGAAAGAAAGAGAGAAAGAAAGAAAGAGAGAAAGAAGGAAAGAAAGAAAGAAAGAGAAAGAAAGAAAGAAGAAAGAAAGAAAGAAGAAAGAAAGAAAGAAAGAAAGAAAGAAAGAAAGAAAGAAAGAAAGAAGAGAAAAAAGGTAGGGCCACTTGCCCAATGCCCTCTTGAATATTTGGAATTCACAGACCTCTTCCTCAAACCCATGGAGAGTTGCATGAAGAGCACTTTGCCCATAGTGATGTGATCTCCCAGTTAAGGGAGGCAAAATATTGAGTTGGTTGGCAGCTTTTCCCAAGTTCCTCCATCAGCTGGCAGGGAATGATCTAAGAGGAACAGTGGGTAATTCAAATACCTTAGGGTATTCTACATAATGGAAGAGAAGAGAAAAACCAAACAAACTTTTGTGAGCACGTGTAACACAGACATTCCAGGGCATTCATGAGTGGTGATGTTATGGGTTGAAGTGTGTCCCCACCAAAAACATATGCTGGATGGAGTACTATACCCCAGTACCTCAGAATGTGATCTTATTTGGAAATAAGATCTTTACAGAGGAAATCATTAGGGTAGGACCTAATCCAATATGACCAGTGTCCTTATAAAAAAGGGAAATTTGGAGACACAGGGAGAACATCCTGTGAAGATGAGGGCAGAGATCTACAAGCCAAGAAATGCCAAAAATTGCAGCAAATCACCAGGAGCTGGGAAAGAGGCATGGAACCAATTCTTCCTCACAGCCCTTAGAAGAAACCAACCCTGGCAGGGCATGGTGGCTCATGCCTGTAGTCCCAGCACTTTGGGAGGCTGAGGTGGGTAGAGCACTTGAGGTCAGGAGTTGGAGAGCAGCCTGGCCAGCATGGTGAAACCCCGTCTCTACTAAAAATACAAAATTAGTTGGGTGTAGTGGTGCATACCTGTAATCCCAGCTACTTGGGAGGCTGAGGCAGGAGAATCAGTTGAACCCAGGAGAAAGAGGTTGCAGAGAGCCAAAATCATGCCACTGCACTCCAGCCTGGGCAACTGAGTGACGGAGTGACTTAATGGAGTGAGATTCCATCAAGGAAGGAAGGAAGGAAGGAAGAAAGAAAGAAGAGAAAGAAGAAAGAAGGAAAGGAAAGAAGAAAGAAAGAAAGGAAAGAAAGAAATAAAGAGAAAGAAAGAAAGAAAGAAAGAAAGAAAGAAAGAAAGAAAGAAAGAAAGAAAGAAAGAAAGAAAGAAAGAAAGGAAAGAAAGAAAGAGAGAGGAAGAAGAAAGAAAGAAAAGAAAGGAAAGAAAGAAAGAAAAGAAAGGAAAGAAAGAAAGAAAGAAAGAAAGAAAGAAAGAAAGAAAGAAAGAAAAAAAGAAAGAAAGGGAGAAAGAAGGGAGGGAGGGAGGAAGGAAGGAAGGAAGGAAGGAAGGAACCCTGCTGACACCTTCATCCTGGACTTGCAGCCTCCAGAACTGTGGAACAATCAATTTCCAGAGGGATACATTCCAAGAACTCCAGTGGGTACCTAAAACTGCAGATAGTACCACACCCTATAGATAATATGTTTTTCCTGTACATACATATCTATAAAGTTCAGTTTATTAATTAGATGCAGTAAGAGATTAACAACAATATCAATAAAATAGAACAATATACTGTAATAAAAGTTATCGTGCACTGTGGCTGTAATTTTTGCAGTTCAAGGGGAGACACCAAAACTAGCCTGAATTTCTTTTTCCATCTTTATCATTTCACAAATAGAAGACTGGTTCTTACCATAGATCTTAGCAGCCTCAGCATACTATTTGTTTCTTTCCTTATTAAGTCGAGAACTTCCACCTTTTCACTTAAAGGAATCATCTTCGGCTTCCCTTTGGCAGATCAGGGCCATTATTAAGTAAAGTAAGGGTGACTTGAACACAAGCACTGTGATACTGCCAGGCTATCTGATAACAGAGCCAGCCTCTGAGCGTCTCACAGGCAGGTAAAGCCTACAGCTTGGATTCACAAGACAAAGGGAAGATTCAGTCCCAGGCTGTATGGGGTGAGACAGCAAGATATTTCATCATGCTACTCAGAGTGGCGCATGATTTAAAACTTATTGTTTATTTCTGGAATTTCCCTATTAATATTTTCAGACCACAGTTGACCATGGGTAGCTGAAACTGAAGAAAGCAAAGCCATGGATAAGGGGGGTCGACTGTATTTTGTTACTGCAGCCCTAGCAAATGAATACAGGTGATGTCAGTACATTCACTCCATGTAGGTTCCTGGAACAGCCTGCCTCATTATTTGAGGTTTCTCCCAATCCATGCAGGGCTGGTTCCTTCTTTCCAACCAAACCTTAGCTCCTTCACACCCCTTCACACCCTTCCTGACCACCCAAGCTAAACAACAGCCTCTCCACCTCCCTCACTCTATTCCACTGCCTGATTTATTTTCTTGATGGCATGTCTCACTCTCTCATCTAGTTGTTTGTAGATTTAACATCTTTCTCTGCACCCCTACAATGTAAGCTCCATGGGAGCAAGGTTCTTGTGTGTCTTGGTCATAGCTATGAATTGCAGTGGAAGCTGAATACACATTTGTTGGATAGGAGCACAAAGTAAAGAAATTTAAAAATTAGAAATGGGACATCTCATTATTCATTTCTTAATTGTTTATTCCATATACACTTATTAAGAATATGTGAGTGTCTGGAACTCTATAAGATTCTGAAGGAATTCAAAATAATCTGAACTCCTAGCCATTGATAAGCACAGAAAACTACCAAAATTGTCCCATGCAATTACAACTAGAAAATTGTGGTTACATCCTGTAGCATCTGAAATCAATTTCAGCATCACCACCACCTCACACCTAACCTCTTCCTTCTTTTGCCTTTCTGTGTGCAGCCTCCTGAGAAGGAGGACGATGGAGCCAAAATGTGCCTAGATCCTCCCTGAGGAATAAACCCCCTAACTGTCCCTTCCTTCCCAATGCCCAAAGCCCAAACTCATGAACCCCAAGAGAGCCTCAGGAAAGCCTCAGCAGTTTCAGCTCCCCATGCTGTCTTCCTACCACGTGAATCTCTCTCCTCCCACCTCCAGATGAGACAAGGCTCTCAGGGGCAGATTGATTTGGAAGCAGATTGAACATTTGTGAGGATGCCTTCTGCTGTTTCTACCTAGATTAGCTTCTGAACAATGGCTAAAGTGATGCCTCTTGCCATTTACAGCCTGGACTAAATGGAACTACTGCCCACCTTATCCCTATCTTCATAGGGCCTGCCTAGGCATGGGTGCCCCTACAGAGCTGCCTCAGGTTGGAGCTGGGGAAGAGGTGTTGCCTGTGTCCCCTTCACCCAGATCCTTGATCTTGTGCTAAGAAAGTGCTTTGGCCTTAGGATCAGGGGACTCTTTGTGAATCCTGGCCACTGCTCATCCACTCACCAGCTGTGTGAACTCACAGACTTCTCAAAACACTCTGAATCTTTTTCCTTCATTAGGCAACAAAGATCCCTACCTCACTCCATTGCCATAAGGAGGAAGATATGAGATAGCAGCTATTAGATGCCTCTTCTATAGTAGGTAATATCTGTTGAATATGAACCTTTCAGTTGTATATATGGAATAGACATCCTTTGTAGTTATAGGCAAGACTCATCTTACATAAAACTTATGGCAGTGAGAAGGCTTTACCAATTTTAATTTGAATGGGTCACAGATTATTTAGGAACAAGTTGGACATGGGGGACAAAAGACAAATGACCCAGGCCTGGAGTGGAAGGGTGGTGAGGAGCAAGGAATGAATATGGAAGCTAGGGGGAACCATGCCGTAAAGAGGTAAAGTTCTAGAATACCACTGGGCCACAGTCTAAAGAACAGCAGTGCAGCCCATGGTCTTGGAGTTGAGAAGCTAGAATGGCCTGGATTCAACTGTTATACCTGGAAACAAAGGGGACTTTTCCAACAAAAATAAAAAACGTAGAGCTGTGACTCAAGAGTAGCAGAAATGAGATGAAACTAAGAAGAGAAAAGTAACTTCTAAAGAAGGCTGGCTTTGGACACCATGAATCTGCCAAGGATCCCAAATATTCTGTAGGAACTAGTCAGAGAATACAGAGGGCTGAAATAGGGGCCAGAGGAGGGAAGCAGGTGAAAAGTGCTTGCATTGTAAGCAAGCACTTTGCGCACCTGGTGACTGCCTTTAAAATACTGCCATGTGGCCCACAGGTCACAAGTTCATGACCTCTGCCTGCACACCCACCAATTTCCTATACCTATGTAGTTTGTGACCCCACATTCTTCTCATTGCAATATGCTAATTTCTTGGTGAGATGGGCTGCTGGGGTGGACGTTGTTGACAATGGGAAATGGACACACCCAAAGAAGAGATGAGACAACCGATCTAGGCCATCATCATGGCAAAGGGCTCCTATTTAGGAGTCTGGAGGTTTCATCTTCATAGTGGAAGAGGCCTCACCAGCCTCTGATTTTTAGTTCAGCCGACTAGACTCCTCACCACTAAGGTGTAAGTTTTTGTTTTTAAATCCATGAAAATGAGATTATGTATTTATGAAGATTTTTTTATATTTAAAAAATAGCATAAGCTAGTTCTAGAAGATGACACAATTGTCTCTCTGGGCTGCCATCTTTGCCTGTTACACTGAGAAGGAGTCATCACTAGGTGGAGAAGCATGATTGCAAGCTGGTCCCATGAACTACACAAGCCTGATTGACACTGTTGCAAAGCAGAGATTGCCTGTTCTGACATAATCACCACCACATCTCTGGCCCAACTTGCCCACCTGCAAGTGGCCCCCATGCAGATCAAGCAAGAATGATGCCACCAACCAGTCTCAGAAAGCATGTAAATTAAATGGCATATATCTATGGGCCCCAAAACTGGAACACTCAGGAAACAATCAAGTGTCTCTTCTGGGTGTCTTGGTGGTCCCTGTGGTCTTACCCAAGATGATAAGCAGATATCTGGGGTGTAAGAAATCAGGTCCCATCTTCGATTGGACTTTTCATTTGTTGAATGGCTGTGGACAGGTCTCTTCACGCCTATACTTGTTTCTCATTTGCAAACAGGAGAATGATCTCTTCCAACCTCATTCTTGAATGACCTGGAAGGTTGATTAGCACATCCTAATTCACTCCAGACTATGGAAATGATGCAGCACTCCATCATCATCACTGACATCACACACCCATGGGATTCATAAGTTACATCAAAATAATTAAATCCTTCCCAGTGGACTTCTTGAAAATAGTTTTGATATGGAAATAAAATTAACCTCACAGATAAGCACCAAAATACCATATTGAAAGAGGTTTTTATTTAGGGGTCAATTTTCTCTCTAGGTTTACATCATATTGCTCATCACAAGCAAAAATAATGAACATAAAACCATCTTAACACCCACAGAGCTGGAATACACCACATCATCGCCATTGAAGGCAGATTATAGATAAAAGGAAGATAGTTGAAAACATGATGTATATGGTCTTGGATTTTTTTATTACTGAGTAAATGAAAGGAATTTTACAATAACAGAAACATAAACAATAAAACTGTTAAGTCAAGAATAAAATAGCAATCGCTAAATAATAAAATGGAAGAAACAATACACCAAAAAGTCTTGACCAAAGATTGGTATTTTAGCAGAGTACAAGGTATAGCTCTATACATCCATACTTGCTGTTCTTTTATAAATTTTTTAAAGTTGCTCTTTCTCAGAATTATAAGAATGATATTCAAGTCTAAAATGCCTAGCTTTAACCTGCTAGATAAAATTGGATATTCAACGAAAGAAGGATGGGGTATATGTAACCACAGATTCTGAATTTAGTGTAAATTCTTACCTTACTTTTATCTGCCTCCCTCTATTCCCAATCAAAAAAATTTTTAAGAAAATGTAAAGGAGATTATCTTACAGTAATAACCCTATTGTCTCACATGCTTGCATTTTCTTAGTCCTAAATTCTTCTGTGACCTTCCAGAGGAAAGACCTTGATGGCTTTGTCCTCATTTGACACATTAGCCACTGCTTTCACATACAGAAAGCTGGAGTCAGGTGAAATAAGCATTTATAGAATCACTTTCAAAATATACAACCCTGTGTT
This sequence comes from Nomascus leucogenys, assembly GCF_006542625.1. NCBI lineage: Eukaryota > Metazoa > Chordata > Mammalia > Primates > Hylobatidae > Nomascus > Nomascus leucogenys. The sequence goes on from NC_044385.1 coordinate 66,751,840, forward strand.
TTCAGAAAGCAGTCTGTGCCATAGGCCCATCAATTTCTATAATCACATCTCCCACTGGCTAGACACCAGTCAGAACATATTCAAGGAATTCAAAGGCTACTCAGTAAAAGACAAACCAGCTTGAATTTGGTTCCAGTATTCAGATGGGGAGCAGCAGCACTTGGCAGTCCAGGAGCTCAGTGAGTGTCCCCAGGGACAGTTGCAAGGGACTGATCTCTCTATGGTTCCCCCAGCCACAGGAGGAATCAAGAAGTTTTATTTCCTCCCATGTATATCCTGAGGTTTGAAGGTCCTGTCGTTCAGGACACAGTCTGAAGGAGGAAGTTGAGTGCTGTTCCCTGTGGTATGACCCCTGCACTGAAGACTGACCAGCAGAAGTTCTAGCCTGGTGCTGGGTTCCACAACAAATCTGCTGAAGTTCCGTCTTTGCGTAACAGAGGCTACCGTCTGTTCCTGAGCACAGGCTGGAGAGAAGTGTCTTCGCCTCTTCAGCCAGGCTTAGCGCTAGCTAAGAAAATGAGCTTCTTTCTACCATGACCCTGAGTAGTAGAGACAAAGCCATTTCCTCCAGTCCCATAAGAAGTAGCACAAGAGGCAGCTCCAAGAAAATGGGCACTTTAAGAGCATGTGCTTGTGTGTTTCAGTTGCTTGAGAAATAACTTCCAGGTCCTTCTCAGGCATGCTACAAAGCTAATGCCATGGGTGATCCAGCCTGAGGAAGGCAGTGCTGTTGCCCTTCCATAAGCTCCTAGAGCCATGACAATGTCCTCCCCCAGAGATGCTGCAGCGAAGCCCACATGTGGAAGGCAAGACACACTCCTATGTCACACAAGCTTTCAGTCATGACACAGCCTGCCTCACAGCTGAGGTGCCTCCAACCCTATATTCACTGGAGACATTCAGGTGTGTGTTCTGTGAAACTGATCAGCCTGTTTAACTTGGAACTTGCCTATGATTGCCCCATCAGCCTATGTTATTCTGGGCTTCCAACTGTACATTTCAGATCCAGTTTTCACATGCCTGAGAAACTGTGTTATGAGACAACTAAGATATTTAAGAACTTTTATAAGCATTTTCACTGGACTTGCAAGTTTGCTTAGAGCAGAGGTTGTCAAGGTACGATCCCTTGGCCTAGGTGCGCCAGCATTGCCTGGAAACTTGCTAGAAATATACATTCTCAGGCCCCACCCTAGAAACCCAGTGGGAGGAGGAGCAATCTGTGTTTTAACAAGGCCCTCCATTGATGATTCAAGTGTTGGAACCACTGGCTTCACCACGGTGGGGGAAGGCAAATATATATACATATGAAATCTCTCAGTATCATCTGAATGTAGAATAATTTTTCCCACTAGGCAAAAGCCAAGCTTCTTGTGTTAAAGTAGGAAATGAAACATAGGGTTGAATTTCACTTCGTGGATCTTGGTCAAATCTGTTTCTCTTGGAGCAGAATTCTTAACCAGGCAAATAAAACAGAGCAGAAAATGCCCTGGGGGATATTTTAAACACCCCATTGTTTTGGCACAGGAAGACATAGTCTTTACCTCTCAGTCGCCTCCCGGCAGCTCCTGTCAGACAACTCAATTAGACTGATGTGGGAAGCCGACAGGTTTGCGGTTTATCTTTTCCAATGCTGGCTCCAGCATGACCATTTTCTTTTTTTTTTTTCGAGACAAGTTCTTGCTGTGTCACCCAGGCTGGAATGCAATGGCGCGATCACAGCTCTCTGCAACCTCCGCCCTCTGGCCTCAAAGGATCCTCCCATCTCAGCCTCCCAAGTAGCTGGGACCACAGGGGCATACCACCACTCCTGGCTAATTTTTATATTTTTTGTAGAGACGGGGTTCCACCAGGTTGCCCAGGCTGTTCTCAAACTCCTGGGTTCAAGCGATCCACCCTCCTTGGCCTCCCAAACTGCTGGGATTACAGGCATAAGCTATCACACCTGGACCAAGACCATTTTCAAGATCTAGTAAGAAAGTTGGTGAAAAATGACAACCACATAATCTGTGTCACAAAGACAGATAAAATACATTCCGGTTTATCTGGTCACCTCTCACTGAAAACAGTGATGCTGCTTGACACACACAAAGATTTTCTTGGTGACAATATCGAATACCATGACTGGCAGCTCCCTCTGAGAAAAATGGTAGGTGAAATAGAAAGCTAACCTATCTAATGTTTGTTTCCCTTCTTTTTCTCATTAAATAAAAAAGCCAATATTACAAATGCTAACTCTGTCTTTCAGAGAATAGAGAATGTTAACTCTATTTCAGAGACCTGAAGATAAGGTCTTCCCTTAGAAATCTGCCGATGGTTTTATGGTTTTCATCAAGGAACCAGTGGCCTGGTTGAAAACTTAGCAACTTGAGAGACCTTAAGTCTCTCAAAAGATATAAAATCCCATTTTGTCACAAATACCAGACTTGTTCAACAAAGATGTTCAGTTTTTTAAAATATGAATAACATTTGAGTTCTTATCTCATGTCTGATTTCTTAATTATTCAGTTTAATTAGTTGCTATTTAGTAATGTTAAAACTAATCAATAAAAAGAAAGGGGAAACTGTAGTGTTGCTGTCTCCACCATTATTTAAATATAAAAGAACTGTCTTTCAATGAAGTTCATAGGATTCGTTTCTAATTCTTATTTTTCTTGAAAATCCATTTTTTGGTGGAATAATGTTGTTACCTAGTTTGCTAAATACTTGCTTTTTTATTAAATTTAGGAGTGGTTCTTAAATGTTTTATATTGAAATACTTATCATTTTTTTCCTATGCCCTTGAGGTGATGTGTTATATAAATTGATTTATTAATATTTATTTATCTGTACATTCACACAAATAAGGCATATTTGGTCATTTATTATTTTGCTGCATTGTTACACTAGAGTTATTATTTAGCATAGATTTTTAATATCCTATTATAAGTGAAATTGATCTGCAGTTTCTAATTTTGTGTTCTTTTTGTTAGGTTGGAGATTAACATTCCAAATACTATTTCTTAGATCAACAATGAATATTTTAATTAACAGTAAAGTGTTATGGGTGTCCCTATCACTATCAACAGACAAGTAAGGAGCAAATAAAGACACCAGTTCTAATGGCCAGATTTAGTATTCATATTATATGTATTCATATATGTCTGTATATTCTAGTCAATACAATATCAAACAAACAAAACAGATGCATATAAGTGTAAAGAGATAGCATTTCATCCCAACGTATAATTGCCTGTGTAAAAGCAAAACAGACGGCCAGGCGTGGTGGCGCACACCTGTAATCCCAGCACTTTGGGAGCCTGAGACAGGCAGATCATGGGGTCAAGAGATTAAGACCATCCTGGCCAACATGGTGAAACCCCGTCTCTACTAAAAATACAAAAATTAGCTGGGTGTGGTGGCAGGCACCTGTAGTCCCAGCTACTCGGGAGACTAAGGCAGAAGAATCACTTGAGGTTGCAGTGAGCCGAGAGCACACCACTGCACTCTAGCCCGGCATCAGAGCGAGACTCCGTCTCAAAACAAAAAAACAGGTATAAACACACACACATAAACAGAAACTTAAAAAACTAAAACTACAATAGCTTTTATATTTTTGTATATTATTATACATATATACATATACACAGAATTGGAAAACACTGAAAAAATTATATAATTCACAATAACAACAATATACAAAATACCTAGGTTTTACTTAAGGGGAACTGTGTGGGACATGTAGAAAAAATATATTTAACAGAAGGATGTAAAGAGAAAGCTAATCAGGCCAGGCGCGATGGCTCATACCTGTAATCCCAGCACTTTGGGAGGCCGAGGCAGGTGGATCACGAGGTCAAGAGTTCCAGACCGGCCTGGCCAACATGGTCAAACCCCGTCTCTACTAAGAATACAAATTAGCCAGTCATGGTGGCGCATGCCTGTAATCCCAGCTACTTGGGAGGCTGAGGCAGGAGAATTGCTTGAACCCAGGAGGTGGAGGTTGCAGTGAGCCAAGATCGCACCACTGCACTCCAGCCTGGGCGATAGAGCAAGATTCCATCTCGGGGGGAAAAAAAAAGTGAGAAAGCTAATCAATAACCTTGTCAATGTTAAAGAGATGTCAATTCATCCCAGAGAGATCCAGTGGATTCAAAATATTTCTCAACTAAAATCCTAGCATTCAATAAGCAATTTTATATTCTAAGAAAAACTGCTCTGGGAGCTTTAGGTTGCCAGGTAAGATACTCCCACCGTGAACTAGTCAGGCAAATGCCCAGAAGAACTTCAGCCTTGTCAGGCAACGTTAACGGAGCTCATGACTTTGGGCAAACAGCAATCACGACACTGGCAATGAGAATGCTGTGCACAGTCCTGGAGCATCTGGCCAGAACGTGGAAGGACTGGCAGGTGCCCAGGGGTACTCAGGTGTGCCACCAGTAATGAGAACAGCTGGTACCCAGTGGGGAGCCATTGTGGGCAGCAGTGACTGCTCTGGGCAAATCATCCTCAGCTGGTCCTTAACATCACTACCCAGCAACAGCAGTCCCCATTGGAATGCTCAAGTCCCCATCTGAGTGCTGAACAGCTGCAGCCTGAGGCTCCAAGGGAGAGTACTCTCTGTGGACTATAGAAATGGTAGAGAGGAGACAGCCCTGGGCCAGAGGATGCAGCCAAAAATCTCTGAGCAAAAAACACATCCTGTCGACCACCAAAGGGAGAAATGGAGTCCAGTCTTGCTTCTCAAATTTGACTACGTGTCACTGTGACGGTAACTCTTATGTCTTTATAGAAGGAGGAGGGATGGAGGGACTGGCCCCTGCCTGCTCCAAGCACTGCCACTGTGTAATAGGACAACATAGGTTGACAGGTACCCAACAGAGTACAGATCAGCACTGCCCAACTCTGGGACGTGCCATTCTACAATATCCACAAGGCCAGTGTGAATGCCAAGCCACAGAAGACAGCAGAGCATGGGCTGAGTCGTCAGTGGGCAGGAACAGGGCTTCCCCGACAGATGCCCGGGCTGCAGCCCTCCCGGGGGTGTTCAGGCCCCTCAGGCACACCAGCAAGACCACACTGTTTCCCCACTAGGCCACTGAAGAGAACCCCGGAAGGGAGCAGGGTGTGTGTGAGGTCTCTGGTTCGCTGTTTGACTCCTTCTGGCATTCAGTTCCATCCCTCTCCTCCCACCCCTCCCCAAATTCCACTTACTTCAATATCCCCATTCAAATGCCTGCTTCTCTTCTAAGAGAGGCATATTGCCCCATCCTCTCCTTCCCCACTTACAGAGAGCTCTATCACAATTTACCCCCACGTTCTCTGGCAGTTTGCTGCAATCTCCAACAGGGCATTTGCTCTGAGCTGCCTTTCCTTCTAGTTAGTTGAGTTCAAGTCTGTGGACTGCAGACTCCATAAAGGAGCTGGGACCATCCCCTCCTTTGGTGCCTGGAACAGTAGTTTGCTCAATAAATATTCTGAGGATGCTCAATAAATATGTTTTGAATGAAATTCATTCCTTCTCTGCCTGTCATTGAGTTGTGGAGGTGAAGAAAGTTCCAGTTCTTTTGGCACTTCCTTGGGACCCTCGGGACCCAAAGCAGTTAAGTTCTTGTGTGTTAATGAGATGAAGAAAAGAACTCAGCCCTTGGGGTCCCTGGTTGTCATCTGATTATACTCTGTTTGGCTTCTTGCAAAAAATGTCCAAGTACCATCCACTTGCTCCAGTTCTGCGTTCATTCCAACGCTTGCCAGAGACCAGCTTAATTTAATTTTGCTCCCACAATGTGATGTTCACACAAAAATCTTGAATGTTTCACACTTGCCAATGTTTGAACATGGATTTCTTTTACACTCTCTGTTATATTTTCTTCTGGGGGCTTAGTGTGGCAAATTCCGCCATTTCCTTTAAGAGAAGTGCTGTCTCTGCCAATAAAAAAATGTTTCAAGCCAAAATCCTTTCTTCCATACACACATACAAGCAGAGTGTACACACCTCATGCATAATCCAATGCAGGATTTCACTGTCCTATGGAGGGTGTAGGAGGGAAGAAGGTTGGTGGTGTCCTTGCTCACTGGGACAGTCAGCCCAGGGGACACAAAACACGTACAGCCAGTCTCCTTGTGCCTACCAGGGTCTGGCAGCCCATTGCAAGGAGCCCAGCCCCAGCAAATTAGGGGTTGGGTAAGCAGCTGTGGAGCCTTTTACTTCAGGGATCTTGTCATTCGATGCCTCAGCCTTAGCTTTCCAGTGCATGCACACATGAGCACGTGCACACACACACACACACACACACCCTGCTTTGTGCCTGCCAGAGAGCAAGAAAGCTATTGCCAGCCATAGGACAGCCAAGAGCAGAGTTGCAGCTGCATCCAGGATGGTCCTGAAGGAGAGGGGTAGAAAGCGCTCTTCTCCCAACCACGCTCTTTGTCCTTAAGGGGCGTCCAAATCACTGATGCAGCCTGAAAAGGAAATGTACACACATGCTGAACAAACTCTGGTGCAAGAACCAAACAGGACCCCCTCATTGCCTGAAAGCTATTCAGTAGACGGTGATGTAAGACAATTTAATCCTTCCGTGGGCAGAGGACCTTGTGCACAGAGGGGCAGAGCTCGTGCAACACGAGCTCACTCCCATGGAGGAGCCCAGGGCAGAAGGCACAGTTCACTCGCAGGGCACGATCCTAGGGTCATTTTCAGGATTCGCTTTGCAGCTGCAGTAGCTACTGACATGGGAGTAAAGGTTCTCTTCATTGCCTTGTAGGTGATTAGATGTCCGGACAAGTGTACTTCACAACATGCCACGGCAACTAAAAATGATAAAACAGCAAGACAAAAAAGAAAAGTAGGAAAAAAGAAAGGGAAAGAGGGAGGGAGGGAGAGAGGGAGGGAGGGCAGGAGAGAAGAAAAATTTAAGTCTCCACTTCCTGCTGACTTAAGCATTCTGGTAGAAGAATCAGCGTATCTTGCTCAGGAATAAAGTTCGCTGTATGGAGGGATGAGAAGCAGAGGTGTCTCTGAGGCCCAGGTTGATGGCAGCCCCCACAGGTGTTAGGTGAGAAAGAGAGAACTTCCAAATGTCAGTGCCACAGAAAGACCCAAAAGTGTCTTCCTCACCTCATCAGCTCCTAAGTCTCAGTGGATACGGCTGGGTGGAGCAGCAGGATGATCACAGGGTTTGGAGACAAAAAGCTGAGATATTGAGTCCTTGTTCTTTTCTTCCTTATTATACAATTATCACAATTATAAAAAAAAATTCCTTTAGCCTCTTTGAATACAGGGTCTCGTAGGTGGTGGCCACAGGGAAACAGGAAGTGAAACTGAAAAAGTAAACTGGAAATGGCCAGCTGCTGATCAATGGGCAAAACGTTCCAGCTAAGCAGGACTTGTAAGCTCTAGAGATCCCTGTACAGCACTGTACCTGTGGTTAATACTGTAATGTACACTTAAAATTTTTAAGAAGGTAGATCTCATGTTAAGAGCTGTCACTAAAATAAAATAACATAACATAAAATGAATCCATCAGCTGTACAGCAAAAGAAGTCAATCAGAGCAAAATCTTCACAGCCCAGTTTGCCAGGCACAGAACACTGCAGCCCTTCTCTGACTGTTCTGCCTCTCAAGGAGATATTGGGTTCACTTTTCCTTGACTCCTTGGCACAGAGATCCAGAAGGCGCGCTACACTCCAGAGCATTCCCGCCTCTGCATCCCTCTAAGCTGCCTTGGTAATGCCAGCTAAGCCAGAATTGAAAAGTCACTTGGCTGGGCGCGGTGGTTCACGCCTGTAATCCCAGTATTTTGGGACGCAGTGGCAGGAGGATCCCTTGAGCCCAGGAGTTCGAGACCAGCCTGGGCAACATGGTGAAACCTTGTCTCTACTAAAAATACAAAAAATTAGCCAAGCATGGTGGCACATGCCTGTAGTTCCAGCTACTCAGGAGGCTGAGGCACGAGAATTGCTTGAACTCGGGAGGCAGAGGTTGCAGTGAGCCAGGATCACACTGTTGCATTCCAGCCTGGCTGACAGAGCGAGATTCCATATTTAAAAAAAAAAAAAAAGAAGAAGATGAAAAAAAAAAAAAAAAAGAAAAGTCACTTACCAGAAGCTGAGGCACATTCCCCAGGAGGAGGCCTGATTTTCTGAAACAATCCTCACTCATCTCAGCAATGACTGGGAGGACTCCAAAGACCTCTGGCCAGCTCATGAAATGTGGCAGGCAGAGCCCTGATGCATTTTTAAAACATCGAAGTAATTTATTAGACTCAGTTGATATTGTTGACAGATTTATTGAAGTATAATTGACATATGATAAACCACACATATTAAAGTGTACAGTTTAAAAGTTTTGACAAATGTATATGTGAATAATGGCCCCACCAAAGATACCCCTGTCCTAATTCCTGGAACCTGTAACTGTGTTACCTTACATGATAAAAGGGACTTTGCAGATGTGATGACGTTAAGGATCCTGAGATGGGGAAAGTGTCCTGGATTACTCGACTGAGCCTAATCTACTCACTAGGGCCCATCCTTATAAGATAGAGACAGGAAAGTCAAAGTGAAGAGACAATTAGGTGACCATGAAGCAGAGACTGATGTGATGTAGACACGAGCTAAGGAATGTGGGCAATCTCTGGAAACTGGAAGGGGCAAGAAAACAGATTTTCCCCTAGAACCTGTCTCCATTAGGAAGCAGCCCTGCTAACACCTTGATTTTAGCTCCCATATTCATTTTGTACTTCTGGCATCCAGATTTAAACCACTAAATTCGTAGTAATTTGCTGTAGAAGCGGTACGAAACTAATACAGTATATATCCATGGAACCATCAACACAATCAAGATACAAATATGTACTTCCTTCCCACCTTCACCCACCGTCCCCAGATAACCACTGCTTTCAGTCACTATAGTTTAGTTTGCATTCTCTAGAATTTCATATAAATGGAGTCATATACTATGTATTCTGTTTTTTTGAGACAGAGTCTCGTTCTGTCACCCAGGCTGGGATGCAGTGGTGCGATCTCGGCTCATCACAACCTCCACCCGCTGAGATCAGGTGATTCTCGTGCCTCAGCCTCCCGAGTAGCTGGGACTATAGGTGCACGCCACCAAGCCCAGCTAATTTTTGTATTTTTAGTAGAGATGAGGTTTCACCATATTGGTCAGGCTGGTCTTGAACTCCTGACCTCAGGTGATCCACCCACCTCAGCCTCCTAAAGTGCTGGGATTACAGGCGTAAGCCACTGTGCCCGGCCAGTATGTACTCTTTTTGATTGATTGGCTTCTTTCACTCAGCATAATTATGTTAAAATCCATCCATGTTTCTGTATATGTCAACAGTTTATTCCTTTGATTGTTGAGTAGTATTCTAATGCATATACAGTGCAGTCATGCATCACTTCGCAATGGATACAGTCTAAGAAATGTGTCATTAGATTATTTTCTCATGCAAACTTCATAGAGTGTACTTACACAAATCTAGATGGTAGGCCCACTATACATGTAGGCTATATGGTATGGCCTGTGGCTCCTAGCCTACAAACTGTACAGTATGTTACAGTACAGAATATTGTAGGCAATTGTAGCACAATGGTATGTGTGTATCAAAATATATCAAACATAGAAAAGGTATGGTAAAAATATAGCATAAAAGACTTTAAATGATGCACCTAGATAGGGTACTTACCATGAATGGAGCTTGCAGGACTGGAGTTTTTCTAGGTGCATCAGTGAGTGAGTAGTGAGCGAATGTGAAGGCCTAGGACATTACTATACACTACTGGAGACTTATAAACACTGTACAATTAGGCTGAACTTAATTTTTTGTAATGTTTCTTTTTTTTTTTTTCAAGAGATGGGGTCTTGCTCTGTCACCCAGGCTAGAGTGCAATGGCACAATCATAGGATCACAGCTCACTGCAGCCTCAAACTAGTTGGCTCAAGCAGTCCTCCTACCTCAGCCTCCCCAGTTGCTGGACTACCAGAATGTACCACAAAACCCAGCTATCTTTTTAATTTTTTGTAGAGGTGGGGTCTCATTATGTTTCCCAGGCTTGTCTCAAACTCCTGGGCTCAAGTGATTCTCCAACCTCAGCCTCCCAAAATGCTGGGATTACAGGCATGAGCCACCATACCTGGCCTGTTTCTTTCTTCAGAAATAAATTAACCATAGCTTAGCTTACTGTAACGTTTTTACTTTATAGAATTTTTTTTGGCTGGGCTCAGTGGCTCACACCTGTAATCCCAGCACTTTGGGAGGCTGAGGCGGGCAGATCACCTGAGGTCAGGAGTTCGAGACCAGCCTGACCAATATGGTGAAACCTCATCTCTACTAAAAATAAAAAAATTAGCCAGGCTTGGTGGCATGCACCTATAGTCCCAGCTACTCAGGAGGCTGAGACAGGTGAACTGCTTGGACCTCGGAGGCAGAGGTGGAAGTGAGATGAGTTTGCACCAGTACACTCCAGCCTGGGCAACACAGTGAGACTTCCTCTCAAAAAAAAAAAAATATTTGGACTTTTTGACTCTTTTGTAGTAAGACTTAGCTTAAAACACAAACACATTGTACAGCTGTACAAACATATTTTCTCTCTGAATATTCTTATTTGAAAAACTTTTTTTTACTTTTTAAAACATTTTTGTTAAAAAATAAGACACGGACACATTAGCCTAGGCCTATACAGGGTCAGGATCATTAATATCTGTCTTCACCTCCACATCTTGTCCCACTGGAAGGTCTGCAGGGGCAGTAAGATACATGGAGCTGTCATCTCCTGTGATAACAATGCCTTCCGGAATACGTCCTGAAGGCCCTACCTGGGGTTGTTTTACAGTTAAATTTTTTTTTTTTAGTAAGTAGAAGGACTACATTCTAAAATAACCATAAAAGTATAGTAAATATATAAACCAGTAACATAGTTATTATCATTATCAAACACTATGTAATATATAGTAATAATATATATAATTACTCTATATAATAGCATGTGATATACTGTATTTTCTTTTTTTTTCTTTTTCCATAAGTTATTGGGGAACAGGTGGTATTTGGTTACGTGAGTAAGTTCTGTAGTGGTGACTTGTGAGATTTTGGCGCACTCATCACCCAAGCAGTATACCCTGCACCATATTTGTAGTCTTTTATTTCTCACCCCCCTCGCACCCTTCCCCACAAGTCCCCAAAGTCCACTGTATCATTCTTATGCCTTTGCATGCTCATAGCTTAGCTCCCATATATCAGTGAGAATATACGATGTTTGGTTTTCCACTCCTGAGTTACTTCACTTAGAATAATAGTCTCCAATCTCATCCAGGTTGCTGCAAATGTGGTTAATTCAGCATGTGATATACTTTTACGTGACTGGCAGCATAGCAGGTTTGTTTACGCCAGCATTACCACAAACTTGGGAACAACACGTTGCGCTACGATGTTACAACAGCTAGGTTGCTAGACAATCAGAATCTTTCGGCTCCATTACAAGCTCATGGGACCATCATTGTACATGGGATCCATTGTTCACTGAAACACGGTTATGTGGTGCGTGACTGCATATACTACAGTCGGTTCATCCATTTACTTGTTGATGACCACTTGGGTTCTTTTCTCCTTTTAGCTTTTATAAATAAAGCTGCTATAAATACACATTCTCAGGTCTTTGGATGGTGTTATGGGTTGAATTGTGCCGCCCAATAAAGGGTATGCTGAAAGTCCTAATCCCTAGTACCTCTTAATGTGACCTTATTTGGAAAGTTCTTTGCAGATATAATTAGTTTAGATGAGGTCATACTAGGGTAGAAGGGCACTTAATGCAATATGACTGGTGTCCTTATAAGAAGGCAACTATGTGAAGACAGGGGACACACAGGGACCATGTGACAGCAAAGGCAGAGGCTGGAGTAATGCAGCTGCAACACGAAGAATGCCGAAGATTGCCAGCCACCACCAGAAGCTGGGAGAAGGCAAGGCAAGCGTCTCCCTTACAGGTTTCACAGGGAGCATGGCCCTGCTGACACCTTGATCACACACTTCTGGCTTCCAAAAAAGGGAGACAATATATTTCTGTTGTTTTAAGCCACCCAGCTTGTGGTACTTTTTCATGGCGGCCCTGGGAATGTAATACAAATGGACGCACGCTTTTATTTTTCTTGGGTTAATACCTAGGAGTGGAAAAGCTGGATCATATGGTAAGCACATGCTTAACTGTTTAAGAAACTGCCCAAGAATTTGCCAAAGTCGTTGTACCATTCTCCATTCCCAGCAGCAGGGCATGAGCATTCACAGTTGTCTACATCTTTGCCAACACCTGGCATGATGAGTCTTTATAATTGTCGCCCTCTTAACAGGAGTGTAGTGGCGCCTCGTTGCGGTTTTATTTGCATTAACTGCATGACTAATGATGCTGAGCATCTCTTTAGTGAAGTATCTGTGAAAATCGTGTGTCCACTTTTCAATGCAGTTGTTTGTTTTCTTAATATTGAGTTTGAGAGTTCTTTATATATTCTGGATACAAGTCCTTTATTAAATATAAGCTGTGCAAATATATTCTCCAAATCTGCAGGCTGTCTTTTCATCCTCTGAACAGTGTCTTTCAAAGAGAAGAAGCTATTAATTTGGATGATGTCCAGGACAAGAGCCTTCTGAGTGCTCTACCCAATGCCCTGTCTATGATGAGATTTTCCAGCTTGGCTTATGGAAGCAGGCACTATTCCCAGCCCTGTGTGAGTGCCGGGCACTCTTCCTTTCATCCTGTCGTGTGGTTCTTTCCCTGGCCTTGTGCAGATTCCTCACACACAAGTGCTGATTAGTACTCTACTAACTCTGCTGCAGACCACCAAAGTTCTCTCTGTGGGCAATGCTCTCCTCGCCAGCCCTCTTCCCTGTGCTAGCCCTGAGAACTTGTTCTCCCTGGACATCCAGCTCCATTTCCTCAGCCAAGGAAGTGTACTGGGCCCCCACCTGAGTTTCCCGCTCCTGCACTGTGGTCAGCAAACTCAAGTCAGCAGGCCAGGGCAAGCCCAGGCTCACCTCACATGCTTCTCATCTCACAAGGATCACTGTTTTTCATTGCCTGGAGTCCAGTGTCTTGCTGATATCTCTTGCTCAGTGTGTGGGCAGTTTTAGGTAAGAGAGTGAACCTGGTCTCTGTGTCTCCATCTTGGGAGAAAGCAGAAATCTGCCCTGCTATATTCTTGAGACAGAGTCTTGCTCTGTTGCCCAGGCTGGAGTGCAGTGGTGCAATCTCGGCTCACTGCAAGCTCTGACCCCCAGATTCAAGTGATTTCTGGCTAATTTTTGCATTTTTAATAGAGATGGGGTTTCACCATGTTGGCCAGGCTGGTCTTGAACTCCTGACCTCAAGTGATCCACCCTCCTTGGCCTCCCAAAGTGCTAGAATTACAGACGTGAGCCACCATGCCTGGCCTGCCCTGGTATATTTTGATGTGATGCTACCCATCCAAATCCATGCTTCGAGGAGAAAAGTGCAGAGACAGACTGCTTTGTGGCCTGGATGGGAAGGCTAACAAGTGCACACCACCCCCTAAACATTCCCAAATTGTTTCTGTCCCCAGGATCTAGGCATAAGTGACACAGTGATCTATTTGCCTTTTTCTCTTGTTTCCCCAGTGATACAAATACCCCTGTCATCCCATAAACAGGCAGAAGCAAGAGCCACCCATGGACTGTCAGATATTTTACTGCAGAGCAGCAAATATCCGGGGAACAGGGCAAAGGAGCTCTGATCATCAAACTGTTTGATCTTTGGGAATTGCGCTAAGTGTTTCTATCGCAATTTGAGATGACTGCCAATGGCCTCATCTCCTTGGAGAGGAATTCATTCAAGATGGAACTTTGGGCTTTGCAGTCAAGGTAAATTCAGGGCTTATTACTCTCTTTCTCACTGGGGCCATTGCTGGGGATGCCCCATGGTTTCATGGAACTGAGGACTGAAAATGTCCTTGAATGAGATGTCTTCACCAGAGTGTGAGTCAGGGCTGTCCAATCTTTTGACTTCCCTGGGCCACATTGGAAGAAGAAGAATTGTCTTGGGCCACACATAAAATACACTAACACCAATGATAGCTGATGAGCTAGATTTCAGAATTGCCAAAAAAATCTCATAATGTTTTAAGAAAGTTTACAAATTTGTGTTGGGCCACATTCAAAGCCATCCTGGGCTGCATGCGGCCCGCAGGCTGTGGTTGGACAAGCTTGTTATAGATACTCTCTCACAGGCTACATGTGATGCCCAGGTTCCCTGTCAGAGACTGGCAGGGAATGTAAGCTAAAGGGCCTTATGTAAGTGTGGGAGCCTGGCTCCGTCAGTCTTCCAGCAGAGGCAAGCTCCACCATGAGGGCCATTTACCCGCTGGCCTAACTGCATGTCTTAATCAGGAAGCAGGAGCTGGCTTCTCTGGTTATCACTCCTTCCTTCAGCAAACAATTATGGAGCATCTTCCATGTTCCAGGCAGTGGACTAGGATCTGGAGATGCAGAAATGAATAAGACACCATCATCATCTGGTTGGGAAGAGAGATGCAGAAGCCGGCAGTTAGAAGATAGGCAGCAAATGCATTCCAGAGACAGGCTTAGGTGAGGGCAGCTGAGCCCTGAATCTTAATAACATCATAACATCATAACATAACATAACATAACATAACATAACATAACATAACATAACGCAGTTAATATTTATTAAACCCATCACAGTCAGGCCACCCGCTGGTGAGAAGGTCCTGCCTTTCAATGAGCTCTATTTACCAGTTCTAGATTTACCTTCTGAAGACACTCAAAGGAAATCTGCTCACATTCCACGAAGCACCTTTTCCTTATTTGAATTTGGCCTCCTGAATCAGTTTCATTATAAGGAAACTATCCACAGTCCCCACACCAGTGGAGAAAACTGCTCGGCCCTTTGAAGGCAGAATGGGACTGGAATCCAGTCATTTATTAGTACTGTGGCCTGGAGCAAGTGATTTCACCTCTCTACGTTCCTGTTTCCTCCTGTGTAAAATAAACATGCATCATTATAGTATTGTGAGGAATAAAAGAGATGCTGTATGTTCAACTTTTAATACTAAGTATAGTGTATAGTTAATTCTCAATAATTGGCATCATTGTTAGGGTGAAAAATCTTAATCTGATGAGCTTTTAAGCTTCCAGGAGCATTTAAAACAAGTCTGTAGGATAAGGAGGTAGGTCCTCTGATCATTCCTTCACTTACTCTCTGCAACATTCATCGAGCCAATTTGCACCTCACAACTTCCACAGCAATGGGTTTGCAGAGATCATATTGCAAGGATCATGGTCCTCTTTCCTTCACATCTCTCCCACGGTACGCAGAACAATGCTGTGAGCACAGGAATCCTATCAGAAGTGACAGCAATGAAGAGGAAACATTCTGAGAAGGCCCATATTCCTGGCAGGCTTCTCCTACCCAGCTTCCTTTCTTGAATTTTCTAGAGACATGAGGAAGGTCACTTATTTTCTACGAACCTTGTTTTTCTCCTCTGTTCTGTTGCAACCTGGTCCAAGCTAGTTTCTTAGCATATTTCAAAAAGTCTGTGTGTGAAGAGTGATGACAAAGGCTCTGGTAATGGTTAATTTTATGTGTCAGCTTCACTGGTCTAAGGGATACCCAGATAGCTGGTAAAATATTATTTCTAGGTGTGTCTGTGAGGGTGTTTCCAGACAAGATTAGAATTTGAATCAGTAACTGAGTAAAGAAGATCTGCCCTCACCAATGTGGGCAGGCATCATCCAATCTGCTGAGGGCCCAACATCAAAGCTCTTGATATCCCAGCATTGAGACTCAGGGACTTCCATCAGCACCCCCACTCTCATACCTCCATCATCCTACCACCCCCACTCTCAGGCCTTCAAGTGGCAAATGGTGGGCCTTCTCAGACTCCATAATCACATGAGCCAATTCCCATTTATCTATCCATCTATCTATCTAGTCATCTATTTATTCGTCCATCCATCCATCCATCCATCCATTTATCCATTCATCCATTTATCCATTCATCCATCTATCCATCCATACATTTATCCATCCATCTATCCGTCTATCTCTTCATCTATCTATCTAATCTATCTATCTATTCATCCATCCATCTCTTTATCCATCCATCCATCCATCGAACCATCTACCTATCCATCCATCCATCCATTTATCCATCCATCCATCTATCCATCCATCCATCCATCCATTTATCCACCCATCCATCCATCTCTGCCTCCATCTATCTATCTATCCATCTATCCATCCATCCATCCATCCATCTCTCCATCCATCCATCCATCCATCTGTCCATCCATCCATCTATCTATAATCCATCCATCCTATTTGTATCTATCTATCTATCTATCCATCCAGCCATCCTATTTGTTCTGTTTCTCCAGGGAATCCTGACTAACATAGATAGCTCTTTACCTGTCTCATGTCTTTCTCCAAGATTTCCAGGTAGCTGCCCTAACTGGACAAGAGAACACAGTTCTCCAGCTCTTCATTCTATAGCAGTTAAAAAAATTTGTGCATGCTCAACCTCAATGTTTTGTGTAAAATATATACAGATACACATATATTATTTATAATTATTTATAGATTATATATGCATGTGCTTATATATTATGAACACTATAAAATATGCACTACAAGTTGGAAAATGAGATAAAAAAATAAGTTCAAATAGAAGTTGAAATACTTTCTTTCTCCCCACACTCCGCCAGATCATCTGCACATCACACGAGTGACTTCTGCTCTGTACCATCTTAGAGGAGGCAGAGGATTACTGTGGAAAGGGAAGGGAAAACATCAACATGTATAACACCTATATGTGGCAGGCACTGTGCTTGACTCAGGGGAACTTGACAGGAGTTCCCCCATCTTATTTGCCCACTCTACAAATGAGTCCCACAGACATTTCAAAACAAGTTGAGGTTTTCTCTATTTTTAGCAAAAAGCTGAGCTGTCCAGCCAAGGCTCAAGGTCCCTCTCTGAAGTGCTCCAGGACACCACTCCTCATCAGGTTCCTAGCAAGGTGCCAGCTGGTATTAGTTAGCATGATGTAACACCTATACAGACTTTGAGGTGAGTCCCCCAGAATGGTGAGGTCCATGTCTTTGCCAAGTAGACACAGGAGCATGAGAGCTTTGGGGGGTAATTTCTTAGCTAACCAACATTGAGGGAAGAAAAGGACCCTGAAGCTTTTTCTTTTTTCTTTTTTTTATTTAGAGACGAGGTCTCACTGTATTTCCCAGGCTGGTCTCGAACTCCTGAGCTCAAACGATTGGCCGGCTTTGGCCTGTCAAAGTGCTAAGATGCCAGGCGTGGCCACCACGCCCAGCCCTGGAGCTCTTTCTTGCCCCTCCAAGGAAAGACTTGTTGATAAGCCTTCTCATTTCCCAGCTGGCACTGTTTCAATTCAGTGCAGCCCCTCCCTAGGAAAGGTGGGCACAAGGGAAGTGCTGACATCACTGGCCAGGTGTAGATAAACCTGGTCATCCTCTACCACACCCCCACTGCAAGCACACACACTCACATGCATGCACACATGCACTCATACATGCATGCATATGCTCATTTGTGCACACTCATACAAATGCACATACTCATGAATAAGTGCACACACTCACACAATATACTCTCCCTGGGCACAATGTTCTCTTCCCCAGCTGCCTGCACCTTAAGGCAGAGAAGTGAGAAGGAGGAAGATTCCAGGGTTTCATATTTCTGATAGATGGAGCTCCAACTTGGGAGTTGGAAGAAAAGCCAGAGATGCTGGTGTTCTGGCTGGCCTCCCTCTGAGAACACCCACAGCTCTGAAACCTTAGTCAATAGCCCATTGTTTGCTGTGAAATTAAGAAGATAAGAGAGTAGAAGAACTTAGTCTAAAATGCTAAGAGAGCAGGCAGTTACTATCTTCCATCTTCACCAGCTAGACTCCTGCCAAAGTGTTTGCCATTCAAGGGTACATTCGAGCCCCGATCTCCTCAGACCTCCGTCTGTGTCCCCACTCCTGCCTCTACCCCCACAGCCCTTCTCTTTTAGCATCTTTCTCCCATCTCTCCCCTTCTGGTGCTCTCCTTCCTTCCTCTTTCTCTCTCCCTTTTCTTCCTCACCCCATGTTGTGCTTCCAGCTCCCCATGCCCTAATGGAGGCCCATGGGGGTCCCAGATAGGCTGGGCCCTGTTCCTTCAGAGAGCTGAGCTCTCACAGTAGATGGACATGCTATAGACCAAAGCCCAAGGAAGGCGGGTGACTGTGAAGCCGAGCCCAGCTGAAAGAATGGAGATGGAGAACCCAGCATCAGTGCTGATCAACCACATGACCTTGGCCAGGTCAATCCACTTCGCTGGGCCTCACATCTGTCAAGCAAAAAGCTCCATTTTTAGCTCTACTTAAGAAAGAAATTTTGATCATGAGGCTGGATGTGTCAAGGGAGCCATCCAGCCTTCAGGAACTATTCCACATCTTTCTGAAATCCAGGAAGGAAGGTTGTTGTCAGAGGAGCTATTCTGAACCAGAGGCCAACTGTGACTTCATACGTGAGGATCGTGAACTAGCTTTCCAAATGGAACTGAATCCGTGGCCTGCTCACTGGCATAAACCCTCCTCGACTTGGATGAAAGGAGAGTTGGTCACAAGACCATATTTAGCTCACAAAAAATGCACTCCAACTCAGAACTCAGCAGCACCAACAACCCAAAGCCAAGATGTAGCTGCCCCGAAGAGAAAACTTACCCTTTACTAAAATCATACTTGGAAGTCTGTGTGATACACCAACTCTCCCAACTCAATTCCAATCAAGTCAAAATTCTTGGTCTTAGAATTGGGAGGCAAATGAAACGTGAGGATTAGGACCAAGCCGCATGTGCCTAAGCATTCCCTCCGATTTCTCTCACACCGATTTCTCTAAAGTGGTGGAAGAAGAGAGAGAGGGCCAGGTGGCCTGAAGCCATTCCAAAGGGCTCAGGGGTGTCAGTGTGATCTTACTCCATTACTCCATCTCTCTGCTGCAAAACCAGATGGAGCTGGTCACGACAGGATGTGGAGACAAGATATTCCAAATGGAGGAAACCAAAAGAGTGAACACCCTTAGCCAGGAAAGCATGGCACTCTAGAACAGCAAGGCCAGAGGAGCTCAAGCAGAGGGAGTGAATGAAGCCAGAGGGGACGAGATGAGGGGTGGGGGCTTGACACTCCAGGTGAGGGGTTTGGGTGGATGTGTCTGTGTCTGTCTGTGTTTTAGGTGAAACGAGGTGGGAGGTGAAGAAGCTGTGGATTAGGGTGGCGACAGTGGGAGTCCCACTTGGGGCTCTACTTGAGCAAGGCCACTAGGGTAGAACCAGTGCGACCTGCTAAACAAATGGATATGGGGGAGAGGGGAAGAGGAACAAAGAAGCCATTTGGGACTGGGGCCTGGGCAGAGGGGATGCCATTGATCAAAGCAGGGAGACAGAGGACCCTGCCAGGGTCAAGATTCATACAAAAGGTATTTTGCACTCGTGGAGGTTGAGATGCGTGTTATCCATCCAGGTAGCAGGGGACACACAGCACCCACCCCACTATTTTGCCACCAGCGAATGAACATTCATTGAGCATCTGCTGAGGGCCAGCACTTTGCTGCACACCACACAAGCATGATACCTTCTATCCCTGAATCACTCAGGAAGGTTAACACAGTGACTGGTTCCATTTCACTTTTTAAATATCAGAGACTCAAAGGAATTAAGTAATACAGGGTCCCCAACCCCCCGGGCTGTGGACAGGTACCGGTCTGTGGCCTGTTAGGCATGGGCCGCACAGCAGGAGGTGTGAGAGCATGACCACCTGAGCTGCGCCTTCTGTCAGATCATCAGCAGCATTTGATTCTCATAGGAGCGCAAATCCTATTGTGAACTGTGCATGGGAAGGATCTAGGTTTCACGCTCCTTATGAGAATCTAATGCCTGACGATCTGAGGTAAAACAGTTTCATCCCAAAACCATCCCCCCACTGCCACCTCAACCCCAGTCTATGGAAAAATTGTTTCCTATAAAACCAGTCCCTGGTGCCAGAAAGACTGGGGACCGCTGAAGTAATGTAATATATCCAATGTGATCTAGCTAGAAAGTGACAGGCAGCATTTCAACCCAGGGCCTCTGGCTCCAGAGCGCTTAACCAACACTCCATGCTGCCAACCCAATGACACCTTTTATTTCCCCAAAATCTGCAACATCAGCCTCTTTAAGTTGCAGTGTTGGGGGAGCACATGAGCATCACGTGCCCACGTGGCTGGCCTGCACTCTCACGTGGGGTACACTTGGTTGGTGCTTCTGAATCACCAGGCGGGAGGTGGTGGGGCCCAGTGGTTGACCACAGTCCCAGGGGGAGGGAGAGAAGCAGTGACTCCACCAAAGCAGTGGCTCCACTGCCATCATCCTGGAGACACACGGGCTGAGTGGCCCCCACGCTTCCAGGACACCTGTGGGTGAAATGGCTGAGCCCACAGATTGTCACAGCTTTTCCTAGCCTGAAGCTCCAGGTTTAACAACTGGTACTGCTCTGCAAAAGCAGAAGAGCTTGACCAATGATGAGGCTGAAGAGGCAGAGAGAGAGAGGGAGAGAGAATCGTAGCCATCTAGATTAATTTGAAAAGTACCTAGATGCCTGCATCCCCCACCAGAGGGTCACCTTCCCTGCTACCTCCTCTCATTAAAGATTAACTTCAGTGATATTTAAACAATCAGTGTAAGGACTGTGCCTTCAAAGTTTCCCAATCACAGTACCTGAGAGGCTGTACTACCTGACAAGAAGCCTCATGCTGGATTAAAATTGCAGCTAATATGTGTGGAGCACTTACTGTACACAGAGACTATCCTAAGTGATTTCCACATATTAGGACAGCAACCCTGTGAGCTAAGGTCTATCATCATCCCTGCTTTTCAAATGAGGAAACTGAGACACAGAAAGGTTAAGTAACTCACCCAAGGCCACCTGGGTAGCAAATGGCAGAGTCCGAATCTGAGCCCAGGCAATCTGACTATGCTCATCACCGCTGTGCCTGCCTGCATCTTGCTTACTCCTGTGATCAGCAGTCAGGGCCTTCCTCAAGACCTGTTTTGAGCTGTATCCCAGCTCAGAAAAGAATGTCTTGATCTGTCCAGAAGAACGTCCTTAAGGTCAATGTTTGTGATCACACTAAATCTCAATCAGGACACAGGGCAGTCAGATGTGCTGGCTCACTGTGCGAGCCTAGGACACCTAAAAGGCTCTGTCAAATCTAGTACAGGTACAGAACCTTCGAGAGAGGACCCAGACAGTATACAGGTGTGCAAAGATGAGCAAACAATTGGGGGTTGATTAACATATCTCAGTGTGGACTGTAACACCAGCAGCAGGGCTCAGGGAAGCTATAACACAGAAACTTACTTAGGAAACTTCCCCACTTCCTATGCTCTTTCTCTCTTCTGTGGTAACCTCTCTTACTACTGTTAAAGAAAAATGATTCAATGGTACTTGTTAAAGCATGGTAAGGCAGGCCCGGGCACAGTGGCTCATACCTGTAATCCCAGCACTTTGGGAGGCCAAGGCAGGCAGAACGCCTGAAGTCAGGAGTTCGAGACCAGCCTGGCCAACACGGCGAAACCCTGTCTCTAATAAAAATCAGACGGGAGTAGTGGTGGGTACCTGTAATCCCAGCTACTTGGAAGGCTGAGGCAGGAGAATTGCTTGAACCTGGGAGGCAGGCAGAGGTTGCAGTGAGCCGAGATCGTGCCACTGCGCTCCAGCCTGGGCCACAGAGAAAAAAAAAAAAAAAAAAAAAAAGAGCATGGTAAGGCAGACATTATCAGAACCATCATGATAGGTATGAGGACCACTGCAGTGGGGCCTGGTGGTGGGGGAGAACTTGGGCTCAACTCCAAATACAGCATGGACAAGTGGGAATTTACAGCCAAGGAGCAGAGTAGGGGTCGATGAATGGAAAATTACTAAGAGGAAACATCAGGGGTAAGGGGGACTGTGGCTAAACCGACCTAACAGGATTCTTGCTGAATATAGCCTAGGGTGACCAGACAACACCTGAGGATGGAGGAAGATGATGAGCCTGATTAGATACAAGGGTGATCAGATATGGAGGATGGGGGCTCTTGATAAACTCACTGATTAGGGCTCTTTGCTAAAACGGATTTTACAAGGAAGCGCACAGATGGCCTAGGAAAACGTTGAGGAGTTGGACTACAGTTTGGCCAAGCAGAGAATCTTTGTCCCTATTCACATGCAGTGTATTCATCTCTCACCCTACCCCTCATCAGAACGAGGATCCCTCCCAGGCATCTTCACCCAAATGAAGGCATCTCTAACTATGGAATTTAAGTACTGACCAGCCTTTACTAGTGCTACCATTTGTGGGGCATTTGCTTTGTGTGCTAAGTGCTTTACAAATGTTATTTTATTTAACCTCACAATATTCCACGGCCCTCACTTCATTTGACCACCAGCAACCCTTAGCACAGCTGAAGACTCCATCCTCCTTAAACTCTTTCATCACTTGGCTTCCCAAATACCACCTTCCTTGTACTTCCTCCCACCCAACTGGCTGTTAACTCTTGTGCTAGCTGCTTTTCATCTCCCTGACCCCCAAATGTTGGCAGGACCCAGGCTCAGGTCTCTTCTCTATCCACAGGCACCCCATATGCAATGCTGTCGAGTCTCAAAAGGTTGTAATTGCTTTGTCCAAATTTATATCTCCTTCCTAACTTCACTCCCTGAATCCCAATCTTTTAGTTCCAACTTCCAACTTAACGTCTCCATTTCTCTATCTAACAGGCATTTCATGTGGTCAAAATGGAACTTTTGCTACCACCCTTCCATCCATGTCTTCCCCAGCTCAGTCTACAGCAGCTCCATTCTTGCAGTAGCTCAGACCAAAAAACTTGCATCATCCTTGATTCCTTCCTTTCTTTCTCATCCTATATCCAACCCAGAAATCTGGTCAACTCTGTCTTTAAAACCAATCCAGCCGAGCACAGTGGCTTGTGCCCATAATCCCAGCAGTTTGGGAGGCCGAGGTGGGCAGATCACCTGAGGTCAGGAGTTCGAGACCAGCCTGGCCAACATGGTGAAACCCTGTCTCTACTAAAAATACAAAAATCAGCCAGGCATGGTGGTAGGCACCTGTAATCCCAGCTACTCAGGAGGCTGAGGCAGGAGAATCACTTGAACCTGGGAGGCAGAGGTTACTTGAACCTCTGTGCCACCATGCCCTGCTAATTTTTTGTATTTTTTGGTAGGCACAGGTTTTCACATGTTGCTCACTTGAACCAGTGAGCCAAGATTGTGTCACTGCACTCCAGCCTGGTCAACAGAGCAAGACTCCATCTCCAAAAAAAAAAAAAAAAAAAAAAACCTGATCCAGAGTCAACCATTTTGTCACCTCCTCTGCAACATTCTGGTCCAGACTCCGTCATCTGTCCTAACTCATCTTGCGGCTGCCACGTCTGCAGAGTCAGTCTATTCTCAACTCAGAAGCCAGCGTCATCCTTTTTAAATATAATGCAGATCACATCCCTGCTCTGCTCAAACTCCTCCAGTGGTTTCTGGCTACCTCCAGGAAGAATCCAAAGTCCTTAGCCATGGCCTGGAATACTCTGTGTAGCTCTCAGATAGCTCTGCCCTCGAATCCTGCTGCCCTCCCAGCTCACTGCACTGCAGCCTCTTCTCTGCTGCCACAAAGCCTTCATACTTGGTGTTCCTTCTGCAAGGAAGAGTCCTTTCTCAAGTCTCCAGACAGCTCATTCAGTTCATTCAGGCAGACTCTCCTTGACCACCCTATCTACAGTAGCAACTGGGATGTGCACACACACACTCACACACCCTCAACATACTCACATACACAACTCACACATCCCACCATCACTCTATTCTGTCACCCCACTTGGCCTTTTTTCATATCATTGATCTCACGTGATATATTATGAATGTATTTGTTGATTGTTGTTGTTTTTATTTATTTTCTGCCTTAGTCCATTAGAATATAAGCTCCTTGAAAGCAGAGATTTTGAATATCCAGAATCCAGAATAGAGACCACCACATAGTAAGCTTTCAATGAGTAATTATTGAATTATGAATGAATGAATGAATGAAGCATAGTACAGACAAGTTGACTGAGGGCCACAGAGTTTAAGTAATTCTCCCAAGGTCATACAGCTGGTAAGTGGAAGAGATGGTATTCTAACCCAGGTCTGTTTGATTCTGCCTCTCAGAAACCATAACACATAGGTGAACCCTGATAAATCAAGTGCTGATCCATTGAATGCAAATGCTTGGAGACATCAAACAGCACACTCAAGGTCCTAAGTAGTCACCATAACTTCCTGAGAGGCTTCTCTACCAGAGACACTCTACCTAATAGACTGGGAAGCACAGCTGTCCCTAATCCTGCCCTTCTCTAACTCTTCTACACCAAAACGCGCGTCTGCGTCTGCACATGGAACTTCTCTGAAATGCCTGGAATTAAACAAAGCAGGCACAGCCCCTGCCCTTTGGAAGCTCAGCAATCTAGAACAAACACCGAGGCACACAGGGTTGGTCTTATGAGCTGGCAACCATATGGTCTGATTTTAGAGGCTAGGAAAGCTTAGTCCAAAAATATCTACCCCTCCCAAATGCCACAGTGCCTGGAATTCCATCATTAGAGGGATATTTCTGGGAGTTGAAGCACTATCTCGGATTCTGAGTCACTTGGCTTCAGTTACTTTTTTAAAGACAGTACAATGTTGTATTTAGATGTTTTTACCCATTTTTGTGAGTTCATTTATTTTAATAAATGAGTTGATCTCATTACATTATTATAATACGTTTGTCACAATTCTATCATCTTAAATAATTTCTTTTATTTATTGTTTCTTCTGTTTTCTGTGTAATCTGAATTTTAGTCCTAATAGTGGTTACCTCCCCGATTTTAAAGAAGATGCTTAATTTTCTATTATCAATTAATCAGAAATAAAATAGTATCTATTATCTCCCAAATACAAAAGGTGAGAAAATTAATGATCTTCTATTTCCTCCCATTTCCTTTCCACCTACGCCTTAATCCCTATCAACAGACACTTGTTATTATGTTGTTGAATTTTTTTTCTTCCTTATGGCTGTATTATTATCATTATTGTTATTACTTTTACATTTGGTAAAGTCTGTTTTTCTTTCATGGACTTCTTTTAAATGCAATAAAACTGTGGAAGAGGCTAAAGTTATCGGACATCAGTATCTCTGCATGAATTAAATACTCAAGTTACTTTTTTTTTTTTGAGACAGAGTCTCACTCTGTCGCCCAGGCTGGAGTGCAGTGGTGCCATCTCAGCTCACTGCAGCCTCTGCCTCCCTGCTGGGTTCAAGGGATCCCCCCACCTCAGCCTCCTGAGTAGCTGGGACTACAGGCGCGTGCCACCATGCCCTGCTAATTTTTTGTATTTTTTGGTAGAGATGGGTTTTCACATGTTGCCCAGGCTGTCAGATTACTTTCATTCATTGCAGTAGAGGCTCCTACAGGATGCAGGACAGTAAATAGGCTGGGGGTGGAGAAAACACAAAAAAGGAAATTGGATGACAGATGTGGAAATACATTGAAGGTGAATACCCACTTCTCTGTTTTGCCTTTTGTTGATCATAGAAACAAGGGGAAAACATAATGGAAAGTAAATAAACATTCGCAGAGGGCACTAAGATTTCTGATGCTCTCATGGTACGGAAGAGGAGCAGTAAGACACAGTTGTGTGGATAATCAAAGGTGAGGATGGTGGGTGGGTTGGCGTAAGAGGTGGGACGAGGGAGAGAAGTGCTGACCTTTCCAGGGAGTCCTCTGCATCACTGCTTCTCAACATCATACTTTGAGAGGACTCTTCCAGCTCCAAAGCCCTGTCCACATCACGTCCTGTCCCCACGGTCACTCTGGCCAGGCAGGCCTCTCATTGTGAAATGGGCCCTGCACACAAAAACAACAGCCTCGTGCTTGTGGCAGGCTGAATTCTTTCCAAAACTGCCCTGGGTTTCTTTATCTCAGCCCCTTGTGAGAACACAGGAAACTCTGCTTCCCCAATCCTGAAATATCTGCCTCAGGAAGGAAGGGATATTGTCTTTCCAGGGGCCTCTGTTTGGCTTGTGAGCCAGTTCGATAGCTTGCTTTGTAAATGCACTGCAAAAGCAAACCCACTCAGACCTTCCTTGGAAATGGCATATTTGAAAGATAATGTCCAAAACCATTTAAACAGTGGGGGAAAAAGTTAGGTCATAAAACCAGTACCGACTTTGTACACACTGGTCTAAACACAGTACTGGAGAGGTGTTTGGTTGTTTGGCTTGCTTTCGTTTGTTGATTTTTTTGTTTGTATTGGCTAAGAATTGTTCAAAAGAAAAATCATTCAGTTTTTTTCTTCAACATTCTTGTCCTACTGAGGGAATAATTTGTTAACTCACCTTTCACTGGATCCAAATGGAATTCATTTTTTAGGCTTTATAGAAAAAATACAAACCCTCCACTAGTTCAATATTTTATGATTAATTTTTATAAACAAGTAGGCAATATCAGGACATCTTCAGAGATTAATATAATTGAATCCGAGTGCTCTCATGCTGACTATTAAAGGTTTCAATTTAAAATGTTTGCAAGAGACCAGGGATGGGACAAACCTCCGGCATTGCCTCACAGTGCCAGTGTCCTGGGCTTCTAGAAGCAGCAATGGTATCTGTGATTGGCTGAGTTTTCTGGGCCATCACCGTGATTTCTAAGCCAGACTCTGGTGCTCATCATGCTCCCATAAGCCTCAGATGGCTTTTATTTCACAGCAGACAACAAACCCATCTTTCTGTCAAAGGCCGTAGGTTGAGGTCCGGAAATGAATTTTTAAACTATGTCTTGAGGCCACTAAATTCCAAGGCCATTTCTCTTTCTCTCTATTCCTAAGGACCCATCACCACAGACCCCAGGTGTTATTTGTACACCAAACACAGCCGTGCAACTAAAAAAATAAAAATAAAAATAAAGGTTAAGCGCTCTTCGCCTCCAACTTCTGAAAGAAACTCTTGGGCAGTGTTTCTCTGTTCTGAAATGTACTCTTCCCAGGAGCAGTCTCCGCGTTTTCCAGCGCCTTCCCTGCTTGCCCTGCTCCCTGGACTCTGCTCCTCCCGCTGCCCACCCAAGTGGCCCTGCCTCAAGTGTCCTCCAGCTCACACTGTGCTTCTCAAGCAGTGGCTCCCCGAAGATGTCTCCAATGAGGAGGGTGAACAAAAAGCGCCTTTCACAGGATCTCCCAGGCACTGCCAGAGCGAGGCAGGCTTTGAGGAGCCTGTCAAGGAGGGCAAAGGCCTCGCTTTGAAAACGCTTCTCTAGTGTGCTGGCTCGTGGGACTTGGCAGGCCCAGGGAATGGCGCCGCGGGGAAGAAAGCCCCTGGATAGGCCTCCCTGGCGGGCACCCCCTGCTCTTTTCATTCGGCCCCATGTGACGCCCGTGAGGGAGCTGGCAGGCCAGGGCCTGGTGAATGAATCCTGTTTGTCAGGGCCCCCGCCCTGACTGCAGCCCATACGTCAGGACACACGCTTCCCGACTGCTAAATGACGGCTGAGAAAAGGACAGCAGTTTTCGGTGTTTGTAGGACAGGCAGGAGTGGCCAGGCAAGGACTGAGATCAGTCACAGGGAGAAAATCCAAAAACTAAAAACTCCACCGACCACAGGAGACTTTTCTTCTCTGCTCTGGTCAGCAAGAAGGTCCCATGATTCAGCACAGAAAAGCACCCTCTGGCAGCCCGGTCCTGTTTAGTTCTGGGTTCGGTGCAATTTCTTTGTTGAAATTCAGTTTCTCCCTCTGTAAAATAGGTATAATGACACGAGCCCAGGGGAGCTGCTCAGTAAAGCTCTATCGTTTAATCAGCTGACAAATGGCAAATCCAAGTCCTAAATGCTTACTCAACCGGCCACCAGTAATGGGTGCATAACGAGAGTGAGAATTCAAGGGCAGCCACCTACCTCGCGCATCTGTTTATTTTTCCTGCCTTGGTCTAAAATGGTTCCAAGGCCCCAGACTCACAGCAGTCATGCCTCTTCCGTGGCGGCCAGAAGTGAAGAGGACAGTGTTATTCAAGGTCATCTGAAGAAGGCAAGGACCCACCTGCCACAAAGGGTTGTTGTGAAAATGCAAACGTCCAGGAGCACGGATTAAGGGGAAGACTCCCACACCGGAGAGCAGCCAAGGGCACCCCCTTGCCGAGAGCAAAAAAAACATGTGGTCACTTCTAGAAGGCAGAGTGACAAGTCAAAACCTCCCTGTGAGTTAGCAGAAAGCATTCCCTCCGGGTAGAGGAATTATAAATACCTTTCTGGGCAGGCAAGTTAGGAAAGGGGTGCCTGTCTGGGCAATCCAGTCAGGATGAGTGCCCCTTTCTCCCAGACTGGGGACGCAGTCTGGAGGGCAGCGCCCACTCCCCCTCCCTCCCTGGGCACCGTGGCACACCCTCCGGGGCCCTGCTTTAACCACTGTGTAGCCTGACAGGGAAACGTCAAGGTCAAACAGGAGGCCTCTCACAGGTGCAGGAAAGAACACCAAAGCATCTTCTTGAGAAATAAACAATGTTGCCTCTTTTAGCTCTAATTTTTTCTGTATGGCTTTGAAGTGGCAGTGTCTAGGAAACCCCCAATACCTTTCAAGGGGGGAGATCAAGGACTCCTTCGTGTTGCAGTGAAGTTACTGAAGCCATTCATCCATTCGGCCAACAGCCATCATCGCAGCTCTACAGCGTGTCCCCGGTAAGTCTGCTGTCAACACGCAGACACGGGGGGCGTCAGCACAGCCCTTGACCTGTGCAAGGTCACAATCCAGGATGGCCGCAAGACCAACAGTAGCACCCCCCCGCCCCCCCCACTGAATGAAGTCCAGAGGAGCAGAGAAAGTGCTGGCAGACACAGAGGATAGAGCAACTCACTTATTTTAGAAGAACCAAAGAAGGCTTCACAGAGGTGACTTCTGGGGGTGTTCTTAAGTGAGGGGTAGAATTTCTATGACCAGAGCAGCCAGGTGGAGGGAAAAGCAGAAGCATAGCTACAGAGTCAGAAGAGTCTGTGCTGTTGCCAAAGCACGGGGTGGGAGGCGCGGAGGCAGGAAGTCCCTGAACACATGAAGAGTCAGAACTCAGGGAGGCAGCGGAGAGAGGACCCACAACTCCACCTGGGCCTTAGGGCAGCTCTGACAATGTTGTAAGGCCAGACTGTAGGGACTAACAATATAGGCATCACTTGGAAGACTTGAATGACCCAGGGAAGACACAGAGGCTTGAGGGCCAAGCCAGAGGGGATGGAAACACAGAGACTTGGGTTTCCAGACTGGACCAGGTGCATGGTGAGGGCACAGTTTGGAAGACCAATGTTGAATGTGGTTGTGGAGAAGCCAAGTTGAGGCTCCTAACAATACAGTCCTGTAGAAATGCAAAACAGTTAACTAACCAATGATGAATAGCTAGTTTTAAAACTAAAAGGCAAAGAGATTGCAAGGGAACTAGGGCCCTGTACAAGGGCCCCTGCCGTGCTCTGGGGCTGTGGGAGTAATTGGGTCAGGGCAATAGTTCTCAGACTTTGGGGTGCATCAGAATCACAGGGCGGTGTGGGGCGAACACTGACAATCCAGGTACCTCGGCCGCACCCCCACTGATTTTGTGTCAGCACCTACAGAAGTAACACCGATTCCAGCTCCCCGGTTACAACATACTACAAATCAAGGAGTCCTTCAAACTTTTTAACTTCTTTCTCACTAATTAACTAGAAATACCCTCCCCTGTTTACCTTTTAGCTGAATAATCTCTTTAACTGATTAACTGAAGTTAATTCTCACTGGCCAGCAAAAAGTTCAGTGAAATTAGCCTCAGGAGAAACTAAGATGCCAAAGGCTATTTTGTGGGAGGTAAGAGAAGAGGGAGAAACAGAGACAAGAGACAGTAGGGGGGAATGGCTAAGAATGGTCCGTCTGGGCATTGTTGGTGAAACGGCTTAGCAGTTGTGGAGTCACTAGAGTCACACGTTGTATGTGAAGTCATCAAAGCAGACATCAGGGAGCCCTGGAGTTGGTCCCTCATCCCCAGGAAAGGAGGACACTGGCTTCCCGCCAGCCTCAGCAGGTCCACCCTCAGACTAGGCTCCCCAAAGCTCCTCCTCAGGCTGTCCTGCTGTGGACATTGACCCCACAATCTGCACAACCTGTGTAGAATCACTTCCAAGCTGACCAAGACTTGCTAAATTATCTCATGAAGGACAACAAAGGCACAACTGAAAAATGGAAGAGGGTGAACATAAAATAAACCCAAAACTCCTACTTATTTGTCCCTTCTCACATTGCTATAAAGAACAACCTGAGACTGGGTAATTTAGAAAGAAAAGAGGTTTAATTGACTCACAGGTCCACAGGCTGTTCAGGAGGCTTGGCTGGGGAGGCCTTAGGAAACTTACAATCCTGGTGAAAGGCAAAGGAGAAGCAGTCACGTCTTCACATGGCAGCAGGAGGGAGCGAGAGAAGGAGGGAGTGCTACATGCTTTTAAAATACCAGATCTCATGAGAACTCACTATCACAAGAACAGAAAGGAGGATATCTTCCACCATGATACTATCACCTCCCACCAGGCCCCTCCCCCAACAGTGGGAATTACAATTTCACATGATTTGAGTGGGGACACAGAGCCAAACCATGTCACCTACCTATCATCAAAAAGTATTGTCCCAACCCAAACAAGCTTGGAGTCAAGGGCCAGCTCCTACCAAACTTCAAATATTGGTGTATAATAATACGTGTCATTTAGGAACAATGACAAAAGATGAACACATGCATCTTAAAAGCTGACTAGCAAAAGGCCAGAGAAGGAAATGGGGAAGAAAAAGGATATATTTTCCTTTTATCAGAAACCTAGATTAGGCCTAAACTCAACTGGACCAACTATGATCACCCCCTCGCCTGCACAGGTGAAGCCACCAACCATCCTAGGTTGTCTGGGACTCTTCTAGTTTTAGCAGTAAAATTCCCACATGCTGGGCAACTTGGGACAGATGGTCACTGTGGGTCCAGGTCGTGGACTATGAGAATATGAGTTTGAGTTTGGAAGACTTCCAGCTGACTCCTGGACTGCCACTTACTAGATGTGGGCCCCTTAATTTCTCTGAGTTTCATTCAGTTCCTACACTCTAAAAATGAGGTTTCAAAGACTGTCTTCATAGGATTGTTTGCAAGGATTAAACCATAAGGGAACATAAAACACATAATCGGTAGCACACAGCAAGCTCTCAATCCATGTGAGATGGGAAACATTTATCTGCAACCGTAGCCAGCATAGTTGGGGCACGATTACCCAGAGACGATGGCGAGCATCAGGTGAGGCAGATGGAGATGTGGACAGTTGTTGCTTCCTTACAGAGCTGGTCCCTGCCATTTGCACATTCGGCCCAGCCCCGGGTCCTGGCAAGAAGCCTGGACATGGGTGCTCAAGAGCCACTGGCAGACGCACGTGCAATCAGGCAAGAAAGCCACACGCCCAGGCCACAACGGCCCTGCCACTCAGCACTGAGCAGCCAGGCAGATGGGAGAACCAAGCTGCAAGCCTTTCCTAGTCTCCCTATAATGAATGAATGACTGTCCTTGTGGGACCACTTCGCAGCAGAGCTAGCAAGAGCTGCAGCACAGATCCTGCCTACACACCTGTGCTCCCGAGCCCTGCAGAGCTTTGGTCTTCTCACTAGCGGAGTGAAGATGAGGGTGTGCTGACCACAGCAAGGTTGTGTGCGTGCCTCCATGGAGGTGCGCAGAGCAGAAATGCTGCCCCTCTCACTGCCACAGTGGTAAGGAGAGGAAATAAAACCCATGTCTTTTCAAAGACCGTGTGAGTGTCCTCCTCTTCTGGCTTTTCAGCAGCTGTTTGGCATATACGGGCGAATGACAGAGAGGAAGGGAGGGCAGAGACTTGTGTAGATGCCAGTGTGTTGCTCACTGCAGGCAGCACTGACTGAGCTCCTGCCGTGAGGCTGACACAGTCCCCACCCTCCTGGACATTAACCCTTTAGCATGGGGAGGTGACAGCAGACAAATCAATAAATAAGAGAGTGTTTGATGGTAATAAGTGTCCTGAACACAAAATCAAAACAGAAAAGTGATGAGTAATGGGGAGCAGGGGGACTTTCTCAGATGGGAGTCGGGGAGGACCACTGTAAGGGGTCATGTCCGAGCCAAGAGCACGCTGATGCCAATGAGGCAGCCATCCGAGAGGCAGGAGGCGTGTGCAGGAAGAGGGCACAGTGGTGCAAAGACCCAGGATGGGAGCAAGCGTGAGTCTGCCCAGAACAGGAGGAGCTGCGGGACCCAGAGCTCAGGGAGACGGTGGTGGCTTGAATGAGGGGAGTAGAGGGGAGTAGAGGTAGAGGGTTGACATGTGGCCCAATCTGAGGTATATTCTTTACTGCAAAGCCAACAGGACTTGCTGGTAGATTGAGTGTGCTTGGAGGAGTGGGAAACAGAAGAACCAAGGGCTACTCTTTAGATTTAGTGAGTAGATAAATGCTGTAACCGAGCAAAAGATGGAAGAAGACTGGTTTGGCCATGTCAAGTGTGAGATGCCAGCTGCATATCCTAGTGGAGGAGCCAGGCAGGCAGCTGGAGAGATGGGCTCGAAGGAGGGTCAGGTCTATAGACAGAAATAAGGGAGAGAATAGCTCCCGTCTGGAGTCGGAAGGGAGATGTCTTTCGCTATAGCGTGTGAATGTTGCTTTGCTTCCAAACACAGCATGCGGTCCACACCCCCTTGCAGCCTAAGTCCCTGCATGTTTAAACAGCCAGGCTGTGAACCAGCTCTACCTACAGGCTTCACATACAACATGTGGAAGAGCCTGGCCCAGTTCCTGCCCAACTCATGTTTATTCTCTCAGCAAACATGTGTCCAGGACTTATACCGTGCCAGGGGCTAGGCTAGATAACTTGTCCTGCAGAACAGAAAGCTTGCCCAGGGAGCTAGCTCATTTGGAAAGGAGATGGGAGGGTGGGCAGGGTGTGGCAGCAGGAAGTGGCTGGCATGGGGCCAGGCTGCCTAGGGGCCAGACTTGCTGAGCCATCACCTAGCTGAGGACCTGAACCAAGTCCATCTGCAGGCTGCGAAGCCCTCATCAGTGGGGAAAAATGACCCCTTAGAGTCCTTTCCAGTTCCAAAATGCTGCAATTATCTGGAAATTATCATCTAAGTAGACAAATCATTTAGGCAAAAAAAAAAGATTTAAAAATCCTTTTGCTTCAATTACACATTTTTTTTAACTTGAATTTTCATGGTAATTGCCTGCAGCCTGAGTAGTCTGTCCCCAGACAAAGCAGTCTTTGAGTTAAAATCTGCTTTGTATGTCAAAGCAAAGATACCCGCAGAGCAGACTCCACCTTCTTCTCTCTACACCTCCTCTGCGGGCTCCACCTCAGAGTGCACAGATGAGGAGGTGCACACGAAATCTCCTTTGTACTAAGTACAGTTATTATAAGGTGTGGCCCCCTAGACACTACCCTCTCTATTATTTTGACAGTATGACTTCCTGTAATATTACTATCTCCTGTCATCTCAGTAACAAAGGCTGATACCTGGGTTTTTTTTTTTTCTTTTCACCTCTCAACAATATACTTGACATTTAATGCATCATCAAAAAGTTTCTGAGGTTTTGGGGCTAAAGCTCTAAAAGTATTTCTTCCTGCTGCCGGGGCAGCAGCTCAGGTACCCAGAGCAGCCCCAAGACTTCTGAAGCAAGGCTGCTGCCCTGTTCTCGACTTCGCCAGAGGATCCCAAGGATCTCAAAGCCAGCCCAAACCACACCCCACCCTCAGTGGGCCCTCCCAAGGGCTGAGAAATGGGTCCCAGAGCAGAAAGCACAGAGGCCACTGCTTCCCATCCCAAGCTCTGTCGCTTAGTTCTGTGGGTCCTTGAGCAAGTCACTTAACCTTTCTGCTACCCAGATTGGTAGAATTACTGCATGGGGCAAAATGATCCCCAGGGAGTGGCCCAGCATCCATTCTCAGGTGTTTAAGAAGAGACTTGAACTGCCCTCGAGGCCAGTCAGGTGACCTGCAATGAAACCTGCAGTGAAATTGCCTATTTTTCCTAAACATTAGAAGAATATTAGCTTGGTTTCCCCAGACGGCTCCCTAGTGGCCCAGCACCATGGGAATGTGCTGGGCCTGCTCTGTGAAGATGGGATTTGCAACCAGCAAGGCAGAAAAGCGATCGTCATTTACCCAACTCTCTATTACTTCAGCAGCATTTACAGTGCCACACATGTGTGGTCAGGGCCAAAGCCAGGCTCGAAGATACAAGGACAAACACAGCAAAGCCCACGACCTCTGGGGACAGACTGTCCAGGGGTTGGAATGGCATGTGAGCACACAGCTGCCCGCAGGAAGGGCTGGGGAAGACCGGAGGGGGCACAGGAAGGGAGCCCCTAATTATTCCCAAAGATTAGAGAGGGAGAGGCAGAGCAGGCTTCCCAAAGGAGCTAACACTTGACCCAACTCACTGTTTTCACAGTGGTTGGGCAGCTGGACATTCCAGGCAGAGGTGGTAGGAAACTCCATGGCCCAGGCCCAGAGAGAAGGGCTGGCTGGGTAACACACACGGACCCATCAGGCTGGACCACGATGCACATAGGGCAGTGCTGGAAACCAGGCCCGAGGCTGCAGCATCTGCTGAGGAGCGTGGCTGTTTCTCATTTTGGGTTTTTATCCATGGAGTGCAGTACAGGCTGTATAGCTAAGGGTCAGAGGCATTGATTTGGGAGGTCAGCCACACTCATATGGAATCCCTGCTTGTACTAATGGTGCAATCTTGGGAGAAATATTGAACCTTTCTAAACCTCCATCCTCTCATCTGTAAAATGGGCATAATAATACCCACCTCATAGATCGTGAGGGTTATGTAAAATAACAAATGTCATGTGCTGGCATTCAATTACAGCAGCCAGTTAAAACACAGAGGAGAGGGCTCAACTGGTGCTTTTAGAATTATCCCTCTAGCACTGCTTGGCAGATGGGCTGGGAGAAAGACAGGTGGCTGGGATGCACCCAAATGCATGAACGCACATGCAAACTTCTTTTTTAAAATTTATCTATTTATTTATTTATTTATTCATCCATTCATTCATTCATTTATTTGAGACAGGGTCTCCCTCTGTCACCCAGGCTGGAGTGCAGTGACGCCATCATAGCTCACTGCAGCCTCGACTCCTGCGCTAAAGTGATCCTCCCACCTCAGCCTCCCAAGTAGCTGGGACTACAGGTGCCCACCACCACACCCAGCTAATTTATTTTTTATCATTTTTTGTAGAGACAAGGTCGGGCTGTGTTGCTAAGCTGGTCTCAAACTCCTGGCCTCGAATGATCCTCCACTCCCTCCAGCTAATGACCTCATGCCAGCTCAAACCTGAGGTAACTGACCAGGAAGAGGATTTGAAGGTGAAAGGGGGGGAGGGGGGGGGGGGGGGGGGGGGGGGAGGGGGGGGGGGAGGGGGGGGGGGGGGGGGGGGGGGGGGGGAAACAGGGGGGAGGGGGAGGGATTGGCGCTGAGCATGTTTTTTTTTTTTTTTTTTTTTTTTTTTTTTTTAAGGGGAGATTGCAGTAGAAGCATGCCCACCACCCCCTGGCTCTCCCACATTCAAGAGAATTGAACCAAATTGCTTCCTGCTGCCCTGTAACCCAGGCAGGGTCCACCTTCTCACAGCGCACTAAAGTTAACAATAATACTCATGATAGATAACATAGCTCTGTTTGAAGTGCTTTGACAGTCTTAACTCATTTGATCCTCCTGGCAAGACTGATATCATTATTCTCCCATTTTGTGGATAAAAAACAAGACACCCAGCCATGAAGGAATGTACCCAAGATCACCTAGCTAGTTAATGGATACATGGGTTGTGAGCTCCAGCAGTTCTGGACAGGAGCCTTGCAAGTCAAGGACTAGAGATTTATTTCTTTTTATTTCTTTTTTGAGATGGAGTCTGGCTCTGTCGCCGGGGCTGGAGTGCAGTGGCGCGTTCATGGCTCACTGCAAGCTCCGCCTCTCGGGTTCACGCCATTCTCCTGTCTCAGCCTCCCGAGTAGCTGGGACCACAGGCACGCACCACCACGCCTGGCTAATTTTTGTATTTTTAGTAGAGATGGGGTTTCACCATGTTGGGCAGGCTGCTCTCGAACTCCTGACCTCAGGTGATCCACCCGCCTCGGCCTCCCAAAGTGCTGGAATTACAGGCGTGAGCCACCGTGAGTGGCCCACAAGGACTAGAGATTTCTCTGCTAACACAGAGGAGGGGCCCAGCACACAAGTGGCCCTGAGCGCCTCAAGGGGAAGGCAAATTGCCACATAGGGCTCTTGGGGCCAGGATGTGTCAGAAGAAAGGTGCCTCTCACTGCACCAGGGGTCACAAAAACACCTACTGTCTTGTCTCACCTCCCTCCAAGGAGGACAGTCTGGCCACTGTGGGACTGAACACCACCGGCTCCCAGACAGAGGGCATAGCAGCTTAGAAGACGCAACGCTGTGGTCAAATGCAGAGACCACCTCGAGAGCTGTGTTCATGGAAGCGAGAGAAGATGGGGCTGTCCTAGAATATTGGGGATCCCAAACTGAACCAGCCGCCTCTCTGCTCGCCACAATCCACCCCTGAGAGAGGCACAGGGGCCCTGTAGGGGGTCGATGCTGGGGGTGGGCGATGGAGCTCCTTCAAAAGCTGCCTCTTCTTCCCCTCCCCGATCGTGGAACCGTGTCTTCCTCCTCCATCTCTTTTCTTAGCCTGTGCCTGTTCTTCCTTTACAACCCACTGTCCATATGAGCCCCATCTGGACCACGCCAGTCCAGAGGTTCAAAAATTCTGTGCAGAAATAAGGAGGGCACGCGGACAGCAGTTCTGGAGGATGTCTGATAATCCAAGGTCATTTGATAAGTTTGTAGGTGAGAAAGATAACTGTTCAAATCCAGGAAAGATTTCTGTTGGAAAGTAGGGAGTTTGAAGTGAAAAGACCAAAATGAATTCATCCTAGATGTGGGGAAAGGGATGGTAGCATCTGTGCCAGACACTTCAAGTCTACAAATTCCTTTATCGCCACCATTTTACAGATGAGGAGGGAGGCTAGGAGCGGAACAGCCAGCATGAGAACCGGGAGCTGTCTGATTCCAAAGCCCACGTCTCGCCTCCCTGCCACCCAGCCATAAGGAAGGATTTTTTCCCAACCCTTAATCTCTCTCTGCCCAATAATAAAGGCAGCTGCATCAGTATCTCTGCTTTCTGATCCATGCAGATGGGAAATCATCTAGAAAGCACATGCCTGGCACAGACGCACTACGAACAGTCCTCATCCCCATGCTCTCTCTCCCTCCCCTTCTCCACCACCTCATGGGGCATCTGACCAGGAGCAACCTTCATCCCAAACCTTGCCTCCTTCGGAGGGGTGAAGGACCAAGGAAGAGGAGCTTCCTTGCCTTGGTGTGGACTGGAAAAGGAACAGCAATCTTTCCCCTTTGTTTCCACCCACCAGAGCCTCTGGAAAATCCCATTTCTTCTGATAATGGTAGACAGAAGTTGTCCCTGCCTAAGAAGCTCTTAGGATACTGGTTGTAGCAGCAAGGTGTGGCAACACGCACAGACCCCGGCAGGAAGCCAGACACACCACGTTGAAAACCTAACTCTGTCTAGGAGACAACTTCTTCCAGGTCCCCTGGGGAGTCATTAAATTTCTGTGTCTTCATTTCCTCCAAGATAGAAAGGGGTAATAATCTGACCTACCTCACTAGAGTGTTGTAAGTCGGAATAACTAATTAACGCTAGTGCAGCACTTTTGAAAGTAAAAAGCACTTTGCAATAATTAACGTGGTTTCTGCTTTCATCTCCTGCAGCCTCATAAATAGAGAGCTAGGTCCCAGATAGCTACAGATGGCAAGAAGCATGCCAGGCAGCCGGCTTTCCCGAGGAGCTACAAGGGCGGCTCTGTCAGGGCCATCAAAGTTGTCTCGGGCCTCCCGGCCACTGGAGACTGTTCCAAGCTGACAATTCCAAATCCATTTGCATCCACTTAGCTTTCCAGAGACCGAGGCATTTTTCAGTCACAGCAAACAACACATGAATGTGAAGCTCCAAGCAGGGAGCACAGGGCAAAAAGGATTGCAAAGTCTCTGGGGCTGCTGCTGACTTGTCTTGAAAAATCAAAATGAACTTTTTTCTTCAAAGACTTTGCTTTTATTCATCATCATTATAAAAACAGTCAAGTCCTTGAGGTCTGCAGCTGCAGAGAATGCATACAAAATGGGCTCTCTGAGAAAAAAAAAAAAAAAAAAGCATATAATAATGATGCTCTAACACTCTTGTGAGCAAAGGGCCACAGGAGAGCCTGGGTTTGGAGTCCAGCCTTCACCTCCACTGGGCACATTTTGCCCATTGGGATGTGTATGCCCCAAAAAAGGCATCGTCTTTATGAGGGTGTTCATAGCTGGGGAGACACCTTCCAGAAGGTAGAAGCATCTTTAGTTATGCAAACTGCTACACCCCGGAAGATAGTATCCCCTCTGCCAGCTGTCACCAGTACCCCAAAATGTAACACAGCTTTTATCAGTGTATCACAGAGACCGTGTTACAGGGACCTGGGGGTTGTGAACCTTGTTGATTGGTGGAGTGCTTCAGGTCCACATCATAAAAACGCTTCTGTGGGCTGGGTTGAGAAGCATGAGGCGTAATAGCTTTTCTTTGGAAAGTGTATTGATTTCCAAGCGGCTGCCTTAGGATCTGGAATGTCCGCCACTCATAAGAGAAGGAACTGCCCTGAATTATGAGACACATGTTCCCTCCATTATTTCAGAGGGGAGGAATGCAGTTATCTTGAATTTCCTTGGATAGGTGGTGTTCCTTTCCTCCTTCTCTCCCTTCTTCCTCCTTCCCCTCCTACAGGCCATTCTGTCAGCTAATACACCATTGGTGGCTAACATGGACTTCTCAGAAGAAAGTTAGGGAGAAGCTTTACCAGAAAGTGGGGAGTTGGTGGGAGTTGGGTAGGGGTATGACTGGCTCTGTGGTACTGAAAAACACTTTTCCAGACTCCAAAATATGTTTGCAGGGAGGCAAGAAGGAACAAGAGCAAGATGGGGCCTCCAGACAACCTAGCATAAGTCCTCGACACCAAGAGCATAAGAAGGAGAAGCAAGGAGAGAGAAGATCTAGAAGCAAGGGAACTTCCAGAGCCCCTTCTGATCAAGAAATTGATACAGCAGCCCCTGGGGGTCCAGACTGTCACTGAGACAGAAGCCTGTGAAAAGGACAGTGCTTAGTCCAGCAGTGGACTAGGCAAGTGGACAATGAGATGACCTAATCATGAGTTTTGGATGGGCTCAAGTGAGAAAGGAAGGTAGAGTAGAAATGATTTGTTTTGTGTTCGAGATGAAAAGGCCACCCTCCCTTCTGCAGGGGAATGAATTCTTATGTAGCTCAGATGTGTGCCTCCTCCAAACCTCCTGTTGAAACATGACCTGCAGTGTTGGGGATGGGTCTGGTGGGAGGTGTTAGGATCGTAGGGGCGGATCCTTCGTGAGTGGCTTGGTGCCGTCCTCACAGGATTGAGTGAGTTCTCGCTATGAGTTCATGTGAGATCTAGCTGGGTAAAGGAGACTGCCGCCTCCTCCCTCCCTTGCTCTTGCTCTTGCTCTTGCTCTTGCCATGTCATGGGCCTGCTCCCCCTTCACCGTCTGCCATGGGCAGAAGCTTCCTGAGGCCCCCACCAGAAGCAGATGCCAGTACCAGGCTTTATGTACAGCCTGCAGAACCATGAGCCAAATAAATCTGTTTTCTTTATAAATTACCCAGTCTCGGGTATTCCTTTATAGCAACACAAACGGACCAACACAGATTCCCTTCCCTGAGAGCCAAGTGGTGCCACTGGAGAGCCCCTCCCAGATGCTGGTCCCCAGGGAGGGCTCCCGGGTGAGCCTGTGGGGGCAGGTGGCAGTCCGGGACCTCTCAAGGCAGTGGTCCCAGCCACGTTCTTGAACTTCCTATAGGGTCCCCTTGTGGAGCTTCCCTCTGAGCATGGTGAAGGCCAGAAGAGAAAAAGAGGCAGCAGAAACCCTTGCCTTTCACTCTGATGAGTGTTGTGTGGGGCTGATGCTGGAAACCGCTTCACAATCTCAACAGCATGGGTGCCGGCCAACTCCGAGCGATGTGACAATAGGCCAGCCTGTCCCAGGGCACATCGGCTGAATATCACCTCTCCACAGAGCGTCAGCCAAGTTTCCTTCTTTTAAAGAACATTTTGGCTGGGCCCAGTGGCTCACGCCTGTAATCCCAACACTTTGGGAGGCCGAGGCAGGCGGATCCCCTAAGATCAGGAGTTTGAGACCAGCCTGGCCAACATGGTGAAACCCTGCTTCTACTAAAAATACAAAAATTAGCCAGGCATGGTGGCAGCGCCTGTAATCCCAGAGGCTGAGGCACGAGAATTGCTTGAACCCGGGAGGCGGAGGTTGCAGTGAGCCGAGATTGTGCCGCTGCACTCCAGCCTGGGCAACAGAGCGACAGACTCCATCTCGAAAATAAGTAAATAAATAAAAATGAATATTTTAAGATGAAATGACGAAACACACAAGCGGAGGATGTATGATGCTTGTTCTGTATGGCTTTGCATGAGATCATTATCACCATCTTGTGCAGGGCAGCTTCTTGGGTGTGCAACCTCCCTAGGACTTTACATTTAAAAGGACCCCACACTTGGTTTAATGCTCTACTGTTGCTGTCTTAATAATCATGCTGGAAAAAAGTGCCCCACGTTTTCATTTTGTACTGGAGCCGGCAAACTATGTAGCTGGTCCTAGACTGGTGAGGTAAGAAATACAGGTATCACCAACTTCCCCATTTCCAATGAGGAGACTGAGGGATAAGGTGGTAAAATGGATTCCCTAAAGACACCCACTAGTAAGCAGCTAACTGCAGCCCCAGGTCTCCCTAGCGCAGTATCTAGTCTGATCCATGAATGTAATGAGCACGTTTCTGAGCACCTGCCCAGCTCAGGACAGTGACTCCATCCCTGCCCCATGCCTTCTATCATGGGCCCCTTACACTGCTTATACCACTTGAGACTCCCCAGGCTCGAACTGATGCCTACGCCGGGCCAAGATGGGCCAGTAAGATGGTCTCTCCAGGGAATCTAAAACTTGCACCTAGAGGGACAAATGACAGAAGGGGTAGAAGGGGCATTCAGAGCCATCGTGAGAACAGAGGAATGGCAGTTTCAGGCACATGAAAATCACATGAAGCCATCTGCATCTCCCACTCTCCCTTCCACATCCTAAATTCATGGCTCCCAAGGAGACACAGTCTAGAGGAAGGCTGGGGTCTCCCATACGGCCAAGTGATAATAATCCAGGAACCTAAAGAAAACCGCTTCACGTGTCCTCACCTATGGTCAAAAATCTGCCAGACCTGCTAGAAGAGAAAGTTACAGGAGCATGGAGAGTAGTGGCTGGCAACATCTACCGCTTCATATTTACAAACATAGGTAGCATTTCCTATGTGTTAGATACCCTTCTATATGTTTTACATCTATCAGTTCATTTAATTCCAACAACACTATGAGATAAGTATTATTATCATCGACCCCAGTTTATAGGTAAAGAAACCAAGGCACAGAGAGGTTAGGTAACTTGCCTGAAGAAGTCACACAGCTTGTATGAAATAGGGCCAGGATTTAAACCCAGACAGTCTGGCTCCAGAGCCTAGGTTTTTAACCCTTTCACAAGCTGCCTCTCAAAAGTATTATTCTGGCCAGTCCGAAATAAGCAACGTGCAATTCCCATTTTTAAGTTTCATTTTACCTTTTCAAAATGCAGTGTCTCAGAAGTCTTGACTATTTGAAATCAATAAGGCCTTTGAGCAGTCAAAAGGGATGTTACAAAGACGATACACAAAAGCATGAATATTCAGTCCCTCCGATTCCCACTCAATGCCTATTTACTCAATCTCTCTCTGTCTCCCTCCTTCTGTCTCTCCCTCCCTTCCTCTCTCTCTCACTTACACACACACACAGAGAGAGAGAGAGTTTTGTTATCCACTTTCAAGCTCACAGTAAGTGAGAAGGAAATGATAGTTCACTGCATGCAAGCATGCTGACAGTATTAAGAAAACATTACTATGAGCCTGGCAGTAAAAGAGGAGACAGAAAAACCCTAAAATCAGTTCTAAAATTTACAAAGCACGACAGCAGGGCTTCATGGAATAATGTTCAAACAGCCCTAAACACCTTCATCCTCTATCCCAACTTTTTATTATACAAATAGCCTTCTCTTGGTGGTTAAGCCATTTCCAGCAAGGTTATCAATGATTTGCAGATGAAGAAATCTTGATTCAATGAGCAACTGAGAATATTTGCTACATTCAGTAGATGACATTTAAAAAGGCAGAGGAATATGTGCTACATTTTTTTAAGATTTACATCTAAAATGGTTACTTTAGAAAAAAAGTTTGAGAGCTTAAGTGGGTAGATAGATATTTTTATTTCTTTGTTGGCTGGTTGATTGGTTAGTCAAGGGGGAGGTGCTTGTTATTTTGGGTTTGTACTATATGTTGGTTTTCTAAAAAAACACAGCTGCCCTTTAAAAGAGTCATGTGCTGTCTAGTTCACCACAGTCCCCACCCTTCCTTCTTCATATTGAATTTTTAAGATAATGGTACGTTCACATGCAATTGTACCATATAATTCAGAGAGATCCCATGTTCTTTTTACCCAGTCTCCCCCTAATTGTGACATCTTGCAGAACTCTAATACAAGATCACAACCAGGATATTGACAAGGACAGTCAAGACACGGACAGTTCAGTCACCAGCAGGATCCCGCAGGATAGGCACACCCATCCTTATCCTGCTCCTCCTCAGCCCCAGGCAAAGGCAAACACTAATCTCTTCTCCAATTCTATAATTTGGTCAAATGGAGAATGTTATAGAAATGAAATCATGCAGTATGTGGCCTTTGGGATTGGTTTTTTCACTCATCGTAATTCCCAGTAGATTGATCCATCTTGTCGCGGGTATCAATAGTGCGTTGCTTTTACTGGCCAGTAATAGTCCATGGTGGTTTGTTTACCCAGCCACCCACTGGAGGACACAGGCACCATTCTTTTTTACTTTTTTCCCAGACAGTTTCCTTATTTATCTGACCTGCCTTGCCCCGTGGACATTTGAACTTCCAATCGCCAGGGTGGTGTCTCACCTAGGATGGGAAAACTATCCAAATCCAAAAGATATCCACAATGACTCGCTTCCTCTCAGGGTAGAGCTTTCAGTCTCTCCTCTCTGCGGATTATTCATGGCCACAATTTTAATCCCAGGGAGGACAGCTTCCCCAATATATAACCAGCTCTGGCCCCTTAGTATTAGCTGGTGTGTACTCAGGAAATGCAAAACTGGAACCAATATAAACAAGACAATAGATAGCACCAAAAGCCAC
This sequence comes from Nomascus leucogenys, assembly GCF_006542625.1. Lineage (NCBI taxonomy): Eukaryota > Metazoa > Chordata > Mammalia > Primates > Hylobatidae > Nomascus > Nomascus leucogenys. The sequence continues at coordinate 66,795,319 of NC_044385.1, forward strand.
CCGAACATAAATATGGAAATTCCTTAGGGGGCACCTCTGCTTTGTGTTCTGCCTTCTGGTAGCTCCTTTTGTGAGCATAGATAAGCAGGGTCAAGTCCATTGAGAACTCTCTGTGCCTTATCTTTTACCCATCCTAGATCTCACTGATCCCAGGGAGACTTCAGAATCCTCCTGGGTTACATACTTCATTCTGTCTCGGTGAATTCCTGTTTTTCATCTGGCTAACTTCTGGGACATATCATCTTTGTTTTTTAAATATCTCACTCTTGGTATGAGATAAATTCTACTGGCCCTAAAGCACTTGAAGTGTCTTATATAACATATTTCATTCAGTAAATATCTTCTGAGCACCTATCCTGTGCCATGACTGTACTTAACGATGACATAAATTAAAATTCTTTAACTCACAAAATAAATTCTCTAACTCAGCCACTAACAGAGTCGTAAATTAGGGTTCTCCAGAAAATGGCCAACATGCTGGGTCCCCCACTGCCAGCATCTCATCTGTAGTGGATGACTCAAAACATTCTCAACTGAGCTGACATGCTAGGATCTATTTCAGGAATTGGATATGTGTGGATTGGATCAGTCTGCTCAGCTAGGTCCTGGCAGCAATAACCTCCTCATTCCACCACAATACATTTTCCAATCATTCTTCACCTGGATTACTGGCAATGCTGCCTGAACGACTCCTCCTATCAACGTTGCTCACTGGTCATTCCTTTGACACTGAAGATCGTACTACGCACCAAGCACTGGGAATTACAGCAAGAGCACCATTTTGTTTGGCCCCATGATGTTTGGGAAAATAAGTATGACTGCAAGGTAAGTATGACTATTATTCCTGTTTTACAGAAGCACCTGAGGGGCAGAAAGGTGATAGGACCTCAAAATCCCAGAGTTGATCAATTGGAGCAGGAAGTCGAACTCAGGTCTGCCTAACGTCAGAGCCCATTCTCTGGGGACTTGGCCAGACCACTTTTCCAGCCCCAAAGTCCCAGAAAAGACCTTCGCCCACCTGCCTGATAAGACAAATGCTTATCACCGATCTTCCTAGAAAAGAAGAACCCAGTTTGGTCCTCCTCTCAGAGGGTTCACGTAATTTCACTCCTCTAACACTGCAAATCAAGCTCTCAGGAAGCTGACTTCAGATACAGACTTGGGTCCAGGACAGTTCCTAAGGAGTGATGTGTGGATCACAACCAGTGGGGGAGTAAAGAAATGACAGGGTGCAGGGGGATGTTGAACTTCAGTGCAGTCAGAGTTCAAGCCTCGGCGTACCCAAGGGGAACACTGAAAGTGGCCCAAGTTAAGTCAAGGAGACCGTCCCTTTGTACCCCACACCAACCAGGCACTGGGTGCAGACTGCGCCAGGAAGCAGATCTGACCTTGGCCCACGCGAATCCCAGAGAGGGATTCAGCTGAGAGCTGTCTGCCGCCCCGCAGCTGGGGAATTGGGCAGTGCACTCCGGCATCCGTTAGGCTTAACTCTAGTTTTCTTTCTGTAGCTCTCCTGTCTTATAAAACCTCTAAATTGGGTCCAAGGAGAAGTCAAGTCAATTTTGTACATTTTTCCTACATTCTTCTTCTAAAGATCCCAGTATTCATTTTTCAATTCATTCTTTCCTCTTTCTCAATAAAGATAACAAGCTTTCTCTCCACTGCCTCTACTTACCTGAGAAAAAATCAGGGAAATTGTTTCCCTGGATCTTCAGAGCTGTGACCTCTGGAAAGGTGCCCTGGGGGTGAGTTCTGCTGCTAGAGCCTGAGGTGAGCCTCTTCCTGTCTGCTCCAGCTGCCCTCTTCCTGGTGCCTCTGCCTTCTCTCTCCATCCCCCTCTCCTTTCCAACCCTTTGTTCCTGCCCATGCCCTTCTTGCCCTTCACCCGGACCATGGCCACAGCATCCCACCATCCCCAGTCTTGCCCCCACAAATCCACCCTGCGCCCCTCCTGCTGCCCTAGAGATTTTTCTAGATGCAAACCTCCCATGTGCCTGGTTCACCCATTGTTTCCACGATGAGAGTCAAATTCTTTACCCTCACATTCAAGACTCTCTTGATCTGGCCCTGCTGACCTCTTCAGCTTCTGTTCTTTTTTTTTTTTTTTTAAATTCTAGGATACATGTGCAGAACGTGTAGGTTTGTTACGTAAGTATGCATGTGCCATGGTAGTTTGCCTCACCCATCAACCCATCATCTACATTAGGTATTTCTCCTAATGCTATTCCTCCCCTAGCCTGGCTTCTTTTCTTGATAGCCCCTCCCCGCAATTATACACATATGCACACGCACACATGCACACATGCATGCACACACGCACAGACCTGTGCACACATGCACGTACCACATGCACACATCATTCTGAGATCATTCACCACATTACTCCTACCTCCATGCCATTCCCCACAAAGTTCCTTCCATCTGACGTGGCTTATCTTTCCTACACCAGGTTAACTCCTTCAAGATCCAATTAAGGTGTTTTCTCCTTCAGGAAGACTTGCTTGCCAACAGAAGCTGGGCTACAGCACCTTCCTGCCCGCAGCCTGGTTTCCACAGCACTCAGACTTGCCTCTACCACACCCCTTATTATTCGGAAGTGTCTGCCATCACTGCCCTGCCACGCCCCTGCAGGCAGGAGAGCATCTTGTCTTTTTCTGTGTCCCTCATGCCTGGCACAGTATAGGAACTCAAGCTTGTTGACCTGAACAGACCCAACTGCCTCTTCGGCATCCACACCAGCTATTTTCTGCATGTCCTCAACTCTCTACCTCCTTCCCCTTCAGAATTCTGGCTTGCCCCAAATGTGCCCATTTTCTCTACTTTGCAAGGTGAGTATTCAGCACAGTTGTGCTGCACATTAAGTAAAACTGCTGTTAGGAAAAGTCTATATTGTTAAAAAAAAAAAAAAAAGTAAGGGTGATTGTTTCTCTTTATAAAAGGCTGCTAGCCTCGGTGTCTTTTACGAGGAAACTCCAAGCAGTCACAAAGAGTACATGCCTGCAAATGCCAATCTTCAAACTGAATGTGATTACCTCGGGATGCCTGTATTGTCTTCTTTATATTTTTATATATTATTTAAATTTTATATAATGAAAATGTCTCACACATTCAAAAAAATAAAAAATAAAACAGAAATCTGTTTTCACTGTGGGATAAACATGGAAAAATAATAGGCTTCCTGGTGACTTTTTTTTAAATCTCCAAATAGATTAAAAAAAAAAAAAAAGGAGGGCCGGGTGTGGTGGCTCACACCTGTAATCTCGGCACTTTGGGAGGCTGAGGTGGGTGGATCACCTGAGGTCGGAGTTCGAGACCAGCCTGACCAACATAGTGAAACTCCATCTCTACTAAGGATACAAAATTAGTCAGGTGTGGTGGCACATGCCTGTAATCCCAGCTACTTAGGAGGCTGAGGCAGGAGAATCGCTTGAACCTGGGAGGCAGAGGCTGCAGTGAGCCAAGATCACACCAGTGCACTCCAGCCAGGGCAACAAGAGTGAAACTCCATCTAAAAAAAAAAAAAAAAATCCCAAATCCCTTAATCTCTAGGCTCACTAGCAGGAACAAATTGCACATTCGTAGGACTCTATGCCCAAATGCATTTTAAATCATTCAGTTCGAAAACTGTTTCTTTCACTATAACTCTCCAAGAGCCAATGTTTTAGAAACAATGTTAGCCATCCAGGCAGTATTGTGACACTGAAGATGTAGACAAGCAGCAAACTCACAGTCAAGGAGCCTCACATCCCAATCCACACAGTAAAGTAACTCTCAGCAAGTCAATGGCACTCGTTGAACCTCCACTGCTTTGACCATAATGAGATCATCTCTGCACCCCCCACAGCTTTCCAGGAAAAGGGGAAAAAATAAGACAACATATGTACACTTGCTTTAAAAAGTAAAAGACTAGGCCGGGCACGGTGGTTCAAGCCTGTAATCCCAGCACTTTGGGAGGCCGAGGCGGGCGGATCACGAGGCCAGGAGATCGAGACCATCCTGGCTAACATGGTGAAACCCCATCTCTACTAAAAATACAAAAAATTAGCCGGGCGTGGTGGCGGGCGCCTGTAGTCCCAGCTACTCGGGAGACTGAGGCAGGGGATGAGATGAGATTGGGCCACTGTACTCCAGCCTGGGTGACAGAGCGAGACTCCGTCTCAAAAAACAAACAAACAAAAAAAAGTAAAAGACTAAAGTCACCATGATAACAAGCAGCAGAGGGGTTAGCATTACTAATAATGTGCCAGTAGCAGCCATTCCCCTATCCCTTGCGGTCCCTGCCCTGTCCCTGTGAGTACAGCCATCCCTGTGTGGATTCTCCCTTCCCTGCAGGCTGCCCTCCAAATGCTGTCCTCCATCCTCATCAGGCAGGACTGATTCCCAAGCTTCGGTGCTTTGTGCCCATCCCGCCTTCAGTTATCAATCCCAGACGGCACTGACTTTTTACACTAACAGGCAAAAATCACCAGCTGAACAGGAGCCTAAAACTACATACTCTTTCCTAAACATACATGTTTTTGTTTGTACTTTTTCATATTATTTTTTAGGGAGGGGTATCTCAAAAATTATTTTAAAGAAGCATTTGATTGCCCAATCTGGAGAATTATTTTCTTAACAAGTTTTAGGACATAAAGAGCCACATCATCTATTGGCTTACATCTTCCAATAGAGAGACTAAAAATCACTTTCACCTTTATTAAATCCCATTACATCCCTGCCAGGTGGGAGGCAAATTGTCTCAAATCCATGAGTCTTCTGCACCATGGATGATATGGTTTGGCTGTGTCCTCACCCAAATCTCATCTTGAATTGTAGTTCCCGTAATCCCCATGTGTCGTGGGAGGGACCCAGTGGGAAGTAATTGAATCATGGAGGCAATTACCTCCATGCTGTTCTCATGGTAGTGAGTGAGTTCTCACAAGATCTGATGTTTTTATAAAAGACTTTTCCCCCTTTGCTTGGCACTTCTCCTTGCTGCTGCCATGTGAAGAAGGACGTATTTGCTTTCCCTTCCATCATAATTGTAAGTTTCCTGAGGCCTCGCCAGCCCTGCAGAACTGTGAGTCAATTAAATATCTCTTTGTAAATTACTCAGTCTTGGGTATGTCTTTACTAGCAGCGTGAGAACAGACTAATACAATGGATCATCAAGTATCTTGGATTTAATCCCACAGCCTGTGAGTGAGGGTGGTCAGGCCAGAACTAGAAGCTCCATGCCAGACCTGCTTGGTCCACTGGACCAGGCATCCACTTTTTTTCAGTAGCTGAGAAGATGGCAGGGAACATATCTGTTAACAACAAAGTGAACACCGTCTTTAAGATACTCCCCAGGGCATTTATCCTAAAGAAAGGAAATTGATATACTGAAGAGATACCTACACCCCCATGTTTATTGCAGCACTATTCACAATAGCCAAGATTTGGAAGCAACCTAAGTGTCCACCAACAGATGAGTGGATAAAGAAAACGGGGTATATATACACAATGGAATAGTATTCAGTCATAAAAAAAGAATGAAATCTTTTCATTGGCAGCAATGTGAATAAGCCTGGGGGACATAATTTTAAGTAAAATAAGTTAGGCACAGAATAATAAATTCCACATTAAAAAAAAAAAGATTGAGCTTAGAGAAGCAGAGAGTAGAGTTGTGGAGATTAGGGTGGGAATGGTAGTGGGGAAGGGAGGATAGGGAGAGGTTGGCTAATGGACACAAAGTTACAGCCAGATGGGAGGAATAAATTTTAGCGTTCTGTAGCACTGGGTAGGGTGAATACGGTTAACAATAATTTAGTGTTATTTTCAAAAGCTAGAAGAAAGGATTTTGAATGTTCACAACACAAAGAAATGATAAATGTTTGAGGTGATGGAAACACTAACTATTCTGATTTGAGTATTGCACGCCATTTGTTGAAATATCACCTGTACCCCAGAAATATGTACAATTATTATGTGTCAACTAAAAATAAAATGAAAAGAAAAAATATATTCCCCCAGGACCTGGCAGCAAATATCCCATTGAAAGAAAACCGGATTCCCAATTTTGCTTTTATAAAAATCTCTGATATTCATCTTCTCAAACAATAATAGCATCTTTGTCTAGGGAAAAAACATCTGGTTTATTTATATGGTTTGACTTATATCTGGTAAGGAGAGGAGTAGCGGGTAGTCAGTGCTCATGAGTATCATGGAATCAGTACAGTGGAGCAATTAAGAGCTTAGACTTTAGAGTCTGAAAGACTAAGTTCCCTTTCCCAGTTCAGCCACTCATGCACCGTGTGGACACAGACTAGTTACTTATCCTCTTATTGCCAACACCTGACTCAGAGGGTTGGCAATGAAATGACTTCATGAAAGCCAAGTACAGGATAAAGAACCTCGTGCATAGTGAGCATATAAAACATCATCATCATCATCATCAGCCATCAACAATAGCAAACTTCCAATCACCTGCTACATTCAAAGACGGGCCCAAGGCACTGAGAGATGTTCACAGTTCTTTTTAGGAAGAATGTTTGAGAGATTTGAGAGGTATTTGTCAAGTATAACAATGGATTTAAAGATATTCAGGAAAAACTATCAGTATAATCACTTTTCTAAACTACAAGCAAATTGCATAACATAAGCATTATCTTTTAACTATACAAATAATGCAAACTAACTAGTTTAGAAAGCAAGGAGGCTCAAGGAAGCATCCATTTGCCTGGACATTTGTTCGCTGGTTGCTCCTATGCTTAAGTTGGTTGTTTCTTAGGGGCTGGCCACAGTCCCATTGGGTGAGAAGCTTACAACCATCACAGTGTTACTTCTGCTCCTTTAATTTCCAAGTTCATAGGGGCAACACTATAGCTAAATATGACTAAAGATGAATGTTCAAGTACACACACACACACACACACACACACATCCTCCCCTCTGTGACATCCCACGTCCCCATAACCCTCAACGGCAACTTTCTATGGAACTTTTATCCACTTCTCTGGTTCTTTGTTCTGGGATATCCTCCCTTTTTCACCAAACATGGAGTCATGTCAGCTACTCTTGTTTATTACCATACAGAATGGCTCATACCTCGTAATGTAGGAATGTTCTGTGCTATTGCTGCAAACCATTAAACTTTAAAGCATAGAATAGCTTTCATGTTTCTTCTTCTTTGGAAGAAGACAAAGCACTGACTTCACTGCCATTTGTTTCATAACTTACATTACAGCCCTGAAAACATTCTACTGTTTTGGCCCAAATGGCTCATTTGAGGGAGGAGCACAGGTTTCTACAGCAGAACAAGCAGGTTAGCTCTCAGGGTCAACCAATGCATGCGATGGACTCTGGCTCCCAACAGCTAGTGCTTCAGTCCCCAGATTAAGGACCATTACTACAGATGAGCCATCCTTACCACCCATACAGCAATGGACCAATTTGGAAGGAGCCACTGGTCAGCTTTATACTTAGAAGACAGTTACAAGAGGAGCAACAGAGAGTAGTGACCTTACTGAATGCTCTTCGTACTTCTACTCATCCAGGGACCTATGAGGCTGTGAGTAGCCGAAACTGATGTGCTGAAAAGTAGAGTGAAATGGAAATAGATCTGTTATGAGACAGAAGGTCTTAGAGCCCAAAATTAACTTACTCCAAACATCCATCTTTGCTCCCAGTCCAAAAGTCATCCAACATAACTCAGCCAATGCCAACGTCCAGAGAATTAACGAGTAGCTGCTAGTTTCTGCTAGTTCTTTATCAGAACATAATTCTGTAAGCCCCCTGTTAAATGTTCAGAATCCTAGAGGGAGGGAGCCTATCTCCTCTATCTTTACATTCCAGTTCTTAGCACAAATGGCTGGTATAGAGCAAGCTCACCATAGATATTTGCAAAGTGAGTTGAGGAAAAGCAAACATCATCCTCCTGAGCTTAGTGTTCTCGGGAATCCCCAAGCTTTTGAAGAATGGAGGAATGACCTTCTAACTCCAGTCACATCATGACTAGAGATGAATGTTCAGCACACACAGACACACACACACACACACACTCCCCTCCGTGACACCCCATTGTTTCCCTAAACCAGAGTCAAGTACTAGGATGCAGGCTTTCTGGAATGCACTTCCCTGGAATTCCCAGCCTATGTTGATTCTATGAGTAACCATCAGACACTGGCTACCACTATCTGTCATCAGATGATATCCTTTTCCTCCCACTAGCCAACTGGATTTTGAACCTGAAATACCCTTAGAAGGATATTTTCATTTCAGTTTGTAGTCTGGCTGCAGCCTCAGCCAGGCAGGCGGGCAGGATACAAGGGTCACCACACATTCCTGCTGGCTCTGGGAGGAAGAGCCATGGCCTCTCACCCTCAGGGCCTTGCCAGCCAAGATCCACCCATCCCAACAGCATTCTTCTTTCCAAGGGCCTCTCTCTCCAGCCAACTTCCTCTTCACCCTATTATTCTGAGGCACTTGGCTCTCCCTTGTTCCTGTGGGGTAGCCTAAGTGGGTGGCTACTTTTTACATGTCATAAAATTGCACTTGGTTTTCTACCATCTGGCGTTCTCCAATACACTGGCTATATGTTCTGGTTTGCTACTCTCTCTCCAGTGTGATTTATGAATTTCTTTCCCAAATGTGCTTTCCAGATACCAGGCTCCAGTGTGGAGAAACAGGTGTAGACTTCTTGTCAAAACTGTGCCAGAGGCTAACACCACTGACAGGCAAGTGTCTCCTCACTCCCCAGGGACTCCACACCCTTGGAATGGAACAAGGAGGAAAGCTGTAACTGGGTCCCCTAGGGCAGAGACTCAGGACTGGGGCCCATTTCGCTGGGGTTCTGGGGTGACTAGATTCATACCTCTTCATTAATTTGATTGCCAAGAATTCAAGAGTGTATCCATTACTTCTTTTCAAAGATTTTATCTTCTTTATCCATTACTGCTTTCATGATTGAATTTTTTGTTACAGATTACTTGTTAATATCTGAATATTTCTATGGATTTCCTATGGAAAGATATGAAAATAATTCTTTCTATGGTGCATTTACAGTTTTGTAGGCTGCATTATCAAGTATATACTGGACAGGAGACAGCTTATACTTTGACAAGGCATTGATGACAGTTGAATCTTCAGCTTAAAATTTTACATACCTCATTATGGGAAGAATTTGTCACAGAATAGCTTCTGGCCCCTTCCATTTCAAACCTTGATCATCTTCTATTACCCACACACTTCTGGTGCCAGGTCCTTAAGTGCCTGTTCACCTCAGCTCAGTCATGGAACTGGTTGAGTCAGCACAATCGGCATTAGAAGCATTTCTGTAAACTACTCACACGAGTGGCTACAAATAGTTAACTATACACAGAAGCAACTGTGAACCTCATAAATATATACCTCTAATCCAAACTAAATGTCTGCTTGACTCCACTTCCCTTATTCTGATCCCAAAAATGCCTGCAGTCACCAATTCAAGAAGGGAGTATATTAGAGAGGAAATCACACTAGAAAGAGACCGTGGTCTTAACCAATTATAGTTCATTTATCTTACTTGCATAAATTTTACAAAAACCTATAAGCATGTGAACAGTTTACTGGACCTGAGCCGAGGCTTTGATTATCTTTATGGAAATCCACTCTGTCAATCAGAACAGATGTAGCTGATGAGCAATCAGCTGCATTACCCGGCACCTACTGGCTGAACAAGCATCCCTGAATGTTGACTGTTCATAACGTTCGTAACATTCATAAACATCTGTATATGTTTATGACTAAAGACTAGGTTATCACTCTAACTTGTCCTAAGTTCTGTTTTGCCATCCTTTTCTTTCGTTATATGTTATTGCAGCCTTGATCTGTACATTTAGGCATTTTTAAATATGTGGTATATATTAAGGGGCTTTCTAGAATCACAGAACATATCTCTCTACAAAGGAGGATGTAAGAATAGCTTGGACTAAAGGGCAAAATCCAAGCATCCCTGAATGTTGACCACTGACATTCATAAGCATCTGCAGGTGTTTATGACTAAAGGTTAGGTTCTCACTCTAAGTTGTTTCAAGTTGTTTTGCCATTTTTTTCTTTCATTAAACAGTTCCTTCTTGCCTTCCTTTAAATGCTCATTTGCTGTGGTCTCAACCTCTTTCATTTTTATGTTATTGAAGCCTTGTCTGTGCACAGTAGGTATTTTTAAATATGTGGTGTATACTGAGGGGCTTTATAAAGACAGGATTACAGAACATATCTATCGCCAAAGGAGGATATAAGAATAGCTTGGATTAAAGGGCAAAACATGTAAATCAGGTAAAGGAAGGGATTAAGCAGTCAACTGATGAGCCAACCAACCAAGCCACCGAGAGTCCTAGGAAGCATTTCCTGCCCTCAGATCATGTCAGGAGCCAGACATTGGTGTCTGTGTGTTGGTTTCTCCTCTACTGGAATGCACGTGTGTTGACAGCAGGACCTGCATCCTTCATCTCATGTGTCCAGCATGGTACATGTGCAATCAGCTTTATCGAACGAATGAATGAATGAATGACAAAACATGGAGAATGGTCTGTTTTGTTGACAGTTAGGATTGTTGATGATTAGGAGTCATTGGAAACCTTGGCAAGTGCAACTCTGGCAAAGGTGATGCAGAGGAAATCAGATCAGAGAAATTCCGGAAGCGTGTTGTTTATGAAGGAAACTCATTGTGGATGCATGCTACAGGATGTAGGGAGTGAGAGGGACAGGAACTGCAGTTCTGAACAGAGCCAAACACCTGGGTTTTATTTTATAAAAGAAGATATCCAAAAAGAGAGGCTAGGACCCAAAGAAAAGAAGAGAGCTGGAGGCCGGGTGCAAGAGGCAGAACAGGGATGTGTCTAGATAAGGGTGACAAAAGGCCTTCCTGAAGCTGGTGACTTAACGGGCTTGTATGGTGCAGGGTCCTGGACCTTCGTCTCCTGTAGGGAAATGCTTACCTCACAGGCCACAACACCAGCACAAGCAAATGAGCTTCCTGGTAAAAAGGAGTGACACCATCAGAGAGAAATCAGAAGGGAGGCATCAGAGGCACCAGGTAATGGGAGGGGAAGCAACATGCAGCACCCACAGATGGCAACAGTAGAATGAGAATGCGCCAGAAGGTCCTGGTGGGTGGCAAGCAGCATTCTGCCTCTGCCAACTCATCAACACAGCACGGGTTCTTTTCGTCTCTCCTCTAACCACAAATCATTCACTAATTTTCTTTAGTGTCCTCCAGGATTGCTATCCTCCCATTTCCATTGAGGATTCCTGAACTTAACAAAAGTGTTTGTTGGGTTAGAACCAGACCTGAAAGCAGAGAGGGAGGAGCACACACACAGATTTAATTATGAATTTGTAGCTTACATGCACCCGATAGACCTTCCTCAGATGGGTGCATATTTTACCTAAGTGAATTACTCTGGAGTTGTGACTTTCTAATTTTGTCTTAATTAAACGCGTTTCCTTTCCCAATTAGCCAGGTCTATGTTGAGTTTTAAGGTAACTCTCCAAGGTGCCAACATTCCCCCCAACCTACTGTCACACAGAAATTAAATGTCCACACATTCCACTTATTCAAGTAAAAGAACCAGAAGGAAGGATGTTCATATGTTCATTCCTTTTTTTTTTTTTGAGACAGAATCTCATTCTGTCACCAGGCTGGAGTGCAATGGTGTGATCTCAGCTCACTGCAACCTCCACCTCCCGGGTTCAAGCGATTCTCCTGCCTCAGCCTCCCGAGTAGCTGGGATTACAGGCGTGCACCACCATGCCCAGCTAATTTTTGGTATTTTTAGTAAAGGCAGGGTTTCATCATGTTGGCCAGTATGGTCTCAATCTCTTGACCTTGTGATCCACCCGCCTCGGCCTCCCAAAGTGCTGAGATTCCAGGCGTGAGCCACTGCACCCAGCCCATTCCCTCTTTAAGTAGCTTTTTCTCCTTATGATTTTGATTTTTTTATCTCAACACAAAGCGAACACAAATCTAGAAAGAGAGAGAGAGAACTTCATCTGGAAACAAAAGATAGAACCCTTTCCATTTCATTGGCTGGCAATAAAGACTGAAACTTCATCACCATGTTGCCTGGCAACCCAGGAAATATTGTTGTGATTAAACAAAAACTATCTGGAGTAAATTCACAATGAAACAGCTGAAAAGCATTATATCATCCTGCATTCCACTATGAGGACATGAGCAGCAGACACCCTGGGACAGTTCACCCCCCAAAACACAAAAAACAAATATACCAACATTGCCAAGAGGCAGCCTAGAGGCCAGGAAATTCCCTGGACTAGGATCAGAAGTCCTGGGCAAGTCTCATAACCTTTGGGGCAGTCAGAGTTTTTTTCATCTGCAGAAAGAACAAGTAGAATTAATAAGCTCTGACATTTCATGTTTCAAAAGATATAGTAAAAACTGGGAGCATCGTGCCAGTCATCTTTTTGAACGGCAGCATTCATTTAAGAGCCATGAGTGGTGATCCACAGGCCTAAAGGGTGAAAGTCGCCCATCTTGCCTTAAATAAAATCCACAGCGGGACTGGTTGGGTTCCCATAAGCTGTTGATGCCCCAGTTATTACAAGTAACTCTCCTGGCTTAGAAAAGCAGAAGCTCAGCGTTATGGAATGGCTCATCTCATTAAGACAAAAATATCTCCTAAAAATTTATTTAAGGCTATTATAGCAAGCAACCTTGGAATCAAAGAGACCAGGCAAAATTAAAGCAACTTGTTTGTGGAAATCACAAATGAGTAGACTTAAAAAAAAAAAATCCGACAAAAGAAGCTGCAGATGAAACCTAAAAACCACAGCAACAAAGCTTTGAAGAATATAGTGTGGTGGCTAAAAACATTAAAATCAAAGACTCTGGGTTCAAATTCTGTCTTCACCACTGATTGGTTGGGGTATCTCAGTTTATCCACCCGTATGTGAGTATGATTACTGTAGGAATGAAATGAGTTAGTAATATGCTTAGAAGAGTGGCTGACACATAGTTAGCAGCTGTTGTTATTTCAGCATGAGCCCATACTTGTTAACACCAGTGCTAGAGTCAGATGGGCCTGGATTCAAAGCCCAGCACCACTGGTTATTGGCAGCTGACCTTTGTGCAAGCTTCTTAACCTCCCTCTAAGTCTCAGTTTTTCATCAATAAGATGAGAATAATCATATAATACCTCATAGAGTTGTGAGGATTAAATGAGATAATGCTTGTGAAATGCACAGCATAACATAGCTGTCACAAATCACTACTGTCCAGGATTCATCAAGAAATTTCTCTGCAATTTCCTTATTAATAGTTTCTCACTGCTTTTCCATGCCATAAAAAATAACAATGAGCCAGTCATGGTGCCTCATGCCTGTAATCTCGGTGGGAGGATCACTAGAGCTCAGGAGTTCGAGAGCAGCCTGGACAACAAAGTGAAACGCTTTCTCTACAAAAAATTTAAAAATTATCTGGGCTTGGTGGTGTACACCTGTAGTCCCAGCTACTTGGGAGGCTGAGGTGGGAGAACCGCCTGAGCCCAGTAGGTCAAGGCTGCAGTGAGCCGTGATCATGCCACCACACTCCAGCCTAGGCAACAGAGTGAGACCTTGTCTCAAAAACAAACAAACAAACAAAAAAACCCAAACAATAAATGGTTAAGATGGTAAATTTTATGTTATATATATCTTACTACAACATATTTACACTGGAAAAGAAAACATCGGCTATCACGACATTTCAATGAGGGAAAAAATAGTCTTTTCAACAAATAATGCTGGGAAAATTGGATAGCCACATGCAAAAGAATGAAGTTGGACCCTTTCCTCACACTTATACAAAAATTACCTCAAAATGAGTCAAAGACCTAAATGTAAAAGCTAAACTATTAAACTCTTAGAAGAAACATAGGCATAAGTCTTTGTGGCCTTGGATTAAGCAATAGTGTCTTAGCTATTATGCCAAAAGCACAAATAACAACCACAAAAAATACATAAATTGGACATAATCAAAATTACGACTTTTGCCCTTCAGAGGACACCATCGAGAAGGTTAAAAAAAAAAACCTACAGAATGGGAGAAAATATTAGCAAATCATATATCTGATAAGGTACTTGTATCCAGAATATAAAAATAACTTTTACAACTCCTTAATAAAAACACAAATTACCCAATTAATAAATGGGCAAAGGATCTGACTAGATATTTCTCCAAAGAAGATATACTAATGGTTAATAAGCATATGAATAGATTCTCAACATCATTAGCTCTTAGGGAAAGGCAAATCAAAGCCACAATGATATCACTGCATACCCATCAGGATGAATATAATACAAAAGACAGAAATAACAAGTGTTGGTGAGAATGTGGAGAAATTGGAACACTCATTTACACTGCTAATGGGAATATAAAATGATGCAGCCATTTGTCTGGAAAACAGTCTTGACAGTTCCTCAAAAAGTTAAACATAGAGTTACCATATGATCCAGCAATTCAACCCCTAGGTATATACCCAAGATAACTAAAAACATGTTCATACAAATATTGTACACAAATCCTCATAGCAGCATTGTTCATAATAATCAAAAAGTGTAAACAACTAAAATTTCCACCAACTGATGAATAAATGTACTATATCCAGAAAATGGAATAGTATTCAACAATAAAAAGGAATGAAATGCTGATAAATGCTGCAGTATGAATGAAACTTGAAAACCTTGAAAGAAGCCAGTCACAAAAGACCACACATATTGTATGATTCCACAAAATCATACAATCCATCAGGATAGACAAATCCATCAGCAGGAGAAAGTAGATCAGTTGTTTCCTAGAGGTGGGGGTATAGGGGATACTGATTATGGGAAATGGGGAATGACTGCTGATAGGTACAGGGTTTCCTTCTGGAGTGACGAAAATGCTCTAAAACTGATCGTGGCAATGGCTACACAATTGTGAATACACTAACAGCCACTGAATTGTACACTTTAAATGAGTGAATTGTATGGCATGTGAATTATCTTTTAAAAGCTGTTATACCCAGTAATGGGACTGCTGGGTCAAATGATATTTCTGGTTCTAGGTTTCTGAGGAATCACCAACTGTTTTCCACAATGGTTGAGCTAATTTACACTCCCACCAACAGTATAAAAGCATTCCTATTTCTCCATAGCCTCACCAGCATCTGTTGTTTCTTGGCTTTTTAATAATTGCCATTCCGACTGGCTTGAGATGGTATCTCATTGTGGTTTGATTTGCATTTCTCTAACTATCAGCGATGTTAAGATTTTTTTCATGTTTGTTGGCCGCATAAATGTCTTATTTTGAGAAGTTTCTGTTCATGTCCTTTGCTCACTGTTTAATGGGGTTTTTTTTTCTTATAAATTTGTTTAAGCTTCTTGTAGATTCTGAATATTAGCCCTTTGTCAGTTGGATAGATTGCAAAAATTTTCTCCCATTCTGTAGGTTGTCTGTTTACTCTGATGATACTTTTTTTTTGCTGTGCAGAACCTCTTTAATTAGATACCATTTGTCAATTTTGGCTTTTGTTGCAATTGCTTTTGAAGTTTTCGTCATGAAATCTTTGCCCATGCCTATATCCTGAATGGTACTGCCTAGATTTTCTTCTAGGGTTTTTATAGTTTGGGGTTTTACATTTAAGTCTTTAATCTATATAAAGTTAATTTTTGCATAAGGTGTAAGGAAGGGGTCCAGTTTCCATTTCCTGTGTATGGCTAGCCAGTTTTCCCAGCACCATTTATTAAATAGGGAATCCTTTCCCCATTGCTTTTTATTGTCAGGTTTGTTGAAGATCAGATGGTTGTAGATGTGCGGTCTTATTTCTGAGATCTCTATTCTGTTCCACTGGCCCATAAAGGAATATAAATCATTCTATTATAAAAATACATGCACATGTATGTTCATTGCAATACTATTCACAATAGCAAAGACATAGATTCAACCCAAATGCCCATCAATGATAGACTGGATAAATAAAATGTGGTACAAATACACCATGGAATACTGTACAGCCATAAAAAGGAATGAGATCATGTCCTTTGCAGGGACATGGATGAAGCTGGAAGCCATTATCCTCAGCAAAGTAACACAGGGACAGAAAACCAAACACCACACATGTTCTCACTTATAAGTGGGAGTTGAACAATGAGGATACATGGACACAGGGAGGGGAACATTACACACTGGGGCCTGTCCGGGGGCAGGGGGAAGGAGAACATCAGGAAGGATAGCTAATGGATGCTGGGCTGAATACCTAGGTGAAGGGTTGGTAGGTGCAGCAAACCACCATGGCACACATTTACCTATGTAACAATCCTGCACGTCCTGCACATGTATCCAGGAACTTAAAATAAAATTAAATTAATATTTTTTAAAAGACAAAAAAAAAGCTGTTATAAATAAAAAAATAACAATGGAAATTCTCGGAAGCCTCTTCAGCTTGGAGGATCAATTCTGTAGACCTTCAGATGGGCCCAGGGATATGGATCCCAGCATAAGCAGTAGGGGCTGACAATGGGACTGTCTGGAAGGCCCCTGAGATGGAGAGAACCTGGGAGAGATTCCACACCAGTTGCTGAATGTGTGCAAGTTCCCTGCACCCTTTCCCTTCTTCAGTTTCATGGGTGAAAGGTTGTTCAGTTTCACAGGTGAATGAAGTATGGAGATGCAGATAAACTGAGCACCCAACCCTCTTTCCCCCAGTAAAATACAACTGGTCACACCGCAAGCAGGCGTTCATCTTCCTTGCTCAAGCTCCATCCCATGAATCCCATCTACCTGTAAGAATCCGCAGGAGAGCACCACGAGGTAGAGTGTGCTTTGGAGGATGGCATCCCAAGAGAGTTGAAGGTGAGTAAACTAGCAGTGAGCCACTGGTCAACAGTGTGCAAACTGTGAAGATCTCTGCTGGGGTATTTGAAGCTTACCTCAAAAAGGAGTCCCAAGGCTTCATGTAAAACATTGTCTACACATAGTATTACTGCAGATTCCTCCTAAGAACCTACTAAAATTTTGTGTGTGTAAGGTTGGCATCAAGAAATGGGGTCTATGCTCCCTCCTTCTGGACATGAGTGCAACTTTGTAACTCCTCTACCAATAAAGTATGGCTATGTGATCTCTGAGGTTAGGATATCAGAGGTAATACAGCTTCCATCTGAATCTCCTTCTCTTGGGACATATGAACTCGGATTCATTAGCCATCATGTAAGACATTTGGGCCTCAAAGCTACTATGAGGGAGAGACAATATGGAGACAGCACATAGAGAGTGCCAAGGAGCCCCAGCTGTTCCAGCCCCCGTTTGTGTCTTCCCAGCCCAGTCACCAGACATATGAGTGAGTGAGCCTTCAGAGGACTCCAACTTCAGCCTTCAAGCCACCCTATTCAATACTAAGTGGAATAGCAACAAGCTATCCTTGCCCAGACTGAAGATCTGTGAGCAAAATAAATGTTTTTAAGCCACAAAGTTTTGGAGTGAATATTACAGAGCCATATGACTGGAAGAGTGTCCTCCCCTAGGCCAGGAGAAAGTAAGCTATTCTCTGACGTATAAATCTTCAGCTCCTCCATCACTCCTTAACAAGTCTGTAATCTGTAAGTCACCATTGTGTGACAGAACCTCCTGCCACAGAATGTGTTACTATGGGGCCTGCCCCCAAGTCACTGTCAGGCAGCAGCTGCTCTTCGGGGCAGGGCTGGAACAGAGAGAAGAAGGTTAAGCTAGTGCCTCTGAAATACCTCCCAGGTGTCATCCACGGGAGGTGACATCTCCCTCCCTATGTTTTAGGGATACAAACATATATGGTAAAATTATGAGAAAAAAGCAAGAGAATGGTCAATAAGAAATTCAGTGTAGGGCAGTGGATGAGGTCAGGCACACAGGTAGTGAATGTTAAGTTCAAGGGTGCTCATTTGACTATTACACTTTCTAACTTACATATACATTACCTATATTCCTTTGTGTGTATAAAATATTGCATAGCAAAAAAATGACTAAAAATAAATGTTAGGTTAATAAACATTTCTAACTTAAAAAAAAACAAGAACTACTTGGCCCCATCCAGTGAGTTGCCCTGCCCTGCCCTCACTATATATTCTGTCTCATGCTGACTTCTCCATTCTTGCCCCGTTCACGTGACTCTATCCAATTTCCAGTGCTTGCCCCCTCTTGCTGTGGCCTAACTAGTTTCCTGTCCCTATTTCTTCTTCCCATGACATGCTCTGCTGTCCAGTTAGCATTCTTAGCCTTCTTTTTTTTTTTTCTTTTTGGGACAGGGTCTTGCTCTGTCGCTCAGGCTGAAGTGCAGTGGTGCCATAATTGCTCACTGCAGCCTCAACCTCCTGGGCTCAAGGATCCTCCCACCTCAGCCTCCCATGTAGCTGAGACCACAGGTGTGCACCACCATACACAGATAAATTTTTAAAAAATTTTATAGAGACAGAGTTCTCATTTTGTTGCCCAGGCTAGACTCGAACTCCTAGGCTCAAGGGATCCGCCCACCTCCATCTCCCAAGTGCTGTGATTATAGGCATGAGCCACTGCACCCCACACAGTTAGCCTTCTTAAAGTACCTCTCTAATCCTGCCTTTCACAGCTCAGTCTCTTTCAGAGCCCCTCATGGCCCCAGCATTAAAATCTAGAGCCCAGGCTGGGCACAGTGACTCATGCCTGTAATCCCAGCACTTTGGGAGGCCAAAGTGGGTGGATAACTTGAGGCCAGGAGTTTGAGACCAGCCTGGCCAACATGGCAGAAACCCCATCTCTATTAAAAATACAAAAAATTAGCTGGGCATGGTGGTGCATGCCTGTAGTCCCAGCTACTCTGGAGGCTGAGGCAGGAGAATCGCTTGAACCCAAGAGGCAGTGAACCTGTATCATGCCACTGTACTCCAGCCTGGGGGACTGAGTGAGACTCTTTCTCAAAAAAAAAATAATAATAATAATAATGTAGAGCCTGACTTCCTTAGCCTGGTAGTCAAAGCCCCCACAATCCAGATGCTTCCTGTTCATGACACTCCAGCCAAGCCATGCCATTTCCCATTCATGTCTCCTGATCTCCCACACAGGTATCTTTGTTCTGTGATTCCACTTGTCTCTCTCCTGCTTCTCCACGTTTCCATCATATCCATCCTTGAAAACCCAGTTCCAGTATCTCCACTTTCAGGAAGCCTTTTCTGATCTACCCTAGGGTAGATATATGCACAGCATTCTCACTGCTCCTCACCAGCAGGGCTCTAAGTGTTATGGACAGGGAACACTCCTCACTCTCTGACCTGCGTACAGGTAGTCCATGCCCGTTCCTTTCCCCTGTGAGACTGCAGGTTCATTTAGGGTAGGGGCCATAACTGATTCATTTTGTTTGCCCTTAAAATTTCTTAACACATCAGGCAGGGCATGGTGGCTCATGCCCATAATCCCAGCACTTTGGGAGGCCAACAGGGGTGGATCATCTGAGGTCAGGAGTTGGAGACCAGCCTGACCAACATGGAGAAACCCCGTCTCTACTAAAAATACAAAATTAGCTGGGCGTGGTGGCACATGCCTGTAATCCCAGCTACTTGGGAGGCTGAGGCAGGAGAATCACTTGAACCTGGGAGGCGGAGGTTGCAGTGAGCCGAGATTGCGCCATTGCACTCCAGCCTGGGCGGTAAAAGTGAAACTCTATCAAAAAAAAAAAAAAATTTCTTAACACATCAAACATTCTATATTTTTAGAATGAATGAATGGGTCACTAAATGAATGAATTCTACATCAAGATCATGAATGAATTCTACATCAAGATCATGAATGAATTCTACATCAAGAGCTAACCTAGGAACACTATAAAGTGAAGAAAATTTGTCTTTAGTGTCTCCGGCCTCCTAGCCAGTTGCCCTCCCCTGCTAGGAGTTTATCTCTTCCCATTCAGCTACCTAGGAACTGCATATCTACTCACCCAAGCAGAACTTGCCTTTGGAAAAATACCTGATAAATTCATTTACACTCCTGTATAAACCACTGACAAGCTTCTGAGGTTATTGCTCTTTTACTGAGAAGCACTTATTTTGTTAGCAGAAGATAAGGTGGAAGACTGTATCAGTACTGGATTGAATAGTATAGTCCCAAAATTTGTTTCCCCCCCAACCTCAGAAGGTGACCTTATTTGGAAAGAGGGTCTTTGCAGATGTTAGTTAAGATGGGATCATACTGGACTGAGGGGACCCTAAGTCCAATGACTGGTATCTTTATAAAAAGATTATGAAAGACACAGAGACAGAGAAAAGACAGCTGAATGAAGAGATGGAAATTGGAGTGAGGCAGCTAAGGAATACTAAGGATTGCCCACAACACCAGAAGCCAGGGAGAGGCAAGGGAAGGATTTTTCCCTAGAGCCTTTAGACACTTTGATTTCAGACTTCTGGCCTCCAGAACTGTGAGAGAATGCATTTCTGTTGTTTTAAGCCACCCAGTTTGTTGTACTTTGTTACAGCAGCCCAGGAAACTAATATAATGTCTAAAAATCTGAAATACTGGCTTCTGTGGCACAATTGGACCCTTCGGAGAGGTATATTGGGAGAAGGCTCTTGGTGCCCCAGAAGAGACCCACACCACCTGTTCTACCTATCCCAACCAGGCAGCTTGGCAGGTGAGGGGAAGGACCAAGGCTGAGAGGTGAACGGACCCTCAGCCATCACCATCAACAACTTGTAAAAATGTGGGGACCAACAAACACCCATTAACCTCTTTTGCACTGGGCTTGTTCAGCTGCCTGCTGAGTGGGCTGAGAACAAAGTCAGGTGCAGTCATGAATACATGAGCCAATGCAGTGGTTATTAACATTTTGGTGTCACTGATCCTCAAAGAACATGGTGTGACCTAGGGACTTTCTCCCCAAGAAACACATGCAGATACTCACTGAAATTTGCATATAGTTTCAGGGGTTTCACAACCCCCTGAAGCCTTTCCATAGAGGTAAGAACCTTTGATCTTCTAATCGAACAATGATATGTCCAAATTTAAACTTACAGAAGAGGTACACTTCCAACATTGCTGAGTAGTTTTGTTTCTGTTTATAAGCATTGAGTACAGAGTGGAAGCTCACCAAGTCAAATCCCAGTACTTTCCTTTCAATGAGAACTTTACTTAAACTTCTCAGCCTCGGTTGTCTTGTCTGAAAAATGAGAAACAGTGATACTACTTCCCAGAGCTACTGTCAGGATTAAATCAAGTAATGTCAGCTATAGACTCCTGAAGCGCCCTGGACTTCCCCTTCTGAACCCTGCATCCCCTTCTAATCATTCAACTTAAGCAGTTGTTCAGTAGCCATAACCCAGTAAATTGTAAGCTTCAGGAAAGCTCTATTCACAACTGTATTCCCTGGGGCTCTGACCGTCTCGTTCAGCATGGTGCCCGGCACACGGCTTCTGCTGGGTAAATGGTAGCTCTTATGAATATCCAGCTCAAACTGGTAATGACAAGGAAGCATTGCTAGACAACGAAAGGGTATCTGCTAAAACATCTGCCTTCAGAAACATATTGTGGACCCCATGGAAGAAGAACAAGTGTTGTCTTCTTTCTTTGTTGCTATCCTCAAACAAAGAAGTGAGGGATTGTTGCAAGACTCAAAGTCTATCACTCCCACAGAGTACCAGGAAATGAGCCTCTTCCCTCAGATTCCCCCACCCCAGTTCTGATCCACATAGAGGCTTCTGACACTCAACCCCATCTGTGAGTCTAAATGGACAAGACAGCAGCTGCTGAGTGGGAGGCAGCACCATCTCCGGTGAGAGGCCCCAGCCCTTTCCCAAGAAGGTGTTACTTTTGATTTCCTTCAAGTGTGATCAAGGTGGGTGAAGGGTGGCTGCTGGAAGTCTAGGCGAGGTGTGGGCTGGCTGAGTCAGGGCTGGCCACGTTCACCTTGGGAAATTCCCATAGGGAGGGAGCAGGTGGCAGTTGTCAACTGGGAAATTAACCTGGCGTGACTTTAAGATCAATGGGTAGATTGTAATCTGCCCACAGAAAACCTAGGTCTAATTAAGGGACAGCACTCTGGGTGGAAGTGAGATCCTATGTTTGGAATGAAGTCCTTCACCTTGGCCTTCTCTCTCCAAGTGATACTGTTTCCACCTCTCTAGTTCACAGGCATGTTGTTAGAATAAATCAAATGAAATGATAAACATATACATTTGAAAACTGAAAAAGTGCTCACGGAGTAGATTAATAAAATAGTATATAAAAGAATAAGGCAGATTTTCACATTGTTACAAAAAAGTTTAATTAAAATACTATTAAAAAGTATTAATGCAATTTATTTATTAATTTGCCTCCATTTAGCACCAGGGAGCAATTTCCCCATTTTAGGGGATGGAGCCCTGGCCAAGGAATCAGGATCTGTAGATGACTCTTATTTGATTAGCCATGTTTGCTTCAGGGCAGCAAATCACAAAGGAATAAAAAAATACCAGAGCTGCCCAACAATAAAAAGATTTCTTAGAGACATTTTAAGCTTCCTCTCAAATCCTCGTGTTTTACATATATTAAAAATTCTTAGCCCAAGTCCAAAAGACGGACTATAAATAAACTTGCAGACAAGTATTAAAAGGTAGAAAGTTCAGGGCGACATGGGACCTCATGAATGAAATCTAGAGATAGGGACTTGTTCCTCCCGGACCAAGATAAACTCCCAGGGAAAAATTCTACAACCTGGAGATAAAGCGGGACTATTTCCCAGGAGAGGAGAAGAGACAGCTTTTTATCGATAATGACTACCATTGTGTTGGATATCAACTATGCACTAGATACCTTCTCTGCCTCACTTCTAACCCTCAAACAAGTCCCAGTTTATAAATGAGATTGAGAGAGCATACACGAAGTGTAAGATCACAGAGGCTAAAGAAAGGTGGGCTCGGGGTTTGAACCAAGGCCTACCTGTTCTGTCAGCTCACCCTTCTCAGCTGTGCTATGGTTATTCACCATGAGACCCAGAGGAGGTGACACTGCCCGCCTTGGTGAATAGGTGTGATCACATGAAGTCCAGCCGGGCATTTTTGCAGGCTGGGCTGTGCCTCTTCCCTAATCTGGGACAGTTACACTGCCAGAAGTCCAAAATTAAGCTAGACAACCCATTTTCTTAGCTTCCATCCAGTAAAATAAAAGTTTTAAAACCAGACATGAAAAAATGTGGTTTTTTTAACTTTTTATTATGGAAATTTTCAAATACATACCAAAGTTAAGAGAATGGTAAAAGTTAACCCCCTTGTGCCATAACCCACCTTCAACTACCATCAGCATTTTACCATTCTTGTTTCATCTATTCCTCCTATTTTCTGGAATATTTTAGGTAATCCCAGATCTCAAATCATTTCACCTATAAACATTTCAATATTGATCCTAATATATAATGACTTAAATTTAACATGACCACGAGTCCACTATCACTCTTAAGAAAAGTAATGTGTTTGATTTTTCCCCAGTTGTCTCCAAACTGTCTTCTTATAGTTGGTTTGAATCTGGTCCACATATTACAAAATTTGGTTGTTTTAGTCCTATGCAATTTATTTTATGTAAAAAATATTTTGTAAATACGGGAACATGATTGCTGGGTGGTCTAAGAGATTTCTTTCACAATGAATGTAGGAAGACAGAACCACCCAAGCAAATCGAACTACAGTATCCAAGCAGTGTACTTCATGTTAGTTGAAATTATTTCAGCATTAAGAATTGATTCCTATTCTTGCTGTAGGCACAGAGTGGATTTTCCTTGTAATGAAGACTGTGTGCACCAATGAGGGAAACACAATGTGCGTGGAACGGGTGTGAAGTGAACTTGGTGATCACCTTAACAGTCCATGCAGTTGTTCTGAAGTAAAAGAACTGTTCCTTAAAAAACAAAAACACTATATGCAGCACCAACAATAATGGCAATCAGTTGATATTTGCAAATACTTTTAAAAATTAACAATCAGTTTTATACTCTCCCTCCTTTAGAAAATAAGGCATACGTGTTGATGTCATTTTTGTGTTTTGTAATTAACACACGAGAAGATGATGCAAAGATAAACAATATTTGTACACTCCCAGGCCTCAGTTTCTTTAGCTTCGAAATGGTGGTGTCTGGTGTCGAGGTGTTGGTGATGATCTTTAAACGGCTCTTCCAGTTAATCATCAGTAGTGAATACCATGGTGTGCCACCCAGACACCCCTTCAAGACTGAGACACTCATTTCCCAGGTTTCCTGAAGTCTTGGCAGCTGATGGCTCACAGTTAAGTTTCTCCCCAAGAATGACTCTTGGCCCAAGCACATCCCGTTTCCAGGGCCCACCCACAACCATTGACTAGTTGATGTGAAAGGTGTTAAGGCCCAATCTCATGCTTCATTTGAGACAACTCTAAAAGGCCATCCCTCTTTAGGATGGTCTCAGGCTCTGCTGCAACTGTATCAGAGTCCACTACTCCCCTCTGCCCACTACTGCTTTCCTTACTCCTTATAGGTAATGTTCAAAAGAGCACTCCCCAATAAACTTCTCACACACAAATCTGAGTTTCAGTCTGTTTCCTTGGAACTGACCTACAATAGCTTCTATAATTCCATGATCTGCTTCTGCAGGTCATCAGCCGAGACCCTACTACATTTATCTGATGCCCAAACCCCAACATTTATGGCTCAAGTGCAAAGGGCTGGCAGCCAGAAAGAAGATGGCTTCCTTTGGAATACGAGAGTTCTGAGGCCCACAAAGCAGAAGAGAACCACACCCAGGCCAAATTTGTATCCCAAATTCCTCAAGGGTCAGATCATTTTCATAATCCTGCACAGCTAAAACTGCCATCACAGTTGTGAACCCAGAAAAAGAAAGTCAGCAAAACTACCCAGAAATTATAAAGGCAACAATATTTCCATGTAATAACACAGCAGCCAGAGTGAGCCTTTTAAAATTAAAGCCAGGTCATGTCACCCCCAAACTCAAAACCCTCCAATGTAAAGTCATTCTTCTCATCTCACTCATAATATAATCTCAAATTTCTACCTTGGACTCCAAAACCTAACATGCTGCTGCTTATCTCTCTGACCTCATATTCTACCACTCTTTCCCTTATTCAGTCTGCTACAACCAACACTGGTCTTCTCGCTGTTTCCAGAACACTCCAAGACCACTCCTGCCTCAGGGTTTTTGCCCTTGAGGTTTCTTCTGCCTGGATTCCTCTTCCCCCAGTAGCTATATGGTTTCACCTGCATTTCCCTCAGGTCTATTATCAAATGTCATGTTATCAAGGATGCCTTCCTGCCTTTTCCATAGATGGGTCTTCAAAATAGGGTGCTTGCTCTTGGGTTCACAAAATCTTTCCAAGGAGTACCTGGGCACTTAGGTAGTTTAAGGGAAATAATTTTCATGAGCCTCAAGCTCTACCTGCATTCATGCCTAAATCTGAGTATCACTAGGGTCAAGTATCTTACAAGCTCCCATTTCTCACCCCTGCTTTCATACTAGATCCTTTTCCCACTTTACAAAAGAAATATTTACCTGACCCTCATTTCAAATCTTACAATGATGCATTGTCTATGCAAAACCTCCAGGGTGACCGGCAAAGGTTTATTTGAATGTTGAGGCTGTTTTTGAGAAAGTGCAATGACTCTGATGACTAATAAAATATCTTTTTTGCAATTCAAGTAGTTTCTAACTCATTACTTTCAACAAAATGAAAGGAGTCTCTAATAGGGTTACTCACGATAGATATCTAAAAATAATTTTGATGACAGATCACCAAGTGATTTCTGGCGTTTAACTCAGAAGGAATTCAGAGACTTGAGTAACACTGCCCTAACAGAAACTTTCCATGCTTATCTTCTTAGGATGCAGACAAGATTTCTTTAGGACTTCCATCTATGAAAATCAAGATAGTAATATCAATGATGTTGAGCCTTGTATCATTCAAGCAATAAGTCATACTCAGCCATGGGTATATTAACTAATTATGATTTAAAAGGGAGACCTAGACTATTTCATAACAAGATGCATTTCTAATGAAATTGTACTTTTTATGTTATAAGAAATTATTAAGGTTTCTAAGCATAAAAATAAGTTATATTAAGATAAAAATCTGGGAGAGGAGTAAAATGGAAATATAAGTTCGGGGAGAAAATGGGATGATGTTAGGTGTTCTCACCACTAAAAATGGTAAGTATGTGAGATAATGCGTATTTTAATTAGCTCAACTGAGCCATTCCACAATGTATACATGTTTCAAACCATGTTGTACACGATAAATAGATACAATTTTATTTATCAATTTAAAGCAAAAGAAAACTGAATGATGTAGTATTTCCAATAAAGATGACCTTGTTTATGAGCTTTTAAATAGATAAATAGATGATGGTAGATATCAAATTAATGTGACATTTAGATTCCATTAGATATCTTTTTTTTTTTTTTTTTTGAGACAGAGTCACGCTTTGTCACTAGGCTGGAGTGCAGTGGTGCAACCTCAGCTCACTACAACCTCCGCCTCCTGGGTTCAAGCGATTCTCTTGCCTCAGCCTGCTGAGTAGCTGGGACTACAGGTACACGCCACCATGCCCAGCTAATTTTGGTATTTTTAGTAGAGATGGGGTTTCACCATTGGCCAGGATGGTCTAGATCTCCTGACTGTGATCTGCCCGCCCTGGCCTCCCAAAGTGCTGGGATTACAGATGTGAGCCACCGTGCCTGGCCCATTAGATACATTTTAAGAAAATATATAATTATTTAATTTTTCAGCAAAAGCGATACATTTTACAATATATAGAAAGTTAATTCTTTACAACTACTTATGATAAAATTTAGAAGTCCATTTAAAAATGGTAATAATTTTCACTATTAACGCCATGGAAATTAAAATGACAATAAAGGAATGCTATGAAAAATTTTATGCCCACAAACTTGATAACTTAGATGAAATGTACCAATTCCTTAAAGACACAAACGATCATATTTCACAAAGGAGAAATAGGTAATCTGAATAGGCTTATATCTATAAGATAAATTGAATACATAATTAATAACCTTCTACAAAAAAAGCACTAGGCCCAGGTGGTGAATTCTACCAAACATGTCAGGAAGAAATGATATTAATTCTCCACAATCTCTTCCAGAAAAATTGAAGCAGAGAAAACACTTCCTAACTCATTCTAAGAAGTCTACATTACCTTAAGGAGGAATAAGTTCTAGTGCTCTCTAACACTGTAGGATGACTATAGTTAACAATAATATATAGTTTCAAATATCTAGAAGGAGGATATTGAATGTTCCCAATACAAGGAAATGATCTTTGAGTTAATGGAATGCCAATTACCCTGATCTGATCATTATATATTATATGTATTGCAACATCAATATGTAGCCTATAAATATGTATAATTATTATTGTCAATAAAAAAGTTTAATGAAAAAATATATTACCAGAAAGGAAAACTACAGACCAATATCTCCCATGAACACAGATGCAAAAATCCTCAATAAAACATTAGTAAATTGAATTCAACAATGTATAAAAAGGATTATAAACCATGGCCAAGTGGGACTTCTTCCTCCAGATATGCAAGGCTGGTTCAACATTCAAAACTCAATCAATGTAATTTACCATATCAACAGACTAAAGAAGAAAAATCATAAGATTTTATTAATTGATGGATAAAAGTCATTTGACAAAACCCAACACTCACTTATGATTTTTAAAACTCTCAGCAAACTGGGAATCGAGAGAAACTACCTCAACTTGATAAAAAAAAAAAAACCCTCAAAGATCCTGCAGCTATTATATTTAATGATGAAAAACTAGACACTTTCCTCTAAGTACCTTGGGAACAAGGTAAGAGTGTCCTTTCTCATCACTCATAATCAGCATTGTACTAGAAGACTTAGCTAGTGCAATAAGATGGGAAAAGGAAAGAAAAGGTATGTAGAATATGAAGGAGGAAATAAAACTATCTTTGTTCACAGATGACATAATTGTCTATATAGAAAATCCCAGAGAATCACTAAAAATCTCTTAGGACTAACAAGCTAATATAGCAAGTTTGCAGACTTACTATAGAAAAGTCCATTGTTTTTCTATACCAGCAATTAAAAAATCATAATTTGAAGTTGAAAAAAACAATACAATTTACAATAGCACTAAAAAAAGAAAATTTATGTATAACTCTAACAAAATATGTACATAGTCTATATGCAGAAAACTATAAAACTGTGATGAAAGAAATCAAAGAGAAAAATAAATGGAGAGATTCCATGTTCACAGATTGGAAGACTCAATATTGTTAAGATGTCAACTCTTCCAAACATGGTCTATAGATTTAATGCAATCCCAATCAAAAATTCCCAGTAAGCTACTTTGTAGATGTTGACATAATGATTCCAAAGTTTATACGGAAAGGCAAAGACCTGGCTGGGCAAAGTGGGTGGCTCATGCCTGTAATCCCACCACTTTAGGAAGCCAAGGCGGGTGAATCACTCGAGCTCAGGAGTTCAAGACCAGCATGTGCAACATGGTGAAACCTCTTCTCTACCAAAAATACAAAAAATTAGCCAGGCGTGATGGCATGCACCTGTCGTCCCAGCTACACGAGGGGCTGAAGCAGGAGGATTGCTTAAGCCCGGGAGGCAGAGGTTGCAGTGAGCCGAGATCATGCCACTGCACTCCAGCCTGGGTGACAGAGTGAGACTCTGTCTCAAAATAAAATAAAATACATTTAAAAAAGGCAAAAACCTAGGAGGAAGACTAATTGGGAAAACTCACACAACCTGATTTCAACATTACTTTAAAGCTACAGTAATGAAGACAGCATGGTATTGGCAAAAGAGCAGAAACATAGATAAATAGAACAGAATAGAGAGCCCAGAAATAGATTAACACAAACGTAACCAACTGATCTTTGACAAAGGAGCAAAGGCAGTTCAGTAGAGAAAGGATAGTCTTTTTGCCAAATGGTGCTGGAAAAAAATGAACATCCATATGCAAAAACGTGGACCTAGATCTAATACCTTTCATGAAAATTAACTCAAAATCAATTAGAGACCTATATCTAAAACAAAACTAAAAAAAATCTAGAAGGAAACATAGAAATCGTCTAGGTGATCTTGATTTTGGCAATGAGTTTTTAGATACAACACTAAAAGCATGATCCATGGGGAAAAAATAATAAATTAGACATTTTTAAAGTCAACAACTTCTGTTCTAGGCCGGCACAGTGGCTCACGCCTGTAATCCCAGCACTTTGGGAGGCTGAGGCGGGCAGATCACAAGGTCAGGTGTTCGAGACCAGCCTGGCCAACATGGTGAAACCCCATCTCTACTAAAAATACAAAAATTAGCTGGGTATGGTGGCGTGTGCCTGTAATCCCAGCTACTCGGGAGGCTGAGGCAGGAGAATCGTGTGAACCTGGGAGGTGGAGGTTGCAGTGAACTGAGATCACACCACTGCAGTCTAGCCTGGGCAACAGACTGAGACTCTGTCTCAAAAACAAAAACAAAAACAAAAAACTTCTGTTCTTCAAAAGACACTGTTAAGACAAGTGAAAGCCATGCCACAGACTAGGAAAAAATATTTGTAAAACACATATCTGATAACAGTCTTACATGCAAACATACAAAGAACCTTAAAACTGAACAATAAGAAAATAAACAGCCCAATTTTTAAAATGGCAAAAAATCTGAACAGACTCCTCATAAAGTAAATATATACATGAAAAATAAGCAAGTGAAAAAATTATAAACATCATTTGCCATAAGGGCATTGGAAATTAAAATAAGATACTACTACATACTTATTAGAATAGCTAAAATTAAAAAAAAACTGAACTAATTGTTGATGAGCATGCAAGCAATAGGCACTCTCATTCATTGCTGCTAGGAATGCAAAATGGAACAGACACTTTCAAAGATAGTTTGGCAAGTTCTTAAAAATCCAAACATAGTCTCACCCAACAATCCAGCAACTGCACTTCTAGATATTTACCAAACCAATTTGGAAACTTATTTTCACACAATGGCCCACACCTGTAGTCCCAGCAATTTGGGAGGCAGAGGTGGGTGGATCGTCTGAGGCCAAGAGTTCAAGGCCAGCCTGGCTAACATGGTGAAACCCCATCTCTACTAAAAACACAAAAAGTAGCCAGGCATGGTGGCACATGCCTGTAGTCTCAGCTACTCGGGAGGCTGAGGAACGAGAATCACTTGAACCCAGGAGGTGGAGGTTGTAGTGAGCTGAGATCACACCATTGCACTCCAGCCTGGGTGACAGAGTGAGACGCTGTCTCAAAAAAATAAAGACAACTTATATCCACACAAAAATGTGCTTGTGAATGTTTATAGCAGCTTTATTCATAATCACCATAAACTGGAAGCAACCAGTATGTCTTTTGATAGTGAGTGCATAAACAAACTTTTGCATATCCATGCAATGGAATATTATTCAGCACTGAAAAGAAATGAGATATCAAGCTACAAAAAGACATGGACAAATCTTAAGTGCATATTGCCAAGTGAAAGAAGCTAGTTTGGAAACGGCAAATCTATAACCACAATAAAAAGATTAGTGGTTGGCTGAGCGTGGTGGCTCACGTCTATAATCCCAGCACTTCGGGAAGCAGAGGTGGATGGATCACCTGAGGTCAGGAGTTTGAGACCAGCTGGCCAACATGGTGAAACCCCGTCTCTACTAACAATAGAAAAATTAGCCAGACATGGTGGCACACGCCTGTAATCCCAGCTACTTGGGAGGCTGAGGCAGGAGAATCGCTTGAACTCAGGAAGTGGAGGTTGCAGTGAGCCAAGATTGCACCATTGCCCCCCAGCCTGGGCAGCAAGAGCAAAACTCCGTCTGTCTCCAAAAAAAAAAAAAAAAAAAAAAAAAAAGACCAGTGGTTACCAAAGGTTTAGTGTAGGAAAGGAGGGATTAATAGGTGTTGCACAGGAGATTTTTTTTTTTAGAGTGGTGAAACTACTCTGTATGACACTGTAATTGTGGATACATGACTGCATTTATCAAGACCCATCGAACTTAACAGCACAAAGAATAAGCCTTAAGGTATGAAATTTTTAAAATATCATTTAGGAGCCTGGGGAATTCTTGGATGGAATGAAGTAAGTGACAAAAGAATCTAACTGTATTAAAAATGCATCAAATGACCTCACTGAAGTACAGGTGGGAAAAACTTGTCCTAAAAAACTTTGGAAATGAGTGGAATCTGTAAGACTAACAGCAAAGAAACTACACGTAAGCACTGTATTCTGGCTGATAAAGTTGCTTCCCACAGGCATACTGGGTAACAATTCTGATAGTGCTATGCATGTATACTGGAAATGAATAAGCAAATGGATGGCTGGTGTAGTGGGAGATTACAGACCAGCAACAGGAGGACGCTGGAATGATCTGTGTGTGTGGTAATGGCTAGAGTTGGAGACGTGTGTATGAACCCATGTTTAGCTCAATATGAACACATGTGGTTACATAAAGAATTATTTAATAGGTGTTCTTACATACACTGGTTAGTATACACATGTATTTCCTTGCTTTGCCAGCTAAGAGAAGTAATGACACACCAGAATCAGTAAGCACACCTATTGCCTAGGTATCGGTTTCTAATACCATTCTCCAATAAATGGAACCAGTGCTTCTTAGAAAAATGGCTGATTGTAGAACTGGAGCAGGAAATAGATGAGATGAACCTGGACATTTTATAGTGCCATTGAGTAAGGAAGTGCTTTTAAAAAAATGACTGGGGTACGTCAAAGGGACATAGAAGCCAAGTGAAAGAGCTCCCAACAGCCAAAGCTGAAATAATTTGAGCAACAAAATAAATAACATAGTACTGATTATAATCCAAAGTATAAAAGAAATATCTATGAGTCCATTCTAATTTAGATAAATGACTAAATGAATAAATGGAGAGAAGAGAGAAATCTCCTGTGCAGAATAATTTAATAATAACTTATGTAGATATTCCACCCTTAAAGACATGGAGCATCACTCTCCACTCCTTATGTGTGGACTGTACAGAGTGACCTCCTTCTAAAGAACACAGTATAGAAAATATCGGGGGCGGGAAAAGTAGCTTTACTGTGGAAAAACCTGACAAACACTATCTCAGTTAGGTCACCAAGGTCAAAATCAACAGTGATAATTCCTGTTGCTAGTACATACCCTTGATATGATGTGATGAGAATGGCACTTTACTTCTGTGGTTTTCCTCTCCAAACCCATAATCCCAGTCTAAACATGAGAAAAACATCAGACAATTCCCAAGTGAGTAACATTTTACAACCTTACTCGTGCTCTTCAAAGCTGTCAACGTCTTAAAAACAAAGAAAGGCCGGGCGCGGTGGCTCACGCTTGTAATCCCAGCACTTTGGGAGGCCGAGGCGGGCGGATCACGAGGTCAGGAGATAGAGACCACGGTGAAACCCCATCTCTACTAAAAATACAAAAAATTAGCCGGGCGTGGTGGCGGGCCTGTAGTCCCAGCTACTCGGAGAGGCTGAGGCAGGAGAATGGCGTGAACCCGGGAGGCGGAGTTTGCAGCGAGCTGAGATTGCGCCACCGCACTCCAGCCTGGGTGCGAGTGCGAGACTCCGTCTCAAAAAAAAAAAAAAAAAAAAACCCAAAGTCTGAGAAACTGTCACGGTCAAGAGGAGGCTAAGGGGGACATGGCAACTAAAGGTCATATGAGGCCGGGCACAGTGGCTCATGGCTGTAATCCCAGCACTTTGGGAGGCCGAGGAGCGCGGATACCCGAGGTCAGGAGTTCGAGACCAGCCTGACCAACATGGAGAAACCCTGTCTCTACTAAAAATACAAAATTAACCGGGCGTGGTGGCGCATGCCTGTAATCCCACTCAAGTGAGGCAGGAGAATCACCTGAACCTGGGAGGCAGAGGTTGCGGTGAGCCAAGATCAAGCCATTGCACTCCAGCCTGGGCAACAAGAGCGAAACTCTATCTCAAAAAAAATAAATATATAAAAACAAATATAGGTCATATGATATGCTGAATGGGATCCTGGAACAGAAAACGTACTTTAGGTAAAAACTAACAAAATCTGAATAAAGTTTGGACTTCAGCTAATGATAATAATAATATACCAATATTAGTTCACTAATTATAACAAATGTGCTACACGAATGTAAGGTGTTAATAACAGGGAAAACAGGGTGTGGAAAACAGAGCTCTCTGTACTGTCTTCTCAACTTTGTAGTAGAGGTTCTAACCACTGCAATGAGGCAAAGAGATAGAGAAGGAGGGAGGAGGGCAGAAGGGCAGCTGAGAAGGGTACAGAAAGAAAGAAATTAAAGGCATGTACGCTGGGGAGGAAGAAGTAAAACTGTTTTTTATAGTCAATATAGTCCTGTATAGAATTCTAAGGAATACACACACACACACACACACACACAAAAACACACACACCCCTACTAGATTTAATAAACAAGTTCACTAAGGTCACAGAATATGATCAATATACAAAAGTCTGTTGTATTTCTATATACTAGGAACCATCGGAAAATAAAACTAAAAAAAACTGTTACATTCACACTAGCATGAAAAATGAATAAAATAGGAATAAATTTAGCAGGAAAGTTCAAGATGTGTACACTAAAACTATGAAATATTGCTGAGAGAAATTAAAGAAGGTCTAAATAAATGGAGAGGCATTACATGCTCATGGATAGGAAGACTCAATATTGTTAAGATGGCAACACTACCTAGTCATCTCAGATTCAATGCAAACCCTAGCAGAAATCCCAGCAGACACTTTTGCAGAAATTGTCAAGCTGATTTTAAAACTTATATGGAAATGCAAAGGATCTAGAGTACCCAAAACAACACTGAAAAATAACAAAGTTGAAGACTTACATCTCCCATTTTCAAAACTTATTATGAAACTGTAGGAACCAAGATAGGTTGGTGTAAAAATAGGACTAAAGATAAATGAAGGTAAATTAAGAGTCAAGAAATCCTATGCTTACGTTCAATTAATTTTCAACAAAAACACCAAAGCAATTCCACTGGAAAAAGATGGCCTTTTCAACAAATGGTGCTGGGTGCTTTTGGGGGCAATGGAAATGTTCAAAATCTAATTCTGGTGATGGTTGTACCACTCTATTAAGTTTATTAATAGTTATTTAACTTTAAACTTAAAATGGGGGAATTTATGATATATAAATTATGCCTCAATAAAGCTGTTAAACAAAAAAGGCACTTCCTAAAAGTTGAAAGTGAACTAAAGCAAACACTGAAACATTTATCTTTAATGACCTAAAACTCAGCGTTGTTGCTGGGCATGGTGGCACGTGCCTGTAGTCTCAGCTACTTCAGGCTGAGGCAGGAAGATTCTTTGAGCCCAGGAGTTTAAGTCCAGCCTGGGCAACAGTGAGACCCCCATTTTTAAATTTAAAAAACAAACACAAAAAACTTTCTGTACACTCCCTAGTAGAAGATCCTGGGAAACAACAACAGCAACAACAAAACCTTTAAAAAGCTTAAACTGTTTTCAGTAAGCATATTGTTTGTAGTAGTACTGGTATAGTTTTTCTAAGACTTCTGTGTGTGCTGATCAACTAAATAAGTGATCATATTGGTGTGGCTGAAAATGAGAACATTCAGAGTGGAGGACAAGGATACAAATGTAAGATCAATTGGGCTAAATAAAAACTTATGGTCCTGAATTGGAATCGAAAGTAACAGTATAAACGACTGATGTATTTGATCTTAAACATTTTTTTAGCTTTGTCTACTAAAAATCCTAGTGAAAAATGACCTACCCAGTATTTATGAGCCCCCTAGCACCCAAACTGTGGTCTCTAATACAATTTTCCACTGAAAAGAACCAATGCTTCTTGAAGAAGTGATCGATTCTAGATCTGTGACACAAAATGTACCAGGTAAGTCTTGAAATGTTTGTCTAACCGCAAAGAAAAGAAACTACCAAAGACTATTAGCGTCATGTCCAAAAGAACTGAGGTGCCACCAACTTGACTAGATTCCCATTGGTCAAAGATGGAACAACTAAGCATCAAAAAGAAGAATAACCACAAGTGACTGAAACACTTTCAGTATGTTTACATCTCCGGCTTTATAATGACACTAAAAAACAAAACAAAACCCACTGGTTGCCTTGGAACGATGCTGAGAAATCAACTCATTATTTTGAAAAATGGTAGAATTAAGCATTCATCTTGCCTTGCATATTCAAATTAAATGTTAGAATAACCGAATGGTTTAAAAGGATAAGTTTATCTTTAGAGAAATGATCCAGGTAATAAAGCAAGAAGGAAAGGTGAAATTAGAAAATCACCATTTTGGGCTGGGCATGGTGGCTCACGCCTGTAATCTTAGCACTTTGGGAGGCCGAGGCCGGTGGATCACGAGGTCAGGAGTTGAAAACCAGCCTGGCCAACATGGCAAAACCCCGTCTCTACTAAACACAAAAAACAAAAACTAGCCAGGCGTGGTGGCATGCACCTATAATCCCAGCTACGTGGGAGGCTGAGGCAGGAGAATCACTTGAAGCCAGGAAGTGGAGCTTGCAGTGACCTGAGATCGCACCACTGCACTGCAGCCTGGGCAACAGGGCGAGACTCCATCTCAAAAAAAAAAAAAAAAGAAAGAAAAAGAAAAGAAAATCACCATTTTACGATTTTACAACCCTAATGAAATAATAAATTTGGGCAATAATTATCAAAGACTGCTAACATCCAGAAGACAGAAATAATCACACACCATGGCATCCTATTTGAAGTACACAACACCCTCTATGATGTATGTGCTAAAAAAAAAAATTTAACCTCAATCTGATCGAGCCTCTAAACCCAATTTACATGAAATACGGGGCAGAGGGACATGCTAAATAGCACTACAATGATGCAGTTGACAAAATCTAGACTTTTGGAAATTCTAAAGACAAAGACACATTTCTATACTGAAAAAAAAGCATGGAAAAATGAGAGGGCAAACCAATAGATTAAAAGAGACTGAAAAGACAACCAATCACAGCACATGAGCCCTAATAAAATTCTGATGCAAACAAACCATTTAAAATACATAAGTGCTCTAAATCTGGATTGTGGCAATGTTTGCACAGCTGTTTAAATTTACTAACAATAGGCCGGGCGCAGTGGCTCACGCCTGTAATCCCAACACTTTGGGAGGCTGAGGTGGGTGGATCACAAGGTCAAGAGATGGAGACCATCCTGGCCAACATGGTGAAATCCCGTCTTTACTAAAAATAGAAAAATTAGCTGGGCATGGTGGCGCAGACTTGTAGTCCCAGCTACTGGGGAGGCTGAGGCAGGAGAATGGCTTGAACCTGGGAGGCAGAGGTTACAGTGAGCCGAGATTGCGCCACTGCACTCCAGCCTGGAGACAGAGCAAGATTATGTCTCAAAAAAAAAAAAAAATTACTAACAATCAAACTGTATATTTACAGCGGGTGAAGTTTACAGCTTGTAAATTATACCTCAATAAAACTGTGTCAGGCTATCAGGGAAATACGAAGACTAATGAACAATAAGGAATTATTGTTGATTTTTAAGGCATTATCACATTGTGGTTTTTTTTTTTAAATACTTCTTATCTTTTAAAGACAAATACTGAAGTATCTACAAATATTTGCAGATAATTCAAAGCATTTGTTTCCAAACATTCTGGTGTGGAGGCGATGGGGACAAAAGGTAATGAGCACACAGGCATTATTACAATATTCTACATTTGTGCACATTCGAAATGTTCCGTAATAAAAAGTGGAGCGGCTGGGCGCGGTGGCTCACAGCTGTAATTCCAGCACTTCGGGAGGTCAAGGCAGGCAGAACATCTGAGGTCAGGAGTTCAAGACCAGCCTGGCCAACATGGTGAAACCCTGTCTCTAATAAAAATACAAAAATTAGCCAGGCATGGTGGCACCGCCTGTGGTCCCAGCTACTCGGGAGGCTGAGGCAGAAGAATTGCTTCGCTGCACCCCAGCCTGGGTGACAGAGCAAAACCCCATCTCAAAAATAAATAAATAAATAAATAAATAATAGTGGAGCATTAAAAGATAATTTGAAAAAAAGAAAAGAGAAACAGTAAGGAAGAAAGCCTTTCAATTAATTACTTTGCTCTCTCTTAATTATTTAGCTCTCAGCTTTCTACCTTTGCTATTAATGCAATTGATGTGTGGAAATAGATGGCATATAAATAATAATAAATAAATTTTTATAATAATATAAAAACCAAATAACCATAACTTATGTTCCGTGTCTTCAAACCCATACAGAGTGTGGAACTGCTGCCTCCCATCCCTGGGATATTGCAAAGGAAATGGAAACCAACCACCAATACAAGGATGTGACCCACAAATGGGAGATGAAGTGTTGAGCAGGGATCTGGAGGTTTATAGTCATGGTTTGTGCACACTGTGGTGCTGCACACAGACTGTGCCTTGGCATCCCACCACCATTTATAATAGTCAACCCAGTGAAATTAGATCCATTAAATGGCTTATTTTTAAAGAAAATACTTTACATTGCTGCACACGGCTGGGCGAGGTGGCTCACACCTGTAATCCCAACACTTTGGGAGGCCGAGGCGGCTGGATCACTTGAGGCCAGGAGTTCGAGACCAACCTGGCCAACATGGTGAAACTCCGTCTCTACTAAAAATACAAAAAATTAGCCAGGTGTGGTGGTGTGTGCCTGTAGGCTCAGCTGCTCGAGAGGCTGAGGCAGAAGAATTGCTTGAACCCAGGAGGTCGAGGTTGCAGTGAGCCGAGGTCGCACCACTGCACTTCAGCCTGGGCAACAGAACGAGACTCCGTCTCAAAAATAAATAGATAAATAAATGGTTGCACGAACATCAAAGCTTACATATTCATGAGTAATATTATTTAAGTTTACACTAAAAATGGGTGTTTATGATATGTAAATTATACCTCCATAAAGCTGTTAAACAAAAAAGGCACTTCCTAAAAATTGAAAGTGACACCTGTCAGGTGAGTAACAGGTTTTTCCATATCTGAGTGTGAACATCAGTCACTTGCTCTGGACACAGAGCCAAAGAAAATGCCAAACACGTTCTCTGGATTTATCCGAGTGACGCAACATGGCATGGTGGTAAAGAACATGGCCTTCGGGGTTGGACAGATGGGCTCTGTTCAGCAAGCTTAAGTAAATGCTTAAGCTTTCCAATCCCAGACTCCTCTTCAGGAAAACAGGAATAAAAACACCTTCCTTGCCGGATAGATGCAGGGATTAAATGAGGTAATGCAGTAAAGCTTGGCATCTAAGATTTCAACCCAAACCAGTAGCTATGATTGCTTGTAACACCAAGGCTTGCACAAGGAGACTGAACAAAAGGGGGACTTGCAGCATGTTTCACTGGCCAAAAAAAATTAAAAATAGGCCGGGTGTGGTGCCTCATGCCTGTAATCCCAGCACTTTGGGAGGCCAAGGTGGGTGGATCACGAAGTCAAGAGTTCAAGACCAGCTTGACCAACATGGTGAAACCCTGTCTCTACTAAAAATACAAAAATTAGCTGGGCGTGGTGGCACGTGCCTGTAGTCCCAGCTACTCAGGAGGCTGAGGAGGAGAATCGCTTGAACCCGGGAGGCAGAGTTTGCAGTGAGCCGAGATCGCGCCACTGCACTCCAGCCTGGGTGACAGAGCGACACTCCATCTCAAAAAAATTAAAAATAAAAATAAAAAATAGAGCACTTGAGCTGCCAGATGACCTGGCAGGGTACACATCTGACGAACAGAATTTTCCAGTGATGATTCTGAAATGATGAAGAAGTTTAAAAGAGCTTCAAAGGGCTGCGGCCGTCTCTCGAGCCCACACAGGCCGGTCAGCCCTGTCACCTCCAGAGCGGGCCTGGCACCATGGAAAGGGCACGGAGAGGGCTGCCAAAGCCGGAATCGCGCCCACGCACGAAAGCACAAACTCCGCACCCGGGCCCAGCAGCTCCCCTCTATCTCCCCTTTTCAAAACGAAGACCCTAAGATCTCCCTCGAGGAGATGAGCAGAAAGCCCAGACGCAGAGCTGCGGACGCTAACGCCAGCGCCAAGCTGGGTGCCGACACTCCCTGTGCTTTTCCGGCCCCACACCATCTGGAAAACAAGGTCGTCTTACCCTGTTTAGTCCATGAGGAAAGAAAGGCTCAGCTCAGGGAGGGCATTTGCCCAGGTTACATAACTGGTGGGTGCGCGGGCCAGGCCTGACATCGGGTCCACCCAGATGCCAACCCTCCTTACTGCTCCTCTCCAGCGCCTCAGCCAGCTCCCAGCCTGGGACCCAGAAAGGCCCAGAGCCCACGCTCATGCCGGCACACGATATTTTAGGTACTAATCCCTGGATTTCATTAATCTCTATCACAGGTCCAAAGAGGAGGGGTCGCTGAGGCTGGGCTAAGCTCCCTCCCGAGTTTGACTTCCAACTTTCCATGAAGGCCTTAGCCCTATTGCATCCCTTGGGACCAAATAAAAACCTTAGGCTCCCAGAAGATCAAGAGGATATTTATCTGGCATCTAGGGATCAAATTCTGGAAGAAAAAAATACGGCAATATATCTAAATCCATTTCTTCAGAAAATTAATGAATGGAAGGGCTGCTCTTAGCAGAGTCTCCAGAACAGAATATGCAGAGGGCTTAAGGGTTCCTTTGCTAAGTAAGAGCTGTCTCACTGCCTACTTTTTCTTTTTTTTTTTTTTTTTCTGGAGACAGGGTCTTGCTCTATCACCCAGGCTGGAGTGCAGTGGCACAATCATGGCTCACTGTAGCCTTGACCTCCTGGGCTCACACAATCCTCCTTCCTCAGCCCCCAAGTAGCTAAGACCACAGGCACGTGCCACCACACCTGGCTCTTTTTTGCTCTTTCTTTTTTTTTTTTTTTTTTTTTTGTAGAGAGGGGGTTTCGCCGTGTTTCCCAGGCTGGTCTCTAATTCCTGACCTCAAGTGATCCGCCCACCTTGGCCTCCCAAAGTGCTGGGGTTACAGGCGTGAGGTTACAGGCCAAGCCCTTAAATTATTCAAAGCTAAAGTTCTAGTCCCAAGACCCCAAGGTTAACCTAAGTCCAGAAGTCCTCTGGTACCTGAAATACCTCACAGCTGCTAAGCTTTATGGCTGTTGTCAGACTGTTCAAACACAAACAGAGCCAAATATCCTGCCAGCCAGCACTGACCTGCTCCCAAGAATCATGTGTTATGGTTTCCATCACACTCAGCCATCAAGTCCTGTTTGAGCTTGTCATCCCTGCAAGCCATGTGACTGCTGGCACCTACCCGGGTCACATTTGCCTCTTCCCTTGGGACGCAGCTTTTTGCAAAAAGGCCACAGCCACTTGCTAAGATGAGTCAGAAGTTCCCCAAATCTCCTGACACAACTCAGGGGCAAAGAAAAAGGGACAGCAAACAGGCCCAGCAGGGGCTGTCTAGCCATGACATAAGAAGCCAGCACATATCTTTAGAGGAGCGTTCAGCTCCGAATCCCAACCTACTTCACAAACACCTGGGGCAAGCTCCAGAGATGGCATTTCCACTGGCGATGACAGGAATTGGGCCAAACACCACACATCCCCCTGGACACTCTTGACGTTCAATACATTCACAGAAGCTTCCTTGACCATTCCTGGGCCCAGTGACCCTGTCAGGCCAAGGAGTTGGTTCACAGAAAGTGAAAGATTCTGACAAGCAGAGTATTTTCCCTCTGAGCAGGTGTGGTTCCTCACTGAAACAGGAATCCTCTTTATTCCACAAGCGAGACACAGAACAAACAGTGCCTCAGGCCGGAGAACTGAGGCCAGACCTGCTTCCCAGGTGACCCCAGTGTCCACAAAATAAATGCCCCTGTGGCATGGGGATCAACTGCCTGCCTCTCTGCACAAACTAGTCCCCTGGCCATTCTCCTGCGAAGGCCTCAACCTCCCAAAACCCTTTAAAAGATAACATTTTTTCCATCCCCCTTTAATTATCTTGAACCAATGGGGACAGGTTCAGACTCTGTCCCTGATTGCTTTGGTGGGTAAATCCCCTGCTGCTCAGCTGAGGAGGGCTCTCAGTAACCTCGGTCCAGTCATCCAGCCCCCTACAGCCCCGCTGCCATGAAGAGCCTGGCTCCCCAACCCCGTGCCAGGCCCTTGACTTCCAGCCAAGTGTATCCACTCACTCTTTTCCTGTGCTTTCCTGACTTTTAAAAGGGCTGGTGTGGGGGCTCATGCCTGCAATCCTGGCATTTTGGGAGGCCAAGGCTGGAGGATCTCTTGAGCCCAGGAGTTCGAGACCAGCCTGGCCAACATAAAGAGACTTCCATCTCTACAAAAAATTAAAATAAAAAGATTATTGGGGCCTGGCATGGTGATTCACGCCTGTAATCCTAGCACTTTGGGAAGCTGAGGCAGGCAGATCATCTGAGGTCAGGAGTTCGAGACTAGCCTGGCCAACATGTTGAAACCCCATTTCTACTAAAAATACAAAAATCATCCAAGCGTGGTGGTGGGCTCCTGTAGTCCCAGCTACTTGGAAGGCTGAGGCAGGAGAATTGCTTGAACCCGGGAGGCAGAGATTGCAGTGAGTTGAGATCACGCCACCGCACTCCAGCCTGGGCAACAGAGCGAGACTCCCTCTCAAAAAAAAAAAACAAAAAGATTATTGGGTGTGGTGGTGCATACCTGTAATGCCAGATACTTGGGAGGCTGGGGCAGGAGAATCCATTGAGTGCAGGAGTTTGAGGCTGCAGTGAGCCATGACAGCGACACTGAACTCCAGCTGGGGCAACAGAGTGAGACTGTGTGTCTTGGGAAAAAAAAAGGAGGAAAGAGAGTTTTTACATACCCTTCATCCAGCTTCTCCTAATGTTAATGACTTACATACTCATAGTACAATAATCAAAACCAAGAAATTAACTCTGGTATGATACTATTACCTATACTTGGATTTCACCAGATTCTTCACTAATGTCTTTTTTTTCTGTTTCAAGATCCAATCCAGGATCCGTCGCTGCATTTATCCTCATGTGCCCTGCAAGCTGAGACCGTTCCTCTGTGTTTTCTTGTCCTTCAGGACCTTGACAATTTGTAAGAGTCCTAGTCAGGTATTTTGTAGGATATCCCTTAACTTGGGTTTGTCTGATGTGTTTTCTCACCATTAAACTGAGGTTATACATTTCTGGCAAGATTCCCACAGAGGTGACATGCCCTTCTCAGTGCATCATATAAGAAAGTATGTGAGGAAACTGAGGCCCAAGAGCTTAATTTCCTCAAAGGCAAATGGCTAATAATGGATAGGGCTGGTACTCAAGTTTGCACAACTAAAAAGGCGTTGGTCTTTTTACCTTTCCCTAACTTCCAGAACACAGAAACCATACTTTAAGCAATATACAGGTTATGTAATACATGAAACACAGTATGCTATATTATTGCAGGTACAACATGAATATACAGGCCAGGCGTGGTGGCTCATGCCTGTAATCCCAACACTTTGGGAGGCCAAGTAGGGTGGATCATTTGAGGTCAGGAGTTCAAGACCAGCCTGTCCAACATGGTGAAACCCTGCCTCTACTAAAAATACAAAAATTAGCCAGGTGTGGTGGCATGTGCCTGTAATCCCAGCTACTAGGGAAGCTGAGGCAGGAGAAT
Source organism: Nomascus leucogenys (assembly GCF_006542625.1). Classification (NCBI taxonomy): domain Eukaryota; kingdom Metazoa; phylum Chordata; class Mammalia; order Primates; family Hylobatidae; genus Nomascus; species Nomascus leucogenys. The sequence continues at coordinate 66,837,905 of NC_044385.1, forward strand.
CGCTAGAGCCTGGGAGGTGCAGATTGCAGTGAGCTGAGATGGCACCACTGCACTCCAGCCTGGGCAACAGAGTGAAACCCTGTCTCAAAAAAAAGTACATGATGTTGATTTATCTTACCACTGGTGATGATAATCTTGATCATTTGGCAAAAGTGGTATCTTCCAGGTTTTTCCACTGTAATCTCATTCTTTTCCCCCTTTATAATTAGAAAATATTTGAGGGGAGATGCTTTGACACTATGTAAACACCCTATTTCTCCCTTTTGCCCTCTAACTTACCATTCATCAGTAGATCTTTCTACGGCAATTATTACTGTGATATTTTAAGGGTGATCTTCCATTTCCCTCTATGCAATAGAAGAAAAGTAACGGGTAACTATTGTGTATAAATAGGGTGTCCATATGATTTGTCATTCAAACCAGGACACTTTTGAAAGTGAAAGAGGGTACTATTAATAACTACAGTATGGCAACAAGCGTAAGTTTGTCCTGGGAAAACTGGGATGCACAGTCACTCTATGTGTAAAATTGAATCTCCAGCTCAAAACAACAGAGACTGGTCAACATTTACTAAAAGTATCTGTATCTTCGAGAAAATCAACAGCAATCTTTGGTGGGGTTTTGAGGGGAAACAGATCATCTTATAGTTGAGTTAAATGTGCAAAGGAATAGAAACTGCTGGCTTGTGGAAGATAATTGTGAAAGAGAATCAAGGGCTAGGAAGCAGAAGCCATAAGCAGCCTAATAGACAAGAAATAATCCCCCTCCTCCAATCAAGAGAGAATGCAAACCTGCCTATGAACCAGCTGAACAGTACCTGTCCCTGCGAAAGGGAATAGTATGTCTCATAAACTCATTAGTCTTTCAAACCCTAAACACTTTCTTCTCTCATGTCAAGGCCAATTTTGAGTATTCTGTTTAATAATTTCCTTCACACATCTAGTCACTTAGATCATTTCCTTTTAGAAGACACTAAGCCACGAAGAAGGTAAAATGGGGAATCTCACCAGGAAGGGTGTGTTCCCTGGAATATCATTCTCCTATATTTATTTGGAAAAGGTTTCAGACCCCAGCATCTGCCCAAGCTGTCTATAGTGGGAAACACCTCTTTGGCACAAAGTCATGACCCAGTATTATTTTTTCCCATTCTACCAAGGAGGAAATGGAGCCTTTGTGAGGGGCAAAGGATCTGTTTAAATTCCTGACTTGACGCAGTAAGCGGCCAGAGTGGAGATTACTCATGCTGTAGCTATGGGCCTCCTCTTTCAACTTTAATGGGAATAGTCAACATCCTATTATTTGAATGTTTATCCTGGGTTCATATTATTTCACACAGGGAAAGGCATTTAATGGTAGAAATATTTTCAAACCTAAAAAGTTAAAGGAAAGGAAAATCTTCCACATATCCATACTGGAGACAACAGCCTGGAAGAAACCCATACAGAAGATCAGAGATTATTTGATAAATCTGTTACCTTATGTGGAAAGCCATAGTGTCTATGAATAATAATTTCCAGCTCAGAGGATCTGACGAGTGCTTCAGTTAGACCCTGCCCCCAGAGTGCTCAGAACATAATGATTATTTTTCTTGTTGTTGTAAATATTAGTAAGCAACAACTGTAGCCTAACACTGTGGGGAAAACTTAAAAACTAGTGATACAAAGCAGATAAATAACTCTAGAAATTATTCCTGGCATTCCTGGAGCTATTCAAGATAGAGTCCATAGGGCATCCAAATAGTCATTTCAAGGAATTATAACCACAAAAGTTTTCAGCTAATGAATTTAGAAGAAATGGTAGAATTGGGCCAGGCATGGTGGCTCATGCCTGTAATCCCAGCACTTTGACTGAGGCAGGCAGATCACCTGAGGTCAAGAGTTCAAGACCAGCCTGGCCAACATGGCGGATACCCATCTCTATTCAAAATACAAAAATTAGCTGGGTGTGGTGGCACGTGCCTGTAGTCCCAGCTATTTGAGAGGCTGAGGCATGAGAATCACTTGAAGCTGGAACCCAGGAGGCGGAGGTTGCAGTGAGCTGAGATCACGCCAGTGCTCTCCAGCCTGGGAGACAGACCGAGACTCTGTCTCAAACAGAAAAGAAGAAGAAGAAAAAGAAGAAGAAATGGTAGAGTTAGAATATCGCCATTTTGTAATCTTCGTGAAATAATGACAATAACAATGGTCATCAATGGCTGCTAATATCATACAAAAGGCAAGTGGACATCATGTGCTTCCCACCCTATGTAGTCACAGAATACTATAAATATTCTTGACAAAGATTGGACCTAGGCTGGGCGCGGTGGCTCACGCCTGTAATCCCAGCACTTGGGAGGCCAAGGCGTGTGGATCACCTGAGGTCAGGAATTCGAGACCAGCCTGACCAACATGGCGAAACCCCATCTCTACTAAAAATACAACAATTAGCTGGGTGTAGTGGCAGGTGCCTGTAATCCCAGCTACTCAGGAGGCTGAGGCAGGAGAATCGCTTGAACCTGGGAGGCGGAGGTTGCAGTGAGCCAAGAGCTTACCATTGCACTCCAGCCTGGGTGACAAGAGCAAGACTCCATCTCCAAAAAAGAAAGAAAACAAAAAAAAAAAAACTGGACCTAAATATGACCAAGCCTCTAGATCTAGTTTTCAGGTTACAATGGGGCAGAGAAATATACTAATGGCACCACGAGGATAAAATCAGCAAAGTCCAAACTATGAGACACACTACAAATGACACAGTTTCTTAAAAAGTACCAAAAAAAAAAAATGGGGGTGACCTATAGATTAAGAAAGACTCTTAGAATACATATCAAAAAAAGCAATGTATTGCCAGGCATAGTGGCTCACACCTGTAATCCCAGCACTTTGGGAGGCCGAGGCAGGCAGATCACGAGGTCAGGAGTTCAAGACCAGCCTGGCCAACATGGTGAAACCCTGTCTCTACTAAAAATACAAAAAAATTAGCCAGGCGTGGTGGCAGGCACCTGTAATCCCAGCTACTCGGGAGGCTAAGGCAGGAGAATTGCTTGAACCTGGAAGGCAGAGGTTGCAGTGAGCCGAGATCGCACCACTGCACTCCAGCCTGGATGACAGACTAAGACTCTGTCTCAGAAAAAAAAAAAAAAAAGCAATGCATTATAATATGGATGTTATCTGGATTCTAATTTGAATTAACGAATCATAAGAAAAACCTAAAAAGTAAGTGAGAAAATGTGAACATTGTGCTAACTGGGTATTTAATAATATTAAGAAATTTTATTCTTTATGTATTATGCTGAAGTTTGTGGTTATGCTTTTCTTGTTGTTGTTGCTTTTTTTAGTTTCTGTGCACATATATAAACACAATGTCATTAGAAGAAAACAAGAGAAGACGGGGGAAAGTAAAGATTTCCTGATGAAGACATAGAAAGCACAAATCACAAAAAAAGAAGTAATAAATTGAACTTCATCAAAATTTAAAATTGTTCATCAAAAGGCACTCAAGAAAATAGGTAACATTAGGAGAAAATATGTGCAACACCTGTGTCTAAATATACATCTAATCTATATCATGTACAAAGATATTACATACTTATATACACATATATTCCTATAGCTTATATGCAGAATATATACAGATCTCCTACAAGTCAATAAAAAGACAAAAAATAATAAAATAATAAAAAGACAACCCAATTTAAACATGGATAAAATACTTGAATAGACACTTCACAAGACATACAAATGGTCAAAAAGCACATGAAAAAGCATTCACCATCATAATCATCAGGGAAATGCAAGTTGAAATCATGAGATACCACTACAAACACTGAAATAGCTAAAATTTAAAAGATGAAAAATACTAGATTTTGGGGAGGACATGAAACAACCAGAACTCTCATGCATTGCTGGTGGGAGTGTAAACTGGTACAGCCGCTTAGGAAAACCATTTAGCATTTTCTTAAAAAACTAAATATACCTATGATCCTGCAATCACATTCCAAAGTATCCCACTCAAGAGAAATGAAAATATACGCCCACAAAAAAAATTTGTACAAAAATGTGTATAGCACCTTTATCCATAATAGTCAAAAATTGGAAATAGCCCAGATGTCTATCAACAGAAGAATGGATAAACCAACTGGTATATCTACACATTGCAATACTACTTAAAAATAAAAAGGACCTGGCTGGGCATGGTGGCTCACGCCTGTATTCCCAGCACTTTGGGAGGCTGAGGTGAGTGGATCACTTGAGGTCAGGAGTTTGAGACCAGCCTGGCCAACATAGTGAAACACCGTCTATACTAAAAATAAGAAAATTAGCTGGGTGTGGTGGTGCATGCCTGTAATCCCAGCTACTTGGGAGGCTGAGGCAGGAGAATCGCTTGAACCCGGGGGGCGGAGCTTGCAGTGGGCTGAGTTCGCACCCTTGTACCCAACCTGGGCAACAGAATGAAACTTCATCTCAAAACAATAATAATAAAAATAAATAAAAAGGACCAAATTATTGATACAAGCAACAACATGAATGAATTTCAAAAATAATACTCAAGTGAAAGAAGCCAGGAGCAAAAAAAATGTACATAGTAAATGATATGATTCCATTTATTTGAAATTCTAGAATAATAACCAAGGATTATTGAGGATGAGGATACAGTCACGTACTGCATAACGTTTTGGTCAGAGATGGACCACACATGACAGTGATCTTATAAGATAATGCAGCTGAACATTGTCTATCCCCTGGTAACATGGTAGCTGCCGTACTGTCCAAGAGCAATGCATACTTGTGTGTTTGTGGTGATGCTTGTATGAACCAACCTACCGCACTGCCAGTCATACAAAAGTACAGCACATACAATTATGTACAATATGTAATCCTTGATGATGATAATAAATGACCATGTTACTGTCTTTTATGGTTATTTTAGAGTGTACTCCTACATATAAATATATATATATATATATATTTTTTTTAATGTTAACTGTAAGACAGCCTCAGGCAGGTCCTGCAGGAGGTATCCAGAAGAAGGCCTTGTTATCTTAGGAGATGACAGCTCCGTGCATGTAATTGCCCCTGCAGACCTTCCAGTGGGACAAGATGTGGAGGTGGAAGACAGTGATATAGATGATCCTGACCTGTGAAGGCCTAGGCTAATGTGTGTGTTTGTGTCTTAGTTTTTAACAAAAACATTTAAGAAGTAAAAATATAGGCCAGGTACAGTGGCTCACACTTGTAATCCCAACACCTTAGGAGGCCAGGACAGGAGGATTGCTTGAGGCCAGGAGTTCAAGACCAACTTGGGTAATACAGTGAGAACCTGTCTCTACCCAAAAAAAAAAGTAAAAAATTAAACAATTTAAAAATAGAAAAAAACCTTATAGAATAAGGATACAAAGAAAGTATTTTAGACAGCTATACAATGTATGTGTTAAGTGTTGTTACAAGAGTCAAAAAGCCAGAAAAAATTTAAAGTTAATAAAGGTACAGTAAGCTAAGGTGAATTTATTATTGAAGAGGGAAACTATTTGGTATAAATGTAGCATAGCCTAAGTGCACAGCATCTGTCAAGTCTCCAGAAGTGTACAGCAATATCCTGGGCCTTCACATTCACTCACCACTCACTCACTCACTCACTCACCAGAGCAACTGCCGGTCCTGCAAGCTCCATGCATGTTAAGTGCCCTACAGAGGTGTACCATTTTTGTCTTTTATACCATATTTTTACTGTACCTTTTCTATGCTATGTTTAGATAACAAATACCACTGTGCTATAGTTGCCTACAGTATTCAGTACAGTAATATGCTGTACAGGTGTGTAGCCTAGGAGCCACAGGCCGTACCATTATAGCCCAGGTGTGCAGTAGGCTATACCATCTAGATTTGTCCAAGTGCACTCTGATGTCCACATAACAACAGATTTGCTTAACCATACATTTCTCAGAACACATCCCTGTTGTTAAGCGACGCTTGACTGTGTATGAAGCAAGTTTAGCCATGAGCTGATAATTATTCAACCCGAGTAAGGAGAACTCCCAGCACTTTGGGAGGCCGAGGCAGGCAGATCACCTGGGGTCAGGAGTTCGAGACCAGCCTGACCAACATGGAGAAACCCCGTCTCTATTAAAAATACAAAAAATTAGCCGGGCGTGGGGGCGCATGCCTGTAATCCCAGTTACTCAGGAGGCTGAGGCAGGAGAATCGCTTGAACCCGGGAGGCAGAGGCTGAGGCAGGAGAATCGCTTGAACCCGGGAGGCGGAGGCTGCAGTGAGCCAAGATCGCACCACTGCACTCTAGCCTCGGCAACAAGAGCGAAACTCTGTCTCAAAAAAAAAAAAAAAAAGAAGAAGAACTCATGGGGGTTTATTATATTTTTAATTCTTTCTACTTTTTTTTATGTTTCAAATTTTCCATGATAAAGAATAAGTGAGAGACAGAGAGAGAGTAGGGAGTTGGAAGGATTGAGGGAAGAAGAGAGGAAGGAAGGGAGAAAGGGAGGGAAGGAAGGGGAGAGAGGAGAGAGAGAAGGCAAGGGAAGGGGGGTAGGACAGAGTCCAAAAACAGGAGCAACCTCCACAGCCCTGAGGACATGGCTGAACACCAACTCTGCGCCATCACAGATGTTCCTAATGATGCCCCTGAGGCATCAGGAAAGGTCAGATTGTTTGGATATGATCCTTGATTCCTTTTGCAACAGAGATTGATTTATGTCCACCTGGGGGACACTTTACAAACAACATACAAAAAATCCAGGCATCCTCCTTCAAGTGTTCCTCAGCGTTTGTAGCATGGAACAGAGCTTGGCCTGAGGACACCACCCAAATGAAGTGTCAAAGTGTTATCATCATGCAGTGTCTGGCCCTGCCCCAGGCGGCTCCGACCTTGGCTGCTGCTCCCTCGCCAGGGGTTAAGAAGTTGCCCTGGAGCTGCCTCTGCCCTGGAGCTGGCCTGGAGCAAGGTGGTGTCCGCCCAGCCTGGAGTATAGGAAACTTATCCCAGCACCAACAACGGGGTCTAGCTTATGCTCCCTCAAAGATCTTGCAAGAGGAGCTGCTTCTCTTTCGCAGCTTAAGAAAAGAGAGGCCCATTTGCAATGGAAAACAGACCCTCCGCGGGGGCTGGGTAGTTATTTTCCTCAGACCTGGATGCATTTAGCTCAGCCATGTGGTCCCCCCGGATCAAATAAGCCAGTTTCCAGATCTGCCTTTTGGCTCAAACGGTTTCAATGCCACTCCACAGTGTTATTCAGGGATTGATCCTTGTGCTGGCAAGACCATAGGAGAGGCCAAACGAGGCCCAGATGCGCAAGCTCCTAGAGCAGGAGGCCAGGCTGTCTGACTCACTTATGCGGCACCCACAATAGGTCAGGCCCGGAAAAGCCTCTGATGAATGATGGAATTTTCAGTTTCATGGCCTGCTATCAGCCCAGTATTTATTTGATCCAAGGAGCCTATTTTTACAGAATACTTCATGACATCTTTCTGCTAACCCACACTACACACCTAAAGAGCAGCAGAAGACTGCAAGCCTCATGAGGAAAGACAGCGCGTCTGTCCCAATCACCACATAGGATGTCCCTAGCATCTTGCATAGGGCCTGCTACACAGCGGATATTCAGTAGGTAAATGTAATTACTGAATGAATGAATGAATGAATGGCAGAAAATGTTACAGCATTTCTGTAGTCTAAGAGCAGTTCTCAAATTTCAGTGTTCATAAAAATCACCCGGAATAATTAAAATATAGATTTCTCCACCATCACACCCCCATCCAAGATTCTGTTTCTGCTTCTCAGAGGTTCTGGAATTTGCATTTTTTACAAATCTTCCCAAGTAATTCTGTTGCCAGCGGTTAGTAGCTCACATTTTGAGAAAGTCTCATCTCTGAAGTTCCCTTACAACAGGTTCCCTCAGGGTCTTGGGTAACTAAACTCCCCCCGCCCAGGGGACTCATCTTTCACTTCTGCATGGTCCACAGCGAATGGGTTTGCTCTACTCTTTTGAATTCAAAGGGAGCCTGAGGAATTAGCGTTGGCAGAGGTGGTTGGTATCCTTGGATGGAAGATATTATAAATGCAAAGCGCTATTAAAATCACAAAACCTTTTGAATAAAAATCCTTTCTTAATAATCCATCCACTTTTCTTAATCATAGTTTTTCTTCTACAAGTCTTAGAAGTACCCTGGGAAAAAAAATCAGCTTATTTTGCAGAGAAACAACCAATTCCAACACTTGCTTTATGCTGGTCAATGTCCAGCCTTGCTGCTTCCAAACATTTCATATATGGGGCCTCTATTCTCTATAGTCTACAAGGTGACAGGCGCCTCCCTGTCAGGGGTAAGCCTGCAGCTCTTTTTCTGGATGACACATTGGAGGCAGAGGGAAGCTTGGTTTCAGAATGCTTACTAAGGTCAAAGCAGCACCTTTGGGAGCTGATTCAAATGTCTTCTAATCCCAGAGGGGCCATTATTGTCCGTAACCAACACTGAATTTTCATTCATACAATTCATAGCAGGCTCCCCAACACTCAGATCCAGCAAGGGGGAACATGGCTGAGTTTTAAGCCAACTCTTTGAGCAAGGAAAGGTAACTCAAACGCTGGAAGTATTACATGATAGAATGCCCAGGCCTGGAAACATTCTGAAGTCTTTTTTTAGTTATCCAGAAATGACAAAGGAAATTATTTACTCCCGAAAGGTTTGCAGATTGGTGTGGCTGAGGGATCCAAGAAAGCATTTTTCCTATGTCTTCCTCCCTCTCCCTACTCCTGCCAGTAACCAAGTGACAACAATATTGCTAGTCATCTATTTTTTTAATCATGTGATTTTCTTACAAAAGACAAGGACAATTGCTCAGATTGTTGTTTCCAAAAAAAGGCACATGATGGTTAGATGAGATTCCATACAGCTGTTAAATGCTTCCAGCCAGCCCTATCCAGGATTTTGAAAATTATAGCCACGTTTTTAATGGAATAACAATTATTGAAGACAGAAAAATGGAGTCAGAGGGGAACTAGAAACTTACAGATAATATTGATTTAAAATATAGCTCATAGGGCTCTAAGAACTTTTGAGTCTCAGAAGATGTGTTTACAAGTACAAATGAAGTTTTCTATTCAGGTTTTTTGGGGGGTTTTTTGTTTGTTTTTGTTTTTGTTTTGAGATGGAGTCTCACTCTGATGCCCAGGCTGGAGTGCAGTGGTGCGATCTCAGCTCACTGCAACCTCCGCCTCCCGAGTTCAAGCAATTCTCCTGCTTCAGCCTCCTGAGTAGCTAGGATTACAGGCATGTACCACCACGCCTGGCCAATTTTCATATTTTTGGTAGAGACGGGGTTTTGCCATGTTGGCCAGGCTGGTCTGGAACTCCTGACCTCAAGTGATCTGCCTGCCTCGGCCTCCCGAAGTGCTGGGACTACAGGCGTGAGCCACTGTGCCCAACCAATTCAGGGTATGTTTTATCACAACTTCCCAATTATTTCTAAACAGAATTGTTTGACCTCAGGAGGTCCTCCTTTTCACCAAGACATTGTTTTGGTAGGTGTAGGGAAATAAAACAGGAAAAACTGTTCTGTCTTGCAAAGGAGAATTAATTATTTTCTTTTCAAAATAATATTTAATTCTAAAATATTTCAAAAATATTTGAATATTTCAAGTGTTTCAAATTAAATTTTTTTAAAAACATGAAATCCACATATTTTATCCAATCCCATTAGGCTGGGGAGAGATGGAGACACCCCCATCCCACAACTGAGGCAAAAACTACAAATAACACTGCTGTGTCCTTCTCAGGTGAGGTGGCTTGAAAACAAATCACATATCTATTTAATTAAGGGTGGCCAGTTGTCTTGTTAAAAAACAAACGAACAAACTCAGAGACCATAACTGTCCCAAGATGAGCACATCCTAGCTGTGTCTATAGACATGCAACCCTTTCTGGGGGAAAAGTAGATAAACTGGCATTTCAGTCTTGTTAATGGCAATTTTGGAAGTAGGAGCTAAGTGAAAGGGCTGACTCTGTCCCTGGAACCCAGAGAAAAATCTGTATGTAAAGAAAGCATTCTGCAGCCCTGGAGATGGCTGGCTGGAAGGCAGGCCAATGATCCCTTTTAGACATTTCATCATTGCCCATACCTTTCTCTCTTGCCATTGTACTTGCCTCGGTTGAAGTAGTAGCAGCTCCAGACTTGTCAAAATACTTGGGGGTTCTTGGTCTGCTTTTAATTTGGTGGAATGTTGGCAGATGTGGGCTGGCTCACCAAAGAAGAATGTCTTTGGCTGTGGCCAGTGGTCAACTGCACTGGCCAGTTGCTTCAGGCTCAGTGGAAGGCTGTTGATGACCCAAAGTCAGGCAGGCCTGGCTCCAAACTTCTTGTTAGGATGGCTACAGGGCTGCCTCGGGAGAATTGTTAGTATTTAGCCAGGGCTAAACACAGCCATGAGGCTATATTTGGGAACGGAGTCTTCAATGCTTCCAGTTCACCTGTGTAACTACTCTGACACTAGGGGTTGGGGTGGACTTTAATGATAGGGGAAGGCTTTGAGCTGGACTTCGATAAGGGAGAAAAAAGACATTCCAGATAAACAGACATTCAGGATAAACAGACCTTCCAGCATGCAAAAAGACTGGAAGCATAAAAGGGAATGGAGTGTGACTGGTGCATATGGTGGAGATACAAAGGCAAAGTTTGGTCGGGAAGGACCTTGCATGCTGTCTGAGTACCTTCAGGCTGCTATACTAAAATACCATAATCCAGGTGGCTTAGAAACCACAGAAATTTATTTCCCTGTTTTGGAGGCTGGGAAATCCAAGACCAAGGCCCCTCCCTTTCCTGATTCACAGATGGCACTTTCTAGGAAGAGCTACCCAGAGCTAGGTACCTCTTTTGGGTTTCTTTTGTGAGGGCACTAATCCCATTCATGAGGGCTCCACTCTCATGACCGAATTACCTCCCAAAGGCCCCACCTCCTAACACCATCACCACAAGGGTCAGGATTTCAACATTTGCAACACTTAAATGGGGCGGTGGAGGTACACATTCAGATGGTAGTACGTGTCACAGATTCAAGTTTATGCTGAGACACCAGGCTAACATTCCTTTAGAAGAATAACCCTCCAGCCTGTGATAGATTCTTCCAGGGGGCCTCTGAGTCCTCTCACCCACTGGGCGCTCTTGGTATGTCCATTGTGAGGTGAGGGTTCCAGGAAGTAATTAAAAAGCAGTCATTTGTTGATAGGGTGAACATATAATTAATCACCCAAACCTGAACACTTTGAGTAACAAGAGGAACTTATCATAACTGTGCTGGGACAACACTTCTTCCTAAGCAAACCAGAACATTTGATTGCTCTTATTTTGTGAGCCCTTTCTATATGCCAAGCACTACCATAGGGGGTTAACTCAGGTTATTTAATTTCCACAGTAACCCCAGTATGCAGGTATAATTCCTCCCATCAAAAATGAGTCTAAAAAGCAGAACTGGCATCCTTTGCATTCCTTTTCCAGTTCCAGAATCTTCCTCTTGCACACTCATGTTAAAAGCTGTATCCATGCTTACGGCATCAGCCTAACCTGCTGTGCTGTGTGCCCTTCCCAGTCACTGACATCTAGCAGCTACTGGCTCTGCATTTCTCCCCCCAAATTAAAGGCACTGGCACTTAAATGTGACTCCTCTCCACCCCAAGTCCCTTGGTTAGTTCTGAAATCTAATTTGCATGCTACATTCAATCTTGAGGCCCTATCATCCCCTAACCTCTTCTACTCTAGAGCCCTGGACTTCACAGCTTCTCAGACACCTGCTGCCATGACCTCACCCCAGACCCTCCCTCAACCTCTTATTCTATCTTTCCCTTACTCCCATTCTGCCACCAAAATCATTAGTCCTTTAATGCCTTCATACACCCAGTCGGTGGTGTGTTGGCCAACGTTTAACAACCTGCTATGTGGGGAAATAACGTGTGCCTGTATATACGTACTTAAATTAAGAATTTACTGATATAAAAGACGAGTAACAACTTATAAATAATATACAATACTCTCTATTGTAAATTATATTAGGTCAATTGATTCTCACAGAATTCATTGATTTTTTTGGTGAATTTTTATCCGTAGCCAACATATAGTGGCAATCCAACCAGGACTTGACAGATGGACATGCATCCCAATGCATTTTTTTCCTCAGATTTACTTTCTCAATAAACTGACGTGATGTAACTGTTAAACTATTTCTCCCTCTCACCCAAATTATATTAGTGAAGCTGAAACTCTGCTTAGCATCAGCACAGCAGCAGTGTAACAGTGAAACAGCAAAAGAGCTAACATAACTAACTCCATTTTGGTTTAAGTGGCCCTTACCCATTTCTGCACATAGGCAAGGATAATTTTAGAGTACTATTAATATGCAAAAACAGCAACCATGTAGTTTTAAAAACTAACTCTGGGATTACAGGAGAAGTATGTAAACAACTATGTTTTTGTTAAAGATTTATGGGAGCATTGTGACCTGACCAAGGACAAAGAAGTTCCTTGAACCCTTGCTGGCACCCAGATGTCAGTGGTTATCTGTTACCTCTTGATCTCAATCCCCTCCCCTTCCTTCTGCCCTTAACATAAAAAGAGCCTAAAGTTTGTACTGTCTGAAGATGGTACTTTAGAAAGCTAGTTCACCATCTTCTCGGTTTGCTGGCTCTCCAATTAATCCTGCTTTTCCTCCCACCAACCCTTGTCTCTCGAATCTGGCTTTCAAGCAGTGAGCAGACACACCTAGGGTCAGTTATGGTAGCATATCATTACACAGCATCCTCACCATGCGACACAGTTGCTGTCAACAACCTCGATGGTGGACAAGACCAACATGAATACAATAATTACAAAGTGAAGAGTTTTGAGGACTTACTATCTTTGTTTTTAAATATAATAGTTTATCTGACTCGTTGATGATGAAGGTATTTAAAATTGGCTCACAAAACTTCTGCAAGTTTAACCATTCATTTTTGTGGACCAGGTGACTGGGCTCCCACACACACTACTGTGGCCCCATCGACCTCAGGCTTTTCCTCTCCTCTCTCCCTATCTTAACAGATGGAGTCCCACAGTCTATTCTAGACTGGGATGAGGTCAAGGTCAAGAAAGCTTAAATGTCTGTAAATTTCCTTAGTATGTGTCCATGTTGGGGAACTTCTTGGGTAATAAATATCAATACTAGTTTTTACTGGGCAGATATAGGTTTACAGTTTTACTACTGATAATACTTCAGAGTTGCTGAAGAAAAACAGGCCTACTCACTCTTGGAAATGGCCCTGTAAACTGTCTACACTCTCCTGCTTAAGAAACGAAACACAGCAAATATGAAAGCAGAAAAACACTGGGGGCCAGGCATGGTGGCTCACGCCTGTAATCCCAGCCTTTGGGAGGCCAAGGCAGGCAGATCACTTGAGGCCAGGAGTTTGAGACCATCCTGGCCAACATGGTGAAACACCGTCACTACTAAAAATACAAAAATTAGCCAGGCGTGGTGGTGCACACCTGTAGTCCCAGCTACCCGGGAGGCTGGAGCATGACAATCAACCAAACCCTGGAGGTGGAGGTTGCAGTGAGCGGAGATTGCACCACTGCATTCCAGCCTGGGTGACAGAGTGAGACTTTGTCTCAAACAAAACAAAACAAAACAAACAAAAAAACAGAAAAACATTGGGGATGAACCAAATAGTTCTCTCACTTATCCTGAAGGGAGATGCTGTCAGAAGCCCCACTACGGAAACATCCCAAGGCCTACTATTACCTAAGATGACACCACTCAGCTGTGCAGGCTTTCTCCCTGACACAGGAAACTCTTCGCAGACATTACCTCATCGCTCTAATCTCCTATCGAACCTGTGAGGCAGGTAACAGAAGGTATCCTCAATTTACCTGTGGGGCTTCCCACTCTGCAAACACTGCAAGTGTCCCTGACACCAGCATAGACTAAGTGGGCATCTCTGGCTTATTCTGGGACCAAGTGCTGAAGTGCAAATGGACCTCCTCCCTATCCCAATTCAACAGGGGAGAAAAATCTGGTTTAAAATGTGAGCCTTATTCTAAGCAGCTATCTCATCTAAGGTCATCCGACTTGCGCAGCAATTTTAGTACTTTACAAGCCAAGTATGTCTGCAGAAACTCTAGCAACTACAAGAACACAGCAGGGCTCCTATGCTGCCATCTGCAATGTGTTTTTGTAGGAATTCTTTCTCAAAGTTGCTTGTTCGGGGATTTAAGCTCACAGAAGTTAATATGTAAAGGACAAATAACAAGCGACCTTCTTCCTGAAGGACGTAAATCTCTACTTTCCACCAGTGGCTTCCAAGAAAACAAGAGAGTCACTTTGGGGAGATATGGCGTGAGTAAGGTACTATGGCAAGCAATTTCCTTCAGCCTTGGAATTCGTGGAAACATGGGGGCCAGGGCCTAGGGGTGGAAAAGTGTCCTGCCACCAGTCAAGCAAGAAAAGCTGGCCCCAACTGTTTTACTCTGCTTCTTCTAACAGGTGAATGCCTTCTCAGTACAGAGTTCCCTCCTCTCACAGCCACGTCACCAAAGCCAGGCACTTGAACAGAAAGCCTCCTCTCCCTGTTGGCTTCAAAAGCTCTCTAGCTTGTGGATGCCCCCGCAACACTCCATAGCTTCCTCCCGAGGCCTTCGGCTCCACTTCACGTCTGGTTTCCTGATGTATTACCCACCACCACCCAGGACTACTTGTTCTCCTTTATCCCTGCATATAGCTACCTCCCTCTCCAGTCCACTGGAAATTCCATTTTTTTCTAGTTACTTAAACTGAAAAACACCCCAGAGTCTATGATTTGAAAAGTGGACTTGTACCCCAATCCGTTTTTTCCCAATAATTTTCTCAATACATGTAACTGGTGTGATTTTTAAGTGTTAAACTATTTCTCACCAAAGCAACTTTTACACCAAAACAAACTGTAATAAGGAAACCTAACAGGAATATACCTTCATATACCTGGGCCCAGAATGAGCACCACTAGATGATACAAGGTTTGATGTGAACGTGATGATGTCTGCTTCAGAGACTGACACTTTTAAACATGGTATATCCAGTGGAACAGCCCTCCACCTACCTTACCTAACCCACCAACCAGTGTAGTGTCATTGTTACAGGTCACCTGAAACGTGGAGAAACAATAGCCAAGGCAAAGGTCTTCTAGTGTGGCCGATTCACAGGTCAAGAAACAAGCCTAGGTACACATCCTGATTCTACTATCAGCTCTGGTCACATCAAGGGCCTAGATAACTGTCCAAGGAAGGAAGCCTGTCTGGCTACAAAGTCTAACACTGAGCTCCTCCTATGAGGTCTCCCAGGGAAACCTTCCTGCTATATGTTGCTTATCAATTAATGTAAAACTTGGAAACTGGCCTCAAGTAATGACATTGGATGTGCAGTTTTGTATATATGTGGAGAGTTATGAAAGGCTAGCTGGTTAGAGTTCTAGGGTATAAGCAAGGGGTTTTTCCTCATTTGGATTACATCTACAGTTTTCACACTTAACTGTGCATGAGCCCCAAGGGATGGGGGTAGATGCTTTCATCTCTTCTATACATTGGGCTTCTGGCTATCATGTCTTTTAAAGAAAGAGTTTCCATTCCAGAAGTGGGTAAATTTTAAAATACTCTGAAAGCGGGATGGACCCTCAGTGTCTACACAGATAAACAGAATAATCTTTTTTCTTGCTTCTCCAGCTCATTCACTTGTCTGGTCAGAAAGTCAGAAGTTAAGAGAAAGTGGGCTTCACAGTGATTTTAAAATGCATCTTAACCATCTTAATCTAATCCTGGCTCATTCCTCAGACATCTTCTGAAAAGAGCAAACATAAACTTCCCATCTACAGCCACTTAAAGGAGGGCTGATCCTCCCTCTTCAGCAAGGTGTGCAGTAGTGACTAGAGGAGCACTTATGACCTCAGCCATGGGGTTCTGCCACTCCATCCACCGTATCTGCTCTGTGACCTCCTAGCCAGGCCCTCCTAACTTGCCCTCAAGGTGTTTTTACCTTTAGCAGAGTCTGTTCTGACATAAGACTTAATATGCCTAGTAATTACTGAACCAGATATAGTTTCAGACATTCCAAAGATTAAGTATTCCAGGATTGTTACCAAGGATTGTACTTGTTCCCCATCTCAGGGGACTATGGTTTGGTCCCAGAGGGGCTGTTCCCCTTTTCCTCCAAAGGAAATACCAGATTTGAACCAACCACAACATTGTGGCTGACAAGACTTAACTCAAGTATTTAATAGCTGCACAAAAAAATTCCTAATAAAGAGCTTATTCTGCATAATTAGAAAAGAAAGACACCAAGCCATTTAAACATAATTTATGTACATTTATGGCTTTATACAATTATAGCAAAGATTGTTCTTGTGTCTGTAAGTACATCAACATCATCAGGCACTTCTCAGAGAGTATTGGAACAAGAACGTGGAATCTGCACTGTTACTAAACTCGGGTAGCGAAATGCAGGAGGCATGACTACATCCTGATGGGACTTCCATGGCCACCCCTGGCCACACTGCCAGGCTGTGCCCACCTCAAGGAGAGGCCAACTGTAATGCCAGGCTGGTCTGTTCGCATAAACCACAATGCATTTTTTTTTAAATGAATGATTATTCCCAAACTAAAACCAGAAAAGAAACTTCTCTTTTAAAATTAGTTATAAATTAAGAACTCTTAGGAGCTTGAACGTAAGAATTTTAAGTTGGGGCTGGGATTATTGGTAGCATATATCCAGCAGTTGAACAAGTCCAATTTGTGTATCGTTGGAGAATGATTTCCATTTTAAGTGTCCTTATCCTCTTCTTGGGATGTTCCATTGATTTACTGCTCACTGGGATACATGTGCTCATTTAGACTTTGTCAGTTTGTCAAAGCAGAACTTTCCAAGTAATACATCTATTACCTAAATATATTCCATACGTCTATATTACGGAAACAATACATCTTTATATTTAAAATATCTGAATAGCTCTATAATACAATATGCTTTTAATAACAGTACAAACCAGAGAAAATAAATCAAGCAAGGCTGCATAGGTGATATCATTTGCACATTTCACAAAGCAATCATGTACAATAACTGATATATATACTCATCACTCCAGAAAGTCAGTATTCTTACAGGAAAAAAAACTACCAGAGGCCACATAATGTTTGCTTTCCAGACAGACCAGATGCCTTTCCCTGGACTTCACTGTTCTCAGAGAGCTACCCAGGATTCATGACAGGATTTCAACACACAATGGGGGCTTGGGGGAGGTATAATTACCCAGACTCAGGAGGAAGAAACATTTTCCTAAGAGCCACTCTATGAAGTAGTAAGATTTTAACAGTGATTTTAGCTGTAGTTGCCTCTTTAATGAACAAATGGGGGCTCTGAGGTTCCTCGTATTATGCTGCAGTAACGGCATGGGAGGAAAGTGACAGTACGTAGTAATAGAAATGAGTACACAAGTACTTTGGCACCAAGTTCAGTTACATACCCAGGAGGCCGTGCTTAGAGGAACTTGGGTTTCTAAAACCAGCTATGTCTTGGAGTGCCCCAAAACGAGGATGGATAGAGTGGTGGTTGTTCAATGAATCTTCAAAAAAATGATCATCACAGTGGGAAGCTTACAACAGAGCTGGCTTACTGTAGGAAATCTTATCAGGAACACTTGTGTTCTTGTTAAACATTTAGGAAATATCAAGCCAATGAAGACGCAATTTAACATACAAGACAAAGCAAGTGTGATGTGGGCTATATAAAGAAAAATTAGATCCTTCTCAAGAACACAAGAGGAACAGTGCTGTGCACCTGTTCTCTTCATTGTGATGACTTTGGGCTTTCCACATGACTTGAAAATACTGATGGACTGAATAGGACACAAAGCCAATTAATTTGTTCTGTCAGTTACAGGCAATTGGAAAGTAATAAAACATAATGATAGGAATTACAGTTTAGGTTGCTACAGGCTAAAGAAATTTTCAAATTCTTAAGCCAAGGCTTTTAATATAATCTCAATGCACAACTTACAGCTGGTTTTCAAATAAATCTCCCCAATTTTTAAGTAAGTTCTATTCCATTTGCTACCCATCTGAACTTATGAACACAAATTCTACAAACCACTCAAGTCCCATTTTAAAATTCCCTCCTTCCACTTAAACTTCCACAGTGTGCTAAGTAATCTAATCTGCAGGGCAGAAGGGAGAATGGGATGAAGTATGAGTGTTGACATAATTCCTCAAGGCAGAACTACAAAACCAACCTCCACCTGGACTGAAAGAAGAGCAAAGAATTATGAGGGGAAACTTTTGCTAAAGCTCAACTCAAAATGGTGAAGTGGATCAAAATCCCTCGTTTGACAAAGGACCATTGCTTTAGATGCAGATCTCCCTTTTCTGATCTACAAACATTATGAGGCCTCCCAGGACTACAGAGGTCTCTAGAGAAGACTTGATGCTATGCAGTATGCATAGTTCAGTAGAAGCAGATGAAATTTCTTTAAAATACATACATAAAAACATATTAAGTTATCCTAAATATGAAACGCAAAGTGTCCATAACTATACATCACTTTCCTGCCCAAATAGGGCCTGAAACGTTGAATATGCAAGTACTAATTACAATGATTTAAGATTAGTCAGAAACATCACTAAGTAGCATCCCAAAGTGTACAAACCAGTTAAGCACGTATAAAATTAGTACTAATCCAGTTAGAATACAAAATGAAAATTATGAATGCTGCCCCAAATACCTGTGGTTCCACAAAATTTACAAGCCGACTATGTAACAAAGTAGACTCTAGTTTTAAGAAAACATTATTACAGTTCAATATCTATTCCAAAAATGTTCTTAAGTCCCAACAATAACGTCAAAAATCATTTATCTGGAAATTAGAACCATTTAAATGTTTGTACAAATTTGCAAATAACAAAATAAACAAAAAAAATAGAAAAGACCTGTACAAAGCTGGCATTTAATCTTTTTTTTTTTCCAAAAGTTTAACAAGTCCATTAATCTAGCAGATTGATAACAGGCTACTTGGTTCTCATGTGAATTCTGTGGCAACGTGAACAGGTCCAAGGCTGTTCAATGGAGGTGCAGAATGGAGATTCAGTTCTTTGTGATCCGTCAGTTCCGCAGAAAACAGGTAGTACAAACAAAAGTTTAACTTATCAAGACATGAGACCCATCACAGTATTACAAAAAGAGTATAAACTTTCCTTGGACCAACTGGATATTTAAAAAAACCAAAAACACACACAAATACAATCTGTATCTACTGCTTATATACAAAACTTGAAAGCACACCAGGATCTGAAAATCTTTTCTGCAATTATATGGTGTAGTGAGTTTGGCACTTCATTGTAATGAAATTTCCAATGGCACAGTCCTTATCTACAGCAGCACATAACCTGCACACATTGGGCAAACATCCTGTACAGGAAAAATGTCTTTGCTGCCAAGTCTGACGAAAGGAAAAAAGGAGGGTTTTTTGTTTTGTTTTTTTTTTTAAACCAAGAAAACTAAAAGGGAGTTGGTGAAGGACATCTTTGGACTGCTTCTCTCAGTTCCTGCTGTCAGACAATCTGAAGTACTTTTAAGTGTAACCTAGGAAAAAACACATACATACGCACACACACATACACACACAATGAAAATATAGCCAAATTAAAATCAATTCAACTTAACATGTTAAGAGTGACAGACATACTTAGGGGCAAAAAGCTAGAGCTTTCTCAAACAGCTCTAAAATCATTCAATGGGGAAAATTCTACTTTACAAAAAAACCCTTCAGCATTTGATTTATATCAAATGTATTCATTTATTGAAGAGCTACTAAAAAAGATGCAGCCATCGAACTGTCAAAAAGAAATCTTTAAAGCAGTTAAAGGAAGCTTCCTTCTGTGTAAGCTCAGAAGGAAAATTGTAAGCTGCAAAAAGGACAGTGAACGATAAAAGATCCCTCTCTGCAAGAGGCAGTCAGTTGACATCAAAGATGTGCTAACCATGGCAAGTTACTGTGTTCCTCGCTTTTAAGTTCTATTTTTCAAAAGGTCTTTTGATATTGGGGTGAACTTACCTGCTCACTAATCCTCAGCCTGACACCCAGCTATGTGTCGTTGTCTTGACACTGTGCGGGAAGCTTTGGTTGGGCAACACATTGTCAAAGTTAAAATCCAAGGTATCTCCATCCATGAGGTCATTCCGAATGATGGATTCCATGTCACAGTCTAAGCGCTCAATGAACATGCCATCCAAGTCACTTGGGAGCTTCTCCTGGTGGAGAAGGCCCATTCTGCCATAGCCATTGCAGCTGCTCACGGAGGAGTAGCCCCCCAGGGCACTCATCTGCATGGGGTGGGGCAGAGGCACTTGTACAGGTGTCTTCACTTGGGTCAGGCGGTTCATACCAGAGGTGTGGGGCATGGTGCTTACTGTGTGGGGCAGGGGACGCCCGTTAACTGCAGATGTCTGCTGAGCATGTCCAGGGTGGGTATGGGAGCTGGGATTCATCATTTTGTTATGAGATGCCTGGCTGCCATAGGTTGACATGACCGAATTAGGGCCCATCATGACGTTCTGGCCCAGAACCCGGCTGTTGGGCTGGGCTACCCCAGGATCAACTGGTGTCATAATGTCATTATGGGGAGGAGAGTCAGAAGTCAGCAACTCCTTCAAGAGTCCAGGCGCACAGTTATACTGACTCATACCTCCATAACTCGACTTATTGTCCTGAAGTGTTTGCATAGGCATCTGGGGCAAAGGGCTCATGCTGGATTGCCCATATGTATATTTTTGGTAGTTTGGGCTGGGTGAATTCAAACTGGTGTTTGGTGGCGCAAACGAGTAGCATGGCGTCTGCTGCATCATGGTGCCAGGTGAGGACTGGGTCGAAACAGTTAATGATGTTGGTGATGAGAGAAGGTTGAGATTATCCAAAAGATTTTCCATGTTTTCGGGATTGCTTATCTCAGACAGACTGGGTAAAGTAGAGGCCATCTTTGCAGCAGATGGCGGGTACACCATAGAATGCACATCCCCTTCTCCAAGATCATCCTGTTCGGTCATAATGGGTGAGAGTCTCCCACTAATAGTACTAGCATTTGAGCTAGTTCGAGGGCGAAATGTACTCCAGTTATCAAAGTCATCGTTGCTGTGAGAGCCAGGGCTTGCAGGCCATTTGGAAAACTGTGATCCAGGGCTGTCCCCAGCACCCTCCTGGCCAGACTGGAGGGATGCTTTCTTCTTGGCAGCTCGGCTTCGGCTCTTAGCAAATTTACTGTTGTTGTCCATGGATGCAGCTCTTCTCCTAGGAGATTTCCCGCTCTTGCCACCCTCTGGATTGAGCATCCACCAAGAACTTTTTCCAGTTCCTTCATTCTGCACACGAATGAACTTGCTGTGTAGGGACAGAT
The DNA here is from genome assembly GCF_006542625.1 of Nomascus leucogenys. NCBI lineage: Eukaryota > Metazoa > Chordata > Mammalia > Primates > Hylobatidae > Nomascus > Nomascus leucogenys. Next base: position 66,859,322 of record NC_044385.1, read on the forward strand.
TATGACGAATTGAATTCTGTAAGGCAAAACATCTTATTAGAAGTACAATACTTCTCTGCTTGCAAAACTTACTATTCTACATGTATTACATGGAAAACAAGTAAAAAATCTTAAAAGTGTGTGCTACAGATTTCCATCTGAACAGTCCTAATGGCTCTGAAGCCATTACAAAAGATCTCAAATAGCACAGGAATAAATAGTATCTTATCTTAAAAACAGTACCTGTGGCTGGGCGCAGTGGCTCATGCCTGTAATCCTAGCACTTTTCGAGGCCAGGCAGGCGGATCATGAGATCAGGAGATCAAGACCATCCTGGCTAACACAGTGAAACCCCGTCTCTACTAAAAATACAAAAAATTAGCCAGGCGTGGTGGTGCACACCTGTAGTCCCAGCCACTCGGGTGGCTGGGACAGGAGAATGGCGTGAACCTGGGACGCGGAGCTGGCAGTGAGCCGAGATCGTGCCACTGCACTCCAGCCTGGGCGACAGAGTGAGACTCGGTCTCAAAAAAAAAAAAAAAAAAAAAGAAAAATCAGTATCTTAATTTAATGAAAGGACAAAATTTAATAAAAAGTATTGTAAATACCTTCTTTCATACAGCTATATTTTATGGAAAAATCACAGGAATTGGTTTTAATAACCACTTAAATTTTGCTTAGCTACAATAGTACTCTGTATCAAAGTGCTATCAAAAACCCCTTCCATTCTACTATCCTTAAAACTACTGCCAATTCTCTTCAGTTTGAACATGTGCCATTTACATAAAGAAGTTTTATATTACTGGGCCCACATACTTATAGAAACAAAAAAGACAAAAGAATATAGAATATATAGAATATAGAATATAGGCCAGGCATGGTGGTTCACACTTATAATCCCAGCACTGTGGGAGGCCAAGGCAGGCAGATCACCTGAGGTCAGGAGTTCAAGACCAGCCTCGCCAACATGGTGAAACCCCATCTCTACTAAAAATACAAAAATTAGTCGGGTGTGGTGGCAGGCACCAGTAATCCCAGCTACTTGGGAGGCTGAGGCAGCAGAAGGAGACTGCAGTGAGCTGAGATCACTCCAGCCTGGGCGACAAGAGTTAAACACTCTGTCACAAAATAAATAAATAAATAAATAAATAAATAAAAATATAGAAATATAGAGCTGATCAAGAATTAAAGGCCCCCAAATTAATAAGACTTGGATTCATTCATACCTTTAAAGCCCATTAAGCAAATACAAGTGAATGTAAGGAAAACTGAGTCATTGCTTTTGTATTTGAGAAAGCTGATCTGCCAAAAGAAATTTTTTTTTTAATTCAAGTAGTGCCCCTACCCTCCAGTTCTACCAATGACCAGTAGTATGAGCAGGATGCACCAACTAACTCCATGACACACCTCCACGTAGCCAGGGGCTACATTGTCCAAACAGACAACCTGGGATGGGAAGAAATGACAGAGAATGCAAAGAGCTCTAACACTCAAGCTAGCGCAGCTTCATGACTAATCATGCCATGTTTATCATCCCTAGGCCAACTAAGGAAGAAAAATCAACAATTTTTCTTTTGAGTACTTCTTGGGTGGCTCTGCTACTTACTTACCTAGGTGACCTTGGGAAGCTGCCTAGCCCCAATGTGTCTTAAGTTTCCTCACCTGTAAAGCAGGGATAACTTATAGAACCTTATCAGGGTTGTTACATGTATTAAATGAGATACATAAAAATGCTCAGTGGTGCCTGGCATGTAAGCAGTCACCATGAAGGAAGTATTAGACCCCAACTTAGAATAGTGGTATCCTGCACCCCCGAAGTCCTGCTTCTCCATTCCTATTCAGTGTGGTATGTATAGGAGCTTAGAAGTAGTACAGATTACAAACCCACAACTGCAAATATATGGTGAAAGGGGCCAGAGGTGGCCTCTCTAAGTTTCAGTAAAACACCAGAGCCAGGCTGCAGATGAGAAAGCCATGGTTTGATTCACCTCCTCTACAACACATGGTAAGATGGCGTTCAGGGGAGTCCATGGGACACGTGGAAAAGGAGATAAGGGAAACGCTGTGAGCTCCCCAGGAGGAAGGACCTTGTCTTATAGCTTTTGGCCCCCAGCACAGTACAGGGCACACAGCCACCACACCTTGTTCATTCAGCAGCCTCTTTCCTCAGAGGTCTGCTCCCAAGGAGTGGGATTCTGGGTGCCCTAAGACCCTGGAATGTGCACAGTCTCCCAGCTTTCTTGGCCTCCTCTGCCAACTGGATGCCAAGGCTCAGCTGACCATGCCCCCTGCATCTCTGTGGCCCCTCTTCTCAACCACAAAAAGGCTCTGGCTGGATTTGTGGTCACCCAGGGGTACAGCCACAGCGCCCACATCCTCATGCCATTGACATGGGACGCCCAGGGCCCGAGTGCCAACCACTGCGCCTGAGCAGAGCCTCTGCACAGCAGGATAAGGCCTGGCTCCAACACGAACTGGGAGAGAAGTCTTCTCTCATTAAAAGGTGGTAGAAGAGAGAAAATGGAGGGGTCTCACTTTCTAAAGGGAGATGCAAAAGTCAGGGTAAGGCCCGGCAGTCAGGGCTGAGAAATCCACATTTCAAAACGCCCTCTGACCCTCTGTACTGCATTCCACCTGAAGATTTCAACACAGCAGCTACGTGACAAGCCCTCCTGCCAGAGCATACAGTGAAGTGTGAGAGCGGGGAAGACACCACCGGAGTCCCAGATTCCCAGCAGGAGCAGAGCAGGTGTGTGGTGATGGCGGTAACTGTCTCCTGTTCCCAAGAATCCCCGCCTTCCTCCGCACCCAAGATCTACCCTCACCTCGAGACACGCTGTGAGGAGGGCCGGGGCTTAGAGTCGGTACAAGAATCCCTAAAAGAGGCCAGGGAGTACATTTCCCTCCCATCCTATTTCATTCCCCTAAGATTCCCAAATTCCTATGGGAAGGCGCTACACACACACATGCATGCTCACGGAGCCACAGCCTGCTGTACCCACCAAACCCCAGCCGAACCGAGTTCTTAATTCCTCCTTAAGATCAGCAGGCCTGCACTTGGGGTAGCACTGGAATGCAGCCCTGCACTCTGACCCTGACGTTTTCTATACGCTGGAAGTCCAGGCATTTGCACAATATTCCATCATGACAGTTTTGTTCTTTGAACACAATAGACACACAGATAAGCTCCGATGAAATCTCTGGAGGAGAGGAAGCTTGACTCCTGTCCCTGTCACATTTAGTTAATGATAAAGGGGGAAGAAAGATCTTCCCAGATAGAAGCTTCCTGGTTGTTGCATTGACTTGGGGAGAGGGGGTGAAGCTCTCTAACATTCATGATAAGCCTGTCAGATCACTGGCAAGCCCAGCTGGGGGTCATTTTTAAAAAGACTGCAGGAGACATAATAAGGAAATCTTTAAAACATTCAAGAAGCGTTCACTAACTCAGGCGGGACATATACTAATTTAGACTTTAAAAAAAAAAAAGCCACAGCAGTCTCTTACTTATCAAAACATCATATTACATATTTTTCTAAGAGGACATTTCAGGTCGCTCTTTGAGTAACAGAGCTGTCTCCTAACTTTGCCAACAATTAAAATTTTTTCCGAACAGGAAAAGGTTTGCTGTGCAGGACTTGTTACATAAATTCCTGTTTTTCACACAGCCATCGGGACATTAAAGAAGCTACGGTTTCTAGGGGGTGGGGTTTGAAAAGGTAAATTTTGTAAAAAATGTGTTGCTATTAACGACGTTGTGTCTGCACTCCCCTACTGGCCACAGGAGAGGCTGGAGGAAAGAGCAGTTCACCAGAGGGACTTCGCAGCAGAGCCGCGTGGGAATGCTGGGCTCTGAGATATTATGCCCTTGAACTCTCAACAAATATTACCTGAGGACAGAGGCAGGGTATCAGGACAGAGGCTCATGCCCTGTCAATAACTTGCCCAAATCCAGCGTTTCTACATGACGGCACTAGAGAAACACAAGCCAGCCAATCTCCTCTCCACTAGCTTGTTTCTCTGCAGCCCCACTCACAAGCCTCTGCACACACCCCGTCTGCCATCTGAGTGCCTGGCCACCCCATGCAGTGCAGCATGTGCTTCCTGGGAAGCCTGACCTAATGAGCTCCACAGATGGGGGAGTCGGGGAACCCCGACATGGTGTACTTGCTTGTTCAACCTGCTCTGCTGGCTGTTCTATGTTCATATTCTGAGCTCCTTAAAGGGCAAAGGGGCTAAAGCTTGTCTTTAATTTCTAGTATCATAGTCTCAATAAATGTTTGTTGCTTGACCCCCCAAAAAAATTACAAGGAAGATATGGTGTCTTACACACTACACATCTTTCAACCATCCATTTGAGTACCAATTCATGTCAATTAACATTTACTGGAAACTACTTTGTGCGAGGAGTAGTGAAAGACATGAAGGAATGAGACACAGAACATGCCCTCCAGAAGCTTTTGATCTACCTGGGGAGAAAATAAGTCCACGTAAAGAGCCATTTAATAGGATGACACAACCCACAGACTGTCCAGAAACACAGATCTTTTCTCTCCAAAGGCTGCCACCCTGCCCTCCATGCCCCAGCTTCTGTCTCAGCCCAACTGTCCCCTCCAGAAGCATTTCTTGATGACCTCATTCCATCCTGCAGCTCTAACATGGGACCTTGCTTACTCACCCCTCTTTATGGTTTCACAATGTCTGATCCCTGGGGCGGTGGGGGGTCATGCGTGACTTCCCACTACACTATGAGCTGCTCAAGTGAGCACAGAGACCTTTGTCTGTCTTCTTCTACACTGTATCCTCACAGCACCAACACCATATGGGCACTCAAGTATCTGTTGAACAGATTAGTATTTCCTACATTTACAGGGTTGGTGCAAAGATTAAATGAGATACTATGCGTGGAAAGGCTTACCTTAATCTCTATTAGCTAATGCTACTGTCATCACTACTGGCATAATAGCATCCATAAAATAACATATGTCTGTGTTTTACAGACCTATCTATGTCATAAACATTAGTCTTATTTCTTTATAACCACACGTTGCACTGCTCTCACTTAACATGAGGCTTTTTTATACGTTAATTACTGGAAAGACTGACTGGTTTGGGAAAAACAGTTCATTTTTCTCTTCACACTAGATATTGCCTCAGAACTGATTCAAATATTAAGGTGAGTCTGTCAATGCCCTGGTCAGCCAGTGTCACTAGAATATTTAAGTCTTCTCAAGGTGCTGCAGCCAAGTCACATGTGCAGGCATCACACATTGCTGGGGCCAGGGGCCTCCGAGCTCTGGACACAGCCAGCACGTGTGGTGCAGCAGCAGGGGTTGGCAGAGCAGGGACTTCAACAAGCCAGTTGGGAAGCTCCATGAAGGATGGTTCCGATGTTCTGCCTCTGTGGCTGGAAGAAGTGAGGTGCTGAGGCTGGTCCCCAGAGACCCCTGAGGACACATGCCCTCCCCAGGATGCTCCCAGGCCCACTGTCTAAGGCAATCATCAGCCACTGAAGTGCAGGATGAAATCTTGACAACTTTCAATGACTTTAATTTTTTTTTTTTTTTTTTTTTCAAAGACAGAGTCTCACTCTGTTGCCCAGGCTGGAGTGCAGTGGCTTGATCTTGGCTCACTGCAACCTCTGCCTCCCACGTTCAAGCGATTCTCCTGCCTCAGCCTCCCAAGTAGCTGGGATTACAGGCACCTGTCACCACGCCCGGCTAATTATTTGTATTTTTAGTAGAGGCGGGGTTTCACCATGTTGGCCAGGCTGGTCTCGAACTCCTGACCTCATGATGTGCCTGCCTCAGTCTCCACAAAGCGCTGGGATTACAGGCGTGAGCCACCGCGCCTGGCCTACTTTAAATTTTTTATCTCATTCTTTTAAAATTCTTATTTGTGAATGTATTATGTAATATACACAATATATTTAAAGTGTATAAATAAATACATGTTTTATCAAAAAGCGTATGTGTTTTTAATAAAAAAAACTGTTTACAGACCACTAGTCTATCACAGCAGCCTTCTAGGAGCCTGAAGGCCCCAATAAAGATGATCAAGTGAGCAGAACTAGCTCTAAATCAAGTCTAGGTTGACTTTGCCCCCATCCCTCAAGACTGGGTTGGAAAAAAGAGACCTGGTCCCACCCTCTGATTGCAGCTCTCTGCCTCCTAAGAGCTGAGCCTGGCTGCCTTCCCAGCCACTTCTCTTCATCCTGGCCTGGACTCTTACATCCCCAAATCCTGTCTTCCAACCTGAGCTGCCAGTTCACATGCATCTAGCCTGCCCCCCTCAGCCTATATGAAGACCACCACCTGTCAGCCAGGGGTCTCCACATCACTGCTACATTCTACATTTCTTTCTGCTTGACAGTTCTATGATTACCCTGGTCTTTATATTTAACCAAAAACAATGCAAAACCTCAACTTAAGGCTGAATACGCCTTGCTCATGAAACCCTTAGATGGCCTTCATACCCTGTGTTTTATATTTTTATATTTATTTTATAGTTTATTATATAAACTATGTATTTTACTGTTTACTGCTGTCAATACATCTCATTCCATCCTTGCAACAGCCCTCTAAGGCAGGTATTACTGGCTTCACTTTAGAAATGGAAAAGGAAAAATTAAGACTCAGAAAATGATCTGTCCAGTTAGGGCTCAAAGCAAAGTTCTGTGATTCTACTTGCAACCCCACTGCTGGCTGAAAAAAACTATCCCCTTGGCTTCACCACTGTTAAGATGAATCAAAGGAACACACTTAAGGCTGAGGTTACATGTGTGCACCTTAAGGGAGCAGAAATAATTCTGTTCACTAGTTTACAAAGCTCATTTTCTGCCTTAACAGGTGATAAATTTACACAATGTGGGCAGGCGTGGTGGCTCACACCTGTAATCCTGGCACTTTGGGAGGCTGGGGAGGGCAGATCACAAGATCAGGAGTTCGAGACCAGCCTGGGCAATATGGTGAAACCCCGTCTCTACTAAAGATACAAAAATTAGCTGGGCGTGGTGGCAGGCGCCTGTAGTCTCAGGTACTCGGGAGGTTGAGGCAGGAGAATCACTTGAACCTGGGAGGCAGAGGTTGCAGTGAGCCGAGATCGCACCACTGCACTCCAGCCTGGGCAACAGAGCGGGACTCCATCTTCAAAAAAAAAAAAAATTTTACACAATGTGATTTGCGTTTATTCTAGTGGGTTCTTCTTTATGGCAGGAATCCATAGCAGCTGAAGTGTGCATTTCAGATGTGAGCATCGTCCTAGGGAAAACCTGTGGGGACTCACAGGGAAAGCGGAAAGGTCCCCAGAGACCCCCAGCTACCTAGAACTGCCCACCACCCTGTGTGAAGGTGTGAGCAACAGCCACCAAATCCAACAAAAAGAACTTCACACTCAGAAACTGGAACATATGATTAAATGAACTCATTGTCCCAGAAATTCTAGAAATTCTTTCAAAATGCTAGACAAACTAGATTTTTCCAAAGCATTTAATCTAATTTCTGTGAACTTTCTCAATGTGTGCGATTGTTACACAGGCTCCCGGCATGGCCTTTATTCCCTCCTCCTCCTTCCTCTCTTTTACACCAGCTCTTCCTGCACTTCCACAAGTGAAAACAAACTAAAGTAGGAAAATCTATTCAACAGAGTTCCCATTAAGAGTTACTAATAAAACAACAACTTTTAAAAATAATCCATTTTGTTTGCAAACAGGAGGAAAACATGACCTTTTGCCAAACCTTCTTTTTACAAGAGATGTCAGTAGACACACGTTAGCAATAGACAGTATGTAAATCAATGTTAGAAAGTGTTTAACACAAGATCTGCTGAGAATAGCTAATCTACACACTTACACCCTAGATCCTTCCAGAAGGCTGGTTCATTTCCCAGAATCGTCTCCTTCTTGCCTGAATATCCTCAAAGACCACTATACCCCCCACTACTACCCCTCACTGTGCAGAGGTCTTAAAGCATCTCCACTGATCCCAGGGCTGTGGACAGAGACTCGCGGCCTGGTAAAACCGGAAGGTACTTCGAAGGTCATCTGGTCTAACACTCTTGTTTTATGTTAGGGAAACAAAGTTCAGAGAGATTACAACGCAGATGGGAAACTTATGGGTATTCATTTACAAAAAATAGAACCACATGGAGCTTTAGTACTGGAAGAAATGTAAAACAAGTACCAAGAACATGCAATATTCCTCCCCTAGCCAAGCCAATCCTTACCTATAGTTTCAAACCACTACAGACACAAATTTAGTTCTACACAGCTTTATCTCTAACTCTAGTCATTCCAAAGGAAGGAAAAATATGACTATCCACTGCAAAAGGAATGTAGATTATGTTTGCATGTCAAATAGTACTAAAAAGACAAATGGAAGAACTCATAGGTGTCAGGAGAAGCTTCATGGACTTGGGAAGTACACTGTGAGGCAGAACCGGAGGTGCCAGCTCTGGAGGCAGAGTTACTGCTGGACCCTTCTGAGTAAGTCCTGGATCTCATCACTAAGCCTGTTTTCACATCTGTAAAACAGTTACATGTACGAATGGCATGATATACATGATATACATGAAGTTGCCTGGTGCATCACCTGACACAAAGACAATAAACACTGGCTATTTTGCTTTAGGAAGTGAAAGAATACATAAACAACAATTTTTTAAGCCATTATGAATGGTTGTAACTTGATTAAAAGTCACTCATCACAAACTTCCTGTTTAAAGGCGGCCAGCCTTCCTCAGGCTTATTTCCATGTCCTCACAACTGAGCTGCAATCCTTCATTTACAGAAAAATGGCGTTTTCTCCCTGTTAAGAAAATTTTAAATGAAAGAATTTGAGCATTTAACTAGCATATTCTGTCGGCTTTTGAGGTGACCTATGTCAGAACACGTGTGTCCAGGATGTTGTTCAAGTTAAGAGAGATATAGCAGTTGTCTGATAATAGATTAATTTTTAATTTTAAACAATTTTTTAAATAGATTGGGTTTTGCTATGCTGCCCATGCTGGTCTCCAACTCCTGGCCTCAACTGATCCTCCCACCTCAGCCTCCCAAAGTGCTGGGATTACAGGCCTGTGCCACTGCACCTGGCCTGATGAAAAATTATATCCAGGATGGCGGTTATTAGAATGATGTTCTTTCTCATCTCTTCGCAAACACTAGTCACCCATGACTATTTACTTTATGGAAAACAAACTCTAAAAGAGCCCCTAGGCCAGGTGCAGTGGCTCATGCCTGTAATCACAGCACTTTGGGAGGCCGAGGCAGGCGGATCACGAGGGTGAAGAGATGGAGATCATCCTGGCCAACATGGTGAAACCCCGTCTCTACTAAAAATGCAAAAATTGGCCGGCTGTGGTGGCACGTGCCTGTAATCCCAGCCACTTGGGAGGCTGAGGCAAGACAATTGCTTGAACTCGGGAGGCGGAGGTTGCAGTCAGCCAAGATCGCGCCACTGCACTCCAGCCCAGCAACACAGCGAGACTCCGTCTCAAAAATAAAAAAGAGCCCCTAAGAGGTGAGGAGGTCAAGGAGTATAAGAACATACTACAAGACAAAAGAGGTGCGTTATAAGTAAATGGGACTACGGTATTGAGGAACAAAGAAGGAAGAAGGGGGCCACCACTAGCCCACAAGACCAGGGGCAGAAAGCTTTACAATGGAGGATGATCTGTGGTTTGTCTGATTTTTATTAGCCAAAGGTCTAAATATTTCAGAGTAACATTTCAGCCAATAACCTCATACATTTAGGATTGAAGAAAACCCCTTCAGGGACAGAACAGAAAATGTACTTAATGATATTACACCATACCAAAGCTTTTGCATTTCAGAAGGTAGTAATTAAAAAGCAGCACTACAAAATTTCACTGTGTCCCACATGAGAACCCTGTATTAAAGGAAGCTACAGTGAAAGGAAAGGCAAAGCCCTTTAATTTTCAGGAAGTGAAATGGAAGTCTCCTGTACCATTCAATACTATGGGCTCTATGCACTATCAGAAACAAACTACTCCAAAAAGACAAACCCCAAAACAATCCAGGTGAGGCGGAAACGAGCAATCCCCTTAGATACCAGCTCTAGATCACAAGGCATTCATCTTAATCACTTTCCTTCTATAATCCCTCTGTATCAGGTGCTAATGTGGACCCCTGTTTAAGCAAAGCCTAGAAAACAGAAACTATCTCACACTGTCATACGCTTGGGTTTAATGATACCACACAACCCAAACAAGGCCAGCTCTCAAATGAATGTCATCAACCTTAGCTAATAAGGTCCCTGTGGTGGATATCCAGAGACTAAATTTCATCTAGCTAAAATTCTTCTAAATGCCCTGTTTTAAGAGATCTGTAGGCGGATGGGGAACATCACACACCAGGGCCTGTCATGGGGTGGGGGAAGGGGGAGGGATAGCATTAGGAGATATACTTAATGTAAATGACGAGTAAATGGATGCAGCACACTAACATGGCACATGTATACCTATGTAACAAACCTGCACGTTGTGCACATGTACCCTAGAACTTAAAGTATAATTAAAAAATAAAAAAAGAGATCTGTAGGCTACCAAGGATTTCAAAGTGGGCTTGTTTCCCCTAGGATTGATTTAGTTTTGATGCAGCCTGGAGTTACCCCTGGGGACCCTTTAACTCACTCACCAGCTCCTCCCCAGGGAGGCACAGAGGCCAGGCACTGCCAAATCCACAGCAGACAGCCACAACTCCCCCATCTTGCCCATCAGTGACCTAAAGGGGCCTTCCTGAAACTTCGACTGAATTAACTACTGGAATACCCATGCTTTTTGCTGCTTCCGCCTAATGGCTGTCTCAGATGCAAAAGGCCCCACCATAGAAGAATATTAAGAGGAAACTCATTTGACGCTGAAGTAATTCTGCTGTTCCTAATGAAAATCTTTGTCTATTTTATAGGCCATACAATCTTTCTAATCTGCAGTGGTCCTATAAATGCACAGCATTATAACGCAATTAACTACCTTATCTATTTGGCTACCAGAAGACTAAGACACAACAAAGTTAAAACCAAAAACAAAGAACACATTAGGATCTACTCTCTTCTGATGAAGAATTTAAATTAGGCATAAAATAAAGCATAACCATACCAATACTTTGATCCATTTTAAAACTTTCTAAAATTTTAAAGGACTAAAGTGAATTTTAAAGTATTTTTTCAGCATTACATTGATGAGCCTATTAATCTTGTTCATGCTAGGTAAATGTATATTCAAGGTATGTTCCCGAATTGTTTACAGAAGCCAGTGAAAAACTTTATGGACATAAATTCAGAAGCAGGAACACTGAAACTTTGACAGATTAAAATCCCCAGGACAATATCCCACCCATAGCATGTACTATGTAGAACTGTTTTTATCCTAAATATGTTTGCTATCTGGAAAATCTAGGGAAGAATTTATCTGTTGGATGCATAGACTGTTTACTAAGAATTCTTAGTAAACAGAGTACAAAGTCTAGATTTATGTGTTTTTTCGCATAGTCTGTTTACTAAGGATTCTTAGTAAACAGAGTACAGTCTAGATTTATGTGTTTTTTTCTATTTTGGGACCTAGATATGATAATCCAGATTACAAAAAACAAAAGCAAACTGCAATAAAGTGTAACACTCTGAATTACACTACCTGCAATGTTGGATTTTCCTGTAGGGTTTACATAGAATCTTGACACCAGCTTGCCCATTATTCTGTCTAGGAAGCCTAATGCCACAACGACCCAAGACTGCCGAGTATATACTGTTTGTTTATATACCACCCAAATATTATTCAAAGGTTGTCTCAAATCAAATAGCTTCCCGAATGGGTTGACCCAATAATAGCAAAACTATTTGGGCCCAGGTTTATGCTAAAGAGAAACTCCCACCACCACAGAGACTGAGCCCCAGTCAGGGCTGTGGCCCAGCTTCCCACAGACATCAGGGATCCACCTGAGGAGGCAGAGCACAATTACACTCTAAGACACAGTAGGTCTGCTGCCCAACAGCCCTGCTGCCCACACCTTCCTTCTCTAAATAATACAAAAGACATGGTCCCCCTCACAAACTGCTGCTCCCTCAGCACCACCAGAAGCCCAGGCGTGTCTGGGAACTCCAAAAGAAGCTCACATAAATGTTTCAGTAATGCTGCTTTATTAACATACCTAAAAGCCTCCATGACTCCTCCTGGCCCTCCTCAATGTGCCCACACTAAAGCCACACATCCCCATCAGCACACACCTAACATGAATGAAGCCTACATTTTGTTTATTTGTAGGGCCAAATTTCCACCCCAATGGAAGCACCTGTGCTGAGAGCCGCATGTTCATGTCTGTTTTTTTTTTATGAATAATTCACTTCTTTATTATGGCAAAATATACATTACATACAATTTACCATTTTAATCATTGTATTTATTTATTATTTTTTTTTCCTTTTTTTATTATTATACTTTAGGTTTTAGGGTACATGTGCACAATGTGCAGGTTTGTTACATATGTATCCATGTGCCATGTTGTTTTGCTGCACCCATTAACTTGTGTGGAAGTCAGTGTGGAGATTCCTCAGGGATCTAGAACTAGAAATACCAGTTGATCCAGCAATCCCATTACTGGGTATATACCCAAAGGACTATAAATCATGCTGCTATAAAGACACATGCACACGTACGTTTATCGCGGCACTATTCACAATAGCAAAGACTTGGAACCAACCCAAATGTCCAACAACGATAGACTGGATTAAGAAAATGTGGCACATATACACCATGGAATACTATGCAGCCATAAAAAATGATGAGTTCATGTCCTTTGTAGGGATATGGATGAAACTGGAAAACATCATTCTCAGTAAACTATCGCAAGGACAAAAAACCAAACACCGCATGTTCTCACTCATAGGTGGGAATTGAACAATGAGAACTCATGGACACAGGAAGGGGAACATCACACTCCGGGGACTGTTGTGGGGTAGGGGGAGGGACAGCATTAGGAGATATACCTAATGCTAAATGACAAGTTCATGTCTGTTTGAAAACTTAGCACCCACTGAGCAGAAAAGAAGCCTGCAGAGCAGTTTTCACCACTGCGCAGTCACTGGCACTCCACCAGATGTGGGCACATCTGTGTCAGAGATGCCCACGAGGACTTTCAGCTTAAATGCAGTCTCAGGTCAAAGCAAGCCAGCCCAGGAAGAATGTGCTTCCCCAAGATCACTCCTGGGCTAAAGGAATTCTGGAAGGCTCCAAGTTGAGTCTGCCCTAGAACCACATTTAGATGACTTGAGGACATCCCACTAGGAATTCTTTGGGCTCCAGAGAGAAGGGAGAATGTCAGGCAGGACAAAAGGGATCCCTGAACCACCTGAGGGTCCCCACTTGAATGACTAAGCAAACCTTACCATATGGAGAGTGTTCCTTGTATTAAATATTAAATGTTTTATTCTAATGCTGCTGTTCGAATCATGTCTTTTTTGGAAACATGGATGATATTGTTGTCATAAATTAAGACAAGACTATCTTTATAAACCTCCAAAGACCAAAACAAAAGAAAACAACAAACAAACAAACAAAACAAAAAAACCTCACGGTTGCCTTTGGAAGTTATCGACATCATTTTTAGAAAAGTCTTGATCTTTTCAAACACACTGGCTACGCGCAATACACATTTGTTGTTTGAGGATGAAAACACAAAGATAATTACATACAAAGTTATCTTAATAGATAATTATAATATCTTAAAAGATAATTATATACAAAATTATCCTAATAACTTTGGGCAAACTAGCAAAGGCAGAAGGAATGAATGATTAAATGAACCATTTTTTAGGATGATTCAAACCAACGGAAAATTAGAACCTCCCACACCACACAAGCCAATAATTTGCGATGGTACACCTTAAACTCCTCTTTGGAATTTTAGTCCTCATTGTTTCAGCGTTTTCACTTTCAATTTCCTCCAAAAGGGAACTGAGTATCAACTATTGTGGCTAGAATCTTGCACACAAGTGCAAATGTTTTTTATCTCTTCCAAGCTACTATTCAAGGATACTCTGCACGTGTATCCCAGGACTTAAAGTAAAATAAAAAATTATTTAAAAAGTTACTCTGACCTGCTGCTAGTTTTCCACCACAATGTACGTATTAGCACATTTGGAGATGCCTTTTCTCTACTTCTCTTAAAACTACAAAGTTGCCAATATGGTCCAGTAGGAAGAGTACTAGAAGTCAGGGCTTGTATGTCTGTGTCCAAGTTAGATCATTACTGCACGTGTGAATCTGAGCTGTATGATGCCCTGGTGTCTCCGTACCATATAACTCAATGGTGCATTGTGAAGATTAAATGAGAACATGTTTGGAAAACATTAAACAGATTATACATGTGAAGAATGCTACCAATTTCACGCATATTAGAGAATTATTCTATAAACTCATGATATTCTAGAACAAAATGCAAGGTTTTTAGAAGAAATTATTGGCTCTACTGTCACAGATACTTACATAACAAAGAGATGAGCAGTGAGGTCAGTCTAACAGATTACTTCAGCACTTCAACTCTCAAAGATCACTTTTCTCTGAACCAACATGTAGTCTCTGGTATTTCAATTTATTTTCATTTTTATTACTGAGAAAACTAACTTAGCTAAATTCTGACAGCCTAGTTAAGATTGCAATGGATGACTTAGAACTGCTGTTGACTGAACAAAATGTAAAACAATCATTCTTCAGTGGTACCCTACCACCCCCAAAAAGAAAAGTTTTACATTTTAATCATTTAAAAAATCTATCACACATAATAGCCAAACCTAGAAAACTCTTTTAAAGAAATATTTTGTTCGAAAATTGCTTGCTATTCCTAGCTTAATTTATAGCTACTTTGAAGACTAAAATGGTTATCCAATATATTGAGGTCTATCTTCATGAAGTCTCTGATAGAAATATATGACAGACTTTAAAAGGACCATTTGGGCCAGGCATGGTGGCTCACACCGGTAATCCCAGCACTTTCGGAGGCAAAGGAGGGAGGATTGCTTGAGCACAGGAGTTTAAGACCAGCCTGGGCAACACAATGAGACCATCTTGTCTCTACATTAAAAAAAAAAAAAAAATCAAAAAATTAGGTGTGGTGGTGCACATTTGTAGTCCCAGCAACACAGAAGGCAGAGGCAGGAGGATAGCTTGAGCCCAGGAAGTTGAGCCTGGAGTGAGCCAAGTTCACAACAATGCACTCTAGCCTGGGTGACAAAAATAAATAAATAAAGGACCATTCAGAGAATCAGGACTGGAACGGAACATGTCCAGTTCATCCTGCCCAAGTCAGTGTTAGAGCACTTGCAAGGGTGGGGGTAGGTGGAGTGAAGGGCACCAAGGAGGAAGGGTCTCAAAGGACCTTGTGTCAGTCATTTTTATTGGGAATACAAACCAAAGATCAATTTTTATCTTCATTTTTGTCACTGGAAAATCTAGGCAAAATTAATCGGGAACCTGAGCAACGCCTGGTTAAAGTGGGCCTACCTAATGTAAAGTATTTCAATCAACTGACAATTTCAGAAGTTAACTTATTTCCATTCACATTTCAATAACATAAATTAGGATCTTTTGATTTGGCCAAATCAATACCGATCAATGTAATTTTCATTGAACAATTATTTACTAAGCCCCTACTGTAGACTGTGGAAATAACAAGTAGACATTAAAGCTCAAGGCTCTCCCTGCCTCCCATGGTCTTACACATATGTATGGAAGGCTGACAACACAGAAACATTAAGGTGCAGCACACGCAAAACAAGAAAGGCCCTATGCTGGAATTGGGACGTGAAGCAAAGGACGACTTGGATTGCTGGATAAAAGGGGGCGGGAATTCTTGATGTAAGGTAGAGCATGAACCAATGTTGACAAACTATATGGTGGTGCAGGACATGTGTGCTAGAACCAGACCGGCCCGATTCAAACCCAGTTACGGCCTGAGTGCTCCTGGATAAGTGGCTCGCGATCTTTGGGCTTGGTTCCCTTGTCTGCAAGAAGGAAATACCAACAGTACTTACTGACCACTGTGCAGAATGTCCGATAAATATGAGCTATTAGTGTTTGTGAGGAAACTTTTTTAAAAACACTAGTAAGGTATGTCTGGAGAAAAGAGAAGAGGTCAGTATGGCCATGTATGAGTTTAGACACAGAAAGGGGGAAGAGAGAGAGAGAGAAGGTACGGTGGGTGGGGCCTTAACACAGCAGCATGTTTTTTACCCTACATGCAATGCACAGGACAGCAAGTGGAAGATCAGAGGACAACAGAGTGAAGTTATCATGCAGAACCTAGAGCAAAGCGCCAAACCTATTTCCCACCTGGATGACAGGAGAAGAGTTCGGGCTCTGCTGGGAAAGCAGAAAGATATTTCTGATTATCCACAAATGTAACTGTGTGTGGGTGTCTGTATTTTTGCATACATCTACATTGCTCTTGATAAGCAAAAGCATCTCCAGGAGCTGCTGTCCTTGGCTGTGGTTCTTCTCCCACCTAACAGGAAGCTGCTGCAGCTAGTGTTGAGAGAAGGGCCTCTAGAAACAAGTTATCTTCATGCCCTCCTCCCTGTCTCCCTCACTGAAAATGACAGGGTTTTCGATTCAAGCTTTGGCTTCTGTCTCATGACTTGAAGGATACTTGATTGTTTTCAAACTTATGGCATAATCTGATATTTTCATAGCCAAAGGAGGGCAGGATGCTGGGGCCAGGACCATTTGTTTTGAAAACAGATTTTAAAAGTCTCCCTCCATGAAGCTGACTGCTTTCCTACATTTTATCCATCATTCACAAGATTTGGCATACAAATTTGGTTCTTACATTTTGAAGGTTTATTTTTGTTCCTTGAGGTCATTGTCTAGGCTCAACTATAACATCTTTCAGGTTGTTTTGAACAGCCAAAAGGAAATTAAAGGAAATAATGGCCCACAATGTAACCATGGATTGTTCCACATAAACATGGATAAAGCTGCAACAAAGTACTCATGCATTAGTCAGTACCCTGGTGGATGCAAAGGAGATTCAGGGCCAAGGCTGTGGGGTACTGCAGGGGCATGAGGATAAGCTGCAATGGCATCAGATTCCCCCTACCCACCCACCCCTCCTCCTCAATGTGAAAGGCATGATTATCCCCCGCCCACACGCATACTAGAAGACAAGTGGTCCAATTCTTGAAAACTTTTAAAAGGTTGATGAGCACTCCCCACAACAGAATTCGATTATAAACATTTATGTGATGTTAACCTTACCCTCCACAGATCCCATCCTCCTTTCTTCTTCCACCAGCCAGATGCCCTGACTTCTAACTGCTTCCTTTCCTTCCTGTTACAAACCAAGTGTGTGCCATGCAACTTAAGACAGGGTCTAAAAGTCACAGTTACTAGCAAACAAAGAAACCTTAGCAGACAGTTCAAATATTTTGTAGAATGGGTCACAGAGTCTAATACTCTGTCCACTTTATGAAGCACATAAAACCACTTTATGGAGGATAGCTAACAGATACCTGCAGACAGGAACACCACACCTTAGGTTATTAACTTTTCCTATTTCATAGCATTTCTTCCAGCCACTCCTCCTACCAGGATCATTTTATTCTCCTCACCAGCCCAAACTAAATAAACTAATCACCTCCATTAATTCTAAAGTTTTTGTCGTCGGGATTTAAAAATATTGTACATGAACTTTTTGATCTATACTCAATGCCTAGAACAGAACAGAGCCAAGCACAACATAACGGAATGAAACGGAATGAAACAGAATTAACAGAAGAGGAAAAAAGATAGATCAAGGGTGATATCCATGACTAGTTCTTAGGAGGTTAGACTTGCTTCCTTAGTTTCAGATATCAATGCAAAATAATTTATCCTTTCTGCTTGGCTGGAACAAACTTACTTCAAAATAAGAGAGTTCTGTCAAGTTCTATTTCTGCTAAAAGATAGAAGAGCTGATTAAGGACATGGATGCAGAATGTGCCCGCTGGCTGGCACCTTTACCACCAACCTCTCTTCCACCCTTCCCTCAATTGCCATCTAGTAAAAGCAAAATTGCACGCAAAGTTGAACATTAAGTACTAAAGAAAGGGCAGTGGAGCGGGGGTTGATGCAGATGGCCTCACTCAGGGAATGTGCCTTGTCAAACTTCAGGCCAAGATGCAGCAGCATGCTGGCTGTTCTGGGTCCAAATTTCTTAAGTCCATCCTTAAGCCAATAAACTCTGCAGCTGTCACTCAGGCTACAGTTCATGGAGCTTTACCTAACAAAGCTGACAACTGGTCCTAGAATGCTGATCCTGTAGATTGAGAACTTTTGTGCATTCTGGCTAAATTCCTACTCGGCATGAAATCCTGGAGGCATGGTGCTTACAGTGACATTATGACAAAGATTTCCTGCAGCCAGCCTCCCATCCCACTCCACCTTCGGGACAGTCTTTATTCCCAAAGCATCCCCAGGCCACTGACTGTGCCTCAGCATCCTCTGGACTCTTCCCTGCAAGTTCCCTGAAGATCAGATTTTCCTCTAACCATTGAGGTCTCCTGTAGCACCTCCAAAGTAATTTCAGGACAAAGCAGCACACTATGGCCTACTAAAGCATTCTTCAGCATGTGCTCTACAAAATAATGGTTCCTTTTAGGGTGATTTGAATTCACTGAACAAATACCTTTGGGACACTCTGGCCACACAGAATTAAACAGGATTCCTAACTGCACAGTTTTTTAGAGCCTTGAGGACACAGAACAACACAAAACAAACAAGAGCAAAACTTCCCTTAGACTTTGTTTTGTTTTGTTGGTGGGATCACATGCATGCACATGCACACCCCTCCACACACACACACACATTTCTTTGCCCATGCTTCTTGACAGACTATACCATGAAACTGATGTTCAGCAGCACACATTTTGGAAAATGCTGAGCTAATGGCAAGACGGTGGTAATGAGGAAGAAAATCTAAGTCTGGCTCTGTCCTTCTGACTGGACACATTTTATATCCTTTATGTCTCAGCTTTCTTGTCTATAAAGTAGGAAAACAATGCCTGTCCTAAATGCCCCACAGAGTTGTAATGAGTATAAGTGCTTCAAAAAGCATAAAGTGCTACGTATTGGTGAGATTTTATGATTATGCCAAGGTAGAAGGAGGGGCTCTCACTGAAAGCCCCAGTGCTGCCCAAACTTCCTACCAAGTAACACACCTGCCCCTAGGTAGCTCAGAAAGCCCAGGTGTTCTGTGGGACTTGCTGCTAGAAGTAATTGAACCATGCCTTACTCTTTGATGGATGAAGGAGGAGACCAGACAATCCAAGCCAGGTCGGATCACCCCGTGTGAAGCAAGACCCACAGTAGACCTCTTTCTCCTACATCCCATTCCCCAACAGTCAACATCATCTTCAAAAATACACAGGCAGAGTTATGACAGAAGAATGGGCCAAATCTTTTCCAACTCCTTAAATGCTTGTGTAAAAAGACAAGCAAGGTATAGGAAGAAACAAGCAAAGAAGGGGAAAAGAAGACAGGAGAAGAGTGATTCAGAAGTTGATTGCTGAGAAGGCAGCAGAATGAAAAAAAAAGGGGGGCAGGGGTGGCACAATCCTAAGACTTCTCCCAGGCCAGCAAAACACTCTAGCCTTGGCTGTGACACTCCTCCTCATGCTGTTAGAAGCCATGATGTGAGCACATAGGCAGTTTCTAGGGTCACCACAATAAAGCTTGGAAGATGAGGAACCTGTACACAAGGTTTCCCCATTAGTGTAATATGTGGTGGGATTAGTGTAGAACCTAACTAGGCAAAAACATCATCTGGGATTGGAAAGTTTATTTACAACACCTGACAATGAACATCAATCATGACACCCCTGAAACCTATTGCACACTATTTGCAACTAAAATACAGGGTGCTCTTTATTACCAATTATACGAGCTCTGTATGGTCAATTACTTCTTTTACAAGACAATTTTGATGAATATAATAATGTTGCTTCCGGCCGGGCGCGGTGGCTCAAGCCTGTAATCCCAGCACTTTGGGAGGCTGAGGCGGGCGGATCACGAGGTCAGGAGATCGAGACCATCCAGGCTAACACGGTGAAACCCCGTCTCTACTAAAAATACAAAAAATTAGCTGGGCGTGTTGGTGGGCGCCTGTAGTCCCAGCTACTCGGGAGGCTGAGGCAGGAGAATGGCGTGAACCCGGGAGGTGGAGCTTGCAGTGAGCCGAGATCGCGCCACTGCACTCCACCCTGGGGGACAGAGCAAGACTCCGTCTCAAAAAAAAAAAAAAAAAAAAAAAAAAAAAAAAAAATGTTGCTTCCATGTGGTGAATGTAATGGGGCTTTTTACTTTGTAGATTACCTTTGCATGTTGTCTTTTTTGCTGCTGTTGTTAAAGAAAGAGCATTTTACTTTTCATAATGTTGCTACACTGGGGTAACAAACAAAAATCCAGGCATTTTCCTTTCTCATATATTCATTCAAAAACAAAGCAGTTCCTATCAAGTGGAATATATCCAAGTGAAATATATATAATGTTTATACGACACATACACACCTGCATAACCAAATAATAAGTTGTAGTTTGCAAACTATATGCTAACATTTTTGTTTTTCCAGGAAACAATATATCTTTCCTTAAGCAGGAGAGGGAGAAAGAGAACAACACAGTTTTACACTAAACTAGTGGCTGAGGAGCATTGGCTTGTTGTCACACAAACCTGGAATCTACATCCAGTACTGGCACTTAGCAAATGTGAGACCTTGGCTGAGTCACTTTACCTCTCCAGGCTTCAATCTCCTCATCTACAAAATGGGGATAAACAACTTCCATTTCAAAGCATTTTTGTAAGGACTAAAATGAGATAATCCTACAAAGCACTTATAAATATTAGGTATTATGGGCACAAAATCTCAAGCAAATGTTTAGCGCCTGGCTCCAAGCAAGGCACACCTCATCTGACCTCATGTCACCTCCCTGCACACTTTCAAAGAAAACCCAGTGCTGGCATGTTCCTTAAGCAAAACACATAGAGGACATTTGCCCTTAATGTTTACGCAACCACTATTAGCAGTAGCAACAAAAGATGCTGTCATTTGAAGGCGAAAGTCATCCAGGACACAATCAAGCAAAATAAGTTCAAGTCCCTAACACCTCATGGCCAGAAGCTCAAAGACCCTGAAGAACAAGGGGAGGCTCCAGGAAAGTGTCTACAGCACTGCTTAGCCTTCGCCTACACACTTAAATGCCCGGCGCTTCCGCTAGCTAGATGTGGGCCTTCTTGGGTTACGGTCAGGGCAACAACATTGGAAAGCCCACCAAGAGACGGAGTTGAGATAAGTAAGAAAAACTACAAAAGGAAATGAAATGCTTGGGCACTTTTCTTGGAGACAGAAAGAGCTTTAGACTTTTTTGGGACACAACAGGTGTCCAGAGAGCATCACTGAAAATCTGGCCAGGTTTTGTGATCCCTTAACCCCCTTTTTTGGACAAACCTGAAGTGACACTGCTTGAAGGCCAAAAAGGGGAGCGAGCACAAACAGGGCCACAACAGCCTTCACACTTGTTGCTGGAACACATGCCTTCACCTTTGAAAGATACTCATGAGAACTTGCAGAGGGCTGTCTTCATACAATAGTACAAATTGTGTTTAAATTGAGAAACCAGCTGCTCGCCCCTTGATCAGTCATCCTTTTATCATCAACAGAACTTTAATTAGCCCCCATCTGCTTCCTGTTTTATGCTACAAATCTTAACTTTCACCTGTTTGAACCAAACTGCAGTAACTACACCCATAGTAAAGTAAAACAATTAACTTTCCATACAACATGCAATTAATCCTCATTAAGCTGTTATTAGGCTATTCAAAATAATACAGAATTCAAATCAACTAGTTTCCCACAAATGACAATGTTCTAAACAAAACTTCAACAGAAACTCTACCCCACCCACTTCTTGCATTTTTTTCCATTAAGAAGGTTTTCAAGCTGTCTAGCTTCAATTTCCTGATTTAACTATTAAGTATGGGGCCATAACTGGTCATGTAAGAACAATACATCTCAACAATATAATGCTGACTTTTATTAAAGAAAATCAAGTTACAGAATGGTGTTTACCTTAAATGGTAACATTTATGTAAAGCTTTTTTTTAAAAGGGGATCCTACAAAGAATTTGTGGACCACATCTATCAGCACAGCCAGGGTACGGGCTTCTGGCAGGAAAGGTGCCCTTCAACACACAAACTCTGGAATTAGTGGCTACCTCTGGGACAAGGAGGGGAGGAATTATATTTATAGCTAAAACAGAGAGGTAGAATAAGGGTACTAATTATATTGGCCCCTATGCCTTTCTTTACGTATGAAATACAGGCCTACTTTAGGGATACCTCAAGTTCACTTCCAGAATACCACAATAAAGCAAATATCACAATAAAGCAAGTCACACAAATTTTTGTTTCCCTGTGCATAAAAGGTATGCATTATATTGCAGCCTATTAAGTGTGCAATAGCCTTATTTAAAAAAAAATGTACACATCAATTAAAAACTGTTTTATTGTTAAAATATGCTAATAATCATCTGAGCCTTCAATGAGTTGTGATCAGTTGCTGGAGGGCCTTGTTTCAATGTTAATGACTGCAGTCTGATCAGGGTGGTGGTGGCTAAAAGTTGGGATCACTTTGGTAATTTCTTAAAACAACACAATTAAGTTTGCCTCCTTGATTGACTCTTTCACGAAAAATTTCTCTGTAGCATGTGATGCTGTTTGATAGCATTTTACCCACAGCAGAACTTCTTTCAAAATTAGAGTCAATCCTCTCAAACCCTGCCACCGCTTTATGTAATATTCTAAAGCCTTTATTGTCATTTCAACAATGTTCATTCACAGCATCTTCACTAGAAGTAGATTCCATCTCAAGAAACCACTCTCTGCTCATCCATAAGAAGCAACTCCTCATGAGTTCAAGTTTTATCATGAGATTGCTGCAATTCAATCACATCTTCAGGCTCCACTTCTAATTCTAGTTCTTTTGATGTTTTCACCATATCTGCATCTACTTCCTCTTCTGAAATCTTGAACCCCTCCCAAGTCATCCATGAAGACTGGAATCAGCTTCTTCCAAATTTCTGTTAATATTGCTACTATGACCTCCTCCCATGAACCACAAATTCCTTAATGGCATCTACAATGCTAAATCCTTTCTTGAAGATTTTTAATTTTACTTTGCCCAGATCCATCAGAGGAGTCACTATGGCAACTTGGGCCTTAATAAAATATATTTCTTAAATAATAAGACTTGAAAGTCAAAATTATTTCTTGACCCATGGGCTGCAGAATAGATGTTGTGTTAGCAGGCAAGAAAACAACACTAATCTGCTTGTACATCTCTATCAAAGCTCTTGTGTGAGGAGGTACATTATCACTGAGCAGTTTAATATTTTGAATCTTTCATCCTGAGCAGTAGGTCTCAACTGTGGGCTTAAAATATTCAGTAAGCCATGTTGTAAACAGATGTGCTGTCACTCCGGCTTTGTTGTTCCATTTACAGAGCAAAGATAGAGTTGATTTAGCATACTTCTTAAGGGCACTAGAATTTTCTGAATGGTCCATGAGCACTGGCTTCAACTTCAAGCCAACAGCTGCATTACCCCCCTAATAAGAGAATCACAACCTGTTCTTTGAAGCTTGGCATTAACTTCTCCTCTCTAGCTATGAAAGTCCTAGATGCCATCTTCTTCCAGTAGAATGCCACTTCATCTACATTGAAAATCTGTTGTTTAGGGTGGCCACCTTCATCAATGGTCTTATGTGCATCTTTCTGGATAACGTGCTGCTCCTTCACTTTGTACTGTTATGTTATGGAGATGGCTTCTTTCCTTACACCTCATGAACCAACAACCTCTGCTAGTTTCAAACTTTTCTTCTGCAGCTTCCTCACCTCTCTCAACCTTCATAGAATTTAAGAGTTATGGCCTTGCTCTGAACATGGCTTTGGCTTAAAGGAACATTGTGACTGTTTTGATCTTCTATACAAACCGCTAAAACTTTCTCCAGATCAGCAAAATAAGGCTGTTTTGCTTTCTTATAATTTGTGTGTTCACTGGAGTGACATTTTTAATTTCCTTCAAGAACTTTCCCTTTGCATTCACAACTTGGCTGACTGGCATAAGAGGCCAAGCTTTTGGACAATCTGGGCTTTATACATGCCTTCCTCACTAAGCTGAATCATTTCTAGCCTTTGATTTACAGTGAGTGAGATCAGACGGTGTGACTCTTCCTTTTATTTGAACACGCAGAAGCCATTGTGGGGGTTTTAATGGCCTAATCTCAATATTGTTTTGTCTCAGGAATAGGGAACCCTGAAAAGGGGGAAAGAGATGGGGAATGGCAGGTTGGTGGGGCAGTGAGAACAAACATTTATCAGTTAAGTTCACAGTCTTATATGGGTATTAGAATTTTTTTTAATAAAAAGCTCCCCAAGTGAGTCTAATTCCACTCTCTAAAACTCATCCCTTGAGAAAGGCTGAATAACAATCCACATATACCTCCAAGGCAGAGAGACCTTGCTCACCCATCTCAAAACTGCCCCCACTCACCTACCTAGTCGGTACCTGAAATGTAAATATTATTTGGGGCTGGGCATGGTGGCTCACACCTGTAATCCTAGCACTTTGGGAGGTCAAGGTAGGCGGATGGCTTGAGCCCAGGAGTTCAAGACCAGCCTGGGCAACATGGAGAAATTCTATCTCTACAAAAAATGCAAAAAAAAAAAAAAAAAAAAAAAAAAAAAAAGCCAGATGTAGTGGCACGTGTCTATAGTCCTAGCTATTCAGGAGGCTGAGGTGGGAGGATCACCTGAGCCCGGGTAGGTTGAGGCTGCAGTGAGCTGTGATTGTGCCACTGCACTCCAGCCAGGGGGGCAAAGTGAGACCCCGTCTCAAACAAACATTATATATATATTTGGATATTATTTGGATGACTCTATAGAGACAATAAGAAGATTTCTTGTCCCGCTATTAATCAGCCCAATAACCAAGCATATAAATTCCCCTTTCCTGAAGGCAACCGAATAAGTGAGTGGTTATCACTCCAGTCTAATGGTCAGATTCTTCTAGGAAACTTCGGATGTCATGATTCACTAGGTATGAAGGGGGGCTTGGCAATTTTTAAAACAGACATGGTACTGGAGCCAGGTTTGGGAACACCTGAACTACTTTCATGTGTAAGATTCTTTTCAGTTCTACTATTCTGAGAAAATAAGGTAACCATGTTATTCCAGGTAGATTCTGATTTAACAAGAGGAAGATGAAGTCCCAGAATATTCTTAACAAGTATCTTATATGACAGGCAAGTATGAGAAACACTATGTTAGTGGTACTTTTGGTCATTAACACCAAATAATAAAAGGCAATTCATTAGATATTTATGAAAGGATGTCTAAAAAACACAATTGTAATCTTATGGATAAAAAGCCAGTTGGTTCTGGGATCAAATTTTAAGTCATCATTGTTTTTCAGAAAGAAAAACAGAAGCAAGCGTTAAGAGAATAAGGAATGTCAACCTCACCTTCCAATTTCCTGGAATTTTCCTCCCCCGCTTTCCCCTTTAGTATGTAAGTATTTCCTTTGCACACACACACACACACACACACACACACACACACAGCCAACTTCACAATGGAGTTTTGAAAAGATTACTGCTCCATATGCCAACAGGCAAGTCAGGGACTCAGTGGGAAGGACACTATTCCAGAGCACAGCCTTCTCCCAGCCAGATCTCACCAGCTTCAGCTGTTCCAGCTCTGCAGAGAAAGGGTAATCACTTCTTATCAAACATTGATAACACCTAAAATTCCTTTACAGTTCTGACTTCAGGGTGGAAGTGCAATTCGTATTTGCCCTGAAGACATGAAAAGTGGAATGCGCTTTCACGAGATGAAAGCTTCTGCAGAAATAATTGATTCAGGTGAGCCTTACTCAGGTTAATCTCAAAAGAAAGAAGCAAGAAACCTCATTCAGGGAAGTGGACCCAGCAGCTGCCCATTTTCAAGAGTTGAATACAAAAGCTAAATGACAAGATGTCCAGATGGATGAAAAACCCCATCCTAGCTAGTCTGTGCCAGCAGGACTTAAAAAACAAACTGTGTCTTTTGGGTCTGTTTGATTTAGTACATAATTTTAACTAGTTCCATGTTTGAGACCAATCCAGAGAGGGGCTACTTAAAAACTGGCTCAGCCCAAATCATTGTGTGTTCAAGTGACTGACCTGTGAACTCCCTCCTCATTTCCCATAAATGGTCAATTCTCCATATATGGATTCATCTACCTGTTTCCCCTAACTTCAAGGCTGCTGCCATGACACAAAGGTCTTGAAAGAATGTGGGAAAGCCCTCAGGCTAAAACTCTGGATCACAATCCATAAAATAGTGAAATCAATTGAGAGGATTGTGGCTAGCATTTCCGTGAATAATAATAAAACAGTCTTACATAAATGGCTAAGTACAGTACTATTTGGTAAAACTCTTCTATCATTGTGTGCATATGTGCACTGAGTCATATCGTAAAATGGATTTCTCACTATGCATCAGGATGGGAAGAAACTGAGAAAGCCACAGAAACAGAAGGAAACATACTACTTCCTACAGGATATGCTTTCTCTCTCTAAGAAGGGCTTAATAACAAAAGCCCAATAAAATGGTGGCACAGTCCCATCCCCGGGTTTCCAGGGAGACCCCAATCCCTTCAAGAACACCTATTCCTCACAGGCAACAGAGGTACCCCTTGCGAAGCTGTTCAGCAGCCTGCACAGAAGATGTGACTCTTGCAGTCTGGGATAAAAGGTACCAAATGGGAAATAGTGTGTAGTATCAGTTTTGACAATGTTTGTAACCAAATAACTTTTGAGCAAGTTACTCATTTCTCATTTGCTTACCAACAGAATGATCATGGAATGCTAAACCTCTACAGGGTGCAATTTTAAGGAAATGTTACTACTTAAACCTTTTACCTGCACAAGACTGCCCCTCTGTCTTTCCTCTCTGATGGGTACGGAAGTTACTGACATGCAAAGTCAGCACAAGGGAACCATGGCTCAGCCAGACGAGGAAAAATGAATGTAGATTATGTTTACAGCCAAGGAAAGGAGACACGTTGAACAATCCTCTACTGGAAACATTGCTAAAGTGTTTTTAAACTGAAGATTATACCACCACTTAAGATATTTTTTGTCTGCTATTTTACCCAGCATATTACAAAACTGCATCTAGGACTGAAATAGCAGATTGTCTCAAGAGCAAATGACAATATTTGTACCAGAAATGTTGGCAACCAGCAGCACAGATGGGTTTCTGCACAGCAATCTTCAAACTGGGACTCCAAGAATAACTCCACCTACTGCACCAATGTTAAATTGCTGAATCCAAAGTCAGAAGGGCTCATTATTCCATGTTTTTCCACCACCTTCTTCCCAAAGGCACATGTACCTGCCTGACCTCCTCTGCCTGAGAAGGGCTCAGAACAAAGTAAAAAAAAAAAAAAAAAAAAAGTGGGGGTGGGCAGGGCGGAGCAGGAGACCATAGTGAGACCACAGTGAGAAGCAAATACGAACAGATAGTGAAAGATCGATTATCCGTGAAAGGAAGGAACACAAAAATGACTGGAAAGTCCAGATAAGCCAAACAGCTATTTACATGACTAGTTTTAAACTTCCCCTTCAAAGACAAATAAGAAAAAATAAAGATTTATCTTAATTTCATCTCCTCTCCAAGGCTGGGTACCCTTGCTTGAGGAGTCAAATAAAAACTTATTTTTGCTAAAAGACTCAAGGAGAGAGAGAGAAGCTGGCATTAACCATGATGATTACTAGGATGGCCCCAGAGACAGTCCTTCTATACCTAGAGCACGGCTCAAGTGCTTGAAGAAAATCTTTGTTGCTTCTTCCATATCTGCTCTTCCTGCCTGCCAAATGAGATGCACTGTTCTCCCTCCATTCCTCTGCATTTCTACCAAATGGTCTGGAAAGGCAAATGAAACGAAAGTCTTCACTTAATGAGACATTAATTATGAAGTCCATCCAATTAAAGTGCTGTCTTCAGTGTTCACAGTAGCCTCTCCCCACCTTTTAAAAGGGCCAGAGGGTTGATGGTGGTAACGGGTCTCTGCCTCTGTGCCACCCTAGGTTGACTTCCAGGGGTAAACTTTAAGGCCTTTCATATGAAAGAGTCAATGCACTAACATTTTCGGGCTAGAATGGCACTTTTCAAATTGCATAACACAGAGTACAGGGCACTACTGCATTATGCTCCATATCCTCACATCTCCTATGGTGCGGGAGGAAGCCCAGGATAGAAAGGATTCAATTCAATTAACAAAACCTTGCGAGTTCAGGCACGCAGAATCCTACATTTAAATAAATGCCCATTTAACCCTAAAGAAACTGAGTAGAGGAGGGTTAGGGAGTGCTCATCTTCCACCTTTCCCTCCAACAATCAAGGTGTTCCTTGCTCAGGCTCTAGTTACAATTCCCTGAACTGCACAGTCAGGAAGTTTGAGTGTATCTGCACAAGACTTCTCTAGCTTCATTGCCAAACCTTGAGTCACCTGAATCCGAACAGGCCAACTGATGTTTTAAGTGGAACAAAATTCCCTGCCTACCTTTTCTTTTTCCATTTATTGGGCTAAAAATGTAGTGAAAATGTGGGCAGTTAAACCCTCCATAACCATCACTAACAGAAGCAAACAAATGTTCACAGAATCCCAAAGTCCAGGAACAAATTATGTTTAAGTTTTCACCCTTAAACTGAGTTTAAGATTTTGGGGGGGACATTTACTCCAAGCCAAAAAGTTATCCTAAGAAGACCCCTCACTTACAGGGGCTGGGAAGGACTAAGATTATTTCCCCATTATCCATCTAATCTCCTCAACCCACACTGGCAGAGGCCCCAGCCTAATGAACAACCCTCAACCAAATCTTCTCGAAATAATTCAGAATGAGCAACTATGGAGGCCTCCTTGGTAGAATAAAGGGCCTGTCCCTCATAAAGTCAACATAAAAAGAGTCAAGGACACAAGTGATTTGAAAGTGTCACTGATTGACCAGGAGTGATGGCTCACTCCTGTAATCCAGCACTTTGGGAGGCCGAGGTGGGCAGATTGCTGGAAGTCAGGAGTTCAAGACCAGCCTGGCCAACATGGTAAAACCCCATCTCTACTAAAAATGCAAAAATTAGCCAGGCATAGTGGTGCATGCCTGTAATCCCAGCTACTTGGGAGGCTGAGGTACGAGAGTCACTTGAATCCAGCAGGCAGAGGTTGCAGTGAGCCTGAGATCGCACGACTGCATTCCAGCCTGGGCGACAGAGCGAGACTCTGTCTAAAAATAAATAAATAAATAAAAGTGTCACTGGTGCCAACTGTCCATAAGGCAGTCAAGGTAGACCATCAAGAAATGGCTGCAAGAATATTCTACATTCAAAGACATCTCAAAAGTACCTATCTATTCACATAAACAGTTTTTAAAACAACTCAATCCAATTCTTGCCAACTTGAAACAAGAAAAGACTGGTATAAAATATAAATCTTCTCCCCAATCAAGGCCAACAATCAAATTAAAGAAAAAAAACTCTCACATGAGTACAGTCTGTATTATTTATAGAAACAACTTTCATATCCATTTCAAGTTACTTAAATTCAAAACTTGCTAATAATAGAAACAGTATGTAAGTGTCACTAAAACCGGAAGCTGCTGCAAAATAACAGAATATTTCAGAATCAAATTCAAGGATCTGTGTTGTAAAATATTTCGTCTTTGTTACTCTCTCAGCATTTAATTTATAAAAAGTGAACATGTTCTACTTTGGTTAATTAACCACTAACGTAAGTCAAATAATGAATGCTGCTGCCTCCTAAATTAATCAGAATAGATTAACAGAATCCTTTGAGCTTATTGTTTCAGAACAAATTTCAAAGCCACCACAGTAACTTTCTGGAAGTTAAGAAAGAGGAAATGTGCTTCTCATGTCAACAGCAGAACAGTTTTCAGGAGTCCCATTGTTTCAGTGCAGGGAGCTCAGCTGTCCTGGACTGGCCTGAGTCGAGACAGGAAGAGCTGTCAGACTTCTGGGGCTGATCACTCAAGCATGACCGGACAAGACCAGAAGCAGCAGATGTTTAAAGGGTGATGGGAAACAACTATGCAAAGAAGCAAACACTAGTAACTTGAAGAGTTACCAAAGCCTTACTCTGTTGACATAATTTGCAATCAATAAATACATTTTAATAAAAGTCTGCAAGTTTGTACGATCGGAGCCTCTCTCTCCCCGCTGCTGTGGCCCCTACCCAACTCCTCCCAATAACAGCAGTACTATTTCACAACCCCTAGAGCAGGTCTTAAAATGTAAGAGAGATTTAAAAACCTTCATTTCTGTCCAAGAATGACTATTCTGGCATAGTGACGCAAAGAAAAGCCATTCAGATAAACAAGAAACCTATTCTCCACGAACAAGGAATTGGATTAGACTAGTAATATCTAATAACATCTAAGCCCAATGATGCAAACAAAACAACATAACAGGAATGTATACCATACTATGGGCCAAATGCAGCAAACAGAAACCTTCTCCTTGCTAAGACACTTCGGTCTCTTCTTACATAAAGACTCCAGGCAATTACTGTCCCCAAAATAGCTTTCTTTCCAAAATGACCATTAACCAAATGCCCCACTTGCAGAGTTGCAGAAGAGGATAGATGTCAAGTGTTCCATCAAGTGGAACAAGAACTAAAATATGGAACCTTGAAATCACAACTGCTGATATACCAAAGATGAATCCCAATAAACCAGAAAACTCACTCAAGATAAAGTTTCGTTTTCCATCTCCACAGCATGGGTTATCCCAGCAGTCTCAAAGGCTCACACCCATTTCACTGGCTCAGCTTTGCCGTCAATGGGAGATGTGGAGATATGCTGCAATATCGTTCCAATTTCAATAACATACCATGCTGGACTAATGCCTTCTGTGTGGCTTTTTTTTTTCTTTTTTAAGAATATCAAAATGCTAGAGGCTTGAGAGAGATTTAAACATTTCACCTGGTACAGCAGCATTAGGACTTTCAAAAATACCAAACTGTTCACATCACAATGTTTCACTTAACGCTCCACTTTACGAGCTGGCCATCAAAATCCTCTTCTGCTTCATACCTACTCTCCTCATTTACCACTTTCTGGTTTCTAAGGTACTAAAGTATTGAAAAAGAAAAACACAGTGCTCAGGTTCTGGAAGGCCTCTCGGGGGATGGGGCCTGGGGACAGATGGAGGACCCCTTTATACCAAAGGCAAGAGGGCTAGCAGTCCCAAGTGGAGAGGGAGGACTGCTTCAGAGTTCAACAGAGGTCCGTCGTTTCTGATCTGCAAATCAGCTCAGAAATAAAAAGAGACCCTTCCTGCCAAAAGTACAAAGCAAGAAGGGGAGCAATGAGAAATCCAAGAAGGTCAAACACCTTGAAAGAGGGCAAGCTGTAGCTTGCTGCTACTATTAGGAGGGAGGCAGTGTTGAGTTTCCTGGCCGGGTGGCTCCCACCTTCTGGACACAGCACCATGAGGAGGTCTAGGAAGAAAGTAGCTCAGAGGGAAAAGGCAAGGCTCACAAAGAGAAGGATCATCAGCAGTGCACTTCAGTCAAAGTTGGTACAACTGAATTTTGAGCAGCTGAAGGTCCAGAGACCTCTAGGAATGGAGAAGTACAAAGCAGCCAGAGGCCCAGAACAGGAATCCTGGTGCCATACTTACTGGGCAGGCCAGCCAGATAGGGCGCCCAAGAGGGATCATGGGAAGGACAGACAGCAGAGTGGAGGCTAGCAGATGATACATTCTGGGTGGCTATAAATGAGAACGCTTTAGACCATAAAGGCCAATTGCTTTATAATTTTACTAGTCTTGTTACTTTCATAAAACTATAGCAAAAACTACTAAAAATATATATATTTTTTGAGACAGAGTCTCACTCTGTGAGGTGGCTCCAAGCGATTCTCATACCTCAGCCTTCTGAGTAGCTGAGATATTTTTACAGCTGTGTGCCACCACGCCAGGCTAATTTTTGCATTTTTAGTAGAGACAGGGTCTCATGATGTTGGTCAGGCTGGTCTCGAGCTCCGGGCCTCAAGTGATCCACCCACCTTGACCTACCAAAGTGCTGAGATTACAGACGTGAGCCACCGCACTCAGCCCTACTAGAAATTTTTTGTTTCTACAGCTCAGTAAGTAAATTAGAGCTCTGCCAGTAGATTAAACGAAATAAATTACTACACTTGAATTCTCACAAACTGTGACATCTGTATCCTCACCCATCAACACAACCTGTATATTACCTATGTATTACTCTTCCAACTGGGTAAACCAGAATGTGCAATCCCCATCTTATTCAATCTTTATGCTACTCTCATCTCCAATCTCCAGCACTCCGCTTACTAAATTCCAGACAAACTAACTAAGGACCTGTATCCTGATCATGATTTAAAAAAAACAACTTCATCAAAACTCAGGACAGAGAAAGTTGCTCTCAGCTCACTGTACAATTTGTTTTGTGAACTAGGCCTGCAATATCTTTGAAGGAGTTACCTTAAATTATTAAAAGAAAAGACCAATCTATATCTCAAAGTTCTAGAACAAAGCTTTTCACTTTCTGAATAGCAGTGAAGCAGAAAAGACAACTTAAACCAGAAGGGTGCCCTGATTGCTACATTCCTCCCGAACATTTTCTGAATATCTCCAATTCTCCTCTCCTGCCTCTTGGAGGAACACAACCAGAACTACAGCGTCAGGTTAACCTTGTCTTGAATGTAAGCTCCTGAAGATCTAAATATTTTGTCTCCCACTTTGTCTTTCTGCAATACTTAGCACAGTCAGGAAACCAGACTTTTAATAACTAAAAAAGAATTTAAATTACTCCCTCACTTTTTCCAGTTTCAATAATCCCAATCCCTATTTTCCAATCCTTTACACTTTATTGCTTCACAGTGATGGCAGGCCCCTACTGTCTTCCCAAGAAATGGTAAAGGCACATACAGGAGGCATTTCTGGGTCTCACATGATCAACCATAATTAAAGGTATATGGTTTATATTACCAAACCAATAAGCAATCACTTCACAGCCTATATAAGATAATAATTATGTTTATAATACCACTAAAACATCAACTATGCCTCAAGAATAAAGGGAAGCATTTTGTTTTGGGGGCTTTTTTGTTTTGTTTTGTTTCTGAGACAGAGTTTCACTCTGTCACCCACACTGGAGTGCAGTGGCATGATCATTGCTTACTGCAGCCTCAAACTCCCAGGCTCAGATGATGGCCCCACCTCAGCCTCCCGAATAGCTGGGACCACAGGCACATGTCACCACACCTGGCTAATTTTTGTTGTTTTCTTTTATAGAGACAGGGTCTCCCTATGTTGCCCAGGCTGGTCTCAAACTCCTGGGCTCAAGTGATCCACCCACAATGGCCTCCCAAAGTGCTAGAATTACAGGCATGAGCCACCATGTCCAGCCTAAGGAAATATTTTGGAATTAGACTATTTAAAATCTAAGACTCAAAGGGGAGAAGTATTGAACCTCACGTCACCCTGCCACTGGAAAACAGTTCACTTCCAGGGTTTCAAGAACCAATTTACAATCATTCCAAGATGTCACTGTTTTCTTCCTAGGTAATCTAAAACTGCAGCAAAGAAAAGTTCGTACCACTGTAGACTGTGCTTTAAAAATATTTCGAGTTCACACTTGAACTATGGTAAAATGTAAGTAATACATATTACTTACTTAATACCTGTTACTTACTAAACATACCAACCTATGGGTTAGTTCTATTTATACCAAAGGTAAAGGAAAAAAAATACTTTTATTGTTTGCTATTTTTTCAAATGGGAGTTAATTAGGTAAAGAATCCTCTGGCTTACAGTAAATCTACCCCAATATAATATAACAAAAAAATCAGGACTTTGGATCCTTCTCTGACATCCTTCTGTGCTCCTTAAATAGATATTTCATTGGCTTTCAAGTGCTCAACTTTTGGCTCTGAGATAATTTGCATTTAGTTAAGACATTTTAAGCCACCCTGTCACCATTATAGAGAACTGCCTAATGAGGTCCCCTTAGACAAGGTCTGATTTGACAACCACCCACAATTTTAAGACTAAATTTAATACTAAAATGATTCAAGGTTTCCTAATTTCTCTGAATTTGAAAGGATTTGGTGAATGCCATTCCCTAAAGATGGGGCAGTGGGGAGGTCATATTTCATTAAGGAATATCTTCAGTTTGAAACACTTCCAAGTCAACTATATAATTATCAAGTGAACAGAAAATCAGATAAACTCACAATTTCACCTCTGACTCCTTGAACACAGCATCTCCCTCCTTGAAAAGTTAATGGATAGTGAACAAAAAGACCCACCTGATCACTTCTATACTCTTCTGGAGTTTACGGGGGCCAACGGGGGCAGCGGGAGCCAGGCAAAAGTCAGCCAGGATGGAGGAAGAACTGAAGAGCAGGAAGGAGATGCAGGTGCTAAAGAGCTGGCCAGAGAGTGCAGAGTGCTGGAATCTAACCCTTTCATTTCAGGGTTAAGGAAACTGAGGCCCAGGGAGACAAAGTTATTTGCCCAAAGTCACAAGGCCAGGAAGTGATGGGAAACAGGCCCAGGTTACCTAAATCTAGTTACTGAAAAAGCAGAATGCATCGACATTAATTAACAAAAACAAACGTTTAACCTGCCACAGTGGGGAGCACCTTTCTATGCGTTCACCTCACACTTTTCTCCAATAAAGAGCACAAGATGAAGGCAGGAGAGAAGGCGTCAGGGAGGGAGGGTTCTGAATAATACACACGGGCTTCTCTCCTCCATGTCATCTACAGGAGATTCTGTTTTAGAGACAGGGTCTTGCTCTGACACCCAGGCTGGAATGCAGTGGTACAACCATGGCTCACTTGCAGCTTCCAACTCCTAGGCTCAAGCTATCCTCCTGCCTCAGCCTCCCAAGTAGCTAGGACTACAGGTGCAAGCCACCACACCAGCTAATTTCTTTTATTTTTTCTAGAGGCAAGGTCTCACTATGTTGCCCAGACTAGTCTCAAACTTCTGGGCTCAAGCGACCCTCCTACTTTGACCTCCCAAAGTGCTGAGATTATAGGTATGAGCCACTGCACCAGCATACAGTAGACTTTATATGCTTATTTGGTTTTGATTTTTATACTTTTATGAGAACTAAGATGGAATCCGCCCCCCCTTTTCCCTCAGAAAAGGAACATCCTAATAGCTTCACATTGCAAATGGAATACAACATAAACAGAAAAAACTGAGATGGAGTGATTAGGAGGTTTAATAAGTCAGACTTTGCTAGAAATGGCAGAACACCCCTGATGCTAAACAGGTACACTTGAGATTTTTGTTCTCTAAAGCCTAGCTTTAAAAGAGCTTGACACACTTTGTAAAGAATAAAGCCTCCATTCTATAAGTGTAACCAGTAAGTTGGAGGGGGATTGAGTACCATAAAAATCAGTGCTTCTCATACTTGAACATACAAGGGATCATCAGGGATCTATCTATCCTGTCAAAATGCAGATCCTTGTTCAGTATGTCTAGGGGTAGGCCTGAGATTTCCTGGTGATACTGATGTCAATGGTCCATGCTACAATTTTATCTAAACTGACACACGATAATTAAACATAATTATGGAGTACTAAGTAACACTATGATACATGTATACAGCGTATAATGACCAAATCAGGATAAAATGGGGCAGGGGTGGTAATATTTCATAAAGGGACATATTCTGTTTGAAGGGCCTCTAAGACAACTATAAAATTATCAAGTGAACAGTAACAGAAATTCAAATAAATTCACAATTTCCTCTGATTCCTTGAACACAGAATCTCCATCCTTGAACAGTTAACAAAATGACCCATCCTGATCACTTCTATGCTCTTCTGAGCATATCACCTCAAACATTTGTCATTTCTCTGTGGGCCATAAAATACAGGAGGTATTTTATGACCACATTTCAAAGTATGTTTATTTCACAATTTGGACTGCTGGCTACAAACAGTGACATGTGAGTCTCTTTCCCTCTGGTTAGTGGTAGGCCCTGTCGAAATGTCAGCTATTTTTTTTTTTTTTTTTTGCGGGAAGGAGGTAGTCAAGTCCAATAAGTAAGTGTAAAAACATTCAGTACATGGCATGGTTATTTAATACAACAGAATTTGCTCTGAGTTAGAAGGACAGGGGTTTCAGCCTATGTGTTTATGATACAACAAAGGGACTTTAGGCTGATAAAGTTATGGAACATGAGACTTCAGTCTTCTTATTAAATGGCCAAATGGACCAAGTGTTTGCAGGAAAGCTAATCTTTCCTTTCATGAAAAGGAAATTAAACCCACTTGCTCCCGAATGGGATGCTTTTCAGGAGTCCTGAGCCATGTCCTGGCAGAAAGCTGGGGTCTGTGACCATAAAGCAGGACTGCTGTCATCCAGGCAAATAATTATTATCAGGAACGCCTAATATTGCTTCTTTCTGCAGTCTCATGTGCCTTGGTGAAGATGTAAGCTTTCTGAAGACTACCTTGCATACAGCCTTTGTGGGCTACTCCATATATGAGAAATGAAATTTTAAAACTAGCTTTAGGAAGAGATGTAGCTTTGGAGATCCTGACTCTAATCCCTAAGTTATTAGTTACATGATCTTGGGCAAATTACTTAAGCTTTCTGTTTCTCAACTATAAAAGGCGGACAATAGATACCTAGTGAGGTTCCAGTGAGATACTGTACTTGTGCCCAGCCAGTGAGCGTCTAGGGTTAGGATTATCACTGTTGCCATCAGGGCCATCCTTCTGCAACTGTCTTACTTTACTAAATATACATGTCACTAAGCACGCTCTGTTCTCAATGAGAACGGAAGTTCCATGCCAGCAACATCTAATTTTCAAACATCACTGATAACTCGATTTCTGCATACACATCTAAGCACTGTAGTATACAGAAAAGAAAGACCGTAAATCATATGCACAAGCATTCTCTCCACTGTCCCCAATGCCATCTCATCATTGATCCTCCCCCACCTTCCTACCACCTCCTCTCATCCTCATTCTGTCAAAAGACAGCAAGGTACCCTACCCCAAAGGAGAGGAAGACAGTGCCTAAATCCTCATTCCACCTCCCTACATCAAGAAGAATGTGTCCTTCGTGAGCCAGCAGCAACTCATCTCCCCAAGCATGGTCTAATAATGGACTGCTCTTTTGCTGTCGGTTTAGTATTGATCACACGGGGGAGCCTATTTACTAAAAGCAAAAAACTACAAAACCGCTGTTTACAGATAGTTACATGTGATTAATGGTTTAATATCTAGTCTTTCCTTATACATTCTCAGTCAATCACCACAATAACCCCAGAATGTATTAGGACTATTATTATTATTATTACCACAGATAAAGACAAAGGCTATTGGAGTTTGTTGCCAGAGATGAGTTCCTGGTCACCCAGCCTTGGAGCCTGTTCTCTTATTCTCTAAGGCAGACATCTTCCCAATAAGAGGGTAGTGGGAACACAAAAACATCTTTGTTATCAGAATCACCTATGTAATTCAACTACACACATTTCTGACAGAGCCCAAGGCCCATTTTTATCAGTCCGAGCTGCATCCCTAACTGTGATCAGGACCTGTAAAGGACAGCCCACCACCTGGAGGCCCTTAGTCATGGCTTCAACAAGGTCCTGTGTCAAAATGGTAAATGGCAATGCTGAGTCAAGTTTGGAGCCTAAACCCTACATCTTCCCTCGGTGAAGGGTCCTGCCCTAGAAAGAACTTCCCCCTAAGTCTCTTCTGCCAATTCAGGGCAGAAAGTAATGGCCAGCCCTGGAGTGCTGCTGACTCGCACCCTGGGAGCTTCTAAGGGGCCCTGTTCACCAGTGTGAAGGCGCCTCTCTCTCACTGCCCACACAACCTTCTCCAGCTCAAAGGGCCTTTTCAAAGGGATTAGAGGTGTGCTTCAAAATCTTCATTAAGTAATTTAATAATGTGTGTGTCCAGTACTTCAGTCCCCAAAGAGAAAGGAATGTGCCCAGGAGCTGGCAGGCAGAGCCACATTCTTCCTGTTAACCTGTTATTGTGGCGGGCAGTGCTCGGGCCAAGTCCTCAGAGGCTTTCCCAGCCTCAGAGAATTGGGCTCTCGTTTTCAATTTCCAACTTGGACTTTTCTCAGTTTCAAATCATAGGCTATCAGAGGTTGAAGACTGACAGGGCATAAAATCCTCTACCAAGTCAAGACTGTGATAGGCAAAAGGGAACAAGCGAATGAAAGAGGCCCCAGTTCAGAGGAGGGAAATGGAAATCTACTCATGGTTAAGTGAGCAGACGGAACACCGGTGAAACTGGCTCTTCAGATGGAATATGGCACAGGGTAGCAACTTTGTCAAGTATTATGCATGAAATACGGTAATAAATGGGCAGGATGGTACTTTTTAGTTCAGTTTTTGGGGCTTTTTTGTTGATGTTGTTACTATTTCTTTAAAGAAGGGGCATTCACACAAATAAATTTCTTTCCCTAAAATTCTGATTGAATTCATGACCGTTTCTGATACATTATTTGCAAGAGGGAACAAAAACAAACGAATGAACAAAAACAAACTAATGAAATCAACCAGTCTTTTCCACTAGCATAAAAAAAAAAAAATCACACAACATCAAAACTTTAAAAGACAAGTTGATACTTTCTTGAATGGATTCTTTCAGGAATATTTACATAAATGCGGTTCACAAGGTCACTACCCACCCAAATTTGTGGGGCGGTTTTTATGAGCTAAGTTCTTGTTTTGCCCTTCGTAATGTCCCATCTCTGAACCTGAATACACCCCCAGCTCTGCTCTATTCCCAGTGTGGTTCTGAGGCCAGCAGCACTGGCATCACTAGGAGCTGGTTACAAATGCAGGACCTTGGGCTTCAGCCCACACCTACAAAATCAGAACTGACAAGATCCCCAGATGATTAATATATACACTGAAGTTTGCCATCTTGCAAAATGGTTTATTATTTCATTTTCACAGCTCAATTAAGAAAGTCTTCCTTAGTCATATGTCTTCCTAATAAGTACCATTTATGGATGCTTCTCTGGTAACTAGATGACTTGGGAAAATAAATCGTTTGTTGTATGAAATACTTTTAAGATAAAGTTCTTTTTTGATATGTACAATGTTTTAGGGGAAGGGGGAATTGCTTAATCCATTAAGAGCTTTCTACAACACACCCTACTGCCATTATTTCTATTGATCAAAAATTTACACTATAAACAAGAAAAAAAAACAAGTATATCCACATTAAACCAAAGATACCAACTGAGCAAAACATGGCAATAAAAGTCAAGTGAAAAACACACTGGAAAAAAAAAAAGCTTCCAAGGTCTGTTTGCAGAGTTAGTCTTGTCAGGGAAGAATTTATCTACTATACAATTCAGAGTGACAGTGACTGCTTCTGTCTAAAAGAGATGGGATTCCCCCACATGCCAGGCCTTGCCCTCAGCATTTTATATAGTACACTATATAATTTAAGCCTCACCACAGCCTTACATGATTGGCACTGTTTTACTGAGGTCTAACTTACACACAGTCAAATGCTCAAATGGGCTGTGTACAGCTGGATGAAGTTTTGTACGTGTACCCTGTGAAACCACCACCCACAGGTATTGTCACTTACTAGCACTTACGTTCGTTTTGCTTGTTTATTGAAATTTATACAAATGGAATTGTGTGGCATGTGTCTCTGTGAGCCTGGCTTTTTTCATTGAGTGGTTCTAGATAGGGTGGGTACGGAAAAGGGATGCCCTGCTAGGAGCACAGAAGTGTAAAATACCTCAAAGGGAGGGAGTGCCCCTCCTCGGGCCTCGGAGCGGGGGTAGAGGAATCTGTAGGAAAGGAAGCTGGAAAGATGGGCCTTTCAGATGGTGAGTGGTCTTGATGCCCAGCAAAAGGATTTAGATTTTATCCTCAAAGTAACAGAGTGTCTGAAGCTGCTTCAGGAGGTGAAATGTTATAATTAAAGTGATGTGTCATCTTGCCCACAGCAGAGTGAAGGAGGAAACTGGAGGCAGCAAGCTGATGAAAAGACCAGTGTAGTGACCCAAGTATGAAATGATGAAATGGTTCCAGCCAACTAGGGGAAGGGAAAGAGGAAAACTCCAAGAAGCTTCAATTCCATGCTCCGCTGTGGAGGCAAAAGAGTTGAATTGGAGTTTTTCCCACTGACCCAGCACTGAAAGCTATCCTCACCTAAAAAAATGATGATAAGTGCTATTCAAAACCTGATGACTTCAGAAGGAGAAACCCGTTTCAAAGAGGAAGACAAGTTCAAATCAACAGCCAGCCATCTGGTCCCCGCTGAGTTGACAAATTAGACCAAAGCTCAGGAGAAAAGATGGAGAGAAATGGACACGAGAGGTGAAGAACAAGACAGCTGGAATTAAATCGGCCTCCAGAAACCATCTGTGTGTGTGTCAAGGTGACAGGCTGAATCAGAAGGCACCACCACGGAAGTACACAGGGGCTCTACACCTTGTGGGGGGGCACTCATATAAATTAGTAAAAGGAGTATGCAACATGACAGGAAAGGGTAGGAGTATGATAAAAATCAAAGACTGTAGCATTAGCAACAATTCCTGCCAATTAGGCATCCAAAATTTAAAGACGCCTTTTCTCAACTCCAACTACTGCAGGTGCTGAGTCAGATTCTCCCAAAAAACACAATATTTCAGAAGCTTCATTAACTCCTTCCAGCATCTTCAAAGTATTACTTTGCAAATTACTGTCTG
Organism: Nomascus leucogenys; assembly: GCF_006542625.1. Classification (NCBI taxonomy): domain Eukaryota; kingdom Metazoa; phylum Chordata; class Mammalia; order Primates; family Hylobatidae; genus Nomascus; species Nomascus leucogenys. The sequence continues at coordinate 66,900,128 of NC_044385.1, forward strand.
GGTATGCTAAACTTAGTAAATTACTGTTTGGGTAGACTAAATAGTAGCTCAGTACTCTGAAAGAGTTAATGGAGCTTCCACACTGTCTAATTTACTCCTAAGGTGATTTTGATAGTCAAGACTCTAACTCGATTTGCATATTACCAATTAGAATTTCAAGGCAATCCAATAAACTGGTCATTCAAATTTATGTCCAAATTGGATCTAACAGACTTTTATTTAGACTTCCTAATCATCATAAATCTTAGATGATTACAACCAATCAACAGGGGTCTTTCCTCAAGCAATCTACTACAAATTAAAGCTAAAAAGTGATGGAAAAACATAAAACCTGAGATCAGGGTTTGCAGTTAATGTATGTTTGGAAACATGAGTCTGGGCTATGTCTGGTCTGTCAAAAACCAGCCCACAGCCACAGATTATTATACCTCAATGCCCGCCACCACCCGTTTTCTCTTCTTTGCAGCCATCTTCCCTTTCATCAGACTACAGTAACTTCCGCCACATGACAAATTCGTTCATTAAAGCCCAGTCTTTGAAGGATATTAAATGAGAATTCCTAAGATGAGGCACGTATCTCTTCTCTAAATGAAAACAATAAATAACATAAAAACAAGAATTTAACTTTGGACTTAAAGGTGATTTTTATGTGCTCAAGTCATTTTCCAGTTCTGCTGTCAATAATATTAATAGTATTTTACATTATTCACTGACTGAACTTTGTTAATCAAAAACAAGCTGGCAAGCTTTATACATACATTAACCAGTGGCTTCAAAAAGATAATGCATAGAAAACAAAGTGGGAGCACTGCTAAAACAGTAGCGGTAATTTTGTTTAGTTAAAACAATATGACTGACTCTTCCCTATTTTTCAAATTTTCTTTAATATTTTTAAATTACACAAATTTAAACACGTATTTGTTCTCAAGTCCCCAAGCAAACCTGAATAAATCTTCTGAATTGTCCAATGTACTAAATACTGATTCTCCAATATAATACTTTTAAAAATTTCTGTTAAAATTCTCAGTGATGAAATGGGTTTTTTGGTCACATTGGCACCTTTTTAGGCACATGTTTCTAAAAGATGTTGTTCTTGCTTTGTTATTCTTTTGAAAAATATAGAGCAATACCTAAGCATCTTTGTACTAGTACTGTTTTACCACTAATGTCTTGATTTGACAAATACTTTGAAATGGAAATATCACCAAAGATCCCAGTTCAGACCTATTAATTTTAAAAAATAGAATTGTATCTACATTTTCAAATGTTCACATTTGAAAAATACGGTAACTAGAACTCTCTAGAGAGGTACCCACGTTATCAATAATAATGAAATTACATATGCATAGCTTTCAGAGCCAAGAGGCACTAGCTGAAACCACACAACACAGAAAGATTCATGTAAACCTTAGTCCCATCACTAAAGCAAAAGACAAGCATTCTGGTTTTCTTAATTTATTAATATTTTAAGTTCCATCACAGTAGTTTTTTACTAACTACAAATTAAGTAGCCAACCTATGCCTTAATTGCAAGAATAATATGCTTAATATGCTTTCCCCCTCCCTCAATTTCTGAAGGTGAATCTGAGCAAAAGAAATGTGGTGGGAACAACCATGGGACAGTGAATCTAAACATATTCTATGGTATTTAAATTAGTCATTTGCAAGAAACTAAGCCTGCTATCCACAGAGAAATTTTCAAAAGGAATAGGTATATGAGATAACTAAAAGCTTTCAAAGAAAAATTTTAAAGTCTTTTCTCTTTCTCCCCAGTCTCACTTTTGAGGACAAGAAAATTCCAAAATTCAAAGCATAACACTCATTAATACCGATCCCTCAGGGGATTAAATGTGGAGGGTGGGGGGAGATGCACAATCAATGTACCTGAAAAAAAGAAAGAAATTCACATAAGCAATGTGATTATTTCAAACATGAAGGGGGAGAGATTTATCTTCACCTGCTAATACAGCTTTCTTAATGCTCGTGTTTTTCTACCCAAGGTCATTTACATTTTTTAAAATGGTTGTTTTAATTTCATTCCAACACAATGCATTCTATCTAGATGGCATGATTTACAAAGCCCTGATACAGCACCTTTCAACACTACCTGCCAATCATTTAAGGCTTTTCCAGGATTTGTGTCAGAGATTTAGGTATAGGTTAGCAGCAAATCCTTCTTAGCTGACCCATGTGAAGATGGTCCTAAACGCAAAACAAAACAAAACATACTACCAAGCTCACCTACCTGGTAAGTCTTCTACAAGTTACACTACCATAAAATTAGTAGAGTTCAAGGTCCCAATCCAGAGGCAACTTCATGTGGGATGAGTGATGGATAGATGGGAATGAACACCACACATGCTCTGCTCATACACTCACTGCCTACGTCACTCCACAGCTAGACCACTAATGCAGATCTCAATCTGACACAGCCATTTCCTCAGTTACAATTTAGGGAGCTGGCAATGGTCCTTAAGGTCTCTCCCAGCTTACTATGCCTGTACCGTGTATTTCCATTTCAGGCTTCTCTCAGCACATGCTTAAGATAAATCTTATTTTATTACAGGGTAATGAGGAGAAACAATATGTATCCTAAAGAAAGTAGGTTAGCTATGGCTTTTGCAGTCAATGCTCTTAATGCTGCTATTAGGTGGAAAGGTGTTATCCAATCTCAATCCAAGCCAAACCAGATGGAGACCCTAGTTGGCAGATGAATCCAAAAACAAAAAGGCTGAGTTAAAGCACAGGATTTTAAATATATACATATATTATAAATTAAAAGTATGTATACCTTATACATGAGTGTGTGTCTGTACGTGTGTGTGTGTGTGTGTGTGTACATATATGTATTCCTTAAACATTTGCCTTAAAAATATACAGGTAACTGTGCTTGAGGTACAGCAAACCTTTGAACGAAGATACTCTGGCTAGGATTCCATTCTTTCTTATAAACCCTAAACCCACAGTATATTTTCACCACAGATTTACCATTTGGGTTTTTTTCAAGTGTAAGAGGAATCCAACTGAACCCCTTTCATATCAATCCAACTACAGAGTTCTTCATGGCTTCCCCTAATCTTACAGGGTCTGACTGCAACTAATTTATCAGTAGCTTAAGTCTTTCAAGGGGTTCAACTTAGTTTTTCCTAAAGATAATTATTTTCACATTCATATTTAATAACTAACTTTTTATTAGGAAAACAAGTACTACTGCACAAACACATCTGAAAAAGCACAACTGAGTTTCAAGAAAACTATAACTCAACTACTGTACTAGAGCTTAGCTTTAGCAGTCAGAATGCCATATACAAACATGAAGTGTGTTTTGTCAAGGGAATTAAGAGCTGGGGTTGATGTGGTGTGCTGGGGAAGCAAAGATCAGGTGAGAAAGCTACAGCAGATGATGGTGTCACCACAGAAATTTACCCCAAACACTTATGTGCCAAAATGGGGCAAAGACTGGGAAAACTACAGAGTGGCTTTTTAACTGCGTGATTTATATTGCATGTGACAGAATTAGCCTAAATTTTGCAACTTCCACTAAAAAAAAAAAAAAGACAAGACATGTCACCTAGAAGCACTATTAACACTTTTTTTTTTTTTTTTTTTGAGACGGAGTCTCGCTCTGTTGCCCAGGCTGGAGTGCAGTGGCGCAATCTCGGCTCACTGCAAGCTCCGCCTCCCAGGTTCACGCCATTCTCCTGCCTCAGCCTCTCCGAGTAGCTGGGACTACAGGCGCCCGCCACCACATCCGGCTAATTTTTTGTATTTTTTAGTAGAGACGGGGTTTCACCGTGGTCTCGATCTCCTGACCTCGTGATCTGCCCGCCTCGGCCTCCCAAAGTGCTGGGATTACAAGCGTGAGCCACCGCTCCCGGCACTATTAACACTTTAAATGTGTGAGTGTCACTTGTTCTTACAAGTGAATCTTTTGAAAAATCTAGATAGTGATACTGTATATGTATGTGCATGTACCTACATGTTATTTAAAGCGTACATACGACTGAGTGCACTCAACTATCTCATAATTAGTCTGATGTCAGATTTTTTTTTTTATTATTCTTGCCTCTGGAATAAACCATATGATCTGTATGTGGTTCTCTCGGTAGGTTTATCTTCCCGTGTGCTATTTACACTTATATTAGAATTGATTCATGTGCATTCAGCCCAGAATCATATTGGCATCAGGCAAGGACACCTAGCTACCAGCATCTATGACCAGGCAGACACATACACATAATCTATACTACAGAGAACTAACTGAAAAGTGATGTTACTTCATCACAAGCCTTTCTCTGCTGGAAGCTTTCTTCTTTAAACATGCCATGGCAACAGGAGTCTAAACCAGACAACTCTATATTTTTTTACCTATTTGTAAATATTACTGTCATCCCCAAAAAGTCTTATGTATAAGAATCACACACTAGATTAAGATGTTATTTTTTCCAGACAGAAGCCAAAAGTGTATTCATTTAACATTATAGACAGTAAAACAGCTATATGTTAACATCCTTTCTAAAATTCAATTGGTTCCTATTTGACACAAACCCTTTCCTCTAGTTCCCAGACTCAGGAATGCAGATTTTGCTATGAATAATAATTTGTTAAACACTGTAGAAACCTGGAATCTTTGTTTCCAGAATTTAAAAACTGGTACATATTTGATTTACTGATTTACTAAAAATAAAATAAACTTAGTGATGTTCTTCATCATTTATTTTTAAAAACCTGATATATATCATATATATGTATACGTTGATATATATAAAATGCATATAAATACCTATTTTTAGTCAATGGTCATCCAGTCCTCATTTTTAGCCACCAAAACCACACACTGTGTGTGTGGGCAACTCTATAATAAAACAGTTACTAACAAATGTTTATAGGAGTAAATAAATAGAAAAATAAAATTCTTAAAATTCACTGCTCGACCATATCATTTCTTTTCCTGATCAAGGAAAATTCCAGGATATTTTCAGAGAATTCCAGAGTACCTGGAGATGCTCTGTTACAATACTAAGCACTCCAGTGCTCACAGTTGGTGCTTAAAACTTTAACCTAACAGTATTACTGTCAGCATTACACACGCACATTTCCTACTCGATAGCTCCCTACTGTCAAAAAGAAATGATGGGGACATGGCTCCCACTTCCCCAGCCTTAACTCCAATCACACAAATCCAACCACACTGTACTTCTCAATTGCTCCCCTTTGTCCAGGCTGCTCCTCCCCCTGAATCTCCTCTCAATCTGGCCCAAAAATACAGCCTCGGCCTGTTGAAATTCTACCTATACTACAGCTCATCATAGGTGTGCGCTCTATTTTTTCCTGGTTCCAACCCAATGGTGACCTTGTCTAGCCCCTAAACCCCCAAGGTACTCCCTTTTCCACCTCTCTAGTCAGTTGACAGCAGTATGTATGAATCAGTAGCTACGTAAGCCCTGAACCTGCTTGGAGGTGTGGAAAACTAGGGTGTGAAAGAAGGCCACAAATTATACCAGTAATGCTGCTGACACTAACCACTAAGAGATACCTCTTGATTATCAGCTGACAAGTATTGAAAAGTAGTAGGTATGAGCCTAATAATGTAGAAAACGTACATCGACCAAGCAATAATACAAATATCAACAAATGTGGGACAACAAAAAAAATTCTAACAATAATGTAGTGGAATTTACTGAAAGGCTTGTTCTACTTAACCAAAATACTGTAGAATAACAATTTTTCCAAATGTTATCTAGCAAGATAAAGCAAATGTAAAAATTGAAGATCAAAATAACCTCCATCACTTTAGTGACCAAGGTGGTTTTAAACCTATCAAGTTGACAGTTTTCCAAACTGAGTTTCTATCACTCTTCAACACAGACTACACCGTATCTCTCTCATCACCCAGAGCTATATAGCCTAAAACGGACTATTTCAGGGACCAGCAACATGGTTGGTTGGTTTCTTTCCTTGTTTCTTTATTTATTTAGAGATGGAGTCTCACTCTGTCACCCAGACTGGAGTGCAGTGGCGCAATCTTAGCTCACTGCAACCTCTGCCTCCTGGATTCAAGTGATTCTCCTGTCTCAGCCTCCTGAGTAGCTGGGATTACAGGCACGTGCCACCACCACACCTGGCTAATTTTTGTATTTTTAGTAGAGATGGGGTTTCACCATGTTGGCCAGGCTGGCCTCAAACTCCTGACCTCAAGTGATCCGCCCGCCTTGGCCTCCCAAAATGCCAGGATTACAGGTGTAAGCCACCGTGCCCAGCCATGAAAAGGGGGTTTTAAGTGACAGCACAGCATGTTATTTTCTATGGTGGGGCTGGGGGAGAGGCACGGTGCCAAAAGGGACTGAGGAGGGCTGTAAGATTGTCCATACTAGACACTACTTGCCAGATGTCAGCCCATCTCATGCCCCTCCGCTGTCCCTCCATCCTCCCCAAGTCATAGTGCAGCCTGCAGGTCCCTGCAACTCCCACATCCAACTTCCTCACTGCCATTCCTATCTCATCCCATCCCTGACCCTGCTTTAAATTCCTCAGTAACTTCCTTTTCCATCAGGTAAAGACCAAAGTCATGTCATGCAAGGCTCTCAGATCTAACCCTGTCTGCCTCTGAAGCTTTGTCTCACCCTGCCTTTCCCTTCAGACTTTGTATTTAGGCCCCCAAAAAATATTGTGCCACTTCACCCTTCCCAGAAAGCTCTCTATAAACCCACACATCTGCCCAACAACTCCCCACTCCTCAATCAAGACCAGACCCAGGTTTCTTCCAAGTGAGATCTCCCTATGTCTCCCACGTGGCTCTTCTATGCCTTGGTTGGGCCTCTGGTACAGAAGGCACAGTGCAACTCTGTTTACACATCTGTCTTCCGGACCAAAACCGGAGGGTGTTGCAACCATGCTTCCTTGTGCTACACCCAGAGCGCCTAGCAAAATGCTGGGGACACAGCAAGGGGTCAAATGTCTATGTCAATCTTGCTTGGATGAACACTCCCAATCCTCTGAAGCAGAAAGCTGTCCATCCTAGGCAATAAATATAAGCACCAGAAACCCATCATTCTTCTTGGATACACTTTCAGGCTAGGGAATTGTTCCCCTACTAATTTCCCACTTGGGGTTTCTTCCTTCAACCATTTGTTCCTAGAGTACTTTACTACAAGTCAGGCACTGTACTAGGTGGGTGGGTGGGTGGGAGGGAGGGAGGGAGGGAGGGAGGGAGGGAAATAAAGTTATCAGGGAGCTTAAAGCCTATAGGGGAGATTCTATAACCCCAAACACAGCATTCGACAGTCATTACTCCACACTGTTTAGTATTGTACACATAGGTAATACATCTCTATACACTCAATATTTTTACTTAACCCCATTTGTCTACTAAAGTCATTTTGTTGCCTTGAGCCTACACCAACATAAAGGTGGGAATGGAGGTGCCAATAAATGAAACCTGTATCTACAGATAGGAAATCAAATCTCAATTCTAGTGGTAGAAAGAACTAAGGAGACAGGCTAGCCCAGTATCTTCATTTTACAGAACAAGAGGCCCACGACAGAAACAGGTTACATGAATTGCCTGGGGTTCCCCCAATGGATACACTGCTGAACCAGATTTTGAACCCAGATCTCTTAAGTCTTGACTCAATTCACGTACGCTCTTTCTTGTCCCTTACCTAGCTGTTAGTAACATGTCTCTCATGGTGTGTTACATTCAGTCCACGTCCATATGAAAAACTGAACTAGTGTTTCTTGGGGCAGAGGAAATGACAAAAGCCAAAGGCAGTAAGACAGCACCATATAATCTCATAACCAAAAGCTCCCCTCAGCTGCTAACATTTTTAGCATTTGTGGTAGGACAGAATTATTGGTCCCAATTCTTCACTCCCTGGTAATTGCATTTCTATGGCCTCTTGTGGGTAAAGTACACTTTCCTCCTTCTTGATTCAAGAGATGCTATGGCTAATGGGATGCTAGGGAATCGATGCTGGCAGAGACTTGAAACATACTCATACAGTCAGGCTTGTCCTCTTGCACATGACACTACCATGAGAAGAACTTACCCTAGTCACTCACCTTCCAGCCAAGGCCTCAAAGTGAGACACATGGAGTAGGCTGCTGCAGGGAATTTCATACATGTGAGCAAGAAATAAATACATACAGTTGCATGCCACTGAGACTTTTGGGGTTATTTGTTATGGAGCAAAAGCTGACTGATACAATGTGTTATCCTTCAAGTCAAAAATGCATATTTCTCCTTGTCTGTCACTAACGTAACCCCCTCAGAGTATTAGCTTGTTGTTAAAGTAGCAATCACCTTATTCTTTTTCTATTTTACATTTTGTTGATTTCTCTAGGCTATCTTTTTTTCAGATTCTCTTCAGAAAAGAACACTGTCTACAAATTGAAGTGTCATCTCCAAGGCTTTTCCTGATTCTTAAGGTAGGTATTATATAAGAGGGTGGCAGAAAATGTTATCCTTTCAGTGTCACGTCACAAAATGCCTCCTTTTTCCTTCAAAGCAGTAAAGTAAGATTTGTCATGATCATGGTTAATTTATCAAAGATAATTTTCAGCTCATATGATGGATCCTAGAGATGGGTGGGAAGGGGGTACATGTATCTTCACTGCAGGTACTAAAGATTTTTAAAAGCTGTTTTAAAACCTTCAGCTGAAATACATGTTAAAATACAATGACTTTTGGTATTTTTAATGGGCCTCCAAATCAGGGTAACTTTAAACAATGACATTCGATGTAAATGTCCTTCAATTGTGCCATTTTCCCATTCCAGCACACAGCTCAATGTCATTAAAACTACTCAAATTTAATTAATTATCATTATCATTTGTAATTTTTGAAGCTCAGTAGACCTGAAATAAAATTACGTCTGGATGACAAAACACATTATGCAATAAAGTCATCTGGAGGGTAGAATACCAAACTGGGAGCCTACTGCTTCTTTTTTCTTCTGCTTGCCATGACAAGGTTAATTTGTTTGCTTTCTTTATTCTTCCTTCTGTTTACAAAGGAGATGCATACACTTACTTTGGAAAGGATGTAATTTATATATAAGTTTACACTGTATTAATATGCCTAGAATGTATATAGAATTATGCATGAGTATTTGTAAATGTAAGTCTGTTTACTCAAAACCATAGAAAATACAGGTTTCAGTGCATCCTTCTTTTGATGTCAAAGGAATATGTGATTTTCTCAGGAAAATGAAGGCTAATTTCTTCAATTCTGGACTATAGATAATTAGAATTGACTATAAATACAAGAGTTAAACATGTCTTCCTATTTTTGAACCAAGGCCAGTAGAATAGCATTGTCTTCAAGGAAAACTTTATTTGCATATATTCAAACTCATGCCTAAAGAAATTCTTCAGGGTGGGGAAAAAAAAATTCCTCAAGGCCCAGGGTTTTTAACCTGGAGCCCATGGACAGAACTCAAGGGATTCATGACCTTGGATAGGAAAAAACACATTTTTATGAGCCGCTCATTAAAATTTAGCATTTCTTCCAATTACGAATGTAGGCAACACATCACAGTATTGGCAGTACCTGTGACTTTGACACCAATAGAAATCGGATGCCTTCACATTACAGTTGCTGTCAAAAACTCAAAATATTGTTTATTCATCTCCACCTCAAAATTATGGTGACCTGCCACTAAATATTATTTAATGTATTGATAAAGAAGCACATCTATTACCCTATGACAATTTTGACAACTGTATTCGATGTAACTGCCTTCCTTTGCAATCACATGTAATTTAATATTATGTACCCTGCGACACTGAGGACACGCTGCATCCACCTGCCATACCCTCACTCCTCAGCTGCCCGTCTTTATTAACTAAGGACATTCGGGGTGCTTTTTGTGGAAGCATGAGCATACTGTACTGAGGGAAGGGAGAGGAGATAACAACCTATTTATATATGTCTATAACAGTGAAATTTTAAAAAATGGTAATTATGATGAGGCATCTGTCTATTTGGCACCATCTAAAACCAGCAAGCAATAATTGTACAACAAGGGGGTGTTTAGTGTGTGAGGTTTAGGACATTGTGCCAGAAAACCTAAAGCATCCAAGTTGTAAAACATTGTAATAAGCAGGTAATCCTAGGCCCAGCGTCCAAGTTTCTGCCCTAACCTGTTCCTTATGATTATGATTTTAAAACATCCCAGTGTCAGCAGGTTCACTGTGAGTCAGACCTGAAATAATAAATGGCTTATTTTCCATCCTGATGGAGGAAATACATCATGGCTCATTGTGGCTCACTTAACTGAGGCTGTTTTTACAGGAAAATATAAAAATAACTAAGTCATTCCGCCTTACCATTTTTATTTTAAATTTTTTTATTAACAAAGCTCTATACTACAATTCATTTTAAAAAGAAAAAGCATGTTTTCAATATAGGCTATAAAAACAATAGCTCACAAACATCTAGAAGGAAAAATAATATAAACTCAGAAAATTATGCTTGTAACCAACAAATACCCTGCTTTGCCAAGATAACCAATTAAATGCATTCACTACATCAAGATAAAGTGCTGCTTATTTAAATGGTCAACCATGTGGTAATGCTGTTAAAAGACAGCCAAAATCTTCTACCAGTATTCATTAAGGTTGCCAGGCCTTAAAAACCACATGTATCTATACACATACATATACATAAATTCCAGAATGCAAAGTCTTAGTTGTTGCAACCTCTCAACTGAATGTGAGGAGAAAAGTTATATCTTCATCAAAAATAAATGCTTATTCAGTGGCATCAATACTGCACACAGGCTGTAAAACTCATCGTGACTGAGGATAAAATGAGTGAGCAATATATTCTCAGAACAATGAGTTTTGTTCTATCCTGTTACATAAACAAGTTCTATGTGACCTCACGGCTTTTAGATATGATTTATGACACCATGTCAGAATGCAATCTTATTTGTTACCCAAAACTGTGCCAGAGTGCTACCCCTATGGTGGGTTCAGACATTATTTAAAACAAACAAACAAATAAACTTAAGACAGCATCACTGTAACCAATACAAGGTTACTAGGTACACACAGTGTATATTTCAGGATATGACCAATAAATTTAGAATCATATATAAGGTTCTCAGTGCGTAATACAAATGTGAAGATAAAAATATTCATCGCTTCTGCTGATTTCGTACATTAAAACAGTTAAGCCATAATTCTATCCCATCTCCTTGAAACAGTGATGCAGGGGGGTACCCTGCTAGAGGGGTTCACATGGACTTAAATGCCCATTCCCTCCTCACCTGACTCTTCTTGTGCCCCTAAACATGGATGGCATGATAGGGAAAGAACACATCTAAAACACACGGAAGCTGTGTTTGGGAGAGAGGACGGTGCTCAGCACTCTTTCACGAGCCCTGTTATTTCCCTCCTCCCATCACAGCTACAGCATTGTCAACAGTAAACTGTAAAAACCCTAAGACCTAGGCTGGGCACAGTGGCTCACGCCTATAAATCCCAGCACGGTGGGAGGCCAAGTTGAGTGGATCACTTGAGCCCAGGAGTTCAAAACTGCCCTGGGCAACATGGCAAAACCCTGTCTCTACTGAAAATACAAAAAATGAGCCATGTGTGGTGGTGCATGCCTTTAGTCTCAGCTACTGAGGAGGCTGAGGTGGGAGGATTGTTTGAGCCCAGGAGGCGGGGGTTGAGCCAAGATCACGCCACTGCACTCCAGCGTGGGAGACACAGTGAGACCCTGTCTCAATAAATAAATAATCAAACAAATAACAATAAAAATAAAAATAAGAACTCTACTAGAGGGCTAGGTTTTGCCCTGCCGTTTTACAGGCCTACTGAAAACAAGGTCAGTAGACTGAAGGGGCCAGCAGAAAACGCACTGACTCAAGGGTTACAGTTATCCATCTTCCATTTATCAACTGTCATGCCATAGAGACCTTGGATCTCCCCAACAAAATCCAGGCTTCCCCACCTCTCCTACAGGGTTCTAGAAAGCTCAAATGGACAGAGCACAGCAGACAGACAGTATATCATAGACACAGCTATGAAGATAAAGTGCCATGTATGACGGAAAAAATGTTACAGGGTCTCCATGAAATTATCAGGATGACACCTCAGGTTTTTAACCTAAGAAAACAGAAGAGACTTGTGTGTTACACATATGTATGTACACACACACGCACGTGTGCAAGCATGCCTAAGGAGATTTCTTTCAAAAAGAAGGCTGGCCCAACAATTTCAGTGGCCAAGAAATTTTACCATCCCAGGCACAACATTTCTTGTTTGCTTGATGTCAATTCCATGTACAGTAGTCCTTCCCTGAGTTTTCACTTTCCGCCTTTTTGAGTTACCTGCAGTACAATACAGTAAGATATTTTCAGAGAGAGAGAAACCGCATTCATCTACCTTTTATTACAGTATACTGTTATTATTGGTCTGTTTCATTATTAGTTGTTGTTGTTAATCTCTTACTCTGCCTCATGTATAACTATCATAGGTATGTAGGTATAAGGAAAAATGTAGTATACACAGGGTCTGATACTATCCAGTTTCACGCACTCACTGTGGGTCCTGGAACTATCTCCCTCCTGTAAAGGAGGACTACTGGCAACATTTTAAAAGAGGAATGACCCACAAACTGTACTTTCCCTGCCCTTGTATTCCTTTCACCAGCAAGACAGAGCTGAATAATTAAGCTTTAATCAGCCACAATTTGAAGAAGGCTGTAAGATGATCTCCAGTATTTGAACCTTGAAATCTGGGTAAAAAGGAACACCTCATGCCTGTAAACCCTATTTCTCCATAGGATTATCACTTGGTCAATAAGAGATAGCAAAGTCAAAAGTGTCCTCTTTTTGGAGGTGGTGTGTGTGTTGGAGGGCAGGGTCTCTGTGAGAACAGCTAGAAGTAAAAGAGATATGGTGAAAGGTCACTAGTCTGTCATCTCTGTCTTCCTGAGGTACATAAGGATGTGACATAGTTACATGTGGTTTGCAAGAGGGCTGCTCCCTTTACAATCTGCTTCTCCAACACCCCTAATCTAAATCAATTTTTATTTTCAGTTTGGTGTTTAAAAAAAAAAAAAAGTTACCACACAGAAAGGACTTTAAGTCTGAAATGTTAATCACATCAAAGTCTGGAACTTCAAAGTTGCAGTTCCCACTCCAAGAGCAGCTCCGGCCCCCACCTGCAGTTTGAGTGTTAATTTAGATGGTAGTCTCTCTGATTTAAGACCTTGTTTTATGTGTACAGGGAGTGTGGCCAAGTCACAGGCACTACGAATTTGAATTTCCTGACTCTCACTTGGTTTAGTGGATGATTACGGTGTCAGCATGTGCATTTGAAACAGGTCCCCAAAGAGGAAGCACATTCAGGTCACTTGAACAAACATGAGCGTGAGCCACACCAGAGCCCTCCAGCTGACTGCCTAGCAGCAGTTACACGGTCTCCTATCAGGACCCTATGACCAGAACTACCAGGCAGCTTTCATGGAACTGAGGTTGGGTCCTCATGGCTAGTACCATTAAATGGCTTGTTCTTCTAAGAGCCTGTGAAGAGCTTTAACAGACAGAAGAAAGTAAATCAGACCTCTCTTTAAAGAGAAAAAATAAAGGGTGAAAAAACTAGCACCCAACCCAGTATTTTAACTACTGGCAGTTGCCTTTCCTCTACCATGCAACACAGTGGTTTCCAAAGGTATTTTCCAGCAGTTCTGGTTCCTGATTTCAGTGGCTACTCTATTTCAGGAATAAGGACAAAACTCAATACAGAGACAAATGTTGGAAAAGTCCCAGGGAACTAACCTGGCACCAGCAGTTCTGTGCAAGTCCACCCGGCCAGGCCAGGATGCATCTAAAAGCCAAACAGTTTGCTGTGTGCTTGCTTCTCATCATCTTCGTCTCCTCTAGCAGCTGGAAATTTTAAAGCTAGATATGTTTAACCACCAAGAAACATGCTGACTATGAGCTCAGTCCTCTTCAGAAAGTCAAGAACACTGCAGGGAATAGGACCTCTTTTCAAAGTGTGATTCTGCAACACAACAGCACCATATTTAATCCATCTGAACATTCTACTTAGCAAGAGGGACCTACAGGACTCAAGGTCACTGGAGTTGTAAGCGGCCTGAAAACATGGTCAATGACATTTCATTTTGTAAAGAGGAAAACTAAGGAACTGAGGGGACAGGAAATCTTCACGTAGAAGATTTTGTTACTGAGAACAATGCCAGCAACTTTCTCACACTGCACAGTGGAAGATCTCTTGGCCCTGCAGAGAAGAAAGCACAAGGATAGTGATGCTCCCCTTATCTGGTGGCCAGCCTTCCAACCCCTCAGCCTCTGAAACACTCAGACTATTTAAACAACTCTCAAATCCTCATCCAGGGACTGCTGGATTTAAACTGTGTATAAAATAAGGCCAGTTATTTAACACACTTTGTTATAAAGCTTCTCCTGAAAGGCTCATCCCTTCCTAGCTTGAAAATCATGCTGAAGTAGCTAGGAGGCAAATCAATGTACACAGTAAGAGGAGGTCTTTGCCAAGCTCCAGAAGACATGGCATAGGTGGTAAGCAAAAAAACAGAAGTTCCCAATGATCACTCCCATCACTCCAGTAAGGCAGAAAAGCAAACAGTGAATGCAGAGGTAGATAAAATGCACATTCATGTAGCAAACAACCACTGAGCACCTACCACCATGTGGGTTCAAAAGAATGAACAAAACAGAGGATGCATGTCCTTATGGAGCCTGTGCTCTATGGTGGGGGAGATGGACAAGAATACACACTGGGGTTAGGTGGCAACAAGTGCTACTACAAATAAAGCAGAGGGGGCCAGACGCAGTGGCTCACGCCTGTAATCCTAGCACTTTGGGAGGCCGAGGCAGGCGGATCACCTGAGGTCAGGAGTTGGGAGACCAGACTGGCCAACATGGTGAACCCCCATCTCTACTAAAAATACAATTTAGCCGGGCATAGTGGTGCACACCTGTAATCCCAGCTACTCGGGAAGCTGAGGCAGGAGAACCGCTTGAACCCAGGAGGGGGAGGTTGCGGTGAGCCAAGATCGCACCACTGCACTTTAGCCTGGGCGAAAGAGTGAGACTCCATCTCAAATACATACATACATACATACATACATACATACATACATACATACATACAGCAGAGGGGATGGTGCATGGCATATACCAGGCATGTGGGGAGGCTGTGATTATCAACAATGAGGTCAAGAAGATTGCTTTGAAAAGGTGACATCTGAGTGAGCGAGGTGAGGTGAAGGAAGTAGCCAGGCAGACAGCTGGGGAAGAGTGTTCCAAAGAGAGGCAAAGGATGGTGCCAAAGCCCCGAGGCAGAAGGATGCATGACGTGAAAGGAGGCCAAGTGACCAGAGAGACATGAAAGAGAGGAAAATGAGGTCAGGAGGGCTGGGCTGTAATAAAGGGCCTTGCAGGCTGCTGCGGGAACCTCAGCTTTCATGCTGAGGGAGGTAGGCAGCCAGGGGAAGTCTGGAGCAGAGGATCCATCTGGCCTTGCTGAGTACAGGCTGCAACAGAAGAAAGGACAGACGCAAGAAAAGCAGTTAGGAGACAGAGCAACCAACCTGCAGAGAAACTACAGGGGCTTGAACCAGACACAGAAGTGGAAGGGATAAGAAGTAAAGGAACCTTGATATATTTTGAAGATCAAGATGACAGCACTGCTGATAAACCGGATGTGGGATAGGAAGGGAAAGGAAAAACGCCTTCTTCCTAAATTTGAAAGAGCTTTAGTTACTTGGAATATTTATTCAAAATGAAAAACAAGTATCTTTAGCTGAGACAAGAATATCTGGGAATGATAGTAAGGAGGGTTTTTTTTTAAAATGAAAAAAATTAAAACGCAAAAAAAGAACATTGCATACCCTGGCACACAACAAAAAATTAAGTCAGAGAGTGCTGCAAAGGGATTAATGTTTAAAGATGTATGAAGGACAGAGAAAAATTTAAAAGACAAGAACTAAAACAGGTACTCTGAAAAGTTCTGTAAAGGAAATGAGTCTGAAGGATGAGACGATGCTCATCTAATGAACAAGACAGGAAAAAGGATTTCAGAAGAAGAGGATGCGTGGAGGGCCAAACGCATGTGGAGAAGAATGAGAAGCCCATCGGTAAACTCACAGGTAGCAGCAGCGGGAGTGGCCTGAAAAGGCCATTATGAGCAATTTTATTTATTGCTGGAGGTATCAGAAGCTACTATAGGGCAGAGCAAGACTGAAATACAAGAGGGAGACGAAGTTGTGTTTCTCTGCTTAGGACAGAGTTGATTTGTGAGGCTGCATGCAAGGGGTGTGGAGGGAAGAAGGCAGAATAAAATTAAGACCTGAAGCAGACCAAGGAATGAAAACAAAAACTGGCACTACATGGCAGTCTAGATCCGGAGCCAGAGCAAAAGGGACAGATGGAGAAAGGAGCAAGGAACCAGGAAACAACGCTCTACTGCAACTCACTTCCAGTGAGCTTCCCGGGGCTCCTTTTCCAATGGAAAGCCCTCATGCTTTAGAATCTTTATGCTAACATGTGAATACATACAAAACCTGCCCACACCCGCCCTACTGGATCCAAGTCACTCCAAATAGAAATAACTGAACAGATATGTTTAAATACAATACCAAAGTATTAATTTCTGCATGAATTTCTAATGGGATAACAGAAGAGAAATTACAGTTTAGGGAACAATCTATCCTTGACCAATAACAAAGGTGAAAGGCCGGGCACGGTGGCTCACACCTGCAATCCCAGCACTTTGGGAGGCCAAGGCGGACAGATCACCTGAGGTCAGGAGTTCGAGACCAGCCTGACCAACATGGAGAAGCCCCGTCTCTACTAAAAATACAAAATTAGCCGGACATGGTGGCGCATGCCTGTAATACCAGCTACTTGGGAGGCTGAGGCAGGAGAATCGCTTGAACCTGGGAGGCGGAGGCTGCGGTCGCGCCACTGCACTCCAGCCTGGGCAACAAGAGCAAAACTCTGTCTCAAAAAAAAAAAAAAAAGAAAGGTGAAAGGTTACTAAGAATGTTTACTACTAAAAGAGAGAAGGGTGGGAAATCATATCAGAACTCACATTCTGTCCCCAGCATCTAGGAGCCAGAAAAGGAACTCAGTCTCATCTAATAGAACACAGAGCCACAGTATACAAGCCTTAATAGGTCAGCACTCCTCTCCTAACTATATTTGGGTGAAGGAACAGGTGGATAGAAAGAATACCAAACATGGTGGGGGGAAAAAAATGACCTGAAAATAGGAAAAAAGATTTAAGTAACAATGTTGAACAATAAATAAGAAGGCAAAAACTAACATGGTATTTCCTTTTTAATTTCAGAGATTCCAAACCAATGAAAGCATTAAGTGTTCTGTACATTGTTTGTAATACAACAAATGAGATGTATCACACTGGAAATTCTCTGAAGACAAGGAAAAGCTCCAGAGTGCAAGCCTCAGGTGATTAGAAACAAGAAATGGAGAAGTCCAGATCCCACACATACCTCAGGCCTGATGCATTCACTGGCAAAACAGAAATCAACATGTGACACGCTTGCCAAAATCACATCATCTGCCATTCTAGATATTTCTGCTAGACTAGTATAAGACCTGAAAACTTTTTTTTTTTTGAGACATGGTCCCAGCTCTGTCACCCAGGCTGGAGTGCAGTGGCGCAATCTCGGCTCACTGCAACCCTGCCTCCCAGGCTCAAGTGATCCTCCCACCTCAGCACCCAGAGTAGCTGGGACAACAGGCATACGCCACACACCCTGCTAATTTTTGTAGAGAAGGGGTTTCACCATGTTGCCCAGGCTGGTTTCAAACTCCTGGACTCAAGAGATCCACCCATCTCACCCTACACTCCCCTCCAAGAGCTGGGATTACAGGCGTGAGCCATGACACCCAGCCCCGAAAACTTTAAATGTACATGTAGAATACCACCAATTCATATTAAAATAACCACTCGTCTTTCTTCTTCCAAGCTCTCAAGAGCTGTTCCACAGAACGGGATTGTATTCTGGTGGATGATTTGGCTAAGCCAGGTGATGAGGGCAGAGAGGACAATAATTGTTATTTTACTGAACAGCAGAGTTATGAAACCAAGAACAGTACAGTAGTTAAAACTAACAACCCTGAAGACCAACAGGCCTGGATTTGAGTTGGGATGAGATGGACAGCTCTCCAAAAAGGCACAAACAATTGAAGGATGGATACCATGGCATATATTAAAAGCATGTTGAAAGGAAAATAAGAAAGCCAGCAATCTCAGGATGAATCAGTCTAGATCTAGATCAGATGGTGGTGGTGAAGAAACCTTATCTCAAGACCATAATCATTGTGAAAATGGGAGAAGATGGCAGCAAGAGCATCTCCACAGAGAAGAGGCCTATTAGCTGTTTATTAATGAACTCAATGATGAAGATTATCGGCTTATGAGAGACCATAATCTTTTAGGCTCCCCTAGAGAAATAACATCAGAAGAACTGCAACAGTGGTTAGATGGGGTCAACAAACAACTAGCATCTCAGCCTGACTTGAGAAATGGAACAAACTGGCCGGGCGCGGTGGCTCATGCCTGTAATCCCAGCACTTTGGGAGGCTGAGTGGGTGGATCACGAGGTCAGGAGTTCAAGACCAACCTGGCCAACATGGTGAAACCCCATCTCTACTAAATAGATATAAAAAATTAGCCGGACGTGGTGGCGCATGCCTGTAATCCCAGCTACTCTGGAGGCTGAGGCAGGAGAATTGCTTGAATCTGGGAGGTGGAGTTTGCAGTGAGCCGAGATCATGCCATTGCACTCCAGCCTAGGCAACAAGAGTGAAACTCCATCTCAAAAAAATAAAATAAAATAAACAAATGGAACAAATTACAGAGACTCAGAAGTCACCAGAGAAAGTTCAAATGAATATTCTCTTCTAGCATAGTTGAACACCTTTCGGGGCACAGGAAATGCAACTCAAAGTGGACAAAATGGGAATCAAAACTGGAGAGCTGTGAGTCGAACAAACTCGAACAGTGGAGAGTTTCGGTTTAGTTTGGAAATCCACATAAATCATGAAAATAGAGGATCTGAAATTCATGGAGATTATACAAACATTCCACTTTCAGATAGTAACAGAGATCATACCACAAATAGGTAACAAAGGTCAACTAGTCCTGTGGCTAGGCGAACAAGAAGCCAAACCTCAGTGAATTTCAATGGTGGTAGTTCCAACGTTCTAAGGACTAGGCTTGCTTCAAGGGGGAAAAATTCAGCTGAAGGATCTTTCTCAACATTGGGAAGATTAAGAAATGGAACTAGGGGATCAGCTGGCATTCCCAGAGCTAGTGCTTCATGCATTAATCTCAGTAGTCACACAAACCAGTCGGGTGGCAGCGAACTCAGGCAAAGGGAGGCACAACGGTTTAACGCAGCACATGTTTGGGAAAATGGGGCTAGATGTAGGCCGGGCGCGGTGGCTCACGCTTGTAATCCCAGCACTTTGGGAGGCCGAGGCGGGTGGATCACGAGGTCAGGAGATCGAGACCATCCTGGCTAACACGGTGAAACCCCGTCTCTACTAAAAATACAAAAAATCAGCCGGGCGTGGTGGCGGGCGCCTGTAGTCCCAGCTACTCGGAGAGGCTGAGGCAGGAGAATGGCATGAACCCGGGAGGCGGAGCTTGCAGTGAGCCGAGATCGCGCCACTGCACTCCAGCCTGGGTGACAGAGCGAGACTCTATCTCAAAAAAAAAAAAAAAAAAAAAAAAAAAAATGGGGCTAGATGTAATGTTACGGTGAGAAATACAAACCAAAGGTTAGGGCCAATAAGATCTACTTTCAGCAGCCGATGCCGTTCACCAATTCAGAGAAAGAGTGGCACTGTTTATCATAATTCACAAAGGGAAAGTAGACCAATACAGCAAACCACTAGATCTGTTAGGAGGTGAGGTATAACTCAAGTCTTTTTAGAGCAAGATAGAGAACACAGAGGTACTGCATATACCCCATTCTCTAATTCAAGACTTATGTCAAGAATAACAGAAGAAGAAGAAGAATCCAGCAGATCCTCAACTGCTGTACGACAACATCCAACAATCACACTGGACCTTCAAGTGAGAAGGATCCCGGAGAAAATAGAGATCAGGACAGTATTGCAAAGAGAACTCATCCAGAATAGGGCTAACAGAAAATACAGTCACTATTCAAAGCAATAGTGGGGGCTTCTGCCGAATCATTTCTCGTTTAGAGCGGTCACGTATTCAAACCTATGTTAGTACCATAATTCTTCCTAGGATTTCTGAGAATGAGCTTGTTGAGCCATCATCAGTGGCTCTTCGGTCAATCTTAAGGCAGATTATGACTGGGTTTGGAGAACCTAGTACTCTAATGGAGGGTTCAACCATTAGAGAGAAGCTCTGGTTCTCCAAGTCAGAGCTTCAGAGAAATGGTCAGCATTTACCAGAGATGCACTCAGAACTGAGTAACTTAGGTACAGTTACTGACAGGAGCCAGCACAGGGAAGGTTCCTCTCAAGACAGGCAGGCCCAAGGAGACAGCACTGAAATGCATGGTGTAAATGAGACCACCCAGCCTCATACCTGAAACAGTGACAATAGGGGTAAGCATGTAGTTGCAAAATTCAAATGATTTAGTCAAACTGGAACACTACCTATTCTTCCCCTTGCTTTTTTTTTTTTTTTTTTTTTTTTTGAGATGGAGTCTCACTCAGCCACCCACGCTGCAGTGCAGTGATGCGATCTTGGCTCACTGCAATCACCCTCTCCCAGGTTCAAGCTATTCTCCCATCTCAGCCTCCCGAGTAGCTGGGATTACAGGAACCCGCCATCATGCCTGGCTGATTTTTGTATTTTGGTAGACATGGGGTTTTACCATGTTGGCCAGGCTGGTCTTGAACTCCTGACCTCAGGCGATCCACCTGCTTCGGCCTCCCAAAGTGCTAGGATTACAGGCAAGAGCCACCATGCCCACCTGAATACATGATTTAACCAAAGAGCAGACTGACAATCTTTCCACCCGGCGCTAGAGCATAACAGTATTGATAGTGAACTAGGTAAAATCTGTAGTGTTTGTATCAGTGACTACATAACTGGAAACAAGCTCAGGCAATTACCTTGCAGGCATGAATTTCATATTCATTGTACTGACCGATGGCTCTCAGAGAATTTCACTTGTCCGATCTGTCAGCAGCCTGTTTTAGGGTCCAACATAGCAAACTATGGGTAAAGTGATGAGATCTACTCAAATAATGTATTTTAGCAGAACTGAATGTTCAAGCATTGTTTTGCTGAGTTACTTGTGATGAGCTAACTGGGATGAAAAACAACAGATTATATATAGTTTGAACTTTTTAAAACTTGTTATAAAGAGGAAATTTATATAAAATTTAAAATACAAATGTTAAATTATCCAGAAACACAAAATAATTAACATTGCTAGAACAAAATAACCTCTAAAATGTTTTTATTTTGGTAATTTTGTCATGCTAAAAGCACTTTTGTATCTGCACAATTCAATAGGTTAAAAACTAATCTTCTTTTTCTTAATGGCACAGCAGACTTTCAAGTTTCATAGGCTTAGTACTTATGTCTAGACATTTCTATCTAAATAAGCTTTTCATTAACTTTTTAAGAATAATACCTTTTCATGAAAGAGTATTTGGCTGAATGTTTGCTATACATGTTATTTGAAATGTTAAATTTAATATACAGCATACCATATATGCATATATAGGTATATAATTTTAAGGTTAAAATATTCAGTCTACAAGTTTGGTTCTTATTTAAGCTTTTGGGCTAATATTGCATATGGCACAATGTTTAATACTGGCAAGATCATCTCAGAGAGAAAGGGGATTCAGATATAATTTTAATATAGAGATAATTTACTGAAACATCTCTGACAATCTGACTTATTAGAAAGCAAGCAATATATAATACTGAACAAGTATTTATTCAGTAATGGAAAATTTAGGACATACAGGTTATTTAACTTGTGTTCAGCCTTTTTCTAACTTTTTTGAAAGTGCAAACAATTATTTGGATTATTAAATAAGGTATACAATATGCATGGTTTCTCAAATTTAGTTTTAAAATCTAAAAAAAAAAAAGTCTATAAAGAATCGATTACATAGATAATATGTTAAGTTCACTTGGAGGCCAAAAATCTCCAATGAAAACAAAAACCTTTAACAGAATGCAGTTTATATAAACACAAAGTATGCATTGATGATCTATTTCTACCAATAAACATTAAAACAAACAAACAAAAAAATCTCAGATTTCCCAACTGTAGGACGAGCTAGACTTACAGAGATGTTTATTTAACCACCACCACTACCTTCAGGTGAACTGGCTGCATCTCCATGACATTCTGAGACATCAACTTTGAAGTGCTAGCTCACCGAGGGAGTTTCTTTTCTGGCAAAAGGCAAATCTGTCTTTCTCAAGCCAAAGAAAATCCAAACAAAAATCACCAAGCCTCCTGCCTGCTCGACATAATTCCACCATTGCCTGAGCCTGTGTAAAATGGGGCTAAAAATGACTTGCTTCAGGCTTGTCATGATGAGATAGTACACAGAAAGCACACAGCTCTATGCCTGGCATAACATGGTTTTTCAAAGTTAAACTATTTTTTATCATTATTTCTCAGACTCCAATCCCCTAAAAATTATTTTCCAAGTTTACTCCTATTTTGCCCATTCCCTAAGGATCACTATAAGTAAGCATGGAAGAAGGAGAGTGTCCTGCTCTGTAAGTAAGAAACAACTCCAGACAAGAGATTCCTTAAGGTATTATCTGCTTCCAGGGTGTGATTCAAAGGTTTAAGCCCATGCCAATCATTTTATGACTGCAAGTCTGCTATGACGACACACTTGTACAGCCGAATTCTCAGCAGAATCAATTCCTTTTATCAAAGGTACTACTAAATCAAAACAAAACCACCTGATTTGCATTTATTCACCTTTCTCTAAGTTATCCAATGGGAATGTTTAAAAAAAAAATGGAATACAGTTGAAGGGGAAAGAAAAACAAAATTGGCTTCTAAAAAATAACACAGCCATTATATTGAGATGCATTTCTCTCCAGGCCATAAAACATTTATCCCTTGGTAAGGCTGCTCTATGAACAAAGGCTTTTTTTTTCAAAAGTGACACGGGGGACCACGTGGGGCATTAGTTATTACTGTTGCTGACTATTATGAAAATCAACTTTTTTCCTCTGCATTTACGTCTGTGTGTATCACATGACAACCCAGAAGACAGATCGGTAAACTTGCCAACAAGAAGAAATAAAATAAGCAATAAAATCAACAACAGAATTAAATTACACTGACAAGTTAGAATGCTGGGTTTAAAAATCAACATAAAATTGGAAGTTCAACAGTTTTTTTTCTTTTTAATGGGGAAATGTGTTTGGAGACAGGCACAGAAATGTTTGCTGACAGTGTCATATGAACCACTGTAAGTGACAAAAAGGTGTGATAGTCTTAGGCTGCATTAACAAATGTACAATTTCCAGATCACAGGAAATTGAAGTCTCACTACACTCAAAACTGGCCACACTATATCTAGAGAACTAGATAAGTTCTTTATTAACACACTTTAAGAAGGACATTGATAAATCAGAGCGCATCCCATAATGAGAAAGGGGTCCAGTTCTGGGGACCATGGTCAAGAAGTTCCCCAGGCCAGGCATGGTGGCTCACACCTGTAATCCCAACACTTTGAGAAGCTGAGGCAGGAGGAGTTTGAGACCAGCCTGGGCAACAAAGTGAGACACCATCTCTTAAAAAAAGAAAAAAAAAAATTTTTTTTTTTTTTTTTTTTTTTTTTTTTTTTTTAAATTAGCCAGGCACAGTGGCGCACGCCTGTAGTCCCAGCTACTTGGGAAGCTGAGGTGGGAGGATGGCTTCAGCCCAGGAGTTTGAGGCTGTAATGAGCTGTGATCAAACCACTGTTCTTCAGCCTCAGTGTGAGATTGTCTCAATGAATAAAAATAAGAAATAAAAGACTCCTAATCTCTGGAGATAAACAAAGCCTAGATGAACCTCTCCACAAGAAGCCAAAAGGAGATATGTGGCCTAATCCCAATTCTAAGATTTCATGCACCTGGGGACTATTATCATATCATAGCCTGATAGTACCACCAACAGAAAACAGCCCAGGAATGTGATCAAAGCTGTTAAAAACTAATACTGCTTAAAAAAATAAAAAAAAAGATCACTCAGGACATTCCTAAGAGTAAAGAGAAATATGTTACTACAGGAGTTTCATGAAAACTTACCCAGAAATTGCAGCAATGCTTTGCTTTATAACATCTAAAAATTGTGCTTGCCTATCTTACCCAATCACTTATAACATGCGTTATAAGTGATCAGTTCTGATTCATACCATATGATAAGAACAGCACTCTGACTAAAGGGGGTGGGGTGGGAACGCCAGGGCCAGAGCATTCATCTCATCATAAATCAAACGGTGGCTAGCCAGGCAACTTGGCGGGGGGAGGTGACAGATGACACTGCATAGGAATTTAATACTTTTTAAAGTTTATCAAGTCCACTCAAATTATTTTTTTAGAAATTTTCAGAGTATATGGAATCAACAACTCCCCCAACCTGGAATCATTTTTGGTAAGCATGTAATGGAACATGGAATTACAATTTTCAATGAGAGTATTTCGAGTAATGAAAGTAACTGTCTCACTGGGAATTATGCATATAGTTTTTTATGTATATAACAATATTTCTGGCAATCCATTAGATAGAAAATTTAACAATATACATTGCAATATTAAAATCTGTTTTCTACAGCTCTCTGCCAACCAATCATAAAACATAGTTTTGGATGCTAGGTAAAAGTAACAAAAAGTCTAGTAATACATAAAGTTTTGATTGGATAAATGTAAGTCAGTAGAAATGAAAGTACTTTTTACTGTGAGAGATTAAGTGGATTATTAGTGAAGACAAAAGTGCCTAACGCTTCAATGCAATAGAATTACCACACTGAGTTGAGAAAAACACAAATTAACATATTATGTTGATCTGGATTCAAAGTGGGGAAAAAAGAGGAAATAAAAGCATTATCTAACTACCACAAATGTGGCATGTTGATAATTTATTATGACCTAGAATATGACATGCACAAATATACTAATGATTAAGTACTAAATTCATCATCCAAAAACTCTAACTCAAGGGTCTCTTTCTCCACCTAAAGAAAATAAACATAAATATGGGTATCAACAATTTTATACTACTTGTGGTCTCCAATGCTGATGGATTACTTTTCAGTAAATCCAGCAAATTCTAAGTACTGCTCAGTGTAAGTATCCACAATTTAACACTCAAGACAGCAAGAGCAGAAAATTCGTATGTGGCCCGGTAGAAAATTCTGCTATAAAACAGTGTTTTTTTTTTTTTAACAACAATCCATTCTCCACTAGCTTAGACTCAATTACAAAGAGAGTCTAGGCTGCTCTGCCTTTGGAGTAGCCATTCTTTATTCCCTTATTTTAATAAACTTGCTTTCACTTTAAAAAAAAAAAAAAAGTTTAATTTTCTACAGGGTGGGAATGTGATTATGTGATCTTGTAATTTTACATAAGGCAATAAGTACTCTAAAATATTTTAGGTATAAGTTAGAGGAAAACATGGCATATGATAGGTAATGACTTTCCTCTTACCATGTGAAAGCAGGCCTTGGCACACACATTTTCAAAAGCAATCCAAGGCAGTACAGTTTATCAATCCTACTTTATAGATTCTTAAATTCAAACAAGAGAGTTTTAAATTATGAACCAGGTCCCTGACCAGGGACCAGGATAAAGTCGTCTTTGTCTTCACTACATTTTATCTTATTTTATTTATTTTTTGAGTCAAGGTCTTGCTATGTTGCCCAGGCTGGTCATGAACTCCTGGGATCAAACCAACCTCCCACCTCAGCCTCCCAAAGTGCTGGGATTACAGGTGTGAACCACCATGCCCAGCCTTACTTTTTATTTAAAACCTAAGGCTATTTAAGAAAACATCTAATTATGACATATTCTATTTAAATAGAACAACAGAATAACAAATCCTAGCCAGCAGACATTCTGAAAACTGGATATATTTTTAACTAATTCCACTTCTCAAAACATCGTAAAAACTTTAAAGGATTCAATATTCACAAGTCTCCTGACAAAGCAACCAAGTAAGAGCGCTGGTCTCAGGCGGTTCAGTTGTGATGTTTTAATGTAAGTGATAAACAGTTCACAACACTGAAAGCCTAAAGACTTCTAAAGCTGTCCTACTGGTGAGACAGTTCATGCCCCACACTGAAATGTTCTCGACTCAGACTTCATAAAAGAAAGTACAGATGCATTTTTGCATTCCAGAGGTTACTGCACGTTACTAAACATGCCTCAATTTTCTTTTCTATATAGAAGATTCAGAGGTAACTCCTTGCACTTGATAAACTGTTACACACCTACAGAAATGATAACTAGCCTACATAACAAAGTTGGTTAAGTTCCACCAATACCTCCCCTTTCAAAACCCGTCCTTAAAGTGAACGTCTCCATATGCTCTCTCATTGGAAAGATGCCTAGTTTCACTTGCAAAGACACTGGCCCATGAACTTCCCTAAACTAGGTCCATGAGACACTGCCCCGATGATACCAGTCTCAATTCCTTAAAGCTAGAGAACAAACATTCCTCCATCTAAAGCTATGAACAAGTACCCAAGGGTGACTTTATTGGCAACTGCCCTACATGCACTGAATTTCAATCTGGCCACTGGGTCCCAAACTCCTAAAATTTCACAACCTTTTTTCTAAGTAGTTACCATCAGGGCTATCACAGTGTGCAGAAAGAAGAAATGTATGCATAACAATTCCTGGACATAAAACAGCCCTTTCCCAGTTTTATCTTTAAACCTCCTTGCTCTTTATTTAATTTTCCAGAACAGAAGCATTAGAACCCTGCAATCACCTTTGCTTCTTTTCCAGGTCCATCCCTATCCAAGCAATTTTACCAACAATTCTCCCAACCATGGCTTCCACCAACCTAAGCCTGTGGGAATCAGAGCACAAAGGCCACTGCCTCTAACTTCCTCCCCACCACCTGTATCCACCTCACTCACAACTGTTCATTTTTCCCAAACCCAGATAAATCACACTCACACACCTGCTAAAACCTCAAAACCCTTGGACACTTTAAAAATAGTTGGTCTGGTTTCTTCCAAGGTGTCAATGGCATGAAAGACTGAGAAATGCTGAGGAAATGTTCAAAGCAAAGGTAACTCAAGAAAGGTAATGCTCAAATGCACTGTATAACCCTGTAATGGATTCTGTATGAGGAGAAAAATGTCCTTGCTATTAAGAAGATTATTAGGAAACTGACAAAACTAGAACATGAAATAAAAAATACTGTATTAACTATAATTTTCCTGGCCGAGCGTGGTGGCTCATGCCTGTAATCCCAGCACTTTGGGAGGCCAAGGTGGGCAGGTCATCTGAGGTCAGGAGTTCGAGACCAGCCTGGCCAGCATGGTGAAACCCCATCTCTACTAAAAATACCAAAATTAGCCAGGCGTGGTGGCAGGTGCCTGTAATCCCAGCTACTCGGGAAGCTGAGACAGGAGAATCGTTTGAACCCGGTAGGCAGAGGTTGCAGTGAGCCAAGATCGTGCCATTGCACTCCAGCCTGGGCAACAGAGTGAGACTCTGGCTCAAAAAAAAAAAAAAAAGAAACAACAGTAACTTTCCTGAATGTGAATGCTGTACTAAAGATCCATAAGAGACTATTCTTGTTCTCTGGAAATACACATTGAAGCATTAAGGAATACAGCATCACCACTCATAAAAGCTACCCTTGACTGGGTTGGCAGGGGAACCGTGTGTGTGCACAAACCTATGTACCTATAAATATAGACATATACACATGTATACATATATACATACATAAAGGATGCAAGCAAATTATCAAAATGTCAAAAACTGGTGAATCTGGGTAAAGGGTACATAAAAGTTTTTTTTTATTCTTCAAACTTACCACTTGAAAAAATTTCAAAATAAAAATTTTTTTCAAAAAGCCCTTCTTGGGGGCAGGAGTAAACTTTCCAGGGTGATGAATAATGTTCATTCTCGAGCGTGGTGATGTTTCACAAGTATACACATGTCAAAACTTACCAAACTGTACATTCTAAATATGTGCAGATTATACATCAGCTATTCCTCAACAGAACTGTTTACACACACACACACACACACACACACCCCTGTAAGGGTTTCAGTCTTCCCGGGCACTCTCGCAACTTGTCTGGACAAACCTTGTCACTTTACAACCCCCTCATCCCTTTCTGCACTTTTCACCCTTCCCCTCCCCAATCCCAAAGAACTCACCATGCCATCTGAGTCTGTCCTCTTCAGCTTTTTTGTTCATGCTACTACCACTTCCTAGAAAATGTATAGTGGAATCGACTCATACGATCTAGACCCAAATCTCAGTTGCACCAAGCCACAGGCTCAAAGTCGAGTTTCCTCATCTGTGAAATGGGGACATGGCCAACCTACTGACAGAAGCAGATGAGACCTGGCAGGAGGTAACAGTGGTATAGAAGTACTTTGAAATAATACAAAACACTACTGGGAATCATTAACTTCACGCATCCAAAGCCCTGCAGGCTCAACTTTCCTCCCCAAGTTGTCCCCTAGGCACCTGCTCTGAAACAGACTCACCTCTCACTCCCCTGAACCAAACAGTAACTGTACTACTACAGACAAACTGTGAGACCACCTATGGCCTACCATGTATATTTTTACAAGTGTATCTCGGGAATAAAATACACTTACCTAAACTCCCCAAGAGCAGGACCTGTGGGTGTCCCACCTTTATGTGCCAGCCCAAAGCCTTGCTCATTCATCCTAAGACCTCAATACTTGAATTCAACAATGGATCAAACTAGGATTAGATTACAATGGTTGAAGTGGCCCAACCAACAAATGGCAAAGAATAGTTAAAACAACATGACTTTCCTTTTCTTTTCTTTTCTTTTTAAGACGGAGTTTCACTCTTGTTGCCCAGGCTGGAGTGCAGTGGCGCAATCTCAGCCCACTGCAACCTCCGCCTCCAGGGTTCAAGCTATTCTCCTGCCTCAGCCTCCCGAGTAGCTGGGATTACAGGCATGCGCCACCACGCCCAGCTAATTTTGTATTTTTAGTAGAAACGGGGTTTCTCCATGTTGATCAGGCTGGTCTTTAACTCCCAACCTCAGGTGATCTGCCTGCCTCGGCCTCCCAAGGTGCTGGGATCACAGGCGTGAGCCACTGCACCAGGCCAAACAACATGACTTTTGAACTGCCTAAGATTTCACAACTTCTAGAGATATATCAAGTGCAGAATAACTATCCCTTATCCAAAATGATTGGAACCAGAAGCATTTCGGACTTCGGATTTTTTCAGATTTTGGAACATTTGCATTAAACTCACCAGTTAAGCATCCCTAATCCAAAAATCCAAAATCCTCCACTGAGCATTTCCTTTGGGCATCATGTTGCCACTCAAGAAGTTTCAGATTTTGGAGCATTTAGGATTTTAGATTTTCAGATTAGGAATATTCAACCTGTATATGGACATAAGACCCATCCACCAATGGCCCTTGCTTCACATGCTCGGTGGGTTGTGGGCTTCGGCTAAAACCTGGGAGGAGACCACAGATTCAAAGTTTCCTTGTGGGGCATTGTGTTCTGTAAGAGGAAGCTACAGTTGAAAAGGTTCAAGGCAACTAAATATGTGCTAGTAAAGTGAGCATAAATCATTCTGAAACCAGAGGACCTACAACAAGTAGCCTGGTTTGTGCTTTTCTTGTGCTCAGCAGTCAAGTGATAGGAACCTTTAAC
Organism: Nomascus leucogenys; assembly: GCF_006542625.1. Lineage (NCBI taxonomy): Eukaryota > Metazoa > Chordata > Mammalia > Primates > Hylobatidae > Nomascus > Nomascus leucogenys. The sequence continues at coordinate 66,930,020 of NC_044385.1, forward strand.
TACATTACATCTAACATTTTTAATTTACAAAATAATGCCCACCACTTCAAAAAAAATTGATAGTATTGTATCTTCTACCTTCCTATGTCCAAAAAATAAGGGAAAGAGGTTTAAAATATAAGTAGCTAAACCAGGAACTCCAGTCCTGCCACAATGCTAGGCATTTTGTTCTAGGAATTCAAGTCCTGCTAATTTAAACAGCAAGGGGAACTGAAACTCTTGAGAATCTCTGATTATACAGAAAATCTCGGTGTAGTTTATACACAGGGCAAGCCAAGGGGACCCTTCTAAACAGCCTGGGGCTGTTTGCTTTTGTTCTTCTTTTTGTTCCCACTGAAAAGCAAAAATCATTTGTCAACATGGAAAAACCAGCATGGTGCGGTAGCTCACGCCTGTAATCCTAGCACACTGGGTGGCCAAGGTGGCGTATTACCTGAGATCAGGAGTTGAAGACCAGTCTGGCCAACATGGTGAAACCCCGTGTCCACTAAAAATACAAAAATGTAGCCGGGTGCAGTGGCGCGCGCCTGTAATCCCAGCTACTCGGGAGGCTGAGGCAGGATAATTGCTTGAACTCAGGAGGTGAAGGTTGGGGTGGGCCGAGATCGCGCCACTGCACTCCGGCCTGGGCGAGGGAACAAGACTTCTCAAAAAAAAAAAAAAAAAAAAGGAAAAACCAGGAAAAGCCTGTCACTTAATGACAGGCCTGGCAAATAGGGAAAGAGCCTAAAACTATTCTTCCCTTCCCATACTGTGAAGACTACGAGCTTTGCCAACACCACTCCTCGACACCACTCTGTCATTTTTCTTTGTTTAAATCTTTTTAATTTCTTAAATGGGAAGGAAGTTGCCTTAAAGTATAATACCAAGATTCCCGCAGGGCACCACTCTGCAGGAATGTGGTTCAGAAACCAAGAATCAAGGGGCAATGCCTCCACACAGGTGAGGCTTTTCCCACCCCAAAGAGACTTACTTAAGTTAGGGGGAATTTTCCACCTAACATAAATTATGTTGTGGAGTGGATAAGTGAGAAAGAATAAAGCCATTATGACCAATGAGGAAAAATGAAATGGATATAAAAACATTATTGCCAAGGTCTTTGTTCCAGAGTTCTCAATCATTCAGGGCCAAGAGAGGCTGGACTTAGGGTCCTGCAGGGTGGAGTGGCAGCATTGTGGAGGAGGGATCCCTGCGAAAAGTATTTATGCTGCAACTTTTCAGCATAACCAAAGCAGACTAACAACTAGAGCTTAAGTTTAGGGCTGCCATTCCATAAACTATGACTGTGACCTCATGGCATATACCAAAACCAACTCAAAAGAATCAAAGACCTAAATGTAAGAACTAATACATTAAACTCTTAGAAGAAAACATAGGGATAAATCTTTGTGATCTTCAATTAGGCAATGGTTTCTTAGACATGACACCAAAAGCACAGGCTACAAAAGAAAAAAAAATAGATACTTTGGACTTCATCAAAATTAAAAACATTTTTGCTTCAAAGGACACCACCACTGTTTGTACATCCATATTCACAGCAGTAACATTCACAACACCCAAAAGGTGCCCATTGAGGGATGAATGGATAAACAAAATGTGATATATACATAGAATAGAGTAGGACACAAGTTACAACATGGATGGACCTTGAAGACGCTGTGCTAAGTGAAATAAACCAGTCACAAAAGGACAAATGCTGTATGATTCCACTCCCATAAAGGACCTAAAGTAGTCAAATTCATAGAGACAGAAAGTAGAATGGTGGCTGTCAAAAGCCTGAAGGAGGAAAAGTGAAGTTATTGTTTAACAGACACAAAGTTACAGTTTTGCAAGATGAAAAGAATTCTGAAGATGGATGGTGATTACAATGGGTTGGCACAACAAAATGAAAGTACTTAATGTCACAGAACAGTACGTTTTAAAATGGTTAAGATAGTGTATTTTATGTATATTTTACCACAAAATTTTTAAAAATAAGGACACTACCTCCAAAAAAAGAAAAAACCCAGCCGGGCACGGTGGCTCATGACTGTAATCCCAGCACTTTGGGAGGCCGTGGCAGGTGGATCACGAGGTCAGGAGATGGAGACATCCTGGCTAACACGGTGAAACCCCATCTCTACTAAAAATACAAAAAATTAGCCAGGCGTGATGGCACATGCCTGTAGTCCCAGCTACTCAGGAGGCTGAGGCAGGAGAATAGCTTGAACCTGGGAGGCAGAGGTGGCAGTGAGCCAGTATCACGCCACTGCACTCCAGCCTGGGTGACACAGCGAGACTCCGTCTCAAAAACAAAACACAAAAACCCCACAGAATGGGAGCAATTATTTGTAAGTCATATATATAAGGGATTAGTACCTAGAATATATGAAGAATTCTTAAAACTCAGTACTAAAAGGACAAATAACACAATTTAACAATGGGCAAAGGGACCACTTGAGTCCTGGAGTTCAAGACCAGCCTGGACAACATGGCAAAATCCCATGTCTACTAAAAACACAAAAATTAGCCAGGGGTGGTGGTGGGCACCCGTAATCCTAGCTACTTGGGAGGCTGAGGCACGAATATTTCTTGAGCCCGGGAGGTGGAGGTTGCAGTGAGCTGAGATTGTGCCACTGTACTGCAGCCTGAGCGACAGAGCAAGACTCCATTTCAAAAAAAGAAAAGAAAAGAAAAAAAAAAAAGAGCCGGGCACAGTGGCTCATGCCTGTAATCCCAGCACTTTGGGAGGCTGAGGCGGGCGGATCACCTGATGTCAGGAGTTCAAGACCAGCCTGGCCAACATGGTGAAACCCCCGTCTCTACTAAAAATACAAAAACAAATTAGCTGGGCATAGTGGTGCGTGCCTGTAATCCCAGCTACTTGGGAGGCTGAAGCAGGAGAATCACTTGAACCCAAGCTGAAGTTGTGCCATTGCACAAGAGCGAAACTCCGTCTCAAAAAAAAAAGGAAAAGAAAAAAAGAAAAAAAAAGGGCGAAGGATCTGAGTAGATATCTCTCCAAAGAAGATATACGAATAGCCAATAAGCATATAAAAAGATACTTAACATTATTTAGCATCAGAAAAACGGAAAACAAAATTACAGTGATACCACTTCACACCCACTAGAACGGCTAAAATAAACAAGACAATAACAAGTGTCATCAAGGATGTGGAGAGATGAGAATACTCATATCTTTCATAGTAGGAATGTAAAATGGTGCAGCCACTTTTCAGTAGTTTGACAGTTCCTCAAAAGGTCGAACATACAGTTCTTATGGCCCAGCCATTTCATTCCTAGGTATATACCCAAACCAAGAGAAATGAAACATACATATACGCACATAAAAAAACTATACATGAATAATCACAATATTATTAATAACAGCAATAATTTTGAAATGTGGGAAGGTTTTAAAATTATTTAAAATCAACTGATAAATGAATAAAATATACTATTTCCATACAATGGCATATTAATTGGTAATAAAAAGGAATGATACTGATACATGCTACCACGGGAATAAACCTCGAAAATGTTATGCTAAGTGAAAGAAGCCAGTCAAAGGAGATCACATATTGTAACACGATACCATTTATACAAAATGTCCGGAACAGGCAAATCTATAAACACAGAAAGTAAATGCAGGTTAGGGAGATATGGGAAGAATGGGTAGTGACTGGCAGTAGATTTCTTTAGGGATGATAAAAATGAAAATTGTGGTGATAGTTGCCCAAACTCTTGCAAATACACTAAAAACTATTGAATTGTACTCTTTATGTGGGTAAACTGTTATGTGAATTATATCTCAATAAAGCTATTATTAAAAGTAGAATGTAGATTTCTTTATCCATTTCATACTAAAAATACATAGTCACAGTAACTTTATAAATGGCCAAGGAAAGAATTCCCAAGTCTCCTTATGCTCAAGTATGGAAACTCAACTTTCCTCACCACAGGCACACATCAGTAGAAATGCATGCTATTCCTATTTTGCCAAGCACCCAGGTTCATCAAAATAAACTTACAAATTACTGTACCTAGTAAAGCACTCACTATCAAGGTTGGAAACTGAATTATGGGAAGTTTCATGCCTATTCTCTGGATGAGGTACTTTACAATCTAATAACTGACAATAGTTCTTCAACATCAAACTGTTAGCCCACATGACAGGTGTATGACAGGGTACCAAGACTGTGTGATTTTACAATAAAATGTAAAGAAGTTTCCTTTGCTAATAAAACTGCCCACGACAAAGTCTCTTTAGTTTTTCCCAATGATACCAAAAAGCCTTACTTTGTGTTGGACTAATCTGCAACAGAGAACTCAACAATTTAACTGGTTCATATCCACACAACTACATACAAGAAAATAAAATTATTATACCTTGCTGTATAGACAATATCAAATCTCACTTAGGCATTAACAAATGAACACTCCCACATTCAATAAACTGAACACAAACCTAAGAAGCTGCAGAATACACACAATTTAAGTCACTACAAGTGTATTAGTAAGAAAAGTGAGCTAGGGCAACACAGTTCGACCCCATTTCTACAAAAAAATTTAAAAATAAGCACCTGGGAGGCTTAAGGCAGGGCAATCACTTCAGCCTGGGAGGCCAAGGCTGTAGTAGAGCCGTCATCATGCCACTGCATTCCAGCCTAGGCAGCAGGGCAAGACCCTGTCTCGACAACAAAAAAAGAAAGCAACAAAGGTGGCTTTAGTACTTTTTTTTTTTTTAGATGGAGTCTTGCTCTGTCGCCCAGGCTGGGCACAGTGGCGCAATCTCGGCTTACTGCAACCTCCACCTCCTGGGCTCAAGCGATTCTCCTTCCTCAGCCCCAAGTAGCTGGGATTACAGGTGCCCACCACCCCGCCCAGCTAATTTTTGTATTTTTAGTAGAGACAGGGTTTCACCATGTTGGCCAGGCTGGTCTTGAACTCCTGACCTCGTGGATCCACCCACCTCAGCCTCCCAAAATGCTGGGATTACAGGCATGAGCCACCGTGTCCGGCCCCAATTTTTAAAAACAAAACAAACAACCCTCTACAATTTCAACATCAATTTAGCATCGTTCATTAAAATCTAAACCTCTAAACACAACTCGTATCATTTCTAATTCATAAGCAATCATTTATATAAAAATCTACCTGGTAAGGCATATGGCATTGTTCATTATTGCCTGAAACAAAATATTAAATATCAGACAAAGAAATCGTAATACCTAATTCTTCATCAACCAAAAAAAATTTTTGAAAAATGCTGGCTCCCATTCACTGTTTATTCCTCCTACGAAGAAACACAGGAGGAAATTTAAGATAAATTTTTTTCTGTATGCTACTAAGTATACAAGTAATGCTGTAATTCTGCAGCATCACAGAATCATTACAAGCTTCTTTTAACATTTAGGAAAAAAAAAAAAAAAACTGTTCCTGATAAAGAACCCTTTAACCCACGAAGGCTAAGGACTTTTAAGGGCTTAATTTCCAGTTTAATACTGCATCCATGGGGACCAGGTAGAGGCACTGTTTACATCACTGAGTCAGTTTTCAAAATATCATCATCCTGGTCAGTTTTGCTTTTACTCAGCTTTATAATCTGCTTGTCAAACAAATACCCTGCTAAGACTACAATGAAAATATTTTCATTACCACGAGTCTGGAAGAGTATTTTTAGAGAGGAAAATTGAGATGTCATGTCTGGGCAATCCCTTAAGCTAAATTTCTCACCTCTAATCACTGCCCTCTACAGTCAATAAGGCTGATGCCTTGTGCAGGTAAGGCCTCTGGACGGTCAGGCACACCACTGAGGAGAGTGAGTCCTCTCCCCTCCACTGAGGGCCTGCCCTGCCCACTTCTGGGGCGTGACAGAGGACCCCGCCATCAGGATGAGCTGTACTCTACCTGCTGCCCCTCCCTGGGGACCAGATGCATGCATGTGACAGACCCACAGTAGCACACATCTGTAAAAACCAGTGGGAGCTGGCACGGTGGCTCATGCCTCTAATCCCAGCACTTTGGGAGGCTGAGGCGGGCGGATCACCTGAGGTCGGGAGTTCGAGACCAACCTGGCCAACATGATGAAACCTGTCTGTACTAAAAATACAAAAATTAGCCAGGCGTGGAGTGGTGCGGTACACCTGTAGTCCCAACTACTTGGGAGGAGGAGGCAGGAGAATCGCTTGAACCTGGGAGGCGGAGGTTGCAGTGAACTGAGATCTCACCACCCTACTCCAACCTGGGCCACAGAGTGAGATTCCATCTCAAAAATAAACAAACAAAAAAAAAACCGCGGGGTCTGTTAAACCTTTGCCACACGAGCTATACAACCTCAAACAAGGTAGGGTCCTCTACCTCTCTGGGTCTCCATTTCCTGACCTGTAAAATGTTGATGATACTTACACCATGAAAGGCTACTGTAAGAATGAAATAATGAGCTGGGCCCAGTGGCTCATGCCTGTAATCTCAGCACTCTGGGAGGCCAAGATGAGAGGATTGCTTGAGGCCAGGAGTTCAACACCAGCCTGGTCGACATACCAAGATCCCATTTCTATTTTTTAAAAAAAATAACTTTTTTTTTTTTTTTGAGATGGAGTTTCACTCTTTGTTGCCCAGGCTCGAGTGCAGTGGCACAATCCCGGCTCACTGCAACCTCCACCTCCTGGGTTCAAATGATTCTCCCGTCTCAGCCTCCCAAGTAGCTGAGATTACAGGCATGCATCACCACACAGCTAATTTTTGTATTTTCAGTAGAGATGGGGTTTCACCATGTTGGCCAGGCTGGTCTCGAATTCCTGACCTCAGGTGATCCACCCGCCTTGGCCTCCCGAAGTGCTGGGATTACAGGCGTGAGCCACCACGCCTGGCCAAAAAATAATAGTAATATTTTTTTAAAAGAATGAAATAACAAGAAGCCTAGCACAGTACCTGGTGGAGTACAAGTGCTAAGCTGAATAAACTACTGTAATTATAAACAATGACTTTTCCTGAATACTACGTGCTAGGTACTGTTCTTTAGGCACCTTACTATGTATTATTAATTTATGTAGCTCTCATAACAACCCTTGATCATTATTGCGCCAACTTACAAATGAGGAAACTGAGGCATGAAGATTAAGAACTTCATTCACAAGTGGAGGACGGTTGGATTCAAACTTGACAGAAAGATACCCCAACTCAACACTGTGACAGCCTTTCTGGTAGCAGTGGCAATCGATCCCATGTAAAAAGCTTATGGCCAAGCGCGGTGGCTCACGTCTGCAATCTCAGCACTTTGGGAGTGCCAAGGCAGGCGGATCAGGAGGTCAGGAGATCGAGGCCATCCTGGCTAACATGGTGAAACCCCCTCTCTACTAAAAATACAAAAAATTAGCCGGGCATGGTGACATGTGCCTGTAGTCCCAGCTACTCAGGAGGCTGAGGCAGGAGAATAGCTAGAACCTGGGAGGCGGAGGTTGCAGTGAGCCGAGATCATGCCACTGCACTCCAGTCTGGGCACCAGAGTGAGACTCCGTCTCAAAAAAAAAAAAAAAAAAAGTTACAATAGGTCCTGCTGGGATTTCACCCTCAACCTTACATCTTCCTATCTATCAAATTTTAACCAACTCAAAAAATGTCAGCCTTCTATTTTCTGCTTTCTATATATAATCTGTACTTCACCAAAGTAGTGATAATAGCTACCATTTATAAAACACTTCCTACACAGCAAACACTGCTCTAGAACACATTTTAGGTTTTGTTCAATTCTCACAACAACCTGTAAGAGTTACTATTTACATTCTTCACACGAGTAAAGAGCAGCACAGTGAGGTCACCTGCCCAAGTGATAAAGCTGGTAAGCACTGAAGGCAGAACTCCACCCAGGCAGTGTGACTGGCAAACCGAAGCACTTACGCACTCTACTATACTGACTTCCTCAGCAACTACTCACTTTATGGGAATAACTAGTTATTTAGATAAGCAATACTATACAGAACTGCAGAAAGAGTTCATGTTTATCTGTATTACAGATGACACTAAGATACTGGAGGCACCACACTTAGGGTCATTTGCAAGTTGCTGTACACATTTTACTGCCAACAGTCCACTACTGAGTTAACAGTGATATGTCTACCCACTTAGAAGTTTTTGTATTTTAAAAAATTCTTGAAATTTGGTTTTTCTGTCAGTTGACTTCAGTGGCAGAAAGGCTGGAATGTTGTGAAGGTTCTTTCCATTTCTAAATTTAGGAACAGCAAGGATTGGTTTAGGGTCAGTTTAGTACAATGACAGCAGTGAACCAGATCATTTAATTTAAGGACCTAGTAATTTAAAAGGTTGCACTAGAAAAACATGTCAAGCCAGATGAGAACCTCTGGTATCACCATCATCACCATAATGAGATAACTTATAGAGGAATGTTGAAGTGATGTAAGGAAGACATTATATGAAAGAATACATTTTTGCTTCTCCAACAAAAAAAAAGCTAAAATTTGTCATTTTTAAATGTCTGTTTCATTCCCATTGTGTGTGAGAAACTATATTAAGATGTTTCCTGGGACCAGAAAGGAAAAGTAAACAGAATTCTGCCCTTAAAAGCTTACAGTCCAACGAGATTTGGGGGCGAGAGACTAACTCACAAAAAGTTCCAAGAGAGAGCACACCTGTTAAGGGGGAATCAAAGGAAACAGAGAAATCCCATTCAACTGCGGAGGAAATCAAGACAAGAAGCTTCATGAAAAAGGCAGCAAAACAGGCAGTCTGGGAGGAGGAGGGGGCCTAAGGTTTCAGAAGGTGGCAATGGTCCTAGGAAAATACATGCCCACTTACGACAGTGGTGAGAAGCGGTCATCAGAAGGATGGGCACTGTATTCATGCTGTGATGAGGCACTGAAGGCAGTAGAAACTTCAGACCATCATTGGAAGTTCTGAAATGGAAGGAAGGGGGCCAGGGCAGCGCACCACCTCTGTAACTCCAGAACAGTCACTAAGGCCAGGCACGGTGGCTCACGCCTATAATCCAAGCACTTTGGGAGGCCAAGGCGGGTGGATCACCTGACGTCAGGAGTTCGAGACCAGCCTGACCAACATGGTAAAACCCCGTCTCTACTAAAAAATACAAAAATTAGCCAGGTGTGGTGGCACGTGCCTGTAATCCCAGCTACTTAGGAGGCTGAGGCAGGAGAATCGCTTGAACCCAGGAGCAGGGGGTTGTAGTGAGCTGAGATCAGATAGTGCCACTGCACTCCAGCCTGGGCAACACGAGGGAAACTCTGTCGTTAAAAAACAACAACAACAACAACAGTTACTAAGACAAGGAAAAGGGAAGCAGGGATATGGAGAAGGTTCAAGAGCCAGCGGAGTGACTCTCATCTCTTCAGAGGTCACAAGCCTCAGGGCTGATGGAATAGGAGGTCTGACCCTCTGACAGTCTAACCCTGCTTGGCCCTAGCACAGGGTCACCTGTCAGTAGTCCAGAGCCCTACACATCATTCTTCTAGTTTTAGGTGCAGTAAATAAAAACACTAGTAACTAAGGAATTCTCAGTTTTTTATTCCAATAGTTCAAAATCACTCAGTAAGCAACAAAGGCGTTTTCATGCAGGAAAAAAATAAACAATAATTTTGTCTAGAGCAGGGAAGGTTTCACAACTTCAGCACTACTGACATACATACTAGCCCGCACTACCGGTCAGATAATTCTCTGTCATGGGAGGTCAGTCCTATGCATTGCATGGTGTTTAGCAGCATCCCTCATCTCTAATCACTAGAAGCCAGTTGCAACACACCCCCACCCAAGTTGTGACAACAAAAGATGTTTCTTGAATTGCCAAATGTCAGAAGGACCAGCTGAGAACCACTAGCCCAGTGTTTAGCAGAGGAAGAATTTAAACCTAATTAGAAGTTTTTTCCTTTCTCCCTTCTATCTGAAAAATCTTCGAAAATAAAATGACTGAGGACAGGGGAGAGAGCAACCTTTGCCTTATGTGGCAACCCCAATCCCTCAACCCTCACGACAATCTCAGCAAGTACTATCCTCATTATACAGGTGAGAAAACCTATACTTAAATGTTAACTTGTCCAAGGTTAAGTTAAACAAGCTTGAACAGATTTGGTGACAATACTCAAGGTTCTAAACACTACAGAACCTCTGCCCCCACAGGGCCATAGATTCCACTCCTTGAATAAAACAAACATTAATAACTCTAGATAATCCTACACTAAAATAGCACAAATCCTGTCCATCTATTAGGAACCAATTACTCAAGAAAAAGCTAAAGGGCCACACTTCATGCAAGCATCATACGTAAAGGGAATTAAAAGAATTGCTTTAGACCACTGTGATTTCTTTTAAAGTATAAGGAAAGGGAAAGGGAGGGAGGATGAACATTATTTGGAAGCAGAGTCCTAAGCCAAGCAGTGTCTGGCTCTGAAGGTAGCCCTGGCTACCACCGCCTCTGAACCACACTACACACTCTCTCTCTATGTATCGTCCAAAGCAAAACCAAAAGACTTTCTCAATGAGGGCGCGCCTGGGCGCTATTCTGCTCATCTGATGATCCAGTTAGAAGGGCGGCTTTAGCATCCCCCAAGCCCTGAGTCTCAGGACCTCAGTCTGGAGCAGGTCACTTCACTTCTCTTTGCCTCAGTTTCCTGTGCATGCAATAGAGACAGTACCTAATGGGAAGGACTGACCTGTTCTTAGTAAAATGTGGATGAAAGCTTAAGGATTTCTTTTTGTCCTTGTCCCTTAACTAAAGTATCAGTAGCCTTCCTGAAGCTTAAGCTCACCCCAAGAACAAAGTATTTTCTGTCCAAACAGGTCAGTGTTGGTTATTTCTTCTGTTGCTGTTGTTCTTGTTGTTGTTGTTTGAGACAGTTTTTGCTCTGTTTCCCAGGCTGGAGCGCAATGGCACAATCTCGGCTCACTGCAACCTCTGCCTCCTGGGTTCAAGCCATTCTCCTGCCTCAGCCTCCCAAGTAGCTGGGATTACAGGCACCTGCCACCATACCCGACTAATTTTTGTATTTTTAGTAGAGACAAGATTTCACCATGTTGGCCAGGCTGGCCTCAAACTGTTGACCTCAGGTGATCCACCCGCCTCGGCCTCCCAAAGTGCTAGGATTACAGGCATGAGCCATCGTGCCCGGCCAGTGTTTGTTATTTCTATGTGCCAACCCCACAGCATCAACAAGGACAAGTTTCCATTCCCTGTAAAAGGAGGTTCTTTTCCTCTCTCTTCTAGGCAGTATGTGCAGGGGGTAACAGAGCCAACAGTGAAGCCAACTAAATAGAGCCTTCCTATCCATCTGGTGAGGAAACCACAGGCAACTCCTCTTCACCACACCGTGAGCCACGACAGGGTTACTTGGCCAACTCCTCCCAACCGCTCATTAATCATCACCACAAACACACCTGAATTATTCTCCTCAGAGAACAAGATAATTCACTAATGCTTTGACATAAATCTCATTATATCTCATTATATATATAACATATATATATATCATTATATATTTTTCATCTTTAAGAGTCTAGTTAACTAGCTGGATGAGCCAGTAAGACTTCTACCATAGGATTGTCAGTATGTGCATTAATTGTCTAGATTCTGTTAATTAACTGATTATTTAGCTGTTAATTTTATTTTACTTTAGTATTTCCAGTTTCAAACTTAAGTCCTAGCTTTTTTCTCCAAAATTCCAAAGATAATTATTCTCTTTGATGTAGCAAACTGAAGTGATTAAGAGTCACAGACCTAGGTTAAAAACCCACTGATTAAAGAGTCACAGACCTAGGTTAAAAACCCACTGACAGCCGGGCGCGGTGGCTCACACCTGTAATCCCAGCAACTTTGGGAGGCCAAGCAGGCAGATCACTTGAGGTCATGAGTTCAAGACCAGCCTGGCCAACATGGTGAAACCCCATCTCCACTAAAAATGTAAAAATTAGCCAGGCATGGTGGCGCATACTTGTAATCCCAGCTACTTGGGAGGCTGAGGTGAGAGGACCACTTGAACCTGGGAGGCAGAGGTTGCAGTGAACCAAGATCGCACCATTGCACTCCAGCCTGAGAGACACAGCAATACTCCATCTCAAAAAATAACTAACTAAATAAATAAATACCCATTGGCATCTTGAGTCCATTTACTGTGTAACATTCAAGAAATTACTCAACTTCGTGTCTCAGTTTCCTCATCTACAAATTGGGGATAGTGGGAATATCTACATTATATGTTTATGAGACTAAAATAAAAGGCATTTATTGCGTAAAAGGCATTTATAGCAGTGCCTGCTACAGTAAGCACACAATAAATATCAGCTTCTTTTTTGTAGCTAGTGTAACTTCACTGCTTTGAAAAACAGGTTTAATTCTATAGATTTTTTTCACATTCTTAAGAATTGCTAGGATATGTAGCAAGTGCAACCAAACCCCAATCTAGACATACAGTCAGCAAATGCCCTCTCAAAATGGATTGCACACTGTGTACTTCCCTCAACCAGTCTGTCTTCACTTTTGCACTGGCAACTATACCCCAAAAAGGTATCTCTCATGCCTGTCACCACATATAAATGTAAATTGCAGTTTCCGTGGAAATTTACATCTATACATCCAGACTATCAGATGACAGATATAAGCTTGGCAAACTTACCCTTTGGAATCCTAACATGATCAGCTCAGTTCTATCTCACTGCCTATCCCATAAAAGACCCTCAAAAGTTTAATTCCAGCCCTCTGTTCTTCCCTTTAACAGCATAAATAGGCTGGGCAGGGTGGCTCATGCCTGTAATCCCAGGACTCTGGAAGGCCAAGGCAGGTGGATTGCCTGAGCTCAGGAGTTCAAAACCAGCCTGGGCAACATGGCAAAACACCGTCTCTACCAAAAATACAAAAAAGTAGTCTACTATGGTGGCATGCACCTGTGACCCAGCTACTTGGGAGGCTGAAGTGGGAGGACTGCTTGAGCCTAGAAGGTGAAGCCGAGACTGTGCCACTACACTTCAACCTGGGTGAGACAGAGTGAGATCCTCTCCCAAAAATAAAAAATATAAATAATCTCAAGTTTGATTTGGTGAATCCAAAATTCTCCCAAGGAGGAGAGCCTGAAAACCACAAACAGCATTTTCATTTCAAAATTGTTAATGTTTCCATTAAAAGTGTTTGTTACTTAAAATGTAATATAGGACCGGGTGTGGTGGCTCATGCCTATAATCCTAGCACTTTGGGAGGCCAAGGCAGGTGGATCATTTGAGGTCAGGAGTTTGAGACCAGCCTGGCCAACATGGTGAAACCCCGTCTCTACTAAAAATACAAAAATTAGCCAGGTGTGGTGGCAGGCACCCGTAATCCCAGCTACTCAGGACACTGAGGTGGGAGAATTGCTTGAACCCAGGAGGTGGAGGATGCAGTGAGCCCAAGATCGCTCCACTGTACTCCAGCCTGAGTGACAAAGTGAGACTCCATCTCAAAAAGAAAAAAAAAAAAAAGAAAAGGAGATACATATGTATAACTTACCCATATTTATACACTCCAAATACAACCCACTGCAAACTTTGGGTGTATTTCCTTCCGAGTACAGCTATACAGTAGAGCCTAAGATACTTCACACAATTGAAATCAGTTGATATACAATTTTATATTCCACTTTCTCATGCTGCCAGGTTATTTCCCCATCCCATCATAAGTTCTTCCAAAGCACAAAAACAATGTAAGTCTGCCAGAGCACCCTTATCAAACCTGCTACACAATTACTAGGAATGCTAGGAAAGATAGGTCTAAAGGTTTTGATTCTTTCTTTGGTTCTGATCTTATGTTTTTATGTAAAAATATTCCATATAATCCTAATGTCTGTAATTAAAAAAAAAAAAAAAAAAAAAGAAAACCCCAGAATCTCAGGTTTGCTAAGCTTTAAGTCCAAGTATTTTGGCTAACGCTATTGCTGTGTAATACAGCATAATTACACAGCTCCTTCTTTTGAGCACCTCAACTTGTCCTATAAGTATTTCCCAGCAGTATCATTATCCCCATTTTACAGATGACGGTGCTAGTACAGCAGTAATCTGACTTGTCTACACAGGAATTATCTGGTTACCAATGTAGAAACAGAACCAAAAACTCCTAATATTTACTGCAAAATTACAGATCTACGTTAGGCTCATGAGTACATTATAAAGAGCAAATGCTAGAGGGAATTCTGATCATTCTGATGTGACCCCAACATGAGTTGTGGAATACTGTAGTGATCTAAAGACATCTTCCCAGGGCATGCCAGTAAATACATCTAACCAGCACCTTTTGTCCAGTGATCTCGAAGCAAGTTTTGCAGACACTAGCACTGGATGGCCCATTATCATGCTCCAAAATTACAGGTGGGGAAACTGAGACAAATGGAAATTGAAACACACATCCCCAACAATCTGCGATTAGCACAGGACGAGACTCTTCCTCTCACCTCACCGCACCCCAAGGGGAGCCAAGTAGACAAAGCTTCCATGTGGACTGACAAGGAGAGTGAGGACTTTACTGCCTCTAACAGAAAGGAAAAATTTACTAGGAGAGAAAAGTAGGGTGGGAGAATGAAAGGAGGACTGATTAGAAGCCAGAGATAGAGTAAAAGCCAAATCTAACCAGAGCCAGGGAAAAAAATCACAATGTAAGATCTGCATGTGAGTCCAGTGGGATATACCAGGTCACACATACAATGATGGCTCAGGAACTTCTTTTTTTAATTTTTTTTTTGCACACAAAACAATAAACATTTCTAAAAGTACATATGAACAAAAAGATGCATATCGAACATATTAGGAAGGTTGCACATGGGAAGACAGGGAATAGAAATGGGGGGTGGGAATTAAAGAAAATAAATGAGAGAGGGACTTTGTTTGGATCAATGATAATAACTCAATCCTCTATTTGACAAAGAAGAAGGAGAAGGAAGAGGAAGAAAAAGAAAGTGGGATAAAGGATCAGAAAGGGAGGAAAATAGAAAAAATTAGAGTATGACTCCAGGGTAGACCTGTTTTGTTGTCACTTGGTTCGTTGGTTGGTTTGACAGTTGTATTTTTCATATGTTTCACCATGTTGGCCAGGCTGGTCTCGAGCTCCTAGCCTCAAGTGATCAACCCGCCTCAGCCTCCCAGAGTACTGGGACTCTGGTGGCGTGAGCCACCACATCCAGCCCCCACATTGCTTCTGGCCTCTGTGGTAGACCTCCCAGATGGGGCAGCCCAGCAGAGGCGCTCCCCACATCCCAGACGGGGCGGCCAGGCAGAGGTGCTCCTCACTTCCCAGACGGGGCGGCCGGGCAGAGACGCTCCTCACTTCCTAGACCGGGTGGCGGCCGGGCAGAGGGGCTCCTCACTTCCCGGACGGGGCAGCTGGGCAGAGGCGCTCCTCACATCCCAGACAATGGGTGGCCGGGCAGAGGTGATCCTCACTTCCCAGACGGGGCGGCCAGGCAGAGGCGCCCCTCACATCCCAGAAGGGGCAGCCGGGCAGAGGCGCTCCTCACTTCCCAGACGGGGTGGCCGGGCAGAGGCGCTCCTCACTTCCCAGACGGGGCGGCCGGGCAGAGGTGCTCCTCACTTCTTCCCAGACGGGGCGGCCGGGCAGAGACGCTCCTCACTTCCTAGATGGGGTGGCGGCCGGGCAGAGGGTCTCCTCACTTCCCAGACAGGGCGGCCGGGCAGAGGCGCTCCTCACATCCCAGACGATGGGTGGCCGGGCAGAGGCGCTCCTCACTTCTTTCCAGACGGGGCGGCCGGGCAGAGATGCTCCTCACTTCCTAGACGGGGTGGCGGCCAGGCAGAGGGGCTCCTCACTTCCCAGACGGGGCGGCCGGGCAGAGACGCTCCTCACATCCCAGACGATGGGTGGCCGGGCAGAGGCGCTCCTCACTTCCCAGACGGGGCGGCCGGGCAGAGGCGCTCCTCACATCTCAGATGATGGGTGGCCGGGCAGAGGCACTCCTCACTTCCCAGACGATGGGTGGCCGGGCAGAGGCGCTCCTCACTTCCCAGAAGGGGCGGCCGGGCAGAGGCGCTCCTCACTTCCCAGAAGGGGCGGCCGGGCAGAGGCGCTCCTCACTTCCCAGATGGGGCGGCCGGGCAGAGGCGCTCCTCCCTTCCCAGACGGGGCGGCCGCGCAGAGGCGCTCCTCACTTCCCAGACGGGGCGGCCAGGCAGAGGCGCTCCTCACTTCCCAGACGGGGCGGCCGCGCAGAGGCGCTCCTCACATCCCAGACGATGGGCGGCCAGGCAGAGACGTTCCTCACTTCCTAGACGGGGCGGTGGCCGGGCAGAGGCTGCAATCCCAGCACCCTGGGAGGCCAAGGCAGGCGGCTGGGAGGCGGAGGCTGCAGCGAGCCAAGACCACACCACTGCACTCCAGCCCGGGCAACACCGAGCACCGAATGAGAGAGCCTCCGTCTGCAGTCCCAGCACCTCGGGAGGCCGAGGCGGGCAGAGCACTGGAGGTCAGGAGCTGGAGACCAGCGTGGCCGACATGGCGAAAGTGCGCCTCCAGCCAAAGGAGAAAAACCAGGGAGGGGTGGTGGCGCGCGGCGGCAATCCCAGGCAGCCGGCAGGCCAGGGCAGGAGAATCACGGGAGCCGGACGCAGGGAGTCTGCAGCGAGCCGAGTTTAGTCCAGCCTGGGCCACAGAGGGAAGAGGATGGAGGGAGGGATGGAGGGAGGGATGGAGGGAGGGATGGAGGGAGGGCGGGCAGGCGGGCAGGCGGGCAGGCGGGCAGGCGGGCAGGCGGGCAGGCGGGCAGGCGGGCGGCGGGCGGCGGGCAGGCAGGCAGGCAGGCAGGCAGGCGGCTCAGGAACTTCTATAGTGTTTTACAGGAGCTTAGAGGCCTTGGTATTGGACATCCCAGTTATACAATACCCGGTTTGACTGGGTCAAACCTCTATAATCTCAACATATAAAATGTCTTTGGGATTATTCACCCAAAACACAGAGAATGGCAGTATTCTCTCCCAAGCTCATTCAAGCACAAAAACCAAACCACCCTGAGAATTTAACTCCTTTTACTAACGTTAAGAGACTTCTCTATCCAGTCCATGGTCTCATATTCTCTAAGGCAGAAGTTAAAATTAAGAACTTCAGAATGTGAAGGCAGCCAACACGACTCATCTCAAAGTTACTAATCTTAGCATTCAACACAGATGAGGCAGGAAGGTTGCAGAATTTGCTAAACCAGACTATGGCTGGCGACAGAGTCGAGACAACACTGAAAACACAAAGGCATTTAGCTCAATGACAACAGCTGGTGACATGCACATCTAGAATACTGAAATGGCTATGATTTCTTACCTCACACCTTGGTATTTCTGCGTGAGTTTGTAGTTCTCTCCTCCCAAAAATCAAATATGAGTTAATGACATGTCACAGTAGGAAAAGGATTGGGTAGGTGTAGTTTCAGTGGAAATTTACATCTATATATCCAGACTATCAGATGCCAGAAAAACTGTTTCCCTCCCCTTCCCTGCTCATTTTAAAGGTCCTATTTACCAGAACACAATGAAGGTAGTAAAACTACGGTAAGACAAACACATACTTACATATTTTCAGTTTAAAAGGTGAAAGTACACAGAGGTAACTTCCATTTAGCTCACTCCCCTAAGTCATTCTCCTTGTGGATTTCCTCTTTACGGGCTTTAAGGTGACTTGCATCATGTTCACGCCCAGGGTGAAGTGTATCATCACCACCTGCAAATATTTCTAAATGGGATCAGTTCTATTAATAACAATGACTATTTCTAAAGGCAGTAATAAGTAAAAATAGGGTTGTTGTAGCAAACTTAAAACTCACACCAGCAACCAGCAATGACCTTTAAAGAAACTGTTCATCTAATTAAAGTTAAGAGAAATTTATTCAAGTGAAATATTTTAAATGAGGGAGCCGAAAATGAGAAGGAAAGCAAAGAAGAGATGAAAAACTAGGGAAGGGGAGTAGGAGGTGATCAAAAAGTACTCATTTTTAGTATCAGCCATTTAGATGTGCACCCTCAAAAGTCATGGCACTGGCCGGGTGCAGTGGCTGACACCTGTAATCCCAGCACTTTGGGAGGCCAAGGCAGGCAGATCACCTGAGGTCTGGAGTTTGAGACCAGCCTGACAAACATGGAGAAATCCCGTCTCTACTAAAAATACAAAACTAGCCGGGCATGGTGGCGCATGCCTGTAATCCTAGCTACTCGGGTGAGGCTGAGGCAGGAGAATTGCTTGAACCCAAGAGGCAGAGGTTGTGATGAGCCTAGATCACGCCACTGCACTCTAGCCTGGGCAACAAGAGCGAAACTCCATCTCAAAAAAAAAAAGTCATGGCACTCTTCATTTAGTGAATAATTGAGAACAGAACAGATAGACTACCCACAATCTACAATTTTAATTAGTCTGTGATGGATATCAGCCTTAGATGGGAAATGAAAAAATTAATGAACAAAAAGCAAGCCTATTAATTGATTATTTGGGGGCTGTGAAGGAATTGTGGTTTTCTTTTTTAAAGCAAAAGTTGACTTTTATGACTTTTTTTTTTTTTTTTTTTGAGACGGAGTCTCGCTCTGTCATCCAGGCTGGAGTGCTAATTTTTGTATTTTTAGTAGACATGGGGTTTCACCATATTGGCCAGGCTGGTCTGAAACTCCTGACTTTGTGATCCGCCCACCAAGGCCTCCCAAAGTGCTGGAATTACAAGCGCTGGTGCTGTGAGCCACGGCGCCCAGCCGACTACTGTGACTTCTAAAAGGTGAATATTATAAAATTCTAGCTTAACCAATTTCCCTCCGCTTCATCAAATTTTGGATATTTGAACTTCATAACAATTCATTTTTGTTTTGTTTTGTTTCGTTTTGTTTTGAGACGGAGTCTCACTCTGTTTCCAGGCTGGAATGCAGTGGCGTAATCTCAGCTCACTACAACCTCCACCTCCAGGGTTAATGAGATTCCCCTGCTTCAGCCTCCCGAGTAGCTGGGATTACAGACATGTGCCACCACACCCAGCTAATTTTTTGTATTTTAGTAAAGACAGGGTTTCACCATGTTGGCCAGGGTGGTCTCAATCTCCTGACCTCAAGTGATCCGCCTGTCTCAGCCTCCCAAAATGCTGGGATTACACGTGAGCCACCGCGCCCGGCCTGAACTTCGTAACAATTCAAAAGGGATGTTGGGGCCCAGGACACACTACCCCAAAATATGACTGTAGGAGATCAGAATACGCCACCCCAAAATATACTTCCTTGGCATATTTTGAGCTGGTTATTCTGAGAAACTGCAGACACCAGAGTAGACAAGAAAAGCTGTCCTTTTGTAAAAGAAATTTGCATCCATAAAGGAAATCTACATTAGTAAAGTATCTGTACCAGGATTAGGACTGCTCCAGACAACTTTTATTACCTGAGAGACTTTATCCCCAAGAGCAAGACAATCTTTATTCACCATATAATTCTTCCCCTCATCCTCCTTTAACTTGTGTGGCCACCACCGCACCAAAAACTTCAAACCCTAATTCTTTTCTGTAGCTCAGTATACAATATAAGCTTCAATCATGCAACCTGTATTATATTTTGTGGGACTCTTGTGCAAACATAAGTATAAATAAAATGACATTTTCTCCTGTTAGAGTCTACCTTGTGTCAATTTATTTATTTCTTCCCCTCCCCTGCCCCGAGATGGAATCTTGCTCTGTCACCTAGGCTGGAGTGCAGTGGCGTGATCTCAGCTCACTGGAGCCTCCACCTCCTAGGTTCAAGCAATTCTCATGCCTTAGCCTCCCAAATAGCTGGGATTACAGCCGTGCACTACCACATCTGGCTAGTTTTTGTATTTTTAGTGGAGATGGAGTTTCGCCATGTTGGTCAGGCTGCACTCCAACTCCTGAGCTCAAGTGATCCACCCGCCTCGGCGTCCCAAAGTGCTAGGATCACAGGCATGAGCCACTGCGCCCAGCTATCTAGTGTCAATTTAAATCATGGCCCAGCCCAAAGAACCTAGAAGGATGGGGGGAAGCCATTTTTCCCTGCCATATAGCTTCTCGTGCCCAATGTGGAGCATCCTTCACTGGCTGGGACACTACTAGCTCCAGGACTGTTTCAGCTGCAGGATCTTGAGATCCTGACAAAATGCCAGCTGCAGCTAAAACTTTTTACCACATTGGGGTCCCACATCTCTGCCTGCAGAGTCTGGTCAAAGCAAGAGTGGTAAGAGTCTCTTTGTCTTTTTCCCTTTATCTGTATAATCCCCATTAACTTATAGCTGAGGATGCTCTATACGCTTCAATCATCTGACTCTTCTTCGAGTCACCAGTGCATACGAAACTACAATTTTTTTTTATCCTGTTAGTCTGCCTTATGTCGATTTAATTATTGGCTCAGTCAAAGAACATACAGTAGAGGAAAGCCATTGTGTATTCCCCTACAGGGATAATTATTGATGGAGGTTCTGATTACATTCAGGAAACAGAAGCACACTCATAAACTTTTAGTTGGTAGCAGGAGAACACTCCCTTCCTCAGGTCAAAATACACACCAGCTAAGAGTTCCCTTTTGTAGCTCTTCCCAATTGTTGATACTTTGTACTGACAATACTAGTAAAGGCATCACAAAAAGTTCTTTCCACCATCTATACTTAGATGCAAAACAGTTCAAAAACCCAAAAATGTCAAACTACTCAAAAAATAAATCCAAATTTAAAAATGCAAAAACTAAATATGATTGTTAGCATTTTCTTATTATTGTGCACTATTTTCATAGGCTCAGGCTTCCATAAAAAGCATGTGCATTCAACTATACACAGCAGAAATAAAATCATTAACACTTCCTTGGTGCATTCCAATTTTACTTTTTTCCTGTCTTCCTCTGCTGAAGGAGCCAAAATGTGTATTTCCCCCACACTATCACGGGAAACAAAACAAGGGAATTCCACCTAAACTGAAGGATGTCAAATTCCCAGGCATAGCCAAGCAGGATGTCAAAGGTCATGCCCCATATCTGACCAGCCCAAAATACTATTAATATATTTATAGCTAGAATGAATAACCATAAATCCAAAAGCTTTACCCTGATGAAAGATAGAAGGGGCATTAAAAATTAAGTTTTCTAAGCCTATATGGATATGCTGTCCTAGTAACATTCAGGTTCATTTGCACAATAAAAATGATCTAACAAATCATTATGCTCTAATCAACAGCCCTTGATGTGAGGTGCCTTGTGCAGGTCTGCGGGAGAGTGGCTGCTAACTTGTTTCAGGCCAGAGTAACAAGATAGCAACCTGAGGGAGCAGGGACGTCCCCCGGAGAAGTAGGCTTCTGTGCAAAAAGCCCATCACAAACCTTCAGGTTTAATAAAAGTCAATGTCATTTTAAGTGAGTCTCAGCAAGCCACACAGAAACAAACTTCATAGGGCACATGACTAAGTGGAAAGGCGGTGTCTTCATTTCAAATCCGAGGAGCGTATTCACACAGTTAAGAATCACAGACAATTCTGTCTTGAAAAGAATCCCTCTGATGCATTACTCTAGAATCTGCAGTGTTTTAAGTTCTCATTTTATCTCTCTGACTTAATTACTTCTTCTTCCCAATACCCTTTAAAATGAATTCTCTAAGAAAATGGGGGGGGAGTATAAATGAGGCTTAATTGGAGGCCCCCAAGTTGTCAATCGTGACAGAATTGATGACTTCCGTGGATGAAAGTGTTTTCCTTTTCCCTTCTTGCCATAAACACAGGTGGAAGTCATGGTTAGTCTAAGAAACATAACCATCAACAGCTTGTCTTTGATTAAAATGTGTCCCTATTTTCATCGCAAAGGAAATTATTAAGTAGGGTCCTCCTATATGCTCAGCATTTTACATGACCCACGATCATTTACATCATTCAATGAGATCACAGAGCGCAATAATTATTTTAATTTTTTTCTTAAAAATATGTATAAGGCATACAATCAAATTAGGTAATAAATTCAGAAATTGACTGACTTCAAACATATACCCTCCAATTGTGAGGAAGGATAAATTCACCATAAATTGTGGGCTCCATCTGTACTGATATATTCCCTTCATTTTATTCCACATTCCCCATATTCTCCACCTCTAGTTCAAAATAAAGCAATCACACCAAAGAATGCAATGGCACAAACTTTAACATTCAAACTATTACAGGAAAGGGGTCCCAATTCAGACCTCAAGTGACAGTTCTTGGATCTCCCGAAAGGAAGAATTCTGGACGAGTCCCTAGAGTAAAGTGAAAGCAAGTTTATTAGGAAAGTAAAGTAATAAAAGAATGGCTATTCCATAGACAAAGCAGCCCCGAGGGCTGCTGATTGCCCATTTTTATGGCTATTTCTTGATGATATGCTAAATGAGGGGTGGATTATTCATGCCTCCCCTTTTTAGACTATATAGAGTAACTTCCTGACTTTGCCACAGCACTTGTGAACTGTCATGGGGCTTGTGGGAGTGTGGCAGTGAGAACAACCAGAGGCCACTCTCGTGGCCATCTTTGTTTTGGTAGGTTTTAGCCGGCTTCTTTACTGCAACCTGTTTTATCAGCAAGGTCTTTATGACCTGTATCTTGTGCTGACCAACTGTCTCATCCAGTGAGTGAGAATGCCTTAACCGTCTGGGAATGCAGCCCAGTAGGTCTCAGCTTCATTTTACCCAGCTCCTATTCAAAATGGAGTTGCTCTGGTTCACACGCCTCTTGACAAAACTACTTTTTAAGAGGTTTGAATCTCAATTAAGCTGAACAGATTAAGAATGTTTATTTCTGAGTTAGGCACCAAAGGAAGGACTGTAGGCTAAAAAGAGATCACAAAGAAGGGCAGTGACACCCTGAGGATTCACTCCTTAAGCACACGGACAGGCCGATTCCAAGACCAACCTAAACACTCAAGAGCAGGCAGGCAATTATTGAAGCCTGTGACAATCATGCTTTTTAAATTGTTATTTTAATAATCTGGATTCTGCTTTTGTTTAGCTTTGGTTTTTGTTGTTGTTTTTTGAGATGGAGTCTCAATCTGTTACCCAGACTGGAGTTCAGTGGCGCAATCTTGGCTCACTGCAACCTCTGCCTCCTGGATTCAAGCAATTGTCCTGCCTCAGCCTCCCGAGTAGCTGGGACTACAGGCATGCGCCACCATGCCCAGCTAATTTGTGTATCTTTAGTAGAGACTGGGTTTCACTACGTTAGCCAGGCTGATCTCAAATTCCTGACCTCAAGTGATCTGCTGACTTCAAGTGATCCGCCAACCTCAGCCTCCCAAAGTGCTGGGGTTACAGATGTGAGCCACCACGCCCTGCCTAGTTTTCTTTTTTTTTTTTTTTTTTTTAAGAAACATGGTCCCAGCGTTTTGCCCAGCCTGGACTTGAACTCCTGGGCTCAAGGGATCCTCTGGCCTCAGCCTTGTGAACAGACAAGACTACAGGCACACACTACTCTCTCTGCCTGGATGGACTCTTTCTTTTTATAAAAAGTACATTCTAGGTATAGTTCAGAACACTGAAAGTATCAAAATGGCACTTCAAGAAATACAAAGCACCTTAAAGAAATATCCAGAATTACTGGAATATAATTCCCCAGGAGAACCACTACAGACCACAGAGGTCACAGCAGGGAAAGTATCCACTCCAAAACCAGAAAAGAGGATATCGATAACATCAAAACATGCCTAATTACAGGAATCTTTAACTCTGATAAATTTCCTTAACATGAATTTTTTTAATTATACCAAATACTTCGAGAGGAAAAAAACAATAAAAAAAAATTTTGATGACCTCTAAAATGTAGTCATCAACTGCTAAATGTTTAAAAATAGTGTTTTATCATCATCAGAAAGACTTCATGTTAATACAAATACATGACATAAATATACATATAAGTATAGATTATGTTTATAATATATACATTATGTTTATAATATAAATATACATTATGTTTATAATATAACTATAACTTATTATAAATAAATTCAGGTCCTACAAAATTCATTCTATCTCAAAATTTCACAAATTCAACAAACTGCTCCAGGCACATCGGTAACAGAAGAGACTGGGAGTATGGGAATCTTTCAAATTCAACGTATGTAAATGTCATAATGGGCCACTGAAGAGAAAATTAAATCCTAAAAGGTTGAAGGGGAGAGACCAATTCAGTCATACAGATTGAAGAACACTCAGGGTAGGATGATCCACAGGAAGCTTTCCCATTCATCACATGTAAATTTCATGATGGCCTACATACCTACCCATCCAAAGAGAAAAGTTTCCAATGCAACCAGCTTGGTGCCAAGTACACAAACAACCCCAATTGATATTTACAAGTTTTGCAAGTTCCCCTCTCCTCCCTCCCCGCTTCCCCGTTTAGGAGGTAGCCCTGCAGAGAGAGTTCTGCTGCAAACAGATGAGGTAACTGTAATTCAAGAGAGCCCACTTTCTCTTGTATTCAAATCACAGTATAGTATGATGGCAGGCTGAAACCTACTGGTGTAACAAACTGGTGATTCTTTTTGTTTTTTTTGTTTTTTTTGTTTTTTGAGATGGAGTCTCTGTCGCCCAGGCTGGAGTGCAGTGGTGTGATCTCGGCTCACTGCAACCTCTGGCTCCCCAGGGCCCGCCAACACGCCTGGCTAATTTTTGTATTTTTAGTAAAGACGAGGTTTCGCCATGTGGCCCAGGCTGGTCTCGAACTCCTAACCTCAGGTTATCCACCCGCCTAGGCCTCCCAAAGTACTGGGATTACAGGCGTGAGCCACCGTGCCAGCCCAAACTGATGATTCTGCAAATTAAACCTCACAGCTCATGAAGGCACATCATCTCTGATACAAAATTATGGTGACTGAACATATCTATCTTGATGTTACTTACGCAACCCTATCCTGAAGGTTAGAGAAAAGAAAAAAACTTTTTCACATCAAAATAGAACAATAAAATCCACATTGTGACCGTTACTACCTCAAGAATCTGCCAAAATAAGAGCTTCTAGCTAAACCATATGCAAACCATTTCCTTTGACCTTGCTTCCAAGCAACCAAAATGTCTCAAGTTTTTGACGTTTACTTGTATGGACCACTCCCAAATATTTATGTGGTTATTTTGTTCTCAAGCTTTGAAGGACACAATATTTACAAGCCTGGGAATTAGGTGATTCAATTATAATTTCTCTCTCCAAACTAAATTTGAAATCCAAGTGCATTTCTTTTTTTTTTTTTTTTTTTTTTTTTTCTTCAAGACTGAGTATTGCTCTGTCGCCCAGGCTGGAGTGCAGTGGCGCAATCTCGGCTCACTGTAACCTCCACCTCCTGAGTTCAAGCCATTCTCCTGCCTCAGCCTCCTGAGTAGCTGGGATTACAGGCACGCACCATCACGCCTGGCTAATTTTTGTGTTTTTAGTAGAGGCAGGGTTTCACCGTGTTGCCAGGCTAGTCTCGAACTCCTAACCTCATGATCCACCCGCTTCAGCCTCCCAAATTGCTGGGATTACAGGCACGAGCCACCATGCCCAGCCTCTAAATGCATTTCTTTTCAGATACAGAATGCAGGGTGCCTTTTCACTCTCACCCGTGCCACTGCTGCAAAGATGAAGACCCTCTCATTCTGTGCTGAGGATTCCTCACTCAAAGAGGGGTTTTCCCTCAGCCACTTGCATGGCAGGCTTCTGAGCCTGGTACCCGCAGAGGAAATGCACTAATTTTTTAATTAAAAAAGGAAAACCAATATGAAAGGAGAGGGCAGAAACACTGAGGAGAGACAAAGCCCAGTGCCTCCAGGCCTCAGCTAACTCTTCAGAATACCAAACCATGGAAGAAATCTTTATCTTCCCACATAATCCAAACTGGTTTCCCTCTTCCTCCTTTCCTCATTAGGCCCAAATAAGACTTAGAGGATTAATCATGCGCATTGGCTTTTTTACTGCAGTTACAAAATACAACCACAGAGGTTCCCTCCCTTTCCTGATGCCAGGTTCACTTAGCTACTTTCAGATTTTTAACTGAGCAATAACCCAGGCCCTCACCAGTAAGTACTTTGTAAGTACTCACCAGTACTTACAAAGGCAGTACTCTAACACCTTCAAGATGGGGAAACCACGGTTTTAAACAGAAACACATATTTTCCCTCAACTTGGATGCTTTATCATATCTGTAACATAGTAAGAGTAGAGATTCGCAAAACCATGACCTATATTTTCCAGACTGTTAGAACAGCAATTGAGAAAAACTGTTTATCCACGAAATATCTTTAATGAAACAAAAAAGAACAAAAGGATACAAGGGAAGGCCCCTCTTCCACCCTCTTTCTCATCACAGGTTCACTTTAATCAGATAAGATGGGCAGGGGCTCCAGGGCTGTTAAGCTCATGGGGTATATCATTAGGACCAGCTCTGTAACTCGAAGTGCTCAAAGAATGAATGACATTGTTATTAAGACAAACATCATCTGGCCGGGCTCAGTGGCTCATGCCTGTAATCCCAGCACTTTGGGAGGCTGAGGTGGGCGGATCACAAGGTCAGGAGTTCAAGACCAGCCTAGCCAAGACGGTGAAACCTCAGCTCTACTAAAAATACTAAAAAAAAAAAAAAAAATTAGCCAGGCATGGTGGTGGGTGCCTGTAATCCCAGCTACTCAGGAAGCTGAGACGGAGAACTGCTTGAACACTGGATGCAGAGGTTGCAGTGAACCGAGATGGCGTCACTGCACTCCAGCCTGGGCAACAGAGCGAGACCCTGTCACAAAAAAAAAAGAAAAAGACAAACACCATCTAGGGAGAAAAATACATCAAGGCAGAAAAAAAGATTTTCTTTTTAGGTCTCGAAGATCTGTATACAAGATGCTGGAACCAAGTCACACTGAAAAAGTTGACAGCCTGGAAATTTCTATATGTGGCTGGCCAGAGATGTATAAAGGATACAGTGGGGCTTACTGGAGATAATAGCACTTCCCAGATGAGGGGTGCTGCAGTGTAGACCAAGGGGCCACGACACTTTAGAGGTGGTACTGGCCTCTGAAAAGGCAGAGGTCTCTAAGAATTAAAGAACTCCTATGACTTAAGGTCAGCAGAGATAGGCTATCTTGAAAGAAATGATCTACCTCCCTTCCCTGAGGGAAGTAAGGCCCTACTACATTTCTTCCCTTCAAAATTAGAACCAAGATGAGAAAGGAGTTGAAGGATGAAGATGTTTTACATAGTATCTTTACTTACAAAAATTAAAAGACCAAAGATGAGCTGTAATTCTGAACTTCGCTGGATCTACAAACATCAATAGTAGTCGGCAGGGCACGGGGGCTCATGCCAGTAATCCCAGCACTTTGGGAGGCCAAGGTAGGCGGATCACTTAAGGTCAGGAGTTCAGGACCAGTCTGGCCAACATGGTGAAACCCCGTCTCTACTAAAAATACAAAAATTAGCTAGGTGTGGTGGTCTCTACTATTACAGGTGTGCCTGTAATCCCAGCTACTTGGGAGGGTGAGGCAGGAGAATCGCTTGCACCTGGGAGGCAGAAGTTGCAGTGAGCCAAGATCGGGCCGCTGCACTCCAGCCTGGTGACAGAGTGAGACCCCATCTCAAAAAAAAAAAAAAAAATTAGACTGGCCAGTTCCATATTGTTTCCTAGTTGGTTTTGACTAGTTTGGCCTGGCATCATTAACAATCATGCAAGTGTGAGATCCTGGTGCGTTTGAAAGCTATTTTCTCCACGTGGAAGGTTAACTTAGACATTTAATAAAACCTCACGGTAGTGGGCTTTTTCATTTACTTTTATTTAACTGTCCCTCACCCCTCATCAGCAGTGTACCTTTTAAATAAAATGTCTGCTTCTACAGGGATAAATATATTAGTAAAATCGTTTTCTACATTTTTTTTTTTTTTTTTTTTTTTTTGGCAGAGTCTTGCTGTCGCCCAGGCCCAGGCTGGGAGTGTCGTGGCATAATCTCAGCTCACTACAGCCTCCACCTCACAGGTTTGAGGGATTCTCGTGCCTCAGTCTCCCGAGTAGCAGGGACCACAGGCATGCACCACCACCACTGGCTAATTTTTTGTATTTTTAGTAGAGACGGGAGTTTACCATACTGGCCAGGCCAACTCCTGGCTTCCAATGATCTACCCACCTCAACCTCCCAAAGTGCTGGGATTACAGGTGTGAGCCACCGCGCCCAGACAGCTCTCCTCAACACTTGCCATTTCTAAATGGCTGATGAGTGTTATCTAATCTGCATCTGTGCCTTCTGATGTGCCACAATGCCGTTTTTACT
Source organism: Nomascus leucogenys (assembly GCF_006542625.1). Lineage (NCBI taxonomy): Eukaryota > Metazoa > Chordata > Mammalia > Primates > Hylobatidae > Nomascus > Nomascus leucogenys. The sequence continues at coordinate 66,958,226 of NC_044385.1, forward strand.
GCATAAACCTTTTGGTTCAACATGAGCTAGTCAGACTCACTCCAAGTACACTTAACACTGAATACATTCAGTCCTATTGGACTGTATGGTGTCAATTTTGCATTTGGCCTACCCAAATTTAACCTCCTTTGGATCTATTGAAATACCCCATTATAATCTTCATTTTTGCATTTGGGTTAGTGGGAAGATAATTATTACAATGAGAAAGCTATCAAGGATATCTAATATTTAGCTAAGGCAATATTAGAACTGACATTTACATTTTGAAGTATCTTTTCAAGCCCATATAACCTTCTCTCATAATTGCCTTAAGTATATTTTGAAATTGCTGACTTCAATTCAGAATTTCTCATCTTTCAAAAAAGCAAGACTTACATTTAATAGTGATCTTTCTTTCTTTGAATCACTCTGCTACCAGGACACTGGGCCTCACTGAAGTTAATTTTAAAGAACAGATCAAGCAAAAAGCTAAATACATTGTAAATGCCAAATATTCACATTAAGTCAATTACATAATCTGTTCTATGTATTGCCAAATTCCGTATGTCAGTTTCAAAATCAACTGCAGTACACTGGCTTTAAATTGCATTCCATAGGTCTTCATATTTACACAAGTGTGTTCCTAAGTAGTTGAATTTTAAAATTTTTTAATGTAATCATATTTTCATAATTTCTTATTTGGCAAAAACAAAGATATCATTTGATAAATTTGGTCTATAACACAGCGTTATTTTCATAATATGTCCTTCCTACCTATACTTTCCAAACTGTGTATTTCATACCCCTATCACTCAGAGAAATTTTTTTTTTTTTTTTTTTTTTTTTTTTTGAGACGGAGTCTGTCTCTGTCGCCCAGGCTAGAGTGCAGTGGCGCGATCTAGGCTCACTGTAAGCTCCGCCTCCTGGATTCACGCCATTCTCCTGCCTTGGCCTCCCGAGTAGCTGTGACTACAGGCGCCCGCCACAGTTGGCTAATTTTTTTCTGTATTTTTAGTAGAGACGGGGTTTCACCGTGTTAGCCAGGATGGTCTCGATCTCCTGACCTCACACTCAGAGAAATTGATGCTTCCCGTATTTTCAGGCCTTTATGAATGCCAGTCCACCATCCCAAAACTATATCTTGAAAATAAGATGAACTAATGGACAGAAAGATGTGCATTTACACAGATATATGATCAAGCAAGCATAATGAAATGTTAGTAGAAAAGGCAGTAGAAATTCTTCCAACTTTGCTGAATGCTTGAAAATTTTCACAGCGAAATCGTAAGGGAACAATCTCCCATCCCCCTTTTTTTTTTTTTTTTTTTTTTTTTTTTAAATAGGAGTCTCGCTGTGTCGCCCAGGCTGGACTACAGTGGCATGATCCTGGCTAACTGCAACCTCCACCGCCCCCAACCCCCTGCCCCAAGTTCAAGCAATTCTCCTACCTCAGCCTCACAAGTAGCTGGGACTACAGATGCACGCCACCACACTCGCTTAATTTTTTCTATTTTTAGCAGTGACAGGGTGTTGCCATGTTGACCAAGCTGGTTTCTAACTCCTGACCTCAAATGATCTGCCCGCCTTGGCCTCCCAAAGTGCCGGGATTACAGGCGTGACCCACTGTGCCAGGCCCAATCTCCCATTTTCAATGCCTGGTTCAATGGCCAATACAGAACTTCAGTTTTCTCTAAGACACTTAACTCTTCCCACTGTATATCATAGTTACTTACACGTTGCATCTAGTCTTCCTACTGGATCTACGTTTTGAGTCATTGCTACCACTCAAAACACCTAGCACATCTTGTACACAGTAATCACTCAACAAATAAATGGAAAACAAAAGTACTTTGACAATCTGTTGAAAACAAAATAATCACTGTTCTTTAGTTATACTACTTCTTAAATTATTCTCACATGATACAGACTGATATTCTCAACACACAGGAAGCTGAAATATAAAAGACCCATGTTTCAAGAAAGAATTTTTTTCCTAACAACATATTTACAATATAACTGAGAAGCCAAGACATACAGACATTAAAGTTAAATTATATATAATACACAGCAGCATGAATTAAAAGATTACCAGATATTCACTCAGAGGACAAAAATTCCTCTGGGTAGGAGCCAAGATTGGAAGTTGGTGAACTGACTTGAGCCTTGCAGACTGAGCAAGATCTGCTGAATTTCGGGGCTCAAGATGATCTAAGCTCTGGGGACAGGAGCATCTAGGCCTGAAATACTAAAAGCTAAACTAGGGGAATGGTTAGGGGGTAGGAACAGAAAGTCTCAACAGACCCTGAGAAAGAAGAGTTAACAGACTTGGGAACACTAAACACCAGTGGAGTGCTCAAGAGGACACCAAGGTTTGAAAACTAGGGAAAGAACTAACTAGACCATTAACCCAACTGGGGACCTTGAAATGAGCCATCTGAGGGCAGGGGGAAATACAGTATGTTTGGTTTTAGACATACCGGATTTGAGATAAAAGTGGGACATCCAGAGCCTTTAGGTAACTGGATACACAAGGCAACAGAGAGTAAGTTACCTAAGAAAATACCAGAGAAAAAGTCCACAAGTAGTCCTGAAGTATACTTATGAATGAGGATAGGAGAAGGAAAAATAAGAGGACCAACTGGAGAAGCCAGATGGCAGGAGAACCATTGTAATGGAATCCAAGATAAGAAACGATTTCTCAAAGCAAAGTTAAGAAAAGGAAGACTTGGGGCCGGGCGCGGTCGCTCACGCTTGTAATCCCAGCACTTTGGGAGGCCGAGGCGGGCGGATCACGAGGTTAGGAGATCGAGACCACGGTGAAACCCCGTCTCTACTAAAAAATACAAAAAATTAGCCGGGTGTGGTGGCGGGCGCCTGTAGTCCCAGCTAGTCAGAGAGGCTGAGGCAGGAGAATGGCGTGAACCCGGGAGGCGGAGCTTGCAGTGAGCCGAGATTGCGCCACTGCACTCCAACCTGGGCGACAGAGCGAGACTCCGTCTCAAAAAAAAAAAAAAAAAAAAAAAAAAGAAAAGGAAGACTTAGACCACACCCCCAACTCCCATAAACAGTGCAGCTTCAGGGATCATCAGAACAAAAACCAGAACTGGGGGCTACATAGGCTAATTCCCTAAACAGCTCTCCCTTGATGTTTTTTTTCCTGTAATGAATATGGCTTGAAATAAAGGACACATTTTGAATTTATGCCCTTATTAAAGTAATAAGTGAAGATAAAAATTCACTAAATTGTATGATGAGGAGCTGCAGATTTACCTTTTCAGTAGTATTCGGCTTAATATCAAAACTAACTTGCTTTTTTGTTTTCCTTTTTAGTTTTTATCAAAACTATACAAAAATGGATGAAAGAAAAAAAAAGTAGCCCAAATGCCTGCCAAGTGGCAAGAATAAGTCAACCCTAGATTCAACTATTGGCGGTGCTTAACCTGCAAGTTGATAAACCACAGGGTGAAGACGGAGTGGAGTAAACTGGGATGCTAATGAATAAAGCAAGTTTTTTAAAAGGCTGAACCATATAAAATAGCCAACGTACAAAAATGTGTTTTTCACGTTTCGTATGTTCCTTAGAAGACTACAAATAACAAGTAGTAATACCTACAAAAGAATTTCTGTGCCACTGACTTGATTTTTGTTCATCCTCATCAGCAACTGGCAAAGAGGAAGATGTCTTCCACACTTTAAGTATTTGTACACAGCATATCCCTTAGGCACCAAAATACATACTTTTTCAAGTACATGTGGTCTTCTGTTTCACAGCTGAGGAACACCACCAGAAGCACCAGAATTCTTTATGCACCAAGAAAAGGTGGTTGGTTATATGACCCCAGGGAGATCCTGGGGGGCTGGGCAAGTCTCTGCAAGTTGTTGCTACAAAGGCAAAGGCAAATCTTGAACTGCAGGGAAGCAGACCAACTCCCACACAATTGAAAATTCTGCCTTCCCCAATCACTATGTGGTATTTACACTGCCTTTCCAAGAGGATCCCCCAAAAGCCCCAAAGCTACAGCACATATAAGCCAAAAAAATGGCTGGGTAAATTCCCATGATGCCAGGGAACTGGGTAGTTTCCAAGGGCAGAGTGTTCCAGAAAAATGCAAATCATTCAGGCTTCCCCAAAGAAATTCCAGCCAAACACAGCTGCTATCTTAAAAAGTCTAAAACAAAACTGCAGTTTAGATGCTTGGATGAAGGGGCTAGAAGCACGAGGACAGGCAACATGTTTACAGTCTGCAAGGGATTCTAACTTGCCACTGAATATTCTTCCCCCTCATCCCATTTCATATCGCCTTGGAGAAGATTCCCTGTGTGTGCGGAGCATGAAATCTATGTGTCTGCTGCTAATGTGATATCTTTTCAGCAATTTTGGGATCTTGAAGACCTTTAACTTTTTTCAAGTTTACATGAGAATTAAAATGCCTTATTTTCAGTAGTCAAGTGTTCGTCACTTAAAAAAAAACAACCAGGCCATGAGCAGTGGCTCGTCCCGGTAATCCCAACTACTCGGGAGGCTGAGGTGGGAGGATCACTTGAGCCAGGGGCAGGCGGAGGTTGCAGTGAGCTGAGATCAAGCCACTGCACTCCAGCCTGGGCAACAGAGTGTGACCTTGTCTCAGAACAACAACAACAACAACAAAAATGAGAATCATTTAAAAAGAGGCCACTCTTCTCGCCATCCCCTCAACCAAGGACATGCCACAAAACCATGCGTAAAAAGTAAAGTTCTTGGGAGTGTGAAATGAAGTATTCCAATTTGGCATCTATTTTGGAATTTCTGAACAAAATGTTTTAGCTCTCAAATAGATTCAGGTAACTTTCAGCCTTTAATAAGATGCTACATTTAGCTGCGTAACCCCCTCATCCATTTTAAATTATTTCCTCATTATCGCTTCCCCAAGTACATATACAGGATTATCAAGGCTTTCTTCTTTTTTTTTTTTTTTGGAGATAGGGTCTCCCTCTGTTGCCCAGGCTGGAGGTCAGTGACGTGATCTCGGCTCACTGCAACCTCTGCCTTCTAGGTTCAAGTGATTCTCCTGCCTCAGCCTCCCCAGTAGCTGGGACTACAGGCACCTGCCACCACACCCGGCTAATTTTTTGTATTTTAGTAGAGATGAGGTTTCACCATGTTGCCCAGGGTGGTCTCGAACTCCTGAGCTCAGGCAATCTGCCCATCTTAGCCTCCCAAAGTGCTGGGATTACAGGCATGCACCACCACGCCCAGCCTATCAAGGCTTTCTTTAAGGTAATTTCAGTGACAATCCAGAGGTAGGAAAGATGTCTCAGATCCTCTAACCACTCAGTCTCACCAGGATTCTCTAAGTCAAATGTGACCATGCAACAAAAAAGCAGCCATCTTTCTAACGGGATCTCTCTGGCTGATTCAATTACTCACCTACGGATTATACCCAAATTACAGAATAAATATTTATTTCAAAACATAAGGAAATCCACTGTCAGTTCATAGGCCAAATAAGAAACATCACTCCCAATTAAAGATTTATCTTAAAAATAAAAAGCTTTGGGGCCAGGCACGGTGGCTTACCCCTGCAATCCCTGCACTTTAGGAGACCAAGGCAGGCAGATCACGAGGTCAGGAGTTCAAGGCCAGCCAAGCCAATATGGTGAAACCCCCTCTCTACTAAAAATACAAAAATTAGCCAGGCGTGGTGGTGTGTGCCAGTAGTCCCAGCTACTCGGGAGGAGGCTGAGGCAGAAGAGTTGCTTGAACCTGGGAGGCGGAGGTTGCAGTGAGCCGAGATTGCGCCACTGCACTCCAGCCTGGGCGACAGAGTGAGACTCTGCCTCAAAAAAAAAAAAAAAAAGATATTTATCTTTAAATCAAAGAGGATACCTCTAATAATACAACCTAAAAATTTATTTAACAAGAGTTAAGTGGTATAGTCAAAGTCATTCTTTTAACCTAAAGTGTTCCAAATAATATCAAAAGAGTAAACTCAAAACTGCCATTTATTAAAAAAAATCAGAGTTCAAAATACCACTTCCCAATCTTTAGAAGGCTTTCTATGTGAGAAAACAGGTCATGGAAATGAAGTTTCACTATTTATAAATACTGCACTAGATTTAGAAGATACCGGGTTTTCCAAAAGTCTTAGGTTCCACTTTGTGTGTGACCTTATAGCAATTCTAGCCAATATTAAAACAAGTGTAAGACATTTAACATACCATCCCCACAAACACAAAATGCATATCCTTCAAATATAACCAGCACTTAACTATCTAAAGAATGACATTAAAAGTTTTTGAATTCATTAACAGTTTTCCAACTAGTTTGTCCTATGCAAATGACTCAAACTTTCAGGCAGGCCCCAGGAAGTAGCACACAAGAAACTATTTAATTAAAGATTCAGCCTAATTCCCAGTAGTAAATCACAGGAAATATTTTGTTCCAAAGCAACCTCTCCTCAGTCCTAAAACAGTTAAGTTTTGGTTGCTTTGCATTTAAAAACTGGATTTAAGTTAAAATTCATAGTAAAATTTCTCTTTTATGACTCTTAGAACAGGAGTCTTTCAGATCTGAGAGTGAAACTTGGTTTTAACAAGTAACTCATTTTTATGAAACTAACCAGAAGACTAGTTATGAGTTAGAACAGCTCAGGTTGTTTCTTTTCTTCTTAAAATACCCTTTTACTCAAACTGAAAATGTACTTGCTGTAATCCGACTTAAACCAACTGACATTACACCTGAAACATTTACTCATTTGAGAAAGGCAGCCTACTCCAAAGCAAAGCCCCATTAGGCTCCCACTGGGAGCTGCCCAAGGGCCTCCAATTCCAGACAGATAACAGGTCTCCTAGCTCTGGCAAATAAATTTAAAAAAAAAAAACTAAATTATTCTTGCATTTTTTAAAAAATCAGAACAAGAACCTGATAAAAATGGTTGTAAAGATGATTTAACATCAGAATCTATTTTTTTAAAAACCTAAATCTTAAAAAGTGTAAGTCATATTCCTAGTTTAACACTCTGACAATGCCATTTGAGACGCAAAACTAAAAATATCCCAAAACACTGCCTTTATCTTTAAAGAAAGGCACTCCAGCAAGTTGAAGTAGGTTGTATCCATTTCCAAGGACTAAAGAATGGTGTAAGTACACACTGTACTTTGAATGCAAAAAAAGGGGGGAGGATTTTTTTTTTTTTTAATGGCTAATACTCTGTAACAGCTGAAGTGGAATTGATAGATGAGCAAGTAAGTCAAGTACTTAAATTCAAATGTTAAGTAAAACAAGATTTGGCAGACAATTTCGATTTTGTGACTTAATATATGCTGAGCTTAATGGTAAGAAGGCACTTTACTTTTTTGAAACACTTGGTAAAATTGCATGTAATGCCTGGTAATGAAGCGATAAGTGATACCCTTACTCTAAAACACACTTTGGAAAAAATAAAATGAATCTTGAACTCCTTCTAAAGGAACTTCAATATGGTGTAACTTAACCTTTTTGACACGCATTAACCACAGGGATGACACTGTATGTAAAATAACCTTGGTGTTAACAACTGCGCAGCAAAGACCAATCTTTATTATGCTGTAGAGCCCAGTATGAGAGGCGAGGTAAGGTTTGTTTAAAAAGGTGTTTAGCTCGGCCGGGCACGGTGGCTCACGCCTGTAATCCCAGCACTTTGGGAGGCCGAGGCGGGCGGATCACGAGGTCAGGAGATCCAGAACATCCTGGCCAACATGGTGAAACCCCGTTTCTACTAAAAACACAAAAATTAGCTGGACGTGGTGGCTCGCGCCTGTAATGCCAGCTACTCGGGAGGCTGAGACGGGAGAATCGCTTGAACCAGAGAGTCGGAGGTTGCAGTGAGCCGAGATCGCGCCACGGTACTCCAGCCTGGCGACAGAGCGAGACTCCGTCACGGGGGCGGCGGGGGGGAGGTGTTTAGGTCAACTAGACAGCCTTTACAGCAATTCCGCCACCGGTGACAGTGAGAAACTGTCAGCTACGGGAGGCCGCGCCGCGACTGGACCCCGCCCCCGGGAAGCCTCCCCGGAGCTGAGTGCCCCCGGGCCTTCTCCTCGGAGTCGGGAAGTGCCTGCCCCCACGCTAAGTCTCTCCTGGCCACGCTAAGTCTCTCCTGGCCACGCTGTCTCTCCTGGCCACGCTCTGAAAGGCAAAAATGGCAAAAATCCTCCTTCGAGGCACCGCTCCCTCGACGCGCACCGCCACTCCGACTCCCTCAAAACACTGATCGCAAAGCCCCCGCCTGGTCCCTCATCTGGACCTCCATGCTCAAGAATAGGGTGACAAGGCAGCAAAAGACGCACACATCCCAGCCCCCGGTCCCTCAAGGCAGCCCCTGTGTTTCTAACTAGAAGCCTCCTACCAGGGGCAAGACCAAGTTCGGGCACTTCCCCGCACGGAGAAACGCGGGCCCCACGGCGCCCGGCCCCGAAGCGCTGGCCCTTTAAAGGCGCGGGCTTCCTGCGTCCGGGGCCCCTCCCACGCCACCGCCACCGCCCGCGCCCGCCCCCGCCGAGGGTCACACTTGAACTTTAGCTCGCCCCGCGCAGCCAGGCGCCGGCGCTCCGCAGGCGGTGGCCGCCCCTTCGCACGTGTCGGAGGCACCACCTCGGGCTCGGGACGCCGGGCCCCCGGCACTCGAGGCCACTCCGAAGAAAACCAAAACAAAGCAAAATGCGCACCGCCTCCAGAAACTGCCCGGCCGGCCCTGCACCGTCCCCGGCCGGTCGCGCCCTGCCTGTCCCCTCCACCTGCAGCCCGGCCCCGGTGCAGGGAGGCTCCGGGGCCCCTCGCCGAGGCCGGCGGAAACAGCTCCGCGGCGCGGCCGGAGAGGACCCGCCCTCCCCCCGCGGAGGTCCGGGAGGGAAGGGGCAGCCGAAGCAGTCGGCTCGGGCCGGGGGTTGCCGCTCCCAGCGAACCCCTTTCTCCTTTCACTGGCAAACTTTTCGGCCGCTCTGACGTCCACCTCTTGGCGCACTTTCTTTACTTAGTTCCCCAACGAGCCCCTTTCCGCGTCTCACGCGAACTCCTGACTGGCGCGCACGCACACCTACTGCTGTCCCCGACTGGACCCGGGCGAGGCCACCGCGACCACCGCTTCTCGCCCGCCCTCCTGGGAACGCGCTGCCCTCCTGCTCCGCACCTTCAGGCCGAGCAAATTTGCACAGCTGCGCCCTCGCCTGACCCACCGCGCCCCCAAGGTCCGGCCGCGCGCCGAGGCCGCTCACCTTCCAGCCCGCCGAGCTGTTGCTGTCACCCTTATCCTTGAAGTAGGGCACGCTCTTGACCATCCACTCGTATATCTGCGACAGCGTGAGCCGCTTCTCCGCCGAGCTCTCGATGGCCTTGGTGATGAGGTCGGCGTAGGACAGGTTGCCCCACGCGTTGCGGCGGGACGAGCTGCTCTTGCGCGGCTGCCCCGCGAGCGGTCCGGCGGCGGCGGGGGGCACTGGCGGGTGCTGCGACAGCGGCCCGGGCGGCGGGGGCTGCGGTGGCGCTGGGTGCAGGCAGCCCGCTTCCGGGCCCTGGAAATCCCCGCACAGCCCCCCGGTGGCGGCCGCCGCCGCCACCGCCGCCGCTACGGAGCCGGGCGCCTGCGGGAAGTCCTCGCTCTCCTCCAGCAAGCTCAGGTTGCTCATGAAGTCAGCGCTGACAGCGGCAGCCGAGGCCGAGGGCAGGCCCGCCGCGGCGTCGGGGTTGGCAGCCGCGCTGCCCGACGGCGCCGGGCTGGAGGTGGCCGAGTTGGACTGGCTAAACTCCGGCCTGGGCAGCGGCCAGGTGCACGAGCGCGGCCGGGGCAGCGGCTCGAAGTCCGGGTCGATCTCCACCACCTGAGGCGCCTCGGCCATGGTGACCCCCGCCCCTCCCCCAGCCGCAGGAGAGCCAAGAGGGGGAGAACGCAGCACGGGGGGCGGAGGGGGAGGGGGCTCGAAGAGACGGTCCGAGATGTGGGGGAACGAAGCCGGTGCGGCGAGCGGACGGAAACTGGGAGGAAGGCGCGGCGGAGTGGAAGCGCGAGCCCAGAACTTAACTTCGCGGGGCCATCCACGTCGAGGCTCCTTGGGGTCCACCGCACGGACTGGACGGCTGGCCAGAGCCGCCAGGCCAGGGCAGAGACTGCGCCGCGCTCCAGCTGACAGGGCCGCGGAGGGAAGGACGGACGGACGCCGCGGGTCGCTTGCTCTCCCCAGCGGCGCGCCCGCTGCGCTGCTGCCTGTTGAATGTGGCGGCTGCAGCAGCGGCTGCTGCGACTACCAGGCCGCCCAACTTACGGGATCTGCCGCCGCCCCCCGCCCGCGGCGGCGCGCGCGCCGGCCCGCCCCTGACCGACAGCCCGCGCGGCCAATGGGCATGCGGCACCGCCGCCCGGGCAGCCAGTGGGCGCCGGGCTGGGCGGGGCCCGGTTTTCCACGGGGAGGCGGCGGTGGGCTGGTGGGGGGTAGTGGGGTGTTTTTCTCTTTCACACACTCACCTCCTTTTTTTTTTTTTTTGGATCTCTATTATTTTCTGGTAATTCTCGAGTGTTTCTGTGATTCTCTCGCCTTCTCAGTGTTTTGATTGCTAGGAAGCAAACCAGCGTGGAGGCGGCGGCGACACTTTGTTTACTACGGAGCAGCAGAGCCGAGTACTCGGGAAGCCCGGGTGGGAGGAGGCGTTCGCTGCGCCCTGACCTCCGCTGCGGGCCAAGCCCGGCGGGCGGGCAGGGCAGGGGGCCGAGGGCCGAGGGCCGAGGGCCGGGGGCGCGGAGTGGGCGGGCGGAGGCGGCCGCGCGGAATTCTACTCAATCGCTCCCTCCTGGCTCCGCCCACGATGTCTTTGCTGAACGACGTGGGGAATTGGTGGGTTTTGTTTTGCTTTAATGTTTTCTTTCTCTGCGATCTGTCAAGTCCTCCGGCCCCCTCGCGAGCGGCACACGCCCCCCGCCCCCGGCGCCGCGGCTCCTGCAGTCGAGTCCGCTCCGAGGGACACTTCTCGGTGCCCACCTGTCCGCACCCCCGGGCTCAGCCTGTGCCATTCGGTCTAGCCAGAGGCGCGTCACCCAGTCGGCAGCCCCCGGCCAGATTCACTGTATCCTTGACCTTTTTTAAAATGCTAGAAATGAGGAACAGGGGCTCCGGCGCGGGGAGGAGATTATCTCGCCTCCCCGCACACACGAATCCAAAGGCACCCGCGACCGCATGCCCTCCGTGGGAACCTCTTCCCCTGGGCGGGAATCTCCCGCTCTGTCCACTGAGTCCAGGGCCGGCAGCGAAGGGCTCAGGAGCGCAGTTAGCAAGAACCAGGTTACTTTACTACTTATCCCTAATTAAATTTAGCTGTTTGTTTTTTCTTTTTTATTTGCAACGGAAGTGATCGGGTGTTAAGTAAAAACGCAAGGGGGGCGGGGGATAGGACCAAAGCCTTTGGGCGCAGCCTGCCCCACACCCAAGTTCCTTGAGGCTACTTGCTGTGTGTGTCAGTCAACCCCCCACCCACACCCCACCTTTCCTCATCTGGGCTGCAGGTCCAGGACATCCTGTCGAGGATCAGTGGGGCCAAAGGTAGGAAGATAATGGCCCTTGTGTCTCAAGCAGAAGAAACAGTTTTCCAGTTTTGTTTTGTTATGCTTTTGCTTTTTTAGGAAGAGTATGGAAGGCATTTCCTTTTAGAAAGATAGGACCACTTAGGATGGAAGATGGACGGTAGGGTTTTAAATATCTTGTCCAAAAGGACAGCTTCTAACTCTTTTTTTTTAATCCCCTTTCTTTCTTACAAGTAATTCTGCAATGGAAAAAGTGGCATCTAGAGAAAATTAGTCAGTTGGACAAGAGGTTGTTGAAAAAATAAAAGAGAAAAGAGGGGAAAAAAGGAAAAATTAGGCCTCTTACAAAAGTTAAAAAGATTGAGAGAGATTATCTTTCTTCTTTTATATTCTCACTATCGTCTCTCTAGTCCGGGCTCCTGTTTCTTCAAAATCTATTTATCACAACAGCTTCTTGCTGATACTAGGGATGGGTGGGGTGGGGAGCGTGAGCCGGATGGATTGGGGACGGGCGGAGACTGGGTCCCACCCTGGTCTTGCGGTCTCTTCACGTTTACTATCAAATTTGGACAGTCTGGGCCTCCTCTGCCAGCCGCTAGGGGACCTCAGTAACTCAGATGATGAGCTCAAAGGCAGGCCCCCAAAGTACAGCTGTTGCTTCCCCCCACCTTTCCAATTACACTCTGCAGAAGCAGACCCCGATCCAGACAGCCGCACCCTAAAAATAGGCGGTGCCCTTCTGGATCATTCTTGGCAAAGGAAGCCAGCTTCAAATTTGGCCTTGCCTTCATTTCTATTCCGGTTTTTCAGGGCGTCAATCAGAGAAGAATATTTATTTGGTTAAAGGAGTCTTCCTGCAGACTTTCCCCAAATCTTTGAAATCTTTGAGGCGTCCCTGCCCAATTGTTTCTTCAAATGTCATAGTTTACTTTTATTTGGTCTTTCTTTAAAAAAATTGACGAGGCAGGCACAGAGAACGTATAACACCAATGTCCCTGACACATAGGTCCAAAAAATTAAAAATGTATATTGAAGGGTTTTTACAGCTAACCACCATACTGTTGTATCTAAATATCAGTTTACTGAACCCTAGGATGTTGGTGAATATTTCACTTGTTTCCAGTCTTTAGCTATCACAGACTATTCTGTAAGAAATAACCTTGCAGGGAGGCCGAGGCGGGCGGATCACGAGGTCAGGAGATCCAGACCATCCTGGCTAACACGGTGAAACCCCGTCTCTACTAAAAATACAAAAAATTAGCCGGGCGTGGTGGGGGGCGCCTGCAGTCCCAGCTACTCGGGAGGCTGAGGCAGGAGAATGGCATGAACCTAGGAGGCGGAGCTTGCAGTGAGCCGAGATCGTGCCACTGCACTCCAGCCTGGGCAACAACAGAGCGAGACTCCGTCTCAAAAAAAAAAAAAAAGAAAGAAAAGAAATAACCTTGCATAACTTCATTTCATATCTGTACAAGTATATATACAGGAGGAATTTCCAGAAATGGGAGTCACTGGGTCAGCAGGTATACCCATTCGTAGTTTTGAAAGGCACAGCCAAATTGCCCTCCACAAGGGTTATATCAAGCTAAACTTTCTTTTCCATTAGACCCACAGAATGTTAAACTTGAAAGTAAACTTGGAGATCACCTTGGTGACCCCCTTTAACTTAGAAAAAGAGAGGTGCAGAGATGCTGATTTGCCCCAGCTCACATAACAGTGGTGATGCCAGGGCTATAGCTCTAATTTTTTGCTTTCCCATCAGTAACCTTCTCAAAACCCAGATGGAAAATTATAAATATCCTGTAATCCCACTATAGCAATAACCATTATAACTTCGTGGTGTATTTTTTTTGGGGAGGGGGGACGGAGTCTTTCTCTGTCCCCCAGGCTGGAGTGCAGTGGCGTGATCTCGGCTCACCGCAACCTCCACCTCCTGGGTTCACGCCATTCTCCTGCCTCAGCCTCCCGAGTAGCTGGGACTACAGGCGCCCGCCAACACGCCCGGCTAATTTTTTGTATTTTTAGTGGAGACGGGGTTTCACCATGTTAGCCAGGATGGTCTCGATCTCCTGACCTCGTGATCCGCCCACCTCGGCCTCCCAAAGTGCTGGGATTACAGGCTTGAGCCACCGCGCCCAGCCTTCGCGGTGTATTTCCTTCCAGTCAACCCGCAGATCTTAGTAATCATAGTTAGATGAACTCCACTGAACCAAATAAAGGTTTGAATTAAAAGAACAAATAGGCCGGGCGCAGTGGCTCATGCCTGTAATTCCAACACCTTGGGAGGCCGAGGCAGGCGGATCACATGAGGTCAGGAGTTCCAGACCAGCCTGGCCAACATGGTGAAACCCCATCTCTACTAAAAATACAAAAATTAGCTGGGTGTGGTAGTGGGTGCCTGTAATCCCAGCTACTCAGGACGCTGAGGCAGAAGAATCCCTTGTACCCCGGAGGTGGAGGTTTCAGTGAGTCGAGATTACACCACTGCTCCAGCCTAGGTGACAGAGTGAGACTCTATCTCAAAAAAATTAAAAAATTAAAAAAACAGATAAAAAATAAAAGATCAAGAAAACAGACATAAAACAATGATAGTGATAATAAGACAATGAAAGAAGAGATCACAAAAGAAGTTTTTCTGTTTTTTGGTTTTTTTTTTTAGTCAAAAATGTAAATGTTGCCATCTCTGAAGGGTGACAAAGTATTTAGGTCATCCCTGGTTCTGCTTAAGAGAAAAAGTTCTTTTCTCCTTCCTTGTGTTTTGTGGTTGCAGCTTGCTTTGAAGGCATTTTCTACTGATTATCACTTAGTTGCTGCATGTGTCTGAGCTGGGAAGGAATAGGGAAGAAAAATGTCTTATGTCAGGTAAGGACAATTAAAATGAAAAAGGAAATTTATCCTTACAAAGCCCATCTCACAAAACTATGTGATGTTCTTTTCTGTGCCTGGTTTTCAGGGTAACTATTGCCTCGTCCTTAACAGGAAGACTGAGGGATGGTTCCCTTTGATCAATTCCCAGGCAGAAATTTCTACATTTACCCCTCACCAACACATGATAGATCTCTGGTTTAAATTTAAATTTTTACTTGTCGAAATAGATAATTTAAGTTCCATTTAATAAGTGGAAAACTTGGATGCTGATTTTTTCAGTCAGGGCACTTCACTTCGAATTTCACATTCGCTTTCCCCAACAACTGTCCGTTTCCAAAACTTTGTCTGAATTATTAGGAGGTACTGCTGTCAACCTGAAACAGCCTTTCTTCACTTAGCCCATAGAAAGTAATAATCTGAAAAATATGTATATAGCCTCAGGTCTTTAAACCAATGTCCTGAAAGCTGGCATATTAACTGGTAGCTGTAGTAAGATTAGAAGTAACCATTCATTTCTCTTAAGGGATAATTTCCTTTGGGTTTTGTCACTAATTCCACAAATATCTACAGAGCACCTCCTACATATATGCCAGGTGCTGTGCATGTTAGAGTCCATTGTTTTAATGGTAAATTCCTTGAGCTCCAAAATGGTTTATTTTCCCTGATATGATATTTGCTATCAGAGTTAAGAACGCTGTTCTTTTCTAATCAGCAATGCATAGTGACAATATTTATTTGGAGGAATTACATAAAAATGTTTTTGATGGGTAAAAGAAATGCTAAGGCTGGAAAAATTGAAATATAGTCACCATTTTGGAGGAAAATAATGAGATGAAGTGGAAAAGATTTAAAAATGCACCATCCACTGGCACTGGGAGTATGAGTTCTGACCACTAAGCCTCAGGGTTGGGATGATCTTATTACAAACGAACAAAAGACGGAGACTACCTCTGGTTATCTGTCTACTAACCTGTAACAGAAGGGAAGCAATGAACCACTTCTTTTGTCAATTCTGTTGTGAAGGGCCAGTGTTTGTCAACTTCAATAAGCTATTCCTTCACTGTAGGTATTAGTGAGAGACTACTTGTGGGTCTCTGCAGGAATACTAACACATATTTGTAGATAACCTAAATGACCGACTATAGAGAATGGTTAAATAAATAATGGCATATCTATAAGGTGGAATTTCACACAGCCATTTAAAATAAAATCTTTGGGCCGGGCATAGTGGCCCACACCGGTAATCCCAGCACTTTGGGAGGCTGAGGCAGGCAGATCACTTGAAGTCAGGAGTTCCAGACCAGCCTGGCCAACATGGTGAAACCCTGAAATCCTGTCTCTACTCAAAATACAAAAATTAGCCAGGTGTGGTGGCGCAAGCCACCATATGCAAAGTCTCAGTTACTAGGGAGGCTGAGGTGGGAGGATCACTTGAACCCAGGAGACAGAGATCGCAGTGAGCTGAGATCATGCCACTGCACTCCAGCCTGGACGACAATAAAATAAAATAGCTTTCCCAAACCAAAAGGGGATACACATTAGAATTAAAATTCTTTCTAACATTGAGAACTCATAGAATTGCCATAAAATTAATGATGGTACATGAAATTCCAAATTCTCTGAATGTCACAAATCTGAATCTTACATTCATGTTTGAAACACAATGTGTTTTCACTATTTTATTTCTGTTTCTTGTCATATTAAAGCTCTTAACACACTTCCAAAAAAGGGGGGACATATGTATTAAATAAGAAAATGCTGCCATGTTGAACACAGATGGTACAACGTTTCTGGCAGAAAGGAAGTTTAACAAGGCATTTAACTTATTTACTTGGAAAACTAATATGCATGAATGTTCAAGTAAAGCAGTAAGAAATTAATTGCTGTTTTACAATAATCAGTTTTTCCAATCTAATCACCGTATTTCCATACCATGATAGCAGAGAAAGGGAGTCAAGTGTGATTGTAAACAAACTACTGACTAAGAGAATCCAGGATAGGAATGAAGGAAGAAACTGTTAGTATTTTATAGTAACTAACCAAGTTGCTTGTCATTCGTTGATAAAAATCAATAACAAGAGGTAATAACTGTGTAGTTAGAGTACATGTGTTTTCCATATGATACGTACAGTCACTGACTGTCAGCCAGGGTGTAAAAACAGGAGGCAAGAGTTTATCGAATTTCAGGTTTGGCTGACTCACAGGGCCCACCCATATGCAAAGTCTACTCTGGCAGAGAGTCAGCATAGATGAATAGTGAGTTCCCTGGGATATCAGGTTTCTACTTTGTGGTGAATACACCCTTTAAAACACACTGAAATATTCTATATTCTAAGGTTTAACATTTAAAAATGGAATTCCTAATTAGCTGATTACTGATATAGTGCTGGAGTAAAGATTAATTTGTCTCGTGTGATGCCATGTGTACTTTAAATAATTTTGTGTTTCAACAACAAACTGAAAACAGAACATTTGACGGCTATGTTGCATGCCTGAGCTCTAGAGCATTCCAACCTGAAAAAATTCTTTCTATAATCCAAGACTAGGCTCCGGAAGCTGTCTTCCTCATTTTTCAGATTTACAGATCATCTGACACAAGATGAGCTGTAAGTCAATAAATATACATATAAGTCTACTTTCAAGATGTTTTCAGTTATAAACTGTAAATCATTTTTTACCCAGAATGAGAATATACACATGAAAGTTTTCTTTATGCTCCAGTGTTAATAAAAACTGCTCTTTTTTTTCAACAATAACTATGGACCAAGCACTTTACAGCTATTATCTGAATCAGTCCTCCAAGCCACCCAATAATATAAGCGTTATTATGACTCACATTTTACAGAAATTGAAACTAAGGTACAAAGAGCTAAGAATCTTACCTGAGGTCTTATCTTAGAAGTTTATGTAATTACAATCAGACTGGAACCTACTGTTACCCAAATTCAGAACTCATCTCCTGTTTAACATGACACTTTCTGCCTCTATAAAATGTTGGGTTTTTCTAGAAGACAAGAAATTAATGAGAGGTTAATTTAAGGTTTCAATTTTTTTTTCCAGAAAATTGATATTTGGACTTTTTGGGGGGTAATCTATGTCAGCAATCATCTCTGCCTAAAGCCAATTCAGTTTATGTTAATGATAGAAGCCCAGGGACAGAACATAAATAACAATAATAATGCTGATGTTTGCATGTGTATAAGACAAACCATGCAGGGGATTTCAAGCCATTAGCACTTGCTTATTTAAACAGCCAGCCTTAGACCATATACAATAAGAGCAGCCAGCTCTTCCAGAATGGTTGGTTTATCTGGAACTCTTTCCAAATCCCTCCTTATCCTGAATAAAGGCACATCAAACCAAGTTCAACAGCCATATTGAGTTCTATCCCCATCAAGAAAAGGGACTAGCATTGGATATTTATCAAAAAGCCTGTCCACAGCTGAGTTTCAGAAGCTTAGAGTTAGATTAAAACAAATGAACATGTGTTTTACAGTTCAGACGGTGGGTCTTATTCCAGTAATATGTAACCCACCCCTACTGCCTGGACCTACTGGGGAATTCAGCAGAGCCATAAGGTTTACTTTCATGAGGCAATAAACTAAAGCAAAACAAACAAAGCCCTTGTGTTCCTCTCTGTTTTGAAGTTGGCTTCAAAGTTGAATTGCAGAATGTCCCTCTGTCCCACCAAGTGGGCATAAAATATCAGAAATATTTTTAAAGCACCTTTAGAAAAAGTTACTGCATCAGACATGGTGGTGTGCGCCTGTAGTCCCAGCTACTCGGGAGGCTGAGGCAGGAGGATCGCTTGAGTCTGTAAGTTCGACATACCAAAACCTTGTCTCAAAAAAGAAAAACTTGGCTGGAGGCTGGATGAGGTGGCTCACGCCTCTAATCCCAGCCCTTTGGGAGGCCAGGGCAGGAGGATCACTAGAGGTCAGGAGTTCGAGACCAGCCTGGCCAACATGGTGAAACCCAGTCTCTACTAAAAATACAAAAATTAGACAGGTGTGGTGGCACATGCCTGTAATCCAACTACTCGGGAGGCTGAGACAGCAGAATTGCTTGAACCTGGGAGGCAGTGAGCCGGGATCGCACCACTGCACTCCAGCCTGGGCGAGAGAGTGAGAATTTGTCTCAAAAGAAATGGGGTGGAATCAGGTGTCAGTGTCCCCAGTTTTCATGAAAAGCATAAATAAAACTTCCTTCAGCTAAGAGTTGAGGTTGTATTCTCTTTCCTTCAGTGTCACATCACAGAGAAGCATGGAAAGCCCCCATCAATCACAGACAAGAGGCTAGCCCTAGTTAGAAGAGCTTATCTGCGGCTACTTTCCTTTCAGGTGGGAACAGTTTAAATTGCCACTAAATCACAAAAGGAAAATCACTCCTTGGTGTTTTTCCATCTCCAGGAGATGTGCTAGTTTTAATGGCCCATTGGCCATTGGCCTGTGCATCCACTAATGTTGGCATCAGTAGATGCTGAAGATTAACGCCAACCATTGTATGATAACCCAGTAAAACAAAATCAGTTAAGCATCTCAATGCATTATCTCTCTTTTTAAGTATCTATATATTTGACTCATGATTTGATTTTCCCTTTTCATTGTACAAACAGCCAAATTAGGAGCCTGGCAGAGGTCTGGGGAGGTAGGGTGGAGAAGGAAAAGAATGCTTCCCCCTCCCTGCTGTCCTCTGGACATGACAGCACACCCAGAGTCCCTCAGTCATCTCCAGCCATGACTGGGGTGAGGAGAAGACAATGGGAACACAGAGGCTCTTTACAGATCATAGCAACCCCTCAAGTTTGCCATGATGCTGGTCCTCTATGCAAAATATGATAAAGTGAAATCACAAACACATCTTCCAAGAAAAGCAGAAAATCAACAACGCATGATCAGCTAGAACCTCTTTTATTCCCTAAGTAGCGTTCCATTTATTTTGTATTTTGAATTTTTATTTTGGTATGACTTGCCACCTACATACCTCAAAGAGGTATTGTAAGGATTAAAATAATGTCTTAAAGCACTCTGAAACAGGGATAAAATGTTTGTTCTCTGACATTGGTACAACCTCGTGGGTAGGTTTTTGTTAGTATACAAATTACTTTAACTCTGGTAAATACATGATTTCTAAATCACTGATATTTGTTCTAAATTGTACCATAGCTCCTCCACATTCACGTGTTAGGCACATTGGTTGCCAAATCCAACTGGTCCTTTGTGAATTTAGAGATAATATGTATAATCATGGCAAATCATAGCAAGAGTTTAGGAAGGCCTCTAATCTCAGGGATTGTTACTACCTATTCATGCCCTACAGCTTTGAGGGTTTTTGTTGTTGTTGTTATGGTTGGTTTTTTGGTTTTTTTTTTTAGAGACAAGGTCTTGCTCTGTAACCCAGGCTGGAGTTGCAGTGGTGCGATCATAGCTCACTACAGCCTCGAACTCCTGGGCTCAAGTGATCCTCCCAACTCAGCCTCCCTAGGTGTTAAGACTACAGATGCTTGCCACCACGCCCAACTAATTTTTAAATTTTCTGTAGAGATGGGATCTCCCTATGTTGCCCAGGCTGGTCTGGAACTCCTGGCCTTAAGCAATCCTCCCATCTCAACCTCCCAAAATACTGGGATTACAGGTGTGAGCCATTGCACCTAGCTGCTATGAGTTTTACATGGAAGTAAGTTGAGAATTTTGAATCTTTGATCTTATCTTTTTATATGATCTGATATACCAAAACGTTGCTAGAAAAGCTTTAAAAATCCTCCTATTACTCTTGATAGTCTCAGCAGGCAATTAAAAAGCAGTTAAAAATAAAATTAGCTGACTCATTTCAGGAGTTTAGCTGACAGTGGTCCTGGTAGCTTCAGCTTCACAGATAATGTTATCACAGAAAGCAGCACAACAACTTTAACAATCATGCAAATTTCTCCAAAATAATTGAAAAAGAGAATTTATACAATGTATCCTTTGGTTTTCTGTGGCTCTTCTTTTGGACAAAATTCTCAAAAACTGAACCCACTCAGACACCCCAATGTATTTTGTAAGAGTTAGATGTTGCTTTAAGAAATATAAAAACTGGGGCCGGGCGTGGTGGCTCATGCCTGTAATCCCAGCACTTTGGGAGGCTGGGGTGGGAGGATTGTTGAAGCTTGGGAGTTCAAGTCCAGCCTGGGAGACCCGGTCTCTTTAAAAAAAAAAGAAGAAGAAGAAGAAGAAACAAAAATTGGAGACAAATGACTGTCTCATAAAAATTTTAAAATCTTACAAAATTAACTCTCTCAAATAAGAAAAGCAAAACATATAGAACAGCAATAACAAAAAAAAGTAGATGACTTGAAGGGAATTGGAATATAATGGCTTCTAAGTCTGGGATCTGTTTTTCTGGGTTTGATTTCTTTTTCTTTTTTCTTTTTTCTTTTTTTTGAGACGGAGTTTCGCTCTTGTTGCCCAGGCTGGAGTGCAATGGCGCTATCTCGGGTCACTGCAACCTCCACCTCCCGGGTTCAAGCAGTTCTCCTGCCTTAGCCTCCCGAGTAGCTGGGATTACAGGCACCTGCCACCACGCGCAGTGAATTTTTTGTATGTTTAGTAGAGACAGGGTTTTGCCATGATGGCCAGGCTGGTCTTGAACTCCTAACCTCAGGTGATCCACCCGCCTCAGCCTCCCAAAGTGCTGGGGATGCAGGCGTGAGCCACTGCGCCTAGCTGTGATTTCTTTTTTTAAGACTAATTAAATTCTTGTTTAGGAAGAAGGCAATAGCCTAATTTTAATGTTCACTTTTAAAATTAAAAAGTACTCATGTCTTTTCATGCAGATGAATTATTTCTAACAAGGCAGATTCTGCAGTTATTCCTAGATTAGTTATTCTTGGCAGTTGTACTGTAAAACCACGTGTCAATTGTGTGTACACACGATGATTCTATTAAAAGATATCATAAATGCCACCTTATTTTCACAGCCCAATTAAAATATACAACAAATTTAGTCACTAATAAACAAAAATGGATGAGAACCATGGAAACGTCTTAAATTAGAAAGCAGGAAAACCTGAAATTTAAAAACAAAAGAAGCTGCTAAAATTACACGGGGTAAAAATTTATATTGTAAATGTTACCAAAAAACATTTAAAGGTGTGAAAGGGTTTTGTTTTTCTCTTAATTAGCAAGGACATTCTTAGTTCTACCTTTGATGATCAATTCTTAAACAGGTCATAATGAAAGCATTATTTTTTATTTTTATTTATTTATTTTTTTGAGACTGAGTTTCACTCTTGTTGCCAAGGCCAGAGTGCAATGGCGTGATCTCCACTCACTGCAACCTCTGCCTCCTGGGTTCAAGCGATTCTCCTGCCTCAGCCTCCCGAGTAGCTGGGATTACAGACGCCCGCCTCCACACCCAGCTAATTATTTTTTTGTATTTTTAGTAGAAAGGAGGTTTCACCATGTTGGCTATGCTGGTATCAAACTCCTGACCTCAAGTGATCCACACACCTCGGCCTCCCAAAGTGCTGGGATTATAGGCACAAGCCACCAAGCCTGGCCTATTTTTTATTTTTTTATTAAAAAAATTTTTTTTGAGATGCATTTCTCTCTGTTGCCCAGGTTGGAGTGCAGTGGTGTGATCTTGCTCACTGCAACCTCTGCCTCCAGAGTTCAAGTGATTGTCCTGCCTCAGTCTCCAGAGTAGCTGGGATTGCAGGCATCTACCACTGCACCTGGCTAATTTTTTTTTTTTTTTTTTGAGTTGGAGTCTCACTCTGTCGCCCAGGCTGGAGTGTGTGCTGGCGCGATCTCTGCTCACTGCAACCTCCGCCTCTGGGTTCAAGCGATTCTCCTGCCTCAGCCTCCCAAGTAGCTGGGACTATAAGCAGATAGGCGCGTGCCACCACACCTAGCTAATTTTTTTTGTTTTTAGTAGAGACGGGGTTTCACCATGTTGGCCAGGCTGATCTAGAACCCCTGACCTCAGGTGATCCGCCCACCTTGGCCTCCCAAAGTGCTGGGATGACAGGCATGAGCCACCACGCCAGGCCATTTTTGTATTGTTAATAGAGACTGGGTTTCACCATCTAGGCCAGGCTGGTCTTGAGCTCTTTACCTCAAATGATTCTCATGCCTCTGCCTCCCAAAGTCCTGGAATTACAGGCATGAGCCACTGTGCCCAGCCTATTTTTTATTTTATTTTATTTATTTTTATTTGTTTGTTTGTTTGCTTGTTTTGCTCTGTCTCCCAGGCTAGAGTGCAGTGGCGTGATCTCCACTCAGTGCAACCTCCGCCTCCCGGGTTCAAGTGATTCTCCCGCCTCAGCCTCCCGAGTAGCTGGAACTACAGGTGCACGCCACCACACGCGGCTAATTTTTGTATTTTTAGTAGAGACAGGGTTTCACCATGTTGACCAGGCTGGGCTCGAACTCCTGACCTTGTGATCTGCCCGCTTCGGACTCCCAAAGTGCTGGGATTACAGGCGTGAGCCACTGCGCCTGGCCGCTGGGCTAATTTTTTTATGTTTTTATAGATATGAGGTCTCACTCTACTGCCCAGGCTGGTCTAAAACTCCTAGCCTCAAGTGATCCTCCTACCTCGGCCTTCCAAAATACTGAGATCACAGCCGTGAGCCACTGTGCCTGGATGAAAAAATATTTTTAAATGGGTCGCGATGGAGATTTTATTAAAATGGTCATAATGGATAAAGTACTTTCCTTTGTTTCCTGGAGCTATTCAAGGGCCTTTCTTGAGCTGGATCAGAGTAGACACTTAACTTACCTCGCTCCATGAGCCATGTGCCACATTCCCTCTTCTCTTAGCTGGCTGAGAAAAAGAACAAGAGAAAAAAGCTAGGGAAGTTTTTTAAATAATTATTTCTTACTCAATTGAAAACCCAAAGCGTGCTGTGGTTCTCATACATACACATGATCATGAGCTCTGTTACCCACCAGTGACCAGGCTGCTCCCAGGCACTCAACTTCTTCCTTTCAATGATACTTGTCATTCTTTGACTGATGTTAGCACAACTAAATTCTTTTTTCCTCAAGGAACCTGATTATTATGGTCTGAATTGTGTTCTTCCTCCCCAAGTTCATATGCTAAACGTCTAACCCCCACTACAGCAGAATATGACTATCTGGAGACAGGCCCTTTAGAAAGGTGACTAAGTTAAAATGAGACCATTAGGCTAGGCCTTAACCCAATCAAACCTCTGTCCTCATAAGAAAGGGTGATTTGGATGCACAGAGGCCGAGGATGGCTGCACAGGGGAAAGACCATGTGAGAACAGGGAGAAGGCAGTCGTCTGCAAACCAAGGAGCAAGGCCTCAGGAGAAAGCAAGCCTGCTGGCACTTTGATCTTGGGCTCCAGACTGTCAGAAAATAAATTTCTGTTGTTTAAGGCACACAGTCTGTAGTATTTTGTTAGGGCAGCCCTCGCAAATTACAATGACTGTTTGATCAATTATGTTTTTCCAAACATAGGTTAGGTTTTTAACATTCAAATGAGGAATGAAAGGACCCTAATTCAGGGAGGCAGTTAAGCAAATAAAGCACTAATTTTAGAGGCAGTCTCAACCAAACCCACTCTCCTAATGCGTGGTTGCTTAACGAAGCAGCGCAGTCAGCACCATACAGGAAAACTGACTTACTATGTGCTAGGTGTTGTTCTAAGCTTATTTATTTATTTATTTATTAATGAGACAGAGTCTTGCTCTGTCGCCCAGTCTGGAGTGCAGTGGCATGATCTCGACTCACTGCAACCTCCACCTCCCGGGTTCAAGCAATTCTCCTGCCTCAGCCTCCCAAGTAGCTGGCACATGCCACCACACCCAGCTAACTTTCGTATTTTTAGTAGAGACGGGGTTTCACCATGTTGGCCAGGCTGGTCTCAAACTCCTGACCTCAGGTGATCTGCCAGCCTTGGCCTCCCAAAGTGCGGAGATTATAGGCATGAGCTACCACACCCAGCCTCTAAGCACTTTTCTATACAAACTCATTTAATCTTCACAAGACCCTACTGGGCAGGTATGATTGGAAATTGAGGCACAGGGAGGTTTTGTTACTTGCACAGTTGGGGTACAAACCCAGGCAGGCTAGAGCCACGGCTTTGCTTCTAACCAGTAATCCATGCTGCTTCCTTAGTTAATAGCTCTAATGCTTATTACCCCTCCCTCACCAACCACTCAGCAGGACAAAGTGGTAAATTCAAATTCAGGCTCTACTCATTCCTCCAGGCAGTGTCATTATCTGAGTACTTGGCATAATAATATCTTCCTGCTGTGGGGGTCACCTGAGATAATGATACAGGTGCTTGCCTGTGGGATCAGCCCCAGGCACTGCAGGCCTATTTGCAGTCCCTTCTGTATCTCGGGTCTCAAGTTCCATCTGATGATATTCAAAGAAACTCCACCAGGGCCTTAGGTTCCATCAGGGGCTTCTTCCAGATCATCTTGTATCAGTTATGCACAATGATTCAGCCACACCCAGCCACAAAGGCTCATTACCTCTTGCTTTCAGTAAACCAGAGTGAACACAGGTAAGAATGGGAGAAAAAAGAGGTCCCAACTCATGCTTCCCTGACCCCTGTATCTCTTCCCTAGGCTTCTGGAGAGCCGGCCCTAGGCAGCTGGCAGCCTTAGAACATTAGAAGGAGAGAGTCTTTGGATGGAAAGTATCCGGGAGGAGGGCTCATTGAAAGGAAAAGGCAGCCTATTGAAATTCAAGTTAAGCTTAGACCAGATCCTATGGCTAACTCCCATAGGATATCCTCTGGCTGTCTCATGTGGGCATAGCCACAGGATCTGGTCTATGCTTGCAGAGCCGTACTGCCCTCCTCCCCACACAGAGTTGCCCGTAGGTACAATTTGAACTCCCCACCCACCATGGTCTGCTGGACGTCTTAATACCAGACCTGCCTTTCCTGGAGCTGGCCTCAGATGGATTCAGCTGGATCCAGTCCATCCAGATTGTAAGCTCTGGCCCTCCAGATAACCTCTGTGGCTTCCTCCAGGCCTCCCACAGTTGGGGCCACTTGGAATCACAGTTGATAATGTTAGTTGCCGGCAATCACCCCGATCTCTAAGACTTCATCTCCGTGCTTTCTGTTCCTTTGCCAACCACCTGTTCAGGCTGATGATGACATTTAATGAATCTCCTTCCTAGTCTTGATAACAGCACAGGTCCCTCACTATAAGGAAAGAAACAGCCTTTCAAGAACCTGCTTTGGAAATTGGCACTCTCGACATACAACTGCGTTCCTTTCAGCTCACATTACTGCAGCTGCTCCAGTGCCAGCATCTAAAGCATCTCATCTTGTGTCTGATGCAGTGAAATCACCTTGTGGGGAGAGCAGTCAATGTGTTGGTAGGGACCGAGGGCCAAGCCTACCCCACTGGGAACTGGCTGGGCTGGGCCCTGTGTTCGATAGAAATCCTAACATATTCAGAGCCATAGGAATTTTCTTTTTTCTTGCGCTGATAGTTTACTTCCATACTACTAAAATTTGCAAAACAAAATGCCACAGTCTAGGCTAAATACAGTGCACATTCTCTCTCTCTCTCTCTCTCTTTTTTTTTTACATTTTTTTGAGACAGAGTTTCACTTTTGTCGTCCAGGCTGGAGTGTAATGGCATGTTCTTGGCTCACTGCAACCTCCACCTCCCGTGTTCAAGCAATTCTCCTGCCTCAGTCTCCCAAGTAGCTGGGATTACAGGCACCTGCCCCCACCATGCCCGGCTAATTTTTTTTTTATTTTTTATTATTTTTTATTATTTATTTATTTATTTATTTATTTATTTTTTGAGACGGAGTCTCGCTCTGTCGCCCAGGCTGGAGTGCAGTGGCGCGATCTCGGCTCACTGCAAGCTCTGCCTCCCGGGTTCACGCCATTCTCCTGCCTCAGCTTCTCTGAGTAGCTGGGACTACAGGCGCCCGCCACCACATCCGGCTAATTTTTTGTATTTTTTAGTAGAGACGGGGTTTCACCATGGTCTCGATCTCCTGACCTCGTGATCCGCCCGCCTCGGCCTCCCAAAGTGCTGGGATTACAAGCGTGAGCCACCGTGCCCGGCCGCCCGGCTAATTTTTTTTTTTGTATTTTTAGTAGAGATGGGGTTTCACCATGTTGGCCAGGCTGGTCTCGAACCCCTGACCTCAGGTGATCCACCTGCCTCGGCCTCCCAAAGTGCTGGCATTACAGGCGTGAGCCACCGCGCTGGCCACAGTGCATTCTCTAGCTGCGCTGCATGGCCACAGGCAAAGGCATAAGCTTTCTTGTCCCCCTCCATCTGATGAAAATAAATAATCCAAGAAACAGAGCATTTACTTTTTCAGGACCAGATTTATTCATGGTATTGGCTGCTCTTCTGGTAAATGAGCTGGGACTCCAGGAATCAAGCCTGCCCATGTAAACATGGCACCCGGACCCCTGAGAACGTTAGCTGGCCACTCCTCACCATATACTCCTGCCACACCACAAGTGGATGGCTAAATGGTTCATGCCCAAACTATCATCTATCTAGAAGCTATTACAATCTAGATTTTTAAAGTTACGTATTCTAGATCCACAAAAGATATAGCAGACTAAGTGCACTTAAGTTTTGCAATTTGTTTCAGCTTGAAGGATTTCCATACATAATTGCCCACAATTGTTACGCAGTGTCAGAGAGCTAGCACAAAAGGTTTTCTCCCTGAGACATAAACCAATCTAAACAGAGCTGTCATGATAGTTTTTACACAGATGATGATTCTCTCTTCTGCAAATTTAGGTCATGGTGATCTGTCTGTTACTTTTGATCTTCCAGTTGAACTATGTTTCTCCATCTTGCCAGTCTCTTCGATCGTTTTCTTTTGTGAAGGGGCAAAAGAAAAGTAACGCAAAAATTCTTTTTCCACTCTGGTAAAAGTAGTTTTAAGATAATACTTAAAAGTAATGTTTTATCGCCCTCTACTGGTATATGACATTGATAGCCATTTGCAAAAAAGTTAACTTTTAGAGAAAGGGTAATAAAACTCAGAAAAGCCAAAGAAAAAAAAAAAGAGAGAGAAGGGTCTTTTATGTGCCTTTAAAAATTGTTTCATTTTTATTTTTATTTTTTTGAGACAGAGTCTCGCTCTGCAGCCCAGGCTGGAGTGCAGTGGCGTGATCTTGGCTCACTGCAACCTCCACCTCCCAGGTTCAAGCAATTCTCCTGCCTCAGCCTCCCAAGTACCTGGGATCACAGGCACGTGCCACCACGCCCAGCTAATTTTTGTATTTTTAGTAGAGATGGGGTTTCACCATGTTGCAGGCTGGTCTTCAACTTCTGACCTCGTAATCCACCTGCCTCGGCCTCCCAAAGTGGTGGGATTACAGACGTGAGCCACCTCGCCCAGCCAAAAATTCTTTTTCTTTCTTTCTTTTTTTTTTTTTTGAGATGGAGTCTCGCTCTGTGGCCCAGGCTGGAGTACAGTGGCGTGATCTTGTCTCACTGCAACCTCCACCTCCCAGGTTCAAGCAATTCTCCTGCCTCAGCCTCCTGAGTAGCTGGGATTACAGGCGCACACTGCTACGCCTGACTGATTTTTTGTACTTTAGTAGAGATGGGGTTTCACCGTGTTGCCCAGCCTGGTCGAGAACTCCTGAGCTCAGGCAGTCCCCGCCTTGGCCTCCCAAAGTGCTGGGATTACAGGCGTGAGCCACCGTGCCCTGCAGTTTCATTTTTATAATATCTTTTTTTTTTTTTTTTTTTTTTTGAGACAGTCTTGCTCTGTCACCCAGGCTGGAGTGCAGTGGCGCGATCTCGGCTCACTGCAAGCTCCGCCTCCCGGGTTCACGCCATTCTCCTGCCTCAGCCTCCTGAGTAGCTGGGACCACAGGCGCCCGCCACCACGCCCAGCTAATTTTTTTGTATTTTTAGTAGAGACGGGGTTTCACCATGTTAGCTAGGATGGTCTCGATCTCCTGACCTCGTGATCCGTCCTCCTCGGCCTCCCAAAGTGCTGGGATTACAGGCGTGCGCCACCGCACCCAGCCTTATAATATCTTAAGAGTAACATAAATACTTTACTTTTTTTTTTTTTTTTTTTTTTTTTGAGACAGTTCTCTCTCTGTTGCCCAGGCTGGAGAACAGTGGCGTGATCTCAGCTCACTGCAACCTCTACCTCCCGGGATCAAGCAATTCTCCTGTCTCAGCCTCCGAAGTAGCTGGGACTGTAGGCGCCCGTCATCACACCCAGCTAATTTTAATTTTTGTATTTTTAGTAGAGACGGGGCTTCACCATATTGGTCAGGCTGGTCTCGAACTCTTGGCCTTAGGTGATCCACCCACTTTGGCCTTGCAAAGTCCTGGGATTATAGGCGTGAGCCACTGCACCCAGCCATTTGCTTTATTTGTAAAAATTTTTATTTATTTTAATATTTTTAGTAGAGATGGGGTTTCACCATGTTGGCCAGGCTGGTCTCGAACTCCTGGCCTCAAGGGATCTGCCTGCCTCGGCCTCCCAAGGTGCTAGGATTACAGGAGTGAGCCACTGTGCCTGGCCACTATTTTCATTATTGTTCATTATACAGGCATCTTTTAACATTAGATATCTGACTTCTCTGCATCTTTTGTTCTAATATTGAGCTTTGCTGGGGGAAAAGAAAGTTTATCAGTTGCATAATTTGGGGAAACTTTCTAAAGATACTTACTAAGAGAGAATTTCTGTTAGATATTCTCAGTCTCTCTGAAGCATCTTTCTTTTATTTCTTTATTTATTTATTTATTTATTTTTATTTTTATTTATTTATATTTTTTGAGACAAGGTCTCCCTATGTTGTCCAGGCTGGTGTGCAGTGGCAAAATCAGGCTAACTGCTACCTTGACCTCCTGGTCTCAAATGACCCTCCCACCTCCGCCTCCCAAGTAGCTGGGACTACAGGTGTGTTGCACCATGCCGGGCTAATTTTTTTAAAACTTCCTGGGCTGGTTGAAGCTAGCTTGCTTGCTTGCTTGCTTGCTTTTTTTCTTTTTTCCCTCCCTTCCTTCCTTTCTTTCTTTCTGTCTTTTCTTTTTTTGACAGAATCCCGCCCTGTTGCCCAGAATGGAGTGCAATGGTGTGATCTCGGCTCATTGCAACCTCTGCCTCCCAAGTTCAAATGATTCTTCTGCCTCAGCCTCCCGAGTAGCTGGGATTACAGGCTCCTGCCATCATTCCCAGCTAATTTTTGTGTTTTTAGTAGAGACAGGGTTTCACCATGTTGGCCAGGCTGGTCTCGAACTCCTGACCTCGTGATCCGCCTGCCTCGGCCTCCCAAAGTGCTGGGATTATAAGCTTGAGCCACCGTGCCCGGCCTAAAGCTATCTTTTTTTTTTCCCTCCTGAGTTCAAGTTATTCTTCTGCCTCAGGCACCCGAGTCGCTAGGACTACAGGCACGTGCCACCACGCCTGGCTAATTTTTTTTTTTTTTTTTTTTTGAGACGGAGTGTCACTCTGTTGCCCAGGCTGGAGTGCAGTGTCGCGATCTTGGCTCGCTGCAAACTCCACCATTTGCAATGCTTCAAGCCATTCTCCTGCCTCAGCCTCTGGAGTAGCTGGGACTACAAGCACCCACCACAACACCCAGCTAATTTTTTGTGTGCGTTTTTTTTTTTAGTAGAAACGGGGTTTCACCATGTAGCAAGGATGGTCTCAATCTCCCGACCTTGTGATCCGCCTGCCTCGGCCTCCCAAAGTGCTGGGATTACAGACGTGAGCCAGCGCGCCAGAACCTAATTTTTGTATTTTTAGTAGAGACAGGGTTTCACCCATGTTGGCCAGGATGGTCTCGATCTCTTGACCTCATGATCCACCTGCCTCAGCCTCCCAAAGTGCTGGGCTTACAGGTGTGAGCCACCGCACCTGGCACATTTTTCTTATTAGTCTAAACCTAGAATCTTTGTTTCACTTGAGATAAAGGAAAGAAGTAGGCACTGGGAATGGATCAATCTTTAAAGAAGTATTATGCTTTGAATTTTCGTGAACAATTAGAGTAACAATAGAAGGTAACTGATGAATAGCTATTATCATAAAACCCAAAATTTCTTTAAGGATAACAGACAAACGTATCATGCCACATGAGATCAGTGGATGGAAGGGAACTAAGGGAAGCAGGGCCAGTGGTAAGGAGGAGTGTAAGAATTGGGACTAGAATGATTATGAATTAAATGGAAACAAAAATTGTCCCAAATAAAGCAACTACTGCTTTAAGCAGCAGTATAATTTTTCAACATCAATTTGCACATAGTAACACTTTTTAAATTGTATTTAATTTTTAAATATTTATTTATTTATTTATTTATTTGAGACCGGGTTCTGAGACTGGCTAATTTTTGTATTTTTGGTAGAGATGGGGTTTCACCATGTTAGCCAGGCTGGTCTCAAACTCCTGACCTCAGGTGATCCACCTGTCTCGACTTCCCAAAGTACTGGGATTACAGGCATGAGCCACCATGCCGGCCTTATCCTTTTTTTAATCCTAATTTTGCTTTTAAAATTCACTGGAGGAGAAGCATTTGAAGTACATTTAGTCATATAACTTTGATTTCTATCATTTATTTCCACCTCTTGCTTTTAAAATCTGTTAAGTGAGAAGTGAACATTTAATGAAGGCATATAGTTAAAATGTCCAAAACCGTGGAATGTCTCAGTGTGTTCTGCCAAAATCTTAATTCTAAGTGTTTTAGCTTCAATTTTAAAAACCGCCGTTATTAGCCATACTGTAGAAAAAAAAAAAAAAAAAAAAAAAAAAAAGGATGCCTCAACTGACAGTTCTTCTAGAGCCAAACCTACCCATTATAATTTCACAGGAACTAGACAACTTGAAAACTGCGCTTGTCTCCATGGTTTATTTCTCCTAAGGTCAGAAGGACAGTGTAGATTTGACTAACTTCAAATCTCAGCTTGTGTTCTAGGGAAAGGGAAGGCACAGGAAGAAGAATACTTTTTTTTTCTTTTGAGATGGGGTTTCGCTCTTGTTGCCCAGGCTGGAGTGCAATGACATGATCTCGGCCCATTGCAACCTCTGCCTCCCAGGTTCAAGCGATTCTCCTGCCTCAGCCTCCCCAGTAGGCTAGGATTCCTGGTGCATACCATCACGCCCAACTAATTTTTGTATTTTTAGTAGAGATGGGGTTTCACCATGTTGGCCAGGCTAGTCTCGAGCTCCTGACCTCAGGTGATCTGCCCACCTTGGCCTCCCAAAGTTCTGGGATTACAGGTGTGAGCCACCACGCCCAGCCAGAATACTTTTTATGACCAAGCCTATTAAAATGCAAATCATTCCTACTGCATCTCATAGTTTTACTAAAATACCTGTCTCAAAAAAAGAATAACAAGAGCCTGACACCTATAAGCAACCGCATTAGGGCCTTTGTTGAATGGAAGGTAGGGTCTGCTTGTGCTAAAAGCACAACTCCTACAGGTGGAAAAAGTTGGAAACCCTGGTTTAAAAAGCAGTTGCCCTGGGTTTGTTTCTGTTTTTGTTTTCTGAGTTCCACCACTAACTTACTTAGAGAAAACCTATGATTACATAGTTATTCCAGAAGAAATTCACTGACGCTTTCTTATCCCATGTTAAAAGCTATGGTAGAGATACTCGAATGAGAGCTACCGTTTAGTCCATGCTTACTGTGTGCCAGGCACCATTCTAAGTATTTCATTCATATTATCCAACATATCACAAGTTCTACGTCGCTATCACATAAGGCAACCAAGGCACAGAGGTGTTAAATAATTTATGCACAGTAACACAGCGAGTCAGCCATGGGATCAGACCTGCCATCTTGCTGATCTAACAGTAGGGCCCTGTGGCTGATGCTGTGCCCGTGGGTACAAAAGGAACACCATGGGCTGGGTGCAGTGGCTCACACCTGTAATCCCAGCACTTTGGGAGGCTGAAGTGGGTGGATCGTTTGAGCCCAGGAGTTTGAGACCAGCCTGGGCAACATGGTGAGACCCCATCTCAATTAAAAACAGCAACAACAAAAGGAACACCAGGGCCAGTCCTTCCTGAAGAGCCTAGGAGGGAAGCCCAGAACAGCCAGCTTAGTCTTGGAGGGGACAGGATGGTAAGAAGTTTCCCAGTTAGAGAAGGAAGGTGGTAATCTAGCATGTGGAAAGGTACGAAGGTGTGAAGTTTGCCATTTAATCAATGCAGGGCCACCAAAGCCTTTTTTTTTCTTCTTTCTTTTTTTGAAATATGGTTTCCCTCTGTTGCCCAGGCTGGAGTGCAGTGACATAATCATAGCTCATTGTAACCTTGATGTCCTGGGCTCAAGCCATCCTCCTGCATCAGCCTCTCTAAGCGCTGGGATTAGAGACATGAGCCACTGTGCCTGGCCCTGAAAGACCTTTTAAATAAAAGGTTATCATTATCAACACTGTATTTTTACAGATCACTCTGGAGAAACTGATTTCTGTTGGGTTCTTTCATCCCCACCATTCTTGAGGAAGATATGAAGGTGATGCTTCGGAAGAAGATACAAAGTGCTCCACATTACCTTCCTGTAGAACCATGCTCCAGTAAGTTATGTTTCCATTAGGGAGCTCACTTCCCCCAGTTCTGGATTTTGCTGGCTGTAGGCTAATAGATGTAGGATGATTTTACAGACTTGAGTGTGTTGAGCAGGTATGTGCAGGTGTTAGGACAGAGAAGATCTGGGCTTTGATCCCTTCTCTATCTCTACGTGTGCTGAGGGCAAGATGAGGAAAATGGGCTGGGCAGCCCGGGGCTGAGCTATCAGTGGCCCTCAAGTGGAGAACTGAAGAAAACAGAGTGGAAATGAAGATTTTTCAGAACAAGGAAGTAGATGGAGGTTTTCACCTACTTAGTCTATCATGTTATGATAAATTAATAAAGCCTTATTGTTTTATTCTGTTTTCATCAAACATTTATTGGCTGTCAACTCTGCCAGCCAGCATGCTAGCCACTGAAAATGACTAAGATACATTTTAAGACTTTGGGACCTTTGCTTTAAAAATAAAAGAAAGCAAGCTCTTGGTTCTATTCTTCAGGCCACTGATTTGGTGGAGTCAAAAAGCATCACCCCAAGTATTGTTGATTGGAAACTATAACCATAGGTGATGGGTGAAAAACCCAGAAAAAGAAAAAATAAAGGATGATGAGAAAGAGGTACCATGACATTATTTATTTATTTATTTATTATTTATTTATTTATTTATTTTTTTTTTGAGACAGAGTCTTGCTGTGTCACCCAGGCTGGAGTGCAATGGCATGATCTCAGCTCACTGCAACCTCTGCCTCCCAGGCTTAAGTGAGTCTCCTGCCTCAGCCTCCCGAGTAGCTGGGACTATAGGCGTGAGCCACCATGCCTGGCTAATTTTTGCATTTTTAGTAGAGGCAAGGATTTGCTATGTTGGCCAGGCTGGTCTTGAACTCCTGACCTCAAGTGATCTACCTGCCTCGGCCTCCCAAAGTGCTGGGATTACAGGCGTGAGCCACCATGCCTGGCCCCATGACATAATTTCTGTCTTAAAAAATATATCTTGAACCTGTCTGTCAGGCAGATACAGGACTTTCCACACCAACTTCCCCTTCTACATGAAGCCAACCTGCCCACAGCCCCTGCTCTGGAAAGCTGCCCTGGACTGAGTTGGACATGATTGACCATAATCAGAGTAGAGGGACCAGAGGATTTGATCCAGGGCAGGACCTTGAGGTGGCCTGAAAGGATGGTTCTGGTCAATAGGGACTATGGTCATTACAAAGCCAGCCAGCGTGGCTCCTTTCATGTTGAAGTTTACAAGGATGAGACAACATTGGGCCAGGCATGGTGGCACATTCCTTTGGTCCCAGATACTTGGGAGGCTGAGATGGGAGGATCACTTGAACCCAGGAGGTCCAGGATGCACTGAGCTGTGATTGCACCACGCTCTCCAGCCTCTCCAGTCTCCAAGCAACAGGAGTGAGACTGTTTCAAAAAAAGAAAGAAAGAAAGACAACACTGTCCATTGGGTAGAGGGAGGAGGCCAGGCTACTATAGTGGGAGCATGAAGACCATGAGATCCAGACAGAAGAGCTGGCCCTAGACCAGCCTTAGATCCAGGTCCAGTCCATGTGAACTTGCCACAAACCCTTTTTCTCTTAAAAAGGTTTGAGTGAGTGAGTCTTTGTTTTTGATATAACTAGCACCTAGCAACCATTCCAGAAACAGTGTGGAGGATGGGTTTGCAGAAGGCAGATTTTTGGCAACTCTGCATTTGACAAAAATACTTTATTGAACTCTTTCCAAATTATTACTGATTGCATTAGACACTGTCATACCTCCTGTAAGCTCTAAAATTTCAGGCACTTTCTCTTCACTTTGCACTCCAAGTGGCTGAGGTGATTTTTTTTTTTTTTTTTTTTTTTAGTCTTGCTCTGTCATCCAGGCTGGAGTGCAGTGGCACAATCTCAGCTCACTGCAACGTCCGTCTCCAAGGTTCAAGCAATTCTCCTGCCTCAGCCTCCCAAGTAGCTGGGATTACAGGCACGCACCACCATGCCTGGCTAGTTTTTGTATTTTTGTAGAGATGGGATTTCGCCATGTTGGCTAGGCTGGTCTCGAACTCCTGACCTCAGGTGATCCACTGCCTCGGCCTTTCATAGTGCTGGGATTACAGGCATGAGCCACCATGCCTGGCCTCATGTTCTTTAAACTTTGCATGTAGTGGGTCTTCTCTAAATGTTTATTAAATTAGAAAATCCCAAAGACTGCCAAAAGGCTCCTGG
Source organism: Nomascus leucogenys (assembly GCF_006542625.1). NCBI lineage: Eukaryota > Metazoa > Chordata > Mammalia > Primates > Hylobatidae > Nomascus > Nomascus leucogenys. The sequence goes on from NC_044385.1 coordinate 66,993,311, forward strand.
GACTGATAAATGACTTCAGCAATGTTTCAGGACACAAAATCAATGTACAAAAATCAGTAACATTTTTCTACACCAGTAATGTTCAAGCTGAAAGCCAAATCAAGCACGCAATTTCATTTACAATAGCCACAAAAAATAAATAAGTAAAATACTTAGGAATACATCCAACCAAGGAGGTGAAAGACTTCTACAAGGAAAACTACAAAACACTGCTGAAAGAAATCATAGATGACACAAACAAATGGAAAAACATCCCATGTCCATGGATTGGAAGAATCAATATCATTAAGATGGCCATATTGCCCAAAGCAATTTACAGATTCAATGCTATTCTTATCAAACTACCAATGCCATTTTTCACAGAATTAGAAAAAAAAAAAACTATCCTAAAATTTATATAAAACCGAAAAAGAGCCCAAATAGCCAAAGTAATTCTAAGTAAAAAGAACAAAGTTATAGGCATCACATTACCTGACTTTAAACTATACTATAGGGCTACAGTAACCAAAACAGCATGGTACTGGTACAAAAACAGACATATAGACCAAAGGAACAGAGTGAAGAACCCAGAAATAAAGCTGCACACCTACATCTGGTCTTTGATAAAGTTGACAAAATTAAGCAATGGGGAAAGGACTCCCTATTCAATAAATGGTGCTGGATGTAATAGCTGGCTAGCCATATGCAGAAGAATGAAACTGAACCCCTATAGTTCACCACATAAAAAAATTAACTGAAGATGGATTAAAGATCTAAATGTAAGACCTCAAACTAAGAATCCCAGACCAGGCGGGGTGCAGTAGGTCACGCCTGTAATCCCAGTACTTTGGGAGACTAAAGCAGGAGGATAACTTGAGCCCAGGAGGTTGAGATCAGCCTGGGCAACATAAGACCCTGTCTCTACAAAAAAAAAAAAATTTTTTTTAATTAGCCGGTTGTGGCGGCATGCACCTATAGTCTCAGCTATTTGGGAGGCTGAGACAGGAGGATCACTTGAGCCCAGGAGGTCAAGGCTGCAGTGAGCCCAAATCACACCACTGCACTCCAGCATGGGTGACAGAGCAAGACCCTGTCTGAAAAAATGAACGGAAGGAAAGGAGAGGGGAGGGGAGGGGAAGGAAGGCTAGGAAACACTATTCTGTACATCACCCTTTGGAAATATTTATGACTAAGTTCTCAACAGCAATTGCAGCCTGGGTGCAGTGGCTCATGCCTAGAATCCCAGCACTTCGGGATGCCAAGGTGGGAGGATTGCTTAAGCTGAGAAGTACAAGCTGGGACAACATAGGGATACTCCATCTCTATAAAAACATTTTTAAAATTAGCTGGGTATAGTGGCACATGCCTGTGGTCCCACTACTCAAGAGGCTGAGGTGGGAGGATCACTTGAGCCCAGGAGGTCAAGGCTGCAGTGAGCCATGATCATGCCAGGAGTTTGAGACCAACCTGACCAACATGGAGAAATCCCGTCTCTACTAAAAATACAAAATTAGCCAGACGTGATGGTGCATGCCTATAATCCCAACTACTCAGGAAGCTGAGGCGGGAGAATCACTTGAACCCAGGAGGCAGAGGTTGCAGTGAGCCAAGATCGCGCCATTGCACTCCAGCCTGGGCAACAAGAGAGAAATTCCGTCTCAAAAAAAAAAAAAAAAACACTATCAAAAGCATGCGGACAACCTACAGAATGGGAGAAAATATTTGCAAAGTATGCATCGGACAAACAACCCCATTAAAAAGTGGACAAAAGGCCAGACACGGTGGATCATACCTATAATCCCAGCACGTTGGGAGGCCGAGGCGGGTGGATCACAAGGTCAGGAGTTCGAGACCAGCCTGGCCAACATGGTGAAACCCCATCTCTACTAAAAATACAAACATTAGTGGGACGTGGTGGTGCATGCCTGTAATCCCAGCTACTTAAGAGGCTGAGACAGTAGAATTGTTTGAACCTGACAGGCAGAGGTTGCAGTGAGCTGAGATTGCGCCACTGCACTTCAGCCTGGGCGACAAAGCAAGACTCCGTGTCAAAAAAAAAAAAAAGTGGACAAAAGATATGAACAGTCACTTCTCAAACGAAGACATACAAGTGGCCAAAAAACATATGAAAAAATGCCTATCATATTAATCATCAGAAAAATGCAAATCAAAACCACAATGAGATACCATCTCACACCAGTCTGAATGGCTATCAATTACAGGTCAAAAAATAACAGATGCTGGTGAGGCTGCAGAGAACTAATTTACGTTCCCACCAACATTTATACACTGTTGGTGGGAATGTAAATTAGTTCAACCACTATAGAAAACAGTCTGTAGATTTCTAAAAGAATTTAGAACTACTATTCAACTCAGCAATCCCACTACTGGGTATATATTAAAAAAACAATAGGTGGGGCACAGTGGCTCATGCCTGTAATCCCAGCACTTTGGGAGGCCGAGGCAGGCAGATCACCTGAGTTTGGGAGTTCGAGACCAGCCTGACCAACATGGAGAAAACCTGTCTCTACTAAAAATACAAAATTAGGCGGGCATGGTGGCGCATGCCTGTAATCCCAGCTACTCAGGAGACTGAGGCAGGAGAATCTCTTGAATCTGGGAGGCAGAGGTTGCAGTGAGCTGAGATCACACCATTGCACTCCAATCTGGGCAACAAGAGTGAAAACTTCATCTCAAAATAAATAAATAAAATAAAATAAAATAAATTGTTCTACCAAAAAACACATTCATTCATATGTTCATCGCAGTGCGATTCGTGATAGCAAAGTCATACAATCAACCTAGGTTCCCATCAACAATGGAGTGGATAAAGAAAATGTGGTACATATACACCACAGAATACTACACAGCCATTAAAAGGAATGAAATGGCTGAGTGCAGTGTCTCATACTTGTAATCTCAGCACTTTGGGAGGCTGAGGAGGGTGGATCATCTGAGGTCAGGAGTTCAAGACCAGCCTGACCAATATGGAGAAACACTGTCACTACTAAAAATACAAAATTAGCCGGGCATGGTGGAGCATGCCTGTAATCCCAGCTACTCAGGAGGCTGAGGCAGGAGAATCGCCTGAACCCGGGAGGCAGAGGTTGCAGTGAGACAAGATTGCATCATTGCACTCCAGCCTGGGCAACGAGAGCAAAACTCTGTCAAAAAAAAAAAAAAAAAAAAAGGAATGAAATCATGTCATTTGCAGCAACATGGATGCAGCTAAAGACCATAACCTAAGCAAATTAATGCAGAAACAGAAAACCAAATACTGCATGTTCTCACTTATAAATGGGAGCTAAATGTTGGGTGCTTATGGACATAAAGATGGCAACAATAGACACTGGAGACTACTGGGGTGGGGCAAGTGTTGAAGAATGAACTATATTGGGCACTATATTCAGTACCTGGGTAACAAGATAAATCATACCTTAAACCTCAGCATCATGCAATATAGCCAGGTAACAAACCTGCACATGTACCCTCTTAACCTAAAATAAGTTGAGATTATTTTATAAAAATGAGTAAGTATGGTGTATTTAAAGACAAAACTCTACTTTGTTCCTCATACATAAGCTTTTTGATCAACCGGAAATTCAGATTTCAGAAACATAGTGGAACTCTTGCTTGGAGAATTGAGATGATAAAATGTACATGAAGCACTCAGCATTATGTCTGAATGTTAACTGTAGTTGCTGTTCTTCACTGAGCGCCTGCCATGTGCAGGCTCAATGTTCTGCTCACTCCTTTTCTCCTCACAGCAAACTGCCATGAGGATTCGCACACCCATTTTACAGATAAGGGAACTGAAGGTTTTTTTTTTCTCTGAGACAGAGTCTCGCTCTGTTGCCCAGGCTGAAATTTATTGACACAATCTTGGCTCACCACAATCTCCACCTACTGGGTTCAGGCGATTCTCCTGCCTCAGCCTCCCCTGTAGCTAGGACTACAGGCACGTGCTACCACGTCTGGCTAATTTTTGTATTTTTAGTAGAGACGGGGGTCTCGCCATTTTGGCCAGGCTGGTCTCGAACTCCTGACCTCAAGTGATCTGCCCGCCTTGGCCTCCCAAAGTGCTAGGATTACCGGCATGAGCCACCATGCCCGGCCTGAAGCTGAACAATATTGAGTGACATACAAAGTCTCTCGGGTAGAAGCTGTGGAAGTTAGGGCTGTGAATGAATATGTCTGGTAATGTTTCTGTCACACCCAACTTTTAATTTAACTGTCCCATCACAGCTTTCAAAGGGGCAGCCTAGCATGCCAATTACCCTTTACTCCACACATGCTCCCACAATAGCTAATTAGGCTGAGAAAGGGCACCTCACCCAAGGGGACCAATCCACAGGGTGACCAGTGGCCCAGGATGTGGATTAGGAGAGAGGTTCTGCCCTAATGGAGACAAGATGGGCCAATTACATTTTGACTTTTTCAAGAATTTAAACTATGAGACAACATAATTATGAGCTGATGGTGGACCTTTGAGCTAAGAGGTTGTGATGTAGACTTGAGAAGCCACAGTAAATGCAAGACAGAAGCAGCGATGAAAACAATTAGAGGCCGGGTACAATGGCTCATGCCTGTAATCCCAGCACTTTGGGAGGCTGAGGCAGGAGGATCACCTGAGGCCAGGAGTTCAAGACCAGCCTGGGCTACACAGTGAGACCTCATCTCTACTAAACATTAAAAAAATTAGTTCGGCGTGGTGGCATACACCTGTATTCCCAGCTACTTGGGAGGCTGAACCTGGAGTTTGAGGTTGCAGCAAGCTATGATCATGCCACTGCACTCCAGCCTGGTGACAGAATAAGAGCCTGAGACCCTATCTAAAAAAAAAAAAAAAAAAAGCAGTTGGAATTTCTCCAATATGATCTCTCTCTCATTCTCTCTCTCTCTCTCACACACACACGCGCACACACACACACACACACACACACACACAAATCCATCCTTTCTCTATCTGGGATGGGTGGATGGATGGATATTGTGAGAGTAATGTGAGAGGTGAGTAGAACAGACCAGAAACACAGCTTTTTGGACAAAAAGTCGACAGCTGTATTCATGACACTATGCTGCCTTGAAACAAAGTGCATCCACTTATATGGCAGGATCTTTATAATACTGGAGGCCTTCCAAACTTGTGTTGTGCACAATTAATTTTCTTTTTTTTTTTGAGACAGAGTCTTGCTCTGTCTCCCAGGCTGGAGTGCAGTGGCACGATCTCAGCTCACTGCAAGCTCCGCGTCCTGGGTTCACGCCATTCTCCTGCCTCAGCCTCCTGAGTAGCTGGGACTACAGGCGTCCACCACCATGCCTGGCTAATTTTTTGTATTTTTTTAATAGAGACGGGGTTTCACCATGTTAGCCAGGATGGTCTTGATCTCCCGACCTCATGATCCGCCCGCCTCAGCCTCCCAAAGTGCTGGGATTACAGGCGTGAGCCACCACGCCCGGCCCATTAATTTTCAAATCATACCCATTTGAGGCTATAGAGCCAACATTCCCCCCTCCCCTTTTACACTGTGAGATGTTGTATTGTAGATGATACATTTTACAAGGCAAAGGCTTTGCTATTAGGAGGAGGAGATTAGGAACCCTGACACAAATCATCCTGAGAGCCAAAGGGGTTGTTAATGAAAGGATCACACTCACCTCTAAGTTCAAACAGCAGGTAGACGAGGTTAATCTCACACTCTACATTTGCCCTTCAAATTCCTGAGGAACTTCCCAGGAATCTTTTCTCTAATTTTCAGATGTGTATAATAAGGCACTTAGTATATGCTTACTTTTCTAAACAGTAAAGCTCAAGACAAGCCTTTTGGATGTCTCTTCTATACTTCACCTGTGACCTCACTCTAAAAATACGGCATTTATGCCTTTTTATTTTTTATCTTTTGAGACAAGGTCTTGCTCTGTTGCCCAGGCTGGAGTGCAGTGGCTCGAACATAGCTCACTGCAGCCTCAACCTCCTGGGCTTAAGTGATCCTCCTGCCTCAGCCTCCCAAATAGCTGGTAGTACAGGCACATACCACCATGACTGGCTAATTTTTTGTTGTTGTTGTTGTTGTTTTTGTTGAGACAGGGGTCTCCCTATGTTGCCCAGGCTGGTCTCAAGCTCATAAACTCAAGCAATCCTCCTGCCTCAGCCTCACGAAGTGCTGGGATTACAGGCATGAGCCACTGCACCCAGCCAAAAGGAATTTTTATAAAAAGAAATAGCCAACACCATGGCTCAAGCCTGTAATCCCAACACTTTGGGAGGCTGAGGCCAGTGGATCACTTGAGGTCAGGAGTACAAGACCAGCTTAGCTAACACGGTGAAACCCCGTCTCTACTAAAAATACAAAAATTAGCCGGGCATGGTGGCGCACATCTGTGGTCCCAGCTACTCAGGAGGTTGTGAACCCAGGAGGCGGAGATACAGTGAGCCAAGATCGCACCACTGCACTCCAGCCTGGGTGACAGAGCAAGATTCTGTTAAAAAAAAAATCATTGTATTGTTATTTTAGTGGGGCTTCAGGAAGGAAAGTAGATGGCATGTGTTCAATCTGTTATCTTCTGTCTGGTGTAGATTGCAATAATGACGTACGTCAAAACATTTTATTATGGACATTTCAAATATATACAAAAAATTTCAAATATATACAACATACAGAGAATGTTCATGAAACTCTCCCCCCAACACACACACATTACCCACCACCCAGCTTTAGCAATTACCAACTCATGGGCAATCTTGTTTCATCCATATTCCTTCCCATTTGCCCCTCCTCCTGGATTATTTTGAAACAAATTCCAAACACCATATCATTTCATTTGTAAAACAATAATAGATTTGGAGTGCTTATGTAGCTCCCTCTAAGAAATGAATTTCTAATTAGGGTACTTCAAATACTAAGTAATCTTCCCTAGAATGTAGGTTTCTAATTAGGACACTCCAAATGTGAATAGCGTCTAGGGTATAGATTAAAGTTAATCTACACACACATACATCACAGTGGTAATTCTAAAGTACTTTAAAGGAAATCGCCATACAGACAATCTACCACTGTGAAACTCAAAGGTAGAGGAGAATTAGTGGGTCTTGTTGTCTGAGTAGCAGAAGCTTGAGAGACACAGCGCTCGGGATTGATGATTGTGTTTTGCTCTTGCGAGAATGGGGGAAGGGAGCTATCAGGAAAAAGAGGTAATTTGTGAAGAAAGATGAAGACCTTGAGATAATGTTGGACACAACAAGAAACAGACCATTATGAAAACATGATTGGGGCTCAGAGAGAGGTCAGACTGAGTATTCGCATGTAAGAGTCATTCTTATGGAAATAAGAATTGAAGCAGGAGTACAAGTGGTTTCTCCAACTGACAGTGGGAAAAGAACAGAATAACCGGAGTTTATTTAGGTTGGGGAGAGGAAAAGGTGCCACTTATCTGACAGAAAGGGAGTTGGGCCGTGACACCTACAATTTACATTACCTCCTTTATCAGGCCGGGCGCTGTGGCTCACACCTGTAATCCCAGCACTTTGGGAGGCCAAGGTGGGTGGATCACCTGAGGTCGGGAGTTCGAGACCAGCCTGATCAACATGGAGAAACCCCATCTCTACTAAAAATACAAAATTAGCCGGGCGTGGTGGCACAAGCCTCTAATCCCAGCTACTCTGGAGGCTGAGGCAGGAGAATCACTTGAACCCAGGAGGCTGAGGTTGCAGTGAACCGAGATCGCCCCACTGCACTCAAGTCTGGGCAACAAGAGCAAAACTCCGCCTCAAAAACAACAACAACAACAACATTACTTCCTTCATCACAGAGAGTGTGGTAGAAAGGGTTGTATGTTACACTCTTGGGCAGGGTTCTTAGCCCCCTTGCACATGGACTCCCTCGGTAGTTAGGAGAAATCTGTGGACTGCCTCTCAGAACAGTGTTCTTAAATGCATAAAATAAAATACATAGGATTACAAAGGATGCCAATTATGTTGAAATACAGTCATCAAAATATTTTAACATGTGATACAATAATAAATGTTATTCTTTTATTGACACATTAAATAACAAGATCTAGTGGCAGGTGTAACAATTACTGTAATTTTGAAGTAGTAATAAGCATAAATTATATTTTGAGATAGGTGCAACAACTCTAATGTGAGATGAAAATAACTGTGACTTCTATTCGTGACAAAGTCATAGGTACTGCTAATACTACTGTGTTTTGTTGTGTGAATTCATAATGGAAAGAAGTGCTAATTTTTTTTTTTTTTTTTTTTTTTTTTTTTTTTTTTTTTTTTTTTTTTTTTGAGACGGAGTCTCGCTCTGTCGCCCAGGCTGGAGTGCAGTGGCGCGATCTCGGCTCACTGCAAGCTCCGCCTCCCGGGTTCACGCCATTCTCCTGCCTCAGCCTCTCCGAGTAGCTGGGACTACAGGTGCCCGCCACTACGCCCGGCTAATTTTTTTTTTGTATTTTTAGTAGAGACAGGGTTTCACCGTGGTCTCGATCTCCTGACCTCGTGATCCGCCCGCCTCGGCCTCCCAAAGTGCTGGGATTACAAGCGTGAGCCACCGCGCCCGGCCGAGAAGTGCTAATTTTTCAGTTAGAGGTAAATGGAAATAAGAAAGCATTTTTTTTTTCCTATTCAAGTTCACCAACCACCCCCCAACCCCCCAACCATCATGGGACCTTCAACCCCAGGTTAAGATTTCTGTTCCAGGGTTAGTCGGTCAAATTACTTCATTCATTAAACAACTATGTTTTGAATGTCAGCTTGGGCTAGACATGGAGATACAAGAATAAATAAGCTGCAAGGAGCTCATGGTGAAGTTAGGGAGACCAGCACATAAATACATGCTCCTTTTTTTTTATTAATTTTTTTTTGCACACAAAACAATAAACATTTTCTAAAAATACATACAAACAAAAAGATGCATATCAAACATATTAGGAAGGTTGCACATGGGAAGACGGGGAATAGAAATGGGGGGTGGGAATTAAAGAAAATAAATGAGAGAGGGACTTTGTGTGGATCAATGATAATAACTCAATCCTCTATTTGACAAAGAAGAAGGAGAAGGAAGAGGAAGAAAAAGAAAGTGGGATAAAGGATCAGAAAGGGAGGAAAATAGAAAAAATTAGAGTATGACTCCAGGGTAGACCTGTTTTGTTGTTGCTGGGTTGGTTGGTTGGTTGGTTGGTTGGTTGGTTGGTTTTATTTTTCATATGTTTTGCCATGTTGGCCAGGCTGGTCTCGAACTCCTAGCCTCAAGTGATCAATCCGCCTCGGCCTCCCAGGGTGCTGGGACTACAGGCATGAGCCACCACGTCCAGCCCCCACATTGCGTCTGGCCTCCGTGGTAGACCTACCAGATGGGGTGGCCGGGCAGAGGCGCTCCCCACATCCCAGACGGGGCGGCCGGGCAGAGGTGCTCCTCACTTCCCAGACCGGGCGGCCAGGCAGAGGCGCTCCTCACTTCCCAGACGGTGGGCGGCCAGGCAGAGACGCTCCCCACCTCCCAGACGGGGCGGCGGCGGGGCAGAGGCTGCAATCCTAGCACCCTGGGAGGCCAAGGCAGGCGGCTGGGAGGCAGAGGCTGCAGCGAGCCAAGACCACGCCACCGCACTCCAGCCCGGGCAACACCGAGCACCGAGTGAGGGAGACTCCGTCTGCAGTCCCAGCACCTCGGGAGGCCGAGGCGCGCAGACCACTGGAGGTCAGGAGCTGGAGAGCAGCCTGGCCAACATGGCGAAACCCCGCCTCCAGCCAAAGGACAAAAACCAAGGAGGGGTGGTGGTGCGCGCCCACAATCCCAGGCAGCCCGCAGGCCGAGGCAGGAGAATCACGGGAGCCGGAGGCAGGGAGTCTGGAGCAAGCCGTCGACACTCCAGCCTGGGCAACAGAGGAAAGAAAAGAGGAAGGAAGGAAGGAAGCAGGGAGGGAGGGAGGGAAGGAAGGAGGGAGGGAGGGAGGGAAGGAAGGAAGGGAGGGAAGGAAGGGAGGGATGCTCCTTCTTAAGGAGCATCTTAAGCTCCTCTTCCTTCTTAAGCTCCTCTTCCTCTCCCTCTTTCCTAATATCCAAGTCTTGAAGACACCATCTTCTTGCCTCAGGGCCATCCTATGTGCCATAGCTTGCCTTGGATGTCGTCTCCTCACCCCAACACACATACACAATTCACAGAGCTTGTTCCTACTCATGTTTTTGTTAGTTCACAACTTAAACATCACTTCTTCTAGGAAGACTTCCACAACTTTCCCCCAGCTGCGTGATACAGTGGTTCAAAGCACTTAACTACTCCTTCTTGATGGACACTTCAATTGTCTCCAGTTTTTAATCATTACCAGCAAGGCAGTCACACACACACACACACACACACACAGTATTGTATACTTGTACTTCTATTTCTGATGGAAACTTTTTAGAAGTGGAATTGTTAAGACAAAATAAATGCACATTTTACATGTCCATCAATACTACCAATTGCTCTTAAATAGGTGCTGTAGAGGATCTGCTTTCTCACACTCTTATTAATTTTTTTTTTTTTTTGAGACAGAGTCTCGCTGTGTCACCCAGGCTGGAGTGTAGTGGCTGTGATCTTGGCTCACTGCAACCTCTGCCTCCTGGGTTCAAGTGACTCTCCTGCCTCAGCCTCCCAAGTAGCTGGGATTACAGGCGTTCACCACCATTCCTAGCTAATTTTCATATTTTTAGTAGAGACAAGATTTCACAATGTTGGCCAGGCTGGTTTCGAACTCCTGGCATCAAGTGATCCACCCACCTTGGCCTTCCAAAGTTCTGGGATTACAGATTTGAGCCACTGCGCCCAGCTTACTCTTCATAATATTATCAATCTTTTAAACATTTGTTAATATTTTCATAAGATGGCAGCAATCTTATTGTTAAGTTTACTTTTTTCTCTTTTTTTGTTTTTTTTTTGTTGTTGTTGTTTTTGAGACAGAGTCTCACTCTGTCACTCAGGCTGGAGTGCAGTGGTGCGATCTCGGCTCACTGCAACCTCCGCCTCCTGGGTTCAAGCGATTCTCCTGCCTCAGCCTCCTGAGTAGCTGGGACTACAGGTACATGCCACCAAAGCCCAGCTAATTTTTTGTATTTTTAGTAGAGACGGGGTTTCACCGTGTTAGCCAGGATGGTCTCGATCTCCTGACCTCATGGTCCACCGGCCTTGGCCTCCCAAAGTGCTGGGATTATAGGCATGAACCACTGTGCCCGGCTGAGATTTTTGATTATCAATGAGATTGAATATTTTGTCATTCTATTATTTAAAATATAAGATGTAATTATTTTCACATTATGGATAGAAGAATGTGAGATGGAAAATAAAATAAAATTAATATTTCTGCTTAAAAATAAAGGAGCATTTTAGGAAGGAAAGCACTTTGATATAAATGGCATTTGTACCTAAAGCATTTTTTGGAGTAAACAAAACATTTTAAACCGTGCTTAAAGGTAACCATAAATATTGGCTGTTTTGCTTCAGATTATTACTGAAGATGCTGCATCATCCTATACTGGTAAATCTTCTGATATATAAGCTTTATAATCATCAAAGAATAAGCTTTCACCCAGTACCCATATCTTGGTTTCTAAATGTTATTCTCCAACAACAACAAAAAAATCTAGGCTGGACGCGGTAGCTCATGCCTGTAATCCCAGCACTTTAGGAAGCCGACGTGGGTGGATCACCTGGGGTCAGGAGTTTGAGACCAGCCTGGCCAATATGGCGAAACCCCACTCCTACTAAAAATACAAAAATTAGCCGGGTGTGGTGGCGGGTGCCTGCAGTCCCAGCTACCTGGGATGCTGAGACAGGAGAATTGCTTGAACCTGGGAGATGGAGTTTGCAGTGAGCCAAGATTGCACCACTGCACTCCAGCTGGGTGACAGAGCAAGACTCTAGCTCAAAAAAAAAAAAAAAAAACAAAACACAATAAAAAACAAAACTAAGGGGCCAGGCGCAGCGGCTCACATCTGTAATCCCAGCACTTTGGGAGGCTGAGGTGGGGGGGAATCACTTGAGGTCAGGAGTTCGAGACCAGCCTGACCAATATAGTCAAACCTCATCTCTACTAAAAATACAAAAATTGCGAGAGCCGTGGTGGCTCATGCCTCTGATCCCAGCACTTTGGGAGGCCGAGGTGGGCAGATCACCTGAGGTCAGGAGATCGAGACCAGCCTGACCAACATGGCAAAACCTCTTCTCTACTAAAAATACAAAAATTAGCTGGGCATGGTGGTGGGTGCATGTAATCCCAATTACTCGGGAGGCTGAGGCAGGAGAATCGCTTGAACCCAGGAGGTGGAGGCTTCAGGGAGGCAGAGGTTGCAGTGAGCCGAGATGGCGCCATTGCATTCCAGCCTGGGCAACAGAGTGAGACTCTGACTCAAAAAATAATAATAATAATTAATTAAAATATAAAAATTAGCCAGGCATGTTGTCGGGCACCTGTAATCCCAGCTACCCAGGAGGCTGAGGCAGGAGAATCACTTGAACCTGGGACGCAGAGGCTGCAGTGAGCTGAGATCACACCAATGCACTCCAGCCTGGGCAACAGAGCAAGACTCCATCTCAAAAAAAAAAAAAAAATCCAAGTTTTCCCAGAGAAGTGATTGATTCCAGGACTGGAGTAGCGACAAAGAAGGGCCTAGAGCTGGCCACACACGATGGCTCACACCTGTAATTCCAACACTTTGGGAGGCTGAGGTGGGAGGATCACAAGGTCAGGAGTTTGAGACCAGCCTGGCCAACAAAGTGAAACCCTGTTTCTACTAAAAATACAAAAATTAGCTGGGTATGGTGGCACGTGCCTGTAGTCCCAGCTACTTGAGAGGCTGAGGCAGGAGAATTGCTTGAACCTGGGAGGCGGAGGTTGCAGTGGGCCAAGACCACGCCATTGCACTCCAGCCTGGGTAACAGAGTGAGACTCTGTCTCCAAAACAAACAAACAAAAGAAGGGCCTGGACTATCTTGTGGCACCAGACAATAGGAAAGTGCCCCAAAAAGATGGGGACATGTCAAAAGGTCACAGGAACCACCACGAAAAAGCTCTCAATGGCCAAACCTGGAACAACTTGAGCAAGAAAATGGTAATACTAGATTATATCACCTAGTAGAGCTGTGAGAACGGGACTGCCGCCCTCTTGATCCGAGAATGGTAGAGCCAGCAGCAGCTTGCATCCTGAGCCCAGAAAAGCCGCAGGCATGAATTCCAGTCCATCAGAGCAGCCGTGTAGGCTACATCCAGCAAAGCCAAAGGGAGGAGTTGCCCAAGGCCTTTGGAGCCCTGTGTGCCCTGGATGGTAGACAAGGAGTCAAAGGAGATTAGTTTGGAGCTTTTAGATTTAATAACTGCCTTGCTGGATTTCAGACTTGTGTGGGGCCTATTGCCTGCTGCTTTTGGCTAATTTCTCCCCTTTGGAATGAGAATGTCTACCCAGTGCCTGTACCACCATTGTATCTTGGGAGTAAATAACTTGTTTTTGATCTCATAGGCTCATGGGTGAAAGGGACTCATCTCCAAATGAGACTTTGGACTTTGGACTTGGGACTTGGGACTTTTGAGTTAATGCTGGAGTTAAAGCTTTGAGGAACTAGTGCAAAGGCATGACTTTTTTTTTTTTTTGGAGACGGAGTTTTGCTCTGTCGCCCAGGCTGGAGTGCAATGGTGCGATCTCGGCTCACTGCAACCTCCGCCTCCCAGGTTCAAGCAATTCTCCTGCCTCAGCCTCCCAAGTAGTTGGGATTATAGGCACCCACCACCATGCCCAGCTAATTTTTGTATTTTTAGTAGAGATGGGGTTTCGCCATGTTGGTCAGGCTGATCTCGAACTCCTGACCTCAGGTGATCTGCCCGACTCGGCCTCCCAAAGTGCTGAGATTACAGGCATGAGTCACCGCGCCCGGCCAAGACGAGTTTTTGTTCTATTGCCCAGGCTGGAGTGCAATGGTGCAATCTCGGCTCACCACAACCTCTGTCTCCCAGGTTCAAGCGATTCTCCTGCCTTAGCCTCCCGAGTAGCTGGGATTACAGATGCTTGCCACCACGCCCAGCTAATTTTTTTGTATTTTTAGTAGAGACGAGGTTTCACCATGTTGGCCAGGCTGGTTTTGAACTCTTGACCTCAGGTGATCCACCTGCCTCGGCCTCCCAAAGTGCTAGGATTATAGGCATGTACCACTGCGCAAGGCCCATAATTGTATTTTGAAATGTGAGGACATGAGATTGAGGGGGCTAGAGGCAGAATGATATGGTTTGGATGTTTGTCCCCTCCAAACCTCATGTTGAAATGTAATTCCCATTGTTGAAGGTGGGGCCTGGTGGGGCCTGGTGGGGGGCGATTGGATCATGGGAGGCAATTGGATCATTGTTTGGTGATGAGTGAGTTCTTGCTCAGTTCATGGGAGATCTGGTTGTTTAAAGGAGCCTGGGACCTCCCCTGACTCTTGCTCCCTCTCTTGCCATGTGACTCTCTGGCTCCCCTTCACCTTTCACCTTGATTGGAAGCTTCTTGAGGCCTCATCAGAAGCAGATGCTGGCATCACACTTCCTGTACAGCCTGCAGAACCATGAGCCAAAATAAATCTCTTTTCTTTTTTTTTTTGAGATGGAGTCTTATTCTGTTGCCCAGGCTGGAGTGCAGTGGTATGATATCAGCTCACTGCAACCTCCACCTCCCAGGTTCAAACAATTCTCCTGCCTCAGCCTGCCCAGTAGCTGGGATTACAGGCGTGTACCACCACACCCTGCTAATTTTTGTATTTTTAGTAGAGACGGGGTTTCACCATGTTGGCCAGGCTGGTCTCGAACTTCTGACCTCAAATGATCCACCCGCCTCGGCCTCCCAAAGTGCTGGGATTACAGGCGTGAGCCACTGCGCCCGGCCAATCTCTTTTCTTCATAAATTACACAGTGTCAGGTATTCCTTTATAGCAAGGCAAGAACTGACTAACACAATCCCATAGGACTAAAACCCATAAATCCATATAGATATAAATAAATAATTCAATAAATAAATGTTTAAGAGAAGGGACAACTCTTCTTTATAGAATTCCAATAATCAATGTAGAAGGAATGAGTAAAATACAAAATCCCCACTAGAACGCCACAGTAGTAACTGTTGACAAGATCCACCAATGAATATGAAAATCACCAGGCAAAAGTTTGAGAAGAAACGGGATGCTAGCACAGTCTCAAAGCGTCTATCCAAGATGTTTATCATTTACAAAGGGAGAAAAGTAACTTACATAATGAAACCTGGGAGATTCCACCTTAACCAAGTGATCGTGGTAAATATCACTAATAAGCCACGTTGGCATCCTATACCCTGATAGGAAATAACAAGAGAATTTCACCTTGTGATCTTCTTCCCCCAAACCCATCACCTTAGTCTAATCATGAGGAAAACATGGACAAACCCAAACTGAGGATCATTCTACAAAACAGCTGGCCAGTACTCATCAAGAGTCCATGAAAGACAAGGAAATACGGAACAACTGTCACAGATTGGAGGAAACTGAGACGACATAGATGGTAAGGGGTGGGAGGAGATGGTGAAAAATCAAAGGGCTGTAGTTTAATTCATAGTATTGTATCAAAGTTAATTTCCTCATCTTGATTATTGAACGATGGTTATATCAGTTTTGTTGTTGTTGTTGTTGTCCTTGTTGTTGTTGTTTTAATTTGAGATGGAGTCTCTGTCACCAGGGCTGGAGTGCAGTGGCGCGATCTCGGCTCACTGCAACCCCCGCCTCCCAGGTTCAAGCAATTCTCATGCTTCAGCCTCCAGAATAGCTGGGATTACAGGCACGTGCCACCATGTCCTGCTAATTTTTGTATTTTTAGTAGAGACGGGGTTTCACCATGTTGGCCAGGTGGTCTCCTGACCTCAAGTGATCTGCCCACCTCAGCCTCCCAAAGTGTTAGGATTACAGGCATGAGCCACCATGCCCAGCTTACGGTTATATAAGTTGTTAACATTAAGGGAAGCGAAGTGGTAGGTATATGTGAACTCTGTACTATTTCTGCAACTTTTCTGTAAGTCTAAAATTATTTCAGAAATAAATACATGCACATCCACAAAATGGTAACTATGAAGAAGTGATAATATGTTAATTAGCTTGATTGTGATGCTCATTTCACAATGTATATGTGTATCAACCATCAAGTTGTACACCATATATATAATTTTTGTCAATTAAAATATATAAAAATAAATTAATCCAATACAAAAATAAATTAAAAATAAGAATAAGCACCATCTGAAGCACTACTTTCATAGCATTAAAAACCACATCCTGCTGCTGCTGGCTGTGCTGAGGACTTGAACACCATTCAGAATTTCCCCTAGCACTGTGCAGCTCTTCATCTAGAACCATGTGCTTTCGCAAAATGCTGAAACTTTTTAAAAACAATGTACATTCCACTTTTCTTCTTTTTTTATTATTCTTTAAGTTCTGGAGTACATGTGCAGAACATGCAGGTTTGTTACATAGGTATTCATGTGCCATGGTGGTTTGCTGCACCCATCAACTAGTCATCTACATTAGGTATTTCTCCTAATACTGTTCCCCCCAGACCCCATCCCCCCACAGGCCCTGGTGTGTGATGTTCCCCTCCCTGTGTCCATGTGTTCTCATTGTTCAACTCCCACTTACGAGTGAGAAAACGCGATGTTTGGTTTTCTGTTCCTGTGTTAGTTTGCTGAGAATGATGGTTTCCAGCTTCATCCATGTCCCTGCAAAGGACATGAACTCATTCTTTTTTGTGGCTGCATAGTATTCCATGGTGTACATGTGCCACGTTTTCTTTATCCAGTCTATCATTGATGGGCATTTGGGTTGGTTCCAAGACTTTGCTATTGTCAATAGTGCTCCAATAAACAGACGTGTGCATGTGTCTTTATAGTAGAATGACTTATAATCCTTTGGGTATATACCCAGTAATGGGATTGCTGGGTCTAATGGTATTTCTGGTTCTAGATCCTTGAGGAATCATCATACTGTCTTCCACAATTGTTGAACTAATTTACACTCCCACTAACAGTGTAAAAGTGTTCCTATTTCTCCACGTCCTCTCTAGCATCTGTTGTTTCCTGACATTTTAATGATTGCCATTCTAACTGGTGTGAGATGGTATCTCATTGTAGTTTTGGTTTGCATTTCTCTAATGACCAGTGATGATGAGCTTTTTTCCATATGTTTCTTGCCCGCATAAATGTCTTCTTCTGAGAAGTGTCTGTTCATATCCTTTGCCCACTTTTTGATGGGGTTGTTTTTTTCTTGTAAATTTGTTTAAGTTTCTTGTAGATTCTGGATATTAGCTCTTTGTCAGATGGATAGATTGCAAAAATTTTCTCCTATTCTGTAGATTGACTGTTCACTCTGATGATAGTTTCTTTTGCTGTGCAGAAGCTCTTTAGTTTAATTAGATCCCATTTGTCAATTTTGGCTTTTGTTGCCATTGCTTTTGGTGTTTTAGTCGTGAAGTCTTTGCCCATGCCAATGTCCTGAACGGTATTGGCTATGTTTTATTCTAGAGTTTTATGGTTTTAGGTCTTCATTTAAGTCTTTAATCCATCTCGAGTTGATTTTTGTGTAAGGTGTAAGGAAGGGGTTTAATTTCAGTTTTCTGCATATGGCTAGTCAGTTTTCCCAACACTATTTATTAAATAGGGAATCCTTTCCCCATTGCTTGTTTTTGTCAGGTTTATCAAAGATCAAACATTTGTAGATGTGTGGCATTATTTCTGAGGCCTCTATTCTGTTCCACTGGTCTGTTTTGGTACCAGTACCATGCTGTTTTGGTTACTGTAACCTTGTAATATAGTTTGAAGTCAGGTAGCATGATGCCTCCAGCTTTGTTCTTTTTGCTTAGGATTGTCTTGGCTATATGGGCTCTTTTTTGGTTCCATCTGAAATTTAAAGTAGCTTTTTTCTAATTCTGTGAAGAAAGTCAATGGTAGCTTGATGGGGATAGCATTGAATCTATAAATTACTTTGGGCAGTATGGCCATTTTCATGATATTGACTCTTCCTATTCATGATCATGGAACGTTTTTCCATTTGTTTGTGTCCTCTCTTATTTCCTTGAGCAGTGGTTTGTAGTTCTCCTTGAAGAGGTACTTCACATCCCTTATAAGTTGTATTCCTAGGTATTTTATTCTCTTTGCAGCAATTATGAATGGGAGTTCACTCATGATTTGGCTCTCTGTTTGTCTATTATTGGTGGATAGGAATGCTTGTGATTTTTGCACACTGATTTTGTATCCTGAGACTTTGCTGAAGTTGCTTATCAGCTTAAGGTGATTTTGGGCTGAGAGGATGGGGTTTACTAAATATACAATCATGTCATTTGCAAACAGACAATTTGACTTCCTATCTTTCTATTTGAATACCTTTTATTTCCTTCTCTTGCCTGATTACCCTGGCCAGAACTTCTAATACTATGTTGAGTAGGAGTGGTGAGAGGGCATCCTTGTCTTGTGCCGGTTTTCATAGGGAATGCTTCCAGCTTTTGCCCATTCAGTATGATATTGGCTGTGGGTTTGTTATAAATAGCTCTTATTATTTTGAGATACGTTCCATCAATACTTAGTTTATTGAGAGTTTTTAGCATGAAGGGTGTTGAATTTTATTGAAGGACTTTTCTGCATCTATTGAGATAATCATGTGGCTTTTGTCATTGGTTATGTTTATGTGATGGATTACATTTATTGATTTGCATATGTTGAACCAGCCTTGCATCCCAGGGATGAAGCAGACTTGATTGTGGTGGATAAGCTTTTTGATGTGCTGCTGGATTTGGTTTGCCAGTATTTTATTGAGGATTTTCACATCGATGTTGATCGAGGATACTGGCCTGAAATATTCTTTTTTTTGTTTTGTCTCTGCCAGGTTTTGGTATCAGGATGATGCTGGCCTCATAAAATGAGTTAGGGAGGAGTTCCTCTTTTTCTGTTGTTTGGAATAGTTTCAGAAGGAATGGTACCAGCTCCTCTTGGTAGAATTCAGCTGTGAAACTGTCTGGTCCTGGGCTTTTTTTGGTTGGTAGGCTATTAATTACTGCCTCAATTTCAGAACTTGTTATTGGTCTATTGAGGGAGTTGACGTCTTCCTGGTTTAGTCTTGGGAGGGTGTATGTGTCCAGGAATTTATCCATTTCTTCTAGATTTTCCAGTTTATTTGCATAGAGGTGTTTATAGTATTTTCTGATGGCAGTTTGTATTTCTGTGGGATCAGTGGTGATATCCCCTTTATCATTTTTTATTGTGTCTATTTGATTCTTCTCTCCTTTCTTCTTTATTAATCTGGCTAGTGATCTATCTATTTTGGTAATCTTTTCAAAAACCCAGCTCCTGGATTTGTTGATGTTTTGAAGGGTTTTTCATGTCTCTATCTCCTTCAGTTCTGCTCTGATCTTAGTTATTTCTTGTCTTCTGCTAGCTTTTGAATTTGATTACTCTTGCTTCTCTAGTTCTTTAATTGTGGTGTTAGGTGGTGATTTTAGATCTTTCCCACTTTCTCCTGTTATTTCTGCCTTGATTTCGTTATTTACCCAGTAGTCGTTCAGGAGCAGGTTGTTCAGTTTCCATGTAGTTGTATGGTTTTCAGTGAGTTTCTTAATCCTGAGTTCTAATTTGATTGCACCATGGTCTGACAGACTGTTTGTTACTTATTAGCCACTTATATTTTTTCTTCTATGAAATGTATGAAATGCTATGGCATTTGCCCACTATGTTTTTGGGTTGTCTTCTACTTGATTTTTTTCTTTTTTTTTTTTTTTTTTTTTGAGACAGAGTTTTGCTCTTGTCACCTCAGCCTCCCAAAGTGCTGGAATTACAGGCATGAGCCACTGCACCCAGCCCTTCTACTTGATTTTTAGGAGTTTGTTTGTTTTGGACAGAAGCTTTTTAATGCACTATTTTTTTCTCCAGGCAAAGGACCTTCAGAAAACATCCATCCATAGATTTATAAATGGTACTTTTGGCTGCAGGAGTTCTTTATATTTTCTGTATACTAACCATTTAGTGATTATATATGAACATTTCTCTTCTCCAAGTTTGATGCTTATCTTTTCACTCCTGGTTTTGCCTTTTTGATTAAAAGTTCTAAATTTTAACATAGTCAAATTTATTCATCTTTTCTTTAGAGATAGTGCTTTTGATATCTTAAATCCTTGCCTACACCAGAGCCATAAAGATATTCTCCTATATTTTGCTTCAAGCTTTTTTTTTTTTTTTTTGAGATAGTTTCCCCCTCTGTTGCCCAGGCTGGAGTGCAGTGGTGTGATCTTGGCTCACTGCAACCTCTACCTCCCAGGTTCAAGTGATTCTCCTGCCTCAGCCTCCTGAATAACTGGGATTACAGGTGCACACCACCATGTCTGGCTAACTTTTTGTATTTTTAGTAGAGACAGGGTTTCACCATGTTGGCTAGGCTGGTCTTGAACTCCTGACCTCAAGTGATCTGCCCACCTCGGCCTCCCAAAGTGCTGGGATTACAGGCGTGAGCCACTGCACTCAGCCTGCTTCAAATATTTTAAATTTTGTTTCTCATTTAAATCATAAATCCAACGGAATTGGATTTTTTTGTATGTATGGTATGAAGCAGAGAATCCATTTTTTCCTCCTCCATATGGATAACCAATTGTCTTTGCACTATTTATTGAATAGCCACGCTTTTCCCATTGATCTACAATGCCAACTATCTTAGTCCATTTTCTGTTGCTTATAACAGAATACCTGAAACTGGGTAATTTAGAAAGAAAAGGAATTTATTTCTTAGTTATAGAAGCTGAGATGTCAAGGTCAAGGGGCCATGTCTGGTGAGAGCCTTCTTGCTGGTGGGGACTCTCTACAAAGTTCTGAAGTAGCTGAGCATGCTCACATGCTATGCTAAAGATTCTCCCTCTTATAAAGCCACTGGTGCCCTCCCATGACAGCCCATTAATTCATTAATCCATGAGTGGATTAATCCATCAAGGGCAGAGCCCTCATGATTCAATCAACTCGTTAAAGGCCCCATCTCTCGATGCTGCCACATTGGGGATTAAGGGTCAACATGAGTTTTGGAGGGCACATTCAAACCTGATATGGTTTGGCTGTGTCCCCATCCAAATCTCATCTTGAATTGTAGCTCCCATAATCTCCACATGTCATATGAGGGACCCGATGGGAGGTAACTGAATCATGGGGGTGGGTTTTTCCCATGCTATTCTTGTGACAGTGAATAAGACTTATGAGATCTGATGGTTTTATAAAGGGCAGTTCCCTGCACACACTCTCTTGCCTGCTACCAGGTAAGATGTGCCTTTGCTTCTCCTTCACCTTCCGCCATGATTGTGAGGCCTCCCCAGCCATGTGGAATTGTGAGTCCATTAAACCTCTTTTTCTTTATAAATTACCCAGTCTTGGATATTTCTTCATAGCAGTATGAAAATGGACTAATACAAAACCATAGCACTGATTTTGTCACATATCAAATTTCCATATAATAATGTTCTATTTCTGTTCTCTATTCTGTTCCATCAGTCCATTTAACTATCTGTGTGTATCATGTCTAATTATTATAGCTTTATAGTAAGTCTTGATCGCTTACAAGTTAGGGCAACTCCCTCACCTTGTCCTCTTTTTCAAGAGTATTTTGGCTCTTCTTGGTTCTTTGCTTCTCCCTATGATTTTACAATACATTTATGAAGTTCCATGACAAATCCTATTGGGGCCGGGTGTGGTGGCTCATGCCTGTAATCCCAGCACTTTGGGAAGCCGAGGCGGACGGATCACCTGAGATCAGGAGTTCAAGACCAGCCTGACCAACATGGTGAAACCCTGTTGGGTGGCACGTGCCTGTAATCCCAGCTACTTGGGAGGCTGAGGCAGGAGAATCACTTCAACTCAGGAGGCGGAGGTTGCAGTGAGAGGAGCTTGTGCTATTGCACTCCAGCCTGGGCAACAAGAGCAAAACGCCATCTCAAAAAAGAAAAAAAATCCTGTTGGAATTTTGTATGGAACTGCATTAAATCTAGAGATTAATATGGAAAGAAGTAACAGCTTCATGATATTGAGCCTCTATTCTAGAACTTATTTACCCAATTAAATCTCTTTATTATTATTAATTTTTGAGACAGAGTCTTCCTGTCACCCAGGCTGCAGCGCAGTGGCATAATCTCAGCTCACTGCAACCTCAACCTCCCAGGTTCAAGTGATCCTCCCAGCTCAGCCTCTCAAGTAGCTGGGACTATAGTTGTGTGCCACCATGCCCAACTAACTTTTGTTATTTTTAGTAGAGATGGGGTTTTGCCATGTTAACCAGTCTGGTCTTGAACTTCTGACCTCAGGTGATCTGCCGGCCTCGGCTTCCCAAAGTGCTGAGATTACAGGCATGAGCCACTGTGCCCAGCCTAAATCTCTTTATTTATTTTTATTACTAATCTATGTTTCATTAAAGTTGTTTTTTTTTTTTTTTTTTTTTTTTTTTTTTTGAGACGGAGTCTTGCTCTGTCGCCCAGGCTGGAGTGCAGTGGCGCCATCTCGGCTCACTGCAAGCTCCACCTCCCGGGTTCATGCCATTCTCCTGCCTCAGCCTCTCGAGCAGCTGGGACTACAGGCGCCCGCCACCACGCCCGGCTAATTTTCTGTATTTTTACTAGAGACGAGGTTTCACCGTGTTAGCCAGGATGGTCTCGATCTCCTGACCTCGTGATCCGCCCGCCTCGGCCTCCCAAAGTGCTGGGATTACAGGTGTGAACCGCTGCACCCAGCCTGTTCTTGCATATATTTTATTAAGATTTTATTTATTTATATTTTTGATACTACTGTAAATGTTAACTTTTTATAAATTGTATTTTTACCTGTTTATTGCTGGCATATAGAAATGCAACTGCAGAAGTGCCAAATAAATTGTTAATTCTTATGATTTAGCTATAGACATTCTTGTTTTCTATGTAATCTAGTCTCTAATTAGGTTTGTCTCTTTCTTCCTTTATTAGCTATCTACTGGTGCATAATGAATTACCTCACACTTAGTGGCTTAAAACATGTACTTATTATCTCACAGTTTCTGTTGGTCTCCTGCTCAGGGTCTCACAAGGCTGTAATCAAGGTGACAGCCAGACCGTGGTCCTTTTTAAAACTTAGTGTCCTCTTCTAAGTTCAGGTGATTGTTGGCAGGATTCAGCTATCTGAGGCTGTAGGATGGAGTCCCTGCGTTGTTCTGGCTGTCAGCTGGGGGTTTCCATCAGCTCCTAGTGGTCCCCAGGGTTTCTTGCCAGGTGGCTCATTCACAGGCCTTTTCACAACATGATAGTACACTCTAGTCCGCTAACAAGGAGTCTTCTGTAACATCACATAATCACAAGAGTAACTATTCCATTACTTTTGCCATATAATATGAACCAGTCAAAGGAGTGACTACCCTGATCACCTTAGCCATATTCTATCGTTGGAAGCAAGTCTCAGGTCTCATCCACACTCAAAGAGAAGTTGTGATTTACTTGGGGTTACTATAGAGCGGATCACCTTTTTTCTTGCTATTCCGCAGAGGCTAGGCCCCCAGTACAATGTTGAAATCATGATAGTGATTATCCCGCTCTTGTTTATAATCTAAAAGGAAATCATTTAGTAATTCAGCATAAAGTAAGATATTTGTTGTAGGCTTTTTGTAAATGCCACTTATTAGGTTAAAAAAGTTCTCTACTCCAAGCTTTCTAAAATTTATTTTTTAAAAAATTATAAATGGCTGTCAAGGTTTACCAAACCTTTTTTCCTGCATCTTTTGAGATGTGATGTTTTTCCTCCATTGTTAAACCGCCCTGACATTCTGGAACAAACTCAGCTTGATAATGATTTCTAGTCATTGCTGAATTTGCTTTACTATCTTCCTTTGGATTTTTCAAATTTGTCTTCATGATTGAGATTAATTGTGGAGTGCTTCCTCTTTTTCTATGTTTTGGAATAATTTATATAAAATTGGAATTTTTTTTTTCCTGAATGTTCAGTAGAACGTTCCTGAAAACTTCTCTGGGTTTAGTGTTTGTTTTCTGGGAAGATTTTAAAATATCAATCAAATTTCTTTAATGATTATTCCATTTTTCCTTTAAAATTATTTTTGCTAACATAGTTTTGAGTAATTTGCCCATGAAATTTTGAAATTTCTTGCCATAAAATTGTTCATAATAGCTTCTTGAAAAATAAATCTCTTAATTTTTACATCAATAGTTATTCATATTTTAAAGATTTTTTTAAAAAATTATTTCCTCAGATACGGGGTCTTGCTCTGTCACTCAGGATGGGGTACAGTGGCACGATCATAGCTCACTGCAGCCTCCAACTCCTGGGCTTAGGCAATCCTTCCATTTCCCTCCCAAGTCACAAGGATTACAGATGTGAGCAACTGCACCCAGCTTTTTAAAAAAATAAATCTGGACAGAAATGTATTCTTTTTTTAAAAATGAATCCGTGTTTGACTTTATGGATCCTATTATACTATTTCTATTAACTTCTGCCTTTACCTTAGACATTTCATTCTATTTCCCTTTAAGATATATTGTTATTAAATCTCCTAATCACCCCATCTCAGTTTTCTGTTTATATTGTGTTAATATTCCATTTGTAATGTGAAGCTAGTAGGATGTTCCTTTTTGGGGGGTAATGGGGGTTCATCTTGGCAACATAAAAGTGTAAAAATCACAACCAAATAAGCATATATTTCATGTAGGCCAGGCATGGTGGCTCACACCTGTAATCTCAACACTTTGTGGGGCTGAGCAGGAGGATAGCTTGAGCCCAGGAGTTCAAGGCCAGCCCGGACAACATGGTGAGACTACAAATGAAAACATTACTAGCTATGCATGGTGGTGTGAGCCTGTGGTCCCAACTACATGGGAGGCTGCAGTGGGAGGATCACTTGAGCCCAGGTCAAGGCGGCAGTGAGCCATGTGCCACTGCACTCCAGCCTGGGCAAGACTCTGTCTCAAAAAAAAAACAACAACAACAACAACAACAACAAAACAGATTTAAAAAAAACCAAAACACCACTTGTTCCTTATATCTTAAGATTATAACCTTACTTCATTGATTTTCATTCTTTTTTTCTTTTTGAGATGGAGTCTCATTCTGTCGCCCAGGCTGCAGAGTGCAGTGACGCAATCTCGGCTCACTGCAACTTCCACCTCCCAGGTTCAAGCAATTGTCCTGCCTCAGCCTCCCAAGTAGCTGGGACTACAGGCATATGCCACCATGCCCAGGTAATTTTTGTATTTTTTAGTAGAGACAAAGTTTCACCATGTTGGCCAGGCTGGTCTCGAACTCCTGACTTCAGGTGATCTGCCCGCCTCAGCCTCCCAAAGTGCTGGGATTACAGGCGTGAGCCACTGTGCCTGGCCTGAATATTTTTTTCACTGGCATATGAATATGTTAAAAGAGTTTTAAAATTTCTCAACATATGGAGTTTTCCTGATTAGCATTCAGTTACTGGTCTCTAACTTACCTGCAATGTAATTGGAAAACATGTTCTACATTCCATTGAAATGTGTTTAGATGTGCTTTATGACTAAGTTTATGATTGATTTATCAATGTGTGTGCTTGAAATAAATGTATTTGCAGCTATTTAGATCACTGTGTAATGATCTACAAATTTCCATTAGGTCAAGATAATTAGGTATAGCAAAGCTTCTGTTTGTCTGCTGAGTTCATCAATTATTATGTTAAAATATTTCATCATAATGGTATATTTGTTTATTTGTATTTCTATCAGCTTTTGCCTTGTATATTTTGAGTCGTGTTATTAGGTACATACAACTTTGTATTCTTCTGATATATAGAATTTTTTTAAGTCTCTAATGTCTTTCAGACTATTTTTTTCCTGGTATTAATATAGCTATACCAGCTTCCCTTTTACTTTCATCCTTTCTGTATTCTTGCTTTACATATACCTCCAGTAAATAGTGTTATCACTTGACATTTAAAAAAATCCAGCCAGGTGCAGTGGCTCACGCCTGTAATCTCAGCACTTTGGGAGGCCAAGGCAGGTGGATTACTGGAGGTCAGGAGTTCATGACCAGCCTGGCCAACATGGTGAAATCCCATCTCTACTAAAAATAAAAAATTAGCCAGGCGTGGTGGCGTGTGCCTGTAATCCCAGCTACTCAGGAGGCTGAGGCAGAAGAATTGCTTGAACCTGGGAGGCAGAGGTTGTGATGAGCCTAGATCGTGCCATTACACTCTGGCCTGGGCAAAAAGAGCAAAGCTGTCTCAATAAATAAATAAATAAATAAAAATATAAATAAATAAATAATCCACTTGGACATATTCTACTGTCATGTATTTTAATTAATCCCATACGGTATGACTGTTTTATTAGTGCTTAGAATTAAAATATATATTCACTACTTTTTTTTTTAATAGCAGACAGCTTACTGAAGGGCAATAGAGAGCAGAGAGTTTATAAAGACATACTCTGAACATTGAGGCAGAGCATGCTGCTGAAAGAGAGTGAGCCAGCAGCATACTCACTGCTTTATTCATCTACCATTTTCTTCTTGCATCTCAGGCCTTAAATTTAAAATCTCTTCTGCCTGAGGTACAACTTTAGGAGTCTTTTAATGAAAGTCTGCTGGTGGCCAACTGTTTTTGTTTGACAAATGCATTTAGCCTTCATTTCTGAAAGACATTCCAAATATATCAGTAACTGTGGTAAATATAAACAAACTAAACACCCAAAAATAAAATAAAAAATTTTCAGTGTCTCATGTGTACTGGAAAAAAAATGTATTCTGCTGTTACTGGGAGCAGTTTCTATACATGACCAACAGATTGTTGTTTTTTTCTTTTTCTTTTTGGGACAGAGTCTCACTCTGTCACCCAGGCTGGAGTGCAGTGGGGTGACCTTGGCTCACTGCAACCTTCACCTCCTGGGTTCAAGCAATTCTCATGCCTCAGCCTCCCAAGTAGCTGGGACTATAGGCATGTACTGCCATGCCCAGCTACATTTTATATTTTTAGTAGACACGGGGTTTTGCCATGTTGGCCAGGCTGGTCTCAAACTCCTGGCCTCAAGTGATCTGCCCACCTTTGCCTCTCAAAATGCTGGGATTACAGGCATGAGCCACCACACCTGGCCAAGGGATTGTTGATTAACTGTGAATTAATATCTTTCATGAATTGTAAAAAACTCTCACCCATTAACTATTTAGAGGCCGGGCACGTTGGCTCAGGCCTGTAATCCCAGCACTTTGGGAGACTGAAGTGGGTGGATCACCTGAGGTCAGGAGTTCAAGACCAGCCTGGCCAACATGGCGAAACCCCGTCTCGACTAAAAATACAAAAATTAGCCAGGCATGGCCAGGCGCAGTGGCTCACGCCTGTAATCCTAGCACTTTGGGAGGCCAAGGGGGGCGGATCACGAGGTCAGGAGATTGAGACCATCCTGGCTAACATGGTGAAACCCTGTCTCTACTAAAAATACAAAAAAATTAGCCGGGCATAGTGGTGGGCGCCTGTAGTCCCAGCTACTCGGGAGGCTGAGGCAGAAGAATGGTGTGAACCCAGGAGGCGGAGCTTGCAGTGAGCCCAGATTGCACCACTGCACTCCAGCCTGGGCGACAGAGCGAGACTCCATCTCAAAAAAAAAAAAAAAAAATTAGCCAGGCATGCTGGCATGTGCCTGTAATCCCAGCTACTGGGGGTGCTGAGGCAAGAGGATCACTTGAACCTGGGAGGTGGAGGTTGCAGTGAGCTGAGATCGTGCCACTGCACTCCAGCCTGGGCAACAGAACAAGGCTCTGTCTCAATACAAAAAAATAAAAAAATAAAAAACAATTATTTAGAGTTAGCCTCTGACCTATTTTCTCTTTTCCTTCCTATTGGCAATATGATTGTACAAATGTTACTCTTTTACTTCCCTTTCCTATTTCTTTCCTCTTTGCTTCTCTCTGCTGCATATGGATACTTCTTTACTGCTGTTAAACTCCACTGAATTTTTCTTTTTTTTTTTGTCCTCTCAACCCAGCTTTTCTCAACTTTGGGAAGAACTGGGAAGAGAAGGCCAAAATTTTTAATGTTTTTCAAATCTGCTTGGTCACTTTTAAAGCATCCTGCTCAATATTCATTCCATCTTACACATATCGTATATTCTGACTCTGATAAGCCCAATATTCAGAGGCTTTATGAGTCTGATTCTGTTCTTGTTTCTGCTGGTACACATTCATGGTTCTGCTTCCTTGTGTGTTTTGTCATTTGAAGCCTGTTGGTATGGTGGATTCCTTCACACGGTTCCTGTTGAACTGGAACACTATTAGCTTGGGACCACTGTCAACTAAATCTTGTTTTGAGTTTTTTTAGAATCCTTAAACCTTAAAAAAGAATTTAGGCCAGGTGCCATGGCTCACATCTGTAATCCTAGAGCTTTGGGAGGCCGAAGCAGGCAGATCACTTGAGGTCAGGAGCTCAAAACCAGCCTGGCCAACATGGTGAAACCCCATCTCTACTGAAAATACAAAAAAATTAGCTGGGCGTGGTGGTGGGCACCTGTAATACCAGCTACTTGGGGGGCTGAGGCAGGAGAATTGCTTGAACCCTGGAGGTGGAGGTTGCAGTGAGCCGAGATCATGCCACTACACTCCAGCCTGGGTGACAGAGCAAGGCTCTGCTAAAAAAACATAAATAAATAAAAATAAAAATAAAATTTTCTTGAGACAGAGTCTTGCTCTATCACTCAGGCTAGACTGCAGTGGTGTAATCAGAGCTCACTGAAGCCTTAACCCCCTAGGATCAGGGGATGCTTCCACCTCAGGTCCCTGAACAGCTGTGACTGCAGGTGCATGCTACCACGCCTGGCTAATTTTTTAATTTTTTGTAGAGACAGGGTCTCCCTATGTTGCCCAGGCTGGTCTCAAACTCGTGGGTTTACGTGATCTTCCTGCCTTGGCCTCTCAAAGTGCTGGGATTATACGCATGAGCCACTGCGCCCAGCCCTCAATCCTTTGAATTGTATGAAAGTTGAGTCACGCTGCTCAGCAGCATAATGGAAAATAAATAATTCTAACTTTGGCATGAAGACCTAAAGTACTAGAATGGATTAGAATAAGCCCTTTATTTCTACAAGAATAATTTCTCTATAGTGACCCAGACTTAGGTGAGGGTAGTTAATTTAGTGTAAAATATAAGCATGTATAAATGTAAACAAATAAACGTATGTACATATATATCTGTCTATAAATCATCTCAACTCTTATAGTACTGTGATATCATCCAGTAATTGTATTGTATTTCAAAGAAGTATGGTCACTGAGTGAAAAGAAAAAGGTTAGGAGTTGTTGTCTTAAATGTATTACTAATTCCCAGATATTCTTTTGAACCTATGAATGCTGATGATTTTTCTCCATGCAAGAATATTTTTCAGTTACCATATTTTTTAAAACAATGTAACATTTATACCAGCCAAATCAAATGTAATAA
Organism: Nomascus leucogenys; assembly: GCF_006542625.1. NCBI lineage: Eukaryota > Metazoa > Chordata > Mammalia > Primates > Hylobatidae > Nomascus > Nomascus leucogenys. The sequence goes on from NC_044385.1 coordinate 67,022,747, forward strand.
TCAACATAACATATACAAACTCTAGTAAAATTATTTTATTTAGTTGTAATATCCATCTCTAATTGTTTGAAATAAAAACTTCCATGGTCTTAATTGAACTGTATGTTACTTTCTTTTAGAATATCCTTTTTTTCATTAAAATAATTTCTAAACCACTCTATGTGCTCAACCTTCTGTTTAACACTAAGATACGGGTTTTTGGAAAGGCCACAAGTCACCAGCTCCATGAAGTGGCGAATTGGTCCTTGTTTTGGAAAGCTCTCCAGGTGTTTCTCCAGAAATATATGTTCATGAAATTCTGAACCATCATCATCAAAACCTAGGAAATGAGACAAAATACATTACATTATAAGTGTAAATACAAAACCTACATCATAAAAATAATATTGAGGTAATATAATATTACAGTTTAAGGCATGAACTCTGGAGCTAGACCTAGGTTGTATTTTTTTTTTTTTTTTTTTTGAGATGGAGTCTTGCTCTGTTGCTCAGGCTGAAGTGGAGTGGGATGATCTCAACTCACTGCAACCTCTGCCTTTTGGGTTTCATGTGATTCTCCTGCCTCAGCCTCCCGAGTAGCTGGGACTACAGGCATGTACCACCACGCGCAGCTAATTTTTTTATTTTTAGTAGAGACAGGGTTTCACCATGTTGGCCAGGCTGGTCTCGAACTCCTGACCTCAAGTTATCTGCCCGCCTCGGCCTCCCAAAGTGTTGGGATTACAGGTGTGAGCCACCGCACCTGGCCTAGAGTTAGACCTAACTTTGCTCACCAATTTAACAACAGTGGGCCGGGCGCGGTGGCTCACGCTTGTAATCCCAGCACTTTGGGAGGCCGAGGAGGGCGGATCACGAGGTCAGGAGATCAAGACCACGGTGAAACCCCGTCTCTACTAAAAATACAAAAAATTAGCCGGGCGTGGTGGCGGGCGCCTGTAGTCCCAGCTGCTAGGAGAGGCTGAGGCAGGAGAATGGCGTGAACCCGGGAGGCGGAGCTTGCAGTGAGCCGAGATTGCGCCATTGCACTCCAGCCTGGGCGACAGAGCAAGACTCCGTCCCAAAAAAAAAAAAAAAAAAAAACAACAGTGACTTTGGACAAATTAATTAACTTCTCTGAGTAGCAGATTCCTCAGGCATAATAATGAGAACTAAAATAGCACCTTGCTGGCATTTTTGTAAAGATCAAACAGACACAAACTATATATAAAGTTCATTTACAATGCCTAGCATGCTGAAAATGTTAAAAACGTGATGGCAAGACCAGGCGTGGTGGCTCACGCCTATAAGCCCAGCACTTTGGGAGGCTGAGGCAGGCGGCTCACTCAAGGTCAGGAGTTCAAGACAAGCCTGGCCAACATGGTGAAACCCTGTCTCCACTAAAAATACCAAAAAAATTAGCCAGGCATGATGGCATGTGTCTGTAATCCCAGCTACTTGGGAGGCTGAGGTATAAGAATTGTTTGAACCCGAGAGGCAAAGGTTGTAGGGAGCCAAGATCGAGCCACTACACTCCAGCCTGAACAACAGAGTGACACTCTGTCTCAAAACAAAAAAATAAAAAAAATAAAAAAAATAAATAAATAAATAAAAAGGATAGCAATTCTTGCTAATGATTATTTTTTTCTTTTGAGATGGAGTTTCACTCTTGTCACCCAGGCTGGAGTGCAATGGCGCAATCTCAGCTCCCTGCAACCTCCACCTCTCAAGTTCAAGTGACTCTCCTGCCTCAGCCTCCCCTGTAGCTGTGATTGCAGGTGCCCGCCACCATACCCAGCTGATTTTTGTATTTTTAGTAGAGATGGGGTTTCACCATGTTGGTCAGGCTGGCTTGAACTCCTGACCTCAGGTGATCCACCTGCCTCGGCCTTCCAAAGTGCTGGGATTACAGGTGTGAGCCACTGCATCCGGCCGCTAAGGAATATTTTCATAAATAATGGCAACCATCAAGAACACTGTAAGAATTATATTTTAAAATACATAAATAAAACAAGACAGAATTGTGAAAAATGTTCAGGCAGCTCACAAGAAGCTGAGAGGCCAGGCACCGTGGCTCACACCAATAATCCCAGCACTTTGGGAGGCTGAGACAAGGGGATTGCTTGAGCCCAGGAGTTCAAGACCAGACTGGGAAACATGGTAAAACCCTGTCTCTACAAAAAATGCAAAAAATTAGCCAGGTGTGGTGACACCTGCCTGTAGTCCCAGCTACTTGAAAGGCTGAGGTGGGAGGATCACCTGAGCCTGGGAGGTCGAGGCTGTAGTGAGCTGTGATCATACCACTGCACTCTAGCCTGGGCGACAGAGTGAGACCCTGTCTCAAAAAAAAAAAAAAAAAAAAAAAAAAAAAAGCCAAGAAAAGACAGAGGAGGCCAGGTATGGTGGCTCATGCCTGTAATCCCAATACTTCGGGAGGCTGGGGGTGGGGGTAGGGGTGGGGCAGGTCACAGGGTCAGGAGTTTGAGACCAGCCTGGCCAACGTGGTGAAACCCCATCTCTACTAAAAATACAAAAATTAGCTGGGCATGGTGGCAGGCGCCTGTAGTCCCAGCTACTCGGGAGGCTGAGGCAGAACTGCTTGAACCCAGGAGGCGGAGGTTGCAGTGAGCTGAGATTGCGCCACTGCACTCCAGCCTGGGCAACAAAGTGAGACTCTGTCCAAAAAAAAAAAAAAAAAAAAAGGAAAGAAAGAAAAAGAAAAAAGAAAAGACAGAGGAACGAGAAATAGAGAAAATGAACAGAAAATAATACTTTAAATGTAAATAATCTAAGTATACAAATTAAAAGACAGAGACTGGCACAGTGGATATAAAAACATAAACCAACTACATGCTGTTCATAAGAAATTCACCTTAAACACCACATAGGTAGATTGAAAGTAAAAAGGATGGTTAATGTTATCTTGGTAACATTAATTTTTTTCAAAGTATGACTGGCTGTATGAATATCAGATAAAGTAGATCAACAGTCTTTTTAACTTAGAATGCTGCAGGAGGGCAGAATGAATAGATCCTTCCTGAATGAATCAATGAATGAATGACGGCCAAGTGGTACTGGCACATATAATGCAAAGGAAAAAAAAAAAGAGAGCAATAAAGAGGGTATACTATATACAAAAATAGGTTCGCGATAAATAGAAAAAGGCCACAGAGCTACGTACAAATTAAATCTCTATTTGCTAAAGACATTCTAAACATTCTAAATTATCTTACTAAAACAAGAGCAACAAGGTCAGCCACCGTGGCTCATGCCTGTAATTCCAGCACTTTGGCAGACCAAGGCAGGTAGACTGCTTGAGCCCAGGAGTTTGAGACTAGCCTGGGCAACCTGACGAAACTCCACCTCTACCAAAAATACAAAAAAATTAACCAGGCATGCTGGCATGTGGCTGTCACCCCAGCTATCACACTTTTTTTTTTTTTTTTTCTGAGACAGAGTTTCACTTCTTCGCCCAGGCTGGAGTGCAGTGGCATGATCTCTGCTCACTGCAACCTCCGCCTTCCGATTTCAAGCAATTCTCCTGCCTCAGCCTCCCGAGTAGCTGGGACTATAGGCACCCGCCACCATGCCCGGCTACTTTCTGTATTTTTAGTAGAGATGGGGTTTTACCATGTTGGCCACGCTGATCTCAAACTCCTGAGCTTGTGATCCGCCCCACTTGGCCTCCCAAAGTGCTGGGATTACAGGCGTGAGCCACTGTGCCCTACCCCAGCTATCATACTTAAGAGGCTGAGGTGGGAGGATCACCTAAGCCCAGAGGTCAAGGCTGCGGTGAGCTGTAATTGCGCCTCTGCACTCCACCCTGGGCAACAGAGTGAGACTGTGTATCAAAAACAAAAAAACAAAACACACACACACACACACAAAAGATAAGCAGCAAGGACTTAAACTATGGCAAAGTGAACCCATGCTTAAATCTCTGCTCCTTGTGACACCTACCAAATGGCCATAAAAAGAATAAAAAGTACAAAAGCACAAAGATGAAAAGAAAAAGAAACAGTAACAGACAAGAGATGGCAGTAAAACTGTAGAAGATGAAAAGTGCACATATAAGTAGTAACTGACTTAGCAGAGGAGAAGATACCAAAACTATCTGTAAAAGAGGAAGACAAGAAGCAAAAAGACTTCAAGAATAGAGGAATCAGGTACCACTGAAGTTATGAGTAGGGATAAGGAACAAAAAACAGGAGGATTCATTGAAAATGGGTTTAGGGAACAGTTAGATCTCCCATGTCCCATCTCCCACATGCACCTCTAGATGCGTATCCTCTTCCATTCCTGAAGAAGATGAGCAGTTTACTTTTTGGAGAAATTAAAATGGAAAGAGAAAATGAGTTGTTGGATTGATAAGAGGAGAATTAAGTGAAAGTCTGTATGCTGAATGGTGAGACATTCCCCCTCACCCCCAATTCTTTTCCCCCACCCAAAGGAAAAAAAGAGAGCAATAAAGAGGGTATACTATATACAAAAATAAGTTCTAGATAAATAGAAAAAGGCTACAGAGCTATGTACAAATTAAATCTCTATTCACTAAAGACATTCTAAACATTCTAAATTATCTTACAGCCAAGGCCTGTAGCCTCAAGTCAAGCGGTTAGAAGATTTCTCATTGGAGAAACTTAGTGAGAAGAATTATAAATATGGAGTTACAGAAGTCCTTAAATGAAGGTTCCTTCCCAATTCCTCTCAAACGAAGCCACCAGTTAACTAGTCCCATCCATTCACACGCCTCTAACAAACAGCTTTTCATGGCCTTCCTTTCAAGTATAAACAAACATTCAAAGAACAGTAGACATTTTAAGAAAGTGTCTAGCATAAGTGACAGACACCTTCACAGGAACTGATATCTATCTCTCAAATCCATTCTGGCTTTTTATCTTGGTAAAAGAACTAAACATGTGCATGGGCAGGGGATGGTGGCTCATGTCTATAATCTCAGCACGTTGGGAGGCTGAGGCAGGAGGATAGCTTGAAGCCAGGAGTTTAAGACCAGCCTGAGCAACAAAGTGAGACCCCATCTCTACAGAACATTTAAAAATTAGCCAGGTGTGGTGGCGTGCACCTGTAGTCCTAGTACCTGGAACGCTGGGGGCAGAAGGATCAGTCACTTGAGCCCAGGAGTTTGAGGCTGCAGTAAGCTGTGATCACACCGTTGCACTCCAGCCTGAGTGACAAAGTGACACTACACCTCTTAAAAGAAAAGAAAAAAAAAAACCTGTACCTGGCTGTTCAGCAACATTACATTTCCCAGCCCCTTCTGGGTTAGGCATGGGCATATGTTTAAATTATTACCAGCAGAACCTAAACAGAAGTGATGTGTGACATTTACAGCCCAGAGCCTTCAAGAGAATGAAACTGGGCCAGGCACAGTAGCTCACGCCTGTAATCTTAACACTTTGGGGAAAAAAAATCTAACACTAAAAAGAAGAACAACAACAATGCATTTAGTTTTTTTTTCTTTTTTTGAGAGAGAGTTTTACTCTTGCTGCCCAGGCTGGAGTGCAATGGCACAATCTCAGCTCACTGCAACCTCTGCCTCCTGGGTTCAAGTGATTCTCTTGCCTCAGCCTCCTGAGTAGCTGGGATTACAGGCACTCGCCACCATGCCCAGCTAATTTTTGTATTTTTAGTAGAGATGGGGTTTCACCATGTTGGCCAGGCTGGTCTCAAACTCCTGACCTCAGGTGATCCGCCTGCTTCGGCCTCCCAAAGTGCTGGGATCACAGGCGTGAGCCACCGCGCCCAGCCCAATGAAGCATTTGGAAGTTAAAAATATGGCATCAGGAAGAGGGTGGAGCCAAGATGGCCGAATAGGAACAGCTCCGGTCTCCAGCTCCCAGCCCGAGCGACACAGAAGACTGGCGATTTCTGCATTTCTGCTTGAGGTACCGGTTTCATCTCACTAGGGAGTGCCAAACAGTGGGTGCAGGACAGTCGGTGAAGCGCACCGTGCGCAAGCCGAAGCAGGGCGAGGCACTGCCTCACTCGGAAAGCGCAAGGGGTCAGGGAGTTCCCTTTCCTAGACAAAGAAAGGGGTAACAGACGGCACCTGGAAAATCGGGTCAGTCCCACCCTCATACTGCGCTTTCCCAACGGGCCTGGAAAACGGCACACTAGGAGATTGTGTCCCGCACCTGGCTCGGAGGGTCCTAAGCCCACGGAGTCTCGCTGATTGCTAGCACAGCAGTCTGAGATCAAGCTGCAAGGCGACAGCGAGTCTGGGGGAGGGGCGCCCACCATTGCCCAGGCTTGCTTAGGTAAACAAAGCAGCCAGGAAGCTCGAACTGGGTGGAACCCACCACAGCTCAAGGAGGCCTGTATGCCTCTGTAGGCTCTACCTCTGGGGGCAGGGCACAGACAAACAAAAGGTCAGCAAGAACCTCCAGAGGCTGTCCCTGTCTGACTGACAGCTTTGAAGAGAGTAGTGGTTCTCCCAGCACACAGCTGGAGATCTGAGAACGGACAGACTGCCTCCTAAAGTGGGTCCCTCACCCCTGAGCAGCCTAACTGGGAGGCACCCCCCCAGTAGGGACAGACTGACACCTCACTCTGCCCGGTACTCCTCTGAGACAAAACTTCCAGAGGAACTATCAGACAGCTAAATTTGTGGTCTCATGAAAATCCGCTGTTCTGCAGCCACCGCTGCTGTCACCCAGCCAAACAGGGTCTGGAGTGGACCTCTAGTAAACTCCAACAGACCTGCAGCTGAGGGTCCTGTCTGGTAGAAGGAAAACTAACAAACAGAAAGGACATCCACACCAAAAACCCATCTGTACATCACCATCATCAAAGACCAAAAGTAGATAAAACCGCAAAGATGGGGAAAAAACAGAGCAGAAAAACTGGAAACTCTAAAAAGCAGAGCACCTCTCCTCCTCCAAAGGAACGCAGTTCCTCACCAGCAACGGAACAAAGCTGGATGGAGGATGACTTTGACGAGTTGAGAGAAGAAGGCTTCAGACGATCAAACTGCTCTGAGCTACAGGAGGAAATTCAAAACAATAGCAAAGAAGTTAAAAACTTTGAAAAAAAATTAGAAGAATGGATAACTAGAATAACCAATGGAGAGAAGGGCTTAAAGGAGATGATGGAGCTGAAAGCCAAGTTCCGAGAACTACGTGAAGATTGCAGAAGCCTCAGTAGCAGATGCGATCAACTGGAAGAAAGGGTATCGCTGATGGAAGATGAAATGAATGAAATGAAGCGAGAAGGGAAGTCTAGAGAAAAAAGAATAAAAAGAAATGAACAAAGCCTCCAAGAAATTTGGGACTACGTGAAACGACCAAACCTACGTCTGATTGGTGTACCTGAAAATGACGGGGAGAATGGAACCAAGTTGGAAAACACTCTGCAAGATATTATCCAGGAGAACTTCCCCAATCTAGCAAGGCAGGCCAACATTCAGATTCAGGAAATACAGAGAACGCCACAAAGATACTCCTCGAGAAGAGCAACACCAAGACACATAATTGTCAGATTCACCAAAGTTGAAATGAAGGAAAAAATGTTAAGGGCAGCCAGAGAGAAAGGTCGGGTTACCCACAAAGGGAAGCCCATCAGACTAACAGCCGATCTCTCGGCAGAAACTCTACAAGCCAGAAGAGAGTGGGGGTCAACATTCAACATTCTTAAAGAAAAGAATTTTCAACCCAGAATTTCCTATCCAGCCAAACTAAGCTTCATAAGTGAAGGAGAAATAAAATACTTTACAGACAAGCAAACGCTGAGTGATTTTGTCACCACCAGGCCTGCCCTAAAAGAGCTCCTGAAGGAAGCTCTAAACATGGAAAGGAACAACCGGTACCAGCCACCGCAAAAACATGCCAAAGTGTAAAGACCATCGAGGCTAGGAAGAAACTGCATCAACTAATGAGCAAAATAACCAACTAACATCATAATGACAGGATCAGATTCACACATAACAATATTAACGTTAAATGTAAATGGGCTAAATGCTCCAATTAAAAGACACAGACTGGCAAACTGGATAAGGAGTCAGGACCCATCAGTGTGCTGTATTCAGGAAACCCATCTCACGTGCAGAGACACACATAGACTCCAAATAAAGGGATGGAGGAAGATCTATCAAGCAAATGGAAAACAAAAAAAGGCAGGGGTTGCAATCCTAGTCTCTGATAAAATAGACTTTAAACCAACAAAGATCAAAAGAGACAAAGAAGGCCATTACATAATGGTAAAGGGATCAATTCAACAAGAAGAGCTAACTATCCTAAATATATATGCACCCAACACAGGAGCACCCAGGTTCATAAAGCAAGTCCTGAGTGACCTACAAAGGGACTTAAACTCCCACACAATAATAATGGGAGATTTTAACACCCCACTGTCAACATTAGACAGATCATCGAGACAGAAAGTTAACAAGGATATCCAGGAATTGAATTCAGCTCTAAACAAAGTGGACCTAATAGACATCTACAGAACTCTCCACCCCAAATCAACAGAATATACATTTTTTTTTCAGCACCACACCACACCTATTCCAAAATTGACCACATAGTTGGAAGTAAAGCTCTCCTCAGCAAATGTAAAAGAACAGAAATTATAACAAACTGTCTCTCAGACCACAGTGCAATCAAACTACAACTCAGGATTAAAAAACTCACTCAAAACCGCTCAACTACATGGAAACTGAACAACCTGCTCCTGAATGACTATTGGGTACATAATGAAATGAAGGCAGAAATAAAGATGTTCTTTGAAACCAACGAGAACAAAGACACAACATACCAGAATCTCTGGGACACATTCAAAGCAGTGTGTAGAGGGAAATTTATAGCACTAAATGCCCACAAGAGAAAGCAGGAAAGATCCAAAATTGACACCCTAACATCACAATTAAAAGAACTAGAAAAGCAAGAGCAAACACATTCAAAAGCTAGCAGAAGGCTAGAAATCACTAAAATCAGAGCAGAACTGAAGGAAATAAAGACACAAAAAACCCTTCAAAAAATTAATGAATCCAGGAGCTGGTTTTTTGAGAAGATCAACAAAATTGATAGACCGCTAGCAAGACTAATAAAGAAGAAAAGAGAGAAGAATCAAATAGATGCAATAAAAAATGAAAAAGGGGATATTACCACCGAGCCCACAGAAATACAATCTATCATCAGAGAATACTACAAACACCTCTATGCAAATAAACTAGAAAATCTAGAAGAAATGGATAAATTCCTCGACAAATACAACCTCCCAAGACTAAATCAGGAAGAAGTCGAATCTCTGAATAGACCAATAACAGGTTCTGAAATTGTAGCAATAATCAATAGCTTACCAACCAAAAAGAGTCCAGGACCTGATGGATTCACAGCTGAATTCTACCAGAGGTACAAGGAGGAACTGGTACCATTCCTTCTGAAACTATTCCAATCGATAGAAAAAGAGAGAATCCTCCCTAACACATTTTATGAAGCCAGCATCGTGCTGATACCAAAGCCAGGCAGAGACACAACCAAAAAAGGGAATTTTAGACCAATATCCTTGATGAACATTGATGCAAAAATCCTCAATAAAATACTAGCAAACCAAATCCAGCAGCACATCAAAAAGCTTATACACCATGATCAAGTGGGCTTCATCCCTGGGATGCAAGGCTGGTTCAACATACGCAAATCAATAAATGTAATCCAGCATATAAACAGAACCAAAGACAAAAACCACATGATTATCTCAATAGATGCAGAAAAGGCCTTTGACAAAATTCAACAACCCTTCATGCTAAAAACTCTCAATAAATTAGGTATTGATGGGACGTATTTCAAAATAATAAGAGCTATATACGACAAACCCACAGCCAATATCATACTGAATGGGCAAAAACTGGAAGCATTCCCTCTGAAAACTGGCACAAGACAGGGATGCCCTCTCTCACCGCTCCTATTCAACATAGTGCTGGAAGTTCTGGCCAGAGCAATCAGGCAAGAGAAGGAAATAAAAGGTATTCAATTAGGAAAAGAGGAAGTCAAACTGTCCCTGTTTGCAGATGACATGATTGTATATCTAGAAAATCCCACTGTCTCAGCCCAAAATCTCCTTAAGCTGATTAGCAACTTCAGCAAAGTCTCAGGATACAAAATCAATGTACAAAAATCACAAGCATTCTTGTACACCAATCACAGACAAACAGAGAGCCAAATCATGAGTGAACTCCCATTCACAATTGCCTCAAAGAGAATAAAATACCTAGGAATCCATCTTACAAGGGATGTGAAGGACCTCCTCAAGGAGAACTACAAACCACTGCTCAATGAAATAAAAGAGGATACAAACAAATGGAAGAACATTCCATGCTCATGGGTTGGAAGAATCAATATCGTGAAAATGGCCATACTGCCCAAAGTAATTTATAGATTCAATGCCATCCCCATCAAGCTACCAATGACTTTCTTCACAGAATTGGAAAAAACTACTTTAAAGTTCATATGGAACCAAAAAAGAGCCCGCATTGCCAAGTCAATCCTAAGCCAAAAGAACAAGCTGGAGGCATCACGCTACCTGACTTCAAACTATACTACAAGGCTACAGTAACCAAAACAGCATGGTACTGTTACCACAACAGAGATATAGATCAATGGAACAGAACAGAGCCCTCAGAAATGATGCCGCATATCTACAACTATCTGATCTTTGACAAACCTGACAAAAACAAGAAATGGGGAAAGGATTCTCTATTTAATAAATGGTGCTGGGAAAACTGGCTAGCCATATGTAGAAAGCTGAAACTGGATCCCTTCCTTACACCTTACACAAAAATTAATTCAAGATGGATTAAGGACTTAAATGTTAGACCTAAAACCATTAAAATCCTACAAGAAAACCTAGGCAATACCATTCAGGACATAGGCGTGGGCAAGGACTTCATGTCTAAAACATCAAAAGCAATGGCAACAAAAGCCAAAATTGACAAATGGGATCTAATTAAACTAAAGAGCTTCTGCACAGCAAAAGAAACTACCATCAGAGTGAACAGGGAACCTACAGAATGGGAGAAAATTTTTGCAACCTACTCATCTGACAAAGGGCTAATATCCACAATCTACAATGAACTCAAACAAATTTACAAGAAAAAAACAAGCAACCCCATCAAAAAGTGGGCAAAGGACATGAACAGACACTTCTCAAAAGAAGACAGATATGCAGCCAAAAAACACATGAAGAAATGCTCATCATCACTGGCCATCAGAGAAATGCAAATCAAAACCACAGTGAGATACCATCTCACAACAGTTAGAATGGCCATCATTAAAAAATCAGGAAACAACAGGTGCTGGAGAGGATGTGGAGAAATAGGAACACTTTTACACTGTTGGTGGGACTGTAAACTAGTTCAACCATTGTGGAAGTCAGTGTGGCGATTCCTCAGGGATCTAGAACTAGAAATACCATTTGACCCAGCCATCCCATTACTGGGTATATACCCAAAGGACTATAAATCATGCTGCTATAAAGACACATGCACACGTATGTTTATTGCGGCACTATTCACAATAGCAAAGAGTTGGAACCAACCCAAATGTCCAACAACGATAGACTGGATTAAGAAAATGTGGCACATATACACCATGGAATACTATGCAGCCATAAAAAATGATGAGTTCGTGTCCTTTGTAGGGACATGGATGAAACTGGAAAACATCATTCTCAGTAAACTATCGCAAGGACAAAAAATCAAACACCGCATGTTCTCACTCATAGGTGGGAATTGAACAAGGAGAACTCATGGACACAGGAAGGGGAACATCACACTCCGGGGACTGTTGTGGGGTGGGGGGAGGGGGGAGGGACAGCATTAGGAGATATACCTAATGCTAAATGATGAGTTAATGGGTGCAGGAAATCAACATGGCACATGGATACATATGTAACAAACCTGCACATTGTGCACATGTACCCTAAAACCTAAAGTATAATAAAAAAATAAAAATAAAAATAGATAAATAAATAAATAAATAAAAATATGGCATCAGAAACAAAAATCCAATGGAGAGATTGTAAGATAATAGTTGAGGAATGTCCCCAGAGCATAGAACAAAAGGAGAAAAAGAAAAAGATTGGGAGGCTGAAATTATCAAATAATACAAGAAAATTTACCCAGAATTGAAAAATGAAGTTACTGGATTAAAATTATCTAATAATGTCTAGAACAATGATTGTAAACAAAATCCCTTTCCAAGAATAACCCTCCTGAAACTTATGAATATTATGAAGAAAAGATGCTAAAAGTTACCAAAAAATAAATAAATAAAAGAGATCACATACAATGAATCTAGGATAAGAATGGAAAAAATGGCAAAAGCATTCTCAACGACATAAGACAGTGCAGTGGCTGGGCACGTGGATCATGGCTGTAAGCCCAGCACTCTGGGAGGATGAGGCGAGTGGATTGCTTATTAAGTGCAGGAGTTCAAGACCAGCCTGGGTGACACAGTAAAACCCCGTCCTTAATAAAAATATAAAAAATTAGCCAGGCATGGTGGTGGGTGCCTGTACGGGAGGCCGAGGTGGGAAATAACCTGAGCCTGGGAGGTCAAGGCTTCAGTGAGCCAAGAACGCACCACTGCACTCTAGCCTGGACAACCAGAGTGAGACTCTGACTCAAAAAAAAAAAAAAAAAAAAAAGGCCAGGTGCAGTGGCTCATGTCTCTAATCCCAGCTATTCAGGAGGCTGAGGCAGGAGAATAGCTTGAACCTGAGAGGTGGAGGTTGCAGGGAGCTAAGATCGCACCACTGCACTACAGCCTGGGTGACAGAGCAAGAAAGACAATGGAGCAAAGGCTTATTGTGAAATAAAACTATTTCCAATCTTGATTTTTATCCTCAAGTAAACCATTAGAAAAGTACCAAGACAGAGGAAAGATATTTTATATATCAAGGGTCTCAAAGCATGTGCTTCAACAAAATGAGATAGAGAAGAAAATATGTGATCCAAAAAGAAAGGGTATCCAACATAGAAGAGACAGAAGTCCCAGGAGGAGGGCAAAATGATAGGAAGACAGTTGTGCCAGAAGACCTAGGTATAGATGATGGCTACAGACAGCTCCAGGCACCCATGGACAAAAAACAAAATTAACAGGAAATCCAATATTTTTGTGCATGTGAATTTGAGAGGCTGTATGAAATGTAGAAAAACTTAGCTAGAGACTCAAGGAAAAACAAAGCAAATAGGAAGAAAAATAAAGCAATTGCTAACTTTGGGTGGGAACAGGAAAGAAAATACAGTAATTTTTTGTCTTACCATTAAACAATTTTCCAGGCTGGGAACAGTGGCTCACACCTGTAATCCCAGCACTTTGGGAGGCCAAGGCAGGAGGATCACTTCAGCCCAGGAGTTTGAGGCCAGCCTGGGCAACATAGTGAGACCTCGTCTTTAGAAAAAAAAATTAGCCAGGCATGGTGGTGTGCCTGTGGTCCTCTCCTTACTAGAAAGGCTGAGATGGGAGGATCACCTGAGCCCAGGAATTCGAGGTTGCAGTGAGCCATGATCCTGTCACTGCACTCCAGCCTGGGTGACGGAGTGAGACCCTGTCCCAAAAAACCCCAAGTAACAAAACAACACCCCACACAACTGTCCATAGTCATATTAGTGTAAACAATGAATTCAGGTCTTACAAAAAAATTGTAATGTATCTACATTGGAAGGATGAGGAGAAGATATATATACTAGACGACATCTAAAATAGAGGTAAGCATATAATTGAGAAATATAAAAAATAAAACACAGCTAAAAGACTAAAAACTGTTGGCTCTGAGAACAGGCCTAATAGGTGATAAAAAGAACTGCTTTATAAGCCTTGTGCTTTATATTATTACCTTTTATATTAAACTTATATTAAACTAAATGCTTACTATGATTTTTAAAGTCAAATTATTTTAAAAGAAGGCAAGGAGACAAACTGGGAAACATATTTCCAACACATGTAAGAGTTTAAGAATGAAAGTCCATAATATATTGAGTTCCTACAAACACTATTAACAAAGAGCCCAACAGAAACAGTCAAAGGATGTAAAAACGTAAGTCACAGAGGAAGTACAAATAGCCAATAAACATATGAAAAGATTTGTAATCTGGTTATCAATCAGGGAAATGCAAATAAAAACACCACTGATATCATTTTTTACCCAGAACATTTGAAAGGTTAACAATATCCAGTATTAGTTAGGCTGTGGAGAAACAGAATTTTTACATAGTTGGTTGACTGGCTATCATTTCAGAAGAGACTTTGTAAGTATTTATTGCCATTGAAAATATACCTATTCTGAATTGTACTCAAACATGTACACAAGAACATGTATAAAAGGATCTACTATAGCTCCATCATTCAAAAGGAAAATGGTAAAAGAAATTATAGTCTGCATTCATAACAACGGGGCATATAGAACTATAAAATGAATAAGGTCTATCTCTATGTACTGACAAGGAAATGCTTCCAAGACATATTGCTAAGTAACAAAATATACACATACACACACACACACACACACACACACACACTCTGCAGGACAATATATGTACGGTATGCTCCCATACAAGTCAAATAAAACAGCAGATAAATCCGTAACTGCCATTTAATGCTGAGTGAGAGGACATATATCAAACTATTGACAATGGTTATTTCAGGAAAAAAAGAAGAGAACTGAGGGGTAAAGTACAGTATTCTTTCACACGATTTGACTCTTTTGCAAATAAACTTTATTATCTATGTAATTTAAAATATTTTTAATAAACCAAAGGAGCACAACATAGTAAAGAAAACATAAGAGACAGTGAAACATTAAACATAAGAAGGAAATCCTATATGATGCACAATCAAATAAGGTGACAGGTTAATTGTGTCTAATTCTGCTTTAAATATTGAAAACACTTTTAAAATATGGTACAACAAATAAAGGGTGAAATCCAGTTAATAGCAATGACCAATTATTTTTGAGAAGGCCATAGTAGAGCACTGAACCAAACTCTGTCATTTTCACTTTGAATTGTTGTTTCCACTTCTATGTATTATCAAAACTATTATTTATTTTCCTGTCAGTACTTTAAGGCTCCTGTTCACAGGCCATAATCTCATCAAAAACAACAAACAGATCCTGCTACCTGTCAGTTAGCACATACCTAATAATCTTTACACTTCCCCTAATTTTCTCCACACTATACTTGCCCAAATAACAGAGCCCTTCTTTAGGGTTTTATGGTAATTTGAACTTTTCTCACTGTTCCTGTTGGATCATATTACAGCACATATTTCAGATACCCTAGAGGACACATAAGAAGTGAAAAAGTTTAAACCAACTAAAGAATAGAAACAAAAGTGTGATTAACATTCATCCTGACCTTCTTTGCCCACTGAAGCCTCTAAATTGAGAATTACTCACTCTAGGAAAGCATATCAAAAATTAGCCTTAGACTAGCCACATGCAGAAGACTGAAACTGGACCCCCACCTTTGACCATATACAAAAATCAACTCAAGATGGATTAAAGGTTTAAATGTGAAATCTAGAACTATAAAAACCCTACAAGAAGATCTAGGAAATACCATTCTAGACAACAGCCCAGGCAAGGACTTCATGACAAAGTCAAAAAGCAACTGTAGGCAAGGCGCAGTGACTCACCCCTGTAATCACAGCACTTTGGGAAGCTGAGGCGGGCAGATCACCTGAGGTCAGGAGTTCAAGACCAGCCTGGCCAACATGGTGAAACCCTGCCTCTTCTAAAAATACAAAAAGAATTAGCTGGGCGTGGTGGCAGGCGCCTGTAATTCCAACTAACTGGAAGGCTGAGGCAGGAGAATCACTTGAACCCAAGAAGCAGAGGTTGCAGTGAGCTGAGATCACACCAATGCACTCCAGCCTGGGCAACAAGAGCAAAAACTCTGTCTCAAAAAAAAAAAAAAAAAAAAAAGCAACTGTAACACAAACAAAAATTGAGAAGTGGGACCTAATTAAAGAGCTTCTGCACAGCAAATAAAATTTCAAAAAAACAGAAAACCTACAGAATGACAGAAAATATCTGCAAACTGTGTATCCAACAAAGGTCTAATATCCAGAATCTATAAGGAACTCAAACAATTGAAGAAGCAAAAAACAATCAACCCTATTAAAAGATGGGCAAAGGACATTCACAGACACTTCTCAAAAGAAGACATACACATGGCCAGCAAACATATGAAAAATGCTTATTATCACGGATCATCCAGGCAATGCAAATCAAAACCACAATGAGATACCATCTCACACCAGTCTGAATAGCTACTATTAAAATGCTGAAAACAACAGATGCTCCTAAGGTTGCAGAGGAAAGGGAATGCTTATAAACTGTTGGTGGGAATGTAAATTAGTTTAGCCACTGTGGAAAGCAGTCTGGAGATTTCTCAAATAACTTAAAACACAACTACCACTCAACTTAGCAATCTGATTACTGGGTATATGCCCAAAGGAATATACACTATTCTATCATAAAGATACATGCATATGTATGTTCACTGCAGCACTATTCACAATAGCAAAGACATGGAATCAACCCCTAGGTGCACATGAATGGTGGACTGGATAAAGAAAATGTGGTACATACACACCATGGGATACTATGCAGCTATAAAAATCATGAGGTCATGACCTTTGCTGCAACATGGATGGAGCTGGGGGCCATTATCCTAAATGAATTACTGCAGAAACAGAAAACCAAATACTGCATGTCCTCACTTATAAGTGGAAGCTAAACGCTGAGTACATATAGACACAAAGAAGGCAACGACAGACACTGGGGCTTATTTGAGGGTGGAGGGTGGGAGGAGAATAAAGATTGGGAAACCACCTATCAGGTATTACGCTGATTACCTGGGTGACAAAATTATCTGTACACCAAATCCCCTGACACTCCATTTACCCATGTAACAAACTTGCACATGTAACCCTGAACCTAAAATTAAAGTTGGAAATAAAAAAATAGGAAGAAAACACAAATTAGAGACACAAAAAAATAAGAGTTTCAAAAAGGAGACATAAATTAAAAAGTAAACATTTAGCTATTTGAAAAAAATAATTTCCAATTCCCTAACAACATATGATGTTTTCATATGCCATCCTTATATGTTCTTTGGTAAGGTATCTGAACAGATATTTTGCCATTTTCTTTTTATTATTTATTTATTTATTTTTGAGATAGAGTCGCGCTCTGTAGCCCAGGCTGGAATGCAGTGGCGCGATCTCTGCCTCCCAGGTTCAAGCAATGTATGTTCACTGCAGCACTATTCACAATAGCAAAGACATTATACACTCCACCTCCCAGGTTCAAGCAATTCGTGTGCCTCAGCCTCCTGAGTAGCTGGGATTACAGGCCCCGCCATCACGCCTGGCTAATTTTTGCATTTTTAGTAGAGGCGGGGTTTCACCATGTTGGCCAGGCTGGTCTCAAACTCCTTACCTGAGGTGATCCTCCCACCTCGGCCTCCCAAAGTGCTGCGATTACAGGCATGAGCCACTGCACCCAGCCCATTTTATTTTTATTTATTTATTTCTGAGATGGAGTCTTGCTCTGTCACCTAGACTGGAGTGCAGTGGCGAGATCTCAGCTCACTGCAACCTCCCTGTCCTGAGTTCAAGAGATTCTCATGCCTCAGCCTCCTGAGTAGCTGGAATTACAGGCGTGCACCACCAAGCCTGGCTAATTTTTATATTTTTAGAGGAGTTGGGGTTTCACCATGTTGACCAGTCTGGTCTCAAACTCCTAATCTCAACTGATCCACCCACCTGGGCCTCCTAAAGTGCTGGGATTATAGGCATGAGCCACTGCGCCCGGCCATATTTTGCACTTTATTTTATTTTACTTTATCTTATTTTATTTATTTTGAGACGGAGTTTCACTCTTGTTGCCTAGGCTGGAGTACAATGGCGCAATCTCAGCTCACCACAACTTCCGCCTCCCGGTTTCAAGCGATTCTCCTGCCTCAGCCTCCCGAGTAGCTGGGATTACAGGCATGTGCCACCACGCCTGGCTGATTTTGTATTTTTAGTAGACATGGGGTTTCACCATGTTGGCCAGGCTGGTCTTGAACTCGCGACCTCAGGTGATACACCTGCCTCAGCCTCCCAAAGTTCTGGGATTACAGGTGCGAGCCACCACGCTCAGCCAAGCATTTTAAATATGTATTTTGTATACCTGTCTTTTATCACAGATATGTGTTTTGCAAATATTTTCTCCTATACTGTGGCTTGTCTTTTTATATTTTAACAGTGTCTTTCACAGTGCAAACGTCTTATTTTTAATATAGTTCAACTTACCACTTTCTTCTTTCACGGATCATGCTTTTATGTTGTATTAAAGAAGCCAACCCTCCCCCCCAACAAATCCCCCTCCCCCATAAAAACCAGCCTTAGAAACACTCTGTTACTGGGTAGGCATAAATGTGATTAAATTTAGTTAAAATCAAAGTAGAGGCTAAAATAAAAACGTATCACTAACAATCCAACATATAAAACTAGTGCCAAGTCTAAGTGAGAAACAATTCCACCTAATAGCGCTTGTAAATCTCCATGCAGGCAAAGCACAAGGGAAGGGACTAACAAGTTCTTGAAACAGAAACAGAAAAAAAGCTCTTCTCAATTGGAAAAATAATTTATATGCATTAAGTGGCAAAACAACAAACCTTAATTTTTTATATAATGGAAAAACACCATACTGAGAACTAAATTGTAAACACGATATGTCACTTTGTCATTTTCAATATTATGTTCCAATACTACTAAAAACAAAACAAAAATCTTTCCCCAAAAGAATCCAAATAAATCTTCATAAAGCTAATTATTAGTAGGGAAAGAAAGGTATTTCATTCATTTCAACATTTAAGTATAAGAAATATAAAAGAAAGTTATTGAATTGTTGAGGCTCCAGGTTACAATGCCAGTTTCTCAAAGTACAAGTTTCTAAGTGTGTACCCAGGGCAGCGATCAAAGTAAGAGTTTTATAGTCCTTTCCTGTTTTTACTTCAGATAACAATTGCCTTAAGGAGCTGAAAATGAGTTACTGATCACCTCCTTTTCCAACTCTGAAATATCAATAATATGCAGTGTCATGTGGATAGCTGTCACATTTATCTCCCCAACCTGACCAAAAAAACATGTTTCTCTCCTTTTTTAGAAATTAAATTTTCTCAGAAACCAGGTCAAATTTAAGATAAATTCCGTTGGAGTTTGATCACTCAAGATCAATTTGATGCACTTAAGTGTTTCACTGCTGATGACAACACACCATGAGTTTGTGCTTTCCTAACACTCTATTTGGTGGTTCCCAGATAATACATACTATCCTTGCTAATATTTTAAGATTTAAAATGTTCCAGTATAAAGTAAAATTTTGAAAAATAAAATGTTACAGTATACAATGGAAAACAGTAACAGAAGCAAACCCCTTCACAATGTTGTTGCTGTAGAAACAGGGATGATGATGGTGATGATGCTCTACTTCTTTAACCTCACTTAATTCTCACACCAATCTTGTATAATGAGTCCTATTATTATTCCCAACATTTTAGACATGAAGGAAGTAAGGCTTGGAGAGATCAAGTCTGTAACTTACTCAGGATCTGGAACTTCTAAAACCACTATGCTTCACTGACTCTCCTGAATAAAGTCACATTATTATACCTCAGTACTGTTTTTTTTTTTCTTTCTTTTCCTTTTTTTTTTTTTGAGACAGAGTTTCACTCTGTCACCCAGGCTGGAGCGCTGTGGCATGATCTTGGCTCACTGCAATCTCTACCTCCTGGGTTCAAGTGATTCTCCTGCCTCAGCCTCCCAAATAGTTAGGATTACAGACATGAGCCACTGTGCCCAGCCTAATACTGGGTTTTTAAATCAGGTTTTTAACCATGAGGACTTGGAACACCCAAGTTTCTTCAAATAATGAAATCCAAACATGTTTTAAGAGTAAACCAAATCTTCCCTTAATATCAGATATTATTTTACAGAGAGGATACTGAGACCCAGGAGCTTAAATAATTTCCTCAAAGGCAAATGGCTAAAATGGACAGGGCTGGTACTCAGGTTTGCACAACTAAAAAGGCGTTGGTCTTTTTATGTTACCCTGATACCTCCTAGAACACAGAAACTATAAGCAATATACAGTTTATGTAATACATGAAACACAGTATGCTATATTATTGCAAGTACAATATGAATATACAGGCCAGGTGTGGTGGCTCACGCCTGTAATTCCAGCACTTTGGGAGGCCAAAGAGGGCGGATCACCTGAGGTCTGGAGTTTGAGACCAGCCTGGCCAATACTGCAAAACCCCATCTCTACTAAAAATACAAAAATTAGCTTAGGAGGCTGAGGCATGAGAATTGCTGGAATTCTTATGGTAGAGGTGGAGGTTGCAGTGAGCCGAGATCGTGCCACTGCACTCCAGCCTGCGTGACAGAGTGAGACTCCATCTCAAAAAACAAAACAAAAACAATATGAATATACAAAATATTAAGAATTTGCTAAAAGAATCTCTAAGTCTCTGAAGGTTTCCTATAAAAAGTTAACACTTTATGTTAATTATATTATTTACATATAAGACTAAATATTTCTGATACTTAAGCTTCCATTCCACCTATTAATCCAACAAATAAAGATTATCAAAAATTAAGATATTACAATGATACCATTAACATTATGAAGGTTAAAATACAGACTACATTTTCCTAAGACTTATTTAGGCTTTTCCAACTTCTAGCTAATCTTACCCTAAAAGTAAATGAATCTTTTCTTTTTTTGTTTGTTTTTTGAAATACAGTTTCACTCTTGTTGCCCAGGCTGGAGTGCAATAGCGCGATCTCGGCTCACTGCAACCTCTGCCTCCCGGGTTCAAGCGATTCTCCTGCCTCAACCTCCTGAGTAGCTGGGATTATAGGCATGCGCCATTATGCCTGGCTAATTTTGTATTTTTAGTAGAGACGGCATTTCACCATGTTGGTCAGGCTGGTCTCGAACTCCTGAACTCAGGCTATCTGCCCGCCTCAGCCTCCTAAACTGCTGGGATAACAGGCGTGAGCCGCGCCCAGCCATACATCTTTTCTATTTCAAAATACATCTATAAATTTAATTAAAATGTTTAGCTGATGACAACATGGGTATCATAAAAAATAAATAGCATAGTAATACTGTTTTTCTTTTGATTTAGGAAGAGGTAACGTCTCCAAAAAATACCCAGTAAAGTAGATGATATTCTGTTGCCAGTTCAAAGCACCTATATTATGCAGGCAAAGATTTCCAAAGCGTACTGTTTTTGCTTTGAGTGGCTCATACAAGTTCCCTGCATCTCATTAATGCAATGGTTTTATGACTAAAGGACACCAGCGTGAGACTTTTAAGAGTTGTAATGTTCTCCAAAATTTAAGTATAATCTTATACGCCTTATTTAATTTATTGAAGATTCACCAAGTAATATCCTGTTGAGCGATTAGAAAACTGGTATCATTTGCAGTTCTCAGTCCTTTTACATCATAGAAATTCATGATGGATTTTTGCCATATAGTTTTACTTCTTCATTTTTCCTTACCGAATATCTAAAAATAAGTGAAATTCTAACATCTTTTTTAAAAAACCTTGTCAGATTTATTTTAGGACACCATGAAGATATCGACAAAACATTTTGAAATTCATGTAAGTATCTACACTCTAAAAGTAAATATCTGGCAGAAATAATCTCAATCAATACATTTTATAACCCCCTGAAATTAACACTTACCTGCTTCATTGTTAATTGGGAACTCCCATAGTTTCCCCTCTTTTGTCCACTGGATTAGCTCTTCAAATCCATTCTGAAGGGGTTGTTCATTTACTGTGGCTAACTGCTTAGCAAATTCCACATCCCAAAGTGAAGGTGATGTGTCTACATAATAAAGACATTTTAGATAAGAACAAGTCAATGTAAGTATCTTTTTTTTAAAAGTTACAACCAATCCTGAATTGATCATGTATTTTTCAGACCTGACATTCATAATTAAATAGTATATAACAAAAAGTTACTGAGAGATAACTGCAAAAATTATATTAAAAATTGTAACTACAATAATGGCAAGCTTAACTTTTGTTTTCCAACAATGCCAGGTAATCACTGCCCCCTCTACTGGAAAGAAAAAAATAAATTTGTATTTTGTTTAAGGGTATTTTTATGCATGTGAATGTTTTTTGTAGAACATGTGACTTTCATTTTTAAAGTCTAGCCTGTTTATCTTTAGTCTATCAAAATTAGTCACAAATGTACTACTGTTAACAACCAAAGAAGTTAAATTAACAGAATAACAATAAAACTGCTAATGAATACTGAGTGCTTCCTCTGTGCTTAAATGCATTTTATGCATTAGTGCATGTAATCCTCACAACCAACCCTATGAGTAACGTATTATCATGTTGGCTAATTACCACTATCAAATTACGTTTCAATAATTTACTTTGGAAACTTCAGATCATCTTTTGAAAATGAGCCATATTCCCACCAGTGACTGCTGCTGGGAACATAAAATGGTACAACCACCTTGGAAAACAGTTTGATAGCTTCTTAAAAAGTTACAATATATCTATTATTCAACATAGTCGTTTCATCCCTGGATATATTCACCCAAGAGATAATACATGTCCACACAAAGACTTGTACACAAAAGTTAATCGCAGCTTTCTTTGTAATAGCCAAATGTGGGTTGTAATTTGGGAAACAACCCAAATGTCCACTAACAGGTGAATAGGTACAAAAATATGATACAGCCATACAATTGTATCCTACTCAGTAATAAAAATGCGTTACTAGTACACATAACAGAATATGGATGAATCTCAAATCATTATGCTGAGTCAAAGAAGCCAGATGCAAAGGAGTATATACTATGTGATTTCAGTTATGTACAGTTCTAAAAGATGCAAACTAATCTATTGTAACAGAAGGCAGATCTATGGTTGCCTACATACTGTGTGTGGGGTGTGTGTGTTTGCGTGTATTGCAAAAGGACACAAGGAAACTGGAGGGTCATGAAAATGTTTAAAATTATAACTGGTAGTTTCATGGGTGTATATATTTGTCAAAATTAGTCAAGTTATATACTTCAAATATGTGCAATTTGTTGCACACGAATTATACCTTAATAAAGTTGTAAAAAGAAAATGAATATCAATATCTATCCCTTGGCTACCTTTTCCCCTATATTTTTATTCTTTGGTTATTTTACCAACATCTTTTATCTTTCTTATTTTTTTCTGTGTGATATCACTTTTTAAAATAAATGAGGATCATATAGTTTGGTAATCTACTTTTTTCACTGAATGCTTGCATCAGTATCCCATTTTATATATATATATTTTACATATATATGTAGCACAATCCCTCACTATTGAATATTTTGATCATTTATATATTTTCTCTTTTAAATACTATAGTGACAAATATCCTTGTAGTTACACTTTTGCGCATATCTGTAACATTTCCTTAGAAAAAATTCCTAGGAACACAATTTCTGGGTTAGAGGCATAGATTGCATATGATCTGTCCTCCAGCTTACCTCTTTACCCACTTTTGCCAAGCCCACTAAAGCATATCAACAAATAGCTCAATTACTCTTCTACCTGGGTAAGCCTTATTTTATCTATTTTGCTTTTTCTGAATCTATTTCTATGAGCCTTTATGTGCAGAAATGTGTCTAGCCACACACTGACTGCTAGATATTAAGTATTTTGGATTAGATCATCTGATACTGGGAAACAATCAGTTGCTAGCCTTAACTAGCCACATTTACAAAGCAATCTCACCAGTAAAATAACTTAATTGTCTCAGTTATCTTTTACGTGGTGGTCACTGACCCACCTATGTCTTTTCCATCATCATTAGGATCATCACTATATTTTTACACTTGCTAATATTTGTAAGCATTTGTTAAATATGTACTATGTTCCAGGCACTGTGCCTGACACTTTTCTCAGATTACCTCATTTAATCTTTGAGACGTATGTAGTAGCCCTCGTTTTATAGGTGGGGAAAAGTTAGTAAGGCAGAATCTGAATTTGAATCCAGTTCTACACAACACCAACACTCTTTCTGTTAAGCTATACTGCCTGTCGACTCTAGGATAACCAGTAGGGCCTACGAGTATATCCTTTGTAGCAGTGGTAAGAACTTAGTGGGGAACAAGACATGGGAATCATGGAACAGAATAACTCATTCAATCAGTCAATAAAAAAATTACTGAATGCCAACTGTATTTCCAGCATTATTTCAAGTGGTGGGAAAACAACAGTGAACAATTGCTAAATTTACATTTCCGCATTTTGCTATTGTATTTAATTGGGAACAAAAACCATTCTTTAGACTCATGCAAGTATAGCATATTCAAATAGTACCTTCATTAGAGTAAATTATTAAAGTTGTGTGCTATTTTCCTCACTAGAGTATAATAATTTGATATTGTTTTATAAAATATATAAAACTTCAATGCTTCCTTGCCAACTAACTTCAGTTTTAGAAATAAGATTTTTTTATTTTAAAAAGTAAGCTGGTTCCTTCAAGAATCTCAAGAATCTTCAAGTGCTTCTTTTGGCTGGACAACAGCAGCTGCCCTGACAACCAATTTCTTTCTTTTTTTTTTTTGAGACAGTTTTGCTCGTCACTTAGGCTGGAGTGTAATGGTACAATCTTGGCTCACTGCAACTTCCGCCTCCTGGGTGCAAGTGATTCTCCTGCCTCAACCTTCCGAGTAGCTGGGATTACAGGCACCCAACACCATGCCCGGCTAATTTTTGTATTTTTAGTAGAGGCGGGGTTTCACCATGTTGGCCAGGCTGGTCTCAAACTCCTGACCTAAGGTGATCCACCCGCCTCGGCCTCCGAAAGTGCTGGGATTACAGGCGTGAGCCACCACACCTGGCCAACAAATTCCTTTCTGATGCATGCTTAACCATTTGAGAAGGGGAGAGGCGATTCCTTGTCCCTATGCATTTTGCACTTTCTTTTCATCATACACAAGAGAATGCAGTTTTTGTAATAGAAGGGGGTTGTTCTTTTAGCTTCACCTTCAGTTCAAATGAACAAACACTGAATTAACTTCTTTCCTCTATAGATAGATATTTTATAGTACAGTTTGTTCAAAAAAGAATTTAAGATTTAAGACACCTAGTTCCTATGATCTGTAAGCCACATGAGTAGGTGCTACATGAATGAGAAATATAGCCCCTAATAGTCTATTAAATAGAGGGAAAATCAAAAGTTCGTATAAGTAACTGTAGAAAGATTAAATGAGCCTTTGGAGGCCCGCCTAGGAACTTATCTATCATATACAACATTCTTTTTTTTACCCCCTTTGAGATGGAGTCTCACTTTGATTCTTAGGATGAAGTATTATAGCACAATCATAGCTCACAGCAGCCTCAAATTCTGGGCTCCAGTGATCCTGCCACTTCAACTTCCCAAGTCGCTAGGATTACAGGCATGCACCACCATGCCTAGATAATTTTTTTCTATTTTTTAGAGAAAGGGGCTATGTTGCCCAGGCTGGTCTTGAACTTCTAGTCACAAACCATCCTGTTGTCTCAGCCTCCCAAGTCCATATACAACATTGTTTCTACCAATATCCAAAAAACTAACTTCTTTTCTTTAGAAATGCTCATCACTTATACACTAGAGACCATTTGTATTAAGTTTCTTCATTTATTTTACTAGTAAACTAAATTTAATGTCAAGCAAGAGGACACTTATTTCTCTTTTAGACTTAAAATGGCAAATTTCTTACCCAAAGAAAACACTACAAGTCTGTTAAATATATTCCTTGAATGTTCTTCCCATCTCCTGAACAATCACTAAGTCACTTCAGTAAGTTATTTTGTAAATGCTATCTCCTCTTCTAAGCTGCCTAAGGCCAGGAACCAGTATAGCTTTATGTAATAGCATAGAGATACACTGTAAATGGTAGTTATTATTGTTCTAACCCAAATTAGTAGCTAATCTGGACCTCTGGATTTGGTAATTGGTAGTACTTACCTCCCGCTGTCTCACAGAATGCAACATTTCAAGGGGGAAGCCTGACCAAAACTAGCAATGTTGACAACTGTAGTGTGATGTGTCCCCCACCAGGTTACTTAAGAGCGTATGTGTGTTGCTTGGATCCTGAAGGCTGGGCAGGGAGCCAAGGCCATGGTGCCTAGCTGAGAAGCAGGTGTCCCTGAGAACCCAAACATCCCAGGGCATACCTGGGAACATATCAGGTAACACTGTCGTCGCGCACAGAGTAGGCAAACAGAACATTAGCTGAAAGGCTGCTCAGAGATGGGAGGCAGGGTGACTTTAGAGCTGCTCAGGAATGTCCAGTATGTAATGTAAGTCCTAGTAAACTCATCTATTCGTCAAGCTGGACTTGCCCAAATTATTCTTTGGTCTCTTGACGCCTTCCCAGTTTAGGGGGACGTTACAGTCCCAAGTTTTCCTTGTAACAACCGCCACATTCGTAAGCAGGATCCAGGCCAATGACAGAATGGAATATTAAAATATCCAACTATTACACCATTAGAACACTAAGGACATCTTGGAAGGATGGAATGTCTCTCCACCTGAGAAAGAGTGTTATTCTTAACAAACCTGTTTCAGGTGCTTCTTTAGTAACTGCCATCATGTCAAAAATATTAAGTCTTTTCCCTGTGAATATATTTTTCCTAAGTCCAAAAAAAGAAAATAACATTTTAATGAATATATTTTAAACTGTCAACAAAAATTATGAGAAAATATCTTAAGTGAAATATTCTATGTAGAAATTAAAAATAATTCCACTGACCCACATCAAAAATATTAGCTAAATTGCCACATTTTTAGGACCGATAAACAAAAAACAGAAATTTTTTGAAATTTTGCTTCATAATACTTGAAGTTTTGCTTCATAATACAACAAATCAGTTACAGCAATTTAATTTCCAAAATACCTAATTGAAAAGATTAGCTTAATTTGCCATAATTTTTATTTTTTTGCTTTTATATTAAGGTTTTAAAAACTCCACGTTGTGAAAAACTATAACTATGCCAAAATAGAAGCTGTTAAAGTCAACATTTGTCTTTAAGGGCAGAAAACACTGCAATGTTTAATTACAAATTATAATTATAAAAGATTGCACTGGTAAATCACAACATTCCCTTTCATAAGGCAATCATTCTGTATTTTAAAATAATTATTAACTTTCTTTACATGACTTTTTAATTAACTATTGAAATTAATATCAGAGAGTTAATAGGTAACATTTTCTTACACACTTGATAATCAACTGCTTTATGCATCAATTCACATATTTACTTGAATACATTTACTGGCAGATTAAAATCCAGTTTATAAACTGGATGGCTGGCCAGGCAAGGTGGCTCACGCCTGTAATCCCAGCACTTTGGGAGGCCAAGGCAGGTGCATTACCTGAGGTCAGGAGTTTGAGACCAGCCTGGCCAACATGGTGAAACTCTGTCTATACTAAAAATACAAAAAAAATTAGCCAGGTGTGATGGCATGTGCCTGTAATCTCTGCTACTTGAGAGGCTAAGGCAGGAGAATCCCTTGAACTCAGGAGGCAGAGGTTGCAGTGAGCCGAGATTGCACCACTACACTCCAGGCTGGGAGATAAGAGCGAGACTCCGTCTCGAAGAAAAATAAAAAATAATAAACTGGAGGGTTAGTTTTAAAAATAATTTTGAATTCTTGTTTTTTTTATAAACTAAATTACTTCTCTCTACTAAACAGAAATAACTGGAAAAAATGCAAATACCATATTAACGTTAAATAACGTGATCTCAAATCATATAATCTTCCCTCTAGCAGGTTGCAAGTTATTTGTAAACAAAGGCTTTTGCGCTCCATAACTCTCTTCAGTGCCTTGCATTCTTCTCCCTCAACCGCATGTCTGATAAACAGGATGGTGGATTAAAGCAAGTCACAGCAGAGGGCAAATGCCTTGATAAAGTATTCAATTTCAAAAGAGGAACGTACTACAAAGAGAGGGAATGGACATTTGCTGAGCACCTACTATGTACCAGATAGTTTACACATGTTTCTTTTCCATTCCTTAAGAAAGCCATTTAAGCTAGGTTTCACTTTCAGCATTTTATAGCTAGGGAAACAGGCTAATGGAGGCTATAAAAGGTGCCCCAGTCACAGAATTAGTCAGTGGCAGTGCCAACATTCTGAGGCAGGCCAGTGCGAACTGTCAATCTCCAACAGAAAAAATCAATCCAGGCCTGGGTTGTCTGGGGTTGATATCCCAGATCCTGCCCCAGTCATAGCAGGGTGAACAACTTGGCGTCTCACCATTGCTTCCCCTTACTCGCCTCTAGCTGGCTTTTTAACACACTGAAGGCACAGAAAACCCTTTCCTACTTGCTTCTAATTTTTAAAATATTAAATATCAAATCTAATATTAAAAATCAAATTATAATATACCATCCTAATGTAGTTGCACAGAATCATGTCCAAGATGAATGATTCAGTTAAATATTCTCGAGGATTAACTGATTCAGTTAAATATTCTTAAGTAAAACTCCAAGTACACCTTCTCCTTTATTCAATAATATGTAACAGATACTAAATCACTTTAAATTAGTAATTCAAATAATCTTCCAAAGTCACCATAACCTCTTGAACTTCCGGTGTTAACTGCTGACCACCTTTTCCAACTTTCCTGTATAAATCAGTAATTTAACACCCAGAAGGAGTTAACTCAAGTTTCTGATTTTACTTAAAACAAATCCACGGAATACACAATGCATTGAAAACACTCCAGTTGTGAGCATATCCTGCTACAAAGACAAGTTAATTTTTGTCAGACCATGCCAAAATATCTGGTTCCTCCTTCCCATCTATCACTTTCAGGGTTTAAAGAAGAAAAAGAACAGAAACCGTTATGCAAATACAGAACAACTTTAGATTTTAAAATAACTATGTTAGGCATGGCTCAGCATCTTTAAGAACTTCAAATCAGTAAATTCAAATGGCCACAAATAATCTACCATTTTAAAGTATTATATAAACTTTTTTCCTCTTGCCTTTCCTTCTCATTGATGGTGGGTTATTTCTCTAAGGTAGACCAACAGACAAGCATGTATTGAGATACAAAGGCTATATGAATACAGTATTAGACACTTATATTTAAAATGAAAAATAATGTTTCTCACAAAATACTTATTTGCTCAGAATTCAGTCAGCTCCGCTTACTCTAAATCAAAGGACCCCTATTCATCATGGGTAGATGTGAAGCATGGCCCATTTTGATTTCAGGTATGGAAAACTACAGGACTGGCTAAATCCAGCACATGGTTTCCTCTCTAGGAAGTGGTATATAGAAAGTAAGAACACAGATGTAAATGCATTCATAATGTTCAGATATCCAACAGCAATAATACACACACACAATAAGGTAAATCTACAGTTAAGGTAAAAACAAACTACACAAACAAAACCCAGCAGATTACAAAGCCTGATACCTTTTTCTAAGATCATCGGTCTTCTCCTGGCCAGGATAATTGTCATAGCCTTCATCAAACTGAATCTGAAGCTCTGGTCTTGAACGAACTCTAGCTGTAGCAGATCTGGCAACTTTCATATCTGATATTATGTTACTGAAACTGAAATAACAAAAAGGTCAAGTGTATTAGAAATCTTAGCTACAGAACAGTAATAAACTTCCTTAAACAGGAGACTGAGATCATTTCATTCTTATTTCATTTTTATGCACTAATGACACAGCATAAAAATGTTTAAATAAAAAACGTCACCTATTAACATTCACATAACACAGAACATTACAATTTATGTTTACTTTCATCTTTTAAAGATGTACTTCAGAAATCTTCATTTAAAATGTAAGTCTCATGAAAAATTATTCAGAGAAAATGATAGGAAAGTAAAATCAGTATCTGTTATACCTATCACCTACATCCAATAACTAAATTAAAACCAAGAGTTAGCCATATTTATTTGTTGCTTTTTATTTGTTCAAACACAAATAAAATGAGTCACTGAACACTGAACTGACAGTCCAGATATCTATGTCTTCCTTTTTTTTTTTTTTTTTTTTTTGAGATAGAGCTTCGCTCTGTTGCCCAGGTTGGAGTGCAGTGGCGCGATCTCGGCTCACTGCAACCTCTGCCTCCTGGGTTCAAGCAATTCTCCTGCCTCAGCCTTCCGAGTAGCTGAGACTACAGGCGTGTGCCACCATGCCAGGCTAATTTTTTGTGTTTTTAGTAGAGACAGGGTTTCACTGTGTTAGCCAGGATGGTCTTGATCTCCTGACGTGGTGATCCGCTCGCCTCAGCTTCTCACAGTGCTGGGATTACAGGCGTGAGCCAATGCGCCTGGCTTTTTTTTTTTTTTTTTAATTACAGTTTCTTGTCTCACACTATTGCCCAGGCTGGAGTGCTGTGGTGAGATCACAGCTCAACGCAACTTCAAATCCTGGACTTAAGTGATCCTCCCGAGGCCGGGTGCAGTCCAAAGTAGCTAGACTTCAGGTACACGCCACCATGCTCAGCTAATTTTTTTATGTTTTGTAGAGATGGAGTCTTGCTTTTTTGTCCAGGCTGGTCTCAAATTCCTGACCTCAAGTGATCCTCTTGTCTTAGCCTCCCAAAGTGCTGGGATCATGGGCATGAGCCAGCACACGGCCATTTCTTTTCATTTCTTGAAATAAATCTGGTACACATGCTCATTGAGAACAACTGATTTAGATCACTCTCCAAAATGAGGCAGTGTTACTGCTTACTATACTTACTACTTACTATAATGTAGGCAGCAAGTAGTATAACATGGTATAAAATAATGAGAGATGAAGAGAGTAAGTGGAACAATGTCAGATGAAATACAGAAGGGGAAAAAGAGAAGGCAACTATCATACCATGCATAAAACCAGCAAGGTATTTAACTGAAAAAAATTACTTTTCTCAGAGAAGCTACCTTATTCTGTTATTTATTTTTAATAACATTACTGAATTTACCATTTATTTTTTCATGGACAAGAAACTGTAACTTCCTAAAAGGAAACTTTATTCAATTGTTTTTTTAAAAACTATAATCATACTTAAGACATAAGTTTTTTAAAAAGTTGAATTGCTAAAAGTATATGGTATATTTTATATACAAATTCCACTTACGTGGTATATATTATGTGTATTACTCACTAGCCACATGAAAATGGCCCATTTTGCAATATAAACATTACTGACTTAAGGGTTTGATTCACTCACCTAATTTTAGGTCGTTCTGCA
The DNA here is from genome assembly GCF_006542625.1 of Nomascus leucogenys. Classification (NCBI taxonomy): domain Eukaryota; kingdom Metazoa; phylum Chordata; class Mammalia; order Primates; family Hylobatidae; genus Nomascus; species Nomascus leucogenys. The sequence goes on from NC_044385.1 coordinate 67,054,011, forward strand.
TCTCTCTGTGCCCTTGACTCTTCCTCATGCTGCTGGAGCTGGCTCAGCAGCTCTGACTTGGTTGTTTGCTTATCAAAAGGGAGAGAATCTGCCACAGCAGATGCAGCTGCCACCAACTCAGGACTCAGGGGCTCAATTCTGAAAAAGGAAGTGAAAAACAAATGAGAAAGAAAAAAAGAGATTGGCCAGGTGTGGTGGCTCATGCCTGTAATTCCAGCACTTTGGGAAGCCGAGGCAGACAGATCACTTGAGGTCAGGAGTTCAAGACCAGCCTGGCCAACATGGTGAAACCCCATTTCTACTAAAAATACAAAAATTAGCTGGGCGTGGTGGCATGCACCTGTAAATGCCAGCTACTCGGGAGGCTGAGGCAAGAAAATTGCTTAAACCCGGGAGGTGGAGGCTGCAGTGAACCAAGATCACGCCACCGCACTCTAGACTGGGAGACAGAGTGAGACTCTGTCTCAAAAAAACCAAAACAAAACAAACAAAGAAAACCAAAAAACAAAAAAGAAGAGATTGCTTATTACACCATTAGTTTAGTGAAAAGTAAAATGATTTTTGGAGAAAACTTTGGTGTTCAAAAAAGTATTCAATTCAATTTCTGACAAAGGCAAGAATTCTCAACTATTAGGTACTGGTTTTATATAAACTTTGAAATGTTAAATGTTAAAATTAATGGATATTTGCTGAAGAACAACACTAACTCAGAACAATATATTAAGGTAGAGGGGTGAGGGACAATCAGCCTCAAAAATTATAAATTAGTGGAATTTTTAATTAGATGCTATTGTATTTCAGAAACAATATATATTTTAAGCAAATATAAAGGCAGGTTAACCAGTTCGCAGAAACTTTACTGGAACCAACCTAAAAGTCTATCATCAGAATAGAAAAACAAATTGTGATACATCCATACAATGGAAAAGTACTCAGCTCATGACAACATGAATGACTTTCACAGACATTAGATCAAGCGAAAGAAGTTGGACACAAAGAATATAAAATACAAAAATTAGCCAGGCATGGCAGTGCGTGCTTGTAAAATCCCAGCTACTCTGGAGGCTGAGACATGAGAATTGCTTGAACCTGGAAGGTGGAGGTTGAAGTGAGCCAAGATTGTGCCACTGCACTCCAGCCTGGGTGTCAGAACTAGACTCTGTCAAAAAAAAAAAAAAAAAAATCTGTATGATTCCATTTATATCAAGTTCCAGAACAGGGAACACTAATCTGAGGTGAAAAAAAAAATCAAAACAGCAATTGCCTCAGGACTGATGGCTACTGACTGGGAAGGTGAAAATGAAAAACATAGTGTTTTGGTAAGTGTGTGGGTCACAAGGGCTTATCTGTTTGTCGAAATCCTACAGCTAAGATTTGTACACTTTAATATACTTAAATTTTACCTAAAAAAAAGAGCCATAAATCATCATCAAGTAGGAGATGGAAAGTGGGTGAAGGCATAATGATACAAGAATGGCAAAATGTTGATCACTGTTGAAGTTGGGCAACAGTAGAAAGGGGTTATACCATTTTGTGTTCTTCGCATATGTTTTAAATTTTTCATAAGAAAAGCTTTTAAAAGCTTCCTAAATTAGAGCAAGTTAACAGAAAAACATTCTATTATAAAAAGAAAATAAATTATTTACAACATTTTTTCCTTTTTTTTTTTTTTAAGAGACAGGGATCTCAATATGTCCTCAAGTCTGGCCTCAAAGTCCTGGGTTCAAGCAATCCTCCCATTTCATCTTCCTGAGTAGCTGTGACTATAGCCATCTGACACCATGCCTGGCTATTTGCAACATTTTTCAACTCACTGAGAACTGACATCTCAATGAGTGGGATCCAAATTAATGTTTTACTATTCCTGGCTTTCTATATTATGATCCGTTACCTAATACGAAAGTTAAACTTCCCAAATTCCTGAAGTTCTTGGAGAAAGATTTTAAGGACTTAACTAAGGTATGAAAGATCTAAAATCAGATAGGGATAGAAGAAAACCAGAAGAACGAAACAAGGGGTCAGGCATGGTGGCTCATGCCTGTAATTCCAGCACTTTGGGAGGCTGAGGCGGGAGAATCGCTTGAGCCCAGGAGTTTGAGACCAGCCTGGGATAGAGAAAAAAAAGAAAAGAAAAGGGAAAAAAAAAATTAGCCAGGTGTGGTGGCATATGCCTATAGTCCCAGCTACTGGTGAGGCTGAGTGGGAGGATCACATATTCTTGAGCACAGGAGGTAGAAGCTGCAGTGAGCCATGATTTTTCCACTGCACTACAGCCTGAGCCACAGAGTGAGAGTCTGTCTCAAAAAAAAAAAAGAAAAGAAAAATAGAGAAATGTAACAGTTAAAATAAAATGTGCTTTTAAAACTGTTATCTGTGAATAAAGCTTTAACCTTATTCCAAAGTCATTGTATTTCTTTCATAAACTGCTTGTGAACTTCATTTTCAAATTTTAATATATTTGATCAAAGTATACACAGAACACAGATGAATATTCATTTTCTAGAATGATACATTTCATAACAATGGTTTCCTATATAGTTATACTCTCTAGCTTTATAATTTGAAATGTTCTAATTAACAAAAATTGTGGGGGAGCCTCTGTCATTGAATAATTTTTACATACAGGGATCTTTCTTCATATATTTTAACAATGTAAGGAGAACTTGTTAAAGTATCTTTTAACAATCTATTCTATCCTGTAATTAAAACGATTTCATCAATACGAACTTTTCCCCTTCATAACATTCTGTACTTTTTAAATTTCTTTAAAATAAACTGTATGACATACAATTTCAGAAAAGAATTCTGATGAGGGAAAGAAACTACTGAGTGGATAAATTGGCACCGCTTTTGGCAGGCGACTTGTTGCCATATATCAAAGGCAAAAAAAAAAAATGCACATCTTTTGACCTAGCAATTCCACTTCTAAGAATATGTGTTTAAAGAAAATAAACAGAAAAAAAAGAAAGAAAGAAAGAAAGAAAATAAACAGCTGGGCGTGGTGGCTCATGCCTGTAATCCCAGCACTTTGGGAGGCCAAGGTGGGCAGATTACTTGAGTCCCGGAGTTCATGACCAGCCTGGACAACATAGTGAAACACCGCCTCTACAATAAGAAAAAAAAAAAACTAGCCAGGTGTGATGGTGCATGTCTGTAGTCCTAGCTACTTGTGAGGCTGCAGTGGGAGGATTGCTTGAGCCCAGAGGTAGAGGCGATTGTGCCACTGCACTCCAGCCTGGGGAATAGAGCAAGACTCTGTATCAAAAAATGAAAGAAAAGAAACAAATTTGTGGAATTTGAAGGATACTGCATACTCCAACCTCAAGGCCTAGGCAGTTCTATCCTCTATGCCTGAAAAGGAATTCATCTTTCAGATATCTACATGGCTTTATCCCTAATTTGATTCTAATCTTTGCTCAAATGTTACCTTATCAGAGTTCTTCCCTAATTATTCTTAAAAATAGCACCTCTCCAGCCCCCTCATTCTTTTTTTTTTTTTTTCCACCCAGGCTGGAGTACAGTGACACAACCACAGCTCACTGCAGCCTCAACCTCCTCAGCTCAAGCAATCCTCCTGCCTCAGCTTCCTGAGTAGCTAGGACTACAGGTGCGTGCCATCACACCCACCTATTTTTTTTTTTTTCCATTTTTTGTAGAGACTGGGTCTCACTATGTTGGCCGGGCTGGTCTTAAACTCCTAGACTCAAGCAATCCTCCTGCCTCAGCCTCCCAAAGTGCTGGGATTACAGGCTGTGCCTGGCCCAACCCCATCACTCTTATTTTTCTTCATGTTTCACCACCTGACATGGTATAGACATTGTGTGTGTGTGTGTGTGTGTGTGTGTGTGTGTGTGTGTTGTACATATATCTCCTCTCCTACATCCCTCCCCCCATTTTAATGTAGGAAGCAGAGACTTTGTTTTGTTCAATGTCCAACCTCTAGCACTTTGGATGGTGTGAAATATAATGGCAAGCGAAAGTTGCTGAATGAATAAACGATCTTAAACATAGCATCATTTCATACTAGTGAAACACCAGAAATAATCTAAATTTCCACAGGGATCAATTAAGTGAGTAATAGTTAGCTGATGCCTTCCAAATGAATCAGGTTAAGAGGAAGTTAAAGCAGATGCTAGAAATTTTGGTTACTGCTGCATCACCAGGGATATTCTTAGGTTCCACTAAACATTCAGACCCAAAGGACCACTACAGGTGACACCTGGCCCAGTCCATTCAGGAAGATGAAAGACAGAACCACAGCAGGCCAGCAGGGCAGCCTTCGGTCTCCTTCTCAGTGGGAGTTATTGTAGTGTTCATGCAGGTGACACTTCACACAGTCAATCATCTTAGAGTAAGGATATGAGATCTACAAGCTGCCTGGCTTACTGCCCCACAGGAGCCAGTCTCTCTTGTAACAAGGCCACATGCAGTTTCCAGGGTCCCTGCAAAGGACATGCAGTAAGAATAATCACTGCATTTAAGTCCTAAATATGGTATCCCCATCAGGTACCCGTAGTTCTCCCAGGTCAGATGCAATCTATGAATTAGGGGTCAATTTTGTCATGACAATGTTGCCTATAATATAGCTGAAATTCTACAGTTATCAGGTACCAGATGTACCTGATAAGCAGATTATACTTTCAGAAAATAGTGACAGCATTACTTCTGGTTCCACATGCTCTTCCAAAACATTGCCATATATCCATCAAGAGGGAGATCTATCTTCCCTCCCTGAAAACCAGGGGAAACTTTGTGACTGCCTTGATGAACAGAACAAGATAGAGGTAACACACTGCAACTTCTGAGGCTAGATCAAATAATGTGATACAGCTTTCACTTCCATCTCTCATGACATTTGTCTGTGGAACCCAGCTACCAGGCAAGAAACCCAGGCCACATGGAAAGGCCACGGGTAAGTGTACTGGCCAAGAGCCCTAGCTAAAGCCTCAGCCAACAGCCAGTATCAACCACTGGAAAAGGGCCCTCAGACGATTCCAGATCCCAGCCCGGAATCTACCTTAGCTAAAGATGAGTAGAGAAGACACAAGCTCTCCACCTGGGACCCTGGCTCCCAAACTGTGTCCTAAGGTACTCTGGGGCAGCACAGGAAAATACAATCATGTCAATAATGATGTAAACTAGGCAATTCACAGTAACATTACAGCAGTCCCTTCATATCTGCAGGGGTTGGGGGAGGTGGGGCCGTGGGATACGGGCATTGTTTCCGGGAACAGCTCTGGCCCCCACCAGGATGGATGCACAAGCCCCTTATATAAAATGGCAGAGTACCTGCATATAAGTAATGCACATCCTCCGAATACTTTTAAATTATCTCTAGATTACTTATAATACCTAATTATGTAAGTAGTTATACTGTATTTTTTTTAAATATTTTCAATCAGAAATTGGTTGAATCTCTGGATGCAGAACGTGCACATACAGAGGACCAACTGTATATTGCTCCATTCCTATCAATGACACTATATCTTTGTCAAGATTGTTTCTCAGGAGTGGTTGTGATAAAAACAAATATCCCAGGAAAATCAATGTGGAACAAGGGTAAACATGGTAATGTCCAATCTTATTACAAGGCTAGGTCATTAAAAAGAAAATACAACTTTCTCTTGGCTCACTTTCTCTTGAGACACCCGCCCTGGAACCCAGCCATCATGCAGGGATAAAGCCCAGCCCACAAAGAAAGCCACATGTAGGTGTTTCTGCTAATAAGGTCTCAGCTGACAGCCAGCATCAACTGCCAGACCTATGAGTGAGCAAACTTCAGACAATTCCATCCTCAGACTTCTAAGTCTTCCAACTAAGGCCCCAGACATCACAGAGCACAGATTGGCCTTGCCCCACTGTGTTCTAGTCAAATCGCTAACCCACAGAATCTGTGAGCATAATGAATGAATGTTTTATACCACTAAGTTTGGGAGGTAGTGTAGCCATGGTAACCATATCAATGAAGGTTCAATATTTAATACAAACAAAGAAAAGCAGTCTATGTATGAAGCAATGATGACAGTACCTCATGAAGCAAAGATCATGACTAACCTAATCCCGTGCACCTAGGAGTCCTTGAAAAAGAGGGAGGGGAGGAAAAAAAATCATTAAAAGACACCTTTTTAAAACTCAAAACAAATGTACCTCATTCACCAGTCTTTTGATGTGGGACCAAAGCCTCTTCTTTGAACATAGGACCACTGATAGATGTTCTAAGACACATCTTTTATATACATCACACCCATCCTCCAATATTTTCAATTTTAGTTTAAGTAGAAAAGTGGAGCAAGAATGTAAGAAAGCTTACAAAGCAATCTAAGTGTATGATCTTCCCACACATGTATGTTTGCCTCACTCATACCTAATTGGAAAGAAAAATTTTAAATGACCTTTACTGACTCTTTCCAAAGCATTCAACTCACTTTACCATTTCTGTAATTGTTAATTCAATTATAATTATAATAAAGAGCATGATGGGTCACAAATAGGTCTAGGAGCGTTAAAAATGCCATTCTTGAAAAGTATTTATATATGTTTGTATTATTTATTTCCATATATTTATATATAACCGTTTTGTTTCTAAAAGCAGGAGGAGGAGGAAAAAGTACCTATTATGGGTACTGATAGTCTGAATTAGCTTACTCTACTACCCAATCATACTTTCTAGAGGTATTTTTTGATATAATGTAGAAACCAAGAAGTTCCATTAAAATGTTAAATCAGTCTGGGAAACAGAAGACTATTAAAATCTGTTTGTTCTGGTAAGAGAAGTCAGTTATGAGTATCCTAAAGCCACATACCTTACTACTTGAATTAATGACATCATTGAAATACATCATTACATACCACTAAAAAAAATACTGCCATTTAACCTACCACACAATCCCAAGTATCACTGATTGCACTTAGAATTAAATATAATACTCTTTTGATAAACACAAATACTTTTAATACTCTGAGGAAACTACTAAGAAAGCTGAAAGCACTGATAGGTATTGATCAAGGGAAGTCATATAAAGCAGCTGTAATCAACATGCTAAAACTTTATTCCAGAAATCTTTAAAATGGAAAATTTTAAATAAGCAAGTCCTTTACAGACAATAAGCTACCTTCAAATCAAGATGTAAATGATATTGTTAATTAACAGCTTAAAGAGGCAATTACATAGCAGTTAATAACACTGATAAATATGTAATAAGTGTGTGAAATTCTCAATGAGATCACTTCTTTCCTTTCTCTGGATTGTGTACAGATATCCTCTTGTTATTTAAATATAATACAATAACAGCATTTCTCAAGTAATTATTATTTTGTTGTTGTTGTTGTTTGAGACAGAGTCTCGCTCGGTCCCCCAGGCTGGAGTGCAGTGGCACAATTCTTGGCTCACTGCAACCTCTGCCTCCTGGGTTCAAATGGTCCTCCTGCCTCAGCCTCCCAAGTTGCTGGGATTACAAGCACGCACCACCACGCCCAGCTGATTTTTGTATTTTTAGTAGAGACGGGGTTTCACCATGTTGGCCAGGCTGGTCTCCAAACTCCTGACCTCAAGTGATCCGCCCGCCTCGGCCTCCCAAAGTGCCGGGATTATAGGTGTGAGCCACCATGCCCAGCCTCAAGTAATTATTACAGTCCCTGTGTTTACAAGCTGATATTTATTCTTCATTAATTCAACATTTCCCAAGTACTTGTATTAAAAATATTTTTTACCAAAAGGAAAAGCTTACTGGAGTTTCAAACAACATTTGAATTACAATTAAATTTACCTCTTCTTTGGAGCATATGCTGTAGCTCTTTGAAGCCTGCCAAGTGTAGCTTCCAAACTTTTAAGTGGTCTTCTTTTGGGGGGCTTTGTTGTTCGTACATTTACTGTGCTTAATTCAACTTTCATGCCCTTAATAATGCCTAACAAGTCCTTTTTCGTATTTTCCTTTTCACTGTCTTGGCTCTCTGAAGTCTCCTTGGAAGTCTCATCAGTTCGAACAGACTGCTTATCTTTCTTGCTACAGATCACGCTGTTAGTGCCAAAATATCTTTGGATATTATTTTTTGTCCTGGAAAGATGCATCAAAGAAAAAAATGAAAAATACAATGCAGTCTACAATAAAGTAAAAAACTTACTTACAATAAAGTAAAAAATTACGTATCTAAAATTTTTTTTCAATTCAAGCCCTTTCCATTTGCTTTTTTTTTTTTTTTGAGACGCAGTTTCGCTCTTGTTGCCCAGGCTGGAGTGCAATGGCACGATCTCGGCTCACTGCAACCCCCGCCTCCTGGGTTCAAGCAATTCTCCTGCCTCAACCTCCCGAGTAGCTGGGATTGTAGGCATGTGCCACCACGCCCAGCTAATTTTGTATTTTTAGCAAAGATGGGGTTTCCCCATGTTGGTCAGGCTGATCTCTTCTTATAATTATTGTTAACCATAATAGCAGCAACTTATCATTCATTAGCATATACTACATGCCTCATCTTGTGTAATATACTTTATTTACATTTCTCATACCCACATTAACTCCCTAAGATCTCTATTTTGCAGATAAGGAAACTGAAAATCAGAGAAGTCCCATAGTCACGTAGCTCACAGCTCACTAAGAACTAAGACACACTGTGTGCCACAAATAAGTAGAGGTGTGTTGAAATATTGATCACTTGGTCCTTGGGGTGGCCAGGGGAGGTCTGGGGGTGCTGGTGCTCCCAAGTCTGTTCCCTCCCTCCATTTACCCCAGGGTTCGGTAGAAAAACACTGACATGGTTAATAAATGACAATTTATTATTCTCAAACCCAAATGTGACTGACTGCAAGTCCTTGCTCTTAACACAATACCTCTTTAAAAAGTTATAATTAAACAATACAAAAATAAATTTCTATCAATAAAGATTATTTCAAAAAAACTTTGAGTGGGTGTTATCTAATCTGATCAACATTCTCATCGAGCTACACGCTACTTAACCCATAACCATTTGTAAGGTAAGCTAGAATGGAACAGAAAAGAAAATAATCAATGACTAGAAATGTCATTTGTGCTTTCTTCACCAGATACATTTATGAAAAAGAACAACACAAATGATTACATCTATATTAGACTCATGCAAAAAGATTTCCTAATTCTAAGTAATCCAAATATCCAATTTTATTCTGTGGGGTTAAAAACTTGTTTTGGTATTTGATTATTGAAGAACTTTCAAAACTCTGATGTGTTAGTTTCAGTAAGAGGGTATATTAAAAAATTATTCGTTAAATATAGTGAATATCTACTCTGTGGTGGGCACTATACTAGGTACTGACAATATATAGTAAATAAGAATTTCATGGTCCCTGCCTTTATGAAGCTGACGTGCTACAGCACTGCTTCTCAAACTTTAATATGCATAGAATTTTTTTTTTTTTTTTTTTTTTTTTGAGACAGGGCCTCACTCTGTCAGATAGGCTGGAGTGCAGTGGTGTGATCTCAGCTCACTGCAGCCTCAACCTCCCTGAGCTCACCTCAGCCTCCTAAGTAATTGGGACTAATTTTTTGTAGAGACAGGGTTTCACCATGTTGCCCAGGCTTGAATTCCTAGGCTCAAGCGATCTGCCCGCCTCCCAAAGTGCTGGGATTACAAGGTGTGAGCCACCACACCCGGCCCACAGAAATTATCTATGCTCCTTGCTAAAACACACTTTGGTCCCACCAAAGAATTCTGAATCAACAGCTTTGTCCAGGAGAGACTTGAGAATTTGCATTTCTAACAAACTCCCAGGTGACGCTAACGCTGCTGGTCAGAGAACCATATTACACTAGCTATGTACGTTACTTAATCCTTACAATTTAACAGAATAGGTTTCATTATTCTCACTTTACAGTACAAACTGTTGCCCACAGAAGTTAAAGTAGTGGTTATGAACCTCTAGAGGTTATACAAATCACACAGAGAGCTGACTTAAAACACAGTTCTTAGTTTGGAATTTAACATTTTAACTAAGACCCCAGGTGATTCTCATGCAGGTGAGCTCAAGAGCCTGTATCAGACTCTGGGTTAAATATTGTATGAAGTTCGGCTGGGCGTGGTGGCTCACGCCTGTAATTCCAGCAGTTTGGGAGGCGGAGGTGGGCGGATAATGAGGTCAGGAGTTCGAGACCAGCTTGGCCAATATGGTGAAATCCAGTCTCTACTAAAAATACAAAAATTACCAGGTGTGGTGGTTGGTGCCTGTAGTCCCAGTTACTTGGGAGGCTGAGGCAGAAGAATGGCTTGAATCCGGGAGGCGGAGGTTGTGGTGAGCCGAAATCGCGCACTGCACTCCAGCCTAAGCGACAGAGCAAGACTCTCTCCCAAAATATATATATATAGTATCAAGTTCTTAAAGACAGAAAATGGCAGCCACAGGTTAAGGATACTTACATGAAAGAGAAAATGGCAATTTCAAAAAATGCTGAAACTATTTGATCTGCTTATGGAAACATCAGAGGCTATCAAATCAGGCACTTTAAAATTAGAATAAAAAACCAACTGCATAACTAATATCCTCATAATCAGTACATAGGACTCTCATTATAATATTCAATATATGGTACAATCTATTTAAGAAAATGGTCATTATTTTACATTTAAAGTTACTATTCAAGGTATTGTAATAGAAAGGTGGTCATCAGGGGAATGAATCTCACATGTAATCTTTACTACACTGTTTTCTTTCAAGACTGCTATCATACCACAGAAAGCAATCTACATTATAGGAAAATCACGTCTAAGTAACTCCCTAGCACTAAAAATAATAAAACTCTAGACCTAACCTCCCACCTGAGTTTGTTTCCACTGACAGCATCTCATCAGTACTTCAAATGCAACACCTTCAACGCCACATTCAAGACTCCTCTTTCAGACTGACTTTCCATTTTTCACACCTTCTATATAAAAAGGCCCCCTAACATAAACAGGTATTTTTTGTTTTCTAAAATTATAATATATATAAAAATCTTTCTCAAGCCTGGCTCCGCATTCTTCTGTTAACATTAAGGATACCCTAATACTCCAACGCAGCCAGTTGAAATTTTTGCTATCTCTGACCACCGTACCATTATCCCATAATGTCACATCTCTTTAATTCTACCTGTGCAATTTTTCTCCTCCATTCAGCTGGTCCTTCCCATCTTCACCGCTACTAACCTGCTTCAGCACTGTACTTAACCAAACTGCCTTCTGAGTGTTAACGCACGGAATTTATGCAGTGGAATTAGGTTTTCATAATAAAGTTCTCGGAGGATAAATACCAAAACCAAGTATGCCGCAATTCCGTTTTTTTCCTGGCTAACTTCGACCAGTGGTCCTCCTTCAGATTTCATCAGACTTTTCCAGAAACGATATCCTGAGTCTCCCCTACAATGGTTAGGTGTCCCTATTTGCTGTCCCAGCAAATAGTCATTCATGGCGGCTGAACAGTGTACTCTGTGCTTACCTACACTATCTCAGCCATTACTTCACTACGTAGCACTTGAATTGTCTACTTGCTGGAACTACACGCTCCGTGATGGTAGGACTCTCTCACTTGGGGTTTACAACCAGTACTGGCACGCTGTTTTTCAAGTTTTTCAGTAATGAACTAAAGAATAAAGGAAAACAAATGACACTATTAAATAAATCTTGGGAGGCAAAAGATGAAAATCTGGGTAAACTGACAGGAGATGATGACAAGAGGAATGAGGCGCGGCGTGTAGTAGAAAGAGCACAGCGACCAGGCTTATAATCGTAGCTCTGTTTTCACGCACACTATGACCTTGGGAACGTCATCTTTTCTTTCTAGGATTTCTCTTTCCTCAGATTTAAAGCAATAGCTTCTAAGACCCAGCAGGTAATAACATCGACCCCAGGAAGTCGGAGGATGTACAGAACGGGGCCCGGGGTTGCCTGAAGACCTACGGGGCCAAGAGCGCTGAACTGCGGTACCTGACTGTTCCGTGCCGAACAGCGAGTAGCATAATCGCAGCCGCTGATGTCTCCGGGCTTCCAGAGGACGAAGGGTGGCGGGAAAAGGGGCGAAGAGGTAGGAACGTCGAGACTCTAGGAAACATCGCCGAGACACAAAATGAACCAAGAACACAACTGAAATGGTGCGTCCCGCTGCCAAACACGTCCCCGCCCTCTCTTCCGTTTCCGGCCTGGCGCCTTCCTCTCCCTTTGCGCTCCGGTGGGCAACAGGGGCGGGTAACTGTGTTCCGGACTCGCCCGCGGCCGTGGGGAGCCAGCTGCCTCCAAGCGACCCCACCCACCCCGCGATTGTAGTCCTAGAGGCGGAGTCCTCGCCAGAGTTCAGCAACGGTTCGCTGGCCGAGGCGGGTCCCAGTCCGGCGAACCGGACAGTGGAGGGCGTGACCAGTTGTGCAAAAACTACAGATGGTGCCAGTGAGATCAGTCTCTTCTTTAACAGACAATATTTTGCGATGTTTGGAGGGAAAGGGACTACAGCGTTCACCACGTTCTCAAAATGCGCCATGGCCACCAAAGAGGTTTAAAAAAATTACTAAAAGACCTGCTGCCCGATGAATTAGCGTTTCTTTTCAGTCTTTATTCTTGATGTAGAGTCAAAATGAGACATAGGTTTCACTTTTCAAAAATGGCTTTATGGCCGGGCACGGTGGCTCACGCCTGTAATCCCAGCACTTCGGGAGGCCGAGGCGGGTGGATCACTTGAGGTCAGGGGTGTGAGACCAGCCTGGCCAACATGGTAAAACCCCATCTCTACTAAAAAAAAAAAAAAAAAATACACACACACACACACACAAAATTAGCCGGCCATGGTGGCGGGCGCCTGTAATCCCAGCTACTGGGGAGGCTGAGGCAGGAGAATCGCTTGAACTAGGGAGGTGGGTGCTGCAGTGAGCCGAGATCGCGCCATTGCACTCCAGCCTGGGCTACAGAGCGAGACTCTTTGTCTCAAAAAAAAAAAAGAAAAGAAAAGAAAAGAAAAGAAAAAAAGATTTACGCCGGGGGCGCAGTGGCTCATACCTGTAATCCCAGTACTTTGGGAAGCCGAGGCGGGCGGATCACTTGAGGCCAGGGGTCAAGACCAGCCTGGTCAACATGGTGAAACCCCGACTCTACTAAAAATGCAAAAATTAACCTGGCGTGGTGGCGAGTGCCTATAATCCCACTCCTGAGGCTGAGTCAGGAGAATGGCGTGAACCCGGGAGCCGGAGGCTGCAGTGAGCCAAGATTGCGCCACTGCACTCCAGCCTGGGCAACAGAGTGAGACCCTGTCTCCAAAAAAAAAAAAAAAAAAAAGGATAACAAGATGCAAGAGAGAGACTTGGCTTTTACCTGTCCCTCATGAAACAGGGAACTGTGACCCCAGAAGAGATGTGGGGTTCTCAAACTTGGAAGGGGGTGAGAATAAATCTGGTGGGAAATGTTGGCTAATAGGACACATGGGAACCACTAGCCTAAAATTCCATAAAGGCATTCCAAAGTTCACATCAACATTTTCCTTGTCCTCTCAAAAAATAATCAAGTTGGGGAGGTGAGTTTTTGTGATGCTAAAACACAGCTTACATTGAGCAGATCTTCCTGAGATCCACTAACACTAACAGAACCTTTGTGACTGAATGCTCTACACAGTACACTTGGGGATGCTTACTTTGTCTGATTTGTAAAAAAACAAACAAAAAAATTGAAGCATAACTTTGTCAAAAAACAAAATTATGGCAAATTGAGTATAATTGGTTTTTATTTGTGATTCTAGAATAGTGTTCCAGTGAGTTGAGCAGAGGGGTTTGGCTTTATAAGCACAAAAGGGTTGAAGAAAATAGAAACAGGGAACAAAAATCAGATTGGTCATTTCAAAGTTACCTTCCTTATAGGGTTAAAACAGAGGGATTTCCTTGTCATGCTGGCTCAGGTAAACTAGGCCCCCTCTGATTGGTGCTGTGAATCTCCTGCTTTTGGAAAACTGGCGCTGATTTCAAAGTTCAGTTTGATTACTTGGCACTTAGCACAAGTGACTATTCTGGTTTGCTCTGGTGTGCTGGGGGCTAGTACAGGAAGCTTGTCCAAAACTACGGCCTCCTATAAACTTTAGCAACTTCAATACAGTAAAGTATATGAATTATAAATATGTTGATGAAAATGTATTTTTGTTATTGTTGAGATGGAGTCTTGCTCTGTCACCCAGGCTGGAGTGCAGTGGTGCTATTTCAGCTCACTGCAACCTCCACCTCCCAGGTTCAAGCAATCCTCCTGCCCTAGCCTCCCGAGTAGCTGGGAGTACAGGCGTGCACCACCCCCAGCTAATTTTGGCATTTTTAGTAGAGAAAACGTTTCACTATGTTGGCCAGGCTGGTCTCGAACTCTTGATTTCAGGTGATCTTCCCATCTTGGCCTCCCAAAGTGCTGGGATTACAAGCATTAGCCACCGTGCCTAACCAAAAATGTGTTTAAGGTATGATCACAGAGTTAATTCACCCATATAAACCTCCACCTGGATCAAGAAATAGAATATTAGCAGTACGGCATACTTTTCTTGATATCACTTGATACCCAGTGGAAAATCCATTCTTGAGTATAATAAGCAGTCCATGTGGATCACATTTAATAGTTACCTCATCTTTTTTCGATTTCTTATAATATCCTTCAAATGGGTTTTTGAAAAACCTAAAATCTCTTGACAAAGAAGATGAAAACTTCCATCTCAATTTCAGTTTCTCTGGGGGAAGATCTTGTCCCAGCTACCCTGTTCTTAAACTACTCTAAGGTAGTGCAGACACAGTAAATTACCTCCCTGCTGCATAAGGGTAGATAGGCTGTGACTATGTGAAAGTGCCTGGCTGAGGGTCACAAGCCAGAATTGAAATTTAGTCTTCTCTAGCATTTGGTTCCTTCCACTATCACTTTCTTTTTTTTTTTTTTTTTTTGAGACAGAGTCTTGCTCTGTCGCCCAGGCTGGAGTGCAGTGGCGCAATCTCGGCTCACTGCAAGCTCCGCCTCCTGGGTTCACGCCATTCTCCTGCCTCAGCCTCCGGAGTAGCTGGGACTACAAGTGCCTGCCACCACGCCCAGCTAATTTTTTTGTATTTTTTAGTAGAGACGGGGTTTCACCGTGGTCTCGATCTCCTGACCTTGTGATCCACCCGCCTCGGCCTCCCAAAGTGCTGGGATTACAAGCGTGAGCCACTGCGCCCGGCCCACTATCACTTTCTTACAAAAGAGGCTTTCTTTGACCACCGTGGTTAATGTAGTCTCCTGCCCCATCCAGTTGCACTCTGGCATGGATTGCTGTTGTCCACCTATAGCCATTCTCTTCTTCTGGAATTTTAGCTGAACTCATGACACTGTCTCTACCAAAAAATAAAAAAATTAGCTGGGCATGGTGCCCCTGTCAGGCTGAAGTGGGAGGATTGCTTGAGCCCAGAAGGTGGAGGCCACAGTGAGCAGTGATTGAGCCACTGCACTCCAACCTAGATGACAGGGCAAAACCCTCTCTCTAAATAAATAAATAAATTTGACTTTTTAAAAAAAGAGAATTAATAGGATAGTTCTACTTGGCCATAAATTAAATCATAAAGAGAATTTCAATAAATTCCCCCAAATTTCAAAAGTCTGTCCTTTGAAAAACTAATATAACTTGTGTAATTTTTTTTCCAGAGCAATCATTTATGAGAGTGACAAAAATAAAGCCGAAAGTAGAAAACGTTTTTCCTCCTCTAACTTTCTATTATGGTATTTGATTCACCAGTCATTTTCTTCCCAGGGACCCCTGGAAATGCACTTTTTAGAAACAAGGCAAGAAATAGAAAATCAACTGAAATTGCTCCTGATATAGAGTGGTGACTTTGTCCTAGCTATTTCATAAAATTCTATACAAATTAACTCAACAAGGCTTACAAGAAAATGAAGAAACAAAATCACCCTATATTCCAGTTATCCATTGCTGCACAACAAACCATCCTAACACTTAGTATCTTAAAACAACAATTTATTATCTATCCTGGTTCTGTGGTGGATGGGGCTCAGCCAGGTGCTCCCTACTTTGATCCCTCATGTGGTTGCCATCAGATAAGAGTGAATGTCCAGGATGGTTTCTTCACCCACACATCTGATGCCTCAGCTGGAATAGCTGGAAGAAACAGGGGCTGGCTGGGCCTCTCTCCACACAGTGCTCAGCCTAAAGCAGGCTAACTCTTACAAAGTTACAAAATCACAGCAAAGATATGAAAGTAGCTGGTTAGTCAATGGTACAAGCAATTTCACTTCATCGCAATGAACTTCTTTCCCGTAATATTTAATGTATCCCAGATTCATTTCTAAGATTAATTACTATACTAATTCTTAGAAACACTTTAAATCTAGTAAATAATACATCTTGGAAAGATCTAAGTGAATAAATAATACATCTAGAAAGATTCAGAACAATTTAGACTATTCTGCCAATCTGCATAAACTAGCCACTAGTTCATGCTGGTGGATCACAAAAGGGTAAAAACAATGAAGCCCCTTCTCCCAAGTGGCAGGATGGCAGAACACGAACGTCATAGCACAAGTGAGGTTTACAGGCTCTGTGGCTACTTTGCTTGTGCAGTAAAATGTATCATATTCTGCTGTTTGTTTTATGCCATTATCCATCATACTTAGTCTATGCACTTGATAGGCAATCAATGTAATTGATTCTATTAATTGCTTTTTAGTCACTAGAATTGCCCATATATGTAACTTCATTTCCCAATGAATATGTCTATAAATCTGTATATTTTATGTCCAAAGTAATCCTTTTCCCTAAAATCAACTCTGAATTAACTTTCAATGCCTCTGTGTAAAAACACATGTAAGACTTTTTCCAATAAAATCCGGAGGCAGCATAAACATGCACAATATGGTAATGAGAATAATAACACCACTAACTGCCATCGTTGCATACTAAACCATTTACATTCTTATCTCATTTAATTTTCTCATTGACATCAGAATTATCCAACAGGACCAGTCCGGTGTCACAGCAGATGTATGAAACCCTGTAGCAAGGAGTCCAGGAATGGTCAATATTTGAAAATCCAACTAGCCAGGTCAGCAATGGCCCCAGTCTTCTGAGGTTTGCTCTTTGTGAAATAAGCCTGCAGAATAAACCCAGTTGTCCAGCAGTTTCAGCTACCTACTTCAATTTACTTGTGGCTCCACTAGCAAAAGTATTAAAGGATTATGAACATCTTTCCAAAGGCAGTGTACTAGCTGAAGTCACAGAAAGAAGGAGAAAATGGGGCTGGATGGGCTCACTGGGGACGTAACTCATCATGAGGCTTCCTGATTTGGGTGATGGATGATGTGTGTGGTACTACACTGGATGTGGTATTTCCCATCCTTTTTCCTAGGTGGATTAAGAGCTTTTATGTCTCTGCATCTTCCAAGTTAAGAAATTTTTTTCTTTCTTTCTGGAATACATATATATATATCTCCAGCCGGTCTATCTTAAAAACCAGATCAAACTACAGTATCAAACACAGCCTAAAACAACACTTTAGGAGGCCGAGACAAGTGGATTGCTTGAGCCCAGGAGTTAGAGACCAGCTGGGCAACATGGGGAAGCCCCATCTCCACGAAACATACCAAAAAAAGTTAGCTGGGCATGGTGGCATACACTTGCAGTCCTAACTACTTGGGAGGCTGAGGTGGGAGGATTGCTTGCACCCAGGAGGCGGAGGCTGCAGTGAGTTGTGATCATATCACTGCACTCGGGCCTGGGTGACAGAGCAAGATCCTGTCTCAAAAAAAAAAAAAAAAAGCAATGGATGAACATGCATGCATGTTTATATAATATATAGATAGATGATATTAGTGTAAATGTATAACATTGTGTGAAAAATGTAGCTTTAGTCCCCTTGGAACACACAGATTAGTATGACTGGCTCCCTGCTTCAAGGGGCTGCTGATCCAGCAGGGATCACAGATGTGGAGCAGGTAATAGAACAAGATGTGTAATGCAACAGGTGCCCGGCCTGTGGGGGCCCAGAGAGGTTGCACCCAGATGGATGAGTCTCCTAGAGCCCATTACCTTCTTCACAAGGTCTTTAGTGCCCAAAACCAAAGGACAAAGTAAAGGGGAGGGGCACAGAGAGGCCCGCAGCAGCAGAACTTACGGGAGATGGGACGGAAGAGGAAGTGGTTTCGAGCCCTTCAAATTAGATTGTCTAGATACTTGTCTTTCCCCTCTACGTAAGATGACTCATTCTTAGTATATTCATGTTTAAAATTGCTTTGGATTTTAAGTGCTTGGAAGATCAGGATCATGCCACACTAATGTGTATTGCACAGCATATGACTTAGAACTGTGCTGAAACTGTGCTTAGCACATAATTTTTGGAGATGACAGAGATATGACCAGGCAGAACTGTCCTCAGGTCAATTTCTAAAGCACATCAAAGTACTCTGGTTCCCCCGCCCATCCTCTTGACTTCTTGTACTCATTCTCTCCTGTCCCTTGGCCCATCTCTATGTTGCCTTTTAGCTTCTCAAAGCCTCCTTGCTTTGGGTCTCACCCAGGCCTGACACCCTTGCCAAGACCTCTCGAAATTAGCCTTTCGTCCCCTCTCCTACCTGCCAAACTCCTCTGTTGTCTCTCCACCAGGGTGAGGGCTATATTATTCAACTAACACTAATGTACGAAAACCCACATTGCTAGCTTATTGTACTATCTCAAGAAAATTTAATTTTTAAAAGAGGTGCTTTCAAATTTCAACAAGCTAAGGCTTCATCTCAGATTATTTTCTTTTTGCATTCCTGGCCCTCTCAAGTTATGCCTTCGGGAAACTGCTTCTCTAAGTGCTAACCCAAGCTGGCCCTTAGATGCATTTGTTATGTTCAAGTGCCCTCTGGAGGCAAAAACAGTCTCCTGTTAGATAAAAGACAGGTCTGCCAAACACCCACAAATGATTGGTCCCTGTGCTGTGGGGTCCATTCATTCCTTTCCATCTTTCTTTGTGCAGGTCTAGCACAGCCCTGCCTCGGGGCCTTCAGCTTAGGCACGGAATCTTCTTTGGCCTGGAATAGCCATTCCAAAGACTGTCCCACGATTGGTTCCTTCACATCATCCACTTTAGCTCAGCGGGGCTTTCTCAGGAGTGCACCGTATCTAGCCAAGCCAACCTTCCCACTCTGTCATGTCGTGCTGTTTCCTTGTCTTCCTGCATGCAGCACTATCTGAAATAATCTCATTCCATTCATTCAACACGTTCATTGAGTGCCTGATCATATGCCCTGTCTTACGCAGTTGAGATAGATCAGGGTACAAATACAACACGTTCTCTATCCTAGTGGGATTTACAGGCCTTGTGAATTACATGGTTTCCTTTTTCATCATCACCCTCCCGGCTAGAATGTAAGCTCTGAGAGAGCAGGTACCTCTGTCAGCCTTGTTCACTACTTTATCCCAAGAGCCTAGAACTGTGCCTGGTACATCCTTCATGGTCAATCAATATTTGTGGAATGAATAAACAAATGCTTATATTAGCCAGGCACAATGGCTGTGGCAAGAAGATACCCTGATGCCAGGAGTTCAATAACAGCCTGAGCAACATAGCAAGACTCTCATCTCTAAAAAAAAATTTTTTTTAAGTTTATATTTTCTATCAGGATACACAACTAACATTTTAAACTTCTTTTGCCTTGACAAAGTTAATTCATTCCATTATCACAACTATAAAAAATGAGGCAAACGATATACATCATTGTTCTTCAAATGATCAATAACAATAATAGTTAGCATTTATTGATCACTTACTAAGTACTAGAGGCTATAATAAGTGCTTTATATGTATTGTCTCATCTTCACAAATTTTTCTGAGGCAAGTAACACCATTCTTTTTTTTTTTTTTTTTTTTTCTGAGATGGAGTCTGACTCTTTTGCCCAGGATGGAGTGCAATGGCGCAATCTCGGCCCACTGCAACCTTGAACTCCTGGGTTCAAGCGATTCTTCTGCCTCAGCCTCCAGAGTAGCTGGGACTACAGGTGTGTGCCACCACACCCGGCTAATTTTTTTTGTATTTTTAGTAGAGACGGGGGTTTCACCACATTGGCTAGGCTGGTCTCGTACTCCTGACCTCAAGAGATCCACCTGCCTCAGCCTCCCAAAGTGCTGGGATTACGGGTGTGAGCCATTGCGCCCGGCCCATTCTTCTTTTTTTAAGATGAGAAATTTGAGGCTTACAGGAGCTTCTCACCATCGCGAAGTCATCAGGTGGGAAAGCCAGCTTTTGGGGACTGGACAGTTGACCCAGAGTCCACGCTGTCAACCTCCTCCACACAGCCACATTCACATCATGATGTCTGCATCACTCAGCAGCTCCCTCTACCATCTTCTAAAGAAACTCTACACTCTCTTAGCAGGGCCTGTGAGACCCCACAAGATCAGCCCTGCCTCCTTTGCTAGTCTCCTTCCCGTTACCTCTCCTCCTACCCTGCCCAGAGCCCGTGTAGCTCCCAGACACGGTCATGGCTTCCCCACCTCCTTCAATCCTATGTTGTGTTCCCTCCTTCTGCCCTGCCTAACTCCTACTCCTGCTTCAAGGCTCAGCTCTTGCCCCCTCCAGACCCTTTCCTGGTGCTCTGGGTGCCCATGCACTGCTGCTCCCAGCTCTTTGTGCCTGGCTCTGTGATTCTTAGTGAATGGAATGAGGTGTGGCTTTTCATCTCCAAATTTCCAGTGCTTAATTGGAACAGAGAGGTTGGCAAAATACTTTGAATGATGGTGCATTTGGGAGTTGGCCATGTTTTACAACTTAAGGCACAGTGAGGAAAGGAATACTATTGTAAATAAGAGGGTTAGGGCTGGGCACAGTGGCTCACACCTGTAATCCCAGCACTTTGGGGGGCTGAGATGGGAGGATCATTTGAGGCCAGGAGTTCGAGACCAGCCTGGTCAACATAATGAGACCCTCCCCTTCTCTACAAACAAACACACCAACAAAATAATTAAAAAATTAGCCAGGTGTGGTGGCACATGCCTATAGTTTCAGCTACTTAGGAGGCTGAGGCAGGAGGATCATTTGAACCTGAGAGCTCGAGGCTGCAGTGAGCTATGATCAAGCCACTGCACTCCAGCCTGGGCAACAAAGCGAGACCTTGCCTCTAGAAATAAATTAATTAATAAAATAAAATAAGAAGGTTAGAATGTGGCCCATGGAAGTCCTCAAAGGTGCAATCACATGAAGCTGAGAAGCAGCAGCACGGAGCAGGGAGCACGTAGAGCGTCACCTGGCAGAACCTGATCTTTCCTCTTATTCCCACCCCAAGAGACTTTTCTGACTCATCCAGCTGGAAGCAGAGAGGCTAGGATTTTCCCTTCAGGTGTCTGACCCAGAGCCTGCATGCTAAGTCCTAAGGTGGCGTCTCAACTGTGCTGGGCCTTTATTTGTGTGTCCTTTCAATGGTTGTATCTGCCTATGTTTGACCAGAATAATTAATTTAATGAAAGCACTTTAAAAATGTTTATAAACAGCTAAGTATCTAGTGATGGGTGCCATATAAATATTTAGATACAAAGGGTCTAAATTCAGATTATTTTTACTGGGGGAACCATTATTAATGTAATTATAAAATAGTACATTGCAGATATCTACACACGAGAGAGAGAGAGAGAGAGAGAGAGAAGCTGTGTACACTTGCTACTTCACAACAATGATGCAATTCAACAGATTTATGACGACGATCCCTTTAGACAGATACTAAAACTCACCAGGGGCAGAGCCCTGGGCCGGACAAGGAGTAAGTCACAGCTCCTAGGCCTCAGCAGGGAACACTAAGATACAAGTACTTGCCCTTCCTGGGTAGAGTAGCTCACACCTGTAATCCTAGTACTTTGGGAGGCCAAGGCAGGAGGATCACTTGAGACCAGGAGTTCAAGACCAGCCTGGGTGTCATGGCAAAACCCCATCTTTACAGAAAAATACAAAAATTATCTGGGGGTGGCGGCGCACACCTGTAGTACTCGGGAGACTGAGAGACTGAGGTGGGAGGATTGCCTGAGCCCAGGAGTTCAAGGCTGTGGTAAGCTGTGCTCATGCCACTGCACTCCAGCCTGGGTGACAGAGCAAGGCCCTGTTCGCCACCCCCAACAACAACAAAAAATAGTTACTTGCACTTGTGGTTGGAGACACAGGGGGCATGAGTTCAGCAGCGACTCCTGCCGGCTGGCTGCTCCAAGCCACTCTCCCAGCACTCCCTGCTCTACTCTCCTGCAGAACCAAACTGCTTACCGTTCCCCAAACGTGCTCTGCTGGTTCATACCTCTATGCCTTTGCACGTTTCCTCGGACTGGAATGCTCAGTCCATGCAGAGTGGACACGCGTCATGTTTTCTGGCGGCTTAGCAGGGTTTGAAAACCTTGCCTATGTTCTGGGAATTTCCTAACACACGAATGAGTCCTGCCAGATGCCAGAGATCACACTCGGCCAGGCTTCTTTGCAGAGCAGGGTACAGGCACATGACCCAGCCTCCCTCCATCAGCTTCGTCTACACGAGATACCAACTTAGAGATGAGCAACCCAAGGCAGTGGACGCAGTGTGGAAGTGATGTATCAGGCAATGCTGGTAACGCAGGCACCAGGCTTCGGAGGAGCAATAGTTACCAGGCTGTGACCCTGGCACAAGAAGGGGCAGCGTCACAAACCATCACATCCAGGGCTCTAGAGGGGCAGTGGTAGTGGCTTCCACTGCAGGCCAGGTCTGCAGTGGGTGTAGGGCCTTATTTCAGGATGCTCTTCATGGCACTTTACCTCCCCATCCATCAAGCAGAAGAGTCACTCTATATCCTTGTAATGCTTTTAATCAATCCTTTTTGTGCTTTTCTTGATTACAACTAAGAGCCTGGCCTAACTGCAAGTCTTCCAGCCCCTGTGGTAGGTGATACACCAACCTACATTAATCCTCTTAACGAAAGGCCACTTGCTTTGCAAAATCCATGTTGGCATGGAGGTCTCCTGTGGGCCTCCCCTGAAACCTTCTATTCCATCCCTCATTCATGCCCCCCTGGGATGCCCTCACTACCCACATGCCTCTCGCCGCATGCCCCCCTGGATTATAATTGCTTGTTTCTTCCTCCTCTGCTTGGGCCATGATTTCTTTGAGGCTAGCCGCTGACTCTTTCACTTCTGCATTTCCAGCAGTTAGTTTGGGTTGACAGCATCCAACACAGGATAGGTACTAAAGGGAAGTTTGTTACTGATAGGAAGGAATGCTCCAATTTGCTTTCCGAGAACCAGGAATCAGAAACAGGTGCTATGAGGTGACTGCGTCTAACATAGATCTCGGTGAATGGCAGGGATTTCAACAGGCGGAATTGGTGGGGATCATCCTGCATATGACATGTAATCTGCTTTTTAAAAATTATTATATCCTTCAGCATTTTCCTGTATCCTTAATATGCTGTATGGGACATTCTCAGTTGTCCAACAACCCTTTCCTTGCCCTTCTTTTTTTCAGGTTTGGGTGGTGATGTCTCCAGGAAGGTGGACCCTCCCACAGCCCCAACGGGATGAGTCCTCATTGCTCCAAACCAGGGGTTGACCAACTACAGCCTGCTAGCCAAATCTGGCCTGCCACCTGTTTTTGTATGGCCTCACACCATACAAAATGCTTTTTATAGTTTTAAATGGTTGAGAAAAAAAAAAGAAAAAATTCTTTGCGACAGGTAAAAATATATATAAAATTCAAGTTTCAATGTCTACAGAGACACTGGAACACAGGCATACGTATTTGTTTCTGGTGTCTCTAGCTGCTTTGGCTATACAATGGCAGAGCTGAATATATGTGACAGGGACCGCACGCCCTGCAAAGCCTGACATATTTACTGGCTGGTTCTCTTCAGAAGAAGCTTGCTGACCCTGTTCTCAAGCAATCACGCTAATGCCAATCTCCTCCAAGTGTTGATTTTTGGGACGAGCATGAGACCTATTTCTCGGCCAATGAAACACAAAAGGAAGCCTGACAGAGGGCTGCTGGGAAAGATTGTTTTCCTGATGAGAGGGAGATATGTGAGTGTGCTTCCTTTTTGCCTTTGGATGTTGCCTGTGAGGATGCCACAGGCAGCGCTGTGGCAGCCATCTTGTAGTCATGAGGGAAAAGCTAGGAGACTCACAGAGAAGCTGCCCCAGATATCATTGAGCTGTTAAATTAACCAGCTCTGGAACCTCCTACTTCTAGGATTTTTTAACATTCAAAATAAATATACTAGGCTGGGCACATTGGCTCATCCTGTAGTCCCAGGACTTTGGGAAGCTGAGGTGGGAAGATCACTTGAGCCCAGCAGTTTGAGACCAGCCTGGGCAATATAGTGAGACCCCTGTCTCTACAAAAAAAAAAAAAATTAGCTGGGCATAGTGGCACACACCTATAGTCCTAGTTACTGGGGAGGCTGAGGTGGGAGGATGGCTTGAACCCAGGAGTTCAAGGCTTCAGTGAGCTATGATCACGCCACTGTACTCCAGCCTGGGCAACAGAGCAAAACCCTGTCTCTAAACAAACAAATAAACTGACAGTTGGGCATTCTGTTAATTGTGGCCAACTTGTCCTAAAGCATATGATGTGAGAAGAGTATTTCCTCTTATTGATGAACCATAAAATTTTAACCATTATGAGCATTCTTCCTTATTTGCTATTATGTTTTCTACTTTAAAAAATATATGTCTTACAAATTCAAATTTAAGGCTTACTAACTATCAGAGAAATAAAATAAAAACAAATTTAAGGCTCATAAAATATGTGCCTCAGCCAGTGCCTTCTCCCTCTCCCGCTTCCTTCCGCTCCCCCTTCCACCCGCCATTTCTTTCCCTGTACCATTAAAACGTTGCCAAGGAAAAGACAAATGAAAAAAATTGCCCACCCCAAAACATTGTTCTAACAAGTCTTTTACTGGATGCAGATCGCCCTCTTATTCTACATAGACTGACAGAAATCCAAATCTATGTTTATTTATTTAAAATATAAATTCCATATGGTTATTAGAGGCTGGGAAACGCAGAGGGAGGAAAAGACAGGGAGAGATTGGTCAACAGAGATGAAATTTAAGCTAGATAAGAGGAACAAATTCTAGCACTGTAGGATGAATATAGTTAATAATTTATTGTGTATGTTCCAAGAGCTGGAAAAGAGATTTTGAATGTTCCCAACACAAAGAATGAGAAATGTTTGAGGTGAGGCCTATGCTAATTGCCCTGATTTGACCATTACACATTGTGTACATGTATTAATATATCACTCTGTACCCAACAAAATGTACAATTATTATATGTCAACTAGAAATAAAAGGAACAAATAAAATAACATATAAATTCTACCTGACTCCAAAAAAGACTTGTGGGATTTTTCAATAAAAGTTACATCAGCAAGCCAAGAATATTTAATGGGTACTAAAATTGCATAATCAAAAGCAAGTTTTCTTTTTTTTTTGAGACAGAGTCTCGCTCTGTCACCCAGGCTGGAGTGCAATGGTGTGATCTCAGCTCACTGCACTGCAACCTCCACCTCCTGGGTTCAAGCAATTTGCCTGCCTCAGCCTTCTGAGTAGCTGGGATTACAGGCACCCACCACCATGGCCAGGTAATTTCTGTATTTTTAGTAGAGATGGGGTTTCTCCACGTTGGCCAGGCTGGTCTCAAACTCCTGACCTCAGGTGATCTGCCGGCCTCGGCCTCCCATCTTCTTTCCTATTAACTATAAATACATTTGAGTCAGAGATGTTTTATGCTGTTGATCTGCTTGCAACTCCAATTAACTCACTTTGTTAAAACATGCCCCATGTGGTATAAGAACCAGGGATACATTTTGTGAAATTATTTCTCCTTTTAGTGTCATTAACCAGTGCATTGTGAAATTTTGTTGAAATAGCAAATGCTTGCTTTTCCATGCAGACATTCCATGTCTATCCTCTCACCTCTGACCTGCGTCACACTTGCCACCCATCACAAAGCCAGCTGCTTTGAAATCTCTGAATGGTGCAATTCCAAGTGCATCAAACGGTTACCTGGAGCAGAGAGGTCAGTGTGTTGACGTGTTTCCTGTTTGGAACCTAGGTCTGAAATACTATTGAATTGAGCTACCTCTATAGACAGCAGTGATCCATGTCTCTAAAATGTTGTTCTCAAGAGGCCATAGGATTCCTAGGAATTTTTTTTTTTTTTTTTTTTTTTGAGACGAAGTCTCACTCTGTCACCCAGGCTGGAGTGCAGTCGCACAGTCTCGGCTCACTGCAACCTCTGCCTCCCAGGTTCGAGCGATTCTCCTGCCTCAGCCTCCCGAGTAGCTGGGATTACAGGCACGTGCCACCAAGCCTGGCTAATTTTTGTATTTTTAGTAGAGACAGGGTTTTACCATGTTGGTCAGGCTGGCCTCAAACTCCTGACTCATGATTCACCCCCATTAGCCTCCCAAAATGCTAGGATTACAGGCATGAGCCACCGCGCCCGGCCAGGATTCCTAGGAAATTACGCTCAGAACAAAGTTTGCATGGACACTTTCTCAATTTAGTGCCAGCCAGATGATTTTACAATCACTTCTCTGAGCATCTGAGAGATAGGAAGCATTTTTAACATCTATATATTTCTTTCTTCCTAAAATAAAGATAGAAAGAGCCACTGTTGTGGGGGATTTTAAGCTGCAGAGGTGACTTCTATAAAATATTATAGAAGGAGATGTATTTCAGAAGAAAGAACTTCCAGTTCCTGTAGCCCTTTTGCCTTTTTTTTTGAGACAGAGTCTCGCTCTGTCACCCAGGCCAGAGTGCAGTGGCCCAATCTCGGCTCACTGTAACCTCTGCCTTCTGGATTCAAGCAATTCTCTGCCTCAGCCTCCCAAGTAGCTGGGATTACAGGCACCCGCCACCATGCCTGGCTAAATTTTTGAATTTTTAGTGGTTTCACCATATTGGCCAGGCTGGTCTTGAACTCCTGACCTCATGATCCACCCGCCTCAGCCTCCCAAAGCGCTGGGATTACAGGCATGAGCCACCGCGTCTGGCGCCTCTTGCTTTTAAGAAGAAGCCTCGGCTGGGCTCAGTGGCTCACGCCTGTAATCCCAGCACTTTGGGAGGCCGAGGCAGGTGGATCGCTTGAGGTCAGGAGTTCGAGACTAGCCTGGCAAACATGGTGAAACGCCGTCTCTACTAAAAATACAAAAAAAATTAGCCAGGCATGGTGGCGGGCGCCTGTAATCCCAGCTACTTGGGAGGCTGAGGCAGGATAACTGCATGAACCCAGGAGGCAGAGGTTGCAGTGAGCCGAGATCGTGCTATTGCACTCCAGCCTGGGCGACAGAGCAAGAAAAAAAAAAACCTCTGGGAGGGAGCACTGCACAGTATACCAGCTGAGCGCCTGACTTTTGGAGTTGGACAGAACTTTGCTGAGTCCCTGCTTTTCTCTTAGCGCCTGTGTAATGTGGCCTCTCAATGCCTTGGTTTCTTCTCCAACCTCATTCTCACCAGCCATTGGGCTAGGCAAGGGGACCCAGCAACTAAGTTGGACAGAAGACAAATGAATGAGAGTTTGTGCAAAAAAAAAAAAAAAAAAAAAAAAAGATAACTTTGTAGACTATGGATTAAAAATCTGAGCAAAATTCCGATAGTTTCTTATAGAACAAATTGGGAGGCATGGAGAGGAGAAATGTGGAAGGCTTGGGAGTGATGAGAGTTTGGAACAGCCCTTGTCAGGATAGGAGAGGAAGGGGCTCAAGGAAGACTAGACGAAGCACTAGGCTAGGGGCCAATGGCTCAAGAAGAGTACCAGGCGCCCTGCATGGTGGACTGTTCCAGCAGGCTGATGGAGCACAGGGGGTTCAAAGGAACCAGTGATGCAGTCATGCTGTGGCTGGGGTTTACAAAAGGGTAAGTGACTCACTAAAGGTCACACAAGGACATTTACACAAATATCCTGGCCCCAAGTCCAGTGCTCTTTCTAATCTATAACAGGGTCTTTCCTTTTTTTTTTTTTTTTCTTTGACAGGGTCTTGCTCAGTCGCCCAGCCTGGACTGCAGTGGCATGAACACGGCTCACTGCTGCTTCAACCTCCCAGGCTCAAGACATGCTGCCACAGCTTCCCCAGTAGCTGGGACTACAGGCATGCGCCACCACACCAGGTTTAAAAAAATTTTTTTTTGTTTTGATTTTTAGTAGAGACAGGGGCTCACTGATACTGTCTTTGCAACAATTATAACCGAGAAAATCATGATGGTGAAAGAGATCTGATCTGACTCCATCTTGCTTCTAATCTCCAAACTGTCCCCGTTCTGGGTGTAGGCCCAACTAACTTTGGAAGGAGCTTATAGTTTAGCGTTGAAACAAAGATGGTAACAGCCCTTTCCCAAAACAAACCCCTTCCTGCCTGGGGACTAGGCCACCTTGTAGGACTAACAAATTAGCCACAAGTTTACAAATTATGGTTTAGCAGTCATGCAGCTGGAGGCTGCAAGATTCTAAACCTCCCCCAATAGCTCCTCAGGATGACATCACTATTGTAAAACCTAAGATCACAGATAAGATTGAGATATTTTTGCAGACTCTGTACTTGATGGATTGATCAGCTGGCACTACCCAGATTGATAAACTGCCTCATCTGGTTTTGCGGCCCCCACCCAGGAACTCACTCAGCCTAAGAGGATAGTTTAGACTCCCTATGATTTCATCTCCAACATGACCCATCAGTACTCCCACTCACTGGCCCCCTACCCACCAAATTACCCCTAAAAACTCCAAACCCCGAATTCTTGGGGAGATTGATTTGAGTAATAATAAAACTCTGGTCTCCTGTACAGCTGGTTCTGCATGAATTAAACTGTTTCTCTATTGCAATTCCCCCATCTTGACAAATTGGCTCAGTTGAGGCAGTGGGCAAGAAGAACCCATTGGGCAGTTACATCACTGTGTTGCCCAGGTTCAACTCGAACTCCTGGGCTCAAGCAATCCTCCTGCCTCAGCCTCCCAACATGTTGGGATTACAGGCATGAGCCACCACACCCAGCCAAGTCTGTCCTTAATCAGGGTTCTTTTGGGTCTCATTTTCTTAAGCTGCAAAAGCTATTGGACCAGGTGATATTGCCAACCCCTTTAAGCTGCTGTAACTAGTTTCAGCTCCTGGATCTGCTTTCAGTTAGTTATGTTCCCCATCACTTTGGACAAGTCATCCCAACTGCCTGGCTTGTTTCTATAACTCGATTATTGTCCAGAAGCCCAAGTTCTAAAGTGCTGATTCTGATGAGTGCCCATTTACCAGGCACTCTGATCCCATCATAGCATCTACTACAGCCTGGGAAGTCTACTCAAGTGTGCATTCATGTTAAGCACTAACACCAATCAAATCACTTAAATAACGTAGGTAATAATCCAATAGCACGTCCAGACGTGGTGGCTCACACGTGTGATCCCAACACTTTGAGAGGCCAAGGCAGGCGGATCACCTGAGGTCAGGAGTTCGAGACCAGCCTGGCCAAGGTGGTGAAACCCTGTCTCTACTAAAAAATACAAAATTAGCTGGATGTGGTGGCGCATGCCTGTAATCCCAGCTACTTAAGAGGCTAAAGCAGGAGAATCGCTTGAACCCGGGACAGGGAGGTTGCAGTGAGCTGAGATTGTGCCATTGCACTCCAGCTCAGGTGACAGAGTGAGACTCTGTCTCAAAAAAAAGAAAAAAAGAGAAAAAAAAATCCAACAGCACATCCAAACAAGGCTGAAAGTTGTAAAATTACACTGTGTGGAGGGTGTGTGTGTGGGTGTGTGTGTGTTAGAGATGAGGTCTCTTGTCATCCAGGCTGGAGTGCAACAGTGCCATCATAGCTCACTGCGGCCTCCAATTCCTGGCCTCAAGCGATCCTCCTGCCTTGGCCTCCCAAATAGCTGAGACTAGAGGCACGTGTCACCACACCTTGTTTTTTTGTTGTTGTTGTTTATTTGTTTTTATGAGACAGAGTCTGGCTGTGTAGCCCAGGCTGGAGTGCAGTGGTGCGATCTTGGCTCACTGCAACCTTCACCTCCCAGATTCAAGCGATTCTCCTGTCTCAGCCTCCCTAGTAGCTGGGGTTACAGACACGCACTACCACGCTGGGCTAATTTTTGTGATTTTAGTAGACGGGGTTTCACCATGTTGGCCAGGCTGGTCTTGAACTCCTGACCTCAGGCGATCCGCCCACCTCGGCCTCCCACAGTGCTGGGATTACAGGCGTGAGCCACCATGCCCAGCTAATTCCTGTATTTTCATACTTAGTTGTATTTCCTATTAGGGCCTTGAATCCCGAGTATAATTTTGTACTCAAATATAATTTATAAATAAGGCCTTAGCCTCCCAACAAGGTCAAAGTAGCTAAAAATTAAGTCCTCCCAAACACTGACATTCCCAGACCCCAGCCCCCAGTCCCAGCCCAGCGGGCTAACTAGGGTCCGGCCTCAGAGAGGGTCTCGGGGAGCCCAGAGGCGGGAAAGTCTCAGGAGGCGCAGACCCCGATCTCCAGTTTCACCAGGGTCGGCGGCAGCACAACGCCGGGTCGCGGGCTGGGCTGTGCGCGCCGCGGCCCCACGCCCACTTCCGCTTCCCGTGCTGGGGGCGGTGGCAGGGCCGGTGGGCCGTGGCGGCTCCGGGTCTCGGCCCGGGCGCGGCCCTGCGCAGCCCGCCCCCGGCCGCAGGGGCGCTCCTGAGCTTCGCGGGGCCGCCTCCCGGGATGCCTGCGCGGAGGGCGGGGCGAAGGGCTGGCCGTTGCCGACGTGGGTGTTAAGTGGCCGCCCCAGCCGCGACCCGGAGCCGAAAGCGGGCGGCGAAGCCTA
Source organism: Nomascus leucogenys (assembly GCF_006542625.1). Taxonomy (NCBI): domain Eukaryota; kingdom Metazoa; phylum Chordata; class Mammalia; order Primates; family Hylobatidae; genus Nomascus; species Nomascus leucogenys. Next base: position 67,084,767 of record NC_044385.1, read on the forward strand.
AGCTGGACGCGGCCACGCCGGCGCGGCGGTGAGCGCAGCCCGGCCTGGCGCCTGCAGCTGCGGGGAGCGCGCCAGGCGGAGGGAGCGGGGCGCGGGGCGGGCCTGGGTGTCCGGGCGGCGTGACCTTCCCGGGTGGCGGGGGAAGCGGCCAGCGTCGCCGCGCACGTGCCGCGGGACCCGGAGAATCTCGGGGTCGTTGGCCTCCTTCCCGCAGTGCCCACCTGATGGGAACTTTTGTCCTTCTTTGCCCGCAAGTCGTGTCATTTGGCTGCGGGGATCCGCGCCCCTGGGGCGCTAGTGCTGGGCAGCACGGAGCCGCTTGTGAATGGAGACTTGCAGGCTTCCCAGGAGTGGGCGGCTGGGCAGGGGCGGCGAACGTTTAGGGCCGGGCAGAGAAAGTTGGAAGTCGTCTCCCTGACCTGTTCCTTGCGAGGCCCGGGAGGAGACGCGCCTGGCCGGGTCCTTGGCGGCAAAACTGATTTGCATCTCCACGCTTTACCTAAAGCCCGGGCTCTGGGGACTGGATTGCGAGCTGGCCGGCGGCTCCTGCCGCCCCAGCTTTAGCCAGAAGCTGGATCTTCCCGCAGCAGTTCGTGTTTCCTGGTGGAAAATGCAGCCTCTTCTACTGACATTCCCATCCAAAAAAAAAGTTAATTTCCCCAAGGGTCGAGCAAAGTGGGTGGTCGGCACTGTTGTTCCTCAGTCGCACCCTGGTGTAATTTGAGAGAGGAGTCAAAGGCGCTGAAAAGATTCTTTTTTCTATTCCAAGTGCTACGGCAAGCTCATAAATCAATTTTAATTCATGGTGAACAGTCTTGCCTCCTCCAAGCCCTGTGTCTTCTCCAAGCCAGAGCTACACATAATGTGAATTAGTTGCCCACTCCTGAGTGAATCTGTTAGTACCCATCATCGTTTTCTATCCTAATAATTCTAGTGGCTATTTGTAGAATTTATTTGTTTGTTTATTTTTTTGAGACGGAGTTTCGCTCTTATTGCCCAGGCTGGAGTGCAATGGGGCGATCTCGGCCCACCACAACCTCTGCCTCCTGGGTTCAAGCTATTCTTCTCCCTCAGCCTCCCGAGTAGCTGGGACTACAGGTGTGCATCACCACGCTGGGGTCATTTTTGTATTTTAAGTAGAGACAGGGTTACACCATATTCGTCAGGCTGGTCTCAAACTCCTGACCTCGTGATCCTCCCACCTCGGCCGGCCCAAAGTGCTGGGATTACAGGCGTGAGCCACTGCATCTGGCCAGGACCCCGATAAACTTTTTTAGGAAGATACTAGATGACCACCACCTTTTCAGCCTAGTAAATGGTCCTGTCTCTCCAGATCTATCAACAGCATATAAATCAGTGTCTTGCACTTCTAACTTAGTTGCTTTATTAAGTAATGTGCCGTTGTTGCCACTGGTTTTAAATTTTTTGTAAATAACGGAGGATTGTTGAAGTCTGGTCATTGGCAAAATGCTTCAAGAGGTTTAAACAACTTCTCCACGGCCAATGTTTCCTGTTGACGTTCAGGGTGACATTGGTGTTAGGAGGGCGCTTGGTGTTCATCTCTGATCCAGCACGATGGGTCACACGGCTCCTCAGTGTGATGAGGAATAAGTTGTTCCTTATTATTTGCAAAGAAGTTACTGACACCGTTTGAAAATTATACAGGATTGGTTGTTGAGTTGGATATTTTAGTCAACATTTATTAAGCCCACGCCTCAACAGTAGTTGACTTTTGTCTAAAGAGAGAGAAAGAAATTCTAGTTTTCCCAAATGCCCAAGGCTCCAACCGAAACATACTGAATCAAGATTTCCAGAAGAAAGTCCTGGCAATTTGCATATTTAATAAGTGCTCCAGGTTATCAAGTGGATTTGGACACAACGGCCCAGGCGTTGTATCTCAAAGTGTGAGTCTGTGGACTGGCATTGTCCGCCTCACTTGGGAACTCATCAAAATAGGCAGAATCTCTGGTCCTGTCCGAGGCTACTGAATCAGAAGCTGCATTTTATTTAGCAAGGCCCCCAGGCGACTCCTGCACACATTTACATTTGAAGGGCTAGTGGACTGTGGTGACAGGAAGATGTGTGTGACAGGAAGATGCTTGCGCAGGGCCTTGTTCTAAGAACAAGCACATGATGCTTGTGCACGGTGTGGCGTCTCATCAGTCCGATGTGGCTATTTGTGACTGCCTTTGTTTTATAATATTTTTATTATTCACCTTGTACAGATGAGGACTCCCAGCTGTAGAGGCTGAAGGAGCCACGCTGCAGGTAGAGCAGGCATTCGCCAAGGCGTGTGTGATCCCAGGGTGCAGCTCCCACCCTTGGCTGCCTGGGTGCTCCTTTCCAGACCTACTGTCTTGTGAGATCCCCTTAGGCACCCATTACAGGCTGCTGTCTGAATTTAGAACTGAGCCTCTTCAATTGATGGCTCAACGTAGGCCTCTAAAAAAAACAAGTGTGATGCGGTTTGGTACACCTGTGGTCGGCTTACTTATTTGGTGTTCATTTTTTCAGTTTTCAGAAAGGTCAGTTGAAGTGCTGCTGGTGGCTGTAGCCTTGATACGCAGGGGAGGTTTTTGATCTGTGAGCTTTCTAGGGGGCAGTTGCCAACCTGCACTGATACCTTGAGCCTCTTTCCTTTGGAACAATGTGGAGCCCAGTTCATGGCTCCCAGAAGTTTAGGTTCCATAATTTGGCTGCAGACCTAGAGAACAGGATGCTGCAGACTTGGACTAATGGTAAACTCTTGCCTCCCCTTAGGGATATGTGGTGCCTGTCATAAGGTGCAGAGAGCTGCCTTCCACGAGACCAGCAGAAGAGTGGGCAAACATGAAGTCCAATCCCGCTATCCAGGCTGCCATTGACCTTACGGCGGGGGCTGCAGGTACAGTCATGTGCCTTATCACCATGTTTCTGTCAGTGATGGACGGCACATCTGATGGTGGTCCCATGAGATTATACTACCGTTTTTTTTTTTTTGAGATGGAGTCTCGCTCTTTCGCCCAGGCCAGACTGCAGTGGCGCAATCTCGGCTCACTGCAAGCTCTGCCTCCCAGGTTCATGCCATTCTCCTGCCTCAGCCTCCCGAGTAGCTGGGACTACAGGCGCCTGCCACCGCACCCGGCTAATTTTTTGTATTTTTAGTAGAGACGGGGTTTCACCATACTAGCCAGGATGGTCTCGATCTTCTGACCTCGTGATCCGCCCGCCTCAGCCTCCCAAAGTGCTGGGATTACAGGCGTGAGCCACCGCGCCCAGCCTATACTACCATATTTTTACTATACCTTTTCTGTGTTTAGATACATTTAGATACACAAATACCACTGTGTTATAGTTGCCTACAGCATCCAGTACAGTAACATACTGTACAGGTGTGTAGCCTAGGAGCAACATATATACCGTATAGCCTAGGTGTGGAGTAGGCTATGCCATCTAGGGTCAGGTGTGTATGCTCTATGATAGCACAATGATGAAATTGTGTAATGACACGTATTTCAGAACATGTCCCGGTCATTAAGCAATGCCTAACTATAATCCCAGAGAAAACCCAGTTCTCTCTGAAAACCCAGTTCCTCAACTACCCTCTAAATGAGATCAAATGAAAGTGGTATGAAAATATTACCTTTCTCCCTCCAGAAGCAATGTGCTTTACCTTTGGGATGAATCCATTTGATGGAAGTATAGTATTGTTCAGAGCGTGGCAGAAGGTAGAGGAGTGTCCATTATTGTTAACACCTTGTGAGTCAGGGTGAGGGGTGGAATGTGCCCAGTACAGCTGGAAAACAGCCCAGAGGTGAAGCCCCTTGTCCATTGTCACCTGGCTGGGATATGCAGGTGACGTGGTTCTTCACTTCAAGCCTGGCAGTCTTCAGAGCCCTTGTAGTGCAAAAATAACACCATAGCATCTCCTGGGAAACACCACTTACTGTCCCTGCTAGTGTTGGGAAAGAAAGGAGGACACTCTTAGAAATGTCTTTAAAAGGCTGGGCATGGTGGCTCACGCCTGTAATCCCAGCACTTTAGGAGGCCGAGGCAGGCAGATCACCTGAGGTCAGGAGTTCAAGACCAGCTTGACCAACATGGAGAAACGCCATCTCTTTTAAAAATACAGAATTAGCCAGGCATGGTGGTGCATGCCTGTAATCTCAGCTACTTGGGAGGCTGAGGCAGGAGAATTGCTTGAACCTAGGAGGCGGAGGTTGTGGTGAGCCAAGATCTCACCATTGCACTCTAGCCTGGGCAACAAGAGGGAAACTCTGTCTCAAAAAAAAGAAAAAAAAAAAAAAAAAGACATGTCTTTGAAAATGAGACTGATAATGGACCGTGTCTTAGAGCTGTGAAAGGAAAGAAGTTGTACGATTTGCTGGGAATGTCAGCTAACCTGAGCCTAGGGGCCTGAGCCCAAGAGCCTGAGGCTCCCCCGGCACAGGGAGGTGCTGCCTGTGATAAGGGGGTAGTGCTGGCACCGTGCAGGCTACTCCTTAGAAAGATCAGCTTGAACATGCAGGAAGAGCAGGACCCTCAGGCTGAGGCACAGGGTGGAATGGGAAGTGCATGGTGGTGATTTGGTTCTCCAGAGTCCAGAAGTAGGAGGAGCGGCTGGAATGCTGATTGCCCAAAGGGAAACCCTGGACTACCCTGGCCTCCCACAGGATTCTCCCTGGAGTGGGGAGGCCAGAGAGGGTGTTGCCCAATGCTGTCCTTATCCAGCGCACCCCCCACCCCCACCCCCACCCCTACCACCAACAGATGAGTATGGTCATGAGTGTGGTCACCTCATCAGTCATTTGCTCAATTGTGAAGAAGAAATTGTTCAGAGAACAGCAAAGTGTTTTTCCATGAGCCAAAGGTCAGCCAAGGTATGCTAATGAGGAGGACTGGAGAGAGCTGTCACCAACCCTAATGAGGAGCACTGGGCAAGGGCACTTCTCCCAGGGCAGAACCCACAAGGAGCGTCCCAGCCCCAGATGCTCAAGGAACTGAAGGCCGGTGGGGGTCTGCCCAGTAGTCTCTTGCCCACTGCGTGCCTTTAGGCTACAGCGTCCCAGGCCTTGTGCCCCCTGCCCTCCCCCATGCCACACTGGGGAGGACACTGACCCTGAAAATGGTGCAAACATCTGCCTGCCCCAGGTCGCCTCTCACCAGTGAGTGAATGCCCTTGGGCTCAGTTCTGTCTCTGCAGTAGGAGGGTGTTTAGCCACATGTAGTCTCAGCTTTTGACATTTTATCTCTTTCAGTCAGTCTGTCAAAGATCTAGAACCTATGGTGATAGAATTTAAAAGTTTACCTTTTCCTATTTATGTGCATACAGGTATTTGGGTACCACATTTATAATTTACAGTTAGTTTGAAAGATAGAAATTGCAACAGTATGGTTGGGAGCCTAGTATGTAAGGCATTTGCTCGGGGGCATGTTTTGAACATGTATTGGTCCCTTATGTGTACTGACACACTGTCCCCATCACTGTTGGACAGGTATTTCTCCCTGTGCTGGTGACACAGGGACTCCCCTCACCGAGGCAGAGCTGCTGTGGGTAGTCTAACTTCTGAGGACAACGAAGCCCATTCCTGAGGGGATGGGATGGGGACGGGGAGCGAGACGTGGTCTATAGGTTGGGGGCTGGGCAGAGGAGGTGCCTAGGAGTGACACAAAAACCTCCATTCTGTTGTGAGGCCTATGGAATGCAAATGGAAAGTAGATTCCCACTTTCGAGGATCTTGGAGTCTTTGAATGCTGGAGCTAGAGAGACCTTTAGACATTGTTGGCTCCAGTGCTCGCTGGATATGTAGAAAAAGGCCCACAGAGGAGCAGTAGATTTGTCCAAGGTTACACAGCAAGATGGTGTGAAGACAGGGCAGGACTGTGGTCCCTGGGTCCGTTGTCTGGTGCTGGTGCTGTCTCTGCTTTAGTACTCCATAATGTGTCTGCAGCGCACTGGAGGGGAGGGTTAGTTTGGAGGCTTTGGGCCCTGACTTTCTGGATGTGGAATTTGCTAGGCTTTGGGAATTTTCTGCCAGCCATTGATAGGAGCAGAGGACCCGTTGTGTTTTGTGGCAGAGGTCACCTATGGAAGCGATCCAACTGTAAGCACAGAGCCAGCTGCAGCCCGAGGTGATGTGGATGGAGCTTAAATGTGTTGTTGTGTGTGTCTCTTCTTTTCCTTTTATACAAAGTTTTCCCCACCACACAGGTTTTCAGCCAGCTCGTCTACTCTAAAGTGCTGGGAAATTCTCATTTCCCTATCTGCAGTGGCTATAAGAGATCTAGATCCCTAAACAGCTAGGATAAAGGAGGATTTCAAGAACTAGTTAGGTGATTAGATAATTACTGAAATGGGGGTGCGTGGATCCCGAAAGTTAAATAGCCCTAAAGAGAAACTTGGTACCACTTTAATAGTCATTCAGCAACTCTAAAACAATGCAGTCACTACTTTGACTAGTGTTGCAGTGTACCTTGTTTAGTGTAGTTGGAGAATGTGGCATTTCAGATCATTGAAGTTTATCTTCTCAAATGCAAAAATTAAAAACAACCCCAAACCTTTTTTGATTGGAGTTTCTTGAAAATGATGTACTTCCCTGTCCTGTTAAACCTTTACGATGGCCTCCAGAGGGGTTTGAGGGTCTCACCTCTGCTTGGTGGGCCTGGTCCTGTGGTGTGAGTCTGCTTCTTCTCATCTCTCTGCCTTCTTCAGAGCTGTGCCTTCCCTGAGACACTGTCCCTGCCCTGATAGATTTCCTCTGTATCTCGTGATTTACGGACTCTATGTCAAGGACAGAAGATCTAAACCACCACCGCTGGTAAAGTGTTAGGTATGACATAGTCCGAGTGCCTTTCCTGCGGAATAAGATGCTTGGCTGGCCACCATATCGCCAAAAGAATGTTGTTATTTGTCGTTTAAGGAGAATAAGAAGTCTGACTTCTAGGCAAGTGGAGAAATATAATATTTATTCATGGCTTTATGGACTTGATAGATCTTTGAGAACCTACTAGGTGTCAGGCTCCGTGGTTGGTACTGGTGTTCAGAACAGTCTCCTCTCACTTGAGGGCCCAGTGAGCGCCATGACCATATCGTTTGTGGTAAATTACACGGGAAGTTAGCTTACCCTTGCGGAGGACGGGAGACAGTTGTTGCTAGCATTTGTACATTCATTAGCCTCCCCCTTCTCCCTGTTGGAAATGTAACTGTCCCAGATATACAGCAAATGTGTATTCTAGTAACCTGTGATGCCTGAACTGTTCAAGATGATCAAGTTAAAATATGAACGTGCTGAATTAAATGCTTTATTCAGCTTATCTGCATCTAGGCTCTCTGAATTACGCACCCACTTATAACATTCTGTCACTTCTTCTCTTGGAATAATTAAATTATTTTAATGTAATTCAGATCTCTTTTTATCCTAGCCCAGCAGTACCTGGGAGAGAATGACTCAGGATTACTCATAATAAAATCATATTAAATTATATTCCACTAATTCAGAATTGAGGATAATTTGGCAATTAAAGGCGGAAGCGTGTCATTCCTCTCCTGGAAGAAATGAACAGTAATGATGGGCTCACAGAGATCACATTGCTTGTTGCTTAAAAAAGAGATCAAGCAGTTCTCAGACTCTTTGGAAGTGTTGGCTTATTTGCCAATAAATAATTGAGAATTATTCTTAATGTCCCTTCCCCCAACTCCACTTTCCAGAGTTTAGATGGAATAACCATGTATAACATCAAAGTCAGGAAGTTGCATTTCTCAAATATTTTCTGTAAGCCTTCTTTTGCATTTTGATGAAGCTTTAAGAGCTCCTCTCAGGTCCAGAAGGAGATGGTAAACACTAACCACTGGCAGTTCCCATGACGCTAACCCTACTACAGGGTGTGAGGATGTTGTAGGGTGGTTACAGTTCATTCCTTTTCTTCTGTTTAGAATTTTTACTAAAATGATTTCACGTGGCTGGGCGTGGTGGCTTATGCCTCCCAGCATTTTGGGAGGCTGAGGCAGGAGGATCATTTGAGGCCAGGAGTTAGAGACCAGCCTGGCCAACATGGTGAAACCCCATCTCTATGAAAAGTACAAAAATTAGCCAGGCATGGTGGCGGGTGCCTGTAATCCCAGCTACTCAGGAAGCTGAGGCACAGGAATTCCTTGAACCTGGGAGGTGGAGGTCGCAGTGAGCTGAGATTGCACCACTACACTCCAGCCTGGGTGACAGAGCAAGACACCATCTCAAAAAAAATATATATATATATATATATTTTGTGCGATGTAGACTTTGCTGTATTTGATCTTATAAAAGTATATAAATAAAGGATTTAAGCTAAGCATAAATAAATTTCAGTCCATTCTCTATCTAAATACACATTATTAATCAGTAGAGCTCAAATTAAAGAGGTTTTTCTATAGAATGAAATATTTAGCTCTTTGGGGATTAATTAGCCAGACTCCTTGTTTCCTTTCCGTGGTGCCGGGCCTGATCAGTCCCACTGGGCATTAGGCAAAGTGAGTGATGAAGTCTTCCCAGGTTTCCCCCCCCTTTCTGTGGTTTCTGTTTCTTGCACACATACTAGCCACTGGTTACTAACCACTTACGTAGCCGGTGCTGTGCTAAGCCTGTCTCCTCCATTTTTATTTAATCCTCACGCTCACAGGGTTAGCCCTGTGAGGTGGCAGGGATGAGGAGCTGAGGCTCAGAAGTTACATGGCTTGTCCAGGATCTCACAGCAAAGCTGTAGTCCCTCTGACCCTATTGCCCAGGCTCCTACATACTCACTGCACTGTTGCATCCTATGCCTGCCACTGTTGAACACATGTCTGTCTCTCTCTCCTGCCTGGCATGGGCTCCTTCAGGGTGGGACTTAGATGCCAGGCACATCAAGGATCTGCTCTAAATTGTTTACTGGACATGGCTGGAAGGTTTTGGAGGAAAAGAGGTTGAAATGAACTGAAGCAGGGGTAAGTTCTGGGGTAGGCTGCCTGGGCCTTCCTTCCATGGATAATAGAACTGTAGCCTCATACTAGAGCAGTCATCTGTCCTGATTCCAGGGGGCACAGCGTGTGTACTGACTGGGCAGCCCTTTGACACGATGAAAGTAAAGATGCAGACGTTCCCTGACCTATACCGGGGACTCACCGACTGCTGCCTGAAGACTTACTCCCAGGTGGGCTTCCGTGGCTTCTACAAGGGGACCAGCCCAGCTCTAATCGCCAACATCGCTGAGAACTCAGTCCTCTTCATGTGCTATGGCTTCTGCCAGCAGGTGGTCCAGAAAGTGGCTGGATTGGACAAGCGGGCAAAGCTGAGGTGAGTCAAGGACACACACTTTTTTTATTTGTTTAAAAAAACCCCACAAAACTGGCAAGGCATGGTGGCTTATGCTTGTAATCCCAGCACTTTGGGAGGCAAAGGCAGGAGAATGGCTTGAGGCTGAGAGTTCAAAACCAGCCTGGGTAACATAGCAAGATCCCTATATCTACAAAAAATAAAAATTAAAAAAAATCTGCTGTATGGTCACAATTTTTGATGCCTTATGTGGAAGAACATTTCCTTTTAAAAAATAACTGCTTTCCTTTTATTTATGAAGTTATACATTGTCATCATATAAAACTTGGAAACCACATATGCATGCCACAGAGGAGACCTGCTCATCATCCACCACTGAGAACGAACTGCCCTTCTGTTTCAGTTTTCTCCAGGAGAATGCTGTTCAAATGCAGCTGGCGGTGCTACCTCTCGTCAGCAGACATGCTGCACTGAAGCTGTAGATGCCGCTTATGATCCAAGTTTTAGCTTTTCTTTCATTAGCAAAAAGCAGAGTATTGGAAGAGGTTGTCTGAGCCAGATGAATCTGAGGAGTTTTAGGAAGGGTCGGAAATGTCTGTGAAGATGCAAGGGAACCCACCTTTCTCTGTCCAGATCTTCCCAGAACACCAGACTTTGCCTCGTTCTTGGTCTTGCCTTGGGTATTTATTATATAGAGACTAAAGAGAATTTGGAAACCACTGGGATGTTTAGTTATCCCTGCTTTGAATGTTGATTTATTTTATACCACTTAAAATTATTATATAAGCTTCAAGATTGCAAAGGGCAGTCTTAGTTATTTCAGTAGGAGTTTGAAACCCGATTGCAGCTGCAGGTCCCACACAACTGAATTCAGTTCCTTGTGCACAGCAGTGTTCTCTGGTGGTGCCTGGAGGTCTGAAGGTGTGCCCTTTTACAGACAGGAATTCCACCATGATGGGTAGAGCTTGTTCTTTATAAAGGCTTGGGATTGGATACGATTGCCTAAGAAGACAGTGTAGACAGCGAGGAGGGCTGAGCATGAATGGGATGAGCCTCTAGCACAGAAAGGGCAGGCAGGAAGGCATTAAAGAAACAAGCAGGGCACAAACCAGGAGAGTGTGGCATGCCATGATGGAGACTGAACAGAAGCAAAAACCACAGGCAACTGTAGTTTTGTTCCCTGTTGAAGGAGAGACACTCTGTTAGAGAAGACCTGGACTTCAGTTCAGTTCAGTTTCCTTAGCAAAGAACAAAATGGGGAGAGAAGACAGGGAAACAGTAAGCAGCCACGTGAGATTCTGGGGAAGACCTGTGTCTTCTGAGCAAAGCAGCCCCTCCAGCCATAGGATAAACAGTGACTTCTGTCTTGCATGAGTGAAACCACTGGGGATCTGGCTCTGCCCGCCCCTCCACTTTCTTGCTTCCTTAGCCTGTGAACAAAGTGAAGGACAGGTAAGAGCATATTGCTTTTCTGCCGAGAACAATCTAATACCTTACAGCTGCATTTTCCCACACTACTTTCAGAACATTGAATTGCTGGGTGTCCTTAAGAAAGGGTTGGGAAATTACGTCACAGTGTCTCTCTCATGAAGAATCACTCTTGGTACATTTATTTCATATAGTGTATGTGTTATTTAGTTCATTAAAGATGCGTAAGGCTGGGCACAGTGGCTCACGCCTGTAGTCCCAGCACTTTGAGAGGCTGAGGTGGGCAGATTACTTGAGCCCAGGAGTTTGAGACCAACCTGAGCAACATGGCAAAACCCTGTCACTACAAAAAGTACAAAACTTAGCTGAGCATGGTAGCACATGTCTGGGGTCCTAGCTACCGGGGAGGCTGAGGTGGGAGGATTGCTTGAGCTCAGGAGGCAGAGGTTGCAGTGAGATGACGCCACTGCACTCCAGCCTGGGCAACAGAGCAAGACCCTGTCTCTCAAAAAAATATATATATGCTTAGCTGTTTTGCAGTAAAGAAACCATCCTGATTAACCTTGTCTAATCCAGCACTCATCTTTTTTGAGCTTGGGCCCTTTTTTTTTTTCCATCCTGAGGAACAGTGTTTGTCTCTTACCTGTTGGGGAAATGCTCTCTTAGAGTCTGCAAAGCTCTGACATGTATATCGTGTCTCTATAGCCCTCACCGTGATCCTGTGAGAAGAGCAAGGCAGATGTTTCCTCTCTTAGGGATGGAAAACTGAGGTGCCGATATTGACCTGCTCAAGGTCACCCCGCTAAAGACTTGAACTTGTGTCCTCTGAGCTCCTGCCCAGTCTCCTTTCCATCAGACCACAGTTTGGGGTCTGGAATATTTTATAAGGGTCAGTTCTAGAGAGAAGATTAATCAGGAGCCGTGAAGGGAAAGAACTGCTTGTGAGAGCCTGTGGTGAATTTCTGCAATCACATTGTAAATATTTGTCTGTTCCCAGTTTCAGCATGACCCAGAATGTTGTTCTACTTTGATGTTTGGCTGGACAGGGTCTTACATAGCAGGAGTGCTCAGGTACATGTTTGTTGAATATATGACAAATGGATGATTCTTACAAAATCCCATCCTATACCTATTACTATTTCAATTCCAGTTCTACGCATTCATACTACATGCAGAACCAGGGGCCCATGTACTTCCTTCTGTGCACTGGTCAATGAAAGTATTTATTGGAAACCCAAAGTCCACTGCATATCTGATTTGACTGTGTCCTTGCACTATAATAATGTGCTTGGTGTTCGTTCAGATGTCCGAGCCATTATTATATCTTAAACTCAATCGACTTCTACATTTATTGACTGCCACCTTTGTCCTGGCAAACTCGGCAGACCCTGGTTAATGCTCCTAATTGACTATTGCCTGTCAACAGGTTAACAGAGAGTCCCTGAGGGAGGCCAACTGTGGATCTGCAGGCTGGCTGCAAGACAGCAGAAACCATTTTAAGTTTCGGTTCTAACAAGCTGCTAAGGAGTGAAGGGGGGGAAAGGAGTGGACTGAACAGCATTGGATGGTTTCCCCACCCCATAAAAGCATGTGCAAGTACATTTGTGTACCTGGTTCTCCTTTGTTAATGGTTTTAGGCTTAATTCTCTAACATCAAAAGGAAGTCCATACTGCAAACAGTGTCTTCCTAATGAAAGAAAGCCCCACTGTAAGCCAAGTCTTCTGGAAGACTTGCATCTGGCCATGGCACAGAAGCTAGACCACCAGGGACTAGCAAACCAGGGCCAAGACTGGTGCCACCTTGATTTTATACTAATCTTTAACAGTGGAAAAACTTGAGTACCCCTGAATATGGTAGGTCCATCTGTGCTTTTTTTTTTTTTTTTTTTTTGAGACGGAGTCTCACTCTGTCACCCAGGCTGGAGTGCAGTCACGCAATCTCAACTCACTGCAACCTCTGCCTCCCGTGTTCGAGCAATTCTCCTGCCTCAGCCTCCCGAGTAGCTGGGACTACAGGCACCCGCCACCATGCCCAGCTAATTTTTGTATTTTAGTAGAGACGGGGTTTCACCATGTTGGCCAGGATGGTCTTGATCTCTTGACCTTGCGATCTGCCCACCTCAGCCTCCCAAAGTGCTGGGATTACAGGTGTGAGCCACCGTGCCCTGCCCCATCTGTGCTTTTGCTCACAGTTTGGAGAAAAATTGTTAGGGGATTATATCTCTACCTGAGTAATTAGCTGAGGACATTACCACCCACCCTTGGGGGTTTTTGGAAATCTGTGAGGGTGATCTTGGCTGTCCAGTGAGAGCATGATGCTGGCATTGAATGGGTGTCAGGGAACCAGTTCAGTCCTTCCTGCTCAATGAAGGATTGTCCTGCCCCAAATGCCAGTCATGATCCTATGACACAACACTCTTCTGGGGCTGGAAGGGATCTTCTATCCCGACTCCCATGAACCAGGAACTCTCAGAGAAGCCTTTCTCCTGAAACACTTCTCAGACTTTTCCCCATATTCATTTTTTTTATTTTGAAAGAGTCTCACTGTGTCGCCCAGGCTGGAGTGCAGTGGCATGATCTCGGCTCACTGCAACCTCTGCCTCCCTGTTTCAAGTGCTTCTTGTGCCTCAGCCACCGGAGTAGCTGGGATTACAGGCGTGCACCACCAGGCATGGCTAATTTTTAGTAGAGACGGGGTTTTGCCACGTTGGCCAGGCCTCAACTGATCTGCCTGCCTTGGCCTCCCAAAGTGCTGGAATTACAGGTATGAGTCACCACACCTGAACTCTTACTGGATTCCAGTTTCACAACCCTGCTGGTGACCTTTGGCTGCTGGTACTAAATCCATATATGAGGTGAATGCTTCTGTTTTGTATTTGTGCATTCATCCCTCTGCCTAGTTTAGATTTCCAGTTTAGCCATTTCACCTAATACCATTGAGCTTGCAGACTTGTACTGGCTTCACCCACTCCTGTGGCACCATTTTACCCTTGTCTGTGTTGCTGAGGTGGTAGGTCATCAGCTGAACTGGAAAATCTTTCTGTGATGCAGCAACTTTTGGTTAAACGTTTTTTCTGGGTTTTCATCTGTGGCAGTTACATTGCACATCTGGTTGCTCCAGGTTGGATTGTGGGCATGTGGGGATAGGCTTAGAACCTAGATTTATTTAAAACTTAGGGCAGACACACTGCAGTATTAATAGTGCATGTTTTTCAGTGTGGGACTATGGGTAATATTTTCCTCCTTTAGGTTTTTTTGTGGAGTTTTATTTTGTCATGTCACAATGTATCTTGGCTTTGGCCTCTGTAACAGAATGCTACAGATTGAGTGGCTTAAACAAACATTTCTCACAGTCCTATGGGCTGAAAAGTCTAATATCAAGGTTCCAGCAGATCTGGTGTCTGATGAGGGCTTGTTCTTAATTTGAACATAGCCGTCTTCTCACTGTGTCCTCATATGGCAGAGAGTGAGCGAGCTCTCTGGTCTCTTCTTTTAAGGGACTAATCCCATCACTATGGCCCTATCCTCATGACCTCATCTATACCTGATTACTCCCAAAGGCCCCATCTCCTAACACCATCACCTTGAGGGGACAAAATTCAGTCCATAGCGCTGTGTGTAATCAAAAGAATATAGGTGTTGCTGTCAGGAAGACCTGGGTTCACATCCTAGCGCTGCCACTTAGTAGCTGTGTGACTGGCCACATTATGTCATCTCTAAGTGTTACTTCCCATGGGGAACTGGAGTGCTGCTGTCTGCTTCACAGGGTTGTGGGATCCTTAGATGAAACAGCACATGCAAGTTTCCTTCCTTTCATCTTTTTTTTTTTTTTTTTTTTTTGAGACAGAGTCTCACTCTGTTGCCCAGGCTGGAGTGCAATGGCGCAATCTCGGCTCACTGCAAGCTCTGCCTCCCGGGTTCATGCCATTCTCCTGCCTCAACCTCCCGAGTAGCTGGGACTACAGGCGCCCGCCACCATGCCTGGCTAATTTTTTTTTTTTTTTTTTTTTGTATTTTTAGTAGAGACGGGGTTTCACCGTGTTAGCCAGGATGGCCTCGATCTCCTGACCTCGTGATCCGCCTGCCTTGGCCTCCCAAAGTGCTGGGATTACAGGCGTGAGCCACCGTGCCCGGCCCTTTCATCATATTTTTAGACATGGAGGTCTCTCTTTGTTTCCCAAGCTGGAATGCAGTGGCTATTCACAGATGCAGTCATAACACTGCAGCCTAGAACACATGGGCTCAAGTGATCCTCCCATCTCAGTCTCCTGAGTAGCTGTAATCACAGGTTCATGCCCTCACGCCCGGCTCCTTACCCTGCTTTATCATCAAAGTGCTATCTATGTGGTGAGTGCCGAAGGAATGAAGAAACTGAGGGGTAACTGTCTGCTTGTGTGCTTTCAGTGATCTGCAGAATGCAGCTGCCGGTTCCTTCGCCTCTGCCTTTGCTGCACTGGTGCTCTGCCCCACGGAGCTCGTGAAGTGCCGGCTGCAGACCATGTATGAGATGGAGACATCAGGAAAGATAGCCAAAAGCCAGAAGTAAGCACCACTTGGGCACAAACGTCAGGTCTCTATTGCCATAGTGTATTGGATGATTTTTCATTTTATATTGTACTAAAGTGGCAGATGTGGAAGCCGATTTATCTACTCCAAAATATTGTTTCTAGAATGCTTTCCCCTAACAGAGATTTTCTGAAAGGATTGGCTGTGATGAGACCCACCACCCGCTGCATAGAAAGTCTTAGACAGATATTTAATACCCCAGAACCGGAGAAGCCAGGAGCTTAACACCCTTTTTGGCCTCTTGGAAACATAAGGCCTGATCTTCAGCCATTTTTGGAGGTACATAGTGGGTGGCTTTTGAACTTTGCCTTAGACCTGAGCCTTCATAAGTGCCAATTTGGATTCTGAGATGAATATTTGATGCCCACTTCCAGTTTTCATATGGGTATTCAGGCTGATTGACCCAGATCCTAGAGGTAACTATTTTTACCCCACTTATCCCCAGTCCTTCAAGTGTACCTGCAAATGGCCCAAGTTCTGAGAACATTAATCAATACTTTTGTAAGCATAGCTACTCTTCAATGATTAAATCACTCTCTAGCTCACTCTTGAAAACACATTCTCATTGTCCTTTGAGAGTGCTGTGTGATACACAATTTGATTTACTTGAATTGGAAAGCAATTTATTATCCTTATTAGTTACAAAACTTGCTTACGTATCTTGACATCTGGCCGAGTTCTGACCAAGGATATTGCTGTGGTTAACTCAAAGCCTATAAATCTGCTGGGAAAAAGCAGTAGATAAATTGACCATTTTCAGGGATCAGTCCCCACTCAGTGAGAATGGGGTTTGGAAAAGTGCCCTGTTTTCTGCACCCTTGAGATTCATTACAACCAACTTGAATCTAATATTCATTGCCTAGAAGTCCAAGAGTGTAAGTCTTTAAAACTTTTTATTGAAATATACACATAGTATCATGAATGCACATTTAAGTCACAGTATGCGGTTCTATAAATAGTGACACAATTTATGTGCCTTTGTAACCTGTGTCCAGATTAACAAATAGAACATTAACAACACCCAGAAAGCTGCCCTCATGTCTCTTGGAAGTAATTCAAGGTAATTAAAAGATAGTAATAGTTACAGCCAAAGGACTTAGGCAGATAGACACCTTGAATTACCAATTGACTTTGTATTTGAGGTCTAGCAGTGTTCACACAAGGCATGGTATGGCAGCTTGGAGCTAAGACTCGGATTGGAAGGGAGGTTAATTGTGTTGAGCTGGATTACTTTGTTACATTCCATGTAGCAGTGCTGCAGGAAGGGCTGGCTGATGGGGAATACCTGACAGTGTCTTCTGAAGTTCTCATAAGGAAAATAGTTTTTAAACGTCTGTGGCCTTTATTACCTTGGGACTTGATCCTTCATCTGTCCAAGCCAAGTCTCCTTCTTGCTGAGAACAAAGTGAGGAGACAGGGATTCACTAAGTTGCACTGAGTATGTGATTTCTTGGCCTGTTCTTAGCGGGGATAAACCTGCCCTGGTAGCCCCCCATCATGAAGGGGAGTCAGACAAAGAGTGTCCTGTGTTCTGGCTGCTACAGGAGCAGGGCTGCTTAGAAGAAATTCTCCTGCATCCCTGGTGCTCTGAGAAATAAATTCTTGGTGCTTCTGCATAACAGGAGCTATAACTTGTTCTCAGAATTTGTCTTGCCTTCAAACAACATTTACTCCTTCACTCATTTCTCTGCACTAAAACAAAACAGATCTTATAAACACCTGAACAAATTTCCCAAAAACACACCGGAAAGATTGAGTAAATAGGAATCACGGCGATAAGGGACTGGGCAATACAACGCCATGTTATGCTTGCTGAGTTTAGATAATTCCTTACTGTAAATAAATTTCCTTCCCACAGAAGGATGCCTTTTAGTCTCAATTCCTGGCTCTTCATTTACAAAATCAGCTTCTTCCTTACTAGTGCTTGATCAGATCTGTTAATTGGTTGCAAATGCCCTTGTCTTTTCTTCCTTCCCACCTGCCATAACCGTGCTGTCTCTCTGTGTCTCCTCCCAGTACAGTGTGGTCTGTCATCAAAAGTATTCTTAGGAAAGATGGCCCCTTGGGGTTCTACCATGGACTCTCAAGCACTTTACTTCGAGAAGTACCAGGCTATTTCTTCTTCTTCGGTGGCTATGAACTGAGCCGATCCTTTTTTGCATCAGGGAGATCAAAAGATGAATTAGGTAAATGTGTTTGCATTGACAGCAGTGGGATGTGATAGTGTTTGCTCCCTGCAGGTATGGTTTCTGTGGATTCTCTGCCCTTTGTGCTCTCCTCCCCACATTGGTGGCTCCATCTGGCACAGGGAAGCTTCTGGATGCCTGAAGGTAACATGGTGGCAGGCAGTTGATAGCACCCACCCTCCAGGCCTGATAATTTCCTTAGGACAGGGTACATGCAAACAGGGAAGCAGTACATCCCAAACTTTCTTACTAGAATAAAGTTTTTTAATTTTTCTGGATCTATTTTAGGGGAGAAGAAATCCAGAAATTACTTTCCCAATTGGGGAGTCACCTGTAAATAATCTTGAAATAAGCTTAAAACTTGGAAATCTTAATAGTGTTTTGAGAGCAGTGAAAACCATAGTTCTTTGTAGCTTATCATGTTTAGCTGGTTGGTACTACTACATGCGATGTTTGGCTCACATAAGTGAGTGAGTTTTTCTTACCATCTCCCTCAGTGTGTGTTGAATCTATTCTGTGGTTAGTCAAGCTCCCAGACTTAACTGCTATGTTTAATAAAAACAATTTTGGCTTTTAATGATAAAGGAAGAATCAGGGCTATTAAAATACTTAAGAGTGAGAAAGTTGAAAAAAGACGTAGATTGTGTTTGGCCTGTCTTTTCCCCACTGTAGGGGGTTGCCACTCAGCTGGAGGCCTGCTGGTTCGTGTGGGCCAGCCCTCAACACCTCAGTGACCAAACGAAATATAACCCTCACTAGGGCTTCTTGCACTTGGCAAGACCCAGGGGTAGACCTGGGCTACCAAAAAAACCTTGTGTTCTTAGAGCTTGGGAACAAGAGCTTTGACAGTTTTCCTCAAAAAATTGTATTCTGCAGCATTACCATTTTTATTTTAATCTGCCTGCAGCCATTACTACATTGACATCTGGAAATGTCACATCAGCTGTTCTTGAGACAAAATACCATTTGCTATCTTTTTTTTTTTCTCTAGGCCCTGTGCCTTTGATGTTAAGTGGTGGAGTTGGTGGGATTTGCCTCTGGCTTGCAGTATACCCAGTGGATTGTATCAAATCCAGAATTCAAGTTCTTTCCATGTCTGGAAAACAGGCAGGATTTATCAGAACCTTTATAAATGTTGTGAAAAATGAAGGTGAGTAAATACCTGTTTTTCAAGCATCTATATACATCTTAAAATCTGAGATACGGGCCAGGCATGGTGGCTCACGCCTGTGATCCCAGCACTTTGGGAGGCCGAGGCAGGCGGATCACGAGGTCAGGAGATTGAGACCATCCTGGCTAACACGGTGAAACCCCATCTCTACTAAAAATACGAAAAAAATTAGCCGGGTGTGGTGGCGGGCACCTGTAGTCCCAGCTACTCAGGAGGCTGGGGCAGGAGAATGGCGTCAACCCGGGAGGTGGAGCTTGCAGTGAGCCGAGATTGCACCACTACACTCCAGCCTGGGCAACAGAGCAAGACTCTGTCTCAAAAAAAAAAAAAAAAAAAAAAAAAAATCTGAGATATGAAATCTGTTTTGATTTTAAAAAGAAAGAGGACAGTAACACAGAAACTTTGTGTCCCAAATAGAGGACAGATACCTTGTCTATTACTCATAGTAATTCTCCCTTAAATTTGTATAACATGTAAAGTTTTACAAAGTACTTACACCTCCCTTATCTAATTCAATCTTCATAACCACCCTAGGCAGTACTAATACTATAAACAGGTCTCCAACTTCAAGGTTGGTGTTCCTGCCACTGCCCAGGTGAAGCTGCAAAGCTGCTGCCACCTCTATCTCTGTCTGGCCATCTCAGGCCTCAGCTCTGCCCTATCCATATACTAAGAGTTAACCAAGCATGGAACTGGGGTATGTTACCTGAGCATCAGTCAGTTTTGCCAGGAGACCTGATACTTGTCCTTGTTTCTGTTAGTCTATTTAGGAAAAGCTGGGAATGCATCCTTCTATGACTTGTTGGTTTTTAGCACTGTTGTCTGGGTTTGCATGTGTAAATATACCTGTGCTATGCAGCTGCGTGGGTATCCCCAAAGGAGGGATTGTTGCAGGCTTTGATCGCCCTTTTATTTGCTAGGAATAACGGCCTTATATTCTGGACTGAAACCTACTATGATTCGAGCATTCCCTGCCAATGGAGCACTCTTTTTGGCCTACGAATATAGCAGGAAATTGATGATGAACCAGTTGGAAGCATACTGAAGTGTCTTGGTGGGCGTGAACCAAGCACAGGTGTTTGAGGACTACAGTTCATCTCAGGGTTTCTTGGAGTACAAGACCAGTGTGAAGTTATTCTGATTTCTTGGGAATTTTGCTTTCTGTCTTCCCTTCTACCCTACATCTTAAACTTCATGGAAGAACCTCTATTTTGCATCATATCATTTCTGTCCATAATTGTACTGAAATAGAAAAGTCACTGCTTTTGCTCTTGGTAAAATATAAAGTGGTCAGTAGCCTTATGCACCTAATTCAAAAGGTGGACTATAGTTCTGTCAGGGATTTTACTTAAACCTCCACTTGTACATGCAATTTGGACAGTTATGTGTTGAGGGAAATACAGTTTGTTTCGATGTTTACTTCAAATATCAGAAAAACCCAGAGGTGATCATTTCTCATGAAGATGCTTATAAATGGTTGCTTAACTCATTCTAGATGTAGGGTCTGCTTAATGTGTGTACTTTTCTAAGTGGTTGATTATTTTTTATTTCTTTGATACAGAGTCTCACTCCGTCACCCAGACTGGAGTGCAGTGGCACAATCTCGGCTCACTGGAACCTCCGCCTCCTGGGTTCAAGCAATTCTCTCACCTCAGCCTCCCGAGTAGCTGGGATTACAGGTACGCGTCACCATGCCCAGCTAATTTTTCTTGGTATTTTTTGTAGAGACGAGGTTTCATCATGTTGTCCAGGCTGGTCTCGATCTCCTGACCTCAAGTGATCCGCCCACCTCGGCCTCCCAAAGTGCTGGGATTACTGGTATGAGCCACCATGCCCAGCCAGTGGTTGAATTTTTAAAAAAGTGTTCATGGGTGCTGGAAAACTAAAATATCCTTCTAGATTTGTAAGACAGTATACCTGCATACTGGTGTGGCTTCCACACTTGAGTAAAAGCTTCAGAGTAGGCATCCTAGATTTCCCCAAGATGCTCTACTCTTAAAATAGTGCCATTCATTTTCTAGGTGGGATCATATTCCACACTGACTATATTGCTAGGGGTGGCCCAGAGGGTCAGGCCTTTGGGAAATAGCATGGCCTTTACCAGCTTCCCTTCTCTCCCAAAGAACTTCCCTTCTTGAGCTTTAGATTGAGGAAGGGGCTGAGTGGTAGGCAGTGCTGCTGTGCTTTGATGAAGACCCATGTGGCTGGCAACAGCTCTTACCTTTTGTCTGTGGGTCCTGGCCTGGGTAGGATTCCTGGGTGTTCTGTTGGCTCATTTGGGGCCATCAATCCACTTTGGACCACTCACTGTCTGCTCTGCCTCCACCAATCAGAAACCCTTCCAAGGAACAGTGAGAGCCAAAGCCAAGAGAAGCCTTCTTCCCTGTTTGGTGATTATGTGACAGTGGGCGAAATCCTCTCTCAGAGAGAACTAGAAAGAACTCAGTGCTTGTACTCCACAGTGAGTAATGTCAGGTCTGGCCCATCCTGAAGCCTGTCTTGCCATGCTTTTACAGTGTTGGAGGCTTCTACATTTGGTACTGGCAGTCAGTAAGTCTTAATGATGACTGCATATGGGATATGAGCTTATAAAGCAATGGAACATAAGAAAAGCAATTGTAGGCCAGGCGCGGTGGCTCATGCCTATAATCCCAGCACTTTGGGAGGCTGAGGCAGGCGGATCACAAGGTCAGGAGTTCGAGAACAGCCTGACCAACATGGCGAAACCCCATCTCTACTAAAAATAAAAAAGTTAGCTGGGCGTGGTGGCACACGCCTGTAATCCCAGCTACTCAGGAGGCTGAGGCAGGAGAATCGCTTGAACCCGGGAGGCAGAGGTTGCAGTGAACTGAGATTGCGCCACTGCACTCCAGCCTGGGTGACACAGCGAGACTTAGTCTCAAAATAAAAAAAAAAGAAAAAAGAAAAGCAATTGTACTTAACTATGCCATATGTATGTATTCACTGACCAAAAATTCACTGACCAACCAACCAAACTCCACACTTCATCTGATCCCCCATAGACTTGGGGATGGACAGCTGTTCTTTGGCCATATGGTATAAGAGGGTCATTCTTGTCACTACTAAAGTTATCCTCATCATTTTGTGCTGCTCCAAAACCAGCAGGGTATCTCCCAATAAAGTGTTCCTAAGCAGCCTGTATACTGAGTGCAAGCAGGCTAACAATTTTAATAATAGTCCATACCATGTATGTGTTTCTGTCAGCAGAATGTACATGTTGTACAAAACCTCCAGGTTCCTTAAGCTTTTTGCTGTCCATGAATCCTCTGTGGCAACTGTAGTCATAGAGCCAGAAGCCAGAGGGCCAGGGATATGAGAGGCTGACAAACAGCAGGGGACATCTGGGGAGGAGATCCCTGTCATGTCTCTTGTGCCGTGGAGCTTTTATGGCTGGTCTTCCATTTGCTTTTTCTTTAAGTGAAAACCATTTTTCTACTTTGCTTTTCTCTCCGTACTTAAATGGTCAGTAGCTACTGAGTGGTGCTTTATCTGAATAGGCCTGGATTGAAGTAAAATAGAAACGGGACTGGCTTTCCACAGGAAGTAAACTGCTTCAGAGCCCACAGTCCCCTGCTCAGTGCCCGGAAACAAGTCAGTCGTCCCTGTTGGCAGTAAATCTTCCCACAGGCCGTCCATTAGAGATTTAACTAGATATCTTCAATAGAAAGAGTCTGAGGCAAGTGGGAGTGAGGAATGGAAGCTTAGATTTGGAGAATTTTTTTTTTATTCATTCTGTTTGCTTAATTCAGAGTAGTTTGTGCTATTTCATATCTGTACTCCAGGCAGAAATATAACTTGAAAATTCTGTGTCTAAAGAAATTTCAGTGTTCTATCATTAAATTATTTACTTAATATTTGAGTCTGATGAATTTCATTGAAGTTCTTTACATCCCTGTTGGGAAACAACTGTCAGGAATGTTAAAGAGTTATGTATAGTAGTGTTTCAAGGCAGTGGTTTTATTGCAACAAGCATTGTTTTCTGTCAGCAAGACACCTGATGTAAAATAATTTCTTTATAGGTAAGGTGACAAAAACATTTCTATGCTCTGAAGTTACGGAACTTGGCTTACTAGAATTACTTTCTCCCTCCACCTCTTTCCCTCTATTTTAAAAAACAGTTAAACTGTCTGCTCTTAAATTTTGGATGATTCCATTCCAAGTTACTAAATTCTACTTAAGAAAACAAGTATCTGAAGTGCCAAGATGGCTGACTAGAAGCAGCTAATGTGCGCAGCTCTCACAAGAGGAGACAGAGTGGTGAGTGAAAACGAGCTCTTCAGGTTGATCATCCAGCAGGCTGTGTTGGGATTCATCAAGGAAGCAGTGGTGAGTCATGGAGAGCATAGGGGAGTAAGGAAGGACAGCCGTCCACCTGGGATTGGTGCAGAGCAAGGGGAGGCTCCCTACAGCAGGGAAAGTGTGAGTGAGTGAAGGCTTCTGTGGACTCACACTTCTGCCATGGACCTTGGCAATCCCCAGGCACAGGAGATCCTCCATGACTCCACCTGCCCTCCCCGCCCCCCCACACACACCCTGTGGCTCTAGACTGACACAGAGAGCTGCTTGGAGTCTGGGCAGAGCCACTGCTCAAGCCAACGTGGATCCCTGAGCTGCTGTGGCCCCGGCTGCCATAGTCTGGCCAACAAGGTAGGCCAGGCTCTCTCGTGTGCCCCTAGGATAGGGGCACCATCCATGGTGCTGAGGAGTGGACAGATTGCAGGCCTCACCTCCACTGCACCTTGCCAGGCAAGGCCCACTGGCCTGGGCCTCCATCGCAGCTATCCTACCCACTACCTGAGCACTCCAGCTGGTCACAGCCCTCATTTCTCTGGGATGGAGCTCCCAGAAGTAACCAACAGGCCCTCTGCCCTGCCGTAGCCTGTGCCCCTGCTGCCCTCAGGCTGGAGAGGGAGCAAAAAGCCCAACAGCTGTCATGGGCCTCCAGCCTGCTACAGCTGACATAGGGAAAGGCAGCCCAAACTGTTTTCCACGAGTCCCTGGCCCTGCTGCTCACTGGGCAGGGTGCCTCCTGGCTTGGGCCCCCAGCACAGCTCCTGCCTGATCAGTTGGTGGTGGCTCTGTGTTTCTCTGGGATGGAGCTCCCAGAGACAACTGACAGGCTTCCGCCATTGCTGCCACCACAGTACCTGCCCTTGCTTCCCCCAGGCTAGGGAGGGAACAAAGGGCCTGATTACTTTCTCAGCATCCTACAGAGAGGAGGCCAGACTGTCAGGCAGGGTCCCCAGCTTGGGCCCAGCAGCTCAGCTGCTCCAACCCTGGCTGATAACAATTGGCTGTGGTTTTGCATTTGTCTGGGGTAGAGTCCCCAGAGGCAACTGATAGGCTCTCTGCCATTGCCACTGCCTGGGTCTCCACTCCTGCTGTCCCTAAGCTGAGGAGGGAACAAAAAGCCTGAGCTTGCACTGGGGCTGCAGTGTGGCAGCTTGGAAGTGCCAAGGCGAGATCTGTAGCAGGCACTAGAGCAGGAGAGGAGCCCACACTCTCAGAGTACTGAGAGTGCTGAGTTACATGAACCTGTGGGCTACCACAGCAGTGGGCATGCCTCCCTATGCAGGGCCAGCTGGCTGGAAAAGGGATGGCCTATCTCCCTACCTCAGCCTCTGCCTGAGGGAGTGCACCTGACAAAAGAAACACGGGCACAGTGCCATTGGTTGGAAGGGGCTCCCTCAGGGCCCAGGAGCAGACCTGATGAGGTGGTCACCTCTCTTCCCACTGCACCACAGAGCACAGCCGGAAACACCAGGAAATACAAAGGAAATACAAAGTGGCTAAGTTCTATCTACCAACCATTACTCCTAAGCACCATCTACTGGAATTCAGCCAAAACTACAAAAATAGTTTGCTAATACACCTTCCTATAAAACCAAGGTAAGAATTCAGCCACAAATGCACAGAGCCTTGGCCCTCGGAAAACATGAAGAAATTCAGCCAACTGACTGTGCTCAACTTACACCATGGTTAAAGGAATACCAACCCTCAGATGAGAAAGAATCAGCACAAGAACTCTGGCAATTCAAAGAGCCAGAGTGTCCCCTTACCTCCAGGTGAGTCCACTAGCTCCCTAGCAGTGGTTCTTAACCAGTTGGAAATGGCTGAAATGACAGATGTAGAATACAGGATCTGGATGCCAGGGAGGCTCATCAATATTCAGAAGAAAGTTGAAAACTAATCCAAGGATTCCAGTAAAATGATCCAAGAGCTGAAAGATGAAATAGCCATTTTAAGAAAGAACCGTCTGGGCATGGTGGCTCATGCCTGTAATCCCAGCACTTTGGGAGGCTGAGGCGGGTGGATCACAAGATCAGGAGATCGAGACCATCCTGGCTAACACAGTGAAACCCCGTCTCTACTAAAAATACAAAAAATTAGCTGGGCGAGGTGGCGGGCGCCTGTAGTCCCAGCTACGCGGGAGGCTGAGGCAGGAGAATGGCGTGAACCCTGGGGGGGTGGAGCCTGCAGTGAGCCGAGATTGCACCACTGCACTCCAGCCTGGGTGAAAGAGCGAGACTCCGTCTCAAAAAAATAAAAAATAAAATAAAATAAGAAAGAACCAAACAACTTCCATAGCTGAAAAATTCACTATAAGAATTTTGTAATGCAATTGGAAGTATTAACAGCAGAACAGACCAAGCTGAGGAAAGAATCTCAGCGTTCTTCTAACCAACTCAGACAAAAATAAAAAAAAAAATTTAAAAAATGAGCAAAACTTCTGAGAAATGTCGGATTATGTAAAGAGACCAAGTCTATGACTCATTGGCATTCCTGAGAGAAGAGAGAGTAAACAACTTGGAAAATATATTTGAGGATACAGTTTATGTAACTTTCTCTAATCTTGTTAGAAAGGTTGACATGCAAATCCAAGAAATACAGAGAACCCAAGATAGATACTATATAAGATGGTCATCTTCAAGGCACATAGTCATCAGATTCACCAAGGTCCATGGAAAAGGAAAAAATCTTGACGCAGAAGAGAAGGGCCAGGTTATGTACATGGGGGAAGCCCATCAGGCTAGCAGCAGACTTTTCAGCAGAAACCTTACAAGTCAGAAGAGATTGGGGAATCTGCTTTCAGTCTCCTTAAAATAAATTCCAATTAAGAATTTCATATCCCACCAAAAAGCTTCATAAGTGATAGAGAAATAAAATGCTCAGAGAAACAAACACTGAGGGAATTCATTTCAAGTAGACCAGCCTTATAAGAGATCCTTTAGAAAGTGCTAAACATGGAATTGAAAGAACCTGCTACCACAAAAACACATTTAAGCACATAGCTCATAGGCAATACAGAGCAACCACACAAACAAGTCGATACAACAACCAGCTAACAACATGATGACAGGATGAAAATCACATGTCAGTACTAACCCTGAATGTAAATGGGCTAAACTCCCCACTTAAAAGGCAAAAAGTGACAGGCTGGATCAAAAGACAAGACTCAATTATCTGCTGTCTTCAAGAAACCCACCTCACTCCTAATGACATCCACAGGCTGAAAGTAAAGGGATAAAGAAAGATCTATCATGCAAATGGAAAACAAAAAAGAGCAGGAGTCACTATTCTTATGTTAGATGAAACATTTTTAACCAATAAAAATTAAGGACAGAGAAGGGCATTATAGAATGTTAAAGGGCACAGTCCAATCAGAAGACCTAGCCTAAATATGTACACACCCAATATTGGAGCACCCAAATTCATAAAACAAGTTTTTCTTGGCCTACAAAAAGATTTAGACAACCACACAATAATAGCAGGAGACTTCAACACCCCACTGACAGCAATAGACAGATCACTGAGGTAGAAAACTAACAAACTCTGTTCTTACACTTGACAGTTGACCAATTGGACTTGATAGACATCTACAGAACACTTTATCCAATAAACACAGAAGATACATTCTCATGTGCACACAGAACATATTCTAAGATCAACCACATGCTTGGCCATAAAGCAACCCTCATTAAATTCAAAAAGTTTGAAATCACACCAACCACACACTCTGACCACAGTGCGACAAAAATAGAAATCAGTATCAAGAAGATCTTTCAAAAATACATAAATACATGGAAATTAAATAATTTGCTCCTGAATAACTCCTGGGGTGAACATTTAAATTAAGGCAGAAATTAAAAAATTCTTTCAAATTAATGAAAGTAGGGACACAACATATCAAAATCTCTGGGATGCAGCTAAAGCAGTGTTAAGAGGAAAGTTTATAGCACTAAAATGCCTTCATCAAGAAGTTAGAAATATCTCAAATTAACATCCCTCCTTTGCACTTAAGGGAACTAGAAAAAAAAGAGGCCGGGCGTGGTGGCTCACGCTTGTAATCCCAGCACTTTGGGAGGCCGAGGCGGGCGGATCACGAGGTCAGGAGATCGAGACCATGGTGAAACCCTGTCTCTACTAAAAATACAAAAAAAAAATTAACCGGGCGTAGTGGTGGGCGCCTGTAATCCCAGCTACTTGGAGAGGCTGAGGCAGGAGAATGGCGTGAACCCAGGAGGCAGAGCTTGCAGTGAGCCGAGATTGCGCCACTGCACTCCAGCCTGGGTGACAGAGCGAGACTCCTTCTCAAAAAAAAAAAAAAAAGAAAGAAAAGAATAAATGAACCCCAAAGCTGGCAGAAGAGAAATTAGAGAACCACTAAATGAAGTGCTTTTTGAGGTGCTGTTTTTTTTTTTTGAGACTAGATGCAAAAATCTACACAAAAGATCAATGAAACCAATAATTAGTTTTTCAAAAAATAAACAAGATTGATAGGCTGATAGCTAAACAAAGAAATAAAGAGCCAAATAAGTACAATCATAAATAACAAATATGACATTATAATCAATCCCACAGAAATACAAAAGATCCTGAGAACAGTATAAACAACTCTATGCACACAGATTAGATCATCTAGAGGAAATGGATAGGCCAGGCATGGTGGCTCACGCCTGTAATTCTAGCACTTTGGGAGGCTGAGGTGGGTGGATCACGAGGTCAGGGGTTCAAGACCCGCCTGGCCAACATAGTGAAACCCCGTCTCACAAAAAATTAGCTGGGCATGGTGGCGGGCACCTGTAATACCAGCTACTTGGGAGGCTGAGGCAGGAGAACCACTTGTACCCGGGAGGCAGAGGTTGCAGTGAGCCAAGATCACACCACTGCACTCCAGCCTGGGCGACAGTGCGAGACTCCATCTCGAAAAAAAAAAAAAGTAAATGGATAAATTCCTGGAAACATAAAATCTCCTGAGATTGAATCAGAAAGAGATTGAAACTTTGAATAGACAAATATTGATTTCTGAAATCAAATCATTAATAAAAAATCTACCAACAAGGAAAAGCCCTGGACCAGATGGAGCCACAGCTGAATTCTACCAGATGTACAAAGAACTGGTACTGGTTCTAGTGAAACTATTCCAAAGAATTGAAGATGAGGGGCGCCTCCCTTATTCTATGAAGCCATCGTCAGCCTAATACCAAAATCTGGCAGAGACACATACAAAAAGAAAACTTCAGGCCAATTATTCTAATGAACATAGACACAAAAATTCTATATAAAATACTAGGAGCCGGCCGGGCGCGGTGGCTCACGCTTGTAATCCCAGCACTTTGGGAGGCTGAGGCAGGTGGATCACGAGGTCAGGAGATTGAGACAACGGTGAAACCCCGTCTCTACTAAAAATACAAAAAAAATTAGCTGGGCGTGGTGGCGGGCACCTGTAGTCCCAGCTACTCGGAGAGGCAGAGGCAGGAGAATGGCGTGAACCCGGGAGGCGGAGCTTGCAGCGAGCCAAGATTGTGCCACTGCACTCCAGCCTGGGCGACAGAGCAAGACTCCATCTCAAAAAAAAAAAAAAAAAAAAAACTAGGAAACAGAATCCAGCAGCACATCAATAAGTTAATACACCACAATCAAGAAGCAAATCAATAAATGTGATTCACCACATAAACAGAACTAAAAGCAAAAACCGTATGATCATCTCGATAGATGCAGAAACAGCTTTTGATAAAATCCAACAACGCTTCACATTAAACACCTCAACAGATTAGGTATCAAAGGAACATACCTCAAAATAATAAGAGCCATCTATGACAAACCCACAGCCACCAAACTACTGCATGGGCAAAAGCTGGAACCAATCCCCATGAGACATGGAACAAGGCAATCATGCCCGCTCTCCCCAGTCCTATTCAGCATAGTACTGAAAGTCCTACCCAGAGCACTCAGGCAGGAGAAGGAAAGAAAGGCATCCAAATAGGAAAAAGAAAAAGTCTAACTCTCTCTCTTTGCTGATGATATGATTCTATGTCCAGAAAACCCTGAAGACTCTGCCAAAAGGCTACTAGAACTGATAAACAACTTTAGCAAAGTTTCAGGATAAAAAATCAATGTACAAAAACAGCATTTCTATACACCAATAATGTCCAGGTTGAAAGTCAAATCAAGAACAGAATCCCATTTACAATAGCCATAAAGAAAATGAAATACCTAGGAGTACAGCTAACAAAGGATGTGAAAGATCTCTACAAGAACCACAAAACACTGCTGAAAGAAATCAGAGATAACACAATTAAATAGAAAAACATTCCATGCTCATGGATTGGAAGAATCAGTATCATTCAAATGGCCATACTGCCCAAAGCAGTTTACAGATTCAGTGCTATTTCTATCAAACTACCAATATCATTCTTCACAGAATTAGAAAAATGTATTCTAAAATTCATATGAAACCAAAAGAGAGCCTGAATAGCCAAAGCAAATCTGAGCAAAAAGGGCAAAGCCAGAGGCTTCAAACTATAATGCTATAGTAGCCAAAACAGCATGGTACTGGTACAAAAGCAGACACACAGACCAATGGAACAGAATAGAAAACCCAGAATAAAGCCTTACACTTAAAACCGTATGAACTTTGACAAGGCTGACAAAAACAAGCAATGGGGGAAGGACTCCCTATTCAATAAATGGTGCTGGGGTAACTGGCTAGCTAGATGCAGAATAATGATACTGGAGCCATACCTTTCATCATATACAAAAATTAAGTGGAGATAGATTAAAGATTTAAATGTGAGACCTCAAATGATAAAAATCCTAGAAGAAAACCTCAAAAATACCCTTCTTGACATTGGCCTTGGCAAAGAATTAAAAAGTTAAAACTAAGTCCCCAAAAGCAATTGCAATAAAAACAAAGATTGACAAGTGGGACCTAAAAAAACTAAAGAGTTTCTGCACAGCAAGAGAAATGATTAACAGAGTAAACAGACAACCTACAGAACAGGAGAAAACATTTGCAAACTATGCATCCAACAAAGTTCTAATATCCAGAATCTATAAGAAACTTACAGAAAATCAACACGCAGAAACCAAATAACCCCATTAAAAAATGGGGAAAGTACATGAACACATACTTCCCAAAATAAGACATGCAAGTGACCAATGAACATATGAAAAAATGCTTCACATCACTAATCATCAGAGAAGTGCAAATCAAAACCACAGTGAGATACCCTCTCACGCTAGTCAGAATGGCTATTAATAAAAAGTCAAAAACAACAGATGCTGGCAAGACTGCAGAGAAAAGGGAATGTTTATACACTGTTGGTGGGCATGTAAATTAGTTCAGCCACTGTGGAAAGCAGTCTGGAGATTTCTCAGAGAACTTAAAACAGAGCTACTATTTCACCCAGTAATCCCATTATTGGGTATATACCCAATGGAAAAAAGATCATTCTACCAAAAGACACACACACTGATATGTTCATTGCTGTGCTGTTTACAATAGCAAAGATATGGGAGCTGTGCTATTCACAATAGCAAAGACATGGAATCAACCTAGGTGCCCATCAGTGGTGGGCTGGATAGAGAAAATGGTACATATACACGATGGAATTCTATGCAGCCATAAATATGTGTGAAATCATGTCTTTTGCAGCAACATAGATGGAGCTGGAGGCCATTATCCTAAGCAAATTAATAAAGGGACAGAAAACCAAATACCACATGTTCTCACTTATGAGAGCTAAACAACAGGTACTCTTGGACATAAAGATGGGAACAACAGACATTGTGGACTACTAGAGGGGGATGGAGGGAGAGGGGTGCAGGTTGAAAAACTACCTATTGGGTACTATGCTTACTACCAGGGTGCAATATACTGATGTGACAAACTTGCATACATAATACCCCCATATTTAAAATTAAAGTTTTAAAACATGAGTATCATATAAGTTTCTTGAGTTGTTCAAATAATCATTCATTTGCATTCTAAGAAAGCAATACCCAAAGAGGTCTTAAACAAGTTTTCTTTGAATAAGCAAAAGCAGAATAGTGTAACAACTCATAATTTCCAGAAATTTTGGTGGGTCTTGGAGGTTTGGGGAAGAGAAACCTTAATGGTAACCTCCTTATTTCAAAAAGTGAAATTCTTAAAATAAAAAAGGGGGTTTCCTTCCTTCCTGTATTGCTAGTATTGAAAAAGACAGATCCTACTCTTCCCTGAGCCAGCTAAGTATTTTCCTCCCTATTCACCTAAACCCAGGACATAATCTGCCCTCTGTAGATTACTGCTGTGTGAATTTTAAATGAAATAGTCCTATGTTGTGCCTATACATGTTTCTGTAATATGGATGGCAGGGTTTAATATTAATAATCATAACATGAAGGGAATTTGAAAGCATGTTGTGTGATCTTTTCTTCAAAGGGGGAACCAGATTAGCGGGAGTAAAGAACAAAAGCCTTTAGTTGGGCTGCTGCACTGGCAGTTGGAACCTTTTTTGGAATATTTAGAGGAGAAAAAATCACCTGCAGCTAGGCTGCTCACCAGCCTCGTGGAGCTCTTGGCTCCTGGCAGGTTGCTGCCTTCCATGCCCACCATGGCTCGGGGCTCTACTCTCATCTGTGCCACTCTGGTACCCGCAGCCCGTATATATTCTATTTCCACTCAAAAATAAAAAAGCTCCTATGGCAAACTCCAGACATTGAGCTGCTGATGTGGGTGGTCCGAGTGGTTAGTGTGTTGGTTACAAAGTTGTTATGCTGGAGTGGTTTGCCTTGAACTCTCAAAGCCTATATTTTCATGAACTGCTTCTTTTTTTAGTGCTTTCTGTAGAGTGCAAGGTTTTTCAGGAATGAGTATATCGTGTTTTAGCAGTGACCCTTGTCTTATTAGTTGCTACCTTTCATTTCCTGATGAATTCACCTGGTTTAGATTGTTGAGAGCCTTGCCAATAAAAGGAAAATCATTCGAATAAGAATAATTTCTACAAAGCCAAAATAGAACTTTTTTCAAGGACAATCATGGCCTGAAGATACTGTGGCAATGAAGGTACTTTGAATAAAGTAACACCCACGGGCTGGGCATGGTGGTTCATGCCTGTAATCCCAACACTTTGGGAGGCTGAGGCAGGCAGATTGCTTGAGTTCAGGAATTCGAGACCAACCTGGGCAACATGACAAAACTTCATCTCTACTAAAAATACAAAAAAATTAGCCGAGTGTGGTGGCATGCGCCTATAGTCCCAGCTACTCTGGAGGCTGGAGGTGGGAGAATCACCTGAGCCTGGGAGGTCCGAGGCTGCAGTGAACCAAGATCACACCACTGCACTCCAGTCTCGACAACCAGAGTGAGACCCTGTCTCAAAAATAAAAAATAAAAATAAAAAATTTGTTTTAAAAAAGTAGCACCCAGCACCAAAGAGGAAATAATAATGATTTCCCGTAGACGTAAGGCTAACCAGTGTTTATAATGAAAAGATTACCTCCCTTCAGAGTTCCCCCAGGCTTAGGTGAAGTTGGTTGTGAGCAGGAGTAGCGGATTTCAAAATAATACACCTAGATTACTCTAAGAACAAATATTTCTTTTGATTCACTTACAATTTTATACAAAAGCAGAAGTTACTGAAGATTATTTATCCTCTATATTTACCACGATCTTCTTACCCCAACTCCCATGTCTGTGTGTAATTAAAGGAAGCTTGTTAAGTAAGCTACCCATTTAGTGCTTGGAATGAGAGAAGAGTGTGCGTTGGGAATTGGAGGACTGCTTGTGTGAAACATTTCTCTCTTCTGGATTTAAAACCTAGTCTTTGCTGCCAATCTGTTAACAGTTTGTAAATGAAGTAGAAGAAAAAAATATAAATTAGCTTTCTAATAAATCTGAAATTATGTATGTGAAACAAAGCAGAGAATAAATACTTGACCAAAAGTATGTAAGTAAGTGGGTGTTGGGGAATCACAATTTTTAAATATCTCAATTATTTTGATATGAAAGTTCTATTTCAAAGTTCTTCAAAATGATGCCTAATGTTCCTGTGTGCTGTGTTCCAAATTTATATAAATACAAGATGGAAACTATGAAGTATATGCCTTCAAAAAAGAAAAAAAAAACTGACATTTTATCTATATCTATTTAATAGATTTATCAAGAACATATGTAAACATATATAAATATAGATATATCATCAAGGAAGATTTAGAACATATAACTATGTGGCAGGGGTTGGAAAGAACATAATTCTTTCCCAGAAGGGGAAGGGGGAACTATACTTAATCAGATACCAGCCACAGTGTAACTGTAAGTCATTTCTAATAAAAAAAAAATCTCTACTGCAAATTCTGGTGGGTAAATTTTCCATGTCTTTTGTTTATGTAGATTATCCGATTCATTTCTTTGTGGTTTAAGCCTAAGAACAGAAAAAAAAATTATTACATTTTTATATTGGGGCTAACTGAAAAGCCATGCAGTTGGGTGCCCTTGTTAGAGCTTGAAGAAACAAAAAAAGAATCTTACCATGAATAGAACCTCAGCCCCTTTTTTGTTGTCTCAGTTGGCTCCAGCAACACATCAGTAACTCATACTGATTCTTTTTTTTTTTTTTTTTTTTTTTTTTTGAGACAGAGTCTTGCTCTCTTGCCAGGCTGGAGTGCAGTGATCTCGGCTCACTGCAACCTCCAACTCCCTGGTTCAAGCGATTCTCCTGCCTCAGCCTCCTGAGTAGCTGGGATTACAGGCACTCGCCACCACGCCCGGCTAATTTTTGTATTTTTAGCAGAGACGGGATTTCACCATGTTGGCCAGGATGGTTTCCATCTCCTGACCTCATGTTCTGCCTGCCTCGGCCTCCCACAGTGCTGGGATTACAGGCGTGAGCCACCATGCCCAGCTGCTGAATTTTTTTTTTTTTTTTTGAGATGGAGCCTTGCTCTGTCGCCCAGGCTGGAGTGTAGTGGTGCGATCACGGCTCACTGCAAGCTCCACCTCCCAGGTTCACACCATTCTCCTGCCTCAGCCTCCTGAGAGCTGGGACTACAGGTGCCCACCACCATGCCCGGCTAATTTTTGTATTTGTATTTTTAGTAGAGACGGGGTTTCACCGTGTTAGCCAGGATGGTCTCGATCTCCTGCCCTCGTGATCCGCCCACCTTGGCCTCCCAAAGTGCTGGGATTACAGGGGTGAGCCACCACGTTCAGCCGCCCAGCCGCTGAGTCTTTTAACACTGCTTTTTATGGAATTAATGACATTCAGGTTTAATAAAATATCTAAATTTCAGAAATCAGTCAGGCTAGGCATGAATGAAAACCCAGTAATAAAATACCATATCCCTTTAAATTTATGTGTGAGGTTGCAATTTTTTGAATTTTTACAATCAGACCTTGGAGAGGACCTTGAGCAGTAGCATATAACTCCCACATGCTTAGCGTTCCAATAATGGAACACTAGGCATAAATTTGTTAACCCATTTATGCCTAATGTTCTAAATGATAGAAGTTGGCATTTTTGGCTAAACAACAATCACATAACAAAAACAGCTATACAAAGTATATAAATTTAAATGTTACAGAAATCTTTAGAAATTTATATAAAACTGAGAATAAAAGTGATCTAACTTATTGCTTCTTCAAAATGAATACAGTGTTTTAAAGGAAAAAACTGTATCCTTTAGCAAGAACCACTTTTGAGGAACAGCATCAAATGAAGCTCCACCCAGCTCTCACTATTTGAGGGACTTTGCTCATGTTAGAAGAAAAAGCTTATTGTTTGTATGCATCCAAGAAAAAAAAATTGTAAAAATTTCCATCAAATCCAAAGTTGACTCTATCAAAATCCATTAAATGTATATGCATTACAAGTGTGTAGACCACAGGTTTAATTTACCGTTGCCTTGCTGGACTTAAGGAGTTATTAGATCCAGTCCACATCTGAAGAAAAGATTAGGACTGGATGTAACAGTAACTATCAATTCATGCTACATATAATCATAGCCACTTCTCCAACTCTCACCTAAATCATTTAAAAAATATTTTCTCCTTTTGTATTGAAGAGTATGTTTGATTAGAAAAAGTCTCAATTTTTCACCACCACAGAACAAATGCTACTTATAGTGGAGAACTTCTAGACTGAAAAATGAGTTTCCAAATATGGCAGAAGGTTTTTTTGGAACAATAATCTTCAAATCCAATTAATAATTTTTCAGAAAGTTTTCCCAATTCAGTTATTAGAAAGCCACATTTAAATGGGAGGCTATTACTTAATGATATTTTTTAGCTGTACTCCTTAATACTTACTGTGTCTTATAACTTCTCCTAGATATAAGTGTGTCAGCTTTTCAGCTAGCTGAAGCCTCCCTAGGTCCTGCCTTACTTTAGCACAAAATTTGGTGGTGGTTTGTCGTTGGTAAATCAGTGCCTACTGAGGACCTGACATATTGAAGGTACTGAGCAGACTCATATTGAACTTCTCTGGGAAGAATTTACTACCACACTTAAGATGTGGTTATAATACTTTTGAACTCGTAACACAGTCCTACGGCGTGGACCTTGAGGATACTGCAACAGTGGGTCTCAAGAACAACTGTATTTTTAAAATAACCAAATTAAGAGGAGTACAGCAATGGTCAATGGTGGCTCGAGGATTTTTTGCTTTCTATAAAGTTCATGACAACCAGGAAAAGACTTGCCATTATATCTTATACATAGACACTGAAGATTAGGCTGTTTCTATAGGTTTATATTATGTCCATATCTGTTATTTTGCATAAAAGATGTGTTAAACTAGAAGAAAAAAGGACAGTTGTCATAGTATTTAGGAAGATCCTAAAAAGAAAAAAATTTTTTCAAAATAAAACTGATATCAAGAACTAATCATTCCAAAGAAATTAAAGTTCATTCCTTTATTCCTTTATATATTTATCAAACAATTATAACCATTAAATACATAGCACCCTGCAGTCTATAACAATAAACTCAAGACACAAAGGAGGAGGCTTAAGAAAATGCCATTGCATTCTCTTGCTGTTTCTATCAAAATTTTCAAGGAATAGTATTTTTTCCATGCTAGATATTTAATTTGAATGCTGATATTTGAATCTGGTTTAGATAGTGCTAGACAAAATCTACTAAGGACCTATGCCTATATATACCCAAGTATATTATAGTGAATTCTTACAGTTTTTTTGTTGTCTCAGCATCCCTTTTAAATATAAATTGGACTTTCTGATATTAGAAGTGGGGTTCAGTCACCCTCAGCAGTTTCCAGTTCACCTCCTCCCAGTTTCTCAATGTGACTGATCCTGGTGTCTACCTTATTCAGCCTTCTCCTGGGGACCACTTCATTATGGGACAGCTAGATATAACCTACTTGACTCACCCCACAGACCCCCATACTCCGCATAAACCATGTGGATGTATCAGTGACCACCTCTCAGTCACAGCAGAGACTCACGGCTGCTTGCATTAAACCAAAGTGGACCTCCCTGTAGGAAACCTGCTCAGATAGCACCTTACATCCCAATAAAGGCTTCCACTCCCAGGTCCCTCTCTCTCTCTCTCACTATTGCTCCCCAACCATCAGTCAAGCACAGGTCTTCTGGATGGCTTTCCCTTTCAGTTAGCCCTGCAAAGTGTGCTGCCCTCTTCTCTCTGGAATTAATAAAAAAAACTGCTTCGGTTATTTTATGTGTTGTACTGTGCTGCCTTCTCTGTGTTTCACCCAACTGAGTCACCCAAACCTAACTCTCTTTCCAGTCAGTGCTCCCAGCTACTTGGGAGGCTGAAGTGGGAGGATTGCTTGAGCCCAGGAGGTTGAAGCTGCAGTTAGCTATGATCACGCCACTGCACTCCAGCCTGGGTGATAGAGTGAGACCCTGTCTCAATTTTTTTTTTTTTGACAGGGTCTCGCTCTTGTCGCCCAGGTGGGAGTGCAGTGGTACAATCTTGGCTCACTGCAACCTCTGCCTCTCGGGTTCAAGCGATTCTCCTGCCTCTGCCTCCCGAGTAGCTGGGATTACAGGTGCCCGCCACCACGCCCAGCTAATTTTGTACCTTTATTAGAGATGGGGTTTCTCCATGTTGGTCAGGCTGGTCTTGAACCCCCGACCTCATGTGATCCACCCGCCTTGGCCTCCCAAAGTGCTGGGATTATAGGCATGATTAATTTTTTAATTTTAAAAAAAGATGCAAAACAAAATGTAATCATTGCTATGCAGTAAAACATAACTTTGGTTTTTTTAGCATCTTGGCTTTTATTTTTTTGTTTATTTTGTATTTTTTTGTATTTGATAATTAATATATGTAAATTTAGAAAAAATTAGAAAATTTACAATTTAGAAAAAAACAAATGAAC
Organism: Nomascus leucogenys; assembly: GCF_006542625.1. Classification (NCBI taxonomy): domain Eukaryota; kingdom Metazoa; phylum Chordata; class Mammalia; order Primates; family Hylobatidae; genus Nomascus; species Nomascus leucogenys. Next base: position 67,122,031 of record NC_044385.1, read on the forward strand.
AAAAATTATTCAAATTACATATGTTCTTTTAAAAAATTTGTTATAAATCTGATTTATTGTTTTTCATCCCCTCCCTCTGTGGGATGACATCTATCATCTCCCTTGTTGGGAAGTGTAGTAAAGCAAATCTTAAATAAAATCATTCAAAAGACCAGACAAGAACAATGGCAGAGGCTGTTTCTTGATTACTCACCAAAGAGAAAAATTGCACTTTCACATCATCATAAAGAGGTGGACTGTTGAATACATCAATTATTGCACTATTTCAGTGTCATGAAATACCTGTGAATGAACACATGGAATTTATAAACCTAACTAATGATAACAATGAAGTTCCTTTTCATTTACCATGACTTCCAATATTTATCAAGTACTTTTGGTCTCACAGCCCAATCACTACATTTATAAATAATTATTAATAACCTTTTCTATTTGCAATACTGTTGTTTATATGTATGTGTGTGTGTGTGCGTTTTTGAGATAGAGTCTCACTGTCACCCAGGCTGAAGTGCAGGGGCGTGATCTCAGCTCACTGCAACCTCTGCCTCCCAGGTTGGAGTGATTCCTGTGCCTCAGCCTCCTGAGTAGCTGGGACTATAGGCACATGCCACCACACCCGGCTACTTTTTGTATTTTTAGTAGACGTGGGGTTTCACTATATTGGCTAGGCTGGTCTCGAACTCCTGGCCTCAAGTGATTTGCCCACCGGGGCCTCCCAAAGTGTTGAAATTACAGGCGTGAGCCACAGCACTGGGCCTGTTGTTCACATTTTTTAAAGGCCAACATGTTTGAGGGTTATCATGAGGCACTTTTCTTTCTTTTTTTTTTTTTTTTTTTTGAGATGGAGTCTCGCTCTATCACCAGGCTGAAGTGCACTGGTGGCATCTCGGCTCACTGCAACCTCCACCTCCTGGGTTCAAGCGATTCTCCTGCCTCCGCCTCCCGAGTAGCTGGGACTACAGGTGTGCAGCACTACACCCAACTAATTTTTGTATTTTTAGTAGAGACCAGGTTTCACCATGTTGGCCAGCATGGTCTCGATCTCTTGACCTTGTGATCTGCCCGTCTCGGCCTCCCAAAATGCTGGGATTAGAGGCATGAGCCACCGTGCTTGGCCATGAGGCACTTTAAAAAAATGCCTCACTTTTAAAAAGTATTGAATTTTCTATTAGACTTTAATCCATTAAATATTATTATTTAATGTGTGTCATTTGATTTTCATGCGTTAGGGCCTCTTTTGAGAATACATTAAGAAGCGCAATTTTAAAGCTAGCACTGACATTCAAAAAGCAATGTGTAACTCACCAAGGTTTTTTATTTTCTAAATTTAAAAAATAACGGGGGCCTGTAACACTTGGGCGGTGGGCCCACCTGCTCCTCCCAAGGGAGGGGGAGAGCGGGGTCCCCCAGCTCATCATGTTTTATCAGAACTCTTGTGTTTGTCAATGGGATCTTTGGACTTGACCATTGCAGGCTGGTGGATGAAGTGACCAAAGATAGGTCAAGTTTTGGAATGAATGACTTTGAAGCTATACTATTTCTTTGACTCACTCTCCTATAAATAATGGCACCCACAATAAGAAAGGTCTAGGTCCTGCGAAAAACACAAAAGGAGGTACAGACTCAGTAGGCCCCTTCAGGGAGATGTACGCATAAGAAACAATAGTAGAATGGTATATAACTCAATCTGTATAATGAAGACTGGGTGTGCTATTATACACTATTGGGGGCTAGTTAACAGGAGGTGCAGAATGCAAAAATTTCATTGAGGAGGTAAAAATTGAATTGGACATGAAACAGTTTAGATAAAGGAAGAAGGGCTCTGAAAATAGAATCTAGTCCATACAGAGGGAAAAAGACCAGCAATAATGCAAAGTAGAAATTAGAAAAATAGGCCGGGCATGGTGGCTCATGCCTGTAATCCCAACACTTTGGGAGGCCAAGACGGGCAGATCAGGTGATCTGCCCGTCTTGGCCTCCCAAAGTGTTGGGATTACAGGCGTGATCAGCCTGACCAACATGGAGAAACCCTGTCTCTACTAAAAATACAAAAATTAGCCGGGCGTGGTGGCGCATGCCTGTAATCCCAGCTACTTGGGAGGCTGAGGCAGGAGAATCACTTGAACCTGGGAGGCGGAGGTTGCAGTGAGCCAAGATCGCATCATTGCACTCCAGCCTGGGCAATGACAGTGAAACTTCATCTCAAAAAAAAAAAAAAAAAAAAAAAAAAAAAAAAAAAAAAAAAAAAGAAGAAAAAAAGAAATTAGAAAAAACAACCACAAAGAAGGTCAGGCAGTGTGGCTCATGCCTATAATCCCGGCATGTTGTGAGGCTGAGGTGGAAAGGTTGCTCGAGCTGGAGCCCAGGAGTTTGAGACCAGCCTGGGCAACATAGCAAGATCCAGTCTCTACAAAAAATAAAAAAAATTGGGGGATTGCTTGAGCTCAGGAGGTCAAGGCTGCAGTAAGCCATGATCACGCCACTGTGCTACAGCCTTGGGTGACAGAATGAGACCCTGACTCAAGAAAAGAAAAAGGAAAGGAAGAAAGGAAGGAAAGAAAGAAATAACCAAGTAACTAAATAAATTAGAGTTGTGTTCCAAGAGCCAAAGGGGGTGACCCAGTTTATCTGGAATGAAGTCTGTTGGTCAAGCTACTGATGGAGATAAGCTCAGATACTACATTAGGGCTATTACATCTTAAGAGCCCAAGAGCCAAAGAAATAAGAGTGAAGTTGTTGAAGAATATGGTGGGGCATTTCCTATGTGACAAAGATGCCTGATAATTATCACATATAACACTTATTTAGTGATTTATAGTTTACAAAGAAACTTTATATATATTATCTAATTTAATTCCCATAACACTTGAGATGTGATATTTATTTTACAGATAAGGATGTTGAGCCAAAGGTATTAACTGGCTCTGACCATGGGCACACAGTGTGTCTTCTGCTCTACCTACAACTTTCACAATGAGAGCAATATTTCAGGATTCTATACATTGCATTATATAAGGAGAAAGAAAAGGTAAGGAGACCATTGTAGAAATCTGAGCATGAGCAAATGAGGTTCTGGACAGTTAGTGGCAGTGAGAACAGAAAGGAAGGAGAACACAGAAAAATTTCAAAGGCATAATCAACAGGGATTGATAACTAACTGAATTTAGGGAGCCAAGGCAAAGAGAATCAAAACACAGGGCCTGAGTCAGAGAATGCTGGTGCCATTTGCAGAAGCAGAGAAAGCTCATTGATAATTCAGACTGGCTAATGCATTTGAGTTGGAGTGGAAACTGTGCAAGTTGTAGCTCCTGCACCTACAACTCAGTGGGTTCTCATAAACTTCTGTCCAGTAAATGAACAAATAGTCTAAGTAAGGGGAATGAGTCATTCTGCAACCAAGAATAAAGCATTTGCTAAGAACAGAAAGCCAAGGGTCAGGCCTGGGTGAATGCCCTCAGTTGAGAGAGGCCAAAAAAGAGGGGTGGGGGAGTGGGGGGCAATGCAGAGAAGGAAGGAATAGGGTTAGTAACAAGAGAATCTGAGACAAAGGCCTGGGTAGGAAAAGTTTATGGTTATTAGACCCATGAAGGAAGCTTTCTTATTGTTTCAGAAAAGGTATATAGTTTTAGGCATTTCTTCACTGCAGCAAAACATTGACTACCAAGTCCCTTTTGCTTTGGATAAAGAGATTCCTCCCCAGTTGATTCACTCTTGCGTTATTTCTCATAGGGTCATCCCACAGAATGTCTGACTTAGAATCACTTGGGACATTGCTAAGTCTGTAGATTCCTGGCCCCCATTCCAGATTTCCTGAATCATACTTTGGGGGTACAACCTAAGAATGTAAATCTTTACAAGCTCCTCGGTGGTTTTCATGCACACTAAAATTTTAGAATCAGTACTATATAATAAAAGATAAAATGAACAACAAGAGAATATGGCTAAAAATGACCAGATATGTAAATTAAAATCCTTAATACATTCCTGGGAACATGCTCAGCATTTGTGGAAAAGTGAAAGGCAAAGCAACACTGAACAGAAATAAATTCTGGAAAGGACCCTGAAAAAACTGTTTTGAACAAACAGGTTAATTTATCTCTGGTTTGCATCCAAACCCAGTGACACCAAGTTGGATGGTAACCAGAAAGTGTTATGGACTCTCTTTATGGTGAGTGATCGTTTAGGGAGGTAAACATTGCTGCTTGACATTCAGCCTTAAAACAAACATCAGATTTTTTTCAATTCACATGTTTTCTCTTACCTAACAATTTCTCAAATAAGTACAGGAAAAGACAACCTTTTTCTCTATTACTATTTTGACTTTTAGATCAGATCCATCACCTGCTCCAACACCTAAATGAAATTAAAAAGTTAGGTTGGTTAGCACAAAGATCAAAATGTCTCACCAATTAACATCATGGATGAAAAAGAGAAAAAGTTATCCAAGCTAACAATGCATCAATAGTTACTTATTTGGTCTTGCATGGATTTTGTCCTTGAAAGACAAGTCTTCAAGCCTGGTTCTATCTCCTAAAGCAAATTTTATAAGGCTAGAGAGGAGAAAAAAAGTCACATATAGTTCAGCTTTGAAGACTTAGAATCCCATCACTTTATCTTTCCAGAAAAAATATTTAGGGAAGGTAGGCCAGGTACAGTGGCTCACACCACCAAAATCCCAGCACTTTGGGAGGCCGAGGTGGATGGATTAGTTGAGGTCAGGAGTTCGAGACCAGCCTGGTCAACATGGGGAAACCCCATCTCTACTAAAAATACAAAAATTAGCTGGGCATGGTGGCACATGCCTGTAATCCCAGCTACTCAGGAAGCTGAGATAGGAGAATCGCTTGAACCCAGGAGGCGGAGGTTGTAGTGAACCAAGACCGCACCACTGCACTCCAGCCTGGGTAACAGAACAAGATTCTGTCTCCGAAAAAAAAAAAAAAAGAAAGAAAAATTTAGACAAGGTGACTTGCAACCTTTCTTGCTAATATGTTGCTTTCTTCAGACTTCTAATCATAATGATTCTTAAAAATAAATACTGTAGTCTAAACTACTTTGGCCCTGCTTCAAGTCTATTTCCTGATGCAATCCCTATAAAAATATAGGATAGTTATATCCAAAAATTCCCGTGGTGTTCAGCATATATTTACTGACAAAGGCTCTTTTGCCCCTTTTTTTTTTCAATTCAAATGACTCACTTCCTTTGGCATTTCCTCAAAGACTTGGTTTCTCAGCCAATTAATTTTTTATTGCTTTTCTCTCAACTCTACATTAATTTTAATTTAAATATGCACAAAATTAAAGGTAGAGAATTAAAACAAATATTTTAATAAAATAGTGTATTAATTATTCTTGATTGTTCATCTCGTATGCTGTTTTTCTTTTCATTTAATTTTGTTTTCCCTAACACCATGATATTCATTTGTCATTAGAAATCACAGTTTCTTGCCTCAGTTCCCTCTTTCCCATACCAGGTGCAGAACTGCTTTCTATTGATGTCTACCAGAAATCAGTGAAATACAGAACTAAACTCAGAAAGCTAAAAATACTAGGCTGTCTGTGTGGAAACCAGAATCCTGGCACCATGGCACCTATAACACTCAGCACTGGCACCACCTCAGGTCCACAAGCTGGCTGCTCTAAGAGGTTTGCTTTAGGGGTTCAGAAGCATCGCCTCCCTGCTACCTCTCTGGCAGTGGGAGTGGTGAGACTCCATCCCTTCCACACAGACACATCCTGCTTTCCCACCTCCCCTGAGTGTAAGCTGGGAGTGAGAGGGTCGCAGATGGAGGAGAGAGGGGAAAGGGAGAGCCCGGGGTGATGAGAAAAAAATGTGCCTCTAAAAGAAGGTGAGACAATGATATGATATGGAGACACCTCCACCAAGACAAACTCTGAACTGGAGGTGGTTCTGAGAAATAACTAGTCTTGAGGGCACATGGGTCCTCCTCCTCCCTCATCAGAGGCTCACTCTGCCCTGAAAATTCCACCCTGGGTTGAGACCAGAGGAGCAATGAGAACAGGAGAGATGGGAAGGGGATGAAGTCCCCCAGAAGAAGTAGTGAAGAACATCTAAGGGCTGGCAATCGATGGACAATTGCAGGAGGAGGGGCATACGTAAGGAGGAGTTCATGCGTGAGGATATGTAAAAGGACAGATATGAGTTAGGATCATCTGTATATGTAACTATGAGCAAAACCCTCCCAGAGCGGGAACATTGGCCCTCCTGCCCAATTCTCCAATTATACATAAAGCACTTACCATGAATCGAATAAATAATGAATCCTTTTATAAAGAGTATCCTTCTTGGAGGGAGATTCCAGTTGTAGAGATGTTTCACTTGTGCAAAATATCCAACATATCTATTCTGAAAAGCAACAGAAGCCTCACTTTAAGTGGAGATGAAAAGTCTAAAGTCAGCATTCCTATTTTTTTTTTTTTTTGCATAATGCTTGTTAAGGGTAGTAAGTAATTAAGGAAACATTTACTGGATGCCATTATATAACTAGACATTTTGAGGGATGCTGCCTCACAACTATCTACCTTGGGGGAAAAATACTGAATTAAGTGCTATGGGGAAGTAACAAGGGTGGAGCCAGGTCTTGTTTATAGGCTGCTTACGGTTGAGAGGGCAACTAATCAGAACCAACAACAAAACAGTTACAGCGTTAGCAGTGTGCAGATAGAAGCTTAGTTGTGACTGAGTTAGAGGAAGGTTTGTGGTTTGGTGAAGAGCAGCTTGCTGGTCATGAGAGAATGGTATATGTGAAAACTCAAGAGGAATACCTCCATATCTCAGTAGCAGATTTCATGTCATTCTTCTCTTGTTCCTGACAGCTACAATTTCTTCACTTTGCATTTCCCCAATTCTGTTTTCACAAGTAAGCCCTAGAATTCTCTTAGCCTTGTCCTTTCCCTGGGGCAAGCTGTTCACAACTGCTCTCCTTGAATCTTTCTTCAAGGTGTTGAAGAGCTCTCGTACTGAATCAACTGGTTCAGAATTCAAAAGTTGGCCGGGTGCTGTGGCTCACACCTGTAATTCCAACACTTTGGGAGGCCAAGGTGGGTGGATCACTTGAGGTTAGGAGTTTGAGACCAACCTGGCCAACAAGGTGAAACACTGCCTATACTAAAAATACAAAAATTAGCTGTGCATGGTGATGGGCACCTGTAATCCCAATCACTCAGGAGACTGAGGCAGGAAAATTGCTTGAACCCAGGAGGTCGAGGTTGCAGTGAGCTGAGATTGCACCGCTGCACTCCGGTCTGGGCGATAGAGCAAGACTGTCTCAAAAAAAAAAAAAAAGAACTCATAAGTTCACAGACTGTTCCTTACCCATTGGGAAATGTTCATTAAAGTAACTAACTGCCATACTTACTTTAGAAAGGGCCAGTCACGAGGAAGGCTCATGAAAGTTCTTAAGAGTAGATGTAGTCAGTAGAATGGCCCCCAATGCAGGATCAGAATGTGATGGTGTCTGAGAATCACCAGCAGACACAGAGGGCACTCTGTCCTGAGGTCTTGCCAACACAGCTCTCAAACATGCAGCTGAGTCCCTGTGTTGCTTTCTTAGTGATTCAGAAGAGATTCAGTTGCAGCCTTTGGTGTGCTAGTTCTGGACTAAAGTTCGGGAAACCATGCATGACTGCAGGAGAAATGGGGATGGGGAGATGTGTGGGGAGAGTTGAAGGAGCTCCATCTAGCATCCCCTTAGCTCCTGCCACCAGATTCTCCACCTTCCCCTAAAGGCTGCAACCTACCAGGGCCCTCAAGCTGCTTGTGCTCCCATGCTTCCTTCTCCTACAACTTAAAACAACATGGACTTGTAGTAGAAATTAATACAATCAACACATAGGAGCCACTCACTACAAATAAAGAAGATATTATGAGAAAAAGGTGGAAAGATGGGTAGGCCATGGGCTTTGCCTTTAAAAGGGATACAGAAGTCACCACTTCAAATAGCTAGAGAATAATGAAAAGTAACATCGTCCCTAAGAGAAACACAAAGGGCTTAAAGAATTGAAAAAGCAAGAGACTACTTCAGGCTGAGAAGGGAAAGAGACTCCAGGAAAAGGGGCATGAGCAATGGCACAAGGGAATCAAGTGTCCACAGGCTGGGAAACAGCACACAGCCTAAATGTGTTAGAGTGTGGGATGTGTGCATGCACATAGCAGAAGAAAATGTTGGAAAAGTCCAACTGTGGCTCTTGAGTGCCAGGTTGAAACATTTAGTTTATTGTCATTGGCAGTGGGGACATAGTATGGATTTTGAGCATGGAAGTGGCATGATTAGGGCTGCACTTCAGTAAATTCACCTATTACTTTTAGCTTAGGGTCTATGACTATCTTTGTTTTGTTTTTGGCCGGGGTGTGGGAGAAGAGTATCAGTGGATAAGGCTGAGTTCTTCTGGCCCAAACTAAGGGTTTAGGGCCAGTAGTTATAGTGTTCTTCTTTTTTTAAATTTAATTTTATTATTATTATACTTTAAAGTTTTAGGGTACATGTGCACAATGTGCAGGTTTGTTACATATGTATACATGTGCCATGTTGGTGTACTGTACCCATTAACTCGTCATTTAGCATTAGGTATACCTCCTAATGCTATCCCTCCCCCCTCCCCCTACCCCACAACAGTCCCCAGAGTGTGATGTTCTCCTTCCTGTGTCCATGTGTTCTCGTTGTTCAATTCCCACCTATGAATGAGAACATGCGGTGTTTGGTTTTTTGTCCTTGCGATAGTTTGCTGAGAATGATGTTTTCCAGTTTCATCCATGTCCCTACAAAGGACATGAACTCATCATTTTTTATGGCTGCATAGTCTTCCATGGTGTATATGTGCCACATTTTCTTAATCCAGTCTTTCGTTGTTGGACATTTGGGTTCGTTCCAAGTCTTTGCTATTGTGAATAGTGCCGCAATAAACATACGTGTGCATGCGTCTTTATAGCAGCATGATTTATAGTCCTTTGGGTATATACCCAGTAATGGGATGGCTGGGTCAAATGGTATTTCTAGTTCTAGATCCCTGAGGAATCGCCACACTGACTTCCACAATGGTTGAACTAGTTTACAGTCCCACCAACAGTGTAAAAGTATTCCTATTTCTCCACATCCTCTCCAGCACCTGTTGTTTCCTGACTTTTTAATGATCGTCATTCTAACTGGTGTGAGATGGTATCTCATTGTGGTTTTGATTTGCATTTCTCTGATGGCCAGTGATGATGAGCATTTTTTCATGTGTCTGTTGGCTGCATAAATGTCTTCTTTTGAGAAGTGTCTGTTCATATCCTTTGCCCACTTTTTGATGGGGTTGTTTTTTTCTTGTAAATTTGTTTGAGTTCATTGTAGATTCTGGATATTAGGCCTTTGTCAGATGAGTAGGTTGCGAAAATTTTCTCCCATTTTGTAGGTTGCCTGTTCACTCTGATGGTAGTTTCTTTTGCTGTGCAGAAGCTCTTTAGTTTAATTAGATCCCATTTGTCAATTTTGGCTTTTGTTGCCATTGCTTTTGGTGTTTTAGACATGAAGTCCTTGCCCATGCCTATGTCCTGAATGGTATTGCCTAGGTTTTCTTCTAGGAATTTTATGGTTTTAGGTCTAACATGTAAGTCTTTAATCCATCTTGAATTAATTTTTGTATAAGGTGTAAGGAAGGGATCCAGTTTCAGCTTTCTACATATGGCTAGCCAGTTTTCCCAGCACCATTTATTAAATAGGGAATCCTTTCCCCATTGCTTGTTTTTGTCAGGTTTGTCAAAGATCAGATAGTCGTAGATATGCGGCATTATTTCTCGGGGCTCTGTTCTGTTCCATTGATCTATATCTCTGTTGTGGTAACAGTACCATGCTGTTTTGGTTACTGTAGCCTTGTAGTATAGTTTGAAGTCAGGTAGCGTGATGCCTTCAGCTTTGTTCTTTTGGCTTAGGATTGACTTGGCGATGCGGGCTCTTTTTTGGTTCCATATGAACTTTAAAGTGGTTTTTTTCCAATTCTGCGAAGAAAGTCATTGGTAGCTTGATGGGGATGGCATTGAATCTATAAATTATCTTGGGCAGTATGGCCATTTTCACGATATTGATTCTTCCAACCCATGAGCATGGAATGTTCTTCCATTTGTTTGTATCCTCTTTTATTTCATTGAGCAATGGTTTGTTGTTCTCCTTGAAGAGGTCCTTCACATCTCTTGTAAGTTGGATTCCTAGGTATTTTATTCTCTTTGAAGCAATTATGAATGGGAGTTCACTTATGATTTGGCTCTGTTTGTCTGTTATTGGTGTATAAGAATGCTTGTGATTTTTGTACATTGATTTTGTATCCTGAGACTTTGCTGAAGTTGCTTATCAGCTTAAGGAGATTTTGGGCTGAGACGATGGGGTTTTCTAAATATACAGTCATGTCATCTGCAAACAGGGACAATTTGACTTCCTCTTTTCCTAATTGAATACCCTTTATTTCCTTCTCCTGCCTGATTGCCCTGGCCAGAACTTCCAACACTATGTTGAATAGGAGTGGTGAGAGAGGGCATCCCTGTCTTGTGCCAGTTTTCAAAGGGAATGCTTCCAGTTTTTGCCCATTCAGTATGATATTGGCTGTGGGTTTGTCATAGATCGCTCTTACTATTTTGAGATACGTCCCATCAATACCTAATTTATTGAGAGTTTTTAGCATGAAGGGCTGTTGAATTTTGTCAAAGGCCTTTTCTGCATCTATTGAGATAATCATGTGGTTTTTGTCTTTGGTTCTGTTTATATGCTGGATGACATTTATTGATTTGCATATGTTGAACCAGCCTTGCATCCCAGGGATGAAGCCCACTTGATCATGGTGGATAAGCTTTTTGATGTGCTGCTGGATTTGGTTTGCCAGTATTTTATTGAGGATTTTTGCATAAATGTTCATCAAGGATATTGGTCTAAAATTCTCTTTTTTTGTTGTGTCTCTGCCAGGCTTTGGTATCAGGATGATGCTGGTCTCATAAATGAGTTAGGGAGGATTTCCTCTTTTTCTATTGATTGGAATAGTTTCAGAAGGAATGGTACCACCTCCTCCTTGTACCTCTGGTAGAATTTGGCTGTGAATCCATCTGGTCCTGGACTCTTTTTGGTTGGTAAGCTATTGATTATTGCCACAATTTCAGAGCCTGTTATTGGTCTATTCAGAGATTCAACTTCTTCTTGGTTTAGTCTTGGGAGGGTGTATGTGTCGAGGAATTTATCCATTTCTTCTAGATTTTCTAGTTTATTTGCGTAGAGGTGTTTGTAGTATTCTCTGATGGTAGATTGTATTTCTGTGGGATCGGTGGTGATATCCCCTTTCTCATTTTTTATTGGGTTTGTTTGATTCTTCTCTCTTTTCTTCTTTATTAGTCTTGCTAGCGGTCTATCAATTTTGTTGATCTTTTCAAAAACCAGCTCCTGGATTCATTAATTTTTTGAAGGGATTTTGTGTCTCTATTTCCTTCAGTTCTGCTCTGATTTTAGTTATTTCTTGCCTTCTGCTAGCTTTTGAATGTGTTTGCTCTTGCTTTTCTAGTTCTTTTAATTGTGATGTTAAGGTGTCAATTTTTCCTGCTTTCTCATGTGGGCATTTAATGCTATAATAGTGTTCTTCTAACAGGGCCAAGAGTACTTACTCAGCTCCCACCACTTAAAGAAAAACTCACAGCCACATCCAAATCTATTTAAGAATTCCCAACCCACTCTTACTTCAGTTTCAGGGGCAATATAGAAAAGGCAATATAAATGAGAAGCTGTGCACAGCAATGGCTTCAGAGTCTGACATCTAGATTTCAGTCCTTGGTTCAAAAGTTACTTTCTCCGAACCTCAGTTTTCTAATTTATAAGATGAGAATCATAATAGTGCCTACTCATAGAGTTACTGAGAATATTAAATGAGATAGTGAATATATAACTCTTAGAATATATAACTCTCAGCAAAGTCTAGAATGTTGTAAATGCTATAGGATAAACATCCTGGTTTCTGCAATAAACAAATTACAAGTAATAAAAAATGGTGAGAAATCCATGAACTTAGATTCTTAAAAGAGACTTAGGAGACACAGCAACCAAATGAAATGTATGGACTTTGTTTGAATTCTGATTGAAACGAACTAAATTTTTTTTTTTTTTTTTTTTTTTTTTTTTTTTTTTTTGAGACGGAGTCTTGCTCTGTCCCCCAGGCTGGAGTGCAGTGGCGCAATCTCGGCTCACTGCAAGCTCTGCCTCCCGGGTTCACGCCATTCTCCTGCCTCAGCCTCCTGAGTAGCTGGGACTACAGGCGCCCGCCAACACGCCCGGCTAATTTTTTGTATTTTTAGTAGAGACGGGGTTTCACCGTGTTAGCCAGGATGCTCTCGATCTCCTGACCTCGTGATCCGCCCGCCTCGGCCTCCCAAAGTGCTGGGATTACAGGCTTGAGCCACCACGCCCGGCCGAAACGAACTAAATTTTTAAAGATTTTAAGACAATTTTGGAAACAAACATGGATTACAAATTTGAGATTAAGGATTTTTAAGATGTAATATTTTTAGATATGATAAAGAGTATTCAGGTTTTTTTCAGGTTTTTTTGTTGTTGTTGTTAAGAGTCCTTAAATGTCATACTAAAATACCTGTGGGACAAAATGATCTGAGGACTGAAATTTCCTTTAAAATAACCCAGGTTTAGGGAAAGCAAGAGTGGAGAGTGGGCTTAGGGGTGTGAGTAGAGTGGAAAAAGAATGGATGAAATGTGGCTGGTTGCAGGCTGAAATGAGTGTTGCAGCAATGTGATGACTATATGGCGATATACTGTATGATTCTCTGGACTTTTGTATATGATTAAACTTTTCCATAACAAATGTTTTTCTTTTTTTTTTTTCAGATGGAGTCTCACTCTGTCGCCTGGGTTGGAGTGCAGTGGCGCTATCTTAGCTCACTGCAACCTCTGCCTCCTGGGTTCAAGTGATTCTCCTGCTTCAGCCTCCTGAGTAGCTGGGATTACAGGCACCCGCCACTATGACCAACTGATTTTTTGTATTTTTAGTAGAGATGGGGTTTCACCACGTTGGCCAGGCCAGACTCAAACTCCTGACCTCGTGATTCGCCCACCTCGGCCTTCCAAAGTGTTGGGATTACAGGTGTGAGCCACCATGCCCAGCCAACAAATGTTTTTAAAAGACAAAAATAGAATCCCAGCACTTTGGGAGGCCGAGGCAGGCGGATCACGAGGTCAGGAGATCGAGACCACGGTGAAACCCCATCTCTACTAAAAATACAAAAAATTAGCCGGGCGTGGTGGCGGGTGCCTGTAGTCCCAGCTACTCAGAGAGGCTGAGGCAGGAGAATGGCATGAACCCGGGAGGCGGAGCTAGCAGTGAGCAGAGATCGCGCCACTGCACTCCAGCCTGGGTGACAGAGCGAGACTCCGTCTCAAAAAAAAAAAAAAAAAAGAAAAAAATAGAGTAACAGTGTATATTTCATATAGGTGTTATGGGTATTAAATGAGATATTTAAAAGTGCAATACTCTCTGGTATATAAAGAGTTTTTGAAAAGTTTATTTCCCCTTTACTTTTTCTTTTAAAATACACCTCCCCCACAACACACAGAAAAGATACACACACACACACACACACACACACACAAAGTCACCCAAAAACAGTCTTTGTGATGTTCTGCAAGGGTTGAATTGCCCTAGAAAGGGTTTGTGAAAGACTTGGATCTTTTTTATATTGAAATCAAAGGCTGGTGATTTTAGATAAACTTCAGGGTCCTGGAGCCTTAGGTATTGGAGCTTCCTACTTTGGGAAAATAATCAACTCCTGAGCTCTGTAAACAATAACCAGTATAGAATAGAATGCAGGATGCTCTGAGGAGAAGCCAGAGCTCCACCCATCTTGTACCCCCAATGCCCCTACCCCTAAGCCTGAGGAGGGAGCTCAGATTAATGTATACTCTGGGAATCAGCCCATTGCCTGAGGCAACAGAAAGCTCCTCCCAATAAACAAGGATCAAGTATATAGCCAGCAGCACTGGCCACAGCCAGCTCTTACCCATGGCACCTTCTACTGGCTTGTAGGTCAAACTACACACCCAATATAAAACTTTCGGATGGAAGTGCATAGGGCTACAGAAGTAAAGCCAAAACACCCCACCTAGCATGCTTTACAGTCACACCCCTAGGGAGGAGGGAAAGGGAAAGAAGAAGAAGAAGGAGAAGAAAAAAATCATATCATAGGAAAGGAAAGAAAAAAATCCTCCCCAAACAAAAATAATTACAAAAATCAGAAGTGCTAGCATCTCCAGATGAGAAAGACCAGTGCAAGAATTCTGGCACCATGAGAAATCTGAATGTAGTGACACCACCAAAGGATCACACTAGCTCTTTGGCAATGCTTTCTACCAAAATGAAAACTCAGAAATGACAAAGAATTCAAAGCATGGGTTGCAAGGAAGCTCAATGAGATTCAAGGTTGAAATCAACAAAAAGAAACTTCTAAATCAACCCAGGAAATGAAGGAAGAGATAAACATCTTAATAAGAAATTAATCAGAACTTCTGGAATTAAAAAACTCACTTAAGGAATTTCAAAATACAATTGAAAGCTTTATCAATAGACTGGACCAAGTAGAAAACATAAATTCAGAGCTTGAAAACTGGTCTTTTGAACTAATCCAGTCTGACAAAAATAAAGAAAAAAGATTTTTAAAAAGTGAAGAAAGGCTTTCAGAAATATGAGATTATGTAAAGTGACCAAACCTACGAATTACTGGCATTCCCTAGAGAGAAGGAGAAAAAGAAAACAACCTGGAAAACATATTTGATGGAATAATTCAAGAAAATTTCTTGAATCTTGCTAGAAAGGTAGACAGCTAGATACAATAAAGCCAGAGAGCACCTGTGAGATACTATAAAAAATGAACATTACCAAGGCATATACTCACCAGACTGTCCAAGGTTGTCGTTAAAGAAAAAATTCTAAAGGCACTAGAGAAAAAGGCCAGATCACATACAAAGGGAGCCCCATCAGGATAAGAGCAGACTGTTCAGCAGAAACCTTACAAGCCAGGAGAGATTGCGGGGTCTATTTTCAGAATTCTTAAAGAAAATAAATTATAATCAAAAGATTCATATCCTGCCAAACTGAGCTTCATGAATGAAGGAGAAATAAAAAACATTTTTCCAGAGAAGCAAGTGCCAAGAGAATTCATTACCACTAGACCAGTCTTACAAGAGATACCTAAGGGAGTTCTAAACATGGAAATGAAAGAATGATACCTGCTATCATAAAAACACACCTAAGTACATAGCTCACAGACCCTATACAACAACCACACAACAGAAAGTACAAAGCAACCAACTAACAATTTCATGATAGGGTAAAAAGCTCACAGGTCAATATTAACCTTGAATGGTAAATGGTTTGAACACCCAACTTAAAAGTCACACAGTGACAAGTTGGATTTAAAAAAAAACAAAACCCTTCTGTTTGCTGTCTTCAAGAGACCCATTTCACATGTAACAACACCAATAGATTCAAAGTAAAGGACTGAAGAAAGATCTATCACACAAACAAAACACAAAAAAGAGCAGGGGTCACTATTCCTAAAACAGATAAAACAGGCTTTAAGCCAACAATAGTAAAAAAGGACAAAGAAGAGCATTACATAATGATAAGGAGTTCAATTCAACAAGAAGCCTTAACTATCCTAAATATATATGCACCTAACATTGGCTCACCCAAGTTAATAAAACGGATACTTCAAGACCTGTGAAAACAGCCACACAACAATAGTCAGGGGACTTCAACACCCACTGATAACGTTACACAGATCATTAAGACAGAAAACGAAAAAAGAAATTAACTTTGGACTTAAATTCAATACTTGACCAATTGCACCTAATAGAAATCTAAAGAACAATTCAACCATCAACCACAGAATATACATTCTTCTCATTTGCATGCCGAACAAATTTCAAGATCAACCACATGTTCCACCATGAAGGAGGCCTCAATAAATTAAAAAAAAAATTGAAATCATACCAACCATTCTTTTGGACCACAGTTGAATAAAAATAGAAACCAACACCAAGAAGATCTCTGAAAACCACACAACTACATGGAAATTAAGCAACTTGCTCCTGAATGACTCTTGGGTAAACGATAAAATTAAGGCAGAAATAAAAAAATTATTTGAGGAGGTTGGTTCCAAGA
This sequence comes from Nomascus leucogenys, assembly GCF_006542625.1. Taxonomy (NCBI): domain Eukaryota; kingdom Metazoa; phylum Chordata; class Mammalia; order Primates; family Hylobatidae; genus Nomascus; species Nomascus leucogenys. Next base: position 67,138,225 of record NC_044385.1, read on the forward strand.
TGGCCGAATAGGAATAGCTCCCAGCGTGACCGACGCAAGATGGGTGAATTCTGCATTTCCAACTGAGGTACGTGGTTCATCTCACTGGGACTTGTCACAGTGGGTGCTACCCACAGAGGCTGAGCCAAAGCAGGGCGGGGCATTGCCTCACCTGGGAAGTGCAAGGAGTCAGAATATTTCCCTTTCCTAGCCAAGGGAAGCTGTGACAGACTGTACCGGGAAAATTGGGACACTGACACCTAAATACTGTGCTTTTCCAATGGTCTTAGCAAACAGCACACCAGGAGATTATATCCCGTGCTTGGCTCAGTGGGTCCCACGTCCATGGAGCCTTGCTCACTACTAGCACAGCAGTCTGAGATCAAACTGTGAGGTGGCAAGCCTGGCTAGGGGAGGAGCATCTGCCATTGCTGAGGCTTGAGTAGGTAAACAAAGAGGTGCGGAAGCTTGAACTGGGTGGAGCCCACTGCAGCTCAAGGTGGCCCACCTGCTTCTGTAGACCTCACCTCTGGGGGCAGGGCATAGCTGAACAAAAGGCAGCAGAAACTTCTGCAGACATAAACGTCCCAGTCTGACAGCTCTGAAGAGAGCAGTGGTTCTCCCAGCACAGTGTTTGAGCTCTGAGAACCAACAGTTTGCCTCCTCAAGTGGGTCCCTGACCCCCGTGTAGCCTAACTTGGAGACACCTCCCAGTAGGAGCTGACTGACACCTCATAGAGCCGGGTGCTCCTCTGAGACGAAGTTTCCAGAGGAAGGATCAGGCAGCAATATTTGCTGTTCTGCAATATTTGCTATTCTGCAGCCTCTGCTGGTGATACCCAGGAAACAGCGTCTGGAATGGACCTCCAGCAAACTCCAACAGACCTGCAGCTGAGGGACCTGACTGTTAGAAGGAAAAGTAACAAACAGAAAGGAATAGCATCAACATCAACAAAAAGGACATTCACTCTGATGGTAGTTTCTTTTGCTGTGCAGAAGCTCTTTAGTTTAATTAGATCCCATTTGTCAATTTTGGCTTTTGTTGCCATTGCTTTTGGTGTTTTAGACATGAAGTCCTTGCCCACGCCTATGTCCTGAATGGTATTGCCTAGGTTTTCTTGTAGGATTTTAATGGTTTTAGGTCTAACATTTAAGTCTTTAATCCATCTTGAATTAATTTTTGTATAAGGTGTAAGGAAGGGATCCAGTTTCAGCTTTCTACATATGGCTAGCCAGTTTTCCCAGCACCATTTATTAAATAGGGAATCCTTTCCCCATTGCTTGTTTCTGTCAGGTTTGTCAAAGATCAGATAGTTGTAGATATGCGGCATCATTTCTGAGGGCTCTGTTCTGTTCCATTGATCTATATCTCTATTGTGGTACCAGTACCATGCTGTTTTGGTTACTGTAGCCTTGTAGTATAGTTTGAAGTTAGGTAGCGTGATGCCTCCAGCTTTGTTCTTTTGGCTTAGGATTGACTTGGCGATGCGGGCTCTTTTTTGGTTCCATATGAACTTTAAAGTAGTTTTTTCCAATTCTGTGAAGAAAGTCATTGGTAGCTTGATGGGGATGGCATTGAATCTATAAATTACTTTGGGCAGTATGGCCATTTTCACGATATTGATTCTTCCAACCCATGAGCATGGAATGTTCTTCCATTTGTTTGTATCCTCTTTTATTTCATTGAGCAGTGGTTTGTAGTTCTCCTTGAAGAGGTCCTTCACATCCCTTGTAAGTTGGATTCCTAGGTATTTTATTCTCTTTGAAGCAATTGTGAATGGGAGTTCACTCATGATTTGGCTCTCTGTTTGTCTGTGATTGGTGTACAAGAATGCTTGTGATTTTTGTACATTGATTTTGTATGCTGAGACTTTTGCTGAAGTTGCTAATCAGCTTAAGGAGATTTTGGGCTGAGACAGTGGGATTTTCTAGATATACAATCATGTCATCTGCAAACAGGGACAGTTTGACTTCCTCTTTTCCTAATTGAATACCCTTTATTTCCTTCTCCTGCCTGATTGCTCTGGCCAGAACTTCCAGCGCTATGTTGAATAGGAGCAGTGAGAGAGGGCATCCCTGTCTTGTGCCAGTTTTCAGAGGGAATGCTTCCAGTTTTTGCCCATTCAGTATGATATTGGCTGTGGGTTTGTCGTATATAGCTCTTATTATTTTGAGATACGTCCCATCAATACCTAATTTATTGAGAGTTTTTAGCATGAAGGGTTGTTGAATTTTATCAAAGGCCTTTTCTGCATCTATTGAGATAATCATGTGGTTTTTGTCTTTGGTTCTGTTTATATGCTGGATTACATTTATTGATTTGCGTATGTTGAACCAGCCTTGCATCCCAGGGATGAAGCCCACTTGATCATGGTGTATAAGCTTTTTGATGTGCTGCTGGATTTGGTTTGCCAGTATTTTATTGAGGATTTTTGCATCCATGTTCATCAAGGATATTGGTCTAAAATTCTCTTTTTTGGTTGTGTCTCTGCCTGGCTTTGGTATCAGGATGATGCTGGCTTCATAAAATGTGTTAGGGAGGATTCCCTCTTTTTCTATCGATTGGAATAGTTTCAGAGGGAATGGTACCAGTTCCTCCTTGTACCTCTGGTAGAATTCAGCTGTGAATCCAACAGGTCCTGGACTCTTTTTGGTTGGTAAGCTATTGATTATTGCCACAATTTCAGAACCTGTTATTGGTCTATTCAGAGATTCGACTTCTTCCTGATTTAGTCTTGGGAGGGTGTATTTGTCGAGGAATTTATCTATCTCTTCTAGATTTTCTAGTTTATTTGCATAGAGGTGTTTGTAGTATTCTCTGATGGTAGATTGTATTTCTGTGGGATTGGTGGTGATATCCCCTTTTTCATTTTTTATTGCATCTATTTGATTCTTCTCTCTTTTCTTCTTTATTAGTCTTGCTAGCGGTCTATCAATTTTGTTGATCTTCTCAAAAAACCAGCTCCTGGATTCATTAATTTTTTGAAGGGTTTTTTGTGTCTCTATTTCCTTCAGTTCTGCTCTGATTTTAGTGATTTCTAGCCTTCTGCTAGCTTTTGAATGTGTTTGCTCTTGCTTTTCTAGTTCTTTTAATTGTGATGTTAGGGTGCCAATTTTGGATCTTTCCTGCAGAATGGGAGAAAATTTTTGCAACCTACTCATCTGACAAAGGGCTAATAGCCAGAATCTACAATGAACTCAAACAAATTTACAAGAAAAAAACAAACAACCCCATCAAAAGGTGGGCAAAGGACATGAACAGACACTTCTCAAAAGAAGACATTTATGCAGCCAAAAAACACATGAAGAAATGCTCATCATCGCTGGCCATCAGAGAAATGCAAATCAAAACCACAGTGAGATACCATCTCACACCAGTTAGAATGGCCATCATTAAAAAAACAGGAAACAACAGGTGCTGGAGAGGATGTGGAGAAATAGGAATACTTTTACACTGTTGGTGGGACTGTAAACTAGTTCAACCATTGTGGAAGTCAGTGTGGCGATTCCTCAGGGATCTAGAACTAGAAATACCATTTGACTCAGCCATCCCATTACTGGGTATATACCCAAAGGACTATAAATCATGCTGCTATAAAGACACATGCACACGTATGTTTATTGCGGCACTATTCACAATAGCAAAGAGTTGGAACCAACCCAAATGTCCAACAACGATAGACTGGATTAAGAAAATGTGGCACATATATACCATGGAATACTATGCAGCCATAAAAAATGATGAGTTCGTGTCCTTTGTAGGGACATGGATGAAACTGGAAAACATCATTCTCAGTAAACTATCGCAAGGACAAAAAACCAAACACCACATGTTCTCACTCATAGGTGGGAATTGAACAATGAGAACTCATGGACACAGGAAGGGGAACATCACATTCCAGGGACTGTTGTGGGGTGGGGGAGGGGGGGAGGGACAGCATTAGGAGATATACCTAATGCTAAATGACGAGTTAATGGGTGCAGGAAATCAACATGGCACATGGATACATATGTAACAAACCTGCACATTGTGCACATGTACCCTGAAACCTAAAGTATAATGAAAAACAAAAAACAAAAAAACAGAAGGCAAAAAAAACAAAAAACAACAACAAAAAAAAAACAAAAAGGACATTCACACCAAAACCCCATCTGTAGGTCACCATCATCAAAGACCAAAGGTAGATAAAACCACAAAGATGGGGAGAAAGCAGAGCAGAAAAGCTGAAAATTCTAAAAACCAGAGTGTCCCTTCTCCAAAGGATTGCAGCTCCTCACCAGCAATGGAACAAAGCTGGATAGAAAATGACTTTGACGAGTTGACAGAAGTAGGCTTCAGAAAGTTGGTAATAAAAAAGTTCTCTGAGCTGAAGGAGGATGTTCAAACCCATCACAAGGAAGCTAAAAACCTTAAAAAAAGACTAGATGAATGGCTAACTAGAATAAACAGCATAGAGAAGATCTTAAATGACCTGATGGAACTGAAAATCATGGCACGAGAACTATGTGATACATGCACAAGCTTCAGTAGCCAATTCAATCAAGTGGAAGAAAGGGTATCAGCGATTAGAGATCAAATTAATGAAGAGAAGTTTAGAGAAAAAAGAGTAAAAATAAATAAACAAAGCCTCCAAGAAATATGGGACTATGTGAAAAGACCAAATCTACCTCTGATTGGTGTACCTGAAAGTGAAAGTGACAGGGAGAATGGAACCAAGCTGGAAAATACTCTTCAGGATATTGTCCAGGAGAACTTCCCCAACCTAGCAAGGCAGGCCAACATTCAAACTCAGGAAATACAGAGAACACCACAAAGATACTCCTCGAGAAGAGCAACCCCAAGACACATAATTGTCAGACTCACCAACATTGAAATGAAGGAACAAATGTTAAGGGCAGCCAGAGAGAAAGATCGGGTTACCCACAAAGAGAAGCCTATCAGACTAACAGCGGATCTCTTGGCAGAAACTCTACAAGCCAGAAGAGAGTGGGGGCCAATATTCAACATTCTTAAAGAAAAGAATTTTCAACCCAGAATTTCATATCCAGTCAAACTAAGCTTCATAAGTCAAGGAGAGATAAAATCCTTTACAGACAAGCAAATGCTGAGAGATTTTGTCACCACCAGGCCTGCCTTACAAGAGCTCCTGAAGGAAGCACTGAACATGGAAAGGAACAATGAGTACCAGCCACTGCAAAAACATGCCAAATTGTAAAGACCATCGATACTAGGAAGAAACTGCATCAACTAACGGGCAAAATAACCAGCTAACATCATAATGACAGGATCAGATTCACACCTAACAATATTAACCTTAAATGTAAATGGGCTAAATGCCCCAATTAAAAGACACAGATTGGCAAATTGGATAAAGAGTCAAGACCCATCAGTTTGCTGTATTCAGGAGACCCATCTCATGTTCAGAGACACACATAGGCTCAAAATAAAGGGGTGGAGGAAGATCTACCAAGCAAATGGAAAGCAAAAAAAAAGCAGGGGTTGCATTCCTAGTCTTTGATAAAACAGACTTTAAACCAACAAAGATCAAAAGAGACAAAGAAGGCCATTACATAATGGTAAAGGGATCAATTCAACAAGAAGAGCTAACTATCCTAAATATATATGCAGCCAATACAGGAGTACCCAGATTCATAAAGCAAGTCCTTAGAGACCTACAAAGAAACTTAGACTCCCACACAATAATAATGGGAGACCTTAACACCCCACTGTCAATATTAGACAGATTAATGAGACAGAAGGTTAACAAGGATATCCAGGACTTGAACTCAGCTCTGCACCAGCAGACTTAATAGACATCTACAGAATTCTCCATCCCAAATCAACAGAATATACATTCTTCTCAGCACCACATCACACTTATTCCAAAATTGACTACATAGCTGCAAGTAAAGCACTCCTCCGCAAATGTAAAAGAAGAGAAATTATAAAACACTGTCTCTCAGACCACAGTGCAATCAAATTAGAATTCAGGATTAAGAAACTCACTCAAAACTGCACAACTACATGGAAACTGAGCAACCTGCTCCTGAATGACTACTGGGTACATAACGAAATGAAGGCAGAAATACAGATGTTCTTTGAAACCAATGAGAACAAAGACACAACATACCAGAATCTCTGGGACACATTTAAAGCAGTGTGTAGAGGGAAATGCATAGCACTAAATGCCCACAAGAGAAATCAGGAAAGATCTAAAATCGACACCCTAACATCACAATGAAAAGAACTAGAGAAGCAAAAGCAACCAAATTCAAAAGCTAGCAGAAGGCAAGAAATAACTAAGATCAGAGCACAACTGAGGGAGATAGAGACATAAAAAATCCTTCAAAAAATCAATTAATCCAGGAACTGGTTTTTTGAAAAGATCAACAAAATTGATAGACCGCTAGCAAGACTAATAAGAGAGAAGAATCAAATAGATGCAATAAAAAATGATGAAGGGGATATCAACACTGATCCCACAGAAATACAAACTACCATCAGAGAATACTATAAACACCACTATGCAAATAAACTAGAAAATCTAGAAGAAATGGATAAATTCCTGGACACATACACCCTCCCAAGACTAAACCAGGAAGACATCGAATCCCTAAATAGACCAATAACAGGCTCTGAAATTGAGGCAATAATTAATAGCCTACCAATCAAAAAAAGTCCAGGACCAGATGGATTCACAGCCGAATTCTACCAGAGGTACAAAGAGGAGCTGGTACCATTCCTTCTGAAACTATTCCAATCGATAGAAAAAGGGGGAATCCTCCCTAACTCATTTTATGAAGCCAGCATCATCCTGGTACCAAAGCCTGGCAGAGACACAACAGAAAAAGAGAATTTTAGACCAATATCCTTGATGAACATGGATGCAAAAACCCTCAATAAAATACTGTCAAACTGAATCCAGCAGCACATCAAGAAGCTTATTCACCATGATCAAATGGGCGTCATCCCTGGGATGCAAGGCTGGTTCAACATACGCAAATCAATAAACGTAATACAGCATATAAACAGAACCAAAGACAAAAACCACATGATGATCTCAATAGATGCAGAAAAGGCCTTTGACAAAATTCAACAGCCCTTCATGCTAAAAACTCTCAATAAATTAGGTATTGATGGGATGTATCTCAAAATAATAAGAGCTATTTATGACAAACCCACAGCCAATATCATACTGAATGGGCAAAAACTGGAAGCATTCCCTTTGAAAACTGGCACAAGACAGGGATGCCCTCTCTCACCACTCCTATTCAACATAGTGTTGGAAGTTCTGGCCAGGGCAATCAGGCAGGAGAAAGAAATAAAGGGTATGCAATTAGGAAAAGAGGAAGTCAAATTGTCCCTGTTTGCAGATGACATGATTGTATATTTAGAAAACCCCATCGTCTCAGCCCAAAATCTCCTTAAGCTGATAAGCAACTTCAGCAAAGTCTCAGGATACAAAATCAATATGCAAAAATCACAAGCATTCTTATTCACCAATAACAGACAAACAGAGAACCAAATCATGAGTGAACTCCCATTCACAATTGCTTCAAAGGGAATAAAATACCTAGGAATCCAACTTAAGGGATGTGAAGGACCTCTTCAAGGAGAATTACAAACTACTGCTCAATGAAATAAAAGAGGACACAAACAAATGGAAGAACATTCCATGCTCATGGATAGGAAGAATCAATATCGTGAAAATGGCCATACTGCCCAAGGTAATTTATAGATTCAATGCCATCCCCATCAAGCTACCAACGACTTTCTTCACAGAATTGGAAAAAACTACTTTAAAGTTCATGTGGAACCAAAAAAGAGCCCGCATTGCCAAGTCAATCCTAAGCCAAAAGAACAAAGCAGGAGGCACCACACTACATGACTTCAAACTGTACAACAAGGCTACAGTAACCAAAATAGGATGCTACCAAAACAGAGATATCGACCAATGGAACAGAACAGAGCCCTCAGAAATAAAACCACACATCTACAACCATCTGATCTTTGACAAACCTGACAAAAACAAGAAATGGGGAAAGGATTCCCTATTTTAGAAATGGTGCTGGGAAAACTGGCTAGCCATATGTAGAAAGCTGAAACTGGATCCCTTCCTTACACCTTATACAAAAATTAATTCAAGATGGATTAAAGATTTAAATGTTAAACCTAAAACCATATAATCCCTAGAAGAAAACCTAGGCAATACCATTCAGGACATAGGCATGGGCAAGGACTTCATGTCTAAAACACCAAAAGCAATGGCAACAAAAGCCAAAATTGACAAATAGGATCTAATTAAACTAAAGAGCTTCTGCACGGCAAAAGAAATTACCATCATAGTGAACAGGCAAGCTACAGAATGGGAGAAAATTTTTGCAATCTATCCATCTGACAATGGGCTAATATCCAGAATCTACAAAGAACTTAAACGAATTTACAAGAAAAAAATCAAACAACACCATCAAAAAGTGGGCAAAGGAAATGAACAGACACTTCTCAAAAGAAGACATTTATGCAGCCAACAGACACATGAAAAAATGCTCATCACCACTGGCCATCAGAGAAATGCAAATCAAAACCACAATGAGATACCATCTCACACCAGTTAGAATGGCGATCATTAAAAAGTCAGGAAACAACAGGTGCTGGAGAGGATGTGGAGAAATAGGAACACTTTTACACTGTTGGTGGGACTGTAAACTAGTTCAACCATTGTGGAAGACAGTGTGGCGATTCCTCAGGGATCTAGAACTAGAAATACCATTTGACCCAGCCATGCCATTACTGGGTATATACCCAAAGGATTATAAATCATGCTGCTATAAAGACACATGCACATGTATGTTTATTGCAGCACTATTCACAATAGCAAAGACTTGGAACCAACCAAAATGTCCATCAATGATAGACTGGATTAAGAAAATGTGGCACATATACACCATGGAATACTATGCAGCCATAAAGAATGATGAGTTCATGTCCTTTGTAGGGACGTGGATGAACCTGGAAACCATCATTCTGAGCAAACTATTGCAAGGACAGAAAACCAAACACTGCATGCTCTCATGCATAGGTGGGAATTGAACAATGAGAACACTTGGACACAGGGTGGGGAACACCACACACCGGGGCCTGTCATGGGGTGGGGGGAGGGGGGAGGGATAGCATTAGGAGATACACCTAATGTAAATGACGAGTTAATGGGTGCAGCACACCAACATGGCACATGTATACACATGTAAGAAACCTGCATGTTGTGCACATGTACCCTAGAACTTAAAGTATAATAATAAAAAAAAATCCGATTCTAAAATAATTACTGCGTTTACATGTGCATTCATCTGTTTTGCAGTGGAGAAACATTTCACTGTATAAACATAATACAATGAATGCTAACATTTTCGTATTCATTCATTCAACAAATAATTACTAAACACCTAATATAAGATAGTATAGTCCTCAAGACTGTGGGGGATTTTTATTTTATTTGTAGAGAAAAGGGGCTTGCTCTGTCTCCCAGGCTGGAATGCAGTGGAAGGATCATAGCTCACTGAAGCCTTGAACTTCTAGGCCCAAGTGATCCTCCGGTCTCAGCTTCCCAAGTAGCTGGGACTGTAGACATATGCCACCACTCTCAGCTAATTTTTCTATTTTTTGTAGAGACAGGGTCTCACTATGTTGCCCAGGCTGGTCTGAAACTCCTCGCCTCAAGCCATTCTCCTACCTTGGCCTCCCAAAGTGCTAGGATTACAGGCATGAGCCACCATACCCGGCTGGATTTTTAAAACATTAAAGACAGATCTTCGGCCATTTGGAAGTCTGTGAGATACTTTAAGAAAGTTACCAAAGTTCTAAATAAATAAATTTGCTAAAAGCTCAGGAGAGGCCACACCTGACTATGAAGAGGAAAGGCTTTATACACCCGTAAGAGCTTTGGAGGGTAGAAGCATTTGCAAGAGTGAAGGGGTGGGTCTCCAGAGGCACAGGGAATGGCCTAACTGGAGCACTTGGGTATGAAAAGACACTGCATAGAGGGGTATGGAGAAGCCCAATTTGCCTCAAGTCCAGGACTTGACTTTTAAAAAAAATCAGAGCAGTGAAAAATACAGATAAAAAAGACGCAGAGCTGTGCACGGTGGCTCACGCCTGTAATCCCAACACTTCGGGAGGCTGAGGCAGGCTGATCACCTGAGATTGGGAGTTCGAGACCAGCCTGACCAACATGGAGAAACCCCATATCTACTAAAAATACAAAATCAACTGGGCGTGGTGGCGCATGCCTGTAATCCCAGCTACTCAGGAGGTTGAAGCAGGAGAATCGCTTGAACCCGGGAGGCGGAGGTTGTGGTGAGCCAAGATCATGCCATTGCACTCCAGCCTGGGGCAACAAGAGCAAAACACTGTCTCAAAAAAAAAAAAAAAAAAAAGAAACAGAAGTTAAGAACTTCTGAATGCTAGACTAAGTTTACTTATTAAAATTAAAAATTAATAGCATCCTAATAGCATCTTTTACTCTCTAATCAAGGCTAGTCCCGAGTCTATCCTTACCCCTAAACACACAATCACATAGCATTTATATCTACCTTTTGTTTTCTTTATTCAAATAATGCTCCCACCTCTGTTTTTACGTGGCTAAAATCAGCATTTTTAATGCAAATATTAAAGTAAGCACTATAACATTATATAAAATAGTTTAAATGAAGAATTGAATTAGAATGTTATATTCTAATTTTTTCTATGAAAAGAATCATTAGTTTTGCAAAAAGAATTTAAAAATCAAAAGGCAGACTTAACAAAAAGAGAAGCCCATTCACCCCTAGGTTCTTTGACTTCTTTTTATCAGATGATTATACCATCTGCCTTTATCAAAAAAACCTTCCAAATTTGCACCTTAAAATACTCTAACAAAGTGCTAACATAGGGAAAACTGCCAACATTTTTAATTAGACATCAAGTGATGGTATACGTATGTGGGGTATGTGGTCTCAAGTGTTTATTTTCTTTAGGAGCAAAGAAATGTAATAAACAATTGTTTTCATAATAAGAAAAATATGAAACCATGTCACTGGGATAAGGGTGGAGTATAGTATCTTTCATGTAATTTACATGTTTAAACTCTATGTACATAAAAACAAATATTTCATAAGAATCTCTAGAATTCCCTAAAGTAAACTATGATTTTTTTTTTTTGAGACAGAGTCTGTCACCCAGGCTGGAGTGCAGTGGTGTGATCTCGGCTCACTGCAACCTCTGCCCTCCGGGTTCAAGTGATTCTCCTGCCAGCCTCCTGAGTAGCTCGGATTACAGGCATGAGCCACTGTGCCCAGCTAATTTTTTATAAAATAATATACCACCAATATTTTCTCATACACGGTATTAAGTGATAGTACTCTGATTACTTTAAGGTGTCACTTCTGGTATATTTATCAAAAGGAGACAGAAATCCAATAGCTTGCAATGACACAGCAACAGTTACTGAAAAGAACTGTTAATATTATCTGAAAGATTAAAATTGCATCTTGCTCCTTTAATTTTCAACTCATCTTAAAAATGAGGGCCTGAAAAGTACTGTGTTCATCACCACACTAAACCTGGCCACAGGGCACCCTATATTCAAACTTCATGTTCCTGTAACTATGTACACATTGTCTGTAAAAAGTCCCTTGTTTCACCTGAAAAGCAGCACAGACTAGCATTCACATCTACTGAAAGCCATCATGACCTATGTAATTGTGCATTATGAACAAAGAGGCCTTTATAAAGCCAAAGGCAAAGCTCTTAGTAACAACCTGTTTCAGCTGAGACAAGCTGACCTCCACTTTTGAAATTATACTTAATCATTCACCAAAATAGCTGCATGTAATAAACCACTTAAAGCAGCTTTTTTAAAAAAGGTAAAGGGGGTCGCGTGCAGTGGCTCACACCTGTAATCCTGGCACTTTGGGAGGCTGAAGTGGAAGGATCACTTGAGCTCAGGTAGTTGAGATGGCAGTGAGCCATGACAGTGCCACTGCACTCCAGCATTGGCAACAGAGTAAGACCCTGTCTCCCCCAGCAAAAAAAAAAAAAAAAAAAAAAAAGGTGGGGGAGAGAAGGGAGGGGCTAATTTTCTATGAATTCCCTTTTACACTTAATTCACTTTCAATGCTTGTACTTTCAAATGTTTCAATGTTTTTAAAAATGAAGTTTTAAGTCTTGATTCTGGCAGATAGTTCTAGAATTAGCACTAGTCCAATTTCAGAGGTTTTTATTGCAACCATTAAGAAACCATTCTATTTTAATTTAAGTCAAAAATACTTTAAAAGTTAACTTAAAACTTTGGTCATTTGCTTGAATGTTGTTCTCATATGTACCGGGAAGGCTCTCAAGGTGTTAATATCCCAAAAGAGTATTCACAGGTTATCAATAAGAATCCCTACTGTGCTGGATCATTAGTTCTCAACATTATATGTATTACCATCCACCTCTAAAGTCTCCTCTGCATAGCACAGAGTTTACTTTTTTCCAATGAAAGAAACTTCAAAATTAAAGAGATGTCATTACTCTTAAGCAATCATGATATCCAGACACCACCATCTTAAGTGGTTAGTAAGATCCCACTTACCACCACAGGCTAACATGAAGGGATCGTTCCCAGAGACTAAAGTGCCGGGGCAATTTATTGGCAAACTTTTGAGAACCATACACTTCAAGACTGTACTCATTAAATAATTGCTTCCCTGATCTTCAGAATGCAACCTTCCCAACATACTCTTACTGAGCTCTTTGCACATTTAATTGTTACATCAAATTCCTTTGTCTGATAATAGCTCAGTCTTCCTGAGCTCAAACGAATACATCTACCTTCTTTGTTTTTAAACTAAAATCTTTTTATAATCATTTTTAAATGCAAAAAATGGCAATGAATGGAGAAGACCTCAAAGGTCTTCTCCCAAGCTTCTAACAGCTCATTTCAAATATTTGCTGAGTACCTACTCTGAGCCAGAAACAGTGCTGGTACATAAGGACACAGCCTCTGTTCTTCTTAAAGTAATTAATCAGAAGAGACATTCCCATAAGTAAAAAGATTCCAGTATGTGTCATGTGTAGTGATTGACCTGTGTATCAGGAAATAATGAGTTATCCTGAGGGAAACATGCTAAAATGTCACCAGTGGTGAGTCTGATTACTTCCAAAGCTCCTTTATCTTTTCCAGATTTTCTATGATATGTTATAATATGCATTTACTGCTTCTATAGCCTGAATAAAAATCTAAATAACCAAAATAAAATAATAGGAATAGTACTAGTAACATTTATTGACTTTTATTATATACCCTGTATGCTACACACTTCACATACATTATCTCACTTAATAGAATCACCCTATTTAACAAAAGACTGTTATCCATATTTTAGAGAGGAGGGAGCCAAAATATGAAATAATTCGCTGGAAATGTCTTTTCAGCTAGGAATTTTTACTTATTTCCTTAGAAATAAGCAGGGGTTGAGATAAAAACAATCAGTTGTGTAAACAGAAAGAGTTGGAAATAGGTGCCATTTGTTGGATGTATAACCATAAGCAAGCAACTTAATCTCATCGAGCCTAAGTTTCTTCTACTGTATTGTATTGTAAATGATTTAGTAGGCCCTAACTCATTTAGGGTTCTCAAGAATAAATGATATTATGCATAAAAAAATAAAGAACCCTGTCTGGCAAATAACTGACAACAGAATGCTAGTATCAGTATCTTCACCAGTATAATCAGCCAAAAAACCTGGGCGAATTATTTAACATCTCTGGATTCAGTCTCTCTACCTGTAAACTGGGGATAAAAATACCTACACCATGCAGTAACTATGAGAATTACATGAGATAATACACAGTACAGTGCCTGGCATGTGATAAAACAGTCAAAACAGCTATTGTAATTCTCCACAAGCCAAACAAAATGGGGCTGGCTAAATAAGGTACAGTACATGCATCTGATGGAATACTTTGCTATTGAATATGTAAGGACACGATAAAAATATCGACAATGTATAGCTGTTTAAAAATTATGTAGAGTAAAATTCCTCTTTTAAAAATATATGAATATACATTACAAAATATATGAAAAGTAACAATACATTCCAAGATCTACAATTTGTGGATCTTTTTTTTTTTAACTAACCCAGTTAAAAAAAATTAAACAATTCTCACTGTTATCACCACCACTGTATGAAGCAAGACATTAAAACAACAATTTTGGCTGGGCGCAGTGGCTTACGCTTGTAATCCCAGCACTTTGGGAGGCCAAGGCGGGCGGATCACGAGGTCAGGAGATCGAGACCATCCTGGCTAACACGGTGAAACCCCATCTCTACTAAAAATACAAAAAATTAGCCGTGCGTGGTGGCGGGCGCCTGGATAGTCCCAGCTACTCGGGAGGCTGAGGCAGGAGAATGGCGTGAACATAGGAGGCGGAGCTTGCAGTGAGCCGAGATCGCGCCACTGCACTCCAGCCTGGGCAAGACAGCGAGAGTCCATCTCAAAAAAAAAAAAAAAAATTTAAATTTCCGTATCTATGTATTCAGACAAGCAGGAGCATCATGCCCAGATACCCCATTCCATTCCATTATCACCAGGATTCTCTAACATATATATATTCTTCTCTGAACATTAAAAAAAGGGATTCACTTTCAAACTTCAAAGTGAAGAGAAAAGGAGGCTATTTTGTTTCTAAGACATACTTTTTTATTTCCCACAATTCCAGGCTTTCACATTTTGTATTGTTTCATACAGAAAAATTATTCTGACTAAAAACAGGAATACAACAACATTTCCACAAGGGCAAATTCACCCCAAAAGACTGAGAATTCTAATTCTTAAAAGGAATAAAAATTAATGCCAGGAGCGGTGGCTCACGCCTGTAATCCCAAAACTTTGGGTGGCTGAGGCAGGTGGATCATGAGGTCAGGAGTTCGAGACCAGCCTGGCCAGCATAGTGAAACCCCATCTCTAATAAAAATATAAAAAATTAGCTGAGCATGGTGGTGTGCGCCTGTAGTCCCAGCTACTCAGGAGGCTGAGGCAGGAGAATTGCTTGAACCTGGCAGGTGGAGCTTGCAGTGAGTCGAGATCATGCCACTGCACTCCAGCCTGGGAAACAGAGTGAGACTCTGTCTCAAAAAAAAATTAATTTTTAAAATGAATATTTCACAATATAGGTGACACTAAAGTCACAATTCTGAGACTGTGACCAGAGAATAGTGTCATTAAATAAACAAAATGAAATAAAAAATTATAGTTTCTTAATTTCTAAAAAATTAATAGGCTAACATGAAAGGTGATATTCAGTAAAAGGTAGAAATAATTATCAGAGATACTGAAAAAATATGAATCCTGGCTTGGAAAATACATATTAAATATTATATTGTAAAATAGTTAAGAAATGCTATTTCATTAATTTCAGGGTTTTACCTCTTTCTCTTCCTACTTTCATTGCAAATTATATATCACTCAAATTAATAACATTTAACCACGGACTATGCATGGATATGCAACATTCATTCAGCCTTGAAGGTGGGAAAGAAAAGAGATTCTCAAAAGCATAGAAATCACCCTTAATCACCCTTGCATCTTAAAAGCTGCAAATTTCACAGAATCTCTAATACTAAGCAGATTCTCCCCAGCAAAATGCATCTTTTCTCAATTTACAAAGGTTCAAGATATCTGAACAGTGAAATACAATCAAGATATCTGAATACATGAAAAGCAAATTATTTTAGTACCGTTCTTAGGGTCCACAAAGTAAGCCTCAGTAACTCACAGATTTTATTTTCAGTATTCTAATACTGTCTCCTTCTACTGTATAAAAAGGAAATTGAAAGATTTTTATCATTTATTTCCCTTAAGACATAATTAAGAAAACTTCTTTCAATTTGTTTTCCCCCAAATAGTTTTTAGAGTTAGTAATCTAACAAGAATATATTTGTGTGTGTGTGTGTGTGTGTATATATATATATATATAAATACATAAATTATGGAGATTCCAGGGTCAGGACAAGAAAAATAATCATCCTTTAGAACAAATCCTTAGAATCTAAGTTCTTCAATTCAAAATTTAGAAAAAAATAAGCAAAGACGCACTAGCTTGGTTGGGAGTCAGAAATGTATGTATGTCTCCTGGGCCAGGCTGAGCAATTTAGTTAACTAGGTAAACTTGGGGAAAGATTTAGAGTCCATTAACTTCAGATTTTTTCCACCTGCAAAACTAAGACTAAAAATACTCTGCCAATGTCACAGGACTAAAACTAGAACCCAGTTTTGATTAATTCACTGAATTAAGCACCCACTGCACAATACACACAGCAAGGGCTGCCGAGTTTAGCAAACAAAAATACAATACAGAACATACTTATATAATAAAAATTAGGCCAGGTGCAATGGCTCACGCCCATAATCCCAACACTTTGGGAGGCCAAAGCCGGCAGATCACTTCAGGTCAGGAGTTCGAGTCCAGCCTGGCCAACATAGTGAAATCCCTGTCTCTACTAAAAATACAAAAATTAGCCGGGTGTGGTAGTGCATGCCTGTAATCCCAGCTACTCAGGAGTCTGAGACAGGAGAATCACTTGAACCAGACAGGCAGAGGTTGCAGTGAGCCGAGATTGGGCCACTGCACTCCAGCCTGGGCAACAGAGTGAGACTCTGTCTCAAAAAAAAAAAAAAATAAAAAATTCATTGTTTATCAGAAATACAAACTTAATTGAACATGTTGTACTTTATCTGGGAACCCTGACTGGGGCACATACAAAAATACAAATAAGACACACTTCTTATCCTCAAAGACTTACATAGGCACGAGGGATATGAAATGTATACATAAACAAGCTACTATAAAAGGAAGAAAAGTAGTTACTTAGCATTAAAGAGGAAAGGGGAAGAAAAAGGAAATTGAGAACATAGTAAATAGGATTGAAGAATGGTTAAAATCAACAAATGCAAGATTCAAAACAGAAAAAAGAATGAGAGATGAGAGTACTTAATTACATCCTCAACTCTAGCGACACAGATCTATGTATTTACCACACATGCTATTCTTCCACCAGTATATGAGATGGCTCAGTAATACAAGTTCTTAAGTCATTTATCATTTATTCACAATGTAAATTACTTCAAATGGACCTGCATTAGCAATCTCTTGATAGACATATACCAAAAAAATCAAATTCATAACTTTCGGAACTATATCCCTTTCAAATCTACCTAGAATTTTGTGCTTGATTACTCAAAATTATTTTATTAAGCAAATTCTACACTATGTGGATAGGACCAGAGACAGACCAAAATCCTGACAAGGGCTGGGCATGGTGGCTCATGCCTATAATCTCAGCACTTTGGGAGGCCAAGGTGGGTGGATCACCTAAGGTCAGGAGTTTGAGACCAGCCTGGCCAACATGGTGAAACCCCGTCTCTACTAAAAATACAAAAATTAGCCAGGTGCGGTGGCATGTGCCTGTAACCCCAGCTACTCAGGAGGCTGAGACAGGAGAATTGCTTGAACCCGGGAGGTGGAGGTTGCAGTGAGCTGAGATTGTGCCACTGCACTCCAGCCTGGGCAACAAGAACAAAACTCTGTCTCAAAAAAAAAAAAAAAAAACTTCATAAGATTTCATCCCTTTTCTCACTTTCTATTGTCCTAAGAGCTATTTCATAAATCTGCCCCATAATTAACCAGCTCTGTTCTTGACAATGTTTAAATAAGTAAACAGGCAGATCCTGTTTAGCTAGATGCAAAAAACTACTTCACTTTGCACTTCCTGCTCCAACCCTCTGAACCTGTCTCCTTTTTTTTTTTTTTTTGCACACAAAACAATAAACATTTTCTAAAGTACATACGAACAAAAAGATGCATATCAAACATATTAGGAAGGTTGCACATGGGAAGACGGGGAATAGAAATGGGGGGCTGGGCGCGGTGGCTCACGCTTGTAATCCCAGCACTTTGGGAGGCCGAGGCGGGCGGATCACGAGGTCAGGAGATCGAGACCATGGTGAAACGCCGTCTCTACTAAAAATACAAAAAATTAGCTGGGCGTGGTGGCGGGCGCCTGTAGTCCCAGCTACTCGGAGAGGCTGAGGCAGGAGAATGGCGTGAACCCGGGAGGCGGAGCTTGCAGTGAGCCGAGATTGCGCCATTGCACTCCAGCCTGGGTGACAGAGCAAGACTCCGTCTCAAAAAAAAAAAAAAAAAAAAAGAAATGGGGGGTGGGAATTAAAGAAAATAAATGAGAGAGGGGCTTTGTATGGATCAATGATAATAACTCAATCCTCTATTTGACAAAGAAGAAGGAGACGGAAGAGGAAGAAAAAGAAAGTGGGATAAAGGATCAGAAAGGGAGGAAAATAGAAAAAATTAGAGTATGACTCCAGGGTAGACCTGTTTTGTTGTCGCTTGGTTCGTTGGTTGGTTTGACAGTTGTATTTTTCATATGTTTCGCCATGTTAGCCAGGCTGGTCTCGAGCTCCTAGCCTCAAGTGATCAACCGGCCTCAGCCTCCCAGAGTACTGGGACCACAGGCGTGAGCCACCACATCCAGCCCCCACATTGCTTCTGGCCTCTGTGGTAGACCTCCCAGACGGGGTGGCCGGGCAGAGGCACTCCCAACATCCCAGACGGGGCGGCCAGGCAGAGGTGCTCCTCACTTCCCAGACGGGGCAGCCAGGCAGAGACGCTCCTCACTTCCTAGACGGGGTGGCGGCCGGGCAGAGGGGCTCCTCACTTCCCAGATGGGGCGGCCGGGCAGAGGCGCTCCTCACTTCCCAGATGGGGCGGCCGGGCAGAGGCGCCCCTCACATCCCAGAAGGGGCGGCCGGGCAGAGGCGCCCCTCACTTCCCAGACGGGGCGGCCGGGCAGAGGCGCCCCTCACATCCCAGAAGGGGCGGCCGGGCAGAGGCGCCCCTCACATCCCAGAAGGGGCGGCCGGGCAGAGGCGCCCCTCACTTCCCGGATGGGGCGGCCGGGCAGAGGCGCCCCTCACTTCCCGGATGGGGCGGCCGGGCAGAGGCGCCCCTCACTTCCCGGATGGGGCGGCCGGGCAGAGGCGCCCCTCACTTCCCGGATGGGGCGGCCGGGCAGAGGCGCCCTCACTTCCCGGATGGGGCGGCCGGGCAGAGGCGCTCCTCACTTCCCGGATGGGGCGGCCGGGCAGAGGCGCTCCTCACTTCCCAGACGGGGCGGCCGGGCAGAGGCGCTCCTCACTTCCCAGTGAACCTGTCTCCATTCTGAAGGCCCAGTTACCATTCTCCATGACACAGGCCAACCTGATCCTATTCCACAATAGGAAACTTCATATGTCCTTAGAACTTCAAGTTAATAAATAGTAACACAGTATGCTACATGACTGTATAAAAAAGGAGTATTGGCTAATCGCTGTGGTCCACACCTGTAATCCCAGCGCTTTGGGAGGCCAAGGCAAGTGGATCACTTTAGGTCAGGAGTTTGAGACCAGCCTGGCCAACAATGGTGAAATTCCATCTCTGCTAAAAATATATAAATCAGCTGGGCATGGTGGTGGGATTCTGTAGTCCCAGCTACTCAGAAGGCTGAGGCAGGAGAATCACTTGAACCCAGGAGGTAGAGGTTGCAGTGAACTGGGGTTGCACCACTGTACTCCAGCCTGGACAACAGAGCGAGACTCTGTCTCAAAAATAAATAAATAAATAAATAAATAAATAAATAAAACATAAAAAAGGAGTAGTAATGGAAAAAGCCTACCTATACCATTGATTGGCATTAACTCATTTATCATTATACCTTCATATAATTTTACAGCTGAAAATACTCCAGAGCTCTTTTGGTCCACGGACTTCCTTTCAAAGGTACTGAAAATTTAGTCATAGTCATTTTGTGCCTAGACGAAATTTGCAGGGCAAGCAAAGATCCAGAGTCAGATTTCTTGGTTTGCAGTTCACTACTTTTCTTACTAAACTACACTATTATCTACTTTTTTTTTTTTTTTAATTGAGGCAGAGTCTCACTCTGTTACCCAGGCTGGAGTGCACTGGCATGATCTCGGCTCACTGCAACCTCTGTCTCCTGGGCTCAAGTGATTCTTCTGCTTCAGCCTCCCGAGTAGCTGGGATTACAGGTACGCACCACTGCGCCCAGCTCATTCTTGTATTTTTAGTAGAGATGGGGTTTCACCATGTTGGGCAGGCTGGTCTCTAACTCCTGACCTCAGGTGATCCACCCAACTCGGCCTCCCAAAGTGCTGGGATTACAGGCATGAGCCACTGTGCCTGGCTATTATCTACAGATTTTGAGTGATAGTTAAATATTATCTTAATATTAATTCTATTGTATATCTTTTATTTCTTTTTAAAAATATAAAGGAATCTAAAACTTAGTTACTTAAACTGTAATTTAAATTATTCATTGTTCCCTCATAATAAAGTAACATAAAATTCAGCTTAATTAAAAAACAAAACAAAAAAGCAGATTCATCTTTATAGTAGTTTGTACTTTTTTTTTTTTTTTTTTGAGATGGAGTCTCACTTTGTTGCCCAGACTAGAGTGCAGTGGCATGATTTTGGGTCACTGCAACCTCCACCTCCCAGGCTCCAGGGATTCTCCCGCTTCAGCTTCCTGAGTAGCTGGGATTATAGGCACCCACCACCACACCTGGCTAATTTTTGTATTTTTAGTAGAGACAGGGTTTCACTATGTTGGCCAGGACGGTCTTGAAC
The DNA here is from genome assembly GCF_006542625.1 of Nomascus leucogenys. Lineage (NCBI taxonomy): Eukaryota > Metazoa > Chordata > Mammalia > Primates > Hylobatidae > Nomascus > Nomascus leucogenys. The sequence continues at coordinate 67,158,924 of NC_044385.1, forward strand.
TCCTGATCTCAACTGATCCACCTGCTTCAGCCTCCCAAAGTGTTGGGATTACAGGTGTAAGTCACTGCACCCAGCCTAAAAAGCGTTTTAAAGAAATAGAATATATATTAGCGGGCTTGGTGGGGTGACATGCACCTGTAGTCTCAGCTACTTGGGAGGCTGAGGTAGGAAGACTGCTTGTGCCCAGGAGTTTGAGGCTGCAGTGAGCTATGATGGCACCACTGCACTCTAGCCTGCGTAACAGAGCAAGACCATGTCTTAAAAAAAAAAATTAAAAGTTACTTTTATTCAATTCCACCATAATTGTTAATAATTGAACAGACTTGAAGGTCTTCATGTCGAAAACAATAAACATTACACTAAATTAGGGATAAACATTTCCGATTTTCCTTAACTTTTGTCTTAGCCTATCATAAAAAGCCTACAAGTGATTCAAACTGTTGGACCTAAATAAATGTAATTTATTTAGGTTTTAGCAAGGAACAGATAAATAATCATTTTGTTCATACTAAAACATACCAAATCAATTTTAACCACACAATAAATTCATCGAAATAGCCCAATAAATTTCATGACTAGAAACTTCTATATTTATCAAAAAATGATTTTATTTCACTTCCTAGAGGAACCAGTACTTAAATGGAATTGCTTAATATTTAACTGAAAGCTCATCGTGAGTCCTGATTTGGTACTTGAAATTTAACATAAGTAAATAAAAACATGAAGAATGAAAACTCTGGACTTAACATCTCAGATTCTGGGCCTATTAAATCACAAAAAGGAAGCATTTTCAGGTAACAGTACATTTATAGGCAAAGTTATTTACATGATTTTTATTGCACAAACATACTGATTCAGCAAGCCAATTCTCCATACCTTTCAACTAAAGAAAAGTGGTTTCATTTTGCCTCCTGAATTCATTTTAGACTCCTTAGTAACTTCTTTTTTTGAGCCGGAGTCTCGTTCTGTCACCCAGGCTGGACTGCAGTGGCATGATCTTGGCTCACTGCAACCTCCACCTCCCTGGTTCAAGCCATTCTCCTGCCTCAGCCTCCCGTGTACCTGGGACTACAGGCATGCACCACCACGCCCAGCTAATTTTTGTATTTTTTTAGTAGAGACCAGGTTTCACCATGTTGGCCAGGATGGTCTTGAGTTCCTGACCTCGTGATCCACCCGCCTCAGCCTCCCAAAGTGCTGGGATTACAGGTGTGAGCCACTGTGCCTGGCCTAGGCTCCTTAGTAATTTCTTACTGATATGCCATACAAGCAAATCCACCCAAATCTCCTTTTCAACTTAAGAAGCTAGGCAAAACCAGCGTATTTTTGGAAGTCTATATTTAAGGAAACATGTATTATTTAAAATAAATTATAAAGGTAAAAACAAATTTGTTTAAACCAAAAAATTTCAAATGTTTACTTCTTTTTAAATTGAAATAGCATGGGAGACCTACTTACCATTCTGAGCTTCTTGACACCTTTTAATTCAGTCGTTGAAATTAAAATCTGCACCAAGAAAGAAAAAAACTATCACATCACTCATCTGCACAACCTATTAATCAACAAATAATTATTAAATACCTACTGCATCCCAAGCACTGTCTTGGCAGTGGGTAGTCAGCAGTGAATAAAACCTGTCTTAACAGAACTTAATGGCAAACTCTGTTATAGCTATAAATATACCAATAATTTAACATTTAGTTGTTCATCCTGAAACATTCTGATTTTTTTAAATTAATTTTAACTATAGTCAACCTTACTAATTTCACAGATATAAATAATATACATTTCCCTTAACCCCTCTGCCCTTAGAGAAGCTTCCTCATACACACAACAAAGTCAGAACTAAATCAGACTCCCTATATGCCATTAGTTAGGTTGAGGAGGAGGCTTGGTAACTGAGAGCTGAGTTGAGGTCCATAAGCCTTTCCCAACCCCAGCTTGCTCTTCAACGCAGCTACCTATTCAGTCTACTATTCTCTCAGTGGCTTTATCTGTTACCATGCCTTTTCTACCAACACCAAGAAGCATCTTTAAATTCTGTGAAGTTTTGTCATATCTCCAAGTTACACGGCAGTCGAGAGGCTACAGGTGATAAATTTTATACTTACAGATAATAGTGTAAATGTATCCATAAACAAATTTTTCATTTCTGGGGACACAGAACAATGATTACATTTAAACACAGTGCATAGTAAAATATGTAACTGCAGGCAAGAGCAATCTGGAAATTTTAAATTAAAAATTTCTTAAAACAAAATTTTCTAATTTACTAATTTATAAAAGAAATACAACTACATGGGCCTTAATAAAAATTTTAAATACACTCTCACACAAACTATATTCTAGAGAAGAACTATTACATCAAAATCCTAGCTTTGAATAACTTATTATTTTAAATAATCAGTAACTAAAACCAAACAATCTATCACACAGAGCGGGGAAAAGGTAATATTCTGAGTTATAAATGTTTTATCCTGTCTGATAAAAATAGAAGCATAAAAGTTTAACTTAAATTTTTCCTGGATTTAAATTTATAGATAAATTTCAGTGAAATATCCTTAATAGCAATTTTATCAAGGAGGCCTTCTTCTGAAGGCCACCTCTGAAATAATCAGAGAATAAATGTCAATGGCATGATATTAAGATATTATCCGGCTGGGCATAGTGGCTGTCTGTAATCTCAGCATTTTGGGAGGCTGAGGCAGGCGGATCATGAGGTCAGGAGTTCAAGACCAGCCTGGCCAACATGGTGAAACCCCATCTCTACTAAAGATACAAAAAATTAGCCGGGTGTGGTGGCATGCGCCTGTAATCTCAGCTACTCGGGAGGCTGAGGCAGGAGAATCACTTGAACCCAGGAGGCAGAGGTTGCAGTGAGCCGAGATCGCACCATTGCACTCCAGCCTTGGCGAGACTCCGTGGAAAGAAAGAGACAGAAAAGAAAGAGAAAGAAAAGAAAGAAAGAAAGAAAAGAGGGAAAGAAAAGAAAGAGAGAGAAAGAAAGAGAAAGAAAGAAAGAAAGAGAAAGAAAGAAAAGAAAAGGAAAGAAAGAGAAAGAAAAAGAAAGAAAGAAAAAGAAATTATTCATTCAAGAAAAGCATTTAGGGGCCAGGTGCAGTGGCTCATGTCTGTAATGCCAGCCTTTTGGGAGGCCAAGGCAGTAGGATCACTTGAGGCCAGGAGTTCAGAGACCAGTCTGGGCAATGTAGCAAGACCTCGTCTCTACAAAAAAATATTCAACGAATTAGCTCAGTGTGGTGACACATGCCTGTAGTCCCAGCTACTCAGGAGGCAGAGGCAGAAGGATGGCTTGAGCCCTGGAATTCAAGGCTGCAGTGAACTATGATGGTGCCATTGCACTCGAGCCTGGGTGACAGAGCAAGACTCTGTGCCCCCAGCCCCCAAAAAAAGAAAAAAAAAGAAAGGAATTTAGGCAGGAAACTTTTCTATTGCTCTTAAAAGTAGTAAGGCCTACAAATGTAGAGGATGAGGCGGGCACAATGGTTCATGCCTGTAACCCCAACACTTTGGGAGGCCTAGGCAGGCGGATCACTTGAGCCCAGGAGTTCAAGACCAGCCTTTGCAACATGGCAAAACCCTGTCTCTGCAAAAAAAAAAAAAAAAAAAAAAAAGCAAAAATTAATTGGATGTGGTGGCACGTGCCTATAGCCCCAGTTACTTGGGAGGCTGGGGTGGGTGGATCACTTGAGCCCAGGAGGAGGAGGTTGCAATGACCCAAGATCGCACCATTGTACTCTGGCCTGGGCAACAGAGTGAGACCTTGTCTCAAAAAAAAGAAAAAGAAAAAAGAAAATGTAGAGGATGGTATGACTCATGTTTTTTCAGGGTTTTCAAATATGTATCAAGGCACTAGATAACTTGACTCTAGAATTTACTAAGAGTGTAGATATGCTGTCTTGCTGACTGAATAGCCCTATTATGCACATGCCAAAACTGAAACTGGGATAAGCAAATTTGAGAATAAGTCCTATCACCCAGACCTTTCCTTTCCTAATTTGTAGCTTCTATTTGTGTAATGAGGCCTAAAATCCTTTTTTGAACAGGTATACAGCAGAAAAGCAAACCTTTAAAGCAGTACAGAGTAAGAATTTAACATATAATATGTAAGAGCAGAGCTTCTTAACTCAGCACTACCGACATTTTGAACTAGATACTTCTCTGTTGGGCAGGACGGTCCTGGGCATTATAGGATATTTAGTAGCACCCCTGGTTTATATTCATTACATGTCAGTAGCTCATCCCCTATCCAACATTCATGATAACCAAAAATCTCTTCAAACATTGCCTAAAGTTTCCTGGAAAAGAAAATTGTTTCCAGTTAAGAACCACTGCTTTAGAGAATTGTGATAAAATTCTATCATAAAGATAAAATAATAGTACAAGTAGGATTATGTAGTCTACAATTTTCTGGGATTACTCACAACTTCTGTCTTAGTATTTTTCCAATTTTAAAATTCTTGCTCTCATAATTTCTATATATGCCTAGATATCTACACTGCTGTGATAATTTTCATATATTCCCCTAAAAAATATAACATTAAAAACTCACAATACTCTCAAAACTCGTGTTTCTTCTGTACCCTCTCATAATTTATCAAAATATACACTTCACTTCTCTATAAGTGTTAAGATTTCCCATCTCAGCATTCTGAATAACTTAAAATGAACAGACTTCTGACCAAGAAAGCAAATTAAATTTTCATTTCTCCATTAGAAAAAAACGAAGCCAGACTAAATAGAGAGAGCACGTTAAGTGTTTCCATATGACTTTTTACTTCTAATGGTAAGTTTATCTGTGGTTTAAATGCTAAAAGGCTAATTTAACCAATTTTAAGTGATCTCATATCTGCAATCAATATGAAGTGTAATTAAGATGAGAAAAACAGGTATTGGGTTTCTGTAATTAACTTGAGATTAACATTAACAAAATTCAGCTTTGGTATTGAAGACAGAAATGGATAAGTTTATAAAACTATAATTCTTACTATCTAATTTTTGTCCTTCTATATAAGTTTCTAGAGCAGCAGCATAGTTTTTTTTTAATGGTATTCACATATCCTGCATGAACATATTTAAAACAAATTAACACACAAGATCTGGAAAATAGCCTTCTTTCTAAATAAAAACATCTTAGTATTTTCTATTGTTGAAAGAAAAAATTTATTTTAAGTATATGTTAGTAAGCCAAGAGACTTTCTAAAATACTGTTAACATCTAGTACGATTTCCAGTAAAATTCAATTTTAGAACTTACTTCAGAAGGAATTTCACTTTAATTATACATACTTGCTTATTCCAAAATATAATTATACGAAGGAATTAAAGCAGTTTCTTACTTAAAGAATAAAGTTACACTTACCAACAGAAACAAGATGGGATATAAAGCACATAGATACAGAGCTTTCATAGCATTAAATGCAGCCTATTCAGCTTGGTTGAATAATAGGATGTTCACTAGTCAGTTAAATAGAGTAAATTCCAAATGATAAACAAAAAAGGGATGTGAAATCCATCAGTTTCATCTATACCCTGTAGTTATTTCAATCATCACTATTTTAAAATATATTAAGTATAGATCTCCTATCACATACTATGGTTATGAAAATAATAGAACTATAACTTTATATTTAAAATTGAATCATCCCTGCTGTAAAATAAATACAGAATTTTACTACTTATAAAGCTTACAATGAACTCATTCAACAAATTAAACATTTACTATTTACAGTCCAAGCTCAACAAAAAGAGTAGTTATTGCATACCCTTTTCTCAGCATAGCAGTGGAATTATTTGGATTGAGTTCGCGAGACTTCTTTACATCGCAACAGCAACTATGTAGAAAAAGATGGGTTTTTGGCCAGGCACAGTGGCTATGCCTGTAATCCCAGCAATTTGGGAGGCCAAGGCAGGTGGATCATGAGGTCAGGAGATCGAAACTAGCCTGGCTAACACGGTGAGTCCCTGTCTCTACTAAAAAAAAAAAAAACACAAAAAATTAGCCGGGCATGGTGGCACACGCCTGTAGTCCCAGCTACTCAGGAGGCTGAGGCAGGAGAATTACTTGAACCTGGGAGGCGGAGGTTGCAGTGAGCCAAGATTGCACCACTGCACTCCAGCCTGGGTGCCAGAGCAAGACTCCGTCTCAAAAAAAAAAAAAAAAAAAAAAATGAAAAGAAAGAAAAAGATGGGATTTTCGTCAGTTATTTACAGATTCTAGCAAATACAAACAGAATATAGATCAGTTTCAGATTTCTAAGTTTTCAAGTTGGTAGAAACACCAGATGGTTTTAAATTTGGAAAACCTAATCCAAGACAGAATTCAAATAAATATTACTCTTATACCTTCCTTTTGGCTTAACATTTAGCTTCCTTCTTAAAGCTCTGCAGTCAATGAATAAAACTGTGTCACAAAATTCATCTCCTTTTCTCATTAGCATCATCTATGTAATTTGGCTGGGTGCAGTGGCTCACACCTGTAATCCCAGCACTCTGGGAGGCCAAGGTGGGTGGATCACCTGTGGTCAGGAGTTCAAGACCAGCCTGGCCAACATGGTGAAACCCCATCTCTGCTAAAAATACAGAATTAGCCGGGCATGGTGGCATGCGCTTGTAGTCCCAGCTACCTGGGAGGCTGAGGCAGGAGAATTGCTTGAACCTGGGAGGCAGAGGCTGCAGTGACCTGAGATCGTGCCACTGCACTCCAGCCTAGGCAACGAGCAAAAATGCGTCTAAAAAAAAAAAAAGATATTCAGTTTTTCCCTATCCAGATTCTTCATCAGAATAATTTTTAAAGTTACACAATACAAAAATACATTTTTTTAAATATAGATAGAGTCTTGCTATGTTGTCCAGGCTGGACTCGAACTCCTGGGTTCATATGATCCTCCTGCTTTGGCCTCCCAAAGTGCTGGGATTACAGGAGTGAGCTACCATGCCTGGCCACATTCTTTTTTATAAAAAAAAAAATACAAATTAGAGCATTTCATTTTAATACTCTGTCAAATAGTAAATATGATACTAATTCTTTATCAGCCTACCCAATAACTATGAATGAAATCTATATACATTATCCACCCACTGAGGAAAAAGAGACATCCATAAAATTTAAATAGGTGTTGTTCAACATGTCTGTCACACTTGAACTACTTTACCTTGTATGAAAGACCAATTTAAAAATCCTCAAAGACAACCTTTATTTTATTTGATCAATTGGTCATGGGTAAAATGTGTAAGTAGCTTACTAAAAAGGGACAATATACTTTATAAGAAAAACTACCACAGTAATTCCCAAGAAGAATGTGACAATAAGCTCTTTGACAATAATATTGTTCATCATCTGGTTTCTGTTCCAAAGCCTTAGTCAGCTCCTACAAAAACAAACATGTTGAGTGTCAGTAAAAGTTTTTAAAAAGCCATCAAATTCTAATCAAAACATAATTTTTAAACAAATAACTTAATCAGAAACTATTTGGAGGAAAGATAACAGGGATGTAATCTTGGAGTGTTTCCTCATAAGAGGATCTCCCCTTCTCCTGCCCCTCCTCCCAAAAGTGGACAATCTAATATAGTATTTCTGTACTGTAAAGCATTTAGGGGCTGGGCATGGTGGCTCATGCCTGTAATCTCAGCACTTTGGGAGGCTGAGGCAGGTGGATCATCTGAGGTCAGGAGTTCAAGACCAGCCTGGCCAACATGGTGAAACCCTGTCTCTACTAAAAATACAAAATTAGCCAGGTGTGGTGGCACACGCCTGCAATCCCAGCTACTTGGGAGGCTGAGGCAGGAGAATCACTTGAACCTGGGAGGCGGAGGTTGCAGTGAGCCGAGAACACGCCACTGCACTCCAGCCTGGGTGACAAGAGTGAAACTCTGTCTCAAAAAAACAACAACAAAAACAGCATTTAGTTCCGGCCTATAGAACTCAATAAATGGTAATTATTATCACCTCACATATTCTGAAGAGTTTAATTGATATATATTGACCATTACAGATTTTCTCCTTCTAATTTGGAGAAGATTCAAACATCATATAGAATTTGAGATTCCTAGAAAATGTGAAGCTGTCCAATAAAAAAAAGACTAAAAGTTAAATCTAGAGCTCAGGGAGGTTAAGACAATCAATACATACACCATCAAGCTTACCTGGCCCTCTTATCCTCTATCAATAACACACAACTCTAATAAAATGCAATTAAACATTCTGTTCAAAGCCCAGATACAATCTAATAGATGGCTATAGCAACTGATCAAGAGTTAACATTAGACAGATTAAAACTTTTTCACCCTGTGCAGTCACAACATATAGGTGTGGTGGCTGGAAAAATAATGATGTAAGAGATTACACAATTAGGGAGATCAAGGACAAGTGCAGGAACACAGGAACACTTTTATTTTCTGCCAACTGCCTACAAACTCTAGGGATTTGGTAGTTTTCTTAAATGGTAAAATTATTTCAATAGCCACATGTGTCACTGACTTTGCTTTAACCTAGTAGCATAATTCTCACAAAGCAATGAATACAGATGCCCCTCAACTCACCTGGGGTTATATTCAATCAACAGAAAGAAAGTATGGCTCAAACTAAGACAGCAAAGAAGCTATAAGATGCTACTTCAAGGGCCTCACTTTGTCCTTGCAGGCTGTTATAAGAAATTTGGACCTTACATGTGATGGAAAACCATGGAAAGTTCATTGTTAGTAGGAGAGAGACATGGTCCAATTTATCCTTTTTAAATGTCATTCTGGTTGCTGTATGGTGAATACATTATAACAAATCAGGACTGGAAACAGAGACTTCTTAGGAAACTTCTACGTTAAGTCTAGGCTAGAAAAGGATGTTAGCCACAGAGGTGATGAGAAATACAATCAGCTGGAATGTATTAGAACCAGCAAGACTTGCCAATGTGGGATAAGATAAATTGAAGATCACTCCAGGGTTTTGAGCTTACTTAGATCTATACCTGGCACCCAGTAAGCACTCAATGAAAAGTATTGATTTCTCTCCTTGCAGACATTTTTCCGCCTTTTCCCCAATCTCTAATTTGACCGCATCTCCTTTGCCACAAAATATAAAAATGTTTGCCTCTCTAGTCTTAATCTTCTCAAAGCCACTAGTAACCCCTTATCAAATCCAACAAGCTGAAAGGTAAGGCCTTTCAGCTTACCATTCTGTTGCTTGTTAAAAACTAATGTTTTCCGGGCTGGGCGTGATGGCTCACACCTGTAATCCCAGCACTTTGGGAGGCCGAGGCTGGTGGATCACCTGAGGTCTCAGAAGTTTGAGACCAGCCTGGCCAACATAGCGACACCCCATCTCTACTAAAAATACAAAAATTAGCCAGGCATGGTAGTGCATGCCTATAATCCCAGCTACTTGGGAGGCTGAGGCAGGAGAATCGCTTGAACCGAGGAGGCGGAGGTTGCAGTGAGCTGAGATCATGCCATTGCACTCCAGCCTGGGTGACAAGAGCAAAACTCTGTCTCAAAAAATAAAATAAATAAATAAATAAATAAATAAATAAATAAATAAATAAAAATAAAAAAACTAATGTTTTCCTTGGGCTCAGTACTTAGACTTCCTCCCCTTTAGAAACATTCTTCGACTCTTTAAGTGGTGTCGTGGCTTCACATATGTCTTGAATCATCCTGATGACTCAAGTCTATCTTGAGGGCCTAGACAGTGCTCCTGTGCAATATCAGCATAGTTTTCTCCAGACTTCACCCGAAATGTCCCAGAGGCAATTCATATACAAATATTCAAAATCTAAAACTACTTCCTCTCTTCAAACCTATTCCCCCATGCTGAATGCAATCTTCTAAGTGCTATCATCCTAGGTGCTACTTAAGTGAAAGGCACCAATTCCTACTACATTCCCCCAGCCAGAAACTCAGGAGTCATCCCTTATATTCCAGTCATCAAGTCCAGTGCATTTTACATAAAACAACTACCCTAGGCCGGGCGCGGTGGCTCACGACTGTAATCCCAGCACTTTGGGAGGCCGAGGCAGGCGGATCAGGAGGTCAGGAGATCGAGACCACTGTGGCTAACACAGTGAAACCCCGTCTCTACTAAAAATACAAAAAATTAGCCGGGCGAGGTGGCGGACGCCTGTAGTCCCAGCTACTCGGGAGGCTGAAGCAGGAGAATGGCGTGAACCCCGGGGGGCGGAGCCTGCAGTGAGCCGAGATCACGCCACTGCACTCCAGCCTGGGCGACAGCGAGACTCTGTCTCAAAAAAAAAAAAAAAAACAAAAAAAAAAAACAACTCCCCTCCATGCCCTCAATCACTGCCCTACATGCAGATATTCATCTTTGACCTGGTCTGCACCACCATCTTCCTGCGATCCACTATCCCTTGTGCCTCCTCCAATTCATTATCTACTCTGCTTTTAAAGTAGGTTTTGTAATTCAGAAAATTTCACTTTCTTCCTCCAAATTCTCCACAGATCTCCATGATCATATGATAAAATTGAAAACCATCTGCTGAGATTTAATGCCTTTGATGGCCTGGCCTCTCTCCACTTGTTTAGCCTTTATGTCCTAGCACTTGCCTCCTCACATTTTGTTCTAATACTACTGAACAACTTGTATTATTCTCAAAACAGAACAGTTATGTAGTCTTTACCATGCGCCCGGCACTGTACTAAGCATATAATACAGGGTACCTCACTTATCCTCATAATAACCCTTTCAAGTAGGTCCTATTTGTTCCCATTTGACATATGAGAAATCTGCTCTGGAGTGATGACAGGAACCTTACTGAAGTTACACAGTTATCATGAAACCAGAATTTTGACCCAAGAGTCTCTGACCTCAGAGCCTGGACTCTTAACCTCCACACACACTGGACCTTGAACAATTCTCAAAATTCACATGTTTTCTCTCCCTACTGAATTTTGCAACCTCTTCTGTAAAGTTTTTAACTCCCTCAGTCAGATTCTATTCTGCTATGCTCTTTTATACACAGCCCCATTACAGTAGTTACCTTATATTTTAATGATCTGTTGACTTGTTTGTCTTTCCACTAGACTGAAAACTCACTGAAGTTTTTTCATCCTTAGATTCCTGATTTCCAGTACAACATTCACCACTTAATGTTCATTCTTTGTTGAATGAATTAAAAAATGTGAAACAGCCTATGTGATAAGAACATTTCCCCTTTATTCCTAATTGGATGACTTTATATAAAATATACACATTTTAACTCACATGATTCCAAGTGACCTGAATCCCAAATGGGTGTTAAAGTAGCCCTTGGGAAAATCCAGGAGAAATACCCTCACATTCATCATCAAGGTTTCAGCCCTACTTATCATTACCAATTATTTAATAATTTACATTGATCTGTTCATCTTTGTCAGGTCATCTCACAGTTTAAAAAGAACATTTCTTCTTAACACAGCTGGTTCTTATCATGATCATCCTCCCCATCCCAAGGTTTCTGATTAGGGGTCTGTGGTAGGTCCTGAGAATTTGCATTTCTAGGGTCAGGCACAGTGGCTCACGCCTGTAATCCCAGCACTTTGGGAGGCTGAGGGGAGTGGATCATTTGAGGCCAAGAGTTTGAGACCAGCCTGGCCAACATGGTGAAACCCCATCTCTACTAAAAATACGAAAATCAGCTGGGCATGGTGACACACCCCTGTAATCCCAGCTAACTGGGAGGCAGAGGCAGGAGAATTGCTTGAACCTGGGAGGCGGAGGTTGCAGTGAGCTGAGATTGCGCCACTGCATTCCAGCCTGGGTGACAGAGCGAGACTGTCTCAAATAAATAAATAAATAAATAATAATTTGCATATCTAATATGTTGATGCTGCAGCTCATCTGGAGCCCAAACCTTTGAGGACCACTGTTCTATAGCACTAGACTAAAGTTTGGGAAACCTGTGTCCTGAGGTCCCCCTTCTGCCTGTAACTGGTGTGTCTCTATGACAGATCATTTGGATTTACATGGGTCTCAGTTCTCTTTTTAAGAAATGGAGTCTCTTTAAGTTGCCTAGGCTGGTCTTGAACTCCTGATCTCGAACTCCTAGTCTCATGTGATCCTCCCACTTCAGCCTCCCAAAGTGGCAGGATTACAGGCGTGAGCCACCACACTCAGCCAGGTCTGCTTTCTTATGTATACTGTGGAAAGGAAGAGTAAGAAGTACTGGACTACATGAGTTATAAGGACTTTTTTTTTTTTTTTTTTTGAGACGGAATCTCGCTCTCTCACCTAGGCTGGAGTGCAGTGGTGCAATCTCGGCTCACTGCAACCTCCGCCTCCCAGGTTCAAGCGATTCTCCTGCCTCAGCCTCCCAAGTAGCTGGGATTTCAGGTGCCTGCCCCCATGGCCCAGCTAATTTTTTGTATTTTTAATAGAGATGGGGTTTCACTATGTTGGCCAGGCTGGTCTCAAACTCCTGACCTCAGGTGATCCACCCACCTCAGCCTCCCAAAGTGCTGGGATTACAGGCATAAGCTACCATGCCTGGTCCATAAGGACTTTCAATAAGAATTTGCACTTCTGATGAATTGCCAGGTGATCCTGATACTGCTGGTCCAAGAGCCACACATTAAAAACCAAGGCACTAGTGCTATCCACATGACTATTCTATGCAATTCTACTCCTAGGTATATACAATCAAACGAAAGAAATGCATGTGTTCACCAAAATACACACAAGAGTACTCACAGAAGCTTTATTTATGCTAGCTAATAACTAGAAATAAACCAGATGTCCAATTAAAATAAATTGTGTCCAAATAAAATAAACCAGATGTCCAATTAAAATAAAATAAAATGTGTCCAATTAAAATTTATACAACATATATTTATACAATTATACAATGGAATACTACACAGCAATGCAAAAGAACTACTGCTTCACACAATATGGATGTATACTCATGTAATGATTAAAGCAAAAACAGACTGCCTACATTGAACAAAGCACCTATTCTATGATTCTGTTTATGAGTCAAGAACAAGCAAAACGAACTGATGGTGATGGAGATGAAAACAGGAGTCAGCAGGACAGTAAGAAGAATTGCTGGGTGGGAAGGAGCATGAAGGAACTTTATGAATGGAGACGCTCTATATCTTGATCTGGGTGGTGTACATATACGTAAAAACGCATCAAACTGTAGACTTAAAATCTGTGTTATTTACATATATCATATATGCCTCAATAAAAAATTTAAGGCTGGGTGCCGTCATACCTGTAATCCCAGCACTTTGGGAGGCTGAGGCGGGCGGATCACCTGAGATCAGGAGTTTGAGACCAGCCCGGCCAACATAGCGAAACCCCATCTCTACTAAAAAGTACAAAATTAGCCAGGTGTGGTGGTGTGCGCCTGTAATCCCAGCTACTTGGGAGGCTGAGGCAGGAGAATCACTTGAACCTGGGAGGTTGCAGTGAGCCGAGACTGTGCCATTGCACTCCAGCCTGGGCAACAGAATGAGACTCCGTCTCAAAAAATAATAATAATAATAAGTAAAATAAGATAGAAAGTGACAATGAAGTTCATTATATTAATATTCTTTAAAAGCAAGTTTGTTTTTTTTTTTTGAGACAGTCTTGCTCCAGGCTGGAGTGCAGTGTCATGATCTCAGCTCACTGCAACCTCTGCTTCCCAGGTTCAAGCGATTCTCCTGCCTCAGCTTCCCGAGTAGCTGGGACAACAGGTATACACCACTACACCCGGCTAATTCTTTTTTTGTATTTTTAGTACGAACAGTGTTTCACCATGTTGGCCAGGCTGCTCTCCAACTCCTAACCTCAAGGGATCCACCTTCCTCGGCCTCCCAAAGTGCTGGGATTACAGACACGAGCCACTGCGCCCAGCCTAAAAGCAACTTTTATATAAACTGGATTTCCAAAGGAAGCACTAGGCCTAACATGACAATTAAGAAATGTAAATTCAAAGTAATAATTATCTAATATAAGGAATTACGGAGAAAAATTCTCACTGCTTCCTGTGACATTATCCCAAAACTGATCCCAGAAGCCTTATTGCTGGTATCTAAAGGTCTATATATTTAGATTCAAAAAACATACCTGGACCCTAAAAGGCCTTAAGGACCCGGCTCCTAGTTTCCTGTCCAACCTTATCTCCTAATCAAATGGGCCCTCTAATAAAAAAGGGCCTTTTTGCTGCTCCATATGCAGGCCCACTTCATTCCTGCTTCAGGATCTCTGCACTGGCTCTTGGTCCTGCCTGGAATGCTCTTTCCCCAGAGCTTCCAAGCTAATTCTCTTGTCCTTCAGGTCTCTGCTCAAATATCACCTTAACAGAGCCTCTAGTACCCTGTGGCACATTTCTTATAAAAGCCATAGCTAGAAAAGATGCTGTCTTGCCTCAAATTGTTAACCTTACTTATGTTAGATCATAACAACAAAACAGGGTTTCCTTTTTTTCTGTCCTTTAAAGCAAAAAGAAACAAACAAAACAAAAAAACAAAAAAGATCTCCTGTTAAAATTCTGTGACCCACGGCATTATTTATCTTTAGCTTAGGCTCTTCTTTAACTCTTATTAACTCTTGCTCTTTTACATTCCTTTACAGCTTTATAGTTTGTCTTCACCACACACCTACAAGCAGTGATTTCTAGGTTAGCTAAGTATATAACTAAGACTAACCCATAGCAATCAGCGCCTTTGCACACAGCAACTCCTAAAAAAATTTTTGATAAATAAACAAATGAGTGAATAATGAACTATGAGAAGACATCTGGAAAGTTTCAGGGACGTGAGAGAAAAGGTTTTTGTTCCAGTAGACTGACTTCATACAGACACTTTTACATAAGAATGGCAACAATGATTGTCAAACGAAAAAATTAATTTCCATCGAGCCCAGAGTCCATTTTTCTCTTCTAGTCATAAAAAAAAAAAAATCCTTTCAGCCCAACTACAGATGCCAACCATGCTCCCAATAATAGAGGAGGTTTTTCTCAGAAGCTTCAGGAATGCAAGAGTCTGGAAGTAGAAAGGGCAAGACAGGAGTCTGAGGTAACTCGGCTACCCTGAGACAGAGAAAGGAGACCGAGAATCTCAATACTGGGGCTGAGACGCAGCAACACTAGAGCCTGGGTCCCAATCAGGTGGTGCTGGGAGGAGGCGGGTCAGCAGGGAGTGGAGGAAGCAGAAAAGGCTCTCTCACCTCTAACGCCGCCTGGGGGTCCTGGTCGATTAGAGCATCTGAGAAGCTCTGGAAAAACCTGTCAGGAAAACAACGACTTCAGCAGGGCCCACTAGCCAAGGAAAGGGGTATAAAATAAATAGCAAAGGGAAGGAAAAACACGCACCTCTGGGATGCTGCAGGTCCTGCGGCAGCCGCCGCCATCCCTCGTAGTCACTGTTGCTGCGGCCGGAGCTGCTTCTATCGCGCTCTTCAGCTCCGCCACCGCCCAAGGGGGAAACTTCTGCAGAAACATCAACCGAGCTTCCGTCTTAAGCAGCCAACAAGCAGCCACGCAGCGTGCTGCTAGCGGGACGGGAGGCGACACGCGGGCGCGTGGCCCGCTGGGACAGTGGAGGACCGAGTCCTCCCAGCCCGCACCCCGGCCCGGGACCCGCGCTCCCAGTCCCCGCCCCTCGCAGCCATGGTTACGGAGGCCTGGGTTCTCCCTCTTTTCCACCGCGCCCACGCCCGCGGGCACTCCGACCTTGCTTCCAGGAGTAGAGCAGAAGCACTTTTGTAACTTACTGTTATCCCTCAGGAACGTGTACGGGCAGGGGCGTTTGCTTGTCCGTTAATAACACGAGCTACACGCCGAGCGTGGTAGCTCACGCCTGTAATCCCAGCACTTTGGGAGGCCGAGACGGGTGGATCACGAGGTCAGGAATTCAAGACCAGCCTGGCCAAGATGCTGAAACCCCGTCTACTAAAAATATAAAAACTAGCCGGGCGTGGTGGCATGCGCCTGTAATCCCAACTACTCGGGAGGATGAGGCAGGAGAGTCCCTTGAACCCGAGCGGCAGAAGTTGCAGTGAGCCGAGATCGCACCACTGTACTCCAGCCTGGGCGACAGAGCAAGACTCCGTCTCAAAAAAAAAAAAAAAAAAAAAATTATACATATATATATATATATATAAAACAAGCTACTTCGAGCTCCGTTTTCCCTGCGTTTTATCATGGCTTTCGTGTCCGTGATGTCACTGGCGGCTGCGTGGTCTTTTCAGTGAACAGAGGGGCCTGGTTGGCGCCTGGATTCCCGCGATCATTGCGCTGGGAATGGAAAAGGGCTGGGACTCGCTGGAAGTCGTTCTGACCCAGTAGCGGCTAAAAGCCTTCTGGTTCCCAGGGAGACGCGCCCGGCGCCCGCGTACTATTCATTCCCTTCCTCATAACTCCACAGCCCAGGCTTTCTTCTTAGTGGGCTTCCCAGATCAAGAAGGAAAACCTTTTCTATCCGAAAGCACTGAGGGGCGGAAGGTGGCCTGAAGTGATCTCAGGGCCGCTTTGTTTCCCAACCCAGTCGGTCAGGCCCTCCCTCAGCGCCCTTTGACCCATGCACATCGGATGGCGAAAGCTGCCAGCGCGTTCCAGGGGTGGGGTCAGATTGGGGAGCTGGAGAAAGTGGTCTTTATCTAACTTTATACCACTACCAAACTGTGTTAATTAACATAGCTTTATAATAAGTCTTGAAGTCCTTTATTCTCCCAAGATTGCTTTGGCTTATTCTAAGGCCATTGTATTTCTAGGTGATTTTGGAATTAGCTTGTCAGTTTTAAAAAAAACAAAACTGCTGGAATTTGTACTGGGCTTGCGTTGGATCTATAGATCTGTTTGGGGATAACTAGTATATTAACAACATTATGTCCTTCAATCCATTTAAGTGGCCGTTTAAGTGGCCTCTAATTTCTCCTGGCAATGTTTTGTAGATTGTACACATATTTATACTTTAATGCAGCTGTGCTTGGATAGATTGCAGTATAGAAATCAAACATATCTTTCATTAGATTTCTTCTTGAATAGTGTTTTGAATGCGACGTTAAATAGCATTTTTAAAATATTCTCGTTTGTTGTAAGACCATAGAAACGCTATTGATTTTTACATATTGATGTTACATTCAAGCATCTTGCTAAGTTCCCTTGTTATTTGTAATACTGTGTAGAGTGTTTTGGAATTTATGTGATCGCAATCTTGCAATCTGTGAATAAAGGTGGTTTAACTTCTCTGTAATCTTTATACCTTTTAGTTTTGTTGCTGGCTAGTATGTCCACTATTGAATAGAAATAGTGATAATGGACTTCCTTGTCTTGGTTGTAACATCAAGAGGAAAGCATTCAATGTCAAGTGCCTTTTCTGCCTTTATCGAAATGTTCATATGTATTTTTTAATAATAATATATTAGTTATATAGTAATAATTTAAAAAATATTTTTAATAATAATGTTACAATGTAACCAATTACAATGGTTAATTTTCACATGTTATCTAAATGGCCAATTGTCCTTCCGGATCCCCATTGATTCCGATTGGGATGGTACTATAGGAGAGGCAGAGCCAGCTAAGGAGATACAAGGTTTATTCAGGACTTACATACAGGGGTGGTCCAGTGGTGGTGGGCTGGCCTGGAGAACCGCTACTGTTCATTAAAAAAAGCATGTAGTCTATATAGCATTTTCACTTAGCACTCTCCTTCTAGCAATCTCCATTTAACCCAAAACAAAGGGCCTTGCTCCACTGTACAGCCTGTGTTCCGAGAGATGGGGCAGGGGTGTGGATATCCTTCATAGATAAGGAGTGAATCTTAGTGTTGGCTACTCCTGGATTCCTTAGCCTAGGACTCCAAACACACTTAGAATAGTGTTATTCTCAGGTATGCTCTCGCTTTGGCTCAGCCATACACCAAGGTGTGTACACCAGCCCCTGCCATGCACCAATATGCATATAAATATGAATAGCCTCTAAAAGGGCGAATTCCAAGATTGACCTATAGGTCCAACATGAAAAGTTCTATATTAATAGCTATGTCATGGCCAGGTGCAGTGGCTCATGCCTGTAATTCCAACATTTTGGGAGGTTGAGGTGGGTGGATCCCTTGAGGCCAGGAGTTGGAGACCAGCCTGGGCAACATGACAAAACCCCATCTCTACTAAAAATACAAAAATTAACTGGGCGTGGTGGTGAGCACCTGTAATCCCAGCTACTAGGGAGGCTGAGGCACAAAATTGCTCGAACCTGGGAGGCAGAGGTTGCAGTGAGCAAGACGGCACCACTGCACTTCAGCCTGGGCAATAGAGTCAGACTCTGTCTCAAAAAAAAAAAATAGCTATATCGTGGACATTGAAATTATAATGAGGTTCCAAAACTACCACCAGAATGGCTTAAATTAAAAGGACTTCCAATACCAAGCATTGACAAGAATATGGAGCAACTATATGTTTCATATATTGTTGATGAGAGTTTAAATTGGTTAATCGTTTTGGAAAACTGTGTGACACTGTTTTAGTCTGTTCTTGCATTGCTATAAAGAAATACCTGAGACTGGGTAATTTATAAAGAAAAAATGTTTCATTGGCTCATGGTTCTGCAGACTGCACAAGAAGGAGAGCAGCTTCTGCTTTTGGGGAGCCCTCAGGAAGCTTCCAATCATAGCAGAAGGCAAAGGTAGAGCCGGCATCTTACATGGCAGGAGCAAGAGCAACTAGGGTGGGGGGAGGTGCCACACGCTTTTAAACAACCAGCTTTCCCAAGAACTCACTCACTGTTGTGAGGACAGTACCAAGGGGGATGGTACTTAATCATTCATAAGAAACCCACTGCCATGATCCAGTTACCTCCCATCAGGCCTAACCTTCAACACGGGATTATAATTTGACATGAGGTTTAGGTGAGGACACATACCCAAACTATATCAGACACTATCTACTAAAGCTAGGTATACACATACCATACTATCCAATAATTCTACCACTGGGTATATACCCGACTATTTATGATCATATACAAGAATAATCATCGCAGCATTATCCACAGTAGCAAAAACTGGAAATAATCTGAATGTCCTCAAATTGGATAAAAAAATTACATAGCAATGAATAAGAATGTACTACTACTATACCAAACAATATGGATGAATCTTATATACATAAGTTGAGGTGAAGAAGCCAGAGTACATCATGATTGATTCATTTATATGAAGATTAAAAACTATAGTGAGAGGTATCATAAGGGAATCTCCTGGTTTTCAGGGAGGGTGGGGAGCAGGGGCATGAAGAAACCTTCTTGGATGCAGGAAATGTTACATATCTTGATCTGGCTGGTAATCACAGAAGTGTATTGAGACATAAAATTGTATCAAGTTATACACAAGATTTGTGCAGCCTGGGTGCAGTAGCTCATGCCTGTAATCTCAGCACTTTGGGAGGCCAAGGCAGAAAAATTGCTTGAGCCCAGGAGTTCAAGACTAGCCTGGGCAAGATGGGGAGAACTTGTCTGTACAAAAAATAAATAAATAGAAAGCACTAGCCAAGCATAGTGGCATGTGCCTCAGCTATTTGGGAGGCTGAGGCAGGAGGATCGCTTGAGCCCAGGAGGTTGAGGCTATGATCGTGCCACTGCACTCCAGCCTGGGCAACAGTGTGAGCCTCTTTCTCTTAAAAAAAAACAACAGCAACAACAACAACAAAAATTGTTCACTTTATTTATTTTGCAGACTAGTTTGGGGAGAAATAGTATCTTTCCCTTGTATTGCCTTTTCCTGTCCATGAACACAATTGCTTGCTTCATTCATTCAGTTTCTCATATCTTTTAGTAAACTTTTATAATTTTCTCCATAAATTCTTGGCATCGTTTATTGAAACCTTGGGAGGAAGAGACAAATACTTAAGAAGTCATTGATAAAATATGTTTTCATATGCAAATGACACAACTAAATATGCCAATGTACTTCACTTGGATAATTTAAACAAGGCAAAGAATAACCATGCTGGATTAGGGGACATTTCTTGAAGGATAATTGGTCTTCAACTCGAAGAGTGAAAATATTTAGTCACTTATACTGTGTTACCTAACATCTTCCTATGAAAGGGATCATGTTCATTCATTTGAAAGAGAAAATCTTCCCAATCTAATGTTGAGGCCGTCCTTAAGTAAGTGTATTACACTTGATAATTTCCTTTCCAACTGAATCTAACAAGACTATCTTATTTGTATCTTTTTCACAATAAAGCTTTCCCAAAAAGAGGTTTATGGATTTGTGCACTTTACAAAGTTTTATATATGGATTTGTGCACTTTACAAAGTTATACTTTAATAAAATAGAAAAAAGATTTAAAGCAAAATCACTAATAATCAAAATTTAAAATGTAAAGAGCCATGACATTTACAGTAACATAAAAATATTAAATACTAAAAAGTAAATCTGACAAGAGATATGCAAGACATGTGCACTGGAAACTATAAAACATTGCTGAAAGAAATGAACCTGAGGTCGGAAGTCCAAGACCAGCCTGAATAACATGGAGAAACCCTGTCTCTACTAAAAATACAAAATTAGTCGGTCGTGGTGGCACATGCCTGTAATCCCAGCTCCGTGGGAGGCTGAGGCAGGAGAATCGCTTGAACCCGGTAGGCAGAGGTTGTGGTGAGCCAAGATTGCGCCATTGCACTCCAGCCTGGGCAACAAGAGTGAAACTCCGTCTCAAAAAAAAAAAAAAAGAAAAAGAAAAAAGAAAAGAAATGAAATTGGTCGGGCACGGTGGTTCATGCCTGTAATCCCAGCACTTTGGGAGGCCAAGGTGGGCAGATCATGAGGTCAGGAGATCAAGACCATCCTGGCTAACACGGTGAAACCCAGTCTCTACTAAAAAAAATACAAAAAAATTAGCCAGGCGTGGTGGCGGGCGCCTGTAGTCCCAGCTAATAGGGAGGCTGAGGCAGGAGAATGGGCGAACCCGGGAGGCGGAGCTTGCAGTGAGCCAAGATTGCACCACTGCACTCCAGCCTGGGCGAGAGAGCGAGACTCCATCTCAAAAAAAAAAAAAAAAAAAAAAAATTAAAGAAGACTGAAAAATGGAGAGCTCTTCCAAATTGATGAGGCAAAGACTCAATATTGTTGAGATCTTTCCAGACTGACCTATAGACTCAACATGATCCCAATCAAAATCTCAAGTGGGGGGTCATGCCTGTAATCTCAGCTACTGGGGGCTGAGATAGGAGGCCAGGAGTCCAAGACCAGCCTAGGCAATATAACAAGACCCCGTCTCTGAAATAAAATAAAACTAAAAATCTCAGAGGCTTTTCCCTTTTAGAAGTTGACAAACTGATTGTAAAATTCAAATAGAGGCCAGGCACGATGGCTGATGCCTGTAATCCCAGCATTTTGAGAGGCCGACGTGGGCGCATCACCTGAGGTCAGGAGTTCAAGACCAGCCTAGGCAACATGGCAAAACCCCGTCTCTACTAAAAATACCAAAATTAGCCGGGTGTGGTGGCGGGCGCCTGTAATCCTAGCTACTTGGGAGGTGGAGACAGGAAAATTGCTTGAACCTGGGAGGCGGAGGTTGCAGTGAGCCGAGATCATGCCACTACACTCCAGCCTGGGCGACAGAATGAGACTCTGTCTCAGGAGAAAAAAAAAAAAAAAAAAAGCAAATTGTACAGCTTTCCCATGAGATGCACATTCAGTAAGTATGGGGTGGAACCAAAAAATTTGCATTTTAAGAAAAACATCGGCAGGGTACAAGGGCTCACTCCTGTAATCTCAGCACTTTGGGAGACTAAGTGGGGGGTGGATCCCTTGAGCCCAGGAGTTGGAGACCAGCCTAGGCAACATGGCAAAAATCCCTTTCTACAAAAATACAAAAAAGATTAGCCAGGCATGGTACACACCTGTGGTCCCAGCTACTCAGGAGGCTGAGGAATGCTTGATCCCCAGGAGGTGGTGGTTGCAGTAAGCCAAGATTGTGCCACTGCACTCCAGACTTAGTAACAGAGCGAGACACTGTCTCAAAGAAAAAAAAAAAGGATAACACTGAAATAGTTGGCCTAGGAACCCAGTTTGATGGAATTTGAATGTTAAGCTAAGGATTTTGGACTTTATCCTACAAGTAGAAAGGTATTGAGGGTTTCCATATATGAACATTATGTATTCCCAAGGAATATTTTTATTTGATTTTTTTGAGACAGGGTCTCATTCTGTCACCCAGGCTGGAGTGCAGTGCTGCAATCACAGCTCACTGCAGCCTCAACCTCCCAGGCTCAAGAGATCTCCCACTTCAGCCTCCTGAATAGCTGGGACTACAGGCTCTTTCCACCATGCACTGTGAATATTTTTACTTTTTCTGGAGATGGGGTCTCACTATGTTGCCCAAACTGCCAAGGGATATTTTAGAAAGACTATTCTGTAAGTAGGTGCACAATTGTGATACAATAAAAACATTTTATTTGGCTTTTAGCCCTAGGTTCCTGACACCCTAGCTTCTGAAACCTTTGGCATTTAGAAGGGATAAGAGCATCTTTTGTTATTCATAACAAGCTCCTTTCAACTATACCTGAGTTTATGCTAATAAGGTGGACACTTCATGGGTCCCCAGATAGTTTCAGGATGGGAAATGATTTCCAGAGGAGCTGGCCATGTAATTAGAGTTGGAACTTTCAGTCCCATCCCCAGGGAGGGGAGAGGGTGTAGAGATTGAGTTCAATCACCAATGGCCAATGATTTAATCAGGCATGCCTATGTAATAAAAGCTTCATTTAAAAACTCTTAAAATGATGGTGTCTGGAGAACATCTAGGTTAGTAAACACTGTGAGGTGGTAGGTGGGTGGCACATCGTGAGATGGGAGAGCAGCTCTGTTCACTTCCTCCCATTCATTGCTTTATGCATCTCTTTCATTTGGCTGTTCATGAGTTGTATTCTTTATAATAAACTGACATAAATGTAAACCAGTAAATTGGTTCCCTGAGTTTTGTGTGCTCTTTTAGCAAATTATCCAACCTAACTGGGTGGGGGTCATGGGAATGCCTGATTTATATAGCCAACTGATCAGAAGTACAAGTGGAAACCTGGGACTTGGAATGGGCATCTGAAGGAGGGGCAGTTTTGAGAGACTAAGCCCCTTAACCTGTGGGGTCTGTGCTAACTCCAAGTGGTTAGGTTCAGAATTGAACTGAACTGTAGGACAGACACCCAGTTGGTGTCAGAACTGGGTGTGGGTGTGAAAAAAATCCCAAGCTTTTGGTGTCAGAAGTGTGAGTAAAAACAGTTCAGATTGATAAACTAAGAGTTCACAAGCAGGAAGTCACTTGGGAGGCTACTGTCTGTTTTGTTCACTGACCTATCTCCAGCATAGAGAATACTGCCTGCCACAAAATACACACTCATATATTAAGTGAATAAACTGTGGCAAGAATAACATAGAAAAGACTACAACTAGGATGGTAGCTATAAGATATAAAAAAGGAATATATGGATACCTAAGCCATTCTAATGGGGGAAAAACAGGTTCCTTAGTAGCCGGTACTTAGTTGAAACCGAAAGACTAAGCTTTTGAAGTTTTAAGGTTCTTACTACATGACTTTCTTTTTTTTTTTTTGGAACACAGGGTCTCCCTCTGTCACCTAGGCTGGAGTGTGGTGGCAGGATCATGGCTCACTGCAGCCTCCATCTCCCTGCCTCAAGTGATCCTCCTGCCTTGGCCTCCCAAGTAGCTGGCACCACAGGAGTACATCACTACACCTGGCTAATTTTTTGAATTTTTGTAAAGATAACATCTCACTATGTTGTCCAGGCTGGTCTTAAACTCCTGGGCTCAAGTGATCCTCCCAGCTTGGCCTCCCAAAGTGCTGAGATGACAGGCGACAGACACTGCACCTGGACTTCTTTTCCCATCTTTAAAATTTCAGTGTTCATGGTAATTGTATACTATTCCAATAACTTTAAATAATAGTGTCTCTAAAAATTCTTACACTATATCTTTTAAAGTAAAGAAAAACTATACACAATTTAAATGGTGTTACTATTATAAATAGAGTTTATCTGGTATCTCCTATAAGGATAACTGACTCAAAAATAATGCAAGATCCTTAATTTTTAAAAAAACCATTATGTACTACATGCTATGGCTTGAATGTTTGTTCCCTCCAAAACTCACGTTGAAATTTAACTGCCAAAGGAAAGGTATCGGGAGGTAGGGCCTTTAAGCAGTGATTAGACCAGGAGGGCTCCACCTTCATGGATGAGTTTAATGCCTTCATAAAAAGGCTTGGCTGGGCACAGTGGCTCACGCCTGTAATCCCAGCACTTTGGGAGGCTGAGGCGTACAGATCACCTGAGGTTGGGAGTTCGAGACCAGCCTGACCAACATGGAGAAACCCCTCCTCTACTAAAAATAGAAAATTAGCCAGGCATGGTGGTGCATGCGTGTAATCCCAGCTACTTGGGAGGCTGAAGTAGGAGAATCACTTGAACCCAGGAGATGGAAGCTGAGGTGAGCCGAGATCACGCCATTGCACTCCAGCCTGGGCATCAAGAGCAAAACTGTCTCCAAATAAATAAATAAATAAATAAATAAATAGATAAATGTCTTTTGGAAGTGGAAGTGGACTCTCTTTGCTTTTCTGTCTTTGCCATTTGAAGATGAAGCCTTCTTTCCCTCCAGAGGACACAGTGTTCAGGCACTGGTTGGAATGAGAACCACCAAACCTGCTGGTGCACTGATATTGGACTTCCCAGACTCCAGAACTGTGGACAAGTAAATTTCTGTTCATTATAAATTACCCAGTCTTAGGTATTCTGTTATAGCAGCAACGACAAAAATGAACTAAGACACTGATATTCACTATCTATGTGGTGAAAAACCATAAAACTAACTTATCTAGTTAAAAAGGTTTTATTTAACTGGATTTTGGTATACTAATATAATAATATTACACGGCCTTTAAAATCACATTTTGAAAGAATATTCACAAACACGAGAAAATGAGTAAGTGAAAGTTACTTCTGGATATGTGGTATTGGATTACAGAGATTTTAATTTTCCTAAGAAAATTTTTCTATGTTTTCTAAGTTTATTAACTGACCTAGTTTCTAACTAGAAAACTTGTTTTCAAAAGTGTGCTTAGGTGGGGCACGGTGGCTTACGCCTGTAATCCCAGCACTCTGGGAGTCCAAGGTGAGTGGATCACCTGAGATCAGGAGTTCGAGACCAGCCTGGCCAACATGGTGAAACCCCATCTCTACTAAAAATACAAAAAATTAGCTGGGTGTGGTGGTGGGCACCTGTAATCCCAGCCACTTGAGAGGCTGAGGCAGGAGAATAGCTTGAACCTGGGAGACGGAGGTTGCAGTGAGCCGAGGTCACGCCACTATACTCCAGCCTGGGTGACAGAGCTGAGACTCTGTCTCAAAAACAAAACAAAAGAAAACAAAACAAAAGTGTGTTTAACATTATTGCTAGGAATATTTTACTGTTGTCTAATTTTTACAACTTGGTAATCCATCGTGTGATGTTTAGAAATTGCCATTTGGCCTGCTAGAAAGGAAAAGTGAAAGGATGATATTCTGCAATTCTGACTAATGGAGTTTATTTATAAACATTAAGTAATGCTAATGTTCTAGTAATATTCTCTGTACATTTATTCTTTAAGAAACTTTTGCCTGAAAACAGAAACACAGAATTTTTATATGATTTATTTAATAATAAACCAATTAAAGATACAAAAATGTTTAGAGGATTCCAAAATTTAAATTTTTGTTTAAATACAAATTCACTCTGTAATATGAAAACATAACATTAGACCTCTAAACATAATGATTTTTTTCATCTACAAAAATTTCTGTTATACTAGAAAATTTGCAGAAGACATTTTTTCTTGTGACATTAAATGTACATTATTTACAGTTGAAAAAGTAATCTAAAAACATTTCATTTCAGAAACTTGGATATATATGTTATCTTTGTATGCAACCCTCCCAAGTCCACCCCCAATAAAAAAGATCCAAAATATAAAGCAATTATGCTTTTATAACTGACTACTCAGCCAGATTAGCCCAAGGCTCAAGTTGCTTTCTTGGCCCTTAAGAAAGAGTCTTGACTCTCAAAATAGCAGTATTCTGTTTAGCACTTAGCAACACAAGTTTACTAACGGACCGCAAAGCACAGTGGCCTAAAGAGTTAGTAAACAAATTATTTAGGAAGAATTTATGGCCCATAATAGATGAATAAATTTTGCTGGGTCACTTATTTCTCTGCAACATTTTAGCTATTCTTACATTAGGAAATAACCTGATAATGATTTGATTAACATAACTTGAAAATATACATATTAGAATTTAAAAAATTAGAACTAGAAAAGAAAGTGGTGATCATCTAGTCTAGTCCAATACATCTCTTCCTTTTATAAGAACTAAAGCCCAAAGAGGTCAAGATTACATAGCTAGTTAGTGGGAGTGCCATTCTTAGGCCGATGCTTTTATACTATCCTGCTTCTGAAACAGGGTCAGCCATACCACCAGCACCTCAAATTTTTCATGTTATTCTACATATTCATAGTTCTGTATTATATAGTGCAGCCAACTAAAGTCAATCTAAGTGACACCATAATTTTAACAAAGCATAAAATAGGTTTTTTGCATTTGAAAGAGTCAAGACTTAACTTATACAAGTGGAATGAAAATCGTTCCTATATAAATTTCCTGTTGCCTTCTATTTAAGTTCTGTATTTACAAAAGAATCAGAAAATCTAATACAATGTAAAATTAGAAAAGAAACTTTAAAAATGCTTATGATATAGCAACTGAAAAAAAAAAATCTCAAAAGAATGTCTTCATAGTGTAAAATGCCTGTTCCTTCACGATTGAATTCTGAAACATTTAGATAACAAAGAGAAAGAGTTGAGTTTTCCTCCCTCATCTAACAAAGTCAAAATTAACTCTATTTTTAACAATTACAAAATTAGAAACCTCCTTAGAATTTACCTTAGAATCAATCAGTTTGCATATAATTGAAAATGTTCAATTAACAAACAATTATTCATAAGCTTTGGTATATTAACTAAAAAGAGTTGGGTTCCAGCAGTTCGTTTTGTTTCATAGCTACCTGAGAAGTAAATCCATTGGAACTGGACACTACCATCACATAAGGCTGTGGCTGCTGCTCCGTTTTCTCAGTGTTCTCTTTCAAATGATCTTCAGATTCCTTTTTCTCTACTTCCTGTGTAAGAGTTTTTGTTTCTTGAGTTTTGATAACTGAAGTGATTACAGTGCCAGGTGGGTGAGCAACCAGCTGTGAACTGCGAGGAGAAAAGGTCACCATAGGTGCAGTAGCACTGAAGGATGGAGAGGAAGCCACACTGACGGTTCCATTGCAAATGGTCTGAACATTGCTAGTAAGGACCTGCTGAACCTGGGCAGGACCCAAGACAATTGAAGGAGGAGAGCCCGCCTTTTGTGACTGCAGCATGACATTTTCTTTCAGTACTGTCATGGGCTGTGATGATGGAATGGCTTGTAAAATAAACTTCTGAGATCCAGTACCTGCTGATGGATCTGTGCTGGCTATAACTGTTGTGAGTGGCACTGTTTGGAGTGTTACTGTATGCAACTGCTGATTCCTAGGAGACACAACCACTGGAACTTGGGTTGGAGCCTGTATAGTCCTATTGAGATGATGAAATTAAAGTGAGACAATTAGCATATTCTACATCATTTAAAACTTTAACACTTGACAAGTCATTTTACAAAATACCAGTTATATGTTTCAAAATGCTGCTTCCCAAATTTTCAACACAGCATGACCAATATCATACCAGACTTTGTATTAAACACTACATACAGAGATGCCTAAAACAAAACTCTCAGGCCATTAACTATGATACCATCTGCTGAGTGCTATGGAAGAAAGGTCTGTACATAGGGCCACATTAACACAAATGAGGAGCTAATTTTGTTGGGGAAGGAGGAGGATGTTAAAATGCTTAGCAAGAAGTTTGCATGAGCTTCTTAAAATTAGGAATTTAAAAGCAAATCTGTTTGATTCATTCCTGCTTTTTTCTTTTTTTTTTGTTGCCCAGGCTGGAGTACAGTGGCATGATCTTGGCTCACTGTAACCTCTGCCTCCTGGGTTCAAGCCATTCTCCTGTCAGCCTCCTGAGTAGCTGGGATTATAGTCATGCGCCACCACACCCGGCTAATTTTTGTATTTTTAATTGAGACGGGGTTTTCTATGTTGGTCAGGCTGGTCTCAAAGTCCTGACCTCAGGTGATCCACCCACCTCGGCCTCCCAAAGTGCTGGGATTATAGGCATGAGCCACTGTGCCCGGCCTGCTATTTTAATATTTGAGAGAGAATGTTATCAACGTGCTCATCCACAATAATTACCAAAATTCATATAATTGTATTCAACCTGTTTTTACATATAAAGGGAGAAGTGCTTAACCTAAACAAAAAACCTACCTCAGTCTTAACCATATGACAGAATTCTCAGAATTTTAATAGCTCACATTTCATGTCATATTTAGATGAAACAAGCCATGATTATAATTAACCTGTCAGGGCTCTTGGACTGGCAGAGAAAATATGGCTAAGCTTTGGAAAAATACATAGAAGCATGTTTTAGCAGTTTTCCAGGTTCAAATAATTTTCACAAATTTTGGTCATAAAGCTACAGTTTAACATAAAATCCTTTAATGCAAAATCTAATTTATGTAGGTTGTTAATCCCACTCATTGACGAGAAAGTTACATAAATGATATGAGTCAATCTAATTTAAAAAGTTCACAGCTCTGAAATTTATAGTTATGGCTATTGTTAATATAGTATAAAACAAATGCCATTGAAAAATCTCAGCATCTGGATGTCAACTGTTTCCTCTGAATTCTGTAAAGTTATTTAATGAAAGATACTTGCTATTTCAAACAGCTGACAGCTAGATTAGCCTCCATAAACCAAGCGTTAAATTAAATATTACTACTAGATTATTAAAGCTACATTTTGAAAGTTAGTTATGCAGTCTGTTTCTCACATATGAGAAATAAAATAGTGGAGGAGAAAAACAAATTGGCTTGGTGGAAAGATGAAACAAAGAGACAGAGCAATTCAGGACAGGTTCAAAAGAAGTGGGAATAAAGACACAGGATGACTAGAGCCTGCCCATTCATGCAGGATACAGATTACCAAACTTAGATGGCCACCCAAGCTCTCGTGCCCATTTGATTCAGGGAAATCTGGGGTGAGATGGGAGCCTGGGTATAGTACCTGACGCTAGAGACAGATACCATTTTTTTTTTTTTTTTGAGATGGAGTCTCGCTCTGTTGCCCAGGCTGGAGTGCAGTGGTGTGATCTTAGCTCACTGAAACCTCCACCTCCCAGGTTCAAGCAATTCTCTGCCTCAGCCTCCCGAGTAGCTGGGATTACAGGCACCCGCCACCATGCCCGGCTAATTTTTTTGTATTTTTAGTAGGAACAGGGTTTCCTCACATTGGCCAGGCTGGTCTTGAACTCCTGACATCATGGGCATCACGTGAGCCACTGTGCCCAGCCCAGATACCATTTTTAAATAAAAAAGGCCCGAGGGCTTCCCATGACAAGAGTTTATATAACATACACATAGACAAAATAGTACTTGGCATATAGTTAGCACACAGATTACATCAATATGCATAACCTTATAATATGTATAACCTTGCCACCCTACAAATATTATCCCCATCTTACACGTGAAAACATTGATGCACAAACAGGTTGTAACAGCTTGCATAACGTGACCAGTTAGAGAAGAAGAGAGGCCATCTGACTGCAGAGCCGATGTGCCGCCTAACCATTACAGCAGACTGCCACCACTTAAGTCCTGAGCAACTTCATCTTTAGTAAATACTAAAGATGAGTATTTACTATTATATCCTTAAACAATAGGCAGTTACAACTCTTCAATATATGCCCCTCTCATTCTTCTTTCCTTCTGTAAGGTATGACACAAGCAATAATGTACTTGGAAATTTTCCATATTGCTAAAATCAGGGCTACCACTAGGACTTCGATGCTTCTGTTTAAATTAGAAAAAGATGTCCTTTTCTTGGCCGGGCGCAGTGGCTCATGCCTGTAATCGCAGCACTTTGGGAGTCCAAGGTGGGTGGATCACGAGGTCCGGAGTTCAAGACCAGCCTGGCCAACATGGTGAAACCCCATCTCTATTAAAAATACAAAAATTAGCTCGGCATGGTGGTGCGTGTCTACAATCCCAGCTACTCGGGAGGCTGAGGCAGGAAAATTGCTTGAACCGGGAGCTGGGAGGCGAAGGTAGCAGTGAGCGAGATCGTGCCACTGCACTCCAGCCTGGGCTACAGAGTGAGACTCAGTCTCAAAAAAAAAAAAGTCCTTTTCTTGAGACATCTGACTGCCATCTGTCAGAAAATACGTATACTTATCTATACCATCTACAATGCAAATATATTGGCTTATTGGAACAAATTCTAAAACAATTTTCAATAATACAAATTCAGAGATTAAATATTATGAAGTCTCTGTCAACCACAGAATTTTAAAATTACTTTTTTCTTAGTTAATGATTAAACTGTCAGTTGTGTCTGGTTGTATTATGTAATA
This sequence comes from Nomascus leucogenys, assembly GCF_006542625.1. NCBI lineage: Eukaryota > Metazoa > Chordata > Mammalia > Primates > Hylobatidae > Nomascus > Nomascus leucogenys. The sequence goes on from NC_044385.1 coordinate 67,189,482, forward strand.
CAGATTCTATTACAGCTGACTACTTTTTAAAAATCTCCTAAGCTGCCTGTAAACAACTGGAAAAATATTGGCAATTTACAATTTATCAAAATTTCTGAAACTAACACAGACCATATAACATTTAGCTTTTGTTGAGGATCTACTCAGCTGTCAAGTGTCGCTTAATTCTCACAGCCACGTGGAAGGTTAAATATTATCATCTGTGCTTTACAGATAAGGAAACAGACTCAAAATAATTAACGCGATTCAATTTCACATCTAATAATTGGTAAGGCCGAAGAGCTGAAAAGACTTTTTTTTTCTTTTGAGATGAGTCTCACCCTGTCACTTGGGCTGGAGTGCAGTGGCGCGATTTCAGCTCACTGCAACCTCTGCCTCCCAGGTTCAAGCGATTCTTCTGCCTCAGCCTCCTGAGTAGCTGGGATTACAGGTGCCCACCATTATGCCTATCTAATTTTTTGTATTTTTAGTAGAGACGGGTTTTCACCACATTGGCCAGGCTGGTCTCGAACTCCTGACCTCGTGATTTGCCCGCCTCGACCTCCCAAAGTGCCGGGATTACAGGCATAAGCCACCGTGCCCAGCTTCTATATGCTTTTAAGATAACCTACACATTATACATTTTCACAGGTTTATTTACGTATTTATTTATTTACTTATTTGAGACAGGGTCTCACTCTATTGCCCAGGCTGGAGTGCAGTGATGCAATCTTGGCTTACTGCAACCTCTGCTTCCTGGGTTCAAGTTATTCCCCTGCCTCAGCCTCCTGAGTAGCTAGGATTACGGGTGCCTGCCACCATGCCCAGCTAATTTTTGTATTTTTAGTAGAGACGGGGTTTTGCCATATTGGCCAGGCTGGTCTCAAACTCCTGACCTCAGGTGATCCACCCGCCTCGGCCTCCCAAAGTATTGGGATTAGAGGTGTGAGGCACTGCACCTGGCCAGGATAATTTATTTAAAAGATCGTAAGAAAAATTATTAATGCTTGGATAAATAAAAGTTATGCTAGGTAAAATGGTCTCCCATGTTTACCAAGGGGCAGTTCTCAGAAAATAGTTTACCAGCGGTTTATTTCTGTTGTTTCTTTGACTACCATGAAGCCAGAATCAAACTGGCTTCTTTTTGTAAATTTGTAAAAACTGAGCATATATACTGTACACCAATTAAGAAAAGCTTAACTGAATCAACATAGATACATGCAATCACATGAAATTAAAAAAAATGAGTGGACAAAATTAAGATGTTGCTGCTTTACTGTAAATAACTGACAATTCCTGTGATTTATGTAAATCAGCAGGCAGGGTAGCAAGTCATTAACTTCACTGCTTGCAGCTAAACAGCTGGCATTAAAATACTATCTCCACCATCTGCTACATGTGACCAAGTTCCCTGGTCTTTCCTTGCTTCAGTTTCCACATCTATGAAACGGGGATGTTATCCATTCTTCATTGAGCTATGAGGATTCTATGCCTCACTATGTGTAAAATGTATGAAATACAAAGAGTGCTCTATAAGTGTCAGCTCTTGTTGTTATATTAATAATTTATCTAATTATATATATAATCAAATACATTCCATCTTCTCTCAACCACAGGGAAAAAAGTTAAAAGCCTCTGATTTTATTAATAAGTCATCAAAAATCAAGAAAGATATAGTCAAAGAGAAAAAAGGGTATAAATAGAGAAAACAAATAATGCAAAATACTATCAATTTGTGAATTTAGGTGGATAGTAAGTAAGTGTTCATAGTACCAGCTGAATTTTTCCATACTTTGAAATTTTTCATAGTAAAAGGTTGGGTAATTACAAAAATGCAAACAAAAAATATAAGAAATAACAAAACCAGAACTTGTCCTAATAAAAAACCATTCTAGGCCAGGTGCAGTGGCTCACACTTATAATCCCAGCACTTCAGGAGGCCGAGGTGGTAGGATCGCTTGGTTGGTCTTGGTTCGAGACCAACCTGGACAACAAAGTAAAACCCCATTTCTACAAAAAATTAAAAAATTAGCTGGACATGCCTGTAGTCCCAGCTATGAGGAAGGCTGAGGTGGGAGGATTGCTTGAGTCCTGGAAGTAGGATGCAGTGAGCTATGATGGTGTCATTATACTCCAGCCTGGGCAACAAAGTTAGCTAGACTTTTGTCTCGAAAAACAAAAAACAAAACAAAAACCTACTCTACAATATCTACAATTCAGTATCTTTCAAAGCTAGAGTTTTTTGTTTTGGTTTTATTCTCACGGTCTAAAAAGAATATTTTGAATACAGATGCTAAAAAAATTCCATGGAATCAGCTGTGGCCACTGTAGGTCTCCTACCAACACAAATACAAACAACAAACAGCCTAGAAACCAATGGGAGGAACCACACACTCCCAACCACCCAGTCATCGCCTGTAACCCACAGGGCCTAGGGAAATATAAAACATTAAGGGGAGAATACAGACAGTAAGAGTTAAATAAGCACCCACTGGGCATCCCAAATCCGAAATTCTGAAATCCAAAATATGAAACTTTTTGAGCGCCAATATGATGCTCAAAGGAAATGCTCATGAGAGCATTTTGGATCTCAGATTTTTGGATTTGGGATGCTGTACCGGGTAAGTATAATGCAACGATTTAAAACCTGAAACAATTCTAAATCCAAAATATTCCTGGTCCCAGGCATTTCAGATAAGGGCTACTCAAGATATACTCCTTTAATAACAGTTAAAGATGTAGCTAGCGTCCAATTAAAAATGTAAAGGTCATCTTTGTACTCCTTGCAAATCAACTAAAGATTTAAGAGAATATTTTCACAAGGTCAAACATTTTAAATTGTCTATACAAAGAAGACTGAATCATCTAAGTCTGCCTTGATTCTAGGTAATGTTACCTTACTTCAAGATCAATTGAGCAAAACCTCCACATTTATATTCTGGAATATAAAAATGTAAGACTGAAGTTTGCTAATAAAAGTAATCAAATAATAATTTTTATTGGCTTTGAAAGGGCTGCTAGATTTTATTATAATTCATGTTCTAGGAATTCATGACAGTATAAACAGAAAATGCTACAAATATCCATATAATTTTCTGCCTTCCTCCCATACTCCCATTCTAAATCAGCTGAGACTAGTCCCAAATTTCTGCAGAAGATCAGTCTAAGGCAGACAGGTTCTTCTCAGCCAATTTGTTGTTTAGCATCTTTTCCTGGGGCTCTGAGGCAAATCTGATTTAACTGAAAAACAAAAAACAAAACAAAACAAAACAAAAAACACCTACTTTTTCAACTTCTGCCACTCTAAAAGAGGACCTTAGATTCTTGGCCTCCCCTCCTATTTGAACTTTAGAATTGTTCGAAGATAGGATCTTCCAAAGAAGAACATTTATTGCTTGGAACTCTATGCACTCTCAATGTCCTAATATGTCAATTTATGTTGAATTTTTGAAGCTTCTGACTTGGCCTGAAAAAAGATTTGAAACCCTGGATTTTCTCACATCTAGATAACTTCTTATATGGATCAATCCAGTTATACAAAGATATAGTGAACTATACTTAAATTGACAGAATAATGCCAATAATGTCAAAATGTAAATAAAGGGACCAGTGGCATAATCAGAAGACTGATGTAATATATACTGCTCCTGAAAAATCTGGTAACCAAGAGTTCTAGCTTGAAACCTATATACTTTTATTTTCATTTCTGAATCTTGATCCACTTAACAAATAATGTCTCTGGTCAGAAACATATTGAAGTGATAAGCATCAGTAGTTTGGTTTTCTCACCTAATACTCTGAACAGAAGAATTTAATGTTTCATCCTGCACGGCACTGGTTCTAGCTGCTTCTCCTTCTGGGACAGCCTGTACTGGCTGTACTACATGAACAGTCCGGAAGAGCTGGGTAGGATATGGAGACTGCGTGGGCTGCACTGTCCTCAAAACTTCTGATGGTTGTGCAACTTCCACAGGATCTTTGGGTTTTGCAGCTTTAGAATTCCCTGGTTTTAGAACTGTAGTGGCTCCTCCTTTTACCCCTGGACTTGAAGATACTCTCGACCGGCTGGTTTGATTCCTATTTGAAGTGGCTGATGAAGATAGTGATGGATCTGAAGACTCTATGCTGGAACTTGGATCCTCATCATTTATATATATAAGATCTTTTGGCATTTCTTTAAACTGATACACCAAGCGCTGACCTTCCACTTTTGCCAGAATACCCCTTTGGTAATAGTACCTATTCAAAGCAGACAATTTCATCAATCAATCAAACATCAATTAAAATATTCAACAAAATCAAATTTCCCTAATCATAAACAAAACTTTAAAGTTGGAATCAAACTAATGAGAAAAGAATTTCTAAATAAAGGGCTGTTATTTTATATAAGATAAACATACATTTATGCACAGATAGAGATAAGTTCTTATTACCAGCTAAATCTAAAACTAATGCTGATTGGGGGACTGTTGATAAAGCATGTAGAATCTTCTGGTCTTTCACTTTTCTTCCTCTATCTTTCTGCTAACTTATTTACTTATTTATTTAAAGAGAGTCTTGCTCTGTTGCCCAGGCTGGAGTGCAGTGGCATGATCATAGCTCACTGCAGCCTTGAACTCCTGGCCTTAAGCAATCTTTCCACGTCAGCCTCCCAAGTAGCTGGGACCATAGGCGCATGCTACCACACGCGGCTAATTTTTGCATTTTTTGGCAGAGACTGGGTTTTGCCATGTTGCCCAGGCTGATCTGGAACTCTCAGGCTGAAACGATCCTTCCTTCTCAGGCTCCCAAAATGCTGGGATTATAGAAGCGAGCCACCACACTCAGCCCCTTTCTGCCAACTTGCCAGGATAATCAAAACTACGAAAAGCCTCAAGAAATTGTTTCTCCTCCATAGCTTTCTAGAAATGTTACTACTAGGCAAATTGTATCAGTTTAAATTTGATTCAATAAATTTAAATTGGCAAATGTATCAGTTTAAATTTGATTCAGTAAATTTAATTGACTTTTGTATATAAAATTTAATGATATGCAATAGAAGTGATCCAACTTTTGTCATCTATTTTAACAAAATCAAGAACTTAAAAAATGTATGTTAAAAAAACCCAAAAAATGTAATTAAAGAGTTTTAGTTTAAGATTGCTAAATTTTATATCTATATCTGTCTATCCCCTAAAAGTCATTCAGATCGTTCTTATTTCCAATACATCTTTCTCAAATACATGCATATCTTGAAGAATAAATGACAGAGTCACCGAAAAACAAACTAAAAGTGAGCTTAAGAATGTTACTCTTGTTCAAAATTCTCATGACGTCTAGTAGTACTCCTGAAGCACTAATTTATTCTACCATAATAACTAACATATCATACTTGCAATTCATGTTTGAGAATGTGCCCTCTTTTTTTTTTTGAGACAGGGCCTCACTCCGGTTGCCCAAGCTGGAGTTCAGTGGTGCAATCTGGATCACTGCAGCCTCAACCTCCCAGGCTCAGGTGACTCTCCCACCTCAGCCTGCAGAGTAGCTGGGACCACAGGTGCACACCACCACGCCTGGCTAATTTTTTGTATTTTTAGTAGAGACAGGGTTTTGCCATGTTGCCCAGGCTGGTCTTAAACTCCTGGACTCAAGCAATCCACCGGCCTCAGCCTCCCAAAGTGCTGGGATTACAGGCATGAGCCACCACACCTGACTGAAAATGTACTCTCTTATTATGTATTTGCATTACCACTGTTGGTGCTTTGCTGAACTTAAGCTTAAATTTTTTTTTAGGATTTAGAAAATGATATTCTTAACACAATAAAATACCAAAACTTTGCATACCTGAGTGCTCTTCCCATGGTCTCATAATTCATATCAGGTTTGTTTTTGTGCTTCCCCCACAACCTGGACACTGCTTTAGAATCCACCAATTTAAAAATGCCTTTCTCTCGCTGGGTCCACTTGATGTATTTAGGACAAGTAGCCTTGTCCTGGAGCAGTGCCAGTAAAAACTCCCAAAGATAAATTGTGTTTCCTGAAACAAAAACAATTTCTTTCTAAATGACCAAAATTTCATTTAAAAGAACCTCATAAAAGACAACTAAAAGTCTTAGAAGTGCCATTTATATTTATACAAAAATATTACATAATTTAGTTAGTATTGGTGACATAATTTAGTTAGTATGGGTGATACAATGGTCATAATTTTTAGTCATGGTCATAATAAAGATCTTCTAATTAGTCTCATATAAAATATGTGAACAAAGCAATCTTGTCATAAGATTTGTGATGATTCAGGAGAAAGTACTTTGAGATAATTTTTTTCTGTCTCTTTGTGAACTCTCTCAGCAGTAGTTCTCTTTAGATTAGAGCCAGCAGGTCAGCCATAACAGTTTTCTTCAAATTTGGGCAACAGTTATACAAATGCTTGAATTTCAAGACAACATATTAAAGGGTCTATGAACTGAAAATCTAACCTGGTTAAATTCTTCCAAGAGTCTCATTATTAAATAAAAAGAATAGATTATTTTGACAGGTAAGTGAAAATCACTCAAACGAGTTTCTTGGTCTACCTTACTATCAGTTTTAAGAATTTGGCAAATGTATCTAATAAGCATGTGGCAGCAATAAGATCCATTGCAGTATATCAGGAAAGCTGGTAGTTTCTAGTTATAATAGGTAGGCACTATAAAGCAATCTGAGTGTTATTTGACCTATAAGTATTACACGGAAATTACAGTAGTACCCTTTCCATCTTTGTTTTTCTTCTTCACAGATATATTTGGCGTAGTGGCTGGGGAATCTGGTCGTGGTGGTTTAGTTTTTCTTCCTGAAATAAAAACAGCTCTGCATAAATATTTGCCTTCAAAAGTGAGAGAAAATGGACAATTCAGCTATTTTGTCATTTATCCTAAATTTCAAGTGCCAAATGTTTTTATACATGGGTCACATATGGTCTCTTAAAATGCCGTTTACTAAAAGGAAAACAGCTTTAATAAAACTTGGACATTAATGCAGGTTAAACCATAAACACACTTATGTAAGAAATGATACCTCTGACACCTCAGTTTATATCTGTAAAAATGAAGTTAATTTAAAATACTACAGCTTGCCTTTGAAGTACCCATACTGGTAGTGCTTTCTTAAACTTTTGGAGAATGCTCTTGACATTGGTAGAATGTGGGCTCCAAAAATAAGCCATACAGGTTTGTCTGTCTATTGATTATACAAGCTTTTTTAAGGTAGAAGTGGATTTTTAGCTTTTTTCTCTATTAAATAATTTCTGTATGCAGTTAGTTCTCAAGTATAAGCAACTTCCCAAACTCTAGAAAATATAGAAAATATGTGAGGCAAAATTTTGGTGAACCACATAGTTAAATGCTATCCTCCTGTGTATTTCTAAAAACATCTCGTTTTTCTGTACCTTTCAATTCATAACAAACTTCATAGTTACCTTACCCACCATCAATGTCTAAATAAGTCCATCCCAATAGCCTCAGAGTGGGGTCGATAAACTATTCTAAAGCCGTATTTGTGATCTTCTTTTGCCAAGTACCTAGAACCATGGCCTAGTAGCACCACTGCCTTGTATTTAGGTTGAGATCATGATCATGCTGTCTGAACATACTACCATTCTATATGTGAGAAACAATGATGAGTTACTACCTCCTGCCCCAACATTCTTGAGGCTGCCACTCTGGTTTAGATTACTGTGGTGAATTCTAAGTAAATATAACATAGGGCAGGGCAATAACTTAGAAAAGCAGACTTTTACAGCTAAAAAAAAAAAAAAATCACAAGGTCAGTGACAATTTATCCCCAGAAATGGAATAGGAAACCGTTTCTGAAGTCATTTGGGTGAATGAGAGGAAGGGAGAAAAGTGTCAAAAAGCCCACTCTTCAGTCTCTAAGACTGCCAATGTGTGCTAGTCAGCCAGGTATCTCGACTTTCATCACTGCAGACATCTGCAGAGAACCCTTCATGAGACAGATTTTTCTGGCTATGTTCATGACAACAAGTATTAGAAGCCAAGACTTCAGTAACCTCCACCTTATTTTATGCTATTAATATATACCAGCTTAAAAAAATAGATATCGTCTTTATTTCCACTACTTTCCTCCACTAGCTTTAGTCACAACAGATGCTGCCAGGAAAAATTCCCAACCCAGTATCCATCCTCTCCAGCATCTTCCTAATCATTCAAGGTGGCAATGTACAAAGCTTCAGGTGAATTACAGCTTGGTTAGATATAGAATTTTTGTTTGACAGTGATTTCTTCTCAGCCCTTTGAAAATGTCTAATTCTTCCAGCCTCTCCTGAGAGCTTCTAAACTGCCAATCTAAAAAAAAATCAATCCTCTTGAAGTAATGTAGTTTCTTCCCGGTTGGCTTCTTTTTTTTTTTTGGAGGGGAGAGAGCTTGAAGAGAGGTCTTTGGTGTTCTGCATTTTTACCAACAATGCATTTAGGCCTAGATTTATTGTAGCTGAACTACTTAGGATTCACAATGCTGAGGATTAATGTGATTCTGGAAAATTCTTAGTCACTATCTCTTGAATATTGTCTCTTCCTCACTTTTTATATTCTCTGTTTCTGGAACTTTGATTAAACATGTAGACCTTTTCATTTAATTCTCCATGTCTGTAACTCTTTCATATTTTTTAATCCACACTAAATCTACTGGAGTTTACTAATTCTTTCTTAAGCAGTGACTAGTCTATGTTTTTTTTTTTTTTAAAAAAAAAAAAGATACACAAATGTTCTTAGCAGCATTATTTGCAGTTGCCCCAAACTGGAAACAACCCAAATCCCATTAACCGCTGACTGGGTAAACAAATACTACATATTTAAGAAAAATTTGTACATAAATGGCCAGGCGGGGTGGCTCATCCATGTAATCCCAGCACTTGGGAGGTCGAGGTGGTGGATCACTTGAGGTCAGGAGTTCAAGACCAGCCTGGCCAACATGGTGAAACCTCGTCTCTACTAAAAATACAAAAATTAGCCAGGTGTGGTGGCACATGCCTTTAATCCCAGCTACCTGGCAGGCAGAGGCAGGAGAATCACCTGAACCCAAGAGGTGGAGGATGCAGTGAGTTGAGATCAGCCATTTATGTACAAATTTTTCTATAAACATAGTTAATCCCGGGCCTGTAATAACCTGGGTTTACAACTAGATTTTAAACTACCACTAACATTAGGAATTGCCAGCCAAGTAATTAACACAGATGTAGCCCCAGGACTGTAATAACTATGTGGCACCAGGCAGAAGCTCTTATAGAATTGCTCAGGTGGGTTATACATTCAACCTAGGCCATACGAGATTTCCTCAGATAAAGCCCTGTTGAAGGTGAACTCACATTTTGGTATCACAGAATACATGAGGAAGACACTTTCTGAGTGAGAAGCAGCAGACTAGGAAACCCTAGGATTAGTTCTCTAAGAATCACACATAACAGAATTATTAAATAGAAACTTTACATAGTATGATTAGAGTTTTTAAAGCAAAAGAACAAAAAACATGGTCAAAGAATAAGGCTATTAAAAAAGACTAGGTGGGAACTTCCTCTTCTAGTCAAGATGGAATAACAGAACATGGATTTATCTTCCCACCTGAAACAATTAAAAGCACAGAAAAAAAGGTATGAAACAATGGTACTGAAGAAATTGGACATCGGTCAACAAAAGCCAGTGATACCTGAGAGACAGGAAATAAATGAAGCAAGGCCTATGATTGCCCCACCTTAACACGTGGAGAAAAAATTTTTTGGAAAGCAGTTTGTGTTTCTGAAAAATATTTAATGTACACTTAACATGTGATCCAGCCATTCCACTACAAAGTATTTACCCAAAAGATATTAAACCAGAATTTCTCCACTCAGAGGCCTGGCTGAATGGGACCCAAGCTTCCTTGACATCCGTCTGTGCTAGTGGGTGGATTTCTTTCCCCCAAGAAGGTATATCCCTTCAAGGGTCCCAGTTACATGCTGAGGTCTCTGTCCGATACCCCATCTTGCGTAGCCCAAGACCTAAGCTTCCGCCTCAACATGGGCAATAAAACCAGAGCCCCTTGGCATATCCTTCTCAGCCTTCTGAGCTGCTGCAGTGTCAGCTCATGTTTACTATTTTTATTTTCCTCTTCATTTTTGGCTCTTGGAATTTCCCTGACTTTCACATGAACTTAGGTTACTGGGTGGGTGGTGATGCTATTAATCAAGACATTATACTAAAATACTAAGCAAGCATGAATAGAATCAGAAGGCAATAAAATGGAAAAGGTGTCTGATTTTAGAAGCAAGTGTGGTCCTAATTGGCAAAAAGTTAAAAATTCCCATTCAACACATCCTAACATACTTCTCTTCAGTTACTTACCTGCTGATTTCCAACCCACTGTATTTTTCCAACTGGAGTCTTATACTGGAATCACCGGTACAGACTGGAGGCTTTAAAACAATAACCCCTGGGAAGGAAGCTGACTAGCCCTTACCCAAGGATAAAAGGCTTTAGATAAAAATTTGAGGCTTTAAAAAGTTGGAAAATCCCTTTTCTGCAAGATAGACCAAACATTTTAAAAGTATAAAATAATTTAATTATTATCATTATTTTTTTGAGATGGAGTTTCACTCTTGTTGCCCAGGCTAGAGTGCAATGTTGTGGTCTCAGCTCACTGCAACCTCCACCTCCTGGGTTCAAGTGATTCTCCTGCCTCAGCTTCCCAAGTAGCTGGGATTACAGGCACCTGTCATCATGCCTGGCTAATTTTCATATTTTTAGTAGAGATGGGGCTTCACCTTATTGGCCAGGCTGGTCTCAAACTCCTGACCTCAGGTTATCCACCCACCTCCACCTCCCGAAGTGCTGGGATTAAAGGCATGAGCCACCGCACCTGGCCCAATACTTTAATTTTTTAAAAGAAATGATTCTACTATGAAGAAATACCTCTTTTTCTTATTTGTTTATTTTTATTTTATTTTATTTCTTAGAGATAGGGTCTCACTGTGTTGCCCAGGCTGGAGTGCAGTGGCATGATCTTAGCTTGCTGACACCTGTAACTCCTGAGCTCAAGGGATCCTCCACCTTGGCCTCCCAAGTATCTAGGACTACAGGTGCCTACTGTGCCCAGCTAATTCTTTAAAATTTTTTGTAGAGATGAGGTCTTGCTTTGTTGCCCAGGCTGGTCTCAAACTCCTGGCCTCAAGCAATCTTCCTGCTTCGGCCTCCTAAAGTGCTGGGATTACAGGCATGAATCTCCGTGCCTGGCCAAGAAATACCTCGCAATTTCTATTTTGTGCCTTCAATGTTTTTCTTACATAAGTTTTAACTGCAGTAGGAAAGAACTATGTAGAATAAAAATGATATCTAGATTTCACATCAAGACTTGACTATGTGCCCTAAACAAAGTAACCCACCTACCTTTTTTCCTCTTAGGCTGTTCTGGTGATGAGGCTCCCGGTGAGTCTGTGTATTTTTCTTGCACCTGCTGTGTTTCCATCACTTCAGGAATCCCATCTAATGTGACGGACACATGGGTGACTGGGGCAACAACCATGTCATCTTCAGGTGAACTAAATATATTATTATCTAATGAAAATAAAATCAACTAATTATAGTCCACTGTGTATTATAAGTTAAAAAAAAGATAGATAAGATTTCTTGTTTCTATTATGACTAGAAGATTAAAGTAGAAATAAAATCTTGAAATCTATTCCTGCTTTTAATTTCCCCTTCCCAAAATCAAATACCCCTAAACCAGTCCAGGCACGGCGAGCTATTTCAATGTCTTTCTTACTTGACTTCTATCATCAGTCTGTCTCATCTCTCCTCTTGATTATTCACATTGCTGTGAGAGTTATTTTCTGAAACCTAAGTCTGACCTGACCATAAAATTAGGGGAATAAAAAACAAAACTGACCTATCTTTCCGTAGTTCATAGGAAAACAAAAAAAAAAAATCACAACCCATCTCTATAGCATGCCTTACAAAGCTTCTGTAATCTAGTTCCAAACCTACCTTTCCAATCTCATTTCCCACCCACCATGAAGCTTACACTTCAACCACACCAAAACATCTTGATCTCAAAGATTTCATTCATTTTTTTTTTTTTTTTTAACAGATCTGTGTCTTGTATCTGTAACTCCATTCCCTCCAGCTTGAATGACCTTTCATGTCTCTTCTACCTATTAAAAGCTTGTCATTTACAGCCCAGGTCAGAATACTCCTTCAATGAAGCCAGTCTCTGATATTCTCAGCTAGAATACCCACTGCTACTAGAGCAATTTGCTATCACTCTTGTGGTCTTTATTCTTGGCTTTGTAGTTATTTACATAAGTAACTGTCTTCAAAATTAAACTGTAAGCTTGAGGAAAGGAACAATATCTGCTCATTTGTATCTCATGTTATTGCCTAATTATTGCTGCTGTGAATATAGCAAATATTCAATAAATATTTTGGACTGATTTAGTAATAATTTACTTTATGAATTTGATTGCTTGTCAGAAAATCCCAAAGGAGAACATGAATTTTAAAGCAGATCAATAATGTGGCAGTGAATTTTATGCCATGATGTGTCAGTAAAATTTTCAATAGATTGTTGCCTATTTGCTGATAAATAACTACAGAGATGACTAAATTATAATCATTTGGGCCCTTGATACCCTAATACTCTCATCAATATGTTAAGAGAAGAAATTCTGCATGATCTTCTATTTGGTGAGTAATAAATTACATTTTTTTGTTCCCAAAGGCTTCATTCTCAAATTAAAATGTCACCTTTAACTCTACATTTTTGCAAAGGAGCCTCAGTTCCTACTATACCTTAAAATGTGATTGTAACAAAAAATATATAACATCATTTCTAATCTCTTGATTTTACTAATAAAGAAAGATGGCAAGAGTAATTCAACAAAGTTACATAAACAATCATAACCACTCACTTATTCGTTTTTCATCCAGCATAGAGCCAGGAGAATCCATATTGAGGAGTGCCTCAGCAGCCTCAATAGTTTCAATTGTTTCATCCCCGTCATGACAAGAAGCTTCAACTGCAACACATTTAAAGAGAAAATTAAATTAGCTATAAGACATCTGTTACTCTGAAAGTCATACACCACTTATTTCTAGAACCAGAATACATCATTTAATATTTTAGTTTATATACATATAAACTATAAACACATAAAATCATACCAAACCTGGCCGGCGCAGTGGCTTATTCCTGTAATCCCGCACTTTGGGAGGCCGAGGCAAGCAGATTGCTTGAGGTCAGGAGTCTGAGACTGGCCAACACGGAGAAACCCCGTTTCTACTAAAAATACAAAAAATTAGCTGGGCGTGGTGGCACGCACCTATAGTCCCAGCTACTCAGGAGAGTGAGACAGGAGAATTGCTTGAACCTAGAAGGTGGAGGTTTCAGTGAGCTGAGACTAAACCACTGCACTCCAGCCTGGGTGACAGAGTGAGACTCCATCTTGAAAAAAAACCAAAAACTATTACATTAAAAAAATCAATATTTCCTTAATATTAAATAGCCAACCAGCATTCAAATGTTCAATTGTGTTAAAAAATCATAAATGGTGGCGGTGCAAGGAAAGACAAGACAGTTTTTTGCTTAAATCAAATTAAGTCTGCATATTGCAATTGACTGATACATTTCTTAACTTTCTTAACATTTCTGAGTTGCCATTCATCTGTCTAGCTTTTTTTACTTTGCAATTTATTTGTCGAAGATATCAGGCTGTTTATTCATGTAGAATTTCCCATAGTTTGGATTTTGCCAACTATATTCCTATTGTGTAGCTTAACATGTTTTTCTATGCCCCCTCTGAGTAGTCATATCTGGAGGCTTGATGAAATTCAACTTTAATTTTTTTTGGCAAAACTAAAAAAAACTTATGTATTTTGATGACAGCTCAAAATCTAATCTAATCTAAGCCTCAAATTTCATAAAATCATTAAATCTTTTTGGTTTTGCTTTTATTTATTTATTTTTTTTTGAGACAAGGTCTTACCCTGTCTCCCAGGCTAGAGTGCAGTGGCTCAATTATAGCTCACTGCAACCATAAACTCTTAGGCTCAAGCAATCCTACCACCTCAGCCTCCCGAGTAGACAGGACTACTACAGGCTCAGGCCACCATGCCCAGCTAATTTTTAAAATTTTTTGTAGAGACAGGGTCCCGCTATGTTGCTCACTGGCCTTGAATTCCTGGGCTCAAGTGATCCTCCCTCCTTGGCCTCCCAAAGTTCTGGGATTACAGGTGTGAGCCGCTGCATCTGTTCAAATATTTTCATTATGAAAATTTTAAACAAAATAAAAATTGTGGAGTATAGTATATATAATGAATCCCCATGTGCCCATTCCCAGCTTCAACTATTATCACCAAATGGCCAATCTTCTTTCATCCATACCCCACTCACTGCCCTCAAGTCTTTACCCTCTCTGTACAGGATTATTTTGAAGGAATCTAAGATACCATATTTTATCTCTAAATACTTTAGCATGTATATCTGAAAGATGTCTAACACAATACTACTATCATATCTTAAATATACTAACAATAATTCTTGTTTTTTTTTGAGACAAAGTTTCAATCTTATTGCCAGGCTGGAGTGCAATGGTGTGATCTTGGCTCACCGCAACCTCTGCCTCCCAGATTCAAGCGATTCTCCTGCCTCAGCCTCTCGAGTAGCTGGGATTACAGACATGTGCCACCATGCCCAACTAATTCTGTATTTTCAGTAGAGACGGGATTTCTCCATGTTGGTCAGGCTGGTCTTGAACTCCCGACCTCAGGTGATCTGCCCGCCTCAGCCTCCCAAAGTGCTGGGATTACAGGTGTCAGCCACCGCACCCGGCCCACAGTAATTCTTTAATATCATCTATTATAGGCTGAATGGTATCCCCCAAAGTTCTATGTTGACATGCTAACCCCCAGTACCTCAGAATGTCTTTAAAGAGATAACTGAGTTAAAATGAGGTTATTAGTGTAGGCCCTAATCCAATATGGTTAGTGTCCCTCTAAGATGAACTATGAATACAGGCAGGTACAAAACGGAAGACCATGTGAAGACACTGGAAGACAGTCACCTACAAGTCCAGAAAGAAGCCTCTGAAGGAATTAACCCTACCAATACCTTGATCTCAGACTTCTAGTTTCCAGAACTGTGAGAAAATAAATTTCTCATTTGAGCCACCCAGCCTGTGGTACTTTCTTATGGCAGTCTTAGCAAACTAACACATCATCTGAAGTGCTACCTAACACTTGTAAGAACAAAAATGTCCTATCCTTATCTCTTTCTTCCCCAGAGCTTCTCAAAGGCTCCCTGTCATCCCCACTGTGGAATAACGAAGATTACAAGGTTCTTCCCTTTTTCATGACATTGCTCAGAAAAGGATGGACGAGTTAAACAAAGCTTTGGTAAGTTGGGAGGTAAGGGAAAGGGAAGAAAAAACACAAACAGAGAATCTGGTTTTCAAGATCTGGCTTGCCTTCTAGACCCATTCCACATCAGTTCTATTTTCTAGGAAACAGCCTGTCTACATCTTGTCATCTGCTGTCTTCAGGTCTAAATGCAAGGGAGTGACGCACTGAAGGAAAGAAGCAGTTCCTTCTCCTAACGATCCAATACCTGCTTTCCTAGATTCAATTTCCTCTCTGAGGACTAATGCCTTCCCTGATGACTAGAACTAGGAAGAAACACTCCTTCTGGAAAGACATTGGTCCTCAACTTAAAAAGACTGTAGCCTTACCCTAAGGCTTTAAAAGTTACATCAGAATACACTGCTAAACCCCCACTAACTACAAGCCCAGATACATGCATAGTGGTGTTTATTCTGTTACACAAACAGATCAGACAGCAATGAATAGAAACTTCTAACGTGATTAGTCCAATTCCCTTACTGGTAAGGGAAAAGTAACTCTAGATTCAACAAAAAACTTTTATTGGTTTGTTCTGAACAAAAAAATGTGAATACATGCAAAAAATGCTTTGTGAAAAAAAAGGGAGTGATATGATTTGTCCCCGCCCAAATCTCATGTTGAATTGTAAACCCCAACGTTGGAGAAGGGGCCTGGTGGGAGGTGACTGGATCGTGGAGATGGATTTTCCCCTTGCTGTTCATGTGACAGTGAATGAGTTCTCATGAGATCTGGTGGTTTGAAAGTGTGCAGCACCCCCTACCACCCTGCCTTCTGTTCCTCCTGCTCCAGCCACGTAGGATGTGCCTGCTTCCCCTTCGTCTTCCACCATGATTGTAAGTTTCCTGAGGTCTCCCCAGCCATGCTTCCTGTACAGCCTGCAGAACCATGAGCCAATTAAACTTCTTTTCTTTGTAAGTATTACCCAGTCTCAGGTAGTTCTTTATAGCAATGTGAGAAGTGAATAAAACAGAGGACAACACAAAGATGAGGTACTGACAACCAATGTTAACAGTGGGGTCTCTCCCCTACCAGATGGATACAGTCATTCTACCTTTCCCCTGATTTAAAACGTTATTGTATCATATGTTAACTTCCTAAATAATCAGAACCCGCCTTTAGACTTACTATTCAGTTCTAAGGCATTGTGCTACATGCTAAGGTAAAGCTGAGAACAAGACAGCCCCAGTACTTGCCACTATGAAATCTACAGATATACCTCATCATGCCTATTTCTGATAAACTTTCTTTTATGAATAAAGATGCAAATATTTGCTTCCAAACAGTTTTCTCAAATATCCACAACATCCCTGGCCAAGATATATGAATGTAAATGAACAAAAAGAGAAAGCATATACCAATTTCTAAGTGATGAAAGTATTATTACTACAATCTCACATTTATGTAGCCTAATCTTCAAGTTTAAAATACCTTACTAGTTCTGACTGAACCAGAAAAGAAATCTATAAATCCCAGGACCTTATCGTACATTTGGGTCATTTTGCTTCCTGTGGCAGTGGTAAGAAAACAACATTCCTCTCTCTTTCCCTACAAAACAACTCATTTTGTTCACAGGAGTATGGAGAAAGGCATATAAGAAAGTACTCAGTGAGCTGGGTGGGGTGGTGCATGACTGTTGTCCCAGTTACTCAGGAGGCCAAGGCAGGAGGATCACTTGAGCCCAGGAGTCCAAGTCTAGGCTGGGCAATACAGTAAGACCCCAACTCTTTTAAAAAAAAACTGCTCAGTGAAGACTTGATGAATTGAGTAGGTTTGGTTCTTTTTACATGCCTCTTATTTTGTCACATTCATCTCAATATATTTAGGAAAGGAGAAATGGGAGATGACAAAACAGTACTAAATCCAGCAGATGAAACAGAAAATATAATTTTCTTCTCCATGTAGGGCTCTAGCTTCTGAAGGTAATACAGTTTAAAACCAAGTTAGGGGCGTTTTATGCCCTATATCCTCAGGATTAGGACACTGCCTAAAGCTGTGCTGCAGTAAGGTCCTGTGGGATGGAGACACACGCACCTGTAAGGGTGATGTCATCATCATCATCGTCTATGATTTCTTCTTCAGCAACATCCAGTGAACTCTCAGTAATCATGTCATTGGGCTCTTCCACACAGGCTAGACCGGCATAACTATTGAGAATATCAGCACCAGGAACATGTTCCACAATTACGGCAGGAAAAATAGCTGGAT
This sequence comes from Nomascus leucogenys, assembly GCF_006542625.1. Taxonomy (NCBI): domain Eukaryota; kingdom Metazoa; phylum Chordata; class Mammalia; order Primates; family Hylobatidae; genus Nomascus; species Nomascus leucogenys. Next base: position 67,207,064 of record NC_044385.1, read on the forward strand.
CACCAAGCTGGGAAGGGTTAGGGAGAGGAAAATGAAAACAAAGGATTAACACAGTTTTACTTTTGTTAAATACTGCTCAAAACTATTTTATACTAGCCATCAATTTAATTTTTAGATCATCAGGCTGTGTCTCTATAATCTTTCTAGGCATTAGGGAATTTGTATCTATTAAAACTGAATAATGGCATTAAAATTTAAAAATGAAGGCCGGGTGCAGTGACTCACGCCTGTAATCTCAGCACTCTGGGAGGCCGAGGCGGGCAGATCACGAGGGTCAGGAGATCAAGACCATCCTGGCTAACACGGTGAAACCCCATCTCTACTAAAAATACAAAAATTAGCTGGGCACGGTGGCACGCACCTGTAGTCCCAGCTACTAGGGAGGCTGAGGCAGGAGAATCACTTGAACCTGGGAGGTGGAGGTTGCAGTGAGCCGAGATTGCACCACTGCACTCCAGCCTGGGTGACAGAGTGAGGCTCCATCTCAAAAAAAAAAAAAAATAAATAAATAATAAGAGATCATTAATGCATAAGCATGAACCAAGAAGTGACATACAAATAAAATGTTAATTAAATAAAATCTCAAAAGTTTTTTTGGCAAAACAAAAAAATCTGTGAGCTTAATATTACACTGTGGCTTGGCACAAAGGCCATGTTTTAACAACAGCTTTTGACTTAAGTGGGAAAATTAACCCTCATTTTCTATTATTGTTCTGTTCAAGTATGGCTATATTAAGAGTATAAATTATTACTCCTAATGTCTAGTTATAATATCACAGAATTTTAGAATGGAAAGGACCCATACAATTTAATGTAAGTCAGCTACCTCATTTTATAGATGAGGAAACTGACCCAGAGAGGGTTTTTAACAACCTACTAAAAACTCAGTTAATTAGTGGCAAAGCTCATTAAGCTACTACTTCCTTTATCATTTTGAGATAACCACAGACTTATAAAAGTTGCAAAAACAGCACAAATAATTCCCATACAACCTTCACCCATATTCCCTCAGTTCTAACATTTAACCACATCTATTTATCATTCTCTACCTATATTGCTTTCTGATGTGTTTGAAAGTGTTAGACATACTGCTTCTTAACTCTACTTTGTGTTAATTTCCTAAATATAAAAATACTATCTAATATAAAGACAGCATAATTATCAAAACTAGGAAAATAACATTAATACAGTACTATTATCTAATCTTTAGACATTATCCAAATTTCTAATTGTCTCACTAATGTCCTTTTAAAAAGTTAAAAAAAAATCTGTTTTGGCTATAGGTTTCCTTTAGTAAATATCATGTTTCTTAATAATTCCTTTAACCTGGAACAATTTCTTTTCCTTTAATCTCAGAAGTTCTTTGATCTTTGTCTTTCACAATCTTGACACTTTTGAAGAGTACAGGTCATCTGTTTTATAGAATGTCTACCAATTTGGATTTGTATATTTCCTTATGATTAGATTCAGTTTGCATTTTTGGTAGGAATACCAAAGAAATAATGTTATGTTCTTTCAAATATATCATGTCAGGGGGTCCAAAATACCTATTTCTCCCCCCATTGCTGGGGATACTAATTTTCAATATATATTTATGTTCATATTATTGAGACAGGGTCTTGCTCTGTTGCCCAGGCTGGACTCAAACTCCTGGGTTCAAGTGATCCTCCCACCTCTGCCTCCCAAATAGCTGGGACTACAAGTGCATGCCTCCATGCCTGGATTAATTTTGATTACTTAGTTAAGGTAGTATCTACCAGGTTTCTCTATTATCAAGTTACCAATAAGTATCTTGTGGGAAGATAACTCAAAACTATGTAAATTTTATGTTTCTTAACTAAACACTTCTCTATAAAGAACCTTCTCTTTTTTTTTTTTTTTTGAGATGGAGTCTCGCTTTGCCGCCCAAGCTAGAGTGCCGTGGGGCGATCTTGGCTCACTGCAACCTCTGCCTCCCAGGTTCAAGCTATCTTCTTAAATGTAAGAAAAAGTTCCTGCTCATAGATAATAATGCCAGGCACCTTGCTATTTTCCTTAAGTTAAGTCTGCTATATTCAAAATATGATTTATGGTTTCATTACAACTAAGCAGCCTCAATCTTTTAAAATTAATGTTTACAGAACTACACACTGAGGTTAGACATTAATTCTGTCATAATAATTTAATTACCTAATTAAATATGTATCATAGGTGCTAAACAGATAATATCCTTGCCTTCAAGAATGCTATGTTCTCTGAAATTTATGGTTAATAATCCTAAAACACATTTGGATCGTTTTATTTCAAAATGTTTCTTCCTGTTTCAGAAAAGAGGAAGGTAGCTAGAAAGGTAACCAGCTCTTCAAATAGTAAAACAAATTTTAAAACAGAAACTAGGAGGCTCAAAAATTATACTATAGAAGCCAGGCATGGTGGCATGTGCCTGTAGTCCCAGCTACCTGGAAGGCTGAAACAGGAGGATGGCTTGAGCCCAGGAATTCAAGGCTGTACTGTGCTACAATCCCATCTGTGAATACCTACTGTACTTTAGCCTGGGCAACATAGCAAAACCCTGTCACTGAAAAAAAAAAAAAAAAAAGAAAGAAAAAAAATTATACTGTAACTCACACAAATACACTTCACACACCTTAAAGAAAATATAAAAAATGTCCAAAGCAAAGTGTAGCTAGCCTTCCCTTTTCCTTTTTTGACAGGTAAATTGTAGACATGCAATCCCACCTAGCATGAACATGGACTTGTTAAAACACTTTTCCTTTTCTTCTCTTCTAAAAGCTCAATTAAGCTCCTGGTCTTCTAACAAGGCTTAGTCCAGAGTTAAGCACTTTTATGCTGCAAAAACCCCATGTACAAGGTAGAAACAGAGCTCTTCACTTCATCCACTGATAAGTCAGTGACAGGCATGTAAAATGCAATTCACAGAAGCAGTTCTCACCCAAATGAAACCAAAGTATTCCTCCCTATCCAAATCTATTTGGCTCCTGTAGCTTGGGTAGAGTGTGCTAATGTGTACATAACAATGGATACTTCCAAATTTTTGAATCTACACAGTTCTTGAGTTTTGGTTAACCACAGATACTTGTTACTACTTTATTCCTTGCCCTGTTCTACTAACCAGTAGTTACTCTATTCTCCAGAATTCTCCATTATAATCAATGTCACTTCTACCACAGTGCCCTTCCCAGAGGCAATCACTGCTACCAATTTCTTTGTTCCATAACAGACAGTAAATGTACAGTCAGGCATACTCTAAATTGCTTTAAATAATCATAATTAAATTCAGTTTAAATTTAACAATTTTTAAACTAATAAGAAAAATTTCAAACACTATACAAACGTCAAGAGAAAAAAATGTTTCCTTTGAAGCAAAAGGTTTATTAAGAATGAAAAGTAGTTTTGAAGTCTTTGGGATTAAAAAAAGAGAGTGGCCAGGCGTGGTGGCTCATGTCTGCAATCCCAGCACTTTGGGAGGGCGAGGCGAGTGGATCACTTGAGGTCAGGAGTTTCAGACCAGCCTGGCCAACACGGGGGAAAAAATACAAAAAATGAGCCAGTCATGGTGACGGGCACCTGCAATCCCAGCTACTTAGAAGGGTGAGGCAGGGGAATGGCTTGAACCTGGAGGTGGAGGTTGCAGTGAACCAAGGTCGCACCACTGCACTCTGGCCTGGGTGAAGAAGACTCTGTCTCAAAAAAAAAAAGAAGAATGAAAAGAGACCCACGGTTCTGTGATTTAGAAGGCAGCAACATGTAGCAGAAAAGAAAAACTGGGAACCAGGAGACCTAGGACCTTCTCCAACCCTGATTTCATGACCTTATTTTCTGAACCTTTAAATGAATGAAGAGCACCAGTTGATCCTACAGGCCCTTCCAGGTTTTGCTTTGTTAATATTTTGAATTCATGGATTCTACGGTCTGAGCTTATAACATTTCACGAGAAGAGATTATTCGCTCTTACACATTAAAATGGGAGAGGAATAGCATGCACTGTGGCCACATAGCTGCTGCCATTGCTATTAACCAACATTTTTTAGTACTTAATATGCACGAGACATTTTGCACGTTGCTTTATGCGAATTATCACTCTATTTAATCATCACAAAATGCTATGATGGAGACACACTGGACTATCCATTTTACACATGAGAAAACAGAGGCAAGGGAAATAATCTACTCCAAGTCATAAACCTAACTTGAACTGACTCCAAGGTCCATGTCCTTTACTTATACACTATTGTAGTCAGCTTTACACATGGTAGATTTGTTCTGCTGGCATACTTACTTAGCTCTGTTTAGAAAACCAGAATAATTAAGGCGCTGTGTTTTGAGGTGGAGGTATGAGTTTCGATATTATTTCCAAGGCTTCACCAATCACAGTCTCTAACAAAATTTCTCATGGGAATAGCCAGTTCCTCTTGTTCAGCAGGGCACTTCCCAGGATCACTCCTAATTTAGTCCTACAGCCTTCTCCTTCTGAGGTACTTGCTTTTATCATGAAAGGCATGGTCCATTCTTTTCTAGTCCACTGACATGGGATGTATATTCAAAGTTGTTCATCTCTAGTTTCCCCGGGATGCTATTAATCCATATATAAGAAAGAGACCAACTTCAGATTTTCATAAGAATATGAATAGTTAGGTGCCGGGCACAGTGGCTCACGCCTGTAATCCCAGCACTTTGGGAGGCCAAGGCGGGCGGATCACAAGGTCAAGAGATCGAGACCATCCTGGCCAACATGGTAAAACCCTGCCTCTACTAAAAATACAAAAATTAGCTGGGCGTGGTGGCATGAGCCTATAGTCCCAGCTACTCAGGAGGATGAGGCAGGAGAATCACTTAACCCAGGAGGCGGAGGTTGCAGTGAGCCAAGATCCCACCACTGCATTCCAGTTTGGGTGACAGAGCGAGACTCCATCTCAAAAAGAAAAAAAAAAGAAAGAATATGAATAGTCAGGTAAGAGGCTTGAATATGTATATACAAAATACATTTAGGAAACACCTCTCAGGTGACTAGAAAGACTCTTCCCACTCTACTACCATAAATAGAAAAAAAATGCTCCTGAAACTCCAGCTGCTGATCTGGACTCATGATAAACTGCTTTGTAAACTGGATTGACTAGTAACTGGCTAAAGTATGAGTCATCAAGAACCTAAGAACTCTAGAACCACACATTCTACAATTCCTTCTAGAGAACTGGTTCCCTACCTTTTAAAGAAATAGTAAAATTTCAAACGCTGAATTTTCCTAGGTTTAGATTTTCAAAACAAATAAAATATTGGGACTTATATTAGTTTGCTACGGCTGCTGCAACAAAGTACTACAAACTGGGTCCCTTAGCAGAAATTTATTCTCTCACAGTTCTGGAGGCTAAAAGTCTGAAATCAAGGTGTTGGCAGGGCTGGTTCCTTTTGCAGACTGTGGGGGAAGGATCTGTTCCAGGCCTCTCTCTTTGACTTATAGATGGCTGGTCTTCATGTTTACATGGGCTCTGTGTCCAAATCCAACTCCACTCAACCCCCCCTCCCCCCCGACTTTTTTTTAATTGGGACAGGATGGAGTGCAGTGGCGTGATCTCAGCTCTCCCTCTGTCGCCTAGGCTGGAATGCAGTGGTGCAATCTCAGCTCACCATAACCTCTGCCTCCCGGGCTCAAGCGATCCTCTCACCTCAGCCTCCCAAGTAGCTGCGACTACAGGCATGCACCATCACGCCTAGCTCATTTTTGGATCTTTTGCACAGATGGGGTTTCTCCACGTTCCCCAGGCTGGTCTTGTCCTGAGCTCAAGGGATCCTCCCAACTCGGCCTCCCAAAGTGTTGGGATGACAGGTGTGAGCCACTGCACCCAGCCCAAATTTCCTCTTCCACACACCAGGTAGTGGAGTAAGGGCTCCTCTCTACTGTAGTGTAACTTGTTTACTAATTACATCTGCCATGACCCTATTTCCAACAACCAAATAAGGTTACACTCTGAGGTACTAGAGGTTGGAACTTCGATATATGAATTGGTGTGTGGGTGTGCAAACAGGCACAATTCAACCAATAATAGGACTTAATTTAATTTAGTTTTAAGTCTATCATTTAACAATTTGTTCCCTCTGCCCGAAATAACTTGTATAAACTAGTCTTTTCATTGTTTCTAAGTTGAGATTGGATATTACTCTTCAGGTTTCTTTGCTAAAGATCAACAAATCTTACCCACCTCAGTTTTTTCCATACCATTTCAAACAGACCCTTTCCCAAGATTTATTTAAAAGATGGGCTTCAGGAAGATAGCAGATATTCATAAAATAGCCACACTCCTAATAGTAAGCAATAAGATGTTACCTACTTTTAAGAAATGAAGGTGTTGGCCGGGCGCAGTGGCTCATGCCTGTAATCCCAGCACTTTGGGAGGCCGAAGCGGGTGGATCACCTGAGGTCAGGAGTTCGAGACCAGCCTGGCCAACATGAAGAAACCCCATCTCTACTAAAAAATAAAAAAAATTAGCTGGGTGTGGTGGTGTGCACCTGTAACCCTAGCTACTCAGGAGCCTGAGGCATGAGAAGCTTGAACCTGGTAGGCAGAGGCTGCAATGAGGCGAGATTATGCCACTGCACTCCAGCCTGGGTGATAGAACAAGACTTCATCTCAAAGAAAAAAAAAAAGAAATGAAGGTTTCAATGCTTCTTTGATGCCTTAACAAAAATATTACATTCCACTTGACTGGCTGCTACTTTAAAAAATGACCTTCCAAACCTTCCAAACACTTCTAAAAACTCTCATCATTTAAATAATTAGATTAAGCATCTTTTCTATCTTTTATTTGCATCATGAAATCTAATTAAATTCTACTGGTGCTTATCAATTTTCGCTGTACAGTGGGAAACATTTAAGAATATCAATATTTGACCCCGCATGGGATAAAATAAATCAGACTATCTGGGGGTGTGACCAGAGCCTAATATTAAAGCTCCCCAGGTGGGTCCAATTTGCATCCAGGCTTCAGGACCACTGCTCTGAAGAATGACAACATTCAAAACTGCATTCCCTAAGTTGAGTCAGCTCTAATTATTCTTGCCAAGATCTGGGATATTAGTAATTCAAACAATTACATTTTTATATTATTAGATCTTTTGCTATTTATCACTTGCAGATTATTTTCCCCTTTGGTTTTTCAACAGAACCAAAATAAACCACAAACCAGGGGGACAAGAAAGGGAAGATCTCCTGGAATTAGAGTTTCCAAAGCTTCAATATCTAGAAGCAAATTACTGCAGTGATAAAGTAATTTTCAATTGTTTCATAACTTTCTTGAAGGTCTTAACAGCTCCAAAGAGATTTCCCCTTTCTATTAATTATAGATAAATTTAGGATATATGTTGAAGGCAAATTTTCAGCAAACATTTTTGCAGCAATAATAAAATTCAAACCAAGTTTTAGCAGAAGAGAGTCACAGTTCCCCAAATTTCAACATTGTCCACAATATAGTTTCCACTTGTGGTTGATCACGTATGTGGCAATACCATCAAGTTAAAAAGAGAAGGAAAGTGACCAATGTAAGCAGGACAATATGTGACTCCCCTAACTAGGCTTGCTTGTTCCACATACCACAATCCAAGGTCCTATGTGGATATTTCAGAAACCATGAATCATTATTCCAACTTTATTAATAATTTTGTTCATCAGGTTTTTGGGTATCAAAATGCACAAGAACTTTCATATAACTTGTTTACCAAGTTTCTCTAATAGCAGAACTCAATCTGGTATATGGTGATTATGAAACATCCCGTCAAAATCCTCTCTAAAATAGCTTAAAATGAAATACCTACGAAATATTTTCCCAAAACGAAAAGCAAGTTAAATTTAGTCTTTAGCATTTTTCCAAAGCAGACACTACTTTTTAAAGACAGGTGCAAAACGAACACACCTTCGAGTAGTACACACAATGTCTTTGCATCAAGGCAAGAAAACACCTAGAGGGGTCTGGTGCCTTACCCCTCCCACAGTCTTCAATAGCCCCCCTGACTCCAAAGCCTCTCCAATAAGCACACAAATTAAACACTGCACTTGCTATGAAAACACATCTTTGAGACAAATCCCTGTGCCCAGCCTTCAAATCAGACTGAGGCCCCAAAGCCTTATCCTATGAAGACACTGCTTTGAGGACTTCTGAATTATTCTTGAAATCACTTCCTTTTACATTTGATTTAAAAAACAAAAACCCAGCACCTCACTCTATTACAACACGATCTGACAATACTTTACCATGCAGCAAATGCACTACATACACACATGGTGAACAGGGTGTAACAGTAAAAACTCAGGTTCTTATTTAGGTAGGACTCCACCATGGCCTGGGTATTTGAACTCATGCAAGTTATCCAGCCTCTCTAAGCTTTAGTTTCTACGTCTATCCAAAATAAGAATAATAGTATCTTCTAGAATTGTTGTAAGAATAATGTGTAAATAAATCATTTGTGATAATGCATGGCACACAGTAAGCAATAAATAAAATGTTTTGATGATTAAAACCCTTCAACATTTGATATGGACAGAAATAAACTCTCTCAAAAACTGACTTACTACAATCTCACATGGACAGGCATGGCTTTGTTTTTATTTTTTTGAGACAGGGTCTTGCTCTGTCGCCTCGCTGGAGTGCAGTGGCGTGATCAGAGCTCACTGCATCTGTGAACTCCTGGGCTCATGTAATCCTCCTGCCTCAGCCTCCCAAGTAGCTGGGACTATAGGTGTGTGCCACCATGTCTGGCTAATTTTTTTTTTTGTAGATGAGGTCTCTCTATGTTGCCCAGGCTGGTCACAAACTCCTAGGCTCAAGCAATCCTCTTCTGCCTCGGCCTCCCAAAGTGCTGGGATTATAGGTGTGAGCCACCATGCCTTGTCCTTTTCGTTTATTAATTATTTTTTGCTTTATTTATTATTTCTTTTGCTTTCTTTAACCTTTAAGCTTTGTTGGGATTTGATTTTGTTTTATTTTTAATGAGAATAGTCTTTTCAAAACATAGGTGAACAAACCTTAACCATCCACACTTATCAACATTTAGCTTCAACTAAAAGCAAATGTTGATACATACGTGTGTTCACTTTGTGAAAATTCATAAACTGCATGCTTATTACTGATGTACATTTTTGTATTAATGCTACACTTCAATAAGAAGTTTAAAAAGCAGAGGTCCATCTGATGGGAGAAACAAAACTTCAAAACATCTTCAAAATACTATGATGGTATTCCTTCATTACCTCATATAAACCATGATAAAATTAAAGGAAATCTCTACACACAGTACATCTACATGGATAAACACACACAAAAAATTGGGGTGACTGGTGAACAAAGTGAAAAGTTGAAATCCTTTCAACAAATCCCCATGGCACATTTTTAATAATTATCTTTGGGAATAAATAATACAGAACATATTTATATTCCGAGAGTATGAAACATCATTGCTTCCTTTCCATATAGTGCCCCTCCTCAATGGCTTCCACTATTTCTAAATTCCAAAGTATATTTTAAAAGATTTCAGGAACTGATGTATTACACAAAGCAAGCTAGGATTGTGCAATAGATCTCCAAAGCCCAGTACAAAGTTTTCTGTGAAGAATTCTTCATAGCCAAATTCTCCACATACTTTAAAAAAATATGTCACTAAAACAGCTCCAAATATTTCTGTTGATTAACTCAAGCTCCCTGTAAACACTTTCTATATTCTTTTTTTTTTCAGACAGGGTCTTGCTCTGTTGCCCAGGCTGGAGTACAGTGGCACAATCACAGCTCATTGCAGCCTTGACCTCCGGGGCTCAAGCAATCTTTCCACCTCAGTGACATGAATAGCTGGGAGAACAGGCATGTGCCACCACACCCAGCTAATTTTTGTGTTTTTTGTAGAGATGGGGTTTCGTCATGTTGCCCAAGCTGGTCTCAAACTCCTGGGCTTAAGCAATCCATCCGCCTCAGCCTCCCAAAGTGCTGGGATTACAAACATGAGCCACTGCGCCCAGGGTCCTATTCTTTATTGTAAAATAAAAAGTAGTTTTAGCAACCAGGCAGAAAAGTTTATGTAGTTGTAGTATCCACTGCTCAACACATTGGTCTAAATTATAAGAACATCATAGTTTTACTGACTACAGGTATAGTACATGAGTCTAGTTCTTAAAAATGTAATACATAAATGTATTTGGGAAAAAGTTAAAAATCACACTAATCCTAGATATAATCAGTATAAAACACAATTTACTTAATAGTCTTCCATATTCTCTTTTTCCGTTATGGTTCTTTTTCTCTCTTATACCCTAGCATAATGGTTAAGAGTTTGGGCTCTCTCGGGTCAGTCAATTTCAATACAAGTGGCACTTTACAGTTGTGTGTTTCTGGGTAACATGCATTCCTTCAACTTCTTTGAGATTCCTCATTATACATGTTTTCCTTACTTGTAAAATGGGGATAACAAGGGTTGTCACACCATACAGCCTTTTAAAGATGCAACATAAAATGCATATCACATGCAGGGCCTGGCAAGGGTAAGAGACAATAAATGTTCATTAATTATTAAACACATCAATTTTTAGATTAGCCTAGTGTTTTATATGTGTGTATGCACATTCTGCCAGGATTTGGTATCAGTGTTACATCAGTTTTGTAAAAATGAATTAGGAAACTCTCTCTGAACTGAAACTGTTTAAATTAGTTCATTAAATTTTCAAGACAGGGTCTCTGTCAGTGAGACTCCCGGCTAGAGTGCACAATCATGGCTCACTGTAGCCTCTACCTCCTAGGCTTGAGATCCTCCCACTTCCGCTTCCCAAGCAGCTGAGATCAGAGGTACAGGCTGCCACATCATGCTAATTTTTAAATTTTTTTGTAGAGATAGAGTCTTATTATGTTGCCCGGGCTGGTAAAGTTGAAAATAACTCACTCACGAAACTATCTGGGCCTATTGGTTTTGTGCATGTGGGGATTGTTCCCTGGCAATTTCCTCAGTTTCTTTCATTGTTACTGGCACATTTTCAAAGAAAAAAACATCTACATTATTACCATTCCAAAAACTTAAAATATTTCAATGCATTAGCTCAAATGATATATCAAATCCTTATACTGTTCTGCATTATCCCATCATCCCTTAAAATATAAACAAGCAAATCAAGTATCGTCAAGATTAATGAGGAAATTAACGAACAGCTAAAAGACAAATTATCCTCTAGTTGATACTCTGAAAGAGTGTTAGTAAATCAGAACTGGCTACTTATTTAGTAATTCAGCTAGGTTACTTTGAACAGTAATTACCCTGAATGCCTTTGTAACCCTACCCTACAAATCTATCATAGGTGAAAGATTCTAATACAGGTCTCCTAGTTACTTAGTAATAAATTCAAGATAACATTATACTATAGAAAATGGGAAGAATACGATCTCTATCATACAGTGACTTGTAAGAATCCAAGTGTAAACAGAAAAGACTGTAAACTACAAAGAGCTGTACAAGATGTTAGGCAGTGTTATCTTTACATTGTATTCAAGACTAAGGCAAGTAATGTTTTCTTGGCACGGAGGTTAACATCCAAAGATGCTGCTTTGGATGTTAATCTTCGTGCCAAGTATGTTTGGATGTTAACCTCCGTGCCAAGAAAACATACTTGTCTCTATTAGCCTCCTCACACTTCCCAATGGCGTTTGTTCTCTAATATCCTTATTTTTATCGATTATGTACCTGCTATAAATGTCACATAGATAAACATGTGGTTTGATTAAGGGGAAAAAAGAATTCAGGTGTCTGGTCATTTTACTTTCAACTAAAAAAACTCACTACAGCGCTGTGTAAAAAGTGTTCTCCAGCCTCTGTCTTTGGGAGTCTTTCAATATAATAAACTATAAAATAGAATACAGTGGTACCCCTAACGTAGTGATGATGGAAGCAGCTACTATGTTAAGGACGTCATATGGCTTTATCCACTTAATCCCCACAACAACACCAGGCTATACATTATTGACACTTAGTCAACCAGCCAGGAAAAGCTGAAATCTGAACCCAGGCAATCTGACTCTAGAGTCCACAAGTTTAACCACTACCAGTACAGGATCCTATAGATAAACTACTTAGAATTTATTACTAAGTCATAATGAAAGTCTCATCTCAATTAATGCTTGGAGAAAAAATGTATATTATATATAGATTGATAGTTATCTTCTAAATGATCACTGTATTAGACCTACAGCTGAAACAAGTTTGTTTTATTTTTCTTTTTTTTGAGACAGGGTCTCACTCTGTCACCCAGGCTACAGTGCAGGGGCAAGATCACAACTCACTGCAGCCCCCACCTCCTAGGCTCAAGTGATCTTCCCACCTCAGCCTCCTGAGTAGATAGGACCACAGGCAGGCGCCACAACACCCAGCTATTTTTTTTCTTTTAACAGAAATGGGGTCTCCCTATGTTGCCCAGGCTAGTCTCAAACTCCTAGGCTCAAGCGATCTTTCCGCCTTGGCTTCCCAGAGTGTTGTGATTACAGGATGAGCCACTGCGTCTGGCCAGTATTTGAGGGTTTCTGAAAAAATCCTGGCTTCTCTCTTGCACAGCACCATCAAAAACATAAAGGTCTACGTAAAATGGTCTTTTCTCCAGAATTCCCCAAGATAACGTTTGAAATTCCATTGCAAATCCTTGTGGAGTTGTTTTTTAACAAAGTCTAATCCTAGTGTAACTGTGTCATGACAATTGGCTTTCTTTAGTCTTTTCCTAGATTTTTCTTTTTGTAGCCAGGATAAATTACAATTTGGCCATACATCTCAAAAAGTAAGAGTCAATGAGAATGATCTGTTTTCTTATTGGAATGCCCATATTAAAAGCTTAGTAGTGTTGGTGGGTTGTGTATGTGTGGGTATATGTAAACAGAATCAGTTATGAGGTAAACAAACAGGTAGATTTTTTTTTGGGGGGGGGACATAGTAAATTTTAACCAGATTTAAATGTTTACTTTACTTACAAACTAAGTAGATTAATAAACATCAGAGTAGTCACTACCAGACTGGTAAGTGTTTTAAACATACAGATTCCATATAACTCAAAAGAATTTTAAAAAAATCATAAAGGGGCAATTTCTGCTACGAAAAGATGGACTTTGACAAGAATCTTATACAATATGTACACAGCAAAGAATAAAATGAGGTAAGGCATCCTTGAATATAGGCAGTTTAGCTACAATAGAGCCTCTCCCAGAATGGAAAATTCATGCTACCTGCTCATAGGTATGGGAGAAATTAGTGGTACTCCAAAAAAACTGAACAACGCCAGGGCAAACTATGTCGAAACAAATGTTAAAGGAAAATGCTCCCTTACAGCGTAAGTCTACCAGATTTTTAAAATCCCGAGTCACAAGTTTATTGGCTTATTCTAGAATCAAGCCAGCCATTCTGGATTATCAAAGGAAAAATGTGACAACAGAACAAAACAAAACAACCTGAATGAATTTGTGTAACTGGTATGCAAGTCACAAAAATCACTTTCATCACCTCACTTACCCAGTTGGATAACAGAGATTATCCAGTGTAAGACAAGAGCTATTAAAGCTTTTTCTTGATTTATCTCAGGTCATTAATATGAGGACTGTGGGACCAACAGCAATTGCTACATTTATTGACAGCTTCCATGTGCCATGCTATAGGTAAATGCATTGCATAAACATTTAATGCTCATAACCTTGGGAGGTAATTCTGTTATTTTTTGTGAAAGAAATAAAGCTCAATGATATGTAAAAACTTGTCTGAAGTTACACAGCTAGAGCCAGGCTCCCAAATTGATGTTTTTTTAATGCCATATCACACAGACTCTTGATTGACAAACATCAGTTTTCATGATTAAATGTTATGTCAAAGTTGTAGGCAGTGGACTGAACACACACTAATCAATCACTGTTTAAAAAATCATCTCCCACCTAAGTCTTTAAATAATACATTATTTCCGAATGTGTGCATTGAGGTAGGAAAGGGGAGGGAGGAGATTACAGATAGCTGGGCTTCCCAGTAGCTCCTTTCCAACATAACAATGGAAGTTTGTTCTAAATGTTCTTGTTTTTATTTTGCATATGCCACAAAATAAAGTAGAATGGGGCAAATGCAGAAATCATGTAAAACCATAAAATATAATAAATCATTAAACTGTCACCTAGAAGATCACCTTTTAGGAGGGAAGCTTCTTTCCTAACTTTAATCTTCGCATCATCCTGCTGATAAGTTTCCTGGTCTCGTATCTTCAGTACTTTCAACATCACATTTAGTGGGAACAGGTTAAACGGGTCAGCTTACAAATGTTTTACCAGTCAAAATATTATAATGTAGCATTTCTAACAACAATTCCTTAGCAATTTTCCAAAAGAAGAATTGCTCTAATATTGAGAATTTTGGTTACTATTTCTAAAACATACACACACAATTATTTTCATCAGTACTCTCTAAATATGTTGAAAATGACCCTCTTTTTTAAAAAAGGCCAGTTACACTATCTGTTTATATAACTGCCTATCTTTTATGTGCTATGTGTTCACTGAAATGGAAAGGAGACAAAAATTTTCAAGATCACATAGCAAAACTAAGACACATCAAAGGTGTCAAATGTTAGGGAAATTTTTTTTAAGTTATTTTTAGAAGCAACAGAGGTGCTAATTTCCCTTTTTTTTACCCAGGAAGGCTATTCTAGGTGATTGAGTATTTTCTGGGAGAAGAAGTTGCCAACTCTATTTCTGACAAGAAACTGACCAACACAAACCTCATTTGAAAAAGTGTTCTTTGAAAACATGTACAGAATGGATAAATAAAATGTGGTATATCCATATGATATAATATTATTCAGTAATAAAAAGAATGGAGTAATGATACATGGCACAACATAGATGAACCTTGATGACAGGATGCCAAAGTAAAAGAAGCTGGTCGCAAGACAGCACATATTCTATGACTCCAATTACTATAACTGAATTGTCCAGAATAGGCAAACATACAGAGACAGAAAGTAGATTAGTAGTTCCCAGGAGCTAGGAAGAGTGGGGAAGAATAGGTCATGACTGCTAACAGGTACAGATTTCCCTTTGGGGTGAGAAACACGTCCTAAAATTGATTATGGAGATAGACATACAATTCTGTATAAACTTAAAACCATTCATTTGTACACTTTAAGTAGATGGATTATATGGTATGTGAATTACATCGCAATAAAGGTGTTTTTTTTTTTAAAGGTACATATACAGGTATGCCAGGCATAAGAACCATCTACCTGTAATTATACTAACTAATTGGCTAGAATTAGTAACACTTTTTTGCTAAAACCATAAATGCAGAATATAACAATTCTTCCATATTTTAAACTACTTTTCACCACTTACACGTTGCAGTGGCTAGCATTATTCAATTAGTGGTTAAAGGCTGGGTTACAGTTCTTAGCTTTATCACTTAGTAACCATGAAATTACAGGCAAGTTGCTTCCCTTCGCTGAGCCTCACTTGACTCTTTTGTAGTGAGAATTAGGAGCACCTATTTCTTAGGATTGTTGTAAGAATTAAATAGGATAATCCCTATAAAGCACAGTGCATGGGGCAAGATGCTCACTAAACACTAGCTACTAAAATTCACCACTGAAAGTTTCTGGAGTCCATCTAGTCCATGTTCTACCCTATACAATGATCTCATCTTACTCATTTCAGGGCGTTATCCCTGGGCCTCTGTGGGATGGCTAGGGGGCAGTTAAAGGAAGATTTTGCAAAAAAAGAGTAATAAGTTCCTACTCTCCACACTGACTCCTCTTTCATAACAACTATCAGCTTCCTTGCTGCCAAGAATGGGCAAAGAGATAAGCCAAATGTTAGACCACAGGCAGGGTTGTTCCTTCACTTAACCTGAAGAGGGCCTCAGCCCTTATGCAAAGTCAAATCTCCCCCAGAAGGCAATCAGGCTTGTACCTGGGGGCTCTAAGACATAACTCCTTTGATAAAGACTTTTCCAAGTGTGCCGAAAAGAAACAAGCAACCTCTGTATATTAGTTTCACGAATGGCCAAGCTTTTAATGGATTTCTTAAGATTGATATGACAAGATTTAAAAAGAAGGCAACCAAAGCAGATAGAACCTGGAATTTTAGGTAAATAACAGAGGATCCACTAAGTCCACGTACAGATCCGTAGCAACACTCCAGCTTCCTGCCCTTCACATCACTGGTGCTGAGTAAGTTACACATTAAACACTATCAACTCATTCCTTCTACCTTACTTTATGAGGTACACCTTATCTCTGACCTAACAGAATCTTGCCATTCCAGTTGAAAAATGGCAGGTTGGTGTGACTTATCCTCTTACATATAGGAAATAGTATATAAGGAAACAAGAAAGCTCTATATGAATGTTAGTTTCTCTGATTTTTTTTTTTTGAAAAACAATTTTAATATACAACAGAGTAGAGGGAAAAACAAAAGCATCCACATGCCCACAACCAGATTTAATAAATGTGAACAACCGTCATTTAACACATTTTATTTATTTACAATTTCGGTGACAATCTTTAAAAGTTATTTGAAGTGTTTTCCACTAAATGTATAACAGAACAGTTCCAACTACTTCAGAAAAAAGATTCCATGAGCATCTGTTTCTGGTCTTAGAACTGTAGTGACATGGCTACATTGTCCCTGCACCAAATGAGAATGTGGACAATAGGTCCCGGGAAAATGTATTCTGTGATCAAGAAAGCTGTGGGCAAGGTATCACCCTCTCATCATTCAGAGATCCTCTGATATGATAAGAACCATAACCGAACATATATATATATATATCCCAGATCATCTAGCAACAGGTAAGTTTTACCTATTTTATAGAAGAGATCACTTATTCAACAGATTTTAAAAAGAAAAAAAATCTTTAAGAGGACTCAATGATATTAAAGGCTTTGGTAAGATTAAGAGGAAAAAAGAGAATGTCTCACTTCTAATAATTTAACACTTATTTGAAAAAATTAGTAATGTGTATATGAAAATTTAATATGGCAAATGTGAGACTGATAATAAGCAACACAGAAATAACAGAATAAAGTTGTTAATTATTGAAGGAATTATTTTAGGATGAGTTCCTGGAAAAAGTATGCTTTATTCTAAAATCTTGAAAGATTATTAGACTTAAATATGCAACAGGTATGAATGTTGGAGATCATTTCTGAGCAAACAGTGGGGAAGTAGGAAAGCATTTTGGAAAATTATATAGTGTGAAACAGTCAGGCACACTGTGAAAAGCTTCTAACCGTAAGTTAAGATGTTTGGACTGATAATGAAGTCAAGAGAATCCGTTAAAAGTTTTGGTACACTCTGCTGCTCTAGAACACCTCCTCTTCTTCATCTGTCAGATAAACTAGATCCTCCTTTGAGATCCAGTTCAACTTCCATGGTGAAGCATTCCCAAAGTTGCAGTGCAGTCAATGGCTCCATTCTCAGTATCCACAGCACTTTGCATTTATCTGTGTTACATTGAATAGTGTTTCCCAAACACTACATGAAAAAAATCACTGGGCAGCTTGCATAAAAGACAGCAAGGCACTGTTATTCTTTTTTTTTTTTTTTTAGACGGAGTTTCACTCTTGTACTCTTGTTGCCCAGGCTGGAGTGCAATGGTGTGATCTCAGCTCACTGCAACCTCCGCCTCCTGGGTTCAAGCAATTCTCCTGCCTCAGCCTCCTGAATAGCTAGGATTACAGGCATGTGCTACCACGCCTGCTAATTTCGTATTTTTAGTAGAGACGGGGTTTCTCCATGTTGGTCAGGCTGGTCTCGAACTCCCACTCTCATGTGATACACCACCAGCCTTGGCCTCCCAAAGTGCTGGGATTACAGGCATGAGCCACCGCGCCCAGCACTGTTACTCTTTAACCTCCAAGAATTAGCAGTCGGAGGAAGCCAATTTACACCCTAGAGAGGAAAGTGCTAAGACTACCTTCTTATATTGCAATGAGATTCTATAAAAATTTGTTGTTCCACATGTTCATTTTTTCCATGTCACCAAACTTCTCTCTAGTGACTTAAGTCTATTAAACATAAATATGATTTGCCAGAAATTCTACTTTTAAAACCAATGACTGAAAAAAAAATACAGTGTTTTTTTCATATAATATGTCAAAATTATAAAGCATTAAACTATACTGGCTGTTCTTCATTAAATTAACTCCTGGAACATCAAGTAAATAGGTTTCCTTCTCTTTAGAAACTTGTATCCATAGACTTCTGCTTGCTTCTTCTTCTCATAACATTCACCATGCTAACACGCTTGTTAAGATCAAACCAAAGCACGATTGCATAAAGGGATATTGCACTCAATACTGATGGGGTTGCTCTCCCACAGAAGTGCTTCATTCTCAGCTACAAATATTCCCAGTTTAGAACAGACAGCAAGAACAGAGTTTTAAATTGTCAGCATCAACAGCATTAATATTTCCTTTCCAACACCCCCGCCATGACCCCTGCCATCTCCACTCAAGAGTGCCAAGCAATTCTGTAAAATATGAACTGAATAAGGGAAGATAATCAAAATGCTGGCAACTCTATTAATAGTGTCAGTTTCTTTAGACTAATATATATTTATAACCTAGACCATAACGGAAAACAAAAAATATATTCTAATCTGGTGTCTTCAGTGATTTTATAAACAGCCAAAACGGAATACATTATTTTAAAAGTCATAAATACTTTTTAACTTTAAAAAGTTAAAATCCCAATGGTGTTTTAATGTAGCTTAACAAGCTAACTCTAAAATTCATTCAAAATCCTATTCCAATTTGGGGGGAGGAGGATATCCTATCGGATATCAAATCTATAAAATGATTCTAATGAAAACAATGTGATACTGGCACAATATAAACACAGTTCAATGAAGTAGAATACACTAGGAAGTTCAAAACTGAAGCCTGTACATATGGTAATTTAGTATTAACAAAGGTGGCAGTTTAAGTGTGAAAAACATAAAACATTCAATCAATGTTCCGTGAAGGGCTACTAACACCACTATTTGTGGGAGTGGGGGAAGAATCTTCAAATCATGAATACCTCACATCATACAAAAATAAACTGCAGATGGACTGAGGAGCCAAACCTGTGAAAGATACTAGAAGAAAATATAGGCCAGGGGCAGTGGCTCATGCCTGAAATCCCAGCACTTTGGGAGGCCGAGGCAGGCAGATCCCGAGGTCAAGAGATGGAGACCATCCTGGGCAACATGGTGAAAGCCTGTCTTTACTAAAAATACAAAAATTAGCTGGGTGTGGTGGCGCGTGTCTGTAGTCCCAGCTACTTGGGAAGCTGAGGCAGGAGAATTGCTTGAACCTGGGAGGCGGAGGTTGCAGTGAGTCGAGATCATGCCACGGCACTCCAGCCTGGGTGAAGAGGCGAGACTCAGTCTCAAAAAAAAAAAAAAAAGAAAGAAAGAAAAGAAAATGTAAAGAGAGTATATACTAATTTTAGGAGTGACAGGAGTGAAGAAAGCTTTCCTAAGCAGAAGGCAAGAAAAGCCCCAAAACTAATATTATTAATTTGTAATACTGATGTATTTTATTAAAAACATTTAAAATTTCTTTAGCTCACAAGATATCACATTGTTAAAAGACAATACTAGACTGGGAGAAAATACCAATGATTCTAATGTAATGACTATAATATTTAAAGAATTCCCACTGGGCAAAAGGATATATTAAGTAAATCAAAGAAAACTCTGACAATAAATAAAATTTACAAGTAAACCACTTCACCACTAGTAGTCAAGGAAACGCAAATTAAAATAGTAAAATGTCACTTCCACCCTAAAGACTGGCCAAAAAAAAAAAAAAAAGGACTTCTATTGATAATGGTTTGGGAAATACACTATTAGTAGTAGTAGAAATTAACACAGCTCCTCTTCACCCCCGCAACTTTCATTTTAGATTCAGGGGGTATATGTGCAGGTTTGTTACATGAGTATATTGCTTGTTACATGGGTGAGGCTGAGATTTGAGGTATGATTGATCCTATCACCCAGGCAGTGAGCACAGCACCCAATAGTTTTTCAACCCTTGCCTGCTTCCTTCCTTCCCCCATCTAGTAGTCCCCAGTGTCTATTTCCATCTTTACGTCCACGTAACACAGCCTTTTAAAAGAATTATTTGTATTTATATTTTTAGTAAGCTCAGTAATTCTGTTTTTAATAACCCTACAGATATAATCACATAAGTGTACAAAGATACACTACACACACACACACACACACACGTAATGACAAAATTATAGTGCTCAGTAAATATTACCTATGAGCCAGACATAGTTCTAAAAGCTTTAGAAACATCAACTCATTTAATTCTCACAGGAATCCTATAATTTAGGTTCTATTATTTTCATCCCTATTTTGCAGATGAGGAAACCAAGGCACAGAAAGATTGAGTAACTTGCCCAAAGTCACAGAGATAATAAGCAGCAGAGCCAAGATTCAACCCAGGCATTTCAACTTGAGTACCTGAGCTCTTAACCACCACCACTACTAGGTAGATCTACTGCCTTCCAAACAATGATGTTCACTGCAATATTGTACATCATAGCAAAACGCTGATAACAGCCATGATCAGGAACTGTAAAATAAATAATGGGCTGCTCATGATGTAAAATAGTAAATGATGTAGAATCAACATACACACAAGTATTTATAATACATTAAGTGAAAACAAATGAGACACAAAAAAGATTTAGCATAACTTCATTTGTGTCTTAAAAGCAACCTCTGTATGCAGTTTTGTATATATATATGTTCATTTGTTCAGACATTTTTCTAAAAAATTACACACAAAATATTAATACTTAATACTAGTTTCTTCTTGGAAGGAAAATAAGATTAGGAGTAAGGGTGAAGAGAGATTTTTCACTAGTTATTTTATGTATCTTTGTATTAGGTGACTTCTTTTATTAATACAAATGGCACGTTATTGCTTTTCCATTAAAAACAAATTAACCTAATAAGCAAACAGGGAGGTAGAGCCCCAGGTTAGGTAAGATGCTAATATCACCAACAGCACTGGATCTACCCTCCTGCAAAGCAGTTACATTTGCTAAGCTGATGGCCACAGACTGAAGACACCAAAACTCACCAAGAGTTGTAAACATTTTGATGCTGATTGTAACACAGTAAGACTGGCACACATTATTGCAAGAATATATAAAACATCATTAATGAGAATCAAACCGGCTGAGTTCAAATTGTGGCTCTACTATTTACTGGCTGTGTGATTCCAGGAAAGTGACTTAACCTCTTGATATCTCAATTTCCTCATTATAAAATGGGTATTAGTATTTACCTTACATGGTTAATACTTATAAAATCCTTATAATACCTGTACAAAATATAGATTCATTTTGTTAGACAAAAATAAATAACTTAAGAAAATACATATATGTACATGCTGATGTTAAGCTAACAGTACCATCTCCCTTTCCAAAAACATAAATAACCTCTGCAAAACAAACTAAGTATATCATACATAGTAAGTGTATAATTGTTGTTTTGCAAAACCTTTTTTTAGGCTATGTAGACACATGTATGAATATGGTACCATAAAATGTAAAATTCACTTCTCTCATGTTCCAAAGAGTGTCAAATCCACTATAACTAGAGCATATTAGTCAGTGGCTTAGGGCTTTGTCCTCTGCTGCTACATCCCAAGATCAAACCTCACCACATCAAGCCTAGCATCTGTAACAGCATCTTTCATTTAAAAGCGCTGCATAGTAAACACACTGTTTCAAACCTTAATATACACACAAACATCCTGTCTTAAACCAAATTCAAAACACCTTTCTTCCTAAAATATCTTTTCTATTGTCTCTAGATTAAATCCATATCACTATTAATATATTTTTAATCAAGACCAAGCAATTCCCTCTGAACCTTTTATCCTCCCTAGTCAAAGCTCATCCTGATATTAAGGCAACTTAATCCAAATCCTCACCTTTTGTAGGTTTATTTATAAACTTCTTGTTCTGCCACTTCAATGGACAACACAGCTAAAAAAATTTTAATTTTATAAAAATCATTAAATTCACTCTACCAAAAGTAAGAATTTTATTATTTGTAGTAACTATGTTTCCAGAATAAAGGCATTACATATTATAATTGGCCTATTAAAATTAGGTGTTTAGCATTAGGCTTATTTCAGTAATAAATCAACTTTAGGTTGGTTCTCAAAATATTTTTCTTAGTACCCTGTCTGAGTCTCTCCAACACGTACACTATTTCTCCCATATCATGTCTTACATTCCCTATGTAACTTGTTTAAAATGAAGTTAATTGTAAAGTCCCAAGAAACTCTAGCCTCGTTCCAGTTCTTTTGTGTGTGTGTGTGTTGTGGGGAGGGGGGAAGGAGACTAAAATTAATCTTAGATCCTTTACTCAGTATCTCCTAGATCTTTTTTATATACTGAAAACAGTAATTTGCACATCTTATATAAATTCACTGAAAGCCGATTTAGAAATTCTTCAGTTCAATCCCCTCATTCTGCAGATGATGAAATCTAGATCTAGAGAAGTTAAGTAACTTCCTCAGAGTCACATGCTTTGGACTGAAATGATGTATGATTATGGGACTGCTAACGTTGTCTCATCTACTTGAAGAAGTAGCCCACAATTACAAACATTAATTAACCACATACATTAAAAGGCAGTATATTCTCTAGAACTTTTCAAAGTACTTAAAAATAATTACTTAAGGCATTTAGTGTTGTCTCATTTTACCAAAAAACAAGGTGAATCCCAAAGGTATTACTTCCTTGTTACCATATCAAAGCTAAGCATAAGACTTATTCTTAACTGGTGCTTAAAACATAGTATCATGATTCCTCCAAATATTTCATTATAAATTTTTACTTTTAATAAAGTTTCTCTCATTGTCTTTTAAAGGAAATAATTTTCTGATATGAATAGAAAAACCATAATAAAGTCATTAAAATGAAATTTTCTCTGGATCTCATACCTGTCGTTCATCCTCCATGACGTTACTAGCAAATTCAAATACTAGGTCGTTCTGTTGGACAACAGCAGCCATAATAAAGCATTCCCCTTAGATCCACATGAGAAAAACTCCAAACAGATTCATGTATCAGGCAGCAAAATCCAGTGACTGATTTGGGTAAAAAACCCTCAGCTCTGTCTGTGGAGTAATTATATACCCAAGTTTTCTTTAGGGAGGGTGCTTCAGTTTTCCTGGTTCATTGATATTCTAGTCAAATTGAGACAATTTTTTCTGAAATTTTTCTTCTCTCAAGCTTCTTGGCCTAAAAAACAAAAGCTTAGATTAGTTATGAAAAAGCAATCACTCACTTAGGATATAATAACTGATACAGAGGGCAGTATCGCCAAAGCATTTTTTTATTATTAATGTTTTTAAATAAAATCGACACGACTAATGAACATACGCTCTTTTTAAAAAGTTACATATTTTCTTTGAAGAGTTTGCTCCTGCTAAGATCATCTGTCACTACTGAAAATTATGCCTCTCTCCCCCACTCTCCAGTTAAACTACTGTTTAAGTACTCAATATTAAAAAAAAAAAGGTCAAAAAATCCCAGCAATAATGAGGGTTGTAATCGCAGTAAAGGATATATAAACAATTTCCTTCTTTTCACCAACTCAGCAAAGCACATACATAGAAACTGCTACCCAATGAGTAATTTCATAACGTATATATTTTCACCTTTAAGAGGATTTATATAAGGATTTAAAATCAAATACATTTAAAGTTTAGTAAGAACTATTTTTAAATCTTTTAAAAATAAGCAGAAATTAAAGCCCGCTCTTTCTGTTCTTTAAAAAGTCTTCTGATAAGTAAAATGTTTTAAAAATTACCATGCTTAAGCCTGTCTTCAGTGGCTTCTTTTTTAATGCACTGAAATGTATCCTTATCTCTAGCATAGGCTTGCAAGCAACAGGAAGGAAACAGCGCTTGACCACGTCATGGCAAATTAGAACATGCAAAGAACTGCACTTTACAATAGTAGAAAAACAGAAACGCAACTTAGTAGTGAAAACAATTTCACAGGGTAGGGACAAAGGCTTTTAAAATGTCTGCCAAAGATGTTTGCCTATTTAAAAAAAAAGTTATCAATACTAACAAAAGGAAAAAATTCTTTAGGTGTTTATCACAATCTTACTACATTTTCATCAAATGATTATGATCATAAATGTGGCCTGAAAAGAAAGATACAAAAATAATCACATTAAATAACGTCTAGTTCTTTGAATTAGCATTTACAGTTTTAATACAAACACTTTAAAAAAGAAGTTGACTCCAAGGAAAGGATGGCCAGTAATTTCCTAATAATTTTAAAGAGACAAGTCTGGGGATGAAGCTGACCTAGTGAATCAGTTTCCCTGAAAACGTAAATCCAGCTAGTATGTGCCAGCCAAATCACTTAATCGGTTTCCTAATTTCTGTAAAGCCAAGCCCCTATGTGTTCTGGGCGTTAGGGGTCATCATGGATGACTGTGATTTTCCTAGCAAGAACTCAAAATAAAATAAGAATTAAGAATCCAATTCAGACAATATTTCTACTCACTACACTAAATTCCAACCCAGCAAATTTCCCATTCTCATCCACTCCCTTTTAACAGGAAGTTTAACTCTAACACTGGGAAAGTATTTTTAGCACATTCAGGTGGTTTTTGAGCAATGTACCATACCTAGAAGAGGGAAAAAAAAGTGTTTTGATATAAATTGATCACAGATAGATACATTTGGCCTTGTACTTATTATTATTTATAATACCTTTTTCCTTAAATTATTATCCAACCCAATTCCTCTATAGTAGACCTGCCTTATGTTCCTCCACACAAACTATTCAATCTTGCCTCTTTTCTCAACTTCTGTTATTTCCCATGCCTGCAACACACCCATCTTCTACTTGCCAGCATTCAATCCCATCTTTTCCATTCAATGCTCAAGCCCCATTTATTTCACAAAGCCTCCCAACATCTATGCCTCAAACTACAAGGACTGCTCCCTTCAAAAACACAGCAATTACTGCCTGTAGAACCAATTTACCATGAATTGTAGTACATTGTCTTACATTTGAAAACTGTGTCCCCTTAATTCAACTGAATACATGTTTGAGTACCAATTATTTGCAAGGCAATGTGCCAGGCACCAAGACAACTGAAGCAAAACCTCTTCTGGGGAAATAACCATTGTCTAAAATTTCTTCTGTACCTCCCAAACCTGTGTGCCCACAGTGATGACAAAAAGGATTATACTGATGACAAATAACTGTTTTAAATATCTTATCAGGCCAGGCACGGTGGCTTACACCTGTAACACCAGCATTTTAGGAGGCTAGTGGGGAAGGAGTCACTTGAGACTGCAAGTTCAAGACCAGCTGGGGCAACATAGCAAGACCTCGTCTTTACAAAAAATAAAAAATTAGCTGGCTGTGTTGGTGTGTGTGCATTTGTGATCCTAGCTACTCAGGAGGCTGAGGCAGGAGGATCACTTGAGCCCAGGAGTTCAAGGCCATAGTGAGCCATGACTGCCACTGTACTCCAGCTTGCATTACAGAATGAGACTCTGTGTTCAATAAATAAATATCATTAGATATTTAAGCTATTTCTACAAATATCCTTTATTTAAAAAAGAATAACTGACGTACTCCTGATAAAGAGGAAACTATTATCATAAGTTTGAAAAACCAGAGTAAGAAAATATAACCAGAATCAAGGATGTTTGCTGATACAGAAGTTTCTCTGTGAAAGATTAGGTTCCAGAAGGCTATTTCAAAACCCATTTGTTCATAAATGCAAAATGACATTGTGCCAATGGCCAGTGTGAATACGTCTAGGTAAATTTAAGTTTCACTTTCTTTTCCACTGCTATCATGTACCTTTTCGTACCAGCACTTCCACACTGCTACTGTGCTTTAACAGTTGTCTTTCAGAAATCTAAAAAATCAGGATAAGCAATCAACATACCCACACCTTATGTACATACTAACAACTAATAGTAATAAATCAAAACTGAAATGGCTCCCCACAATCACTAAGCCACTTATTGCGGCAGAAAAAGACACTTTTGCTCTGGCATGTAGCTTTTGCTTATTTCTATAAGAAGTCCATAAACTGAAAATGTGTAAGTAAAGAAAAGCATTTTACTGGCTTAATCATGCCTTTGATTCTCTGTCAAGAATCTTTCCTGCTCCTCTTCCTCTCCCCTGTGTACTTATATACCCTTCCGCATCAAGGTGATTCTTGAGAATACATTTTCTGATACCTGATCCAGAGGGAGCACCTGTAGATATCAAAGATTCTTATAAGCTTTGATTACAAAGCCCAGGTATCTTACAATTTTTTCAGTAATAGACAAGACTGAAGATCTAAATCAATGATTCCATTCTTAATTAGTAAATTGGGGTGGTCAAATTCTTACAGTCCACAAGCAAAACAGAACTAAAACTAGAATTCTTGTTTCCTGAATAAGGACTCTCTCTAAAACTGTAATATACAGCTAGGCCTCTAAAATCCACCGAAGTCCTTTCTGCTATAACAGTTTATAACACAGATTAAGTAAATGCATATGTCAAAATTTTTTTAAATCTCCATCTCTAGGTTCAGCTTCTGAGCTCCAAATCCAGTCACTAAACTATCAGACAAGTCTACATCAGTGCCCCTTGAAGTCAGTGTGTAAAAAACATGTCCAAAACTAAATGCATCATCTAATTCTTCAAATACGCTCTTAGATGGAAAAAAAATATGGGCACTCAGATTAGAAAAAAGGCTTCTGTTCTAACCTAACAAATTGAAAGGTCCTCAGTAAATTTAAAACTTGTTTAAATTTACCCATCCTTAATTATCTATTATAGTCAGGAAGCACTCTGCTGTATTAATAGTTCTCAAACATGTTTTTTTCAAAGTGTCAGTCTTTATAAAGTAACAAGAAAAAACATAAGTGAAACTATTTCTTCATCACACAGACATAAGCAGTCAACTTATTTGCAGTTTTCAGAGGGCATTCAGGCAGACATCTACCAGATAATAAAAAATCTTAGGCTGGCTCAGATGTCTCTTAATTGGGTGAGGACCATATTCTTATTGTCCAAGGAGACATGCCACAGGAATACTCAGCAACAAGGTTCCTAACCTCTCATCCCCAAAATAAGCTTTGGAGTTAAAGTAAAATAGTAACACAAAGTTCAGAGAACAGGCTCTGGAGTCAGACCGACTGGGTGCCAATCTTCCGCAGTGTGACCTTGGACAAGTTACTTGCTTGGTGTCTCTGTCTCCTCTTTCCATAAAACAGGTATCAGTCTCAAGTTTCCTCCTTCTGTAAAACGGGTAAAGTAAGTAATACCAAAACCTAGAGTTGTTATGTAGATGCAAAAATGCATGTGCAGAATACTTGGCACATAACATGCACTGAATTAACATTAGCTTCTTTAGCGCTGTTAAGTATATGCAAGAAATATGTAACAGGTGCATGCTAGGTAACTAATAATTCCTTAAGTCTCATTTCTGTACTCCCTGGAAGTCTCCATTACCATAGCTATTTGCTAGACTCCAGAAAAAGAACATTATAGCCCATTATCAACAAAACTGTAATTCTATTCCAGTGCTTAAAAGTTTGGCGTCTTTTTAACAAATCCTGTTGCTTCAAGGCTAGGACTTCACTCTGTCTGGCAAGCTTCCCTAACACAGTCCCATTATGCCTCATTCCAAACAAAATGACTTCACTGATGGTAAACACAAAACCCTCAGCCACACTACTAGCTACTATAAACAATTCAAATGGTTACTTGTTTAATTTATTATAGAAGATTTCAGGTACTAAAAAAACATGATAGTCAAAACTGATCACTGATTGAATGTAAATTTAAGATTCCTTCAGAAAGGTTTTTAGACACAAGGATATTAAACCCATGAATTCATAAATATATTTTTAGAAAATCATTGCTCTCCTTTTTTTTTTTTTTTTTTTTGAGACGGAGTCTTGCTCTGTTGCCCAGGCTGGAGTGCAGTGGCGCCATCTCGGCTCACTGCAAGCTCCGCCTCCTGGGTTCACGCCATTCTTCTGCCTCAGCCTCCTGAGTAGCTGGGACTACAGGCGCCCGCCACCACGCCCGGCTAATTTTTTGTATTTTTTAGTAGAGACGGGGTTTCACTGTGTTAGCCAGGATGGTCTCGATCTCCTGACCTCGTGATCCACCCGCCTCGGCCTCCCAAAGGAGGGATTACAGGCGTGAGCCACAGCACCCAGCCGAAAATCACTGCTCTCCTTTTAAGTTACTATGGTACCGTTTATGGTGAAAATTAATAAATAGTTCGGTGCCGTGACTCACGCCTGTATCCCAGCACTTTGGGAGGCCGAGGCGGGTAATTACCTGAGGTCAGGAGTTCGAGACCAGCCTGAACAACATGGTGAAACCCCATCCCTACCAAAAATACAAAAAAATTAGCCAGGCATAGTGGTGAGCGCCTGTAATCCCAACTACTTGGGAGACTGAGGCAGGAGAATTGCTTGAATCCAGGAGGTGGAAGCTGTGGTGAGCCGAGGCGCACCACCGTACTCTAGCCTGGGCAACAGAGCAAGACTCCGTCTCAAAAAAAAAAACAGAAAGAAAATTAATATATAAAGAGAATCAAACAAGCAAAAAGGTTTTAGATCAGACAATTCTGGGATAAAGAAGGTGAAATATACCAGCTTAAAGCAATGACATGGTTGAATGACTTCTCTAATAAAGTATGTAATTCAGACTGTGTCTGTTTATGTACATATGGCATATTTGTAGGTTGGCAGTAACTAAAAAACTGGAATGCTATAGTAACTCTAGACACCAAGTAACTGAACAGAAAGAACTTTCACAAGATGTGGTAACCTAATAAAGGGCTCTTTTCAATATATACAGTCATATATATAGTCATGATAAGAAATGCAATACTTGGAAAAACCATTGAAAAAATATTAACAGAAATGAAAGAAAACAGAGTAAGAAAGTGAGAGAAAAGAAGTGAAGTTATACAAAGTAGAAATGAGAAGCAAGCAATAAACCCATAATCTGTAATGACTGAATTCCTGTGTGATGGACCATAGTTTGGCCTTTTAAAAAATCTGTTTTCTATTATAATATGGTAGAAGGCTCTATATTAGCTCCCAGCAGAAATGAAGTCAGTGGTATGAAGATAAATTGCACACAGTCTTCCAAAGGTTGCCAATTCTCAATCTAAAAAGTGTGAAATCACAGGATATTAGAGCTGAAAAAGATCTAAGGATTACCTAGGACAACATATTCACCAAAAAGATAAAGAATTTAGGCCTAGAGCATTCTGATGTGTCCAAGGACACACAGCCAGTTAGTGGCAAAGAAAGCAAGAAAAGCTCAGATTTCCTACTGGTACCTTTGTATGTATATTAATAGAACTTCATTAATATTTTTCCCTTAGCAGAATATCTGGAAAAATAAGAAATCCCCTAGACAAATACCTAGCAAAAGTACCTTACCATACCCCAGTACAACTGTCAATTAAAATGCTTTTATATATTATGCTATCTCTTGATATTTGGGATAAATCATTTTCAATCATATTTTTAACTGAAACAACTGGCTCAGAGTTTGTAGATTTCCCTATTTACTACTTTAAATCTTAGAGTTTTACTATTATCTCCCAAGTTTACTATGTCATATCATCTTGCCTTACATTTTCACTCAGCCTAAAAAGTAAAAAGGAAACATGTATAAGCCTTTTTAGAAGGCTACCACAATTTAGTAACTCATTAAAATACTTCAAAATAGATTTGTACTGATATTTTTCTCTCTAGTTCTTTTTTTTCTTTTTGAGACAGAGTGTTGCTCTATCGCTTAGGCTGGAGTGCAGTGGCACGATCTCGGCTCACTGCAACCTCCGCCCGGGTTCAAGTGATTCTCATGCCTCAGCCTCCCACGTAGCTGGGACTACAGGTGTGCACCACCACGTCTGGCTAATTTTTGTAATTTCAGTAGAGGCAGTGTCTCACTATGTTGCCCAAGGTGGTCTTGAACTCCTGAGCTCAAATGATCTGCCCACCTCAGCCTCCCAAAGTGCTGGGATTACAGTCATAAGCCACTACACCTAGCCTTTCTAGCTATTTTAAATACAGTATTATTGCTAGAATTTACATTAAAATATGCAAATATGGAAAAAACAATAAAGAAACACCCCAAAATGTAGGTATAGTTAAGAAACCAGAGTTGAACTTTCCCAAAAAAGAATAGTCATACTTTCTCAGTTCCTGCTTTCTCTAAACCAGGTACTCTACACACAAAATTGAAGGGAAAAAACACAAGTTAATGTCACAAGGCAAACAAATCATTTCACTGCACTCAGTGTTCTCATAATTGAAAATGTTTCTATACCCCAACTTTTCATTTAAATTTTTTCAAATATTCAGTGAATTTAAGAAAGTTGAGAGAAAGTTTAAAACTATGTTTTTGCAATCTAAACAGGTATCATGTATTTACTATGAATATATTTTAGGTAGGTATGCAAGATAGCTACTTAAAATTAAGCATTCTTTTTTTTTAACTAATTTTTTCATTGTTGAATTCTTTATTCAAAACATTTTAAGTCAGTGTAATGCACACACGCATTTTACACTAACATCCATAGATTTCCACAATATAGTAAAATGAAAACAGCTCTATTTTGATTTACTTTGAAAACTCAAAGAAAGCTACCTAGTTTGAGACTTCTGAATTTTTTTACATTATTGTCATGCTCAAATTCTACTACATGGTGAAAATTCTAGCATTTGCCAGAAGTATATTATTGTACATAGGTAAAATGATAAAATTGATTCTAGGAAGGAGGAATTAAAAAAACCAGAAAAGCTTAAATTGGAGGAAACACAATCTGGATTAACTATTCAATTTATTGAGTACCCACTGTTATTCTGGCATTGCAAAATAACCAAGTGTGGTGTCTCTTAAGTTGTATTCATGCATTTAAAACTTCTTTATTGTCCACTAATAAATATTGGTGGAATACAATATATGGTTATAGATTAAGTATGATGAACATGGTAGTAAAAATTTATACACATTTGACATATAATTTTACAAAACCAAACACATTATTTAGCAAACATTTAAAAATCATATACAAGAAACATATTTATGACAAATAGGTTAAAGCTGGCGGGAAATACATTAGGTCTTTCACATTATTTCAATATTCAGTGTTCACTGACTAGTGGAGGGCAATAGAGAAATGCACTAAGCAAAACTGCCAGTTTAAAGTTACGTTACCTCTTATGACAATTAGTAAGACTAAGATATTTAATATTGAAAGTATATGGAGGATTATTGTAATTATTTACACAGATAGTTCAAGGGAAAAATTCACTTTCACCTCTATGAGGTGAATATTCAGGCTAAGACTTTTGGACTTTTATTTTTCTACTTTACTGTATTTTCTTTATAGCATGTATTAGTAATCACTTAATGGAAACTAGTATCAGGGTTGAAGAATCTGCTCAGAATTTGTTTAGCTCAGTGTAAATGTCCAGAAATTTTACCTTCAATATAATCTCTTTAAAAATGTATTATTTTGGCCAGGTGCAGTGGCTCACACCTGTAATCCCAGCACTTTGGAGGCTGAGGTAGGTGGAATGCCTGAGCTCAGGAGTTCGAGACCAGCCTGGGCAACACAGTGAAATCCCGTCTCTACTAAAAATACAAAAATTAGCCGGGCTTGGTGGCATGTGCCTGTAGTCCCAGCTACTCGGGAGGCTGGGGCAGGAGAATCGCTTGAACCCGGGAGACAGAGGTTGCAGTGAGCTGAGATCACGCCACTGCACTCCAGCCTGGTGATAGAGCGAGACTCTGTCTCAAAAAAAAAAAAAGTGTTACTTTACAGTGGAAAAACATAATAGATGCTAACTCAGCTAAGTGATCAAGGTTAACATCAACAGCTAAGAGTAGCCTAAAGTTTGAGAGACTGTCACAGCTAAGAGGAGTCCTGATGATGGCATGTACCTTTGATATCATGTGATAAGCATGGCACTTTACCTTTGTGTTCTTCCAAAAACCAAAAACCCATGTCTAGTCATGAGAAAAACATCAGACAAATCTCCACAGAGGGACATTCCACGAAATACCAGTTTATTTCTCAAAACTGTCATCAAAAACAAGGAAGGTTTCAGAACTGCCACAAGTAAGAGAAGCCTAAGGAAACATGACAACTAAATGTAATGTGGTATCCTGAATGGGATCCTGGGACAGAAAAGGGACCTCAGGTTAAAACTAAGGAAATCTGAATAAAGTATGAACTTAATGACCAATACTGGTTTATTAATTTTGACAGATGTCCCATAGGTCTGTAAGGGGAACTTTCTATTTAGTTTTTCTGTAAATATAAAACTACTCTAAAATTGAAGGTTTCATGGACACATTACTATTTTAAATTTTATTTTTATTGTAAACATTTTTATTTTTTCTTAGAGTCAGGGTCTCACTTTGTTGCACAGACAGATCTGGAACTCCTGGGCTCAAGTGATCCTCTCGCCTTAGCCTCCCAAAGTGCTGGGGTTATAGGCGTGAGCCACCATGCCCGGCCTGTTACCACCTTTTAGTAAGTTTTTATTTTTATTGTAAAATTGTTAAAGGAAATCATACTACCTTAATATTAAAAAGTGTTTTCTAATTGTCAATCTCTTATATCTTAGTCTTAGGCCTATAACTAATTTATATATTTAGCAAATAACTTGATATTATTTCTGTCCTTGGGACGTTATTTCCTTTGGAAATAAAATTTTCAAATGACTTCTCTTGTTTAAACTTCAATTTTAACCTACAATTGTATATCTATCTATCTATGTAACTATGTCATTGAAAGAAACATTTCTATAGATTTGAGGTGGTGGTGAACTGAAAGTAGTGATTTGGGATCACATTATTGAGCAAAGCAATTAACACTGATAAAGTGTTCCATCTTAAAATATGATTATATGTTTTGATGAATAGCTAAATCAGATGTTTAATGTATGTTTTGGAAAAAAAATAGGGGAAAGCGCATTAAAATGACATTTAATACAAGCACAAAATAACAATTATTGAGTTGAAGAACTCTGATAAAATGTCACATTTTATTCTTTCCATGTTTGTTTTATTTAATGCTCATAGCCATCTTGATAATTAAGTATTTTATTTGTCACTTGCAGATGAGAAAATGAACTCAGAGAAGATAAACGATTTGCCCAAAGTCACATGAGACAGAAATGTAACTTGAAATCAAATTTGTAATTTTAAGTTCCTGATGTTTTTACACTATGCTCCCTACGTGCATCTGTGGACACACATTTCCATTAGTAAGCATTGTGGTGGCATTCTTTTAATACAGCAATAAGAGCTAGATCTTTAGAAAGGAAACGTATCCAAGCTTAGGACAGAAACACAATCTGTTTTTTATTCTAAAATGTTTGTTTCTAACTGTTTAAAAGCTGTTATGCAGTGATAGCAGTTAGGTATAAGTCAACAGTTTTAAAATTCTAAAATTTCTTAAATGAGATTTAATATGAGAAATAATGAAGGAAGAATGAATTTCACGTTGCACATGACATATTTAAAAATATTACATTTGGTTATTGTCATCAATGCTTGATAGTGTTCCTTTTCCCTACTCATCTTAGAGCTTTCGTCATAGGAATAAAATCAATTCCCAAACTGGGACCTTCTATCAGTTAGGGCAACATTTTGCCTTTTGTAGTGTTTTCATTACAGTCAGTCTTGAACATCCCCTTGAATTCATCTGAAAAGATGTTACTTGGGGCTGGAGAGAACTATACATGTGAGGATTAGGATCCAACAAATTTCTATTGATCACCTCTCTAACTCAAGAATTCTCTAGCTCGAGAATCAAGACTGACCTCTTTTGGTGATAGTATAGAAATGTAATCTTATATATCATTCTAGCCTTTTCTCTTTTCTTTGATTACTTTTTGTTCTGTTCTTTCTTTAAGTCTTCACAGGCAAGCCAGAAAAGTAGGTTCTCTTCGTTGTATTCTGTTCAGAGGAACTCTCTGAAAAGGTTTCTTCCTGCTGGGGCCGCCTTTATCATCTTGTCAAAATTTTGAGACCAGGGCAATACTTCCTCTGCAGTGGAGTTTTGGCATTCCTCTAGGACCTGGATATTCTCCATTTTTGTACTGTGTGTGGTTCTTCCTGCATTTTCCCCTCTTTCTTCATTTCTAACAGTGAGGCAGGAGCAGCTGCAACAACAGCACCAACAAAAGCAACAGATGTTGTTGGGCCTCTGGTTTCCAGGCGCTTGAGACGCAGCAGGTGTTCCTTCACTTTGGGACTGCTGCCTTTTTCACATTTCAGCTACTTCAGGACCCAACTGGCCAGGTGCCTGGAGGTGTGGGCAGCGCACTGATGGGTCCGAGGGGAGCGGGGCTGGGCGGCTCTGTCCTCTAGCGGAGCCGGTTTGCTACTATCAGCCCAATTTAAGCACCCAGCGGACGAAGAACTAATTTTTATTTATTTTTTAGAGACGGTCTCGTTGTTGCCCAGGCTGGAGTGCAGTGGCATGATCCTTGCTCACTATGGCCTCAAACTCCTGGCCTCAAGTGATCCTCCCGCTTCAGCCTCCTGAGTAGCTGGGGCTATGGGTGTGTGTACTACCACACCTGGCTAATTTTTTATAATTTCTTTTGTAGAGAAGGGGTCTCACCATCTTGTCAAGGCTGATCTCAAACTTCTGAGCTCAAGCAATCCTCCCGTCTAGGCCTCCTAAAGTGCTGGGATTATAGGCACGAAACACTGCACCTGGCCGGGTTCTTTAATTTAAATTAGGCATTTTTTTAATTGAGGGGGAGTAAGCAGAGGGAAGTGTCCAGGACGTTATCAAAAGTATAGTTTTATTTTTATGTAAATAAAGCACAAATCAATGTTTTTTTTTTGTATAGGATGTCTCAATCAAACTTCTGGTGACTTAAGCAAACCTGAAACAGGCTTTGGCAACTTGATCAAGGTCACCTTAGCTTCAACCATGCTAATAATAAAAAAAAAAAAAATCAGCATGATCAAACTAAACAGACTGACTTCTCTATGTGTTTGCCTTTTTGCTGACAACCAGGTGAAAAGTTCCAGGACTCTGAAGGCAGGGCCACAATTACTCACTACCCAAACCTGAAATTCCAGTTCTTTCACATAGTTCTTCACTTCCCATCATTGGCCACTTGGGCTAACCTGGTATCAGAATACACTGATACCAGGGCAGCATTTATAGCACCCTGCAAAACAGCCAAACAGACTGAATACCTAGACCTGTCCATACCTGTGGTCTCAAGTTTAACTCTTTTTTTGAGCATGTTCTGAAAACAAAGAGAATTCAAAATCAAAAGAGAAATATCAGCCAGGTGCAG
This sequence comes from Nomascus leucogenys, assembly GCF_006542625.1. Lineage (NCBI taxonomy): Eukaryota > Metazoa > Chordata > Mammalia > Primates > Hylobatidae > Nomascus > Nomascus leucogenys. The sequence goes on from NC_044385.1 coordinate 67,242,463, forward strand.
TGGCTCATGCCTATAATCCCAGGACTTTGGGAAGCCCAGGAAGGCAGATCATTTGAGGTCAGGAGTTCAAGACCAGCCTGGCCTACATGGTGAAACCTCGTCTCTACTAAAAATACAAAAATTACCCAGGCGTGGTTGGGGGGTGCCTGTAATCTCAGGTACTTGGAGGCTGAGGCACGAGAATCACTTGAACCCAGGAGGTGGAGATTGCAGTGAGCTGAGATCGCACCACTGCCCTCCAGCCTGGGCAATAGAGCAAGACTCAGTCTCAAAAAGAAATAAATAAACAAGAGAAATATCTAACAGTTATGAGATACTGTTTTAATTCTGTTCATTAAAAAGAAAACATAAACATGCTAAAACATCTTTATCAGCAAAACCTGTTCAGGCAGTTAAAAAAATTTATCTCTCCAACAAACAAGATTTAACTTGCAAGTAAACCGTTTCATTTCTGTGACCCTTTATTCTCCCAGTTAGTATTTCCATTTTCTTAGAAAAGACATGCCCTAGCGCAATGGTTCCCCCATCTGAGAATACAGCAGATTCCCATTAGTAACTGTTTCATGCTGGCACTGAATGGGGGTGAAAAGCCAGGGATATGTTGTTTCAAAGTTCCCCAGGAGATTTTGCTACATGACACGCCTCCCCCACCTCCAATTCCCACACAGCATAACTCTCTTCTGGTAGAAACTGTATTCTGTTATAAGAAGTTTCACTCTTAGAGGGAGGCACACCAACAACTGAAAGCAAGATTTAAAGGTCATCTAAATCACTTCATGCTCATTATTAGGTGAAATGCTCTTTCATATATTTATTTGATCAGCCCTTACTACCTCTATTCTAGCCCCACTCCAGTGGCTCTTCAGCCTGGAGTAGGAGTCATTTACCAAAAGTGAAAATAGGATCAACTTACTTCTCTGACAATTAATGGCTTCCATCACCTACAGGCAAAACTCCAAATGTATTAACAAGGCTAAAATAGCTCCTCATGATATGGAAGGTGTGAGGAAATGGTAGTCAGATTTGTAAGACAGGATGTCTGAATACCTGGACTGGAGAAGTGAACGGAAATATTCTATGGATTGAGCTTAAAAGTACACCTATAACCTATAGTAATCAAGACAGTGAGGTACTGGTGAAAAAACAAAATAGATCGATGGAACAGAATACAGAGCACGGTTAATGGCACCACATAAATATAGTCAACCATCTTTGTCAAAGGACAAAGGCAATGCAATAAAGAAAAGAGTTTTTTCAACCAACAGTGGTAGAAAAACCACATATAAAAAAAAAAAAAGAATCTAGACACAGACCTTATACCCTTCCCAAATATTAACTCAAAATGGATCGCAAACCTAAATGGAAAATGGGAAACAATAAAACTCCTAGAACATAGCATAGGAGAAAAATCCAGATGAATGTGGGTTTGGTGATGACTTTTAATAGATACCAAATGCAGGATTTATCAAAGAAAGAATTGATAAGCTGGACTTCATTAAAATTAAAAATTTTTGCTCTGTGAAAGACAATGTCAAGAGAATGAAAAGATAAACCACAGATTAAAGGACTGTTATCTAAAATATGCATGGATCTCTCAAAACTCAGAGAAAATAGCATGATTTTAAAATGGGCCAAAGACCTTAACAGACACCTCAGCAAAGAAGATATACAGATTGGCATATGAAAAGAATCCCCAAGCCATATGTCACTGGGGAAATGCAAACTAAAATGACAATGAGGTGCCACTACAAACCTATTAGAATGGCCAAAATCCAGAACACTGACAACACCAAAAGCTAGCAAGGATGTGGAACAATAGGAGTTCTCATTCACTGCTGGTAGGAATGCAAAATGGTACACTTTGGAAGACAGTTTGGCAGTTTCTTACAAAACTAAACATACTCTTACACCATAGAGCTGTGCTCCTTGGTATTTACCCAAAGGAAGTAAAAACTTATGTCCACACAAAACCTGCACATGGATGTTTATAGCAGTTTTATTCACAACTGCCAAAACTTGTAAGCAACCAAGATGTCCTTCAGTAGGTGAATTAATAAACTGTAGTGCATCCACATAATGAAATATTATTCAGCACTAAAGAGAAATAAGCTATCAAGCCACAAAAAGACATGTGGAAACTTAAATGCTTATTACTAAGTGACATTTGCCCAAACCCATAAAATGTACACCATCATAAGTGAACCCTAATGTAAACTATGAACTTCAAGTGACAAAGTGTCAGTGTAGGTTCATCAACTGTAACAAGTGCACTGCTCTGGTGCAGGTGCTGATTAGTGAGAGGCTGATAATGGGGAGGCTATGCATGTGCAGGGGCAGGAGGTATATGGGAAATCTGTACTTTCCTCTCAATTTTAGTGTGAATCTAAAACGGCTCAAAAAAATAGTCTTTTTTTTAAAAGTATAGCTCCAACACAACCTTAATACTCTTCACTAAATCATCTCAAAAACAACATTCCAGCATTTCTGCATTTTATAGTTCCCCAACTTCCCCATCCCACTATTAAAGCAGCCGAAGTCAGCCCTGCCTTAATCCCACCAAGAACCCAATATATACTACCTCTTTCCAGGCTTTCTGTCTGCCACCGAATCCAGACCTTTCCAAGTACTCTCTGACAATCACAACCTTTTGTTCCTGTGACATTTTAGGATCCTCTTTCAAGTCACAGTGCAACCAGGTTTAAGGACATGATCTCCAGGGAAATAAACATTTCCATCTTTTCCCAAGTTACTAACACATTTGAAAGACTTTAAGATTCCCTGTGCACAAAACTTCCCGCTCCCAGTGTGTGTGAAAAAAACCCTGAATTATCTGTTTTCACAGTCTACCTCTTTTCTTCTTCATTTATTATTTTAATCTTTTCTTTTTCTTTTGAGACGGAGTCTCACTCTTGTTGCCCAGGCTGGAGTGCAGTGGCGCGATCTTGGCTCACTGCAACCTCCGCCTCCCAGGTTCAAACGATTCTTCTGCCTCTGCCTCCCGAGTAGCTGGGACTACAGGCACCCGCCACCACGCCAGGCTAATTTTTGTATTTTTAGTAGAGACAGGGTTTCACAATATTGGCCAGGCTGGTCTCAAACTCCTGACCTTGTGATCCACCCACCTCGGCCTCCCAAAGTGCTAGAATTACAGGTGTGAGCCACTGCGCCCGGCTATCTTTTTTCTTTTCTTTTTTTTTAAGAGATGGAGTCTTGATAGGTTACCCAGGCTGGTCTCAAACTCCCAGGCTCAAGCGTTCCTCCCACCTTGGCCTCCCAAAGTGCTGGGATTACAAGTGTGAGCCACCACGCTCAATATCCTTTTTTCTTCTTTAAATTACATAGAACGATTTTAAGTCAGCTTGGATATCATCAAAGAGTTCTGATGTTTCATGTCAGGATCTTTAAAATGAGATTCTTCCTACAATCATCTTTGTAACTGTCTGGCAATCACCTAAGCTTCTAAACTCAAATGAACCCAAAAAACAAGAAGCAGGCCAGGCACAGTGGCTCATGCACATAATCCCAGGACTTTGGGAGGCCGAGGTGGTCAGATCACTTGAAGCCAGGAGTTTGAGACCAGCCTGGGCAAAAAGGTGAAACCTCATCTCTACAAAAATAAAAAAATTAGCTGGGTGTGGTGGTGTGAGCCTGCAGTCTCAGCTTACTAGTGAGGTTCAGGTGGGAGGATCACTTCAGCCCAGGAGGTGGAGGTTGCAGTGAGCTGAGACAGCATCACTGTACTCCAGCCTGGAAGAGAGAGAGACCTTGTCTCAAAAAAACAAAACAAAAGAAGAAGCAGCAAAACCACAAGATGAGAAATGAAAATATGGAAGGCTATGGGCTTAGTACTGTAAGATATATACAGTCATTTGCCACATAACATTCTGGTGAACAATGGAGCAGATATACAACAGTAGTCCCTGTGTTTTTACTGCACCTTTTCTATGTTTGTTTAAATACACAAATACTTGCCACTGTGTTAAAATTACCTATATTATTCAGTATAGTAACATGCTGTACAGGTTTGTGGCCTAGGAACAACAGGCTATATCATATAGCCTAGGTGTGTAGTAGGCTATACCATCTAGGTTTGTGTAGGTACATTCTGTGATTTTTTGCAAAAGGATGAAATCACCTAATGATCCATTTCTCAGAATGTATCCCAGTCATTAACTGATGTATGCCTGTATTTGGTATTTATAAATTATACATTAACTTTGCATTTTACTATTGTACAAATCTTAGATAGAAGCAAACTTTAAATACCATTAATAAGTAAAGCATATACAGAATAAAGATTTAGACCTTCATCTTTCAAAATATAATTTCTCAATCAATTTTTAAATCAGTTGAATCCATTTCAGTTACTGTTAACTAAAGTGCATCAAATATCCTGGCATTAGGTTTTCTCTAATAGGAAACTGTTTTATGGAGGCCAAGGCAGGCAGATCACTTGAGGCCAGGAGTTCAAGACCAGCCTGGCCAACATGGTGAAATCCCATCTCTACTAAAAAATACAAAAATTAGCCGGGCATGGTGATGCACACATGTAGTCCCAGGTACTCAGAAAGCTGAGGCACTTCAGCCCAGGCGACAGAGCAAGACTCCGTCTCAAAAACAAACAAAAAAAGGAATAGTTTAGTTATGCTTATTTGATGCATCCAGAACTAATCAAAAGATCCCAAGTATCTAATTTTAGAGGCACCTGTGCTATTATTGATGGAGTTCGTGGTAAAATGTTGTTAAGTATTTATTGAATTTCCCTTAGGCTCAGCACTGTGTAAAATATAAAGATAATGCATGGCCCTTGTTCCCATGAAACTTGTTTTTTGCAACAAGACCGAGAGAAGCAACTAAATGCATAAATGCAGTATTTTAGAAGAGGAGATGGTCAAACAGGTAAAGAAAACACTTCACAGATAATGTGTAACTAAACTGAACCTCAGAAGGAAGGTAGGAGTTGGAGAGACTAAAGGGGAAAGGAAAAGATAGTAAAATATATTGTGTGTGTGCGTGCATGCGTACGTGAATGCCGACACAAAAGAACGCAGAGACTCAAAAATGACCAAAGTTTAGAGATAGTTAACAGCCTGATAAGAGCTAAGAGTTCACAATGGGAAATAGAAAGTCAGGCAGTAGAATTTAGGCATGATTTGAGAAGAAGTAAAAAAGTTGCTGGAGGTTATCAAACTGGGTTGCAACAATAGAGGGTGGTCGATGACTACAAAGCCCAATGCAAGTCACGTAAGTGGGATGTGGCAACCACCATCCAAAAACGATGAGGACAGTTTAAACAGACATTCCACAGCTTGACTGCTACATTGAAAACTTCCCATCACCAGTGTGTATACTGCCCTCCTTAAATTCTTCATTAATTACTTAAAATAGAGATTCTCAACAGTGCTTTTTATTCTGCTCAGGGTGTGGCAAAACTCTTTAAATCACTTAATTTACTCCATGTTTTTGTTCTTCACCTAAGAATTGGAAGAGGGGAGAAATGGGAAAATAAGATTTTCAAAAACGTATGACTAATTACCACATAATCCTTCTTATTATTCAACTGAACATCAAAACTACCCATCATTCACTTGAACACCAGTGTAATTTTGAAATATATGAACTGTTGCATCTTCGGATGACTATATCTTGTCAGTATTAAATATTTTGAATAGATGATGCTGACTTAGTTACCCAATGAAGAAACATGTGATATAAATAACAGATCCACCTTTCTTCGTCACTGAAATACAGGCTATCACCAGCATTCACAAAATCTTCATTTTCTTACAAGGTGACATTCAGAAGATGCTTTTGTAAAAATAATTAGTTGACAAATGAGGCTGCATTGAACCTGGCTTTTTTTATTTTTTTTTTTTAAGACAGAGTCTCACTCTGTTTGCCAGGCTAAAGCACAGTGTCATTATCTCCAGCAATTCTCCTGCTGCCTAAGCCTCTGGAGTAGCTGGAACTACAGGCACGCCACCACACCTGGCTGATTTTTGTATTTTTAACAGAGACAGGGTTTCGCCACATTGGTCAGGCTGGTCTTGAACTCCTGACCTTAAATGATCTGCTTGCCTCGTCCTCCCAAAGTGCTGGGATTACAGGCGTGAGCCACCATGCTGGGCCGAACCTGGGTCTTTATCAGAGGTGTTTTCTGCTTTACCGCTTTGTTGTACTCTTGGAAAGTTCAAGAATTCAAAGTTGTCTCAGTAGATGTAATGGGCACTTACTGGATTTAAAAAAATACTTTACTATAAAGACACATCCAGGAATTGTACAATATCACAATAAGGTTTATTTATGTGATTATTTGCTAGCAATACCTAATGTCTAATAAGTTCTTTACGGTTTACAAAGTAAAACATATACAGTATACTGCTTTTTATTTAATCCTTAAACATCTCTAATAACTACTGATATCTCTGCATAGATACAAAAATCTGACACATCCTCAAGGAGATTAGGAAAGAGATGATAAAAATAAATCATAAAATAATTAGATACAACTCAAAGAAATCTACAGATTCAATGCAATCTGTATCAACATACCAATTACATTCTTCACAGAATTAGGAAAAACACTTTTTTTTTCTGACAAGAGTCTCACTCTGTCACCTAGGCTGGAGTGCAATGGCGTAGTCTCGGCTCACTGCAACCTCACCTCCCAGGTTCAAGCGATTCTCCTGCCTCAGCCTCCCAAGTAGCTGGGATTACAGGTGCCCACCACCACGCCTGGCTAATTCTTGTATTTTTAGTAGAGATGGGGTTTCACCACGTTGGCCAGGCTGGTCTTCAACTCATACCTCATGATCCACCTGCCTCGGCCTCCTGAAGTGCTGGGATTACAGGCGTGAGCCACTGTGCCTGGCCGACATTTTTTTTTAATTATTATTTATATGGAGGCTGGGCATGGTGGCTCATGCCTATAATCCCAGCACCTTGAGATGCCAAGACGGGAAGATCACTTGAGCCCAGGAGTTTGAGACCAACCCAGGCAACATAGCAAGACCCCGTCTATCTTTTTTTTAAAAAGAGAACCACATTCATCTTTTGTGGAACCACAACAGATCTCAAATAGCAAATAACAAAGCTGGAAGCACCACATTACAAGTCTTCAAAATAGAATATAAAGCTATAATAACCAAAATGGCGTGGTTGGCATAAGAATAGACATACAATGTGCAAGACCCTGTTCTAAGTGCTGGGAATACAGCAGTGAACAAACCGACCAAAATTTGTGCCCTTATAGGGCTTAGAATCTAGTGATCTTAATCACAACATTCTGTTCCCTCTCAAAATATCCTGCTTTAAAAATGTAAAGCCAGATGCAGTGGCACGCTCCCATAGCAGGGGGCTGAAGCAGGAAGATCACTCCAGCCCGACAGTTCAAGGTTGCCGTGCACTGTGATCACACCTATAGACACCCACTTACTCCAGGCAGGGAAAAACAGCAAGACCTTGTTTCAAAGAGAAAAAAAGGGGGGGATTGTCAGGCAATACAGGCTGTTATCTTAAAACCCATGAAAGAAACTTCTGTCTCTCTCGTTCAATAGCTAACTCCTAGTTACAATCCAACCCCTGACAACTGGACACAGAAAATGTGATGTCTCCTACACTAAGTGGGGGAATAAGAGTTGTGGGGAGAAGTTTTTTTACCTTTCAGAGATGATCTGCGAGTATATAAGGTGAGGGGAAGGGAAAATCTGGGGGGGGGAAATAGGTACGGATAAATCCAAAAGGAGACTGTTCCAGGTAAAGCTGATTTACTTAGGGGTAACCTCAAAGCCTTCATTTTGATTTAATTTGACTTTGAGCCAACTGAAATGTGACACTGTGTACTGGGATTTTTAAAAACATCCCCTTTATAAATAGAAATACCTTGGAGAAGAAGAAATAATTCTTTCTATATTGTCTTTTCCTATATATTAATAGTATAATATATAGGCCTGCAGAAATCCTATCAGGGCGAGGTGCAGTGGCTCATGCCTGTAATCCCAGCACTTTGGGAGGCCAAGGTGGGTGGATCATTTGAGGCCAAGAATTCGAGATCAGCCTGAGCAACATGGCGAGAACCCATCTCAACACAAATTAAAAATTAGATGGGCATGGTGGCATGAGCTGGTGGTCCCAGCTACTTCGGAGGCTGAGGTGAGAGCCATGATGCCGCCACTGCACTCCACAGAGCAAGACCTTATCTTAAAAAAAAAAAAAAAAGGCAAGTCCCATCTCAAAAAAATCAATCAGTGTCGTCTATATTCTTTTGGACAAGCACTCTTTAGGGACCTATCTGCCAGACACTTGTGGGTAAGGGAGAAGGGTAGGAAAGCAACAAGTAGCTAAGAAGACTTTCCCTATAGGCGATTACAATCTATCAACTAAGGCAAATGCAAATCATAGTAATATGTATGCTATAGCAGAAGTGAGCAAAGTTCATTCTCCCATGTAATTCAGTAATTATTTACTATGTCCTATCTCTTAAGATTATAAGCTGCTTGAAAACAAAAGACATATAATAAATTTTTCTATATGTTATTAATAAACACAGTTTAAAAGAATATTAAGTGTATGTTAAAAAGTCAAACTAGGTCAAGATCAAAGGACATTTTATTTTCTTAATATTTACTTATTAAAATTCTTCATTAAGACAGTAAAAGATTAGTGTTTTCATATGTTTGTTTTAGCATTCTATAGAATTTCACATGATGCATGTACTTGCTTCCCAGAACCAACTGGTGGTAAGCTAAGCTTCACTGACTATTGTCAAAGTGACATACATACATGTATTTTTCTGATCCAAACTCAGAAATACATCAACACCTCCCAACAAAGAGCACAAAAAAGGGAGGTCTGACATGTAAAAGGACACTCAAAAACCCTATAAACTATTTTCCACATGTCTACCTAAGTTTTAATAAACAAAATAACTATTTGATTCTTCTAAAACTCCTTAAAAATTAAACTCATATAGCTTCATAATTTTTCCTTCAATCTTAAAAATTAAATCCTTAAATTTGACTTCGATCATTTACATTTATTGTTTAAAAAGACATAGTAACTTCTATCAATTTTGGGCTGGAAAAACTGTTAATATGTAAACTTTATAAGACATTCCTAGAATGGCCAGATCTAAGCTAAAGTCCTATTTGTGAAAATTATTGCTCTGTTGACAAGATGACTGCAATTTATAACCCTCCAATCACTGAGGCACAAAAAACTTGGTGACAACAGAAAACAATACAGGGAGAAGCAAAAAGTAATAAAGAGGATTATTATTTCCATTTATTCAGTGGACCACAATGAAGGGCCAGACATTTTTTCCAGATTAAAGCCAAAAGTAAGAGATTTTTGATGCTTAGCAAGCTAAAATAATTAAGCTCTTCAGCTACATTTTTTAATGGACCAATATGTTATCTCCACTTTTAACTAGGATGAAAACACTAATAATTTCACTAAGATATCTCATTTCCATAAACAGCAAAAATGAACCAGGGGTGGGTGGAGCTGAAGTAGGAAATAACTTCTACAATAAAATTATTTCTTAGAAATAAACCATAAAGGCAACTTGTAGAAAAGATTCACATTATAGTTCTTTAACCAGTTTATGATTCTAGAAAAAAGAAAATAAATATCAGGCATGTATTTATTCCCCCAACAAGTATTCATGAAATCTACTATATGCTATTTACTGGGTATACAAAAATAACGATAAATAAGATATGATCCTTCTCCCAAAGTGGTTCAACATCTAAAAAGAAAAAATGTAAACAGATAATTACAAAACAATGTAAATAAACAAGTCAACCAAAAGATGACAGAATAGAGAGGGGTAAATACCTGTGAGAACCTGAAAAAACTTCATAAGGAAGTAACATGTTACTTATTTCTAAAGAAATAGCCCACATCCATTTTTTTCCAAAGAGAGAGAACATGAGAGGAAAGGGGGTGGGGGATATTCTAGGAAGAATAAGCAAAGGTGACCCTAAAAGTTAAAATCACTGAGAAATAGGTAGAATAGGAATTTAATAAAAACAAACCTTTTCCCTAACATTAGGGATACAGGATCTACCATCAGAACACCTGCATTCAAGTTGTAGTTGAACATCATTTACTAACTGTATTTTCTTAGATAAGTCAACCTCTCTAACTTTCCATTTCATCTTTCATCTTGAAGTTGTACCAAGTAAGAATTTACTCTGTAAACTACAAAATGCTTTGAAAGTTTTACAGAATCCTGATATACTAATACATAAAAGTTAATAATTAGATACTAAAATTTCAAGATCAAAATATTAACCTAATATTTCACAGTGAATTTATATCAAATATACGAATTCAAGTGCCAATTTTTTATGGCCTAAAAAATGTCACAAAAGTAAATACCTTTTAAATATGTATAAGATATATGTTCCTATTAGGTGCTGTAGCAAACATCTAATTGCCACCACATGATGCATACAATCCATATAATACCAAACAAGCCTACAAAGTCCCTCGCATCAACAAGCGACAAAAGTTTAATAAAACTAGCTTTATGCATAACTGGTCTCCCCAGTGGCAAATTAAAGCAGCAATTGTACATCTGTGTCTCTGTTCCTCTCATCGTGGTTTAACTGACAGGAAGCACAGAGTAAGATATGGCACACAAATGTCAAGTATTTCCTGCCTTCTCTGTTACATCTTTATGTCTTGTTTTATAAATAGTCCAATAGTTTGTGTGAAAATATATGAAAGTACAGTAGCACAAACATATAAATGGTGAAGAGTGTTTACGCAAACAGAGCCAATAAAAAAGTATTTTGGTCTTGGGATCTAAGATTCAATATGCACGCAAAGACTCATTTATAGTCTTTTGAAGAAGTATTCTTAGGAGCAAACACCACACAAATTAAGATTTGAAAACCACAATGACTGAGTAAAAAACCAAGTGTCTAAACAACAGAACAGGCCCTCAAACTATTTTACCCAACTGTTTACATAAGTAACACTTGACCACCTTGATATATGACTCCCCCAAACCTCTGCTATACCTATCAAAAAAAAAAAAAAAAAAAAAAACAACCACAAAAAAAAAAAACAAAAAAAAAACCTTTAAGCAACTGACTATCAACAAAGCAGGACTGATAACTTGCATCTTTGATCTTTGGTCATTTTTACCATGGCTTCTTATCAGAACTCTCTTGTACTACAATTTATATCCCCCAATCAAACTATCTCTACTCCCTTCTCACTTCCTGTATATCCCAAACTTTGCTCATGTTATTTACTCATATATATTCAACTATATGCAACCAGATAGAACTCTGTTCTCCACAGGTGAATCCTGCCTGCTTCAAGTGATGTTAACCAAACTTCCAGTTAATTATAACTAAGGGGTGCTCACTTTTCATCATGCCAAGCTGCCTCCCAAACTAATAATCCTTAAGAATGAATTCAATTCATTACTCAAATGATTCATATTCTGTATCATAAACTTGGGCAAAATGCAGCTAGCTTATCCATTCACATTGGTCAGTATTTACCTATGCTATAATAAGCATAAGTTGCCACAATTACAATTCCCCCAGGGTTTAGTGCTATTCCATTCTAGGTCAGTGTCCAAAACCACTCTTCGTATTTTACTGCACAGAAGTCCATCTTCAGCTTCCTGTGACCTCTCTTTCCTAAACAGAACTTAACATATACCTAATAATCAGCTGTAAGCATGGTAGTAGGCTCCTGAAGTAACATTTCTTAAATGAGTGGCTTTGAAAAACGATTTCATTTTTACCCAGTATTTTTCAACCAGAAGGATCTTGCTCATTCTTTATAGGAGTCTAAGAATTATTAGTGCCTTCCTAGCATATCTTTAGTATATCTCTGCTCTCACTTGTAAATGTATTAGCTAAATTGTCCCCAATATCTAGGGAATAAGGAGTAAGTGTTCCCCGAACCATTAAGGAAGAAGAACATCACCCATTTCCTTACACATTAGCTTCCCTCCCCTATCCTCTGGCTCTGATGCTTAGTGAAATAACCCTAACTTGGGGGCAGGACGGGGATTGAGTGGGGGAGTCTCAGAGCAGCTGCAGAGAACCTAGTGTCCACCACCTACCCAACAATCAAACACAGTTGACGATGTGTAACTGTTCTGTTCTACCAAGGGCAGATAAGTATTACATCTTCCTTTCAGTTTATTCTTAAGACTAACAGGTTGTAAATTATCCTATAACAATATGCAAGTTTTTCTCTGATCTACAGATCAAAGGATCAGGCACGATGTCTAGTTTGCAACGTTCATACCATGAAAACATTTTGGATAAAATAATTTACTCAATATACCTTATGTCTAAATACAAACTTTTTAGGTTGCCCTTCAAACTAAAACACATGTAACATTAATTCGAATTAACTATTCAAACTTAAGTCTAAAATCTTAATGTTATTTTTCCTTATAATTTAGTATATATGTACATTTTGTATAGTATATTTTAAAACTTTATGTACATAGCATGCTGTATATATTCTTCCAGCATACTTTACCAAGTTTATCTAAGACATAAAATTTTGAATAAACACAATGGCTATTTGGAAAGGAATTTTAAACATCAAACCCTCCTTAGAACTTGGTGCTTAGGAAAATATTAAACCTTACTCAAGACAAGTCATGATTATTATTAGGCTTCCATTATAACAAAGAGAAATATCTCAGATGCACAAAGCAGCCTATCTTCAATGATGCCGCTCACAAAAAGTGTTCCTCCCTGCTGCAGAGTACAGATAATACACCTCAGGAACGCCCTGTGTGGAGGTCTTAGCAGGAAGCCCAAGGGGCTCAACTCAACTGTATCCTTTAACCTGCTTATAACTCATTTCTTTAATTCAGTCTGAAGTTAAATAATATGCAGCAACTGAAAGCTCTTTCAATTAAGAAGAACACAACGGGAAAATGTAAATCAGAAAATGCCTAAAGATAAATTGAGTCTACTGGAGGAACTTCTTTTGAAGGCACATTCCACATATTATTATTAAGTATCTAAAAATGATTGATACCACTGCCAATTCCTTTCACTGTAAAAATAAAGTTGCTGTACAAACATCCCTTAGCCTACTGGAGAAGCTAGTAACTGCCGCCTTCTCTGCCTTTCAACTTCCCTTTTCTTAATCACAAATGGAAGCACTGAGGCTCAGAACCAACGACTTCACTTTCTTTGACGAATGTCGATTTCCTCATTAGAGAGGTGCCAAAAACAGAAAAATACTGTGTTATAAGCTTATATTTAACATAAACTTTAATAAAATTATATTTCTTCCATATAACATTTATTTAATCAACCCCTAATTTTTAGACATTTGTATTATTTCTAATGTTGCACTATTCACAGTGATTCACAAAATGCAATCCTCAGACCCACAAAGGATCCAGAGACCCTTTCAGGGGGCTCCTGAGATCACAACTCTTCATAATAATGGCAAGGTATTATTTGGCTTTTCCACTGTGTTGATACTTGCCCTGATGATGCAAAAGCAAAGCAGGATGAAACTGCGAGTGCCTCTGCCCTGACCAAGGCTGCACCCTCAAGCCACGAGTCTACTCCTTACCACTGGGCACTCACATTTTAAAAAGGCGACTTCACTTAAGAATGTCTTTGAAGAAGAGTAAAAACTATTTTCTTGAATCTCAACCATTAAATACATATGTTTTTAATATTCTGAGTGATAAAATGGGAGGTACAAATAAAGCACTACTTCTGGCATAAACAGAAATAGCATTGTTGTCTTGAGAAAAACCATTTATGCTATTATTCTTCAATCTGTGAGCCAAACTAGCTGCTGCTTTCGTGAAATGTAATTTTTACTTAAAAGAACTAATTATTATTCAGAATTGGATATCTGGCAGAAGTTTTTCCTAAAATGAATAAAGCATGTCTATCACTTCAAGGAAAACAACAGCAATTGTCACCAATTATAAAATGCAAGCTTTCAACTGAAAATCAGAATTTTGGAAAACTTGTATGTATCTACCACTTCGACTCTGTTGGCTTCTCAATACACTTAAAAAGCTTTTCTGATGAGACTGGTGTGATTTTGATATTATGTCAACATTTGCAATACCCAAATGACTCACGCATGATGTTACAAAATCTTGCTTAGGTTAAAAAAAAAATCAATCCATTCAAAGTACAAGACAGACCGATGGATTTTAATGTTACAGGGGACAAAAAGTTCATTCATAGGTTTTCAGAATCTCATTGTTCTAACCTTTAAAAAACTAGCATTTGTTGATGAGCTTTGGTGTAGTATCAAAGAATATCCACAATTATCTGAAGTGGTCATTAAAATACATCTACTTTTTGTGACTAGACATCTGTGTGAGGCTGAATTTTCTTCATATTCTTCAACAAAAGCAACATATCCCAACAGATTTCATGCAAAAGCAGATATGAGAATATAGCTGTCTTCTGTGAAGTCAAAGATAAAAGATTTACACACTTCTCGGTACAGCTTTTGTTTTGGAAAACATATTTGTCTTTTTTTTTGCAGTGTGTTTTTTAAAAAAAAACAGGGTCCTGGCCAGGCGCGGTGGCTCACGCTTGTAATCCCAGCACTTTGGGAGGCCGAGGCGGGCAGATCACAAGGTCAGGAGATCGAGACCACGGTGAAACCCTGTCTCTACTAAAAAAATACAAAAAATTAGCCGGGCGTGGTGGCGGGCGCCTGTAGTTCCAGCTACAGTTCCAGAGGCTGAGGCAGGAGAATGGCGTGAACCCGGGAGGCAGAGCTTGCAGTGAGCCGATTCAAATATCCTTACAACTAAATCTTTGGTCCCATCCTTAAATTTTCTTTAGGATACCTACCAAGAATTGAATTCTATCAAAAGGCACATAGACTTTCAAAGCATTTGATATCATAATGCCAACTGCCCTGCAGAAGATTTTTTCAGTTTATACTGTTAGCAACAGAATACCTGCATGGACATTCAACGTCATTTGCAACAACCCACAATACTTGAACTATTGTCATTATGATGGATAAAAACACAGGGGGGTTATTTGACTTTAATTTGCATTCCTTTGCTAGAAAGTTTAATGTATTTTAATTTTAAATGTAATAATTTAATATACTTCCCAATTTTAAAGAATTGGTTATTCTTTGTGGAAAGGCTAGGAGACACAAGTAAATAAATGGTAAAGGTGACAGTCTATGATTTTTCTCATTGGGAAAAAAACTTCAAATTAATGTTTTTACTCTAGTTGTTCTGGTTTAGAAAGCTTGTGTTTTTTTTTAACTTCAATTTAATAATGTAAAACTCTAAGAATGATATTTAAATTACTAGTTGCAATAGTGCAGCAGTTCTCAAACTTTTTGGTGTCAAGATCCCTTTATATTCTTAAAATTTATTGAGGACCACAAAGAGCTTTTGTTTTCCTAGGTCATATTTATCAATATATGTTTTTTACTTATAGGATATTATTATTTATTATATGCCCTTTAAAGGAGTCTTTTCTCAGAACAGCATATTGAAAAAAAAATCTCTCTGGGGTAATTTTTTTCCTTGATTAAAAATAATGCTGTTAAATATACATGCTTTGGGCCAAGCATGGTGGCTCATGCCTGTAATCCCAATATTTTGGGAGGCCAAGATAAGAGGATCGATTGAGCCCAGGAGTTTGAGACCAGCCCGGACAACATAGCCAGACCACGTATCTACCAATAAAAAAAAAAAAAAAAAAGAAAGAAAAAAAAACAGAAAGAAATTTGCATGGCATAGTGGTATGCACTTGTAGTTCTACATGGGAGGCTAGGTGGAGGATTGCTTGAGCCCAGGAGTTTGAGGCTGTAGCAAGCTATGATTGTACCACTGTACTCCAGCCTAGGCGAGAGGGCTACACCACTATCTCCCCCTCACCCCCCAAAAACATACATATAGGTATGAGGTGTGTGTGTGTGGTGTGTGTGCACACTTTCCTTCCCTTAGATCACATGTAGCACATCGAAAACTAATCTAGTTTATCTATAATTTTCTCTAATCTTTATATACATTATAATACATTTTAAATGGAGGTTAATTAGTACAATATATGCATATAATTTATGAATAGTTTTTATATTTTGTTCATTGCTATATCCCAACATCAAGAATAATATGTAACAGGCAGTAATTGTTGAATGAATCAATAATAATATAGATCAAAAGGTATATAATGAAAATTTAAGAGACCTCTGAACTATATGACTTTATAGGAACCCTCAGACAATGAAATCTTATGACTTCTATTTCCATTTGTTCTTTGTCCATGCCACTGCTTATACATACACTGTGCGAAGTATTACAGGAAAGAGAGCCAAGGGATGATGAAAGTAAAAACCTGGGTCAAGATCTATGTTTTCACTTTCTATAGCAGTTCCCACATTTACATTGTTAAATTTTGAAAGCTTTACCTGAAGAGTGTATATCTAGTTTATAACTACAACAACAAAAATCACTGAAGATTCAGAAATTGCTACCATTACAGTAAGAATTCTAAGGTAGCTACATGAAACACTGATCAGGAAGCAAGATGAAACAGTGAATATGCCAGTAAATCTGGTTAGATGCAACAATCTATTAGCTACTTAAAAGTTCACGGATGTTAATACTATACTAATTATTTTATGAATGTTTTTGTTTTGAAATGTGTTTTTGAGAAATACTTCAATATGGGATAATTCTGAAGATGAAACCTAACTAAATTACTGCTAGGTAACTAAAGTTCCAATTTGTTAATGGATCTCAACTGGAAATTACTATTTATCCATCCAGAAGTATGCTTAGATCTTCTTAGTTATTTGAGACAGACACACAGTCTTATAACACTTACATCTGAATCTACCCAATCCCTTTCACTGAAATCGGCAGCTAACTTTTTTTTTGAGACAAGGTCTTACTTTGTTGCCCAGGTTGGAGTATAGTGGCACGAACATGCCTCACTGAAGCCTTGACCTCCTGGGCTCAAGTGATCCTCCCACCTCAGCTCCCCAAGTAGCTGGGACTACAGTCACTCACCACCATGCCTGGCTTATTTTTGTATTTTTAGTAGAGATGGGGTTTCATCATATTTTGCAGGCTGGTCTCAAACTCCTGGGCCCAAGTGATCCACCTGCCTTGGCCTCCCAAAGTGCTGGGATTACAGGCTTGAGCCACCGTGCCTGATCCCATTTTTAACTGATGCAGAGTTTTCATTTTTTTGAAATAGGAGGGTCTCACTATGTTGCCCAGGTCTCAAACTCCTGGGGTCATGCATTTCTTCAACCTCAAGTTCCCAAGTAGCTGGAACTACAGGTGCATCTCAGTGCCCCTGGCTCTGATGCAAAGTTTATTGCCACTTTTTTTTAAGTCAACTTTTACTACCAGTCAAATTAAACATTATTCCTCAAGATACTTATAAATGTAGGGCAAAAATAAACTATAGCTTACAGATAAAAATGTATTATGAGGCCAGGTGTGGTAGCTCCCACCTGTAATCCCAGCACTTTGGGAGGCTAAGGTAGGCGGATCACTTGAGGTCAGGAATTCAAGACCAGCCTGGCCAACATAGCAAAACCTCATCTCTACTAAAAAAATTCAAAGATAAATTAGCTGGGCGCCATGGTGGGCACCTGTAATCTCAGCTACTTGGGAGGCTGAGGCAGGAGAATCACTTGAACCCAGGAGCCGGAGGCTGCAGAGAGTCGAGATTGTGCCACTGCACTCCAACCTGGGCGACAGAGCAAGACTCCGTCTCAAAAAAAAAAAAAAAAAAAAGACTATTATGAAACAGTTAAACCAAAGAGGATTCATCTATCTACCACCTAGCTTTATGTTTTACCATAGCTTCTTTCTGCTTTTGTTTTTGTTTTGTTTTTAAGAAAAAAAAGGTCATCACAGTTAAAGCCTCCTCTAATATCCCTCTCCAGTCTCATTTTATCCCTCCTTCGACTATTTTAAGTTTTATGTTTTTTTCTTTTCTCTCTTTTTTTTTTTTAGAGACAGATTCTTGTTTTGTCACCCAGGCTGAAGTGCAGTGGTGCAATCATATTTCACTGCAGCATTAACTCCTGGGCTCAAGCAATCCTCCTGCCTCAGCTTCTCAAGTAGCTGGAGCTATAGGAGTGTGACACCACGCCTGGCTAATTAAAAAAACGAAATTTTTTTTCTACTTGTAGAGACAGGGTCTTGCTATGTTGCCCAGGCTGGTCTCAAATTCCTGGCCTCAAGTGATCCTCCCACTTAGGCTTTCCAAAGTGCTCAAATTATAGGCATAAGCTACAGTGCCCACTCGTCAACTATTCTAAAATTGATATCTTCCCTGTTATATATTTTTATAACTTTACTACATATATATCAGTATAGTAGGATTGCTTTTATATGCATAATTGGGAACATGTATTTATTAAAATTTATTTTTTATTCAAAATTATTTTTGAAATAACTCTAGTTAACAAATGACAAGCATATTGAATCGTTTTGGGGTCAAATATATTGTTGTCTACAGCTTCTTCTGAAATGCATCAACTGCCCAACTGTTTAGGGTCCTGGAGGATTTTACACCCCAGGGCAATACACCATGGAAAGATTCTGAATAGGTTAGAAGTCACCATTGGCAGGTATCTGATCCTAGGAAAGATATTGAAGAACTATAAATTACATTAAACTATCTATACTCTGCAAAGCCTTCACATCCCTCAATGTGAAGATACTGCTCTAGAGAACTTCTACATTTATGTTCCAGGGAACCATGTACAAGTGTTCCCAAGCTGCAAATAATCTAAGGCCATCAACAAGAGAGAATAAATACACTGTGGTACAGACAAACAATGGAATACTATACTGTAATGAAAAGTAACTTAAGTCACAAAGCTGAATGAAAGAAGCAAAGTCACTACAGAATATATGGTGTGATTCATGTGTATAAAGTTCAAAGAGGTAAAACTATAAAGAAAAGATTATTGCAAAAGTCAGCATAGTAGTTATTTTTTAAAGGAAACAAACATGAATAGGAGTGGGGGCCTTCTAGGGTAATAGACATACTCTATATTTCTTAACATGGGTTGCTTCTCAAGATGCTTATAAATATGGGGCAAAACTGCTTAAATAAAATTACAAAATGTTTACCCATGTTGTAACACTTTATAATTTTATTTAAACTCTATGTTTTATATATATTCTCCTACATGCACATTTCATTTTTAAAGAAGAAAAAATAATGAATTGCCCCATTACAATACTAAACTTCCATTTAGTATTTTGATATAAAAAATAACATATATATAAATTGTTACACTTCATTTTAATAGTTTTATTATAATATTTTATAGTTTTACTATTTATAGGATTGTTTCCTAAACCCAGAAACTAATTTTCTTTAATTGTATTTAGATTTTTAAAATTGCACCATGTAACAGCACAGACATAATGATCACTATATGACTGGGCATCTATCATGTAGATACTGCAGCATGTAAAGTCATACTGATGCCTGCTACTTTGAAGAGCTTCTAATATATAGACTAGAACACAGGACGAGGACAAATCACATGAAAATACAAACTTAAAAAATAAAACAACTTCTCTAAGTGGTTACCTTTGGACAGCAGGACTCAGAGTGAGAAGGGGCAGAGGAGGGAGGCTCCTTTTCATTATAGATCTATGAATTAAATTTTGAATGGTGTGCATATATATCACTTTGATAGCTTTTAATATAAAAATTGTTAAACCAATCTTCATACAAACTATAGAAGGCAAGAGGGCTCTGACGATGAGGATGATGCTAATACCTGGAAGAAAAGGAATCAAAACGTTTCTACATAGAAATTTGTATATCCAAAGCTCAGCTGCATAATTTCTCCCTCTCTGTCAACAAAGCAAAGAGCACACAATGAGTTATTTTTCTCATATAATGACTTAAGGTGCTTAGAACCATGACCAGAAAAGACATTTGTAGTACTGCTCAACAGCCACTTTTATTATAGTATACAGCTCATTTGACAAGACACAAAAAACTCTTGTAGGTTCTCCATACTAATGGAAGAAAGATTGTTCAGATAGTTGGAAACTGCCCTAATCATTGGAGTTGACTCAATAACGTTATTAACTTAATTTCAACCATTTATATGAAGGAGCTCCTAAGCAAAGGAGCAAAATATTCTGGCTAATTTATGGAAGCAATGATTATCTTCAAACAATTCAAATGAGGGGAATTTTCTTCTCATTTATCCAAGTCAGTGAATACCTACCAATGTCCCATTAGATGAGATGTAATATTAGGCAAAATCTACAAATATGCAATCAAATATGCAGTTAAATATCTGAAGAAGCTTCAAAACTCATATCCAAGCATTACAGGGTTAAAAAAAAGTTACTTCCTCCCAGACACAAACAAGTACATACTATTGCACTAGTCTTTAAGTCGCCCCTGCCCCCTCCACAAAAAAAGAAAGAAAACAAAAATATTACAAATAATAATAGTGTATTTCTCAAGAGAGAAGAGCTTTCAAAAGGCTGTAAATGCCACCCTAAATCAGTAAGGGGGTGTTTTTCCTGAAGCCCCAGGAGTAAGAGTATGGAGAGGGAAACCAAGAAGCAACAACTGGAACCAAAACAACTAACACTGGAAGAGTTCACTGAGAAATAAAAAATAGGTTAATTACATTAAAAAACAAAGATTATTTATTATGGCCAATATGGCAGTAGGTTTCGGGGGTGGATCAAAGAAAAGGAAAGAGGGATAGCCACATAGTTGAACAACATATAGCACAGCAAAAAAAAATGGACTGGAGAAAGGGATAACTGGGATGGGAATGGAGCCTAAACGGGTTCTAATACTGATAATAAAATACCCTAGTTGCTTTCCTTCCTTACTAAAGGCTATGGGCTTCAAAATAGCATTGCTGCCTAAAACTTCAAATATTTAAATGCAAAACAGCTAATTCCTCTTCATAGCCTTAAACCTGTAAACTCTCTTTCTGAAAATGTGGCATATAAGCACCTACATCATAATCATTTAGGGTACACAGTAAAAAACGCTGATTGTTTAAACAAATCCTAGGCCTAATGAATCAGAATTTCTGAGTTAAAACTGGGTGATTCTTTGTTACACCAAAGGTTGATAATTACAGCTTTAAAGGTAATACTATCAGACAGTATTACCTACAACATGCAGACACTAGTCAGAGATTAAGCTGAGGGCCACATGCTTTTTAAAGATGTGCCATCTTTAACTTCAGCAAGATGGCCAACTGAATTTGTCACATAAGATGGCAAAAAAGAGTAGCCAAAGGTTTAACACAACAAATAATACCTGTCTACTCATATGTGCTTGGTACTTCGTCAAAGGTTGAAAAAGACAGAAAAACAGAATAAAACCTTTTTCCTCTCAAACAGCATATATTCTCATTCTTATTATTGACGAAGACACTCTTCTTAACATAGGTAAATGCTATTCAACCTTCAACATTCATCATTCCTTCAAGATAAACTCTCCTGAGCATTCTTTCAGTCATCGTTTATCTCTAGGCAATCTGAACCTGAATTTATGTAGTCAGTGGTTGGTTCTATTCTTTACTTCACTTGTTAACAAGCCCTGTTTTCCCAACAAGAATTTAAGTTTATGAAGATAAAGCCCATGTTCCTAGCCTTTTGTGCTTTTTGGGGTTTAGGACAATGATGGCCACACTGTGGATGATTTCACACTGAATTGAGTTAGGGCACTCAGAAATTTAGGAGATTCAGCAGTTATGCATAAACTATTAAAAATCTAAATTTCAGACCTACAGAATTTCCAACCACCCCAATAAAACACACCAAAAAATTAAGAGACAAAAGATTTTATATATACCAAACAATTCTCTTATTTCAAAGAAGGAGGAGAAGATGTGACAAAGATAAATAAAATGAGATTACTATCTTATAATAAGGTCAAATTTAAGATAAGTGTAATGTTAAAGCTTAGACACCTCTGGATTTTGTAAATTCACATGCAAAGTTTTACACGTACACATACTTTAGTATAACAAGGTATCACATTAAACAATATTTGCCCTCCTAAAAGAATATGAGGTAAGGACGGGCACAGTGGCTTGTGTCTGCAGGACTTTGGGAGGCTGAGGCGAGTGGATCACCCAAGGTCGGGAGTTCAGGACCAGCCTAACCAACATGGAGAAACCCTGTCTCTACTAAAAATACAAAATTAGCTGGGCGTGGTGGTGCATGCCCGTAATCCCAGCTACTTAGGAGGCTGAGGCAGGAGAATCGCTCGAACCTGGGAGGTGGAAGTTGCGGTGAGCTGAGATTGCGCCATTGCACTCCAGCCTGGGCAACAAGAGTGAAACTCCTTCTCAAAAAAAAAAAAAAAAAAAAGAATATGAGGTAAAACTAAAGCAGAAATAAAACTGTCTTTGTATCTAGAAGCTCAAATTAAATTCCCACCTCTTTATATTTCCATCTAAAGCCATCTTGAAAGAAGCAATGTCATGAACAAAAAAATTCTAACAGTGAAAAATAAAAAGTTGTAGAAATAAAATGAATGCATCATCTTTCTGATGAAAAAGAAAACTACATTTTCAAAATCATTGGTTGATCCATTTGGTTGCAACTTACCACCAAGATTATCCCCAAACATCTTAATTAAGGTTTTATTTAATCTTAAGGAAATATAGAGCATTTCAAAGCATCACTTGTAGTGACTGGCACGAGCAGTTCCAGACTGCGAAGCCCTGCCATTAGGTACTGCATGACCTCAAGCAAATCACGGGACCTCTGTGGGCCACTGTTTCTTCATCTATAAAAGTGAGGCAGTTGGACAATCTTCAGTCACTTTCAGCACTAAACTTCTATAAATCAGTAATTCTAAATTTAATTCTGATAGGTCAGTTCAAACTTACATTCAGTCTTATGGAAGGAAAAACGTGGAGAGGGAACTACTTGATAAATTGTTCTGGTCTTTTCTTTGTTCTCTTCTTTTTCCCCCCCTTCTCCCTTCTCCTTGAAGCTCCACTTCAGTCTTTATCACGTAAGAAAATATATAAACAATATCTATTTTACTTAAACTGTACCAGCTTCTTAAATTTAAGAAACCAAATTCCTCTACTTCTCTTTAATAAATAAGATCTTAATTATGCCGCTTATTTGTGTGCCTCTTGATTTTTCTCTTATGGATCACCACCTTAAAAAAGTTAAAAAAAAAAAAAATAGAAAAGTCTTCATTAGATTTTTCACACAGACCAGACTAGAAGTAAATACAGCTTTTGCTTACTCAAAGGCCGACTAAACCAGCAATATGCAAAGATGATAGCAAATGGCTCAGCTGAATTGGTAAAATGTCCGCTGTGTCTTTCTTGTAAGACCGCAAAATTGAGATCTGTTAATATCAACAAACCTTACAAAAGAGTTAGAAATAATAACTGATTGCCTTTCTTTCTTCCCTTTAATCTGACAGGCCTTTTAAGCACTTAGAAAGTGCATAGCAAATTCTCAAAGAACTAGCTAAATATCATTTTGGTCAATAAGAAATGATTTGGCAAGTTTTATATCCAAAAACTTTATTTTTTGGAATCACTGCATATTCCAATTTTATTTTCATAAATATGTTTCAGAAATAAAATACGATTGCACTCCTCTTTACAGAGCACCTAGAACTTTAAGGCACAGCAGGATGTATACTCGCCAGCCAAAATCTCATAACTACAATGACAAGTACTTCAGGACAAGACTGAGCTATCTTTTCATTTATAGAAGGTTTTTAATTCAAGGCAGGCAAATTTTAAGAACAGTAATACAAAAGGAAGGCCAATACTCATCACTTTTTCTTTTTACATAAAATTGAAATAACTACATTTCCTTAGAAGACAGCTTTACTTCTAAGGTTGTTACTCAGAACAAGTTTTCAGTGTGAATTATAAAACTTCATTTTTTTCTAATAGTAAATGAATCATTCTAGTCTTTCTTCCTCTTTATTTAATATTCACTTTTACTTGTTATCTAAATAATCTAATATTCATTTTTACTTATTATCTTAATAACAATTCACTTAAATTTCTATTGGGTTTCCAAAATGAAACATTTAATATAATTTCATTAACTTTAAAAAACAGAGAGGGAGAAAAAATATATAAATAACAGTCAATGAGCAACACCTATGACTGAGTTATCCCAAAACTTCACCCTTAGCTAAAATGCCAAAACAAAGCCACTGCCCCTGGATTTTTAACATCCATATCACACAGGAATAATACGGTTTACTTAACTGTAACTTCAACTACCCCAAAAAATACAATTAGATTTTTTAAATTAAAATTTGACCTTAGTTTGCTTTGTGGTGCTTAAAAACAAATAAACAAACAAAAAACCTATTTTATTCTTAAATTACATAGAAAAAAAATCACAAAGACATACAAAATGCTTTAACAAGAACATCTAAAACTTTCCAGAATTTCAGTGCTTTGTTTCCCCCTAGCAATTAAGTTCAATCAGGCATGTGACTGACCACACACATTTTATCAGAGGGTTAAAGAACACATTCAGCCATGTTCTTCGACAGGTAAGAACCACCCTCTGTTTATCAGCTCAAGAAAAAGCCAGAAGCAAACATACAAAATCGTAACAAGTTACCTTCAAGTATTCTTTCTCTATCGTCTTTTGAGCTTGAAAATAAAAAGCAATCCGACAAGTTTTAGCTGTTAAAATGGCTCCTGTAGATTGGGGAAGTGGTGTCTGTGCTTCAGCTTATGAGTCATACATGAAACCAAGTGTTTCTAAGGGAGGCACGCCCATGTTGCTGTGGACCCAATTATTCTGCTAGGTCAAACATGCAAATCTACAGGTAAAAATGGTATAGGAAAGTGGGGAAGAAGAGGCAAGGAGCAAGATCTACCTTGATTAGACCATTACTAAGCTCATATTAATTGCCATAATTTAAAATTAACAATAGAGTAAGAATCTACAAGGGAGCAAAATTAAAAACTATATATTGTTTTAAAATATAAAAATCTCAATTTTTAAAAGTTAGTTTACTATATCAAGTAAAACTGTGAAAGGAAAAAAGTATGAAAGGGGATGGAAGGGAGATAGCAAACTCTGTGGCTCTTAATGTAACAATGGACTGGTGAGTGTAATCTGGCTACTCATTAACCCTC
Source organism: Nomascus leucogenys (assembly GCF_006542625.1). Taxonomy (NCBI): domain Eukaryota; kingdom Metazoa; phylum Chordata; class Mammalia; order Primates; family Hylobatidae; genus Nomascus; species Nomascus leucogenys. The sequence goes on from NC_044385.1 coordinate 67,267,594, forward strand.
ATGTGAAAGAGATATATTGCTATGTAGTCTGGAAAGGCTAGCAAACTACAAAGCCAGATGCAGATCTGTAAGTTCACTAAACAAATAAAATCCACTAGAAAATTCAAAGTTCAGTGGAAAAATAAGTGTGAATTAAACTGGTTTACAGAATTTTAAAAAACCCACACCCCAATGTTAGGAATTTAAAGTCCAACAAAGCAAAATGATTTTAACTAAACTGCAAGCTTGATAAAACTCTTTTAAAAAAGTATTGGTACGATCATAGTTCACAACTCTACTACTTCCAAATGATAGCCACAGTTTGATTTACCTTTCAAGCAAAATTTTCTACATGTATTTCAAGCCTCTTGTGCCAGGCACCCTGCTACAGCTCCACTGCAATTGTGGCAAGGCCAGCCTAAGGGCACAACTGTGGCCAGTGAAGCTCTGCCTTCCAAGTCAGAATACATCTGACAAAGTGCCCAAGCCACTGAAATATTACTACACCTACTTATCCTGGCCTCTGGGTGAATACTTATTAATTTATTCTAAGAGTTTAAATTAATCAAAATGGCTTGAAAGCACTAAGTACTTCCAAAGCACTTGACATGATAAATGCAACTCAATAGATAGCCTTCGTCCTGGTATCTTACAAAAAGTAAATAGGATTTAGCAAGGTTTTCTCCCTTTAGTTAATTAGTTGGGAGTTTATTCTGGCTTACCAGAGGCATAGATGAGAGCACAAGCTGTCACTGACTTAGGAACTTTACAAAATGCTGCAAAACAGCAATGATTGTGAACCAACTTTCTGCCTATTGTCTATTTATTCCTTACACTGAAGATTGCTTGGTTTATCCTTTTACTGAAAAATAATCTCCATGGTTTTACAAACTGTTAATTAAAAATTTGTTAAAAAAAATATAGACCATGTTTTCTCCTGTCAAATGTCATATTTAGCTTACTTTAGTTCACTTACACAAAATGACTATTCAGAGCCCATGCACCAAGAAACAAGGTCCACTGAGCAGTCACAGGAGATTCACTTGTTCCCTGGAAAGTTCCCCCCAAGTAATTTTCCATATCTGAAATTTATTTTAGATAATATGAATGTAAACCTAACAATCTGATTAGCTTCTTTTGGCTAATTAGAAATAAAAAATGTAACAGGTAAAAGAGGGCAACAGTATTATAAAAGGATGTCAGAAAAAGTGAAAGAGCTGATAATGACATAAAAAAACCCCCACCTTATAAAACTAAAAATAAATATAACTTTAAAAGTATTCAGATATGAAGCCATTATATAAGGTCAGTAAGCTGTAATATTCCCTAATTACCATACACTAAGTGTCTCCAAGTCAGCATTAGTTTAAGACAGGCCTTCGAAAGCCAAAGTGTGTAACATCAAGTGTGTGAGATGTTTTATGAATAACAGATATCTAAAAGGATAAGCTTCTGCTATTGAGAAAATCCATTTATATAAAGCACCTCATTACTTAATAATGGCAAATATTCCAAACATAATTTAAAGGAATTACTCTGGCCACCAGTAATGTGAAGAGAATTAAACGGAAAATAATTACACCTCTTCAACAGAAACAATTATCTTAGCTGTTCCTAAGGAGATGACTCCAGAGCTGCCATTACAATATATTATCCCTCTGCCCAGCGGTGTCCCCATTAGCATTATTCTATCACCTACAGGAACTGGATCCTTGTTCTATTTACAGCCCCAATAAGTCAATCTCTGCATATGAGAGGATCAAAGAAAAAAAAAACGCAAACAGTTTGACACAGGTTCTAGTCAATCTACTTGGGTTTGAATCCCAGCTCTGCTACCTATTAGCTATGTAATCTTGGGCAATTACTTAACAATCCTGCATCACAACTTATTTATCTATCATTTAGCCTATGGTATCTACCACACAGATTATGAGGATTAAAATAAGTCCACATACTGCTATCCAGACTATATAAAGCGCTTTTGCAACTCAAAAATAGGAAAACAATCCAGTTTTTTAAATGGTCAAATCTGAATAGACACTTCACCAAAGAAGTGATACAGATGGCAAAAAAGTACATGAAAATATCTCAACATCAATACTCAATAGGGAAATGCAAATTAATGTGACAATACCACAACAAAACAAAACAAAAACCACCGATAATACCAAGTGTTGATGAGAACATGGAGCAACTACAACTCTCATATATTGCTGGTGGGAATGCAAAAGTTTAGCCACTTTGGAAGATAGTTTAGCAGTTTCTATAAACATACACTTATCACATGATCCAGTAATCCCATTCCTAGGCATTTACCCAAGAGAAATGAAGATACATGTCTATTTTAAAACTTCTATGCAAATATATATAGCAGTTTTATCATTCACCAAATATTGAAAACCCAAATAATGTCCATCAATAGATGAATGGATAAATCCATGTAATGGAATGGTATAGTATATTCATATAATGTAATGCTACTCGGCAACAAAAAAGATCTGAATTTCTGATATATGTGACAACATGGATGAACCTAAAAGCATTAGGCTAAACAAAATAAGACTGACTCTATGACTCTATATGATTCCATTTATATGTGACATAATGGAAAAGGCAAAACAGAAGGCACAGAAATCCTATCAGTGCTAGGGGCTGGAAATAAGAGGAGGGGGTTGACTACAAAGGAAGACAAGGAACTGTTTAGGGTGACGGAAATATTCTGTATCTTGATTGTGGTACCGGTATATGACTTATGTACATTGTCAAAATTCATAGAGCTATAAAACTAAATAGGGCAAACTGTACTGCATATAAACCATACCTCAATAAAACTGACTTTAAAAAAAGAAATCTAGGCCAGGCACGTTGGCTCACGCCTGTAATCCCAGCACTTTGCGAGGCCAAGGCAGGCGGATTACTGAAGTTCAGGAGTTCGAGACCAGGCTGGCCAACATGGTGAAACCATCTCTACCAAAAATACGGATATTAGCCAGGTGTGGTGGCAGACACCTGTAATCTCAGCTACTCGGGAGGCTGAGGCAGGAGAATCGCTTGAACCTGGGAGGTGGAGGTTGCAGTGAGCCAAGATTGCACCACTGCACTCCAGCCTGGGTGACCAAGCAAGACTCTGTGTCAGACCTCCACATTTTGTAACAAATATCAAGTTCTGCACATGTACCCCAGAACAGAAAGAAAGAAAGAAAGAAAGAAAGAAAGAAAGAAAGAAAGAAAGAGAGGAAGGGAGGAAGGAAGAAATAAATCTAGTTTAGGTATATGAAATATACATACTGTGGGTATGTTTATTTATAAAATTAGATATGTATCAAGTCAGTATATACCTTATATAAAGCTTTCATGGCTGCTCATGGAATTGTCAACATGTATATTTGAACTATTAGCTGAGAGAGATTGAGTCAACTGAATGAATTTAAATGCCAACTAAATTTCAGATACTACTTATTTCCTCCACCGAAACAGAATTTATAAAAAGAATTTATTGTGCTAGGGCTCATTTTTCCTTTTTATTGTTACCTCTTCTCTTTGAACTCAAATCTGAAAACTTCTAGTACAAAAATATAGAATACTCTAATTTCCATATCTAGGAAACTTGGGCTAAAAAAAACTTTGTTTGAATCCACCCTATAGGTCGGGAGCTAACACGCTATGACTATCAGAGATGGAAAAAGAAAAGATCACACCATTAAAATGGCAAATGACCAAAATCAATGTTCCCCACTAATTAAATAGAAAAATAAAATTCAAAAGACTGAGATTGAGTGTTATGAATCATGCATAATTTATTTTGTTGATGTTAATGCCTCTCAAAAATATAATCGCAGGTTCCAAGAATTGTGTAGAATTTCTACATGTGAGCTTAAACGTAAAACATAGTTAATTTTATATGCTCTATCACTAGAGCTTTGTTAAACCAAATCCTCTTTCCCACTTCTGCACAGACAGGTAACTAGGTGGTACTTTTTACCACCCACAAAAAGCAGGCCTCTTAGGCAACAGTCTATGTATTTTCAGGGGCTTATCAAAGGCAAAAGGGGCCATGGCTTTTGTCTGCACTATATTCTCATCACCTAGGACAGGGCCCAAAACTCAGCAGAAACTCAGAGACATGAATGAGTGACTTTCCTAAAACTGCTCACTGAGGGGAAAAATGTAGCATTATCAGGATTTTAGTAAACACTGAAATATCTTTAAAGACATGACTTGGCCCCTGTGACTTGATATAGATAAATTCAAGGTTCTATTGCAGGTACTATTTTGGGTGTTACTGTTTCCTCTGATATTAAAAATAACCAAGAATTGATGGTATGATTATATTCTTTATAAAGCTCCCAAGTAATATGCTGACTGCAATCTCACATTGTTTATATAGACATATTTTATCTCCCATAATTAAATTTTAAATTCATTATTAAAAATAATCTATCTTTTACTTCAGTAGCCTATAACCAGGAATGCACCCCTGAAGGAGCTTTATGAAGACACATGCCAACTCTTGGAAATGGATTCAGTAGTGCAGGTGGAGGTCAGGCTTATGAGAACCACTGCTGGGTTTGTTTGTTTGTTTTTTGGGGGTGCAGCTGTTTTTGTTTTTTGAGACAGAGTTTTGCTGTGTCACCCAGGCTGGAGTGCAGTGGCAGGACCTTGGCACCTCAGCTTATGGCAATTTCTGCCTCCCAGGCGATCCTCCCACCTCAGTCTCCTGAGTAGCTGGGACTACAGGCATGCACCACAATGTCTGGCTAATTTTTGTATTTTTTTGTAGAGGCAGGGTTTTGCCATGTTGCCAAGGCTGGTCTCAAACTCCTGAGCTCAAGCGATCCGCCCGCCTCGGCCTCCCAATATGCTGGGATTACAGGTGTGAACAACCACACACAGCCACCACTCCTCTGTTTCTATGTAGCCCTAGCATCTACTGTCGTTAACTGCTCTTCACAGAGCAGCCACTCAAAGATATTTGTTAACCTACTATTCAATAATCTCTAAATGTTGCAGAGAGGGAATCTAATTTTTATATTGAGTTTAGAGTGAAACTTAAGCTCCTCCTTTGCTACACTTCAGGTAAAAGAGTACTCATCATATCACAGGAAAAGTAATATCAGTCTCCTCCTAACTGACAGAATCTTTCTCTACCACCAACTGCCTACTTTAAATTCACCTATCACTCTGCTATTAGAGAAGTCTTCCTAAAGAACAACTCTGAGAGTGAAATGATTATCACTTATGGCCCGAAAAACAAAAAGAAATAAAATAACTGATTTCTTAGAGGCAAAATTAAAAGCCAGACTATTATGGCGTTCAAGGCTTTCACAATCTGACTTTAATTTCCCTAACTTTTCCAGCCCTATCTTCCTGACTCCCCCTCACTCCCCAGCCCCTGACAGCTGTACGGAAATTTCCTGAATTGCTCCATTCCTATTTGTCTCACTTCCTTATCACTGTTCCCTGGGCGGCCTGAAAAGCACTTACCTTATTTCCCATCCTATGCCCGACCTCTGCCTAATGAACATCCATCCATCAAGTCTCAATTTCAATGCCTCCTCTGCAGAAGGATTTCCTCAACAGCCCCACTTACAATTACTGTGAGAACTGATTATCGCAGAATTGAAAGAGACCTTAGAGATACTTTATCCAGTCCAGCAGTTTCTAAACTTTTTACTTAAGCAGCTGGATTCTTACAAAGGCTTCAAGGAACCTTGACCCTCCATACATTTAAGTCTTCACTGTAGGACAGCTTAAAACACGAATCCAATCCAATCTCATTTTAAAAATAGAGATAAGAGGTCTGTACAAAGTGACTTCCCAATGTCAAGTTAGTGACTGATTTGAGGGACTCTTTGTCATTCATTTAACAAATATTTACTCAGCACTTACTATGTGCCAGGTACTGTTCTAGCCCCTTGCTATACAGCAAACAAAAGAGACATACTGCTGATAAGTAAACACTATTCGGCCTGTGCAGAAGACAGATGAATCTAGGAGAATCACAGTGGATTATCATAAGCTTAACCAAGTGGTAACTCCGATTGCAGCTGCTGTACCAGATGTGAGCTCATTCTTTAGCCTCAACAGATCTCCTGGTATCTGTTATATACAGCTATCAATCTGGCAAATGCCTTTTTCCCCCATACCTGTCCATGAGGCCTACCAGAAGCAGTTTCCTTCCAAATGGCAAGGCCAAAAATACCTCCACTGTCCTAACTCAGGGATATATCAATCCCCTAGACCTATGTTCACAGGGATCTTGATCACCTTTCCCCTCGAGGTAACATATTAGTCTATTATATCAATGACATTATGTTCGTTGGACCTAATGAGCAACGAGTAGCAACTATTCTAGGCTTAATGATAACACATAGCATGTCAGAGGTTGGGAAATAAATCCGACTAAAATTCAAGGGCCTTCTACTTCAGTGTAATGTCTAGGGATCTATTGGTGTGAGGCATGTCATGATATCTCTTCTAGGGTAAAGGATAAATTGTTGCATCTGGCCCCTCCTACTACCAAAAAAAGGCACAACACTTAACTCCTTTATTTAGATTTTGGAGGCAACACATTCCTCATTTGAGTGTTACTCCGGCCCAATTACCAAGTGACCAGAAAAGCTGCTAGTTTTGAGGGGGGCCCAGAATAGAAGGCTCTGTAACAAATCTGTAACATATCTGCTCTGCAAGCTGCTCTGCCACTTAGGCCATATGACCCAGCAGATCCAATGGTACTTGAGGTATCAGCAGTTGGCAGGCTTCTCTCTATAGGTGAATCACAGCACAGGCCTGTAGGATTTTGGAGCAAGACATTGCCATCAACTGCAGATAATACTTCCCTTTTGAGAGACAGCTCTTGACCTGCTACTGGACCTTAGTAGAAACTGAACATTCACCACGGGCCACCAAGTTATCATGCAATCTACTTGCCTATCATGAAGTGGGTGTTACCTGACCCACTCCAAGCCACAAGGCTGGGCGTGCATAGCACCATTAAAATCATCAAATGGAGGTAACATACATGTGAATGGGCCTGCATAGGTCCTAAAGGCACAAGTTACATGAAATGGCCCAAATGCCCATGATTCCTGGTGCTACACTGTCTTTTCTCACCCAGATTGTACCTCTGGCCTCTTGAGGAATATTCTACAATCAGCTGACAGAGCCTTGTTTACAGATGGTTCTGCACGACATGCGAGCACCACCCAAAAGCAGACAGCTGCAGTGCTACAGCCCTTTTTCTGGAACATCCAGTCATGAAATCTTCCCAGTAGGCAGAACTTAGGGCAGCATACCCAGTTACGCACTTTGCTGTGAAGGAGAAATGGCCAGATGTTGATTATACATCAATGCATGGGCAATAGACAATGGTTTTGCGGGATGCTCAGGGACTTCGAAGGAACATAACTAGAAAATTGGTGACAGAAATTTGGGGCAGAACAGATCTCTCCTAACTGGGCAAAGGATGTGAAGATATTTGTCTCATGTGAATGCTCACAAAAGGGTGACCTCAGCAGAGGAGGGCTTTAATAATCAAGTGGATAGCATGACCTGTTTTATGGATACCAGTCAGCCATTTTCCCCAGCCACCTGTCATTGCCCAGGGGGCTCATCCTGGACGTGGTGGCAGGGATGGAGGTTATTCACGGGCTCAGCAACATGGATTTCCACTCACTACAGCTCACCTGGGTATGGCCACTGCCGAGTACCCAATCTGCTAGCAGCAGAGACCAGCAATGAGGCCCCAGTATGGCACCATTCCCTGGGGTGATCCATCAGCTACCTGGTGGCTGCTTCCATCACAGAAGGGGCAGCAGTTTGTTTTTAATGCAATAGACACTCTAGATACAAATTTGCCTTTCCTGCATGCAATGCCTCTCCCAAAACTACCATCCATGGACTCACAGAACGCCTTATCTACTATCATGGCATTCTACACAGCATTGCTTCTGACCATGGAACTTATCTCAGTCACAAAAGTGGGGTAATGGGCTCAAGCTCATGGAATTCATTGGTTTTACCATGTTCCCTGCCATCCTGAAGCAGCTAGCTTGACAGGACGGTGAAATGGCCCTTAGAAGATTGTTACAGTGCCAGCTAGGTGATAATACCTTGCGGGTCTAGCACTAGGTTCTCCAGAAGGCTGTATACATTCTGAGTTAGCATCCACTATATGGTACTGTTTTTCCTACAGCCAGGATTCAATATTCCTTGTTTCCTGAACCAAGGAATACAAATAGGAATGACACTACTCACCATTACCCACTAGCAAAATTTTTGCTTCCTGTTCCCGTAACTTTATGCTCTTTTGGCCTAGAAGTCTTAGTTACAGAGAGAGAGGAATAATTCCACCAGGAAACACAACAATGATTCCATGGAACTGGAGTCAAAACTACCATCCAGCCACTTTGGGCTCCTCATGCCTCTGAGTCAACATAGCTGGGGGTGATTAATCTAAACTAGGAATGGGAAGCTGGACTACTAACTCACAGTGCAGGTAAAGAAGAGTATGTCTGGAATACAGGAGATCCCTTGGGGCACCTCTTAGTATCATCATGCCCTTTAAATAACTCAACGGGAAACTACAACAACCCAATCCAGGAAGGTCTACTAATAGCCCAGACCCTTTAAGAATGAAGCTTTGGGTCACCCCACCAAATAAAGAACCATGACCAGCTAAGGCGTTTGCTGAAGGCAAACAGAATACAGAATGTGTAGTACAAGAAGGTAGTTATCAATGCCAGCTATAACCACCTGACCAGTTAGGGAAATGAGGATTTTAACTGTCATGACTATGTTCTCCCTATTTTGTTCAGAATACATTTCTGTGTATATATACACAGATATAACAAAGCAAGTATCTTTGTGTTCTTTCCTCTTATTCCTTTACTATGTAACATAAGATGTATTTACATCAGTATTTAAGTATTGTTAATTTATTTTTTATCTTTTTGAGACGGAGTCTCAGTCTGTTGCCAGGCTGGAGTGAAGTGGTGTGATCTTGGTTCACTGCAACCTCTGGCTCCCAGGTTCAAGTGATTCTTATGCCTCAGCCTCCCAAGTAGCTGGGACTACAAGTGCGCACCACCACACCCAGCTTATTTTTCTATTTTTATTATTGTATTTTTAGAGACGGGGTTTCACCATATTGGCTGGGCTGGGCTGGTCTCAAATTCCTGACCTCGTGATCTGCCTGCCTCGGCCTCCCAAAGTGCTGGGATTACAGGTGTGAGCCACCATGCCCCGCCAAGTATTGTTAATTTTACATCATATAATTAAATTGTGGGATATAAGAGAACAACATTCAAGAGCTTTACCTCCTCTTCTGAGGAGAAATCAGTGCATTTTCAGTTGTATGCAGGGTAGTTGTATCATTTTAGGCAGAACTACGATTTCGCAATTGTCTCTATTTGGAGATTAAATATGTTAAGTAGGTGCACATGGGTGCCACATGGGTGCCAAATTGACAAGGGGTGGAACTGTGATGGTTAATTTCAGGTGTCAACTTAACTGAATTAAGAGATACCCAGACAACTGGTATAGTATTATTTTGGGGTATATCTGTGAGGATGAGGGTGTTTCCAGAGAGATTGGCATTTCTTTTTTATTTTTTTGAAACAGTCCTGTTCTGTTGCCCAGGCCTGACTGCAGTGGCCTGATCACAGCCTCAACCTCCCAGGTTCAGGTGATCCTCTCACCTCAGCCTCCCGAGTAGCTGGGACTACAGGCACGTGCCACCATGCCCGGCTAATTTTTATATTTTCTGGAGAGACGAGGTTTTACCATGTTGCCCAGGCTGGTCTTGAACTCCTGGGCTCAAGTGATCCACCCATCTCAGCCTCCCAAAGTGCAAGGATTACAGGCATGAGCCAAAGTGCCCAGGGAGATTAGCATTTCAATCAAGTGGACTCCGTAAGGAAGATCTGCCCTCATCCAATGTGGGTGGGCACCATCAATTGGCTAAGGACCTGGATAGAAAGGCGAATTCTCTCTTTCTTGGAGCTGGGGCACCCTCCTTCTCCAGCAACTGGAAAGACTGCAGTTACCAAAACTGAGACAGGAAAGAGGACAAATGGCAACGGTTTGAGGTAGAGGAATATCAGAGTTCAGTTCTGAACACATTAAGCTTCAGATGCTCATTAGTTATCAGACTAGAGACAAAAAATTAGATATGCAGTCCTGGAGTTGAATATACAGTCCTAAAGCCCAGGTTAGAGGTATGGGCTAGAGATCATAAACTTGGGAATAATTACCATATATATATTTATATTACATTAACATGTATATAATATTAAAGCTATAGGTTAGAAAAGTAACAATGACAGACTCTTGGGACACTCCATCATTTAGAAGTAGAAAAGATGAGGCATAACAACAAAGAAGGCTAAAAGGAGTACTCAGAAATGTAGGAAGAAAACAACGCAGCATGTGTGTTTCCAAGAATAAGGAATGAGCAACTTTGCCAAATGCTGATGGCAGATCAAGTTAGATAAGGTCTGAGAAAAAAATGATGGTTGAATTTGGCAACATGGAGGTCACTGTTGGTTTTGAAAGGAAAGCTTTCATGGTACAGCAAAGGTAAAAACAAACAAAAAAAAACCTGATTAGGTAAAGTTTAAGAGAGAATAAGAGATGAAAAACTGAAAATAGAAAGTCAGGTGTGGTGGCTCACATCTGTAAACCCAACATTTTGGGAGACTAAGGTAAGAGGATCACTTGAGCCCAGAAGTTTAAGACCAACCTGGGCAACACAGTGAGAACCTGTCTCTACAAAAAATAAAAATAAATAAAAATTAGCCAGACTTGGTGGTGTGTGCCTGTGGTCCCAGCTACTGGGGAGGCTGAGGTGGGAAGATTGCTTGAGCCCAGGAGATTGAGGCTGCACTGAACCGTGATCATGCCTCTTCACTCCAGCCTGGGTAGGAGTGAGACTCTGTCTGACGCACATAAAAAGAAAGTAATTTTGTTGTGAAAGGGTCAAGAGAAAGCTTTTTTGATTTGGGTTGTTTTTTATTTTGGGGGGGGCGGCAGTGGGGAGGTGACGAGACTGTTTAAGAAAAGTATCTGGCCAGGCATGGTGGCTTATGCCTATAATCCTAGCACTTTGGGGAGCTGAGGGCAGGTCAATCACTTGAGCCTAGGAGTTCAACAGTAGCCTCGGCAACATGATGAAACCCCATTCTACAAAAAAAACAAATAAATAAAAGAAATGAGCCAGGCATGGTGCGTGCCTGGGGTCCCAGCTACTGAAGTGGCTAAGGTGGGAGGATCACTTGAAGCCAAGACGTTGAGGCTGCAGTAAGCTATAATGGCATCACTGCTCTACAGCCTGGGTGAAAGAGTGAGACCCTATTTAAATTAAAAAAAAAAAAAAAAAGAAGAAAAGCAGTACCTTTACTATCTAGAACATTCCATTTTGTATTACTGTCAATTTTGTACAAGTCTGTTTCTACACTGATAAACCAGTAATGTACCTGAGAGCAGGAACTGTATCATGCAGCTTCTACAACTAACTGTAAGTGTGGACAAGTTATTTCACACTACTATGGGATTTCAGTTTCCTTTTTTGTAAAATACTGGGACAATCTAGAGAGTTGATAATTTTGAAGATCCATTCCAGTTCTGATATTTGATTTTATAGCCTCTCCAAGTTCTCAGAATAGTATCTACAGAACTGAGAACAAAAAATCAAACTGAGGTTACACTTGAAACAAGTCTCCTCGGCCAGGCGCAGTGGCTCACGCCTGTAATCCCAGCACTTTGGGAGGCTGAGGTGGGTGGATCACAAGGTCGGGAGCTCAAAACCAGCCCGGCCAAGATCGTGAAACCTGTCTCTACTAAAAATACAAAAAAATTAGCCAGGGGTGGTGGTGGGCGCCTGTAATCTCAGCTACTAGGGAGGCTGAGGCAGAGAACTGCATGAAACCCAGGAGGCAGAGGTTGCAGTGAGCCGAGATCATGCCACTGCACTCCAGCCTGGGCAACAGAGCAAGGCTCCGTCTCAAAAAAAAAAAAAAAAAAAAAGTCTCCTCATCGAATTGTTATATAATTTGCTAAGGAAACACATAAAGTTACCAGATACCCACAATAACATAGAAGTTTTATAAAATCCACGAAAATGTAATTATACATATTACTTCACTAATAAAATGTAGATATACTACACTAACATTCTAGAAACATTCTTTTTATCTTACAGCAATAGAATATTTCAGCAAATGGGCTGTTAGCACACAAGTTCAAAAAGGGTCATCTTAAATACACCAAAATTTCAGTTCTTAAAAAAAAAAAGACAACTACCTGTGCCATTAGTAAAATTTAAAGCAATATCATAGAAGGCAACCCTCTTATTTTAAACTAGGCTGATTTAGAGTGTCTCTCTATTTTTATTTAATATTTATTTATTTACTTTTTTTTTTTTTTTTTTTGAGACAGAGTTTTGCTCTCATTGCCCAGGCTGGAGTGCAATGGCGCGATCTCGGCTCACTGCAACCTCTGCCTCCCGGGTTCAAGTGATTCTCCTGCCTCAGCCTCCCGAGTAGCTGGGATTACAGGCATGCACCACCAGGCCCACCTAATTTTTGTATTTTTAGTAGAGACAGGGTTTTAGCACGTTGGCCAGGCTGGTCTTGAACTCCTGAGCTCAGGTGATCCGCCTGCCTCAGCCTCCCAAAGTGCTGGGATCACAGGCGTGAGCCACCACACCCAGCGATATTTATTAATTATCTGTAAAACAAAGATTCTATTTATAAAGAGATTAAGAAAAAACAGGGCCAGGCACAGTGTCTCATGCCTATAATCCCAGCACTGAGGTGAGAGGATCACTTGAGGCCAGGAGTTCAAGACCAGCCTGGGCAACACAGTGAGACCTTGTCTCTACAAAAAATAAAACAATTAGCTTGGTATGGTGGTGCAAGCCTGTAGTCCCAGCTACTTAGGAGACCAAGGCAGAAGATTCTCCTGAGCCCAGGAGTTTGAGGCCACAGTGAGCTACAGTTGTACCACTGCACCCACCCTGGGTGACAGAGCAAGACCTTGTTTCTAAAAAAAAAAAAAACAAAGAAAAGAAAAACTTAGTACTATGGTTACAATGCTCATGAACAGAAGCACTCAGTGTTAAATGTTAAGTCATAATGTCCTACGGACTGATGACTGACTTGGCTTAACCTTTTGCTTTAGGCCTGAATCACAGAACCCTTAGCCCCCAAAATGATTTTTAAAAAAAATTACCCCTGCTATTATTATTTTTGCTCTTTGGTAAAAGAGAAAACAAATATAAAGAGAAAAGAAAGGTTATTTTAGGACACGTTAAAGAAATGTGAACTTTAACTTCTCTTAGTTACACTTCTGGTCAAAACAGAGAAATGAGGAAACTAACATTAGCAACTAGCCGTGTAGCCTCATGATTAAGAACATGGGGTTTGGAGTGGGTGACCCAGGCTGAGTCCTAATTCTACTATTGACTAGTTGTATAACTTAGAGCTACTTAAACTCCCTAAGCCTCTGCTTTCACATCTGTGAAAGGGACAGTTATAATCCTTATTTCACAAAATAATTCACTTAAATTACTTGTTATAGTACCGGGACACATAGTATGTGCTCAAATACATAACAAAAAGAGGCAGATAAACAAGCTGCAGAACATCCATACTTAGCAATAAAATGGAGCTAACTATTGTAAATACAACTTAGATGACAATCAAAAGCATTATCCTGAGTGAAAGAAGCCAGTGTCAAAGGGTTACATACTGCACGGGTCCTCAACCCCAAGGCAGGTGAGCATCACCACCTGAGCTCCGCCTCCTGTCAGAGCAGCCAGAGAATTAGATTCTCATAGGAGAGGAAACCCTATTGTGAACTGTGCATGCAAACGATCAAGGTTTATGTGCTCCTTATGAGACTCTAATGCCCAGTGATTTGGGATGGAACAGTTTCATCCTGAAACCATCCCACCAACTTCTGTGGAAAAATTGTCTTCCATGAAACTGGTCACTGGTGCCAAAAAGGTTAGGGACCACTGAATACTGTATGATTCCATTTATATAACATTTCTTGAAGAGACAAAACAACACTGATGGAGAACAGATCAGTGGTTGCCAGGGATATAGATTTTGGGGAGGGTGTGACTACTGACAGAGCATGAGGATTTTGGGAAGTGATGAATTGTTCTGTATCCTGATTATGGTGATGGTTACACAAACCTAGACATGTGTCAAAATTCACAGAGCTGTACACAAAAAAGTCAACTTTATGATAATTTGAAAAATAAAATGAAATTTTAAAAAACCTCCAATAGCCCCAAAACTCATTACTTCAGGCCATAATCACAAGAAAACAAGAGACACAATCAAATTGAGGGACATTCTACAAAATACCTGACTGGTACTCTTCCAAAGGGTCAAAGTCAAAAGAGATTTGGGGGGATAAGAGAGATAACAATTAAGTGCAGTGTGGTATATCTTGGACTAGATCCTGGAACAGAAAAAGGACATTAGTGGAAAAGCTGGGAAAATCCTAATAAAGTCTACAGTTAATAGCACTGTACCAATGTTAGTTTCTTAGTTTTCATCACTATACTATGACTGCATAAGACGTTAACATCAGTGGACACTGGATAAAAAATATACAGGACCTCTTTGTGCTATTTAAGAAACTCTTTTCTAAACTTAAAATCATTTCAAAATAAGTTTTTAAAAAATGCCAGAATCTTTAAGAAAGAATAAAGTCTGTAATAATTTCATAAAGCAAAAATACATTTCTTTCAAAAACAAACTGATGCCATCATGCATATTTTGATTAAAATGGTTTTACCTACACTAAGATTATATGTTATCTGAAAGGGATAAAACAGATTCCACCATATATTATACAACTTCTTAGCCATACTCATTGCCAACATATATGCTTATAACTTTTACAATTCTATCATTTGACTTCCCAATTCGAGAATAATTTATTTTTAAAGGAATGTCTCAAATTCTACCCCTTAACATTCCTATTAAAAAAAAAAAAAACAACCTTCACTGGCCTATCAGCACCCACAGAATAAATTCCAATACAAAACATTTATCCATCTTGACTTCACTCTACCTTATTATGCCTTACTTCTGGGCATTCCACCACCGCCCCCCCACCCCCGCATATACTCTACATCTGAACTTGTTAGTTCAAAGCTTTTTCACTCTACCTTTTCAGGCCTTCTCCACCTACTGAATCTCCCAAGAGCCTTTTTCTCCTCACTGTGTCATTAAAAGGAAGAACTGGTCACTTCCTCCTTTGTGCTCTCACAGTATTTTGTAAATGATCTAATCACATTGTTTGAATCATGTTTATTCATTAGTACACACACTTATGGTTACTGCTATGCGCAAAGCACTCTCTGCATTTTGAGCACTCAAGGATGAATAGATTTCCTTCAGAACTCTTCCTACTGGAATACTCTTCCTACTCTGCTGGAATACCTGGTAAAGAACATTATATTCTGTATCACTTGTTTACATGCCTCATTGGTCATTTATTTCAGCATGATATCATGCCTGTCCCACAGTAGTTATTTAATAAATATCTGCTAAATGAAACATTCAGAAATTGAACTAATTATTGGCTCAATGATAAACCTTTTTTTTTTTTCCTTTCCTACCCAGTTGAGCCATTGGTCATTTAGACTACTGTATAGGTCTAAAGTACACGAAAAGCCAAGGCCACTTTCTCACTTTCCTGACTTAATCCAAATTCTATGAACAGCTGGGTTAGGATGGGTCTGGTAGCCCTGTTTGGGAATCAAGTCTACAGCAGTAAAGCTCTGCATCTGTAAAGAGAGAATAGCTTCTGGATTTGACCCAGGGTCTATACCTCAACACCCTCATACATTAATAGGTGAAAACATAATACTTTAGAGACAAAGAGATACAGAGATGAGGAAAAGAACAAAAAGAAAAAAAAAAAGGAAAACTCCCAAAAGATTAGGGTAAAGTGGCCCTTCCCTTTGACTTTTTGACTTCTGTCCCTTTCAGGCCTTTACTTACACAACTTCTTGTTTAAAAACAACAACAACAAAAATTGACGACAACAAAAAAACTTTTCTTTTTCGTTTTCTTTTTTTTTTTTGAGACAGAGTCTTGCTCTGTCGCCCAGGCTGAAGTGCAGCGGTGCAATCTCGGCTCACTGCAAGCTCCACTTTCCAGGTTCACACCATTCTCCTGCCTCAGCCTCCCAAGTAGCTGGAACCACAGGTGCCCGCCACCACGCCCAGCTAATTTTTTTTTTTTTTTGGTATTTTTAGTAGAGACAGGGTTTCACCATGTTAGCCAGGATGGTTTTGAACTCCTGACCCCGTGATCCACCCGTCTCGGCCTCCCAAACTGCTGGGATTACAGGCGTGAGCCACCACGGCCGGCCAAAAAAAAAATTTTTTTTCTAATTAGAAGCAAGCAGCTAAGTTTCAGTAAAAAGGAATGTTCAAATAAGATTTTAGACTCTGGCTTTATTTATTCATATTTCTTAATGCCATATAGATGAACAATTAATACTTTCTTTGAACTCATGTTTTACTATCATGACAAATAAAACATTTTAGCTATAGCTAAACTGCTCTGCTTCTCTCCCTCCATACTTGAAGTCAAATCACTGACACAAATGACACTTTAAAACTTAAAAGTAGAGAAATAGGAACACTTTTACACTGTTGGTGGGACTGTAAACTGGTTCAACCATCGTGGAAGACAGTGTGGCAATTCCTCAGGGATCTAGAACTAGAAATACCATTTGACCTAGCCATCCCATTACTGGGTATATACCCAAAGGATTATAAATCATGCTGCTATAAAGACACATGCACACGTATGTTTACTGCAGCACTATTCACAATAGCGAAGACTTGGAACCAACCCAAAAGTCCAACAGTGATAGGCTGAATTAAGAAAATATGGCACATATACACCATGGAATACTATGCAGCCATAAAAAAGGATGAGTTCATGTCCTTTGTAGGGACATGGATGAAGCTGGAAACCACCAATCTCATCAAACTATCGCAAGGACAAGAAACCAAACGCCACATGTTCTCATTCATAGGTAGGAATTGAATAACGAGAACACCTGGACACAGGAAGGGCAACATCACACACTGGGGCCTGTTGTGGGGTGGGGTGAGTGGGGAGGGATAGCATTAGGACATATACCGAATGTAAATGACGAGTTAATGGGTGCAGCACACCAACATGGCACATGTATACATATGTAACAAACCTGAACGTTGTGCACATGTACCCTAGAACTTAAAGTATAATAAAAATATATGTATTAAAAAAACTTTAAAGTATTTTAGACTTACATTCATTTTAGGAAATGTTTCTTGGGCACATACAATGTGCTAAGTATCATATACAGTGTGCTAAGCATTTTTAATGTTCTCGAGTTTCTATCTCCAAGTCTCTTTCCTGAAGGCGATTAAGCCTTTAGGCCAAGATGGGTCAGCCTAGATCTCAAGAATCACCCAGTCAAGTAACAGAATAATGAGAAATAATATCTGTGATACATACATTTGGTCAAAAATTATGACTTGCCCATGGCCACATGGTTAGTAAACTTAAAGCCAACATTTAAATCCATTTTCACTCCAGAATCCTATGTCCTTTCTATAACATCCCAAACCTCGAATCTCAAAAATATTTTGAACTTTAGAAATTAGTTTGAGGCTGGGCACAGTGGCTCATGCCTGTAATCTCAGCACTTTGGGAGACGGAGGCGGATGGATCACGAGGGCAGGAGTTTGAGACCAGCCTGGCCAATATGGTGAAACCCCATCTCTACTAAAAAACACAAAAATTAGCCGGGCATGGTGGCGCACGCCTGTAGTCCCAGCTACTCGGGAGGCTGAGGCAGGAGAATTGCTGGAACCTGGGAGGTGGAGGTTGCAGTGAGCCGAGATCACACCACTGCACTCCAGCCTGGGCGACTAAGCGAGACTCCGTCTCAAAAAAAAAAAAAAAGAAAAAACAAATTAGTTTGAACATCCTCAACAGACATTTCCCAAATTTAAGGATACAAAAATATGCATGTATAATGTGCTACACAGACTAAGAATTCAATTACAAGTTATTGAGGTAAATCTCCAGAGTTTACCAACCTCCTGCTTTCGCTCTTGCTACTGTCTCCCCACTATATTTTTTCTCCCCATCCCTCAAGGCTCTGCTAAAGTTCACCCAAAGAAAGACTATGTTAGCAAAGTGAAGAAACCTTAAAAAAAAAAAAAAAAGGAATAGTGAGGAGGAATATGCCACAAATTACCTCAAGCAGCAAAGTATAGGAATAAATAGGACAGGATGTAAAATAAAAAGATCTGATATTATATACAAACTTAGATAATAAAAATGGAATCAGGCCAGGTGAGGTGGCTCATGCCTGTAATCCCAGCACTTTGGGCAGTGATGATAATAAAAATGGTATCAGGCCACCAAGGTGGACAGGCAACATGAGCCCAGGAGTTAGAGACCAACCTGGCAACATGTTGAAACCCCATCTCTACAAAAAATACAAAAATTAGCCATGCATGGTGGCTGATGCCTATGGTCCCAGCTACTGGGGAGGCTGAGGCAGGAAGAGTGCTTGAGCCCAGGAGATCGAGGTTGCAGTGAGCTGAGATGGCACCACTGCTCTCCAGCCTGGGTGACAGTGAGACCCTGTCTCAAAGAAAAGGTATCTATAAAAACATTAGATTCTATCTTGTCTGAAAAAATTCACAGAAAGGAAGTTCGTTCATCAAATGGCATTAGCTAACAATTTAAAAGCACTGCCAAAAATTTTTAAGTCCCTATATCACACTATTCCAATTAGACATTTAAATGTAAAAGAAGTATGGAATAAAATATGGATAAACATTTATACACTAATTGATAAAGAATGACTTTCTGGCCGGGCGCAGTGGCTCACACCTGTAATCCCAGCAATTTGGGAGGCCGAGGCGGTGGATCACTTGTGGTCAGGAGTTCAAAACCAGCCTGGCCAACATGGTGAAACCCTGTCTCTACTAAAAATACAAAAATAAGCTAGACATGGTGGTAGACACCTGTAATCCCAGCTACTTGGGAGGCTGAGGCAGGAGAATCGCCTGAACCTAGGAGGCGGAGGTTGCAGTGAGCCCAGATTGCACCACTGCACTCCAGTCTGGGTGACAGAGACTGCCAAAAAAAAAGACTTTCTATGTATGACAAAAAGGCAGAAAAAAAAGTAAAGGAAAAGGATGACATTTTACTACATAAAAATGTAAATGCACTATAACCTAGGCCAGGTACGGTGGCTCACGTCTGTAATCCCAGCACTTTGGAAGGCCAAGGTGGGTGGATCGCTTGAGCCCAAGAGGTTGAGACCAGCCTGGGTAACACAGCAATACCCCATCTTAAAAAATAAGTAAGTAAGTAAATAAATAATTTTTAAAATTACCATAACCAAAGCTAAGGCTAAGAACAAACTAGGGAAAAATATGACAAAAAGTCCTTTAAAAAAAAAAAAAACCTATTCTTAAGTTTAGCTTACACAGGCAAATACATTTGTCAAAACTCAGCAAATGCTTTCCAAAATAAATCTCTTGCTTCACTTAAAAAATGAAAACTAGAAATCTTAGGCAATATATTGTGGATGTGCAGGAAAGATGATACAATACAGAACTGTGACAGTGGGCTCATTCTCAAAGAAAATGGTCTTGGACCCTTCATCAAAAGATTGATCAATTAACACCCAATTCTATGTTTTAAGTTAAAATAAAGTGTTTAAGGTAAAGAGATACATGTATTTAGTTCTAAGTAAGTTTTTTTACCTCCAAAGAAAAAAACTAAAATACTGAAACACTGTTCAATGACATGCATGCTAAAATATTTAAGTGAAAATGTACTGATATCTGCAATTTAATAAAAATCTAGGTAGTGGGCATATGAGTACTCATTAGAAAATTTCAACTGTGCCGTGTGTTTTAAAACTTTCATAATAAAATATGGAGGGAAAAAGCTATTGTTAATTGAAACAAATATCCTAATAGAAAAACAGGCATAAGGCATGAATAGGCACTTCACAAAAGAAATGTAGTCAAATACAGGAAAAGATGTTCATTCTCACAACCTCAGAGCAGAAAAACAATGCCGTTTTTCACCTACTAAATTAAATTAGCAAAGATTCAAATGATTAGAGAGGGTACATGGAAAAAAATGTTTTCATATTTTATTTATGAAAGTTCAAAGAGTATCATTCCAGAAGGCAACTTCACAACCAAAAGACTTTAATGCCTCTATCTTTTTATCTAGCAGTTTCAGTCCTTGGGATTTATTCTAATAAAATAAATACATATGCAAAGATGTAGATATATATTCAGCACAATATTGTTCAAAGTAGTAAGAAACTAGAAACAAACTATTATGTAAATCAGGAAATGTCACAGAAACTATATCCCATTATATGGAATGTACCATACTGCTATTGTCTAAATAAAATGGTACAGATATGGAAAAATCTCCAGGATATATTTAAGTGAAATATAAAAGTTACAAAACAGTATGTGATCACATAATACTTATATATGCATGATCTACATTTCAGTATATGCAATGATGGTCAACTAAAACAGCAGTCCCCAACAATTTCGGGTACCAGGGACCAGTTTTGTGGAAGACAATTTTTTCACGGATGGGGGGCAGGGGTTGGGGAGGATGGTTTTGGGACGAAACTGTTCCTCCTCAGATCATCAGGCATTAGATTCTCTTAAGAAGCAGGCAACCTAGATCCCTCACATGCACAGTTCACAATAGGGTTCATACTCCTATGAAAATCTAATGCTGCTGCTGATCTGACAGGAGGTGGAGCTCAGACAGTAATGCTCACTCATCTGCTGCTCATCTCTTGCTGTGCCGCCTGGTTCCTAACAGGCCACAGATGGGTACAGGTCTGCAGGCCTGAGGGGGCTGGGGATCCCTGCACAAAAAGTTAACAGTACTTACGCTGGCTAGTAAGATTTCTATGACTCGTATTTGTTACTTGGTATTTAAGTAGTTACTATGAGCCAAGCACTGTTCTGCAGACTAAGGTAAACAATTCAAACACGGTCCCTGTCCCCATTTGAAGGAAATCAACAAAGTGACAAAGAATGACCAGGAAAACCTATTTTAGATAGAGTGATTAGGGATAGCCTTTCTGAAAAGGTGACCGTGGATATGAAACCTGAATGTTAAGCAGCCAGTCATGCAAAGAGGCTGAGGAAGCATACCATATCAGGAGAGAAAATTATAGGCACAAACAAAGGCAGTGGGGTAGGAGGAAGCACCATGGCTAGAATGCAAAGAGGAAAGGGAAGAAGTACGAAAAGCAGCTAGAGAAGAACCTATACAGAGCATGCAGCACTTTTACAGTACGAAAAAAAAAAAGGATCAAGCTGGTTTCATCCAAAAAAAAAACCTATTACACTATCCTCCTAATTGTATAAGCAGACATTTTCAAAGTCTTTCTTTGCTAAGTCCTTGACATACACATCTCATTTAATCCTCAAGACAGAACTATTAAAAAGCACCCAGGGCCGGGTGCAGTGGTTCATGACTATAACCCCAGCACTATGGGAGGCTGAGGCAGGAAAATCACTGGAGCTCAGGAGACCAGCCTGGGCAACATGGAGAAACCTTGTCTCTACAAACGATACAAAAAGATTAGCTGGGTGTGGTGACGCCTACCCGTAGTCCCATCTACTTGGGAGGTTAAGAAGGGAGAATCACTTGAGCTAAGGAGGCAGAGGGTGCAGTGAGCCATTGTTGCGCCACTGCACTCCAGCCTGAGCAACAACAGAGTGAGACCCTGTCTCCAGGGGGAAAAAAAAGGGCATCCAGAAGACTTCAAAAAGCCAGGCCATAGATCAGATGCACCAGAATCATCTAAAGATGCACACACTCCTGAGTCCTACACCTAAAGATTCAACTGTAGGTCTTAGGTGGACCTAAGATTCTCTATTTTTTACTTTCCAGATGATCAGAAGTTAGTATAGTAACATACAGACCTTCACATCTCAATACCTGTGTGTACACAATCCCGGAATACCATATTTAGACTAAGTCAGTGGGAAGGTCACATTTGTATTCAGTAGGTCCTGTTTAAGCAAAGTGTATATTTTTCAAATATTTCCTAGACTCTATAGGAGATATTATTTATTTATTTATCTATATTTTTTCAGACAGAGTCTTGTTCTGTCACACAGGCTGCAGTGCAGTGGCACAATCTAGGCTCACTGCAACCTCTGCCTACCCAGGTTCAAGGGATCCTCCTACCTCAGCCTCCTGAGTACCTGGGATTACAGCTGCATGCCACCACACCCAGCTAATTTTTGTATTTTTAGTAAAGACAAGTTTCACTTTGCCCAGTTTTAACTCCTGACCTCAAGTAATTCGCCTGCCTGGGCCTCCAAAGTGCTGGGGTTACAGCTTTTTCTTTTCTTTTTCTTTTTTTTTTTTATTATTCTTATACTTTAAGTTCTAGGGTACATGTGCACAACGTGCAGATTTGTCACATATGTATACATGTGCCATGTTGGTGTGCTGCACCCATTAACTCGTCATTTACATTCGGTATATGTCCTAATGCTATCCCTCCCCACTCACCCCACCCCACAACAGGCCCTGGTGTGTGATGTTGCCCTTCCTGTGTCCAAGTGTTCTCATTGTTCAATTCCTACCTATGAGTGAGAACATGCACTGTTTGGTTTTTTGTCTTTGCGACAGTTTGCTGAGAATGATGGTTTCCAGTTTCATCCATGTCCCTACAAAGGACATGAACTCATCCTTTTTTATGGCTGCATAGTATTCCATGGTGTATATGTGCCATATTTTCTTAATCCAGTCTATCATTGTTGGACATGTGGGTTGGTTCCAAGTCTTTGCTATTGTGAATAGTGCCGCAATAAACATACGTGTGCATGTGTCTTCATAGCAGCATGATTTATAATCCTTTGGGTATATACCCAGTAATGGGATGGCTGGGTCAAATGGCATTTCTAGTTCTAGATCATTGAGGAATCGCCACACTGTCTTCCACGATGGTTGAACTAGTTTACAGTCCCACCAACAGTGTAAAAGTGTTCCTATTTCTCCACATCCTCTCCAGCCTGTTGTTTCCTGACTTTTTAATGATCGCCATTCTAACTGGTGTGAGATGGTATCTCATTGTGGTTTTGATTTGCATTTCTCTGATGGCCAGTAATGATGAGCATTTTTTCATGTGTCTCTTGGCTGCATAAATGTCTTCTTTTGAGAAGTGTCTGTTCATATCCTTTTTGTTTGTTTGTTTGTTTTTTGTTTTTTTTTTTTTTGAGACGGAGTCTCGCTCTGTCGCCCAGGCTGGAGTGCAGTGGCGCAATCTCGGCTCACTGCAAGCTCCGCCTCCCGGGTTCACGCCATTCTCCTGCCTCAGCCTCTCCGAGTAGCTGGGACTACAGGCGCCCGCCACCACGCCCGGCTTTTTTTTTTTTTGTATTTTTAGTAGAGACGGGGTTTCACCGTGGTCTCGATCTCCTGACCTTGTGATCCACCCGCCTCGGCCTCCCAAAGTGCTGGGATTACAAGCGTGAGCCACCGCGCCCGGCCTTCATATCCTTTTTTTTTTTTTTTTTTTTTGAGACGGAGTCTGGCTCTGTCGCCCAGGTTCATATCCTTTGCCCAATTTTTGATGGGGTTGTTTGTTTTTTTCTTGTAAATTTGTTTGAGCTCTTTGTAGATTCTGGATATTAGCCCTTTGTCAGGTGAGTAGATTGCAAAAATATTCTCCCATTCTATAGGTTGCCTGTTCACTCTGATGGTAGTTTCTTTTGCTGTGCAGAAGCTCTTTAGTTTAATTAAATCCCACTTGTCAATTTTGGCTTTTGTTGCCATTGCTTTTGGTGTTTTAGACATGAAGTCCTTGCCCATGCCTATGTCCTGAATGGTAATGCCTAGGTTTTCTTCTAGGGTTTTATGGTTTTAGGTCTAACATTTAAGTCTTTAATCCATCTTGAATTAATTTTTGTATAAGGTGTAAGGAAGGGATCCAGTTTCAGCTTTCTACATATGGCTAGCCAGTTTTCCCAGCACCATTTATTAAATAGGGAATCCTTTCCCCATTTCTTGTTTTTGTCAGGTTTGTCAAAGATCAGATGGTGGTAGATGTGTGGTGTTATCTCTGAGGGCTCTATTCTGTTCCATTGGTCTATATCTCTGTTTTGGTATCAGTACCATGCTGTTTTGGTTACTATAGCCTTGTAGTATAGTTTGAAGTCAGATAGCATGATGCCTCCAGCTTTGTTCTTTTGGCTTAGGATTGACTTGGCGATGCGGGCTCTTTTTTGGTTCCATATGAACTTTAAAGTAGTTTTTTCCAATTCTGTGAAGAAAGTCATTGGTAGCTTGATGGGGATGGCACTGAATCTATAAATTACCTTGGGCAGTATGGCCATTTTCACGATACTGATTCTGCCTATCTATGAGCATGGAATGTTCTTCCATTTGTTTGTATCCTCTTTTATTTCATTGAGCAGTGGTTTGTAATTCTCCTTGAAGAAGTCCTTCACATGCCTTAAGTTGGATTCCTAGGTATTTTATTCTCTTTGAAGCAATTGTGAATGGGAGTTCACTCATGATTTGGTTCTCTGTCTGTTATTGGTGTATAAGAATGCTTGTGATTTTTGCACATTGATTTTGTATCCTGAGACTTTGCTAAAGGTGCTTATCAGCTTAAGGAGATTTGGGGCTGAGATGATGGGGTTTTCTAGATATACAATCATGTCATCTGCAAAGGGGGCCAATTTGATTTCCTCTTTTCCTAATTGAATACCCTTTATTTCTTTCTCCTGCCTGATTGCCCTGGCCAGAACTTCCAACACTATGTTGAATAGGAGTGATGAGAGAGGGCATCCCTGTCTTATGCCAGTTTTCAAAGGGAACGCTTTCAGTTTTTGCCCATTTAGTATGATATTGGCTGTGGGTTTGTCATAAATAGCTCTTATTATTTTGAGATACGTCCCATCAATACAGAATTTATTGAGTTTTTAGCATGAAGGGCTGTTGAATTTTGTCAAAGGCCTTTTCTGCATCTATTGAGATAATCACGTGTTTTTTGTCATTGGTTCTCTTTATATGATGGATTATGTTTATTGATTTGCATATGTTGAACCAGCCTTGCATTCCCAGGACGAAGCCCACTTGATCATGGTGGATAAGCTTTTTGATATACTGCTGGATTCAGTTTGCCAGTATTTTATTGAGGATTTTTGCATTGATGTTCATCAGGGATATTGGCCTAAAATTCTCTTTTTTTGTTGTGTCTCTGCCAGGCTTTGGTATCAGGATGATGCTGGCCTCATAAAATGAGTTAGGGAGGATTCCCTCTTTTTCTATTGATTGGAATAGTTTCAGAAGGAACGGTACCAGCTCCTCCTTGTACCTCTGGTAGAATTTGGCTGTGAATCCATCTGGTCCTGGACTTTTTTTCGTTGGTAGGCTATTAATTATTTCCTCAATTTCAGAGCCTGTTATTGGTCTATTCAGGGATTCAACTTCTTCCTGGTTTAGTCTTGGGAGGGTGTATGTGTCCAGCAATTTATCCATTTCTTCTAGATTTTCTAGTTTATTTGCATAGAGTTGTTTATAGTATTCTCTGATGGTAGTTTGTATTTCTGTGGGATCGGCTGTGATATCCCCTTTATCATTTTTTATTGCATCTATTTGATTCTTCTTTTATTCTTTATTAGTCTTGCTAGTGGTCTATCAATTTTATCTTTTAAAAAAAACCAGCTCCTGGATTCACTGATTTTTTGAAGGGTTTTTGTGTTTCTATCTCCTTCAGTTCTGCTCTGATCTTAGTTATTTCTTGCCTTCTGCTAGCTTTTGAATGTGTTTGCTCTTGCTTCTTTAGTTCTTTTAATTGTGATGTTAGGGTGTCAATTTTAGATCTTTCCTGCTTTCTCTTGTGGGCATTTAGTGCTATAAATTTCCCTCTACACACTGCTTTAAATGTGTCCCAGAGATTCTAGTATGTGGTGTCTTTGTTCTCATTGGTTTCAAAGAACATCTTTATTTTTGCCTTCATTTTATTATGTACCCAGTAGTCATTCAGAAGCTGGTTGTTCAGTTTCCATGTAGTTTTGAGTGAGTTTCTTAAACCCGAGTTCTAGTTTGATTGCACTGTAGTCTGAGAGACAGTTTGTTTTAATTTCTGTTCTTTTACATTTGCTGAGGAGTGCTTGACTTCCAACTATGTGGTCAATTTTGGAATAAGTGCGATATGGTGCTGAGAAGAATGTACATTCTGTTGATTTGGGGTGGAGAGTCCTGTAGATGTCTATTAGGTCCGCTTGGTGCAGAGCTGAGTTCAAGTCCTGGATATCCTTCCTTATTAACTTTCTGTCTCGTTGATCTATCTAATGTTGACAGTGGGGTGTTAAAGTCTCCCATTATTATTGTGTGGGAGTCTAAGTCTCTTTGTAGGTCTCTAAGGACTTGCTTTATGAATCTGGGTGCTCCTGTATTGGATGCATATATATTTAGAATAGTTAGCTCTTCTTGTTGAATTGATCCCTTTACCATTATGTAATAGCCTTATCTCTTTTGATCTTTGTTGGTTTAAAGTCTGTTTTATCAGAGACTAGGATTGCAACCCCTGCCTTTTTTTGTTTTCCATTTGCTTGGTAGGTCTTCCTCTATCCCTTTATTTTGAGCCTATGTGTGTCTCTGCATGTGAGATGGGTCTCCTGAATATAGCACACTGATGGGTCTTGACTCTTTATCCAATTTGCCAATCTGTGTCTTTTAGTTGGAGCATTTAGCCCATTTACATTTAAGGTTAATATTGTTATGTGTGAATTTGATCCTGTCATTATGATGTTAGCTGGTTATTTTGCTCGTTAGTTGATGCAGTTTCTTCCTAGCCTCGATGATCTTTACAATTTGGCATGTTTTTGCAGTGGCTGGTACCTGTTGTTCCTTTCCATTTTTAGTGCTTCCTTCAGGAGCTCTTGTAGGGCAGGCCTGGTGGTGACAAAATCTCTCAGCATTTGCTTGTCTGTGATCTGTGAAGGATTTTATTTCTCCTTCACTTGTGAAGCTTAGTTTGGCTGGATATGAAATTCTGGGTTGAAAATTCTTTTCTTTAAGAATGTTGAATATCGGCCCCCACTCTCTTCTGGCTTGTAAAGTTTCTGCCAAGAGATCCGCTGTCAGTCTGATGGGCTTCCCTTTGTGGGTAACCCAGCCTTTTTCTCTGGCTGCCCTTAACAGTTTTTCCTTCATTTCAACTTTGGTGAATCTGACAATTATGTGTCTTGGAGTTGCTCTTCTCAAGGAGTATCTTTGCAGCATTCTCTGTATTTCCTGAATTTGAATGTTGGCCTGCCTTGCTAGGTTGGGGAAGTTCTCCTGTATTATATCCTGAAGAGTGTTTTCCAGCTTGGTTCCATTCTCCCCATCACTTTCAGGTACACCAATCAGATGTAGATTTGGTCTTTTCACATAGTCCCATATTTCTTGGAGGCTTTGTTCATTTCTTTTTACTCTTTTTTCTCTAAACTTCTCTCGCTTCATTTCATTCATTTGATCTTCAATCACTGATACCCTTTCTTCCAGTTGATGAAATCGGCTACTGAAGCTTGTGCATTCGTCACATAGTTCTCGTGCCATGGTTTACAGCTCCATCAGGTCATTTAAGGACTTCTCTACACTGGTTATTCTAGGTAGCCATTCGTCTCATCTTTTTTCAAGGTTTTTAGCTTCTTTGCCATGGGTTCGAACTTCCTCCCTTAGGTCAGAGAAGTTTGGTCATCTGAAGCCTTCTTCTCTCAATTCGTCAAAGTCATTCTCCATCCAGCTTTGTTCCGTTGCTGGCGAGGAGCTGTGTTCCTTTGGAAGGGGAGAAGTGCTCTGATTTTTAGAATTTTCAGTTTTTCTGCTCTGTTTTTTCCCTATCTTTGTAGTTTCATCTACCTTTGGTCTTTGATAATGGTAACGTACAGATGGGGTTTTGCTGTGGATGTCCTTTCTGTTTGTTAGTTTTCCTTCTAAGAGTCAGGACCCTCAGCTGCAGGTCTGTTGGAGTTTGCTGGAGGTCCACTCCAGACCATGTGTGCCTGGGTATCAGTAGCAGATGCTGCAGAACAGCGAATATTGCTGAACAGCAAATGTTGCTGCCTGATCATTCCCCTGGAAGCTTCATCTCAGAGGGGTACCTGGCCCTGTGAGGTGTCAGTCTGCCCCCTACTGGGGGATGCCTCCCAGTTAGGCTACTCGGGGGTCAGGGACCCACTTGAGGAGGCAGTCTGACCATTCTCAGATCTCAAACTCCGTGCTGGGAAAATCACTACTCTCTTCAAAGCTGTCAGACAGGGACATTTAAGTCTGAAGAGGTTTCTGCTGCCTTTTGTTTGGCTATGCCCTGCCCCCAAAGGTGGAGTCTACAGAGGCAGGCAGGCAGGCCTCCTTGAGCTGCGGTGGGCTCCAACCAGTTCAAGCTTCCCAGCAGCTTTGTTTACCTACTCAAGCCTCAGCAATGGCAGGCGCCCCTCCCCCAGCCTCGCTGCCACCTTGCAGTTTGATCTCAGACTGCTGTGTTAGCAATGAGCGAGGCTCCGTGGGCGTGAGGCCTCCAAGCCAGGCGTGGGATATAATCTCCTGCTGTGCCATTTGCTAAGACCGTGGGAAAAGCACAGTATTAGGGTGGGAGTGACCCCATTTTCTAGGTGCCGTCTGTCACAGCTTCCCTTGGCTAGGAAAGGGAATTCCCTGACCCCTTCTGCTTCCGGGTGAGGCGATGCCTCGCCCTGCTTCGGCTCACGCTCGGTGGCCTGCACCCACTGTCCGACAAGCCCCAGTGAGATGAACCCGGTACCTCAGTTGGAAATGCAGAAATCACCCGTCTTCTGCGTCGCTCACGCTGGGAGCTGCAGACTGGAGCTGTTCCTATTCGGCCATCTTGGAACTGCCTATAGCCTTTTCTTTGAGACAAGGTCTCCATCTGTCACCCAGGCTGGAGGGCAGTGGTGCAAATACAGCTTACTGCAGCCTTGACCTCCAAGGCTCAAGTGATCTCACCTCAGCCTCCCAAGTAGCTGGGATTATGGGCACACCACCACACTCAGCTAATTTCTTAATATTTTGTAGTGACAGGATACCAGTATGTTTGTTACCCCAGCTAGTCTAAAATTCTGGGCTCAAGCAATCCGCCCACCTCAGCCTGCTAAAGTGCTGGGATTACAGGCGTGAGCTATCACGCCTAGCTGAAGGTATTTTAATTCAAGTTTTTCCTTCAAAAAAAAAAAAAAAAGAAAAAGAAAAAGAACCCGAATTGGCAGCCTGTCACACACTGCAACCCCAACTACAACTACTATTCATTCTCACTCCCTGCTTTTCACAGCCAAACTTCCTCAAAAGATGTGTATATACTGTCCTCACCTACTCATTTCTTCATCTCCCACTCATTCTTCAACCCAGCCTAATCTAACTTAATTCTGCCTCTATTATGCCACTAAATCTAACTAAAGTCAATGACCTCCCCGGGCTAAATCCAATGAACACTTTCAGAATTTGTTGTGTTAGGCCTATCACTTTTAAGACTTCTTTGGCTTCTCTGATAACACTCTCCTGATTTTGCCCCAGTTCTCGACTACTCTTTCTCAGTTTTCCCTGCCCCACCTCCTCACCACTTACCACTAGAGGTCCTAAAAGCTCAAGGTCTTCTTCTTACTCCAGACTCTCCCAAGGCAAACATCAATTTCTAGGGCTTCAAACTACCAAGTCACAGTATCAAGGTGAAAATCACTTATCCTCAAATTACCCTTGACAATTCTCTTAAGTTCGCCCTTTAAGTACACTTTACCATATGAACAGCCCACAATGGTGGCCAATATACAATCCCCTCCAACATTCAAGCACCATACTAAACAGGTAGTTTACAGTTAAAGACCAAGTGTACAAAAAAGCACATCATTTTTCTTGCTCCTATGCCATTCCACCTCCATAATCCCTCATTTAAAACCCATCAATATCTGCCCATTCTGCTGAAAATAAAATTCAAAATATTTAACATGGCCTAGAATGTCTTATATGATTTAATACCTTGCAGCCTCATCTCCCATCACATCTCACTTTCTACATTACAGCCCGCCAGGCCTTTCATTTCCCAAAGTACACCCTTTCTTCCTTGCAGACCATTTGCAAAATGCTACTCCCTCAATCTACTCTCTCTTCCCTTTTCTCCCTTTCTCTTACATAAGGCTTAGTCATCCTTTGGGTCTCTACAGAAACATCTTCTCCTTAAGGAAGCCTTCTCAATCCAGCCCTTCCCCACACTATGTTAGGGGTCTCCCTGCCATGCATGTACACCTAAGCACACTTTTTACTTGTTCGATGTCTGTCTCTCCCACTAAACTGTATGCTTCATGAAGATCTTGTCAGCTTTTATCATTGTTTTATCCCAGCATCTAACACTCACATATTGGTGAAATAAGAAACTTCATCATTACAGATGCTTTTTACATTCATAAATAATGTGCATACAGTATCCAAATACAAACTGAAATTTGCTTTTTAAAATTATTTAATTGGGGTAAAGTAGAACAAAATGTATCATCTTAATCCTTTTTAAGTATACAGTACAATACCTTTAGTACATTCACACTGTGGTGCAACAAAACTCTTTTCATCTTTCAAAGCTGAAAGTCTATATCCATTAAACAATAACCCCCCATTCTCCCTTACCCCCAGTTCCTGGCAACCACCATTCTACTTAAGTCTCTATGAGACTATTCTAGGTACCTCATATAAGGTGAATCATGCAGTATATCTTCTTTGTGACTGGCTTATTTCACTTAGCATAATGTCCTCAAGGTTATGTAGCATGTGTCAGAATTTCCTTCCTTTTTAAGGCTGAATGACATTTCACTGTATGTACACGCCACACTTTATTTAACCATTCATCCACTGATTGATCTTTGGGTTGCTTCCACCTTTTGGTAACATAATAAATATTTATTATTGTAACGTTTCTAAGAATAAGGGCGTACAAGTATCTCTGAGACCTTTCTCTCAATTATTTTGAGTATATATCAAGAAGCAGAATTGCTGGATTATGATAATTCTCTTTCAAAAAAAATTTTTTTTTGAGATTTTGTCTCGCTCTGTCGCCCAGTCTGGAGTGCAGTGGCACAGTCTCTGCTCACTGCAATCTCCCAGGTTCAAGCAATTCTTCTGCTTCAGCCTCCCGAGTAGCTGGGACTACAGGCACCTGCCACCACGCCCAGCTAATTGTTGAATTTTTAGAGACAGGATTTCACCATATTGGCCAGGCTGGTCTCGAACTCCTGACCTCATGATCCACTTACCTAAGCCTCCCAAAGTGCTGGGATTACAGGCATGAGCCACCATGCCCGGCCTCTCAGATTTTTTAGAAAGTGCCATCCTGTTTTCCATTGTGGCCAGACCATTTTACATCCCCACCAACGCAGGAATTCTTGGTACAAGAGTTTCAATTTCTTCACATCCTTGCCAATACCTGTTACATTCTGTTTTGTTTTAATAGGACCCATCCTAATGAGTATCAGGTTGTGACTGCTTTCATATAAACTTTATGTGCCTTCATTTCCTACAAATTTGTGGCAAAAAGCCATCTAAAAATATGTTCCATAAACAACCTTCTAGAAGGTAATGGCAACGCAAAAGAAAAAAGTTTTTAAAAGTAGCATTTTAAGGAACAGTAATATTGTAGTTCACGTGAAATGGCATAAAAACGAAGGAAAAAAAAAAAAAACAAATGAAAGGCATTCCCACTCATATCTGAAATTCTCTGATGCCACCTGCCTGCTTGGAGCTCCGAATTCCTTAAGCTTATGTTTTGTCTCCCTTCAGGATACTCCTCCTTCACTACTGCCCCCGATTCATGCGCTGGGACACCTTACCCCATTCTCTTTGCCTGTGGCTGTACCATTCCTTTCTATTTCAGCTCTGTGCACCTTGGCATTAGAGGGTATAGATGATTAACACAGATGTTTGAACAGCTGAGGTAAAATGAATCCCATTACAACCTTGAAAAGTTGAATTAAATGTTTGATTAAAACTGAAAATGAAAAAAACACACACACACACCCTGAAAACGGATAAAAAAGCTTCATATAGAGCAATGTATCAACACATTCTAAATCAGAAATGTATCTTGGTCTCTGGACTCTAAATTCAAAAAACTTTAAGATTAAACTGCAAATAAAGATTTACAACAATCTAGAATGACTCTCTGGATCAAAAAGTCACTAGGCTAGGCACCTTCCCACAAATTTAAAATAAAGCACAAAAATGTTTTAAATCAAAGGTATGTATTCAATAGTGATTAGCGTGCATTCAAAATTAAAAGATGTTTTAAAGTTTGCATACACACAAAATTTATAGAACAGTTATTGCTTTTTCAAAGTTCAAGTCATCTGTATCAGAATTACTTTTCTTTCTTTTTTTTTTTTTTTTTTTTTTTTTTTTTTTTTTTTTGGGAGAGAGTCTCAGTCTGTCGCCCAGGCTAGAGTGCAATGGCATGATATCAACTCACTGCAACCTCCACTTCCCAGGTTCAAGTGATTCTCCTGATACACCCTCCAAGTAGCTGAGATTACAGGTGTGCACCACCATGGCCAGTTAATTTTTGTATTTTTAGTAGAGACGAGGTTTCATCATGTTGGCCAGGCTGGTCTCGAACTCCTGACCTCAAGTGATCTGCCCACCTCAGCCTCCCCAAGTGCTGGGATTATAGGCGTGAGACACCGCACCTGGCCAGAATTACTTTTCAAAGAACAAAATGTTTTAGTATTTACATTTGTGAAATGAACTCAGGAGTGAACACTTCCATTAATCCTGAAATAGTAACCATTATAGCGTAAAAATGTAGAAAGATATTGTGTGATAAAGGTTCTTAAGTGTTGGTTAAATGTTAAACTAAAAATTTATTTATGTAAGTTCATTGTCATTTACAATTTTAAAAAGGGTATCATAGCAAAACCATTAAAGAAGGCTAGAAAACAAATATGTCTTTAAGTTTACTGACTCTTCATTCAATACCTAGGTGAAGAGTAAATAGATCACCAAGTATTTTGAAAGTTACTTTCCTTGGCCGGGCACAGTCGCTCACGCCTGTAATCCCAGCACTTTAGAAGACCAAGGCGGGAGGATCACCTGAACTCAGCATTTAGAGGTTGCAGTGAGCCATGATCATGACACAGCACTCCAGCCAGCCTGGGAGACAGACAGACTCCCTGTCTCAATAAATAAATAAATGAGTAAATACTTAAAAATAAATTTAAGAAAGTTACTTTTCTTAAACTGTATCTAAATAATACTAACCTAATCTAAATAATCTACGTTATATGGCAATTTACCTTGTAGACCTACATAAACGTGCACTTTCATCATAGTCTACTTCACTTACAATTACACAGTACTGTTTGTAGAATATAAGATATATGTGTTAGCAAAAAATAATTTTGAAAAGTTACCCACAACTCCATATATTTACTTTGAAAAAGTTAAATAAAACCAAACACTTAAAGTTTATTGCGTTTGTCACACTACATTTTCAGAACTGACTCAGAGAAATATTTAAATAATTAAAATCACCAGGCAAGGTGGCTCACGCCTGTAATCTCAGCACTTTGGGAGGCTGAGGCAGGAGGATCACTTGAGGTCAAGAGTTCCAGACCAGCCTGGCCAACACAGTGAAATTCCATCTCTGCTAAAAATACAAAAATCAGCCAGGCATGGTGGTGCACGCCTGGAATCCCAGCTACTTATGAGGCTGAGGCATGAGAATTGCTTGAACCCGGGAGGCAGAGCTTGCAGTGAGCCGAGATCATGCTACTGTACTCCAGCCTGGATGACAGACTAAGACTCCATCTCAAAAAAAAAAAATAATAATAATTAAGATCATTAACATTATAGTTGACCATTAGTACATTACCAAAACATAAGGTCCTTACAGTAAAGTACCAGGTCCCTATGGTGAAGTATCAGTGGCAAGGGGGTCAATGATTCATCCATTCTCCTCAGCGTGGATATCACCTTCTTAAGGCACAATTGCTGACCTCAGATGGCTGCTTCAGCCCACTTCTGCTTTACTGGTGACACAAATTTCAAGCCCTAAATGGCTACCCCACCCCTTCTGACACCTCTGGGAATTCAAGTGTGTAAGACATTTATAACATTATTGGCTGTAAACAGCTCATCTCTTGGGAAAGTTTTATTTGGTCACGAGTCCAAAACTGAAACATTTCCTGAGTTGCAGTGAGCAAATAAGTATTTCACAATCACCATTTTATTTTGATTCAAGTTAGTTTATGAAACTACAAAACTAGTATAATTTGTGAGCAGAGTGTCCTTCTAAATAAGTAGCATAATATAAACCAAACTCATTTGTATAAATACAATTAAGGCAATCCATCCAAAACACAGAGAACTTTTAACAACTGAAACCAAAGCCACAAAAAAACGAGGCAAGAAGGCCACTTTCACTTAGCCAAAAAAGGGTGTGGGGGGATGTTTGATATATTTCTCAAAAAATATAACTCTCAGGATAATACCATATGTCTTATAAAATGGGATGAAAAAAATCAGTACAACAAAAGGGATAAAAGACCATTTCACAACAGGCCTACATGCCACAATATTTTAAAAAACCAACCCTTTCATATGAAATTTCTGGAGCAAAGAAGTACCATCTAAAAAGCATTCTTGAATCATTGCAGCTTTTTAAAACTACTGGTTCCATTTTTGATTCCCTTTATTTAAAAGCCTCAGAAAATGTTCAGAGAAAAATTAATTTCAAGCCTTCTATTTAATGAGCATCACTGCATGCACCAACGTGGAAGAACCAAAGCCAGTTCTAAAACAGTAAATCACAAATGAATGAAACTTTAATTCTTGATGGTTTTAGTCCTGATATTTTGTCCACAGGGTGGCAGTCTCACAGTATTAACTTGTTCATGGAGTCAACGCACAATTTCACAGTTCGAAAGCCACAGACATATGCAGGTATGCAATAAATTTACTAGCTGGCCAACCCTAAGAGTAAAAACTGCCAGTCCCCTGCAATAAAATCTGTGCTTCATAACTTCTCTATTTCTTTTAGAAATATTTACTTTCTGAAGTCGTAGATTTTTCCTTCAGTGTTATCTCTTGTATCTGATCCTTTCTATTCTGCTGCCACCAACCTATTCGGGGAGAGAGTAGAAGCAAGGAGAGATGTTAGGAGATTATTAATGGACTGCGGGAAGTCCTTGACCCTTGTCAAGACCTAATGGAGTGGGAACAGGAAAGGGACAATGGAGATGGAGAGCACAGACATAATCCTTCTATCCTCCAGTTCAACTTGCACGTTACTACCAAATTCGTTTCATTAAAACATTCCTCGTATTACCAGAAATCTCTTTTCCTAACTAAACTCCTTAGCTCCAAATCCAAAAGGCTTCCAAAAAATCTCGTCAAGGGGCTTCGTAAAATAAACTTTGCTTTGCTTTAAATAGACCTTGCCACTTCTTGATTTTCATTCATTCATTCAAATGTTTTCTGAATGTTTACCAGGTGCCAAGCCCTGCTTCAAGTCTGATGATACAGAGGGAAACAAGTCAAAGCCCCGACTTCAAAGTTACACTCCTGACAGTACATTCTGTGAGCGAGAGGAGGATACGTCCCCAGACACTTCCAGCTCTCTGCAGGTAAGAGGTATCGTTCTTCCTAAGTATGAGCCATTGGAGTAACACTAGGCATCAGGAGGATAGTAAAAACACATTGTCCACTACAGACCCTAATCTATTTTCGCAGCCTTATTTCCCATTCCTATCCTACCTGCACCCTCAGCTCCATTAAAATGTGCTAGTAACTGTTGGCGTGCCTCTGCTCCTGCTTGCTTCCTTTCAATGCCTTGTCCCCGTCCCTGTCTTTACCAGCAAAAGCCTAACCAGCCTTCAAAGCTTATCTCGAATGCTGCCTCCTACAAGAGGCCTTTCCTCATTCCCCTCACACAAACTCAGATATGGATTTTGAACACTATCAAACACTTATGACCCCTGGCTTAGTCCCCTCTGAGCATTTATCAAACTATGTATTGTATCATAATTATCTGTATACTTACCTAACCTCCTCCATCAGTTATTTAATGAGCACTTGCCACATTTGTGGAACTAACTAGGAGCTGAACTTTCCCCATTAAATTATTCCATTATTATTTTAATTTTTATTTTCTAGAGAGAGGGTCTCACCCTGTTGCCCAGGCTGGAGTTCAGTGGTGCGATCACAGCTCACTGCAGCCTCAACCCCCCAGGTTCAAGCAATCCTACCACCTCAGCCTCCTGAGAAGCTGGGACTACAGGCATGCACCACCACACCAGCTAATTTTTGTGTTTTTTTTGCCTTTGGTAGAGATGAAGTTTCACCATGTTGCCCAGGCTGCTATTATTTTTAAACAGATAATATCCAAATGATAAATGTAAAATCAAGAGATAAAATATTCTATATGCTTTTTATTGCTTCAATCCTTTTTAAGAGTTTGATCGAGATAAAACTTACATATCATGAAGTTTATCTACTTAAAGTGTACAATTCGACATTATTTAGTGCATTTATAGAGTTATAGAACTATCACTGTAATCTATTTTAGGATTTTCAATCACCCTAAATTTACTATCCACATTAGCAGTCACCTCACCCCAAACCTCCCTATCCCCTCTGATCCAAGGCAACCACTAATCTACCCTCTTTCTCTATAGATTTGCCTATTTTGGATATTTCATATAAATGGAATAAAAATGTGGTCTTTCATGCCTGGCTCCTTAGTGTAATGTTCTTGTGATTGAGTACCTCATCCCTTTTTATTCCCAAATATTCCACTGTGTGGATACACTACATTTTACCTATTCACTCATCAGTTGAGGGACATTCAGGTTGTTTCTACTTTTTGCTTATGAATAATGCTGCTATAAACATTTGTGTACAAGGTTTGGGGTGGGCATGTTTTCATTTCTACTGGGTACATACCTAGGAGTGGAAATACTGGATCATATGGTAACTGTTTTAACATTTAGAGGAACTGCCAAACTGTTTTCCAAAGCAACTGCACCATTATACATTTCCAGCAGCACTGTATGAGGGTTCCAACTTGTTTACTATTGTTTGAATCTTTACTACATACAGAACAAGAACGATCTCATTATATCCTTGCCTTCAGAGAACTTATATTGACAGAATAAGACAAGAAATAAACAGAAACAAATAAACAGGTTAATTTCAGATACTAAGAAAATGAAAAAAAATGTCATAAAGTAACCAGAAAGTAACCAAGGAAGAGGAAGTCTCAAGCTAAAGTGGTCAGAAAAGATCTCTCTGAGAAGGTAATGTTGACCTGAGATGTGCAGAGGGAATATTCCAGGCAAAGGAAAAAGGCAAGTAACAAAACTCCGAGACAAGGATAAGTTTGGCATGGCAAAAAGGAAGCCTACGTAGCCAAGATACAATGAAGTGGTAGATAAGGTAGGACCTGAGGTTAGGAGGGTAAGGTCTAGATAATGTTGGACCTACAAGACCATGATAAGGTCTTTGGATTTTAGCTGAAATGCAGTAATTGCTTTAAAATCCCTTCTACTTTTTTAAATACCAGCGTTCATCTCTGCAAACATTTACTGAACTTTCACATCTTTTTTTTTTTTTTTTTAAGAGACAAGGTCTTAGGGTCTTGCTCTGTCACATGCAGTGTAGTGGTGCCATCACAGCTCACTGCAGCCTTGAACTCCTGGGCTCAATGGATCCTCCCACCTTAGGCTTGCAAGTAGCTAGGACTACAGGCATGTGGCATCACACCTGGCTAATTTTTTTTAAATTTTATTTTTGTAGAGACAGGCTCTTGTTATGTTGTCCAGGCTCTCTCACTTTCTTTTTTTTTTTTTTTTTTCCCCCTGAGGTGGAGTCTCCCCCTGTCTCCAAGGCTGGAGTGCAGTGACACGATCCTGAGATCCTGGCTTACTGCAATCTCTGCCTCCAGGGCTCACGCGATCCTCCCACCTTGGCCTCCTGAATAGCTGATACAGGTGCAGCGGGTGCCACCACGCCTGGCTAATTTTTTGTATTTTTGGTAGAGATGGGATTTTGCCATGTTGATCCACCTGCCTCAGCCTCCCAAAGTGCTAGGATTATAGGCATGAGCCACCACACCCTGTCTCTTTCACGTATCTTCTAATTACACCTAACAGTAGCAAATATTAAAGAGGTTATTTGGGTAAATCCACAGCACTCAGTGTCACTAATTTATGGCCCAAGAGAGAGCACCTAAAATATGCCTGCCAATGGCACAAGTGTAAGAATGAATCCTCACCAATTGATTACCTAGCCTTAATCAATTTAAGATATATGTCTTACAGACAGTAATGAGCAGCTCTGTCTTCGAATACCAAGGTCACTTTCAACAAAGCAAGACAGATCATTCTCACACTTTAAGCCTAGATTTCATTCCTATAAAGTGAATTCTAATTAACTGATTGCTTTTCTCCATTCTATTAATTACAAATTAATATTCAACTCCTAAACATAAAATCTACGGACACAAAACATTCTACATGTTTCTTTATTGTTTGAATCTTTTAAAACAAGAATTTTTCACATGCCACTGCTATCTTTGGGTTTTCCAAGAGACAGAAATGGTTTAAAAATTTTTGTGACATAAAATGTCACTCTTTGATAAAAGAACCTGTTACCTAGTCAAAATTTATCAAGTTAAAATTCCTTTCTACATTCCCAGCTTGATCTCCCATGGCCCTCCCTGCAGGCACTCTGTGCTCCTGCCAAACCGACTACTTGCCAGCCTCATACTTGTTCCCCCTACCTCAGCTTTATGATTCACATTCCCCACCAGGACAAATCCAATCAGTTCTTGAAGGTCCACTCTCCCCTCTAGGTCTCTTCTCCAGTCCTCTCCTTTGAGCAGAACCAATTCCTCATCTCTGTTACTCCAGTAGCACTTCTACAACTCAAGATGTTGCCTTACCATATTCTACGTAATACACAACTACACGAAAGATAAATCTATGTTTTATACAGAGATGATGCAACTACTTCGTGTTCACCCCCAGGTATATAATACAACTATTTGAAATTACTCAGTGCACAGTTGAAAATAACATCCATTTTAGCACCATTTGGTACAATGTTGTAAACTCATTACAAAATACAAGGCCTGGCATGGTGGCTCACGCCTATAATCCTAGCACTTTAGGAGGCCGAGGTGGGTGGATCACCTGAGGTCAGGGGTTCAAGACCAGCCTGGCCAACATGGTGAAACACTGTCTCTACTCAAAATACAAAAATTGGCCACGCGTGGTGGCGGGTGCCTATAGTCCCAGCTACTTGGGAGGCTGAGGCACGAGAATAGCTTGAATCCGGGAGGCGGAGGTTGCTGTGAGCTGAGATCGCGCCAATGCACTCCAGCCTGGGTTTCAGAGCGAGACTCCGTCTCAACAACAACAACAACAACAACAACAACAACAACAACAAAAGTCAAAAGTTAAGCCCTCTCTGGGGACAATTAACGCAGAGTTATGCGAGTTATCTTTCCTTCTTTCCAAATTTTCAACTACTGCAATTCTTTAGTAACTGCTTCTTAATAATGACACACTATTACTTATTTAAATGAAACTTCCACTTTCATTATCTATTCAAGAATTGCTCAACAATTTTTGTAACTCTATTTAAAATTTGTGAGTGATACGTGTTATCAAAAATGTATGGCTCTAAAGCCAGAGAACAGAGAAGGTTAAAAGTCTCATCACACAGCTAATCAGAGACCAAAATATTATCCCATTCAGTATTCTATCCACTAGCTAACATAAAGAATACAAACATCAGTAACTTCAAAAGCATCCTGGTGGTGCTTCGTGTGTAGCAAACACACAAATATTTGAATTAATGAAGATGATTTAAAATACTTAGGCTTTTTCTCGTTTAACAAGGTAAGCCTAATTAATCCTTAATCACGCAGATCACATTAACAAATTTACTGTGCAGTTAAAGCTACAAAATAGTCTGGAAACACACATACTAACAACCAAAACATCTGCTCTCAGTAACGGCACTGACCAGAAACCCATCTACAAGAGTCACTTTTTCCTTCTTCGTTTGTTCCCAGAGGCCTAATAAACATTATAGCCGACCCTATTTTCTAATTTCAGCTTGCATTTAAGATAACGCTTTTGTTTCATTTACAGCTCACATGCTGCTGACACAGCTGCCCCTTCTTTGTAATAAACACAGGGCTTCTATATTTAAAAATACAGTGAAACTTTGTTTTAACGTCCCCTCCCCAGTCTCCAGCCAATTTTCTCTTTCCCAAGCCCCACCTCCACCCCAGAATGTTTTGTTGTTGTTTTAATCAATTTTTTTAAATCAACGGCGCTCAAAATGTTAGACCCTTTGGAAAGTCGATTTACTTATTTAAAGCCATCTCATCAGAATGGTATTTTTCTTCTCCATAGCTCGTGGTGTGTGTTTTTAAAGGGAAAGAAAAAAGATTCTCGTTCCCAAAGGCCTTTTTTCGTGGGTACTTTCCGTGACTGCGACCAGCGCCCCTAATGTCAAGTTGGGAAGACCTCGCGGGCCGGCCTCGCGCTTGCTCAGGCGCCGCGGGTGGAGACGCGAGCGCACACGCGGCGGAAAAGGGCGCCGGGCGGTTGCGCGGCCGCGAAAGCGCGCCCCCCCCCCCCCCGGCAGGGCGCGGAAGGCACACTGTGTTCCGTGGAGCCTCGTAAATACCCTGTGGCCAGAGAACCACTACCGGCCCGGGCGCGGGCTCCGGGGCGCCCAGGGCAGGGGGTCAGCCCGTCCAGCATCGGAAGACTCTCAAGAGCGGCCGAAGAGGGTGTGGGCCGGAGCAGGGCGCTGGGAGGAGATAACGCAAGGCCAGAGTTAATCATCACCTCCTGGGCGTCTGGAAAACTACGGGCCGGAGGGGCGGGGGAACAGCCCGGGGGAAAGTGAAACTCCCTCGGGGCCCACCAGCCCCGCGAGCCGAAGGCGGGAGGGAGAAGGATCCGGAGCGCATTCGCTTCTCCAGCAGGCAAGGCGCGGCACTCGAGGCTCCAAAAGCCGCAGCGCAGCTCCTGGCGCCACTAACTACAGTAATGCTCATTTTCTACAAACTCACCCAGACAGGGGGACAAGAAAGGAGCCAGAACACAAGATTTGAAAAGTCAGCCCTCCAAACCGATAGTTGGAAAAAGAAAACGAAGGCAGCGTTCCCATACCGGGAGTCGAACCCGGGCCGCCTGGGTGAAAACCAGGAATCCTAACCGCTAGACCATATGGGAAGTGCTGCTACAAAAAACTGCCGTGACCCACCTGACAAGCATAAGCGCCTCTGCTTCCTTTGCCGCGCCTCTCACCACTGCCGCCTCTGTGCTACTGGAGCTGCCACCGCCACCGCTGCTGCCCACGCGCTCCCGAGCTAGGGAACAAGCCGCCTCCGAGCGCGCGGATGTCGTAGGGGAGAGGAGGGGCGGGGCGGGGCCGCTCTGCTGCAACAGCAAAGTTTGAGGCCAAGCCTAGCGACTCGCTGCCCCGGTTCCGCAGTTTCACCTCTTTTTTTTTTTTTTTAACTCCGCCAGAGGACCCCGACCCACAGGTCCTGGTTGCTCCGCTGGTCAAAGTGCGGGCGGACTAGTTGGCAAAGTTGAGAGCGGCGACGTCTCTGGGAACAGCTGTTTGCGTTCGGGGCGGAGGCGGCGCGCGAGCTCCTTGGCCTCGAGCCAGCGAGCCTAGAAGGAGGATGGAGGTTCTGGGCCCCAGGGGAGGACACAGAGACGGCGGGATGGCGCAGGGACTTGAAGCTTGAGATCTCGTCCTTCGGCTCAGGTCCCGTCGCGCTTTTACCCTTTCCCGGTGACCTCAACCCCTTTATACCGACCCCACCTCTTTGGAGCCAGGAGTACCGCCCCTGTAGGGGGAGGGGAAAGGAGGCGATTTCGAACGCGGATTGGGTCGTCTGGGCACCCGTAGTTGGGAACAGCGGAACGCTGCTCTCCGGGACTGAGTAAGGCGTCCGGGTCGGAGGGAGGTTCGGGTGGGCCTTGGGCGGCAGGAAGAGCCCGACTCGTCCCGCTGGGAAAGCACGAGTCTGAGTGGAACCCTGGACGACTTGCAGAGCGGCTGGCGCAGTCATGTGAGTTGGGTCTCAGGCGCTGAACAACAAGGTGTTGTTTCTCTGGGCGGCCCTTTCTCGCCCAGGTCTTCCCCTCCTCTCCTCCCGCCCTTCGGCCGGGGGCGTGACGGACGCGTTCTTAACTCACTCGGGACCGGCCCCAGACCTGCAGGGCCGGTTCTCAAGGCGGGGTAGAAATGTTACCTCGCCGAACGCCCTGGGCTATGGGGCACGGGGTCTAGCGGGAGGCCGGCGTCCGGTTCAGGGGGCGGGTTGGACGACCGCGGGTGAAGCGACGCAGTGCTCTCTCCACGACGCTGTCGGGGGTCGCACGCGCCCCTTTGGGCTCCGAAGCCCCTGAACCCTAGGGTATTGTGAAACTAGGGCTGGGCTGCGGCCTCCCCCGCCCACTGGAAGCGGCCAGCCCTGGATAGCGTAATGGTTTTTTTTTTGATCGGCCGTCTGTGAAGTCCTTCGGCTTTTCCAGTTCTCTCTTGCCTTGAGGCTCAAGAACAGTTTGTTTTAACTGATAGTCTCGGAGGAACTACAGTTTTCCCCCGCAGTAGTCTTGTACGTTGTTCTTTTGGTGGGAATAACTTGATTTAAGGCAAACTTTATGAGTTTCCTCAGGTCTCCATTACACCAACCTCCCCCAAAGCCAGAAAGGATAAATGTTCTCTAAGATGTTCCTTAGTTTTTCATAACGATGACGATAACGAGTGAGGAATTTTTGAAAGCCATTTTATTGAAGGGAGTTTTGTAATGAATCAGATACAGACTTTTCCTACTCTGCTGGCAACAGAATTTCAATTGACTGCTCCAACCAGATAAATAATAAAACGACTGTATATAACAAGACAAGATTCAGTAGCAGGGGCATATATTTCAAACTTTAAAAAATGTAAAGCATGCAGAATTTAACCTTTTTTAAGTTTTACATGAGCTTAGCCTTGTTTTCTCTCTTTCTCAGGGCGGACTACTGGAAGTCACAGCCAAAGAAATTCTGTGATTACTGCAAGTGCTGGATAGCAGACAATAGGCCTGTATGATAATTCCGCTATTAGAGATTCTAATAATAATTGTGTTGAATGAAGTGCTCCTTTTTGATGTAAACTCAGTTTACAAAGCACTTTTATGTACATTGCTCTTGCATTTTCAAAACATCAGAAGATTTCTGTCTTCTCAGTCCCCTATGAAAGCTGTGAGCCTTCATCAGCCTAACTTTGATTATAATATTAAGTGAAATTATTTCTCTGTGGCCTTGTGGGAAATGGGCAATGAGTAGGTCATCTCATTCATGTTATGAAGCACCTATATTATAATGGTGGTGTTCATAATACTGTCATACACAAAGAATTGTGGAAAGCCCTTAAAAAATAAAAGCAATATTTTTAGTCTTTCTTGTATATTTTCTGCTCTAGAAATAATCAAGTGTATTTAATGCAGAGCTGTGTATCTTTAGATTCTTAAATTTGAAAGAACACCATTATTTCCTTTCTCATGAAACAAAGTAACAACTCTGTTAGGTATGTTGTTAGTCTATCTCATAGTTGAGATCCAGTGTTGAAGATGTAAAGCAAAAAGCACACCACTGATTTTTCTCCCCTCTTGCATGTCGAAATACTATGTACATACCACATAAACACTAGGGTATCTGTTAAATATATTTTATGTTGATATCCTTTTTACTTGGCAAAGTTGGATGCACAAAGAATAGTAGTCTTGTATTTTAACAATGCTGTGGATTTCTTCTGTAGACATTTATTTCTTGTTACCTGCAAAGTATTTAGAATTTGGATTTTTTTTTTGATGTTTTGGTCTTTTTGGATAGTTGCTAAAGTTCTTCACTATTTTACCTAGGCTATCCTTATAAATAAATACCATGAATTTTTAAAACCACACAGATCACTTAAAGTCTCTTCCTTGGAGGTACCTAGGCTGTAAAATGAATTTTGTGAGTTATCTAGAGTAAGTAATCCCTTCCAGTGTAGTCTGTCTTCGTCTTCTTGAATTGGTAATAACACATTGACTTAACCTTTAATTAGAAACAAAATTAATTTAATTTTGAGTGATCCTTTAATATTGTATTCTTTGTGTAGTGTAATCAACTTTAGGAAACGCAATATATGAAAAACAGGAGGATTATCTGCTTTACAAAGTCACACTTTA
Organism: Nomascus leucogenys; assembly: GCF_006542625.1. NCBI lineage: Eukaryota > Metazoa > Chordata > Mammalia > Primates > Hylobatidae > Nomascus > Nomascus leucogenys. The sequence goes on from NC_044385.1 coordinate 67,311,928, forward strand.
AAGATGAATTCATGGTAGTATTTTAGAATAGCTCAGTTAATGCATCATATAAGATTTGATTGACAGAACTTATTTTGCAGAGCTTGCCAGGAATTTCTTACTGCATTTAACTAGAAACTTGTAATTTAGGGAGCATTTCTGATTGTTTAAATAGATAATTGCCCTCACTCACCCGCCCCTGTCCCCAGTCATCCAGTTGCCATCACTCCCCATAGGCTATCATTTTTTTTTTCATTTTCTTGCCTATCCTTCCATTGTTTCTACATGCATGTAGATACAAGTTCTTATTCCATGTATATATTATTCTGCACTATAGTTTTAAAAAACTGAACAGTATGTAACTGGAGCTCCCTTTGTATCCATACATAAAGAGCTTCTTTTTCTCTGTTACAGTAGCCTGTGAGAATGTACCATAGTTTAACCAGTCAGTCCCTTAGAGATGGATACCGTATTGTTATTGCAAACAGTGCTGCAGCCAGTAAGCTTGTATATATCATGATTTTGTACATGTGCAGGTATATCTATAGAATAAATTACCAGAAATGAAATTGCTGTGTCAAAAGGTAAATGTATTTGTAGTCTTGATAGATATTGCCAAATTATCCTCCATAGAAGTTGTACATTTTGAACCATTACCACATTTTATAAAAGTGTTTGCTTATAATTTACAAAGAATCTTAAAATATATACTTTTCTCCTAATTTTGAGGAATAAAGCAATAAAATCATTGTTCTCTATGTCCCTCCTTGTGACAAATAGAGCAATAAAATTCTAAAGGCTTTTGATGTTGAAAGTTGTTTAAGATTTTTTTCCCCAGTCTTGTGGCTTCATGTCATGTTTGAGTCCTCATTACAATCATAGTCAGTAGATTAGTCATCAAGGGTACCTTGTATTTTTCTCCATTAATAAGGTCATCATGATTTATTTTAAGAACCAAAGGAAACCTAGTCAGAGGACATAATAAACAATGTAGTTCCCTAGCATCATTTGATTAAAAGGGCCAATTTGCATTAAATTAATGTTTTCATCTTTTCTGCCATTCATTTTAATTTTAATTTTCTCATGTTTATGAGAAAATTGTTTGTTTACTATGAATTTTATGATGTTTATGTAGTTTTCTTTTGTATTTTCTCTTTTCATTTTCAAGAGTGTTGAATTTCATGAAAGAGGAAAGAATCATAAGGAAAATGTGGCAAAAAGGATCAGTGAGGTAACTTAGATTGTTTATTTGCTAATTTTTCTATGCAAATGTCAGTCCTTTATCTCACTTTCACTGTTATGTATGTCTTACATAGATAAAACAGAAAAGCCTGGATAAGGCAAAGGAAGAAGAAAAGGCATCAAAGGAGTTTGCTGCAATGGAGGCAGCTGCCCTGAAAGCATACCAAGAGGATTTGAAAAGGCTTGGCTTAGAGTCAGGTAAAAAAAAAAAAAAAAAGCAGCCAGCATGTTTTAAAAGTAACATCAGAGGTCATGCTAAGTAAGCTTTGATTGTTTCCATAAAGAGGTTATAAACTCAGTATACTCAGTGCTTTTATTATGCATCCATCATAGCCCTGTTTTGACTATGGAAGTTTGCTCATGCCCTTTTGTTGGACTTTTAATGTTTTATCTTTTAACACCTTCATTCATAGCAGCCATACTACTTTTGTGGTCACCTAATCCTAGCTCTATCCTAGGTAAGTGGTTCATTTCAGAGACACTTTGAGTTTTTTAGGTATTGTAGTTATTTAGCTAAAAGACACTATGCATTTGAAAATAGGCCTTGCATTATAATTGCAATTCACTGTGTCCATATGGTTAAAATTATGAGTTTTGTATATTTATATGGGTGAATATGTAGTGAATTAGCCTTTTGTGGACAATTAGCAGATTTTACTATTAGAAGGCAGATATTTACTACTAGAAGGAAGTTCCAGATGAAAGACCTTATTTAACTAGACTGCATCTATCTTGTCATTGAATTTAGGCTTTAAACTGGGAAGGTTTTGTGAATAATTCTCCCATATCAAATCCATTTTCCTTAAGCCAGGCATATAGCAGATCTCAGTTGTTGATTTTACGTAGTGGTTGCAGTCATCAACATGTGATGGTATTCCTCTAATAAAAACAGCTTTCAATTAAAGTTTTAAGCAGAAGTACCAGTGAAGTTCATTGGCATTGTGTTCATTAAATAAGAACAGTTGTAGCCAGACTTTGTTATCCTGGACATTGGTAATTAAAAGGTGGGAAAGTTGTTTGGTTCCTTGAGGATAAAGCCATATGTTCATTTTGAAAGGAAAAAGGATTTAGGCATTCCTGGAGAATTAGGAGTAGATGAGAGTCCAACTATTATCAATTATATGCATTGAGACATTCCATTATGCTGCCCTTTGAGCAAATAAATTTTACCATTTTATATTTAAATGGATTTTTCCTATTAAATATTACCATAGCCTTGTTTTTCCAAATAGGATATATATATTCCTTTAAACATACAACAGTGCAATACAAAGAAAAGAGTTTTTAAAAACCCACTGTTAAGATTTTTTGCAGACCTCTTCTTTAGATCTTTTTTTAAATTACATATTTTGTGCTGTGGTCTATTTGCCGGTTATTTTATTTTTTCCCTCAGTGATATATCAAATGTATCTTTTCTTTTAAATAATTAGGGAAATATATCATTTTTATATGGTAGAAGCAGACTTTGGAGTCAAACAGAATTTCCTCTTGCTAGTTATGATTTTAGATTTTTATTAAAACTAAGTAACATTATGGTATAAATTGCTTATTATGTGACCACACGTAACAAATGGTGAATAAATGGTAGCCACTGTTGTTTTGTCTCTGTACTATAATTTATTTAATCTTTTCCTGGTTAACGTTTAGGTTGCTTAGCGTTTTTCTCTGTCATAAAGAGTGCGGCATTAAGCATCTTTTTGTTTGTTTGTTTGTTTGTTTTTATTATCGTACTTTAAGTTTTAGGGTACATGTGGACAATGTGCAGGTTTGTTAAATATGTATCCATGTGCCATGCTGGTGTGCTGCACCCATTAACTCGTCATTTAGCATTAGGTGTATCTCCTGATGCTATCCCTCCCCCCTCCCCCTACCCCACAACAGTCCCCGGAGTGTGATGTTCCCCTTCCTGTGTCCATGTGTTCTCATTGTTCAATTCCCACCTATGAGTGAGAACATGCGGTGTTTGGTTTTTTGTCCTTGCGATAGTTTGCTGAGAATGATGATTTCCAGCTTCATCCATGTCCCTACAAAGGACATGAACTCATCTTTTTTTATGGCTGCATAGTATTCCATGGTGTGTATGTGCCACATTTTCTTAATCCAGTCTATCATTGTTGGACATTTGGGTTGGTTCCAAGTCTTTGCTATTGTGAATAGTGCTGCAATAACGTGTGCATGTTTCTTTATAGCAGCATGATTTATAGTCCTTTGGGTATATACCCAGTAATGGGATGGCTGGGTCAAATGGTATTTCTAGTTGTAGATCCCTGAGGAATCGCCACACTGACTTCCACAATGGTTGAACTAGTTTACAGTCCCTCCAACAGTGTAAAAGTGTTCCTGTTTCTCCACATTCTCTCCAGCACCTGTTGTTTCCTGACTTTTTAATGATGGCCATTCTAACTGGTGTGAGGTGGTATCTCATTGTGGTTTTGATTTGCATTTCTCTGATGGCCAGTGATGATGAGCATTTTTGCATACGTTTTTTGGCTGCATAAATGTCTTCTTTTGAGAAGTGTCTGTTCATGTCCTTTGCCCACTTTTTGATGGGGTTGTTTGTTTTTTTCTTGTAAATTTGTTGGAGTTCATTGTAGATTCTGGATATTAGCCCTTTGTCAGATGAGTAGGTTGCGAAAATTTTCTCCCATTTTGTAGGTTGCCTGTTCACTCTGATGGTAGTTTCTTTTGCTGTGCAGAAGTTCTTTAGTTTAATTAGATCCCATTTGTCAATTTTGGCTTTTGTTGCCATTGCTTTTGGTGTTTTAGACATGAAGTCCTTGCCCAAGCCTATGTCCTGAATGGTAATGCCTAGGTTTTTTTCTAGAGTTTTTATGGTTTTAGGTTTAACATGTAAGTCTTTAATCCATCTTGAATTAATTTTTCTATAAGGCGTAAGGAAGGGATCCAGTTTCAGCTTTCTACATATGGCTAGCCAGTTTTCCCAGCACCATTTATTAAATAGGGAATCCTTTCCCCGTTGCTTGTTTCTGTCAGGTTTGTCAAAGATCAGATAGTTGTAGATATGCGGCGTTATTTCTGAGGGCTCTGTTCTGTTCCATTGATCTATATCTCTATTTTGGTAGCAGTGCCATGCTGTTTTGGTTACTGTAGCCTTGTAGTATAGTTTGAAGTCAGGTAGTGTGATGCCTCCAACTTTCTTCTTTTGGGTTAGGATTGACTTGGTGATGCGGGCTCTTTTTTGGTTCCATATGAACTTTAAAGTGGTTTTTTCAAATTCTGTGAAGAAAGTCATTGGTAGCTTAATGGGGATGGCATTGAATCTATAAATTACCTTGGGCAGTATGGCCATTTTTACGATATTGATTCTTCCAACCCATGAGCATGGAATGTTCTTCCATTTGTTTGTATCTTCTTTTATTTCATTGAGCAGTGGTTTGTAGTTCTCCTTGAAGAGGTGTTTCACGTCCCTTGTAAGTTGGATTCCTAGGTATTTTATTCTCTTTGAAGCAATTGTGAATGGTAGTTCACTCATGATTTGGCTCTCCGTTTGTCTGTTATTGGTGTATAAGAATGCTTGTGATTTTTGTACATTGATTTTGTATCCTGAGACTTTGCTGAAGTTGCTTATCAGCTTAAGGAGATTTTGGGCTGAGACGATGGGGTTTTCTAGATATACAATCATGTCATCTGCAAACAGGGACAATTTGACTTCCTCTTTTCCTAATTGAATGGTATTAAGCATCTTTATGCATGTATCTTTTCACGCTTATTTTTCTCTGAAGGTTCAGTTTCTGGAAGTTCATTACAGTATCAAAGTATGAATATATTTTATATTGATAGCTAATACCACATTGTCTCCAGAAATGGACTGATTTACATTTTCATTAGAACAAAAATAAGTTTATTAACCCATTTTAGGAGTAACTAGCCAATCCATTGGAAAGTAAAGCCATAAAAACTATTTTTCTCTCTTTTTTTTGAAGACAGGTCTCGCTCTGTCACCTGGTTGGAGTGCAGTGGCAAAATCATGGCTCACTGTAGCCTCGACCTCCCGGGCTCCAGTGGTCCTCCCACCTCAGCTCACCACCAGTGCCAGCTATTTTTTGGTAGAGGTGGGGTCTTGCCATGTTGCCTAGGCTGATCTGGAACTCCTGGCCTCAAGCAATCCACCTGCCTGGACTTCCCAAAGTGCTGGGATTACAAGCGTGAGCCACTGTCCCCCACCAAAACTACCCATTTTTTCAAATCAATGTAAACACCTGATCTATCAAACTAATACTGGATTTGGTCATTCTTTTCACTACTTATTGATCTTCTGCAAAACAACAACAAAACATTTCTTTGAATATTAGCAAAAGTTAATGTTAATTGGCCAGGTGCCGTGGTGCATGCCTGTAATCCCAGCAGTTTAGGAGGCCGGAGTGGGAGGATTGCTTGAGCCCAGGAGTTCAAGACCAACCTAGCAAGATGGTGAGACCCCACCTCTACTACAATATAAAAATAAAAAATTAACTGGGCTTGGTGGTGCGCACCTGTAGTCCCAGCTACTTGGGATGCTAAAGTGGGAGGATTGCTTGAGCTGAGGAGTTCAAGGCTACTACTGTGGGCTATGATTGCGCCACTGCACTCTAGCCTGGACGACATAAGAAAAAAAAAGTAAATGTTAATTATCTGAATTGTCTTTGTAATTGTTGTCCATTTTTCTATTAGAGTGTTTGATTTGTAAAGGATCTTTGTTAGGAATATTAACCCTTTGCCATATTTATTGTAAATATTTTTTCATTTGTCTTATATATGTTTTTTCTTTTTATTTTTGTCATACAGAATATCTTAATTTTTATGTAGTCAAATTTAACATTATTTTACTTTGTGTTCTTTTTGTAACTATCTTTGACCTAGTATTTAATAAAAAAGGGGGAAGGGAGCAGGGTGTGGGGAACAGCTTTACTTTTTTCCTAAATAATTAACCAGTTAATCTAAAAACTTTCTTTTTAAGCATGCTTTCTTTATTTCCATTTTTATTTTTATTTTTTATTTTTATAGATTTAGGGGGTACAAATGTAGATTTCTCATATGCATATATTGCATAGTGATGGAATCTGGACTTTTAGTATAACCATTGCCCGAATAGTGAACATTGTACCCAATAGGTAATTTGAAAACCTCTTTTTTTAATGATCTTTTATCCTCTGATATGAAATACCAGCCAACCTGAAGTTGGCTCTGTATCTGGACTATTTTGTTTCAATTATATGCTTGCCTATTTCTATGTCCGTTCCACACTGCTGGCTGTTTTTTTAACCCACAGTTTTAGAATAAGTTTTAATACCTGTTAGAACTAAATTCTCCTTTTTCTTTTTATTACGGTTTTCCTGCCCTTACATGTTTATTTTTCCAAATGAACTTTATAATAATGTGTTAAGTTCTCAAAAGAATCTTATCAGGTTTTTGATTGGAATAACATTAATGTTTTATGCCAGCAACAATAAAAAATAGTAGTTACTATAGCTGCTTTACCCTTCTCTCATCTCTTTAGAAATTTTGGAGCCAAGCATAACACCAGTAACCAGCACTATCCCACCTACCTCGACGTCAAATCAACAGAAAGAAAAGAAAGAAAAGAAGAAAAAAAAAGATCCTTCAAAGGGCAGATGGGTAGAAGGCATAACCTCTGAGGGTTACCATTACTATTATGATCTTATCTCAGGAGGTAAGTCATTTAGGCATAAAACTGGTAAAGAACAGTGTCACTAGTAGAATAGAACAATTTATTTTATGTTAGGATTTTTATGTAATATTGGAGCATTTTAAATAATGAAAGACCAGTTTTTCATTTTTGCCGCAAAGGTAAGAAAACTATGTGCCCTTTAAAAAGGTACCCTTCTCATAGTGACTAAGTGTCATACTTAGTCAAAGCCTTTAATAATGACTTTCTTACAAATAAACTATAGCTTTATATTTTCTCAGTAGAAACTTCTGTAAATATAAACTACATGGAAATAAAGAATTTTGCATAGAAATAAGGAATTTCAAATCCACTTCACAAATTGTAAGGGTACTTGAAATAAAATATTTTACAGGAGAGATTTTCTTCTGGGAGCTGGTAACTGATTTCTTTTTTCTGTAGCTGCCTTGATTGATTTGATATCGTTACTGAAAAATGGCATTGTGTATTTTACTGTAAACTGATACCCAACAGAAAAATACACAGTGCCATGGCCAGATGCGGTGGCTCATGCCTGTAATCCCAGCACTTTGAGGGGCCTAGGTGGGTAGATCACTTGAGGTCAGGAGTTCAAGACCAGCCTGACCAACATGGTGAAACCCCATCTCTACTAAAAGTACAAAATTAGGCCGGGCACAGTGGCCCACACCTGTAATCCCAGCACTTTGGAAGGCTGAGATGGGTGGATCACGAAGTCAGGAGATCAAAACCATCCTGGCTAACATTGTGAAACCCCATCTCTACTAAAAAAAAAAACAAAAAATTAGCTGGGCGTGGTGGTGGGCACCTGTAGTCCCAGCTACGTGGGAGGCTGAGGCAGGAGAATGGCGTGAACCCGGGAGGCGGAGCTTGCAGTGAGCCAAGATTGGGCCACTGAACCCAGGAGGCGGAGCTCGCGGTGAGTGTTGATTGGGCCACTGTACTCCAGCTTGGGCGACAGAGTGAAACTCTGCCTCAAAAAAAAAAAAAAAAAAAAAAAATAGCCAAGCGAGGTGGCTCATGCCTGTAATCCCAGCTACCTGGGAGGCTGAGGCAGGAGAATCGATTGAACCCGGGAGATGGAGTTTGCAGTGAGCTGAGATCGTGCCATTTCACTCCTGCCTGGGCAACAAGAGCAAAAGTCTATCTCAAAAAAAAAAAAAGAAAAATAAATACACAGTGTCGTTTTACAGTAACAATATCAAAAACATCTTTTTGTTTTTCCTAAAAACTAAACGTATTTGGGGTTTTTACTCTGTATACATTTTGGAATAAATTAATACACTTATTCTACATTGATGTAGCATTTTACTCTCCAGAGTCAAAAAATTTAGCACCAAATAAATAAGCTTGATAAAAGGAGGAATTTTAAAGTGCTGTAATGGAAGTGTAATTAAGATTATATGGGAACTCATAATAATGTTGAATTCATTGTGATTATGTAGCTTTGAGAGATTATCATAGGAATTACTTTTGAGCTGATCTCTAAATTAAGATACGGACATCAGGAATGATGCCTTACTCACCATTGTATCCCTAGCGCCCAACATAGTGCCTAGCACAGTGCAGACAGTCTGTAAGTGTTTTGATTAAAGAAGACTTCCGTGGATTATTAAGAGGTACAGAATCCAGACAGAACAATATGAACCCCAAAAAAGGTTTGAAAGTATTGGGAAATAGTGGTCGAGGTAAAACATGCAGTTCTTTGAAGACATCTTAGTAGAGTTAGACTGGAAGGTAGATTGGGGCCGTCTTATGGAGGGCTGAGAGAATGATGGTGCCATTTACTTAGATATGAGATAAGGAACTGAAAATAAGTTTAATGGGGACAATAATGAATTAGATATGTTGAATTTGAGGTACCTAAAGAATATTCCTATGACAACTTTTGGTAGCTAATTGATGGTTACAGTGTAGAGTTGAGCAAAATTGAGTCTGGGGATGTAGATAATGTATATGAGATCACAAGCAGAGAGAACAGAGCAAGAAGTTAAGAAGGTGAGTGTTACATATATTAAAGGAATGGTTAGAAGAAAAGCCAGCAAAAGAAGGTTAAGAATGCTAGGAAGGTGGGAAATAAGATCAGAGAGTTAATCATGAAGAAATCCTCAGGCTAACAATCTTACTGTAATGACTATTATCGTTAGGATCATAATTACCTTTGGACTATGTAGAAATATTAATCTATTAGAGTTTGCACTGAGCTTTAAGTGACATGCATATTGTAGTTTAGCAATGAAGATACCATAAATGATTATGTACTAGCAATTAGAAGTCTTTCTCAAATTTACTTACAAACTATTATTTCTTTTCTCCCTTCCAATGCTTATTGCTTGCTTCTTTTTTTCAGCATCCTACTTTATATACTCTTCCTCTCCATGTTACATGTTTTTAATTTCTGCATACTAGTTGTTCCTCTTCTGAGTCCTTATTCAGTTTATCTCTCACTCTCCCTTGCCCCAAGATATCAAAAGGCCTTTGAAACTTATCAAACCTGAATTCTGTGAAACCTTTACGAGAAGCCCTGCCTGGCTCTAAAATTCCTGTGGAAGTTCCAGTAACTTCTAATCCCTCGTTCTGTTCTTTCTTCTTGGTTACATAGCATTCAGATATATTCTCTGCACAGTACTGGAATGTATGTTCTGTTTTATTTTTCAAATATGTTTTAAACTGTAGACCTGTAGTGTTTTGTACATAATGACTGTAAATTTTGTCCAAATTTTTTGGAAAGTATTTTTTTAAAGCAAAAAGATTTTATAAATGCAATATATTTTGCTTTAAGCATCTCAGTGGGAGAAACCTGAAGGATTTCAAGGAAACTTAAAAAAGGTAACTGAAGCATATTAATAGTGTTCTTGTTTTATTCTTTGAAGTGATTCGTTTCTTGGGTTTTTGTAGAGTTTCGTTAAGCAACTTTACTTACAAATACTCCACTCCCTCCATCCCCAAACTGTGTCCTTTTTTTTCCCATAATGCTTTTGTTAGGAGGCTGGATGGAGATGAAATAGTGATATCTGGCCGGGCGCAGTGTCTCATGCCTATAATCCCAGCACTTTGGGAGGCTGAGGCAGGTGGATCACGAGGTCAGGAGTTAAAGACCAGCCTGGCCAAGATGGTGAAACCTCATCTCTACTAAAAACTGCAAAAAAATTAGCCAGGCGCAGTGGCAGGTGCCTGTAATCCCAGCTACTCAGGAGGCTGAGTCAGGGGAATCACTGGGACCTGGGGCGACAGAGGTTACAGTGAGCCGAGATCGCACTGCACTCCAGCCTGGATAACAAAGTAAGACTCCATCTCAAAAAAAAAAAAAAAAGTACTGATATCTATCCAAAAAATACATTCAGGGCAAATATTAGTTGGTTTGCAGTCAGTTGCCATTCACATGTTCCTGTCCATTTGGAAAGAATTGTTCCTGGCTTTCAAAGGTGAGACATTCACTCTTTGAAAGTTGGTTCTTTATTAGCAAAAACCAAGCTTCCTGGCCATGATTAGTACTACCACCCCTAATACCCAGGTGTATTAGTCAGTTCTTGCATTGCTATAAAGAAATACTTCTGAAACTAGGTAATTTATCAAGAAAAGAGGTTTAATTGACTCACAGTTAACGCAGGCTATACAGGAAGCATGGTGGCATAAGCTCTTCTGGAGAGGCTTCAGGACAATCATAGCAGAAGGCCAAGGGAAAACAGTCACATCTTACATGGCCAGACCAGGAGCAGGGGGTTAGCGGGGAGGTGCCACACTTTTCAATGACCAGATCTCAGGGTAGCTTGCTCACTATTTCGACAACAGCACCAAAGGTGGATGGTGTTGAAACCATGAGAAACCACCCCTGTGATACAGTCACCTCCCACTAGGCCCCATCTCCAACTTGGAGGATTACAATTCTACATGAGATTTGGGTGGGGATGCAGATCGAGATGATATCACCAGGTGTCAGGAGGAGAGGCAAGGGTGGCTGACTCTGAGTTATTCAATAGAAAATCATGGTTATCCTCAGTTTATGCTGGGTTTTTTTCCTCTTATTAGACAGCAGTGAAGACTGTTTGGGTAGAAGGTTTAAGTGAAGATGGTTTTACCTATTATTATAATACAGAAACAGGAGGTAAGTATTACCTTTGATTATCTTAACTGTTTAAAATTGTACCTGGAACTGCTTATTGGCCTGCTGATTAATCATCTGAACTTGGAAATTTTAGTATACAATAAACATATTTGTGTAGTAAGCATGAATTATTTTTTGTAATTTAAAAACAATACAGTGGAAAAGCAAAAAGATTTCTATTCGTATTATATTGTGCTGTTCACCAGTGTTATTCCCAGTTGATATTGCATTCACAAACTTAAAAATAGAATCATTTTAGCTTTCTCTGACATTACTATTTTTAGAATTATTTTAGAAATATAGTCATTACCTTGGAAGGTAGCTTAGAGATCATCTAGCTCAACTTGCCTTTTCCTTTTTAAAAATAAAACTGTGGCCGGGCACAGTGGCACACGCCTGTAATCCCAGCACTTTGGGAGGCCAAGACAGGTGGATCACCTGAGGTCAGGAGTTAAGCGACCAGCCTGACTAACGTGGTGAAACCCTGTCTCTGTTAAATACAAACAAATTAGCCGGGTGTGGTGGTGCATGCCTATAATCCAAGCTACTTGAGAGGCTGAGACAGGAGAATCTTGTACCTGGGAGGCGGAGGTTGCAGTGACCGGAGATCATGCCATTGCACTCCAGCCTGGGCAACAAGAGCAAAACTCTGTCTCAAAAAAAAAAAAAAAAAATAGGCCAGGCGCAGTGGCTCACGCCTGTAATCCCAGCACTTTGGAAGGCCAAGGCGGGCGGATCATCTGAGGTCAGGAGTTCGAGACCAGCCTGATCAATATGGTGAAACCCCTTCTCTACTAAAAAATTACCCGGGCTTGGTGGTGGGCACCTGTAGTCCCAGCTACTCAGGAGGCTGAGGCAGAGTCGCTTGAACCCAGGAGACAGAGGTTGCAGTGAGCCAAGATCACACCACTGCACTCCAGTCTGGGTGACAGAGCAAGACTGTCTCAAATTAAAATAAAAAATAAAACTGAAGCTATTTAGTAGTGTCTAACGAATTAGTAAAAGTGAAAATTTAACAATGTTTCAGTTGCATACTTATGAAGCATGCATAAATACTAATTGTTATCTAAAACTTTCAAATTAATGTTTCATCTAATTTAACATCATAAACTGCAGTTGAATTTATCAGAACAGCTATAACATTAATGTAACTTCAGGAGAGGCTTTTTTTTTTTTTTTTTAATTGCTGTGATCATTAGCTCATTGCATAGCATTAAATCTTTGATGATGAAAAGGCCCTTTTAACCTCCAAGTAGACATTTAGCCTGCCCAGTCATAGCAATGTTGATATTCCAGTACAATTGAAGGTTGGGATTTTTATACATATAAAATAGTACAGTGATATAATACAGCTTTAGAGTTAGACAGATCTGAGTTCAATGCACAGCTTCTTTACTTACCAGTGATGTGACTGTGGGCAAGTTACTGAGCCTATAGTCACTCTTCGGTGAAATAGAATAAACATACTTGCTCTGTAAGGTCGTGAATGTCATATGTCATGAAGTTACAATAACAGTGCTTGGCATGTAGTAGGTGCTAAATAAATTACTTCCTGAACTGGCATGGTGGCTCACACCTGTATTCCCAGAACTTTGGGAAGTTGAGGCAGGCGGATCACTTGAGGTCAGGAGCTCATGACCAGCCTGGGCAACATGGTGAAATCCCGTCTCTACTAAAAATACAAAAATTAGCTGGGCGTGGTGGCGCTTGCCTGTGGTCCCAGCTACTTGGGAGGCTGAAGCAGGAGAATCGCTTGAACTGGGGAGGTGGAGGTTACAGTGAGCTGAAATCACGCCAAATAAATAAAAATAAAGGCCGGACGCGGTGGCTCACGCCTGTAATCTCAGCACTTTGGGAGGCCGAGGCGGGTGGATCATGAGGTCAGGAGATCGAGACCACGGTGAAACCCCGTCTCTACTAAAAATACAAAAAATTAGCTGGGCGCGGTGGCGGGCGCCTGTAGTCCCAGCTACTCGGACAGGCTGAGGCAGGAGAATGGCGTGAACCCGGGAGGCGGAGCTTGCAGTGAGTGGAGATCGCACCACTGCACTCCAGCCTGGGCGACAGCGAGACTCCGTCTCAAAAAAAAAAAATAAATAAATAAAAATAAAAATAAAATAAATTCTTGAAAGTTCTATTGTTGTGTGAAATGTGGATAAGTAATGTTTTTCATTAATCCTGCCAAGAACTCTGAATTAATTAAGGTGCTGTATATATTGATTTGCCTTGAATGATTTTGGTTTATTCCTGGACCAGAATAATTATTAACGGCAGCCCCTTTCACTCTTAAAACTCTCCCAGTTGAAAATAGGGAATTAATTACAAGGTAATTAGAAATATTATTGTTTTACTAAAAGCCCAATGAACCACTGGATGGCAGTAGAGTTCAGTCAGTTGAGATTCCCACTGCTGCCCCCCCCACCAAAACACCATATAAAAATGAGAATTTAATATTCACTTAGTGCTTCACAGTGTAATTTCACTCCATGAAAATCTTAGGAATTTTTTCTTTTTTTAAGTTGAGACAAGGTCTTGCTCTGTCGCCCAGTCTGGAGTGCAGTGGCACAATCATGACTCACTGCAGCCTCTATTTCCTGGACTCAAGCAGTCTTCCCACCTCAGCCTCCTGACTAGTGGGGACTGCAGGAACATGGCATGATGCCTGCTAACTTTTTAATTTTTTGTAGAGACAGGGTCTCACTATGTTGCCCAGGCTGGTCTCAAACTCCTGAGTTAAAGCAATCCTCCTACCTCGCCTTTTCAAAGTGTTGGAATTACAAGCATAAGCCACCACACTGGGGCCAGGAAAGGAAATCTCTGTGATAAGTAAGTTTCAGGAAATCTCTTGTTTGCTCATTATCAATATGTTTCCTGAAATTGGTGTCAGATAAATTGTGAACCATTAGAAATATCACCCAGTTCTTAGGTCTCTCATTCCATTGGAGTTATAGTTTATACATCTAGTAAATCCAGGCTGTTTGAAAGCAACTTCTGAAAGATACAAGAGCAAGAGGTTTGGGAACTCTTTATCTTCTTGATCAAGAGATAGTATGAAATACATACAGTATTGTCATTTAATAATTGTAAGTGATAAATGTTATGTTGAAATTACATCTGAATAGAATTAATAACTAAATAACATGACTTTAAAATGTGTTGAGCAGAATCCAGATGGGAGAAACCTGATGATTTCATTCCACACACTAATGATCTGCCTTCTAGTAAGGTCAATGAAAATTCACTTGGCACCCTAGATGAATCCAAATCATCAGATTCTCATAGTGATTCTGATGGGGAACAGGAAGCAGAAGAAGGAGAGGTCTCTACAGAGACAAAAAAGCCAAAAATAAAGTTTAAGGTAGGTTTTTAAATTTTACTCTTCACATCAATTTTTTTTTTTTTTTTTTTTTTTTTTTTGAGATGGAGTCTTGCTCTGTTGCTCAGGCTAGAGTACAGTGGCACTGTCTCACTGCAACCTCCACCTCCCAGGTTCAAGCGATTCTCCTGCCTCAGCCTCCCGAGTAGCTGGGACTACAGGCGTGTGCCACCACACCCGGCTAATTCTTTGCATTGTTAGTAGAGACAGGGTTTCACCATGTTAATAACCAGATGGTCTTGATCTGACCTCATGATCTACTTGCCTCGGCCTCCCAAAGTGCTAGGATTACAGATGTGAGCCACCACGCCCAGCTGACATCAATTTTTGAAAAGCTCTACAGACCTTAAGTCTTCTGATAGAACGTAGAAATTAAGACATATTTTGGCAACTGGATAAATAAAACCGGGAACACTCAGGAGCCCATGAGTCAAAGCAGAGAAGACACATTATTAGCATTGAGCAATGGTTGCGATTGTTGGCCTGAGAAATGTAGGAAAATCAGAGTTCCTACATACCTAGGCTACAGCTAGGATCTTTTTTTTTTTTTGGAGCAATAGGAAGAAACTTTTTTTTATTTTATTATTATACTTTAAGTTTTAGGGTGCATGTGCACAATGTGCAGGTTTGTTACATATGTGTACATGTGCCACATTGGTGTGCTGCACCCATTAACTCGTCATTTAGCATTAGGTATATCTCCTAATGCTGTCCCTCCCTCCTCCCCCTACCCCACAACAGTCCCTGGAGTGTGATGTTCCCCTTCCTGTGTCCGTGTGTTCTCATTGTTCAATTCCCACCTAAGGCTACAGCTAGGATCTTGTTATTGCCTGCAGTTTCTCTGATGGAACTTAGAGTGAGGGTTATGTCCAGTTTACAGAGGAGCAGCAGCAAAGCCTTCGTTGTAGTTGCCATCACAATGATTATAGCCAGCCAGATTTAGGTAATCCAGTATCCAACTTAGGATAGAAATGATTAATTTCTTCCATCAAAAGGAATGTGTTCCAACAACAACAACAAAAAAATACAGGCCAATAACCCTGCTGAACATAGATGCAAAAACCTTCAAGAAAATACTGGCAAACTGAATCCAGCAGTACATCAGAAAGATTAATACACCATGATAAAGGGATGCTTTATTCCAGGGATGAAAGGATGGTTCAAAGTGTACAAATCAATAAATGTGATTCACCACATAAACAGAATTAAAAACAACCATATAATCAGCTCAATAGATAAAAAGCATTTGTTAAAATTCAGCATCCTTTCATGATAAAAACCTTCAGCAAACTAGGCACAGAAGGAACATACCTCATAATAATAAAATAATAAAAGCCATATATGAGGCCGAGTGCAGTGCCTCATGCCTGTAATCTCAGCACTTTGAGAGGCTGAGGCAGGAGAATCGATTGAACCTGGGAGGCAGAGTTTGCAGTGAGCTGAGATAGTGCCACTGCACTCCATGCTGGGTGACAGACCGAGACTCTGTCTCAAAAAAAAAAAAAAAAGAGCCATATATGATAAACACACAGCCAATGTTATACCGAATGGGGAAGCATTGAAAGTATTCTCCCTAAGAAATCAAACAAGGTAAGGATGCTCACTTTAACCACTCCTTTTCAACATAATATTGGAAGTCCTAGCCTGAGCAGTCAGGCAAGAGAAAGAAATAAAAGGCATCCAAATTGGAAAAGAGGAAGTCAAGCTATCCCTGTTTGCTGATTAAATGATCTTACTATCTAGAAAACCCTAAAGACCCCTCCAAAACACCTGGATTTGATAAGTGACTTCAGTCATGTTTCAGGATACAAAATCACTGTACAAAAATCAGCATTTCTGTATACCTATATCTATATAATAATGATAAAACTGAGAACCAAATAAAAAACTCAATCCCATTTGTGATAACTACAAAAAAAAAAATCTAGGAATCTAGGAATACATTTAACCAAGGAAGTGAAAGATCCCTACAAAGTGAACTACAAAACACTGATTAAAGAAATCATAGATGATACACACAAATGAAAAAACATGCTTATGGATTGGAAGAATCAATATCACTAAAATGACATACTGGCCAAACCAATCTACAGATTCAACACAATCCCTATCAAATTACCAACTTCATTTTTTACAGAATTAGAAAAGCCAATTCTAAAATTTATGTGGAACCAAAAAAGAGCCTCAATAACCATAGCAGTCCTAAGCAAAAAGAACAAAGGTGGAGGCATCCCATTACTTGGCCTCAGACTATATACTCCAAGACTGTTGTAACCAAAACAGCGCAGTACTGGTATAAAGATAGACACATAGATTGATGGAACAGAATAGAGAACCCAGAAATAAAGCCACATACCTACAACCAACTGATCTTCAACAAAATCAACAAAAATATACACTGGGGAAGGGATACCCCATTCAGTAAATGATCCTGGGAAAACTGGCCAGCTATATGCAGAAGAATGAAACTGGACCCCTACCTCTAACCACGTACAAAAGTTAAGATGGATTAAAGACTTAAATGTTTAAAGATCTGAAACTATAAAAACCCTAGAAGGAGGCCAGGCATGGTGGCTCACACCTGTAATCCCAGCACTTTGGGAGGCCGAGGTGGGCGGATCACCTGAGGTCGAGAGTTAAAGACCAGCCTGACCAACATGGAGAAACCCCATCTCTACTAAAAATAGAAAATTAGCTGGGCGTCCTGGCGCATGTCTGTAATCCCAGCTACTGAGGAGGCTGAGGCAGGAGAATCACTTGAACCCAGGAGGCAGAGGTTGCAGTGAGCTAAGATCATGCTGTTGCATTCCAGCCTGGGCAACAAGAGTGAAACTCTGTCTCAGAAAAAAAAAAAAAGAAAAAAAAAATCCTAGAAGGAAATAGGAAAAACTCACCTGGTCATTGACCTAAGCAAAGAATTTACGACATAGTCTTCAAAAGTAAACACAAAAACAAAAATAGACAAATGGGAGGGACTTAATTAAAAAGCTTATGCACAGCAAAAGAAACAATTAACAGAGTAAATAAACAGCCCACATATTGGGAAAAACTATTTGCAAACTATGCATTCAACACAGGACTAATATCCAGAATCTGCAAGGGATTCAACAAGAAAAAAACAACTCCATTGCAAAGGGGGAAAAGGACATGAACAGGCATTTTTCAAAAGACACACAGGTGGCCAAAACACATGAATAATGCTCAACATCACTGATCGTCAGAGAAATGCAAATGAAATTCACAAGGAGATACCATCTTATACCAGTCAGAAGGCTGTAATTAAAAAGTCAGAAAATGGCTGGATGCAGTGGCTCACACCTGTAATCCCAACACTTTGGGAAACTGAGGCTGGCAGATCATTTGAGGTCAGGAGTTCAAGACCAGCCTAACCAACATGGTGAAACCCCATCTCTACTAAAAATGCAAAAGAAATTAGCTGGGCATGGTGGCGCATGCCAGGAGAATTGCTTGAACCTGGGAGGTGGAGGTTGCAGTAAGCCAAGATCATGCCACTGCCCTCCAGCCTGGGTGACAGAGCAAGACTCTGTCTCAAAAAAAAAAAAAAAAAAAACAGATACTAGCAAGGATGCAGAGAAAGGGAAACACTTACACACTGTTACTGAGAATGTATGTTAGTATAACCTTTATAGAAAACATTTCTCAGAGAACTAAAAGCAGAACTGTTATTCAATCCAGCAGTCCCACTTGTGAGTATCTACCCAAAGGAAAAGAAATCATTAAACAAAAAAGATACTTGCACTCATATGTTTGTAGCAGCATTGTTCACAATAGCAAAAAGTAAATCAACCTAAGTGTCCATCAGGATTGGATAAAAAAATGCGGTATACACACACACACACACACACCCCATGGAATACTACTCAGCCATAAAAAATGAAATGATAGCTTTTGCAGCTATGTGAATGGAACTGGAGGCCATTAACCTAAGTGAAATAACTCAAAGTCACATACTACATGTTCTCACTTATAAGTAGGAGCTAAACAATGGGCACACATGGACATACAGAATGGACTAATAGAGAGTGGAGACCATAAAAGGTGGGAGGGTGGGAGGGAGGTAAGTTGAAAATGTATCTGTTGGGTTTGTTCACTGTTCAGGTGATAGGTACACTAAAAGCCCAGACTTCACCGTGACATAATATATACATGTAAGAAATATGCATTTGTGCCCTCTAAGTTATTTTTTAAAAGATAAATTATAGGAAAAGGAAAAAAATTACAAAATACAGGTAAACAAGGACAAACTCCCTATAATCTTGCCACCTCCCAGAAAAATTCAACAGTCACAATTATAAAGGGAGTCACTGTTGGATATGCAAGTAAAGCAAGAAAGCAGAAAAGAGAAGTTAAGAGAGCCCTGTTTATATGTCCTTAATTGTAGAACTTAAGACATTAAGGTGATGATTTAGGAAGCCTTTGTCATGGTATATCAACATTTCAGACATGGAAAACCTAATCAAGCAGTAAAGTTCTTCTATGTATATTTATTGTGTTACGTGCAAATTTGAGTTAGTGAATTGTTTATAAATCTATAACAATACCTTTAAAAGCCTTAAAGAAATTTTATTTTTGTCTTGGTAGTTTTGCTTGAACGGTATTATTTCTTGGCTTTTACATTTCAGGAAAAAATTAAAAATAATGATGGAGGAAATGACCCAGAAACACAGAAAGAAAAAAGTATTCAGAAACAGAATTCATTAGGTTCAAATGAAGAAAAATCGAAAACTCTTAAGAAATCAAACCCATATGGAGAATGGCAAGAAATTAAACAAGAGGTTGAGTCTCAGTAAGTACCTGGAGCTTTAATCCCACTGTTACTACAAGTGATTTTACATCCCATTACTTCCTAAATTGCAGTAAGTAATTTCAAGGATGCTGTGCTTATTAAAAATATAGCTTGAGGCCAGGTGCAGTGGCTCACCCCTGTAATCCCAGCACTTTGGGAGGCTGAGGTGGGTGGATCATGAGGTGAAGAAATGAGACCATCCTGGCCAACATGGTGAAACCCCATCTCTACTAAAAATACAAAAATTAGCTGGGTGTGGTGGCACGTAGCTGTGATCCCAGCTACTCAGGAGGTGGGGGCAGGAGAATCGCTTGAACCCAGGAGGTGGAGGTTGCAGTGAGCTGAGATTGCGCCACTGGACTCCAGCCTGGCAGCAGAGCAAGACTCCATCTCAAAAAAGAAAAAAAAAAAAGTATAGCTTGGCCGGGTGAGGTGGCTCACACCTGTAATCCCAGCACTTCAGGAGGCCAAGGCAGGCAGATCAGCTGAGGTCAGGAGTTCGAGACCAGCCTGGCCAACATGGCAAAACTTAGCAGGAAATAGTGGCACACATCATGTTGCCAGCTACTTGAGAGGTTGAGGTGGGGGGATCACTTGAGCCCAGGAGGTTGAGACTGCAGTGAGCCATGTTCACACCACTACACTCCAGCCTGGGCAACAGAGTAGGACCTTGTCTCAAAAAAAAAAAAAAAAAAAAAAAAAAATGTAAAAACTAAATAGATAAGCAAATATTGCAGCAACTCAAGTATTACTCAACAAAGTACATTTCTTTAGGATTCAGTGTTGCTATTTAGTTTTATAACTTAAAGCAGCCTATGATAAACTGATAGCAAAGAAGGTCCTTGCTGGCCAGGCAGGTGCAGTGGCCCACGCCTATAATCCCAGTACCTTGGGAGGCTAAGGCAGGAGGTTCACTTGAGCCCAGGAGTTGGAGGCCGCTGTGAGCTATGATGGCACCACTTCACTCCAGCCTGGGAGACAGAGCAAGACTCTGTCCTAAAAAGAAAAAATCCTCAGAATAGACTGCCTTCTGCACAGCTCCATTCTCCAAATAGGATGATGTGTGTTTTTCAACAGGTTTTATGCTCTCAGCTACTTAGAGTTAAACATAACGATCTTTCTGGTCCATGTTCCAGAATCTCATAGATGGGACTGATGGGTGTGATGTGACTAATTTGCTCTTTCACAGACCAGTTGACTATCTAGGGAGTACGGTACTGTGATAGGCTGTTTTTAATCAGGTACTGATATCAGGACCACTCAACTGATTATTTATAATTAATCATGTGGATGGTTGAAGGGCTAGTTCTTAGAAAAGGAGTGCTAGGCATACAGCTCCATTCAGTCTTCTACACAAGGAAAATGAGATCTCGACTCGCTGCAACCTCTGCCTCCCAGGCTGAAGTGATCCTCTCACATCAACCTCTCGAGTAGCTGGGACTGTAGGCACATGACACCATGCCCAGATAATTTTTGTATTTTTTGTAGCAATGGGGTTTCGCCATGTTACCCAGGCGCATCTCGAAACTCCTGAGCTCAAGTGATCCTCCTGCCTCGGCCTCTCAAAGTGCTGGGATTACAAGCTTGAGCCACCGCACCCAACCCCCTTATCCCTTTACTTGTACTGCTTATATATAAGCCCAAGCGTTTTCTTAGATAATGCATCCTTTGTGCAACAGGAATAAATTAATACATAGAACTTCTCCCAGCATTTATCCACCTGAATAAGTGCTCAGTATCTTAAATAATGTTGTAAAGTCAGTATTTTAAAGTAGTTCCTACTCCAAAATAAGCAACTTCTAATGTATTGTCATTAGAAAGCTGATCTTGGGGCATTGGTTATATGAAAACATTTGTCTTACCCTGTCAAATAGAGTTTTATTTTAACTCTATTTCCAGTAAGGAGGTAGATTTGGAACTTCCAAGCACTGAAAATGAGGATGTATCAACTTCAGAAGCTGACGGTGGTGGAGAACCCAAAGTGGTATTTAAAGAAAAAACAGTCACTTCTCTTGGAGTTATGGCAGATGGAGTGGCCCCAGTCTTCAAAAAGAGAAGAACTGAAAATGGAAAATCTAGAAATTTAAGGCAACGAGGTGATGATCAATAGTTGCAGGAGAGCTTTTTGTATATGCTTTTAGGACAGAATGGAGACTTATACGTCCAAAGTTTATCTGTGTTTGTAAGTATTTTGATGCTAAAAATTTAGATTTATTCTAAATGTATTTGATGTGAATTAAAATAAATATTTTTCATGTGAAATTTATTTTGGTTCCTAAAATGGAAGCCTACCACATTGCATTGTAATACAGTGTATTATGTTCAGTGTCTAAAAACTGCTAATTAAGTTATAATTTAAGATGCTATGTATCTGTTATTTAAAACATGGAGAAACAGGGCCTTTATTCCATTCGTATTCATATGAACATATTTATCCTGCATCGAAAATGCATTACTTTTGCACATTGATGTTCACTGTTGTCCAACAAATAAGTATTGGAGTACATGAGAATATTCACAGCCCAGTGATGATTTGGTTCTGAGGCTGATGTGAGAAGGCTGATGTAAAAAAATGTATGCATATTGGCTTACCTTACTCAATTTAAAGTCAAAAGCCAACAGCCAGGAGCAGCTCAGGTACTTCAGATGTGCTTAATACGGAGTGAAAACTGGACCAGAGGTGGAAAGGTGTATTTGCCCCAGTTCACTTCAAAGCAGCAAACGTTGTTTAAGCATTTTAGTTTGAACCAGGCATTGTGTTAGGAATCCAGGGATAAAGATGAATGAAATGTATTTCTGTTCTTCAGGAGTTCACATTCTAGCATATGCCTTTTTTCCCCCCAGTCATGCACTCTTTTTAGCAGCCTTATATGTACTAGAAAAGATTTTTTTAAGTTTATTTAAAGCTGTGTAGATGAAGGCTTGATCTGAAATAGTATAAGGTCTCCAGCTTCAGTAAAAGTTTTTAGTGTTTACTTAAATTAGTAATTTCTCACTTTCTGTCTGGTTAAAATGTCTTAAAAAGTAGAATTTTCTTCTTTAATCCATTTAGTAGTTACCTCCCTTTTACTTTTCAAATTCACAAAATTATAGTTCTCATAAATTGTATAGTATTTAACTTTTAATAGTTAATATTTGTCTTTTTAAGATTACTAGTGTACATGTAAAAAAATAGCTTATTAAAAACTTTATCAAAGAATAAGTTAAATATTGTTATTATTCTGACTCCAGTCAGAATCACCTTAGCATTGGTGAGATAGTATTTGGAGATTTGTCTTTGCATTTTTTCAGTCTACTTTTTGGGTATTTTATGAATGTGAAAGCCTAAACTTTCCCTTTCATTAGGAAGAGATACTTTATAATTCTTGATAGCCCATTCGTCATCTAGCTGAGCAGTGCATTCTGGGGCTTCACTCTTCTCAGGTGGAAAAAATAATGGACTGTAAATGCAGTGGTCCTATACTTTACCCATATTTAGCTCTTAAGAAATACAAAATTGAAGGCATTTTTAAGATTAGACCTCGTGTAAAGTTTCTCTTTGATGACTTTTAAAACAGTCTCCTTTACTTTTGAAAGTAGTATTCTCAAAAACTGAAAGCAAGGTAAATCTCCGTAAACAGTATGGTTTTAAGGATTGCTCAGAAAAGACTTGATAATTAACAAACACCAATATTTTAGTAAATCAAGTCATGAAAAATAGTAATATTCCATCTGCTTTGGAGAAATAGAGAACATAACAGCTTTTAACTTACTTGGATATTTTCATAAGTATCTGATATCATTTCCACTATTACCTTTCGATAGATGATAGATAGATAGATAGATAGATAGATAGATAAATTTTTTAATAAATATAAAAATCCAAATAATAGAGAAATAAGTTTTTAGAAAGTCTCAGTAATCTCTCATCCCCTCTCCATGACCACTATGGGGTTTTCCATTTTTCTCAACATGTTAACACTGGGTATATATGGGTAACCCTTATGACATCTGGACCTATGAGGTCCACTATCTAAATGAAACCATATTCAAAGAAACATGATCCAAACAACCAAAAGTAGTTTTTGGTTTTTTAATGCAGTTTTTAATACATTCCAAGAACTGTACTAGGGGAATCAACCCTACCAGATATTTATGTATTAAAAATCTATAAGATACAGTAAAGGGCGGGAATGGTGGCTCGTGCCTGTAATCCCAGAACTTTGGAAGACCAAGGCAGGCAGATTGCTTGAGTCCAGGGGTTGGAGACAAGCCTGGGCAATAGAGCAAAACCCCATCTCTACTATGAAAAATAGAAAAAGTTAGCTGGACATGGTGGCATGCACTTGTGGTCCCAGCTACTCAGGAGACTGAGGAAGAATCACCTGGTCCCAGGAAGTCAAGGCTACAGTAAGTCATGAACATGCCACTGCATTCCAGCCTGGGCAGCAAGAGGGAGACTCTTGTCTTAAAATACTTGCCACATTTACGTACATTATATATAAATGAGTTTGTTTCTGGATTTCTTTTATTGTGCCAGTACCACACTGATTTAATTACTGTGTTTTTATAGTCTGTTTTAACTTCTGGTACAGCACATATCCTTATGTTACTTCATACTTTGAACTACTTTTCCAAGATATTCATAGAAATAGCCACTCGTTATATCAAATAACTTTTTGTCAAGTTGTCTTCCCTACTCCCCTCAAAAGAACTCCTTGTGATTTTGTGCTACACTTACTGAGTTGATAATAATTGCCATCTTTCTGATATTCATTCTTCTTATCTATCAGCATGTGTGTCTTTTCATTTAGTCAGTTCTTTCATGTCTTTCTGAAGTTACGTAGTTTTCTCCACATGGGCCCTGCACATTACTTGAAATGTAAGCTCCCAGGGCCAGGCGCAGTGGCTCACGCCTGTAATCCCAACACTTTGGGAGGCTGAGGTGGTGGATCACGAAGTCAGGAGTTCGAGACCAGCCTGGCCAATATGGTGAAACCCGATCTCTACTAAAAATACAAAAATTAGCCAGGCAGGGTGGCGCATGCCTGTAGTCCCAACTACTTAGGAGGCTGAAGCAGGAAAATCACTTGAACCCAGGAGGCGGAAGTTGCAGTGAGCCGAGATCATGCCACTGACTGACCTGGGTGACGGAGCCAGACTCCATCTTAAAAAAAAAAAAAAAAAAAAAAAAAAAAGCTCCCTGAGGGCAAGAGCTTTGTTTTGTTCACTTAATTTCCTGTACTTTGATGTTTTCACATCTTAAAAAGCTTGTTGGCCAGGAAGTGGATGCCTCTCCCGGGGCTAGCCCCTTCTTAGAGATAACTGAGAGCTCCCTAGAGCACTCTTTCTTATGCAAACCAACTAATCCCTAATCTGTAGCCACACCCACCTGGTCTAATTCACACTACAGGCCAGTATTTCTTCTGCCCTAAATCATCCCAGGGCCAGATACCAGGCAACTAGAAACCACTCCTATAGCCAGACCAAAGCCTGCCAGAATTATATTAGCCAATCCTAAACAGTTTACTTTGCCCTGCTTTGACTTTCCCATGGAAACCACGATGAAGGCTCTGGGCTAGACTTTTCCCCTCTAAACCTGGTGCTTCCTCTGAGGCCTTGCATGGCACATGACGACCCCTTCTTTAGGACCTGTGAGTATAATAAACTTCTTTCCAAGCCTCAACATCATCTCCTTCAGTGGCTGAACTGACTTTTTACCATACCATATCCAACATTTACATTCTTAGAGCAGTATAAATTGATATAACCTCTTTAGAGAGCAATTTTTCAATAGATCTGTTGACCTTGCAATACCACTTGGAGAAATATTTCCTATAGATACTCTCACACATGTAAGAGAGGATATGTAAGACTAAAATGTGACATTATTTCTAAATCAAATTGGAAACAACCTTAAGGGCTATCAGTGCAAAATTGGTTAAATTAATTATGCTACATCTAGTCAGTGCGATGGTGTACAGCTGTTAAAGGAACTTTATATGTACTTACATGGATTGATCTGCAGGATACATTGTTAGGTCAAAGAAGCAAAATCCAGAAAAGGAAAAATTGTGCATTGGTTAAAACAGAAGTTCTAGTACCTACCAATCATTGCCATTCCCTCTTTTGCTACCTAATAGCCTGTAAGATTAGGCAAGTTATTCCATCTCTGTATGTCTTCCTTTTCTTATTTGTAAAACAGTAAGTGTACCTACCTCCCAGCTTTGTTTTAAGGAGTGAATGACTTAATGTGTATTTAAAGCACTGGTTTATAATGATACTAGCTAAGATTTTGAGTTGTTGCTATGTAACAGGCATTGTAACATAGCAACAACTCAATCTTGGTATCATTTATGTACAAAAAAAAATAGACAAAATGTAAAATAAAAACACCAAACAGCATCTACTTTCTAGCCATTAGCACCATGACTCATTCCTTTTTCTCTTCCCAATACTCTCATCTTACAACTCCAAAGGCCAATTATTGCAATTTAGATATTCTCTAAATAGCTTGATATATTCTGTGTGGTCTCTTTTGTAAATCAAACAAAGCTCTTGATTTTTGATTCTCAGGCTAAAATAGCATAAAATTAATTCATTGGAGATGGATGATGTGATGGTTATACAACAGTGTGAATGTACTTAATGTCACTCGACAATACACTTAAAAATTGTTAAGGCCAGGCACAGTGGCTCATGCCTGTAATCCCAGCATTTGGGAAGGCTGAGGTGGGAGGATCACTTTAGCTTGGGAGTTCACGACCAGCCTCAGCAACATAGCAAGACCCTGTCTCTATCAAAAAAAATACATATATATATAGTTTTAATACATAAATATATGAATATATATTATATATAATTTATATTTTTATATTTTATGTAAATATATAAATATATCTCAAATTGATAATATTAAAATTAATAATTTAAAAATGTTAAAATTAATACTATTAAATTGATAGTTGATATATTAATATTAAATATATTTATATATTTTATATACACATACATATATATTTATATGCATGTATGTGTATGCATATATATATAAAGTAGTTAATTTGATGTATATTTTACCACCAAAAAAAAACCAGCATTCAATTTGCACATTGTATCGCAAACATCATCTCTGCCTTACTAAATCGTAAAAGAGTTTGTAGAAACTTATTTCTGCCAACCTCCTGTATTTATTCAATATTTTTTGTTTTTGAGACAGGATCTTACTCTCACCCAGGCCAGAGTATAGCGCCAGGCCAGAGTATAGTGGCGTGATCAGAGCTCCCTGCAACTCGACCTGCTGGGCTCAAGTGATTTTCCTACCTCCACCTCCCAAGTAACTGGGACTACAAGCAAACAGGCATGCCACACCTGGCTGGTTCTTTTTTTTTTTTTTTTTTTTTTCTGTAGAGACGAGTGTCTCATTATGTTGCCCAGGCTGGTCTCGAACTTCTGAGCTAAAGCGATCCTCCTGCCTCAGCCTCCAAAAATGCTGGGATTATATGCATGAGCCACTGCTCCCAGCCTGGTACTTGTTTTTTTTTTAATGGTAAACTGACTAGCCTAGTTTAAGCCATCTTCACTTCAAGCCTCGAATACTACTGCACTCCCAATTTTTGCTATTCTAGCTCATCCTTCACAGAACCAACAGAATAATCTTCCATGGTAAACTTCTGCAAATTTCCCTTCTCCACTAATCTCAATATATCAAATCTATTAGCATTTAAGACTTCCATCTCATTTCTCAAAACAGGCTACTTATCTGTCTTTTAATTGGTTATTTCTACGTTGAAAACATTACATTCTTTTTTGTTTGTTTGTTTTTTGAGAGAAAGTCTCACTCTGTTCCCCAGGCTGGAGTGCAGTGGCATGATCTCAACTCACTGCAACCTCAGCCTCCCGGGTTCGCGCAATTCTGCTGCCCCAGCCTCCCAAGTAGCTGGGACTACAGGCACGCACCATCATGCTTGGCTAATTTTTGTATTTTTATTAGAGACAGGGTTTCACGATGTTGGCCAGGCTGTTCTCAAACTCCTGACCTCTGAAAACGTTACATTCTAATTATAGCAAACTTTAGAAAATATTTTTTTAAAAGAAGGATGACGAAAATATGTTTTTAAAAGAAGGATGACATAAATGGGAATCATATATCCCCATTAACTGGTAAAATTCATCAAGGGAGCATATGGTCTGGTGCTTTTTTTCTTGGAAGATTACTAATTATTGATTCAATTTCATTAATAGACATAGGCCTATTCAGAGGATCTATTTCACGTATAAGTTTTGGTAATTGGTGCCTCAAAGAATTGGTCCATTTCATCTAAGTTATCAAGTTTGTGTGCATAGAGTTGTTTATAATACTCCTTTATTGTCCTTTTAACGTCCGTAGGTAGTACTGACGACCTCTCTTTTATTGCTAATATTAGTAATTTGTTTCTTTTTTATGGTTAGCTTGCATGAGGTTTATCAATTTGATTGAACTTTACAAAGAACAAGCTTTGGTTTTGTAGACATGCTCTTGATTTCCTATTTTTAATTTCGTTGATTTCTGCTCTAATTTTTTTCTATTCTGCTTGTTTTAGGTTTCTATTGTTGCTCTAGTTCCTAAGTTAGAAGTTAAATGATTGATTTTAGGTCTTTCCTTTTTTTCTAGCACATTCATTCAACGCTTTAAATTTCCCTTTAAGGACTGCTTTCACTGCATCCCACGAGTCTTAAGTTGTATTTTCATTTTTGTTTGATCCAGAACATTTTAAAATTTCTTGAGACTTCTTTTTTTACCCATGTGTTATTTAGAAGTTCCCAAATATTTGGGAATTTTCAGCTTTCTGTTAGGATTTCTAATGTAATTCCATTGTGATCTGAAAGCATGCTTTATATGATTTCTATTCTTTTAAATTTGTTAAGGTGTGTTTCATAGCCCAGAATGTAGCATATTTTGATAAATGTCCAATTTTGTAAATCTGAGAAGAATGTGTATTCTGCTGTTGTTAGATGAAGTACTTTAAAGTATCAATTAGGTCCAGTTAACTGATGGTGCTATTCAGTTTATGTTCTTATGATTTTTTGCCTGTTGGATCTGTCAATTACTGATTAGAGGGTATTGAAGTGCATTTTATGTGAGTCCATTTGCTCTCCTCTCTTAGCATATCAATTATGCCTCATTTTTAAATTTCTTTTTTTTTTTTTTTTTGAGATAGAGTCTTGCTCGTCACCCAGGCTGGAGTGCAGTGGCACAATCTCGGCTCACTGCAATCTCCACCTCCCAGGTTCACGCCATTCTCCTGCCTCAGCCTCCCGAGTAGCTGGGACTACAGGCGCCCGCCACCACACCCGGCTAATTTTTGTATTTGTATTTTTAGTAGAGACGGGGTTTCACCGTGTTAGCCAGGATGGTCTCGATCTCCTGACCTCGTGATCCGCCCGCCTCGGCCTCCCAAAGTGCTGGGATTACAGGCGTGAGCCACTGCGCCCGGCCATTTTTCCTCTCTCTGAAGAACTTCTTTTAAACATTTCTTGTAAGGCAGGTCTGCTGTGAGAAATTCCCTCAGTGTTTGTCTAAGAAAATACTTCATTTTATTTATTTTAGAGACAAGGTCACTCTGTCACCAAGGCTGGAGTGCAGTGGTGCCATCATGGCTCACTGCAGCCTGGACCTCCAGGGCTCAAGCGATCCTCCCACCTCAGCTTCCCAAGTAGTTGGCACTACAGGTCCATGCCACAATGCCCAGCTAATTTTTTTTTATTTTCAGTAGAGACAAGGTCTCGAACTCCAGGGTTCAAGTGATCCCCCCACCTTGGCCTCCCAAAATGCTGGGATTACAGGAATAAGCCACCATGCCTGGCCTCTCCTTCACTTTTGAAGGATAATTCTGCAAGACACTGTAAACCAAAAAGTATCTGAGACAGGTCTCAATTAGTTTAGAAGTTTATTTTGCCAAGTTTAAGAATGTGCCCGGAAGAAACAAACATGGAACCACAGAAACAGTCTGTGGTCTGTGCCTTTCTGCAAAGATGATATTGAGGACTTCAATATTTAAAGGGGAAAAGCAGGCTGGAGGGGAAAGAGGGAGAGTGTGATCACATTACTGAATCCACATGTTGCAAGAGAAAAGGAGCAGGTAGGGGAATAGTCAATTATGTATTATTCATCACACGCTCAGTAAATCGGCACTCTACATGAGATAAGGTGAACATAGAATAACTATCTGTGGAGATACTTAACTTTTTTTTTTTTTGAGACAGAGTCCTGCTCCATCCCTGCTGGAGTGCAGTGGCACAATCTCTGCTCACTGCAGCCTCCGCCTCCCAGGTCATACGTGGAGCTTCCAGGTCATATGTGGATTTAAGAATGTTCTGATTAGCAATCGGTTGAAAGAGTTAAGTTATTGCCTAAAGACCTAGAACCAATAGAAGGGACTGTCAGGGTTAAGAATCGTGAAGATGGCCGGAGGCTCTCGTTCACGCCTGTAATCCCAGCACTTTGGGAGGCTGAGGCGGGCGGATCATGAGGTCAGGAAATAGAGACCATCCTGGCTAACACGGTGAAACCCCATCTCTACTAAAAATACAAAAAAAAAAAAAAAAAAAAAATTAGCCGGGCGTGGTGGCAGGCACCTGTAGTCCCAGCTACTCAGAGAGGCTGAGGCAGGAGAATGGCGTGAACCCGGGAGGCGGAGCTGGCAGTGAGCCGAGATCGCACCACTGCACTCCAGCCTGGACGACAGAGCAAGACTCCGTCTCAAAAAAAAAAAAAAGATAATATAGCAACAAGCATCATAAAAATGGTGAAGATTAGTCATCCAAGAGAGTTATAGGTAGAATCATAGGGCTGTAAACAACCTAACCAGCCAAAAAGTCTCCTGCATGCATCATCATGCTTTTTGATCAGACTGACAATGTCTTTACCCTTCTTATCATGGGCCACTTAAACTTTATGATAAATCTTATTTGAGGGTCATAGGACCAACATCAAATCGTAACCCAATAGATTTAATTTCTCTTCTAGCCAACTGGTCTCTGATATAGTTTAGGTATGTGTCTCCACCCAAATCTCATGTCAAATTGTGATCCCCAGTGTGGGAGTTGGGGCATGCTGAAAGTTGATTGGGTAATGGGGGTGGATTTCCCCTTTATTGTTGTTCTTGTGCTAGTGAGTGAGTTGCCATAAGATCTGCTTGTTTAAAAGTATGTAGCACCTCCTCTTCTATCTCTTCCTCCTGCTCTAGCCATGTAAGATGTGCCTGCTTCCCTTTTGCCTTCCACAATGATTGTAAATTTCCTGAGGCTTCCCCAGCCATGCTTCCTGTACAGCCTGTGGAACAGTGAGCCAATTAAACCTCCTTTCTTTATTTTTTTAATTGTATTTATTTATTTATTTAGAGACAGAGTTTCGCTCTTGTTGCCCAGGCTGAAGTGCAGTGGCACGATCTCGGCTCACTGCAACCTCTGTCTCCTGGGTTCAAGCGATTCTCCTGCCTCAGCCTCCTGAGTAGTTGAGATTTCAGGTGCACTCCACCATGCTTGGCTAATTTTTGTATTTTTAGTAGAGATGGGGTTTCACTATGTTGGCCAGGCTGGTATCGAATTCCTGACCTCTGGTGATCCACCCACCTCAGCCTCCCAAAGTGCTGGGATTACAGGTGTGAGCCACTGCGCCTGGCCTAAACCTCTTTTTTTTTTTTTTTTTTTTTTTATAAATTACCCAGTCTCAGGTATGTATTTATTTATTTTTTGAGACAGAGTCTTGCTTTGTTGCCCAGGCTGGAATGCAATGGCACGATCTTGGCTCACTGAAATCTCTGCCTCCTGGGTTCAAGCGATTCGCCTGCCTCAGCCTCCCGAGTAGCTGGGATTACAGGCACCCACCACCATGCCCAGCTAATTTTTGTATTTTTAGTAGAGATGGGGTTTCACCTTATTGGCCAGGCTGGCCTCGAACTCCTGAGCTCAAATGATCCACCTGCCTTGGCCTCCCAAAGTTCTGGGACTACAGGTGTGAGCCACCATGCCCAGCCAGGTATTTCTTTATAGCAGTGTGAGAGTGGACTAATACAGTCTCCATAGGTATAACATCCTGAGGAGAGTATAAATCAAATTTGAGAAACATCTGGTCCTTAATGTCTAAATTGTCATAAGACTTGTTAATAGACAAATCGGTTTCTCCCACCACTTTTGTATTGCCCCATTGGTATTTGGGAGACAAAAGGAGGTTTTGTTACAGGAGAAGTCATATAATTCTATGGTGTCATTTTGTTGTTCCTCTCGACAAAAATGGCTCTTTCCATATACCAAATGTTATGTCCCATGGAGATGGATATTAGTGGTGAAGTTTGTGAAAAATCAAGGTTTCAAGTGGTTTGAAGGCACTCTTTTTTTCTGTTCTCACGATCTGAGAGGGAGCTGTGATGCCATGTGTTACTGTTACAGGTAGTTAGAGACAGGCATGAGTGGGGCAGGAAAGGGATCTCCTCCACTCAGCAGGAATGTCAGGCGATCATCAGTGATGGCTTGAAAATTATCACATTCCCTCTCTAAAATGATAATTTGGCAGCTGGCACCAGGAAGAGACAATCTTCTGATGTTCCACAGCTGCCACGGTAAAGTGTTAATTGAATGCAGGTGCCAGGGAGAGGCAGCTTCCCAGTCATGCACATTAGGAGGCAAAATAGCGGAGTATGACCTTTAGGGACCCTCCACCGGAAAACGGAAGAAAGCCTCAGATGGGCATACATACAACTTCCTAAATACACTACATGTGCTCACTTCCCAAGGGTAAAGAGGGCACTGCGCATGTGTGCAGCCCATCCTAAGGGAAGAATCATGGGAAGTGGGCCACGCTATAAAGTCCTAGGATCACGGTTAAACGCCACACTTGTCCTTCAAGTTGCCTGCTTGGGTCTCTTCTATGTGTACTTTCTTTCCTGTTCTAAAGCCTTTCTCTTTTCTCTCTCTTTTTTTTTCTTTCAACTTTTATTTTAACTTCAGGAGTACATGTGCAGGATGTGAAGGTTACTTAGGTAAACATGTGCCATGGTGATTTACCGCACATATCATCCCATAACCCAGGGTTTTTTGTTTTTGTTTTTGTTTTTGAGATGGAGTCTCGCTCTGTTGCCAGGCCGGAGTGCAGTGGCACAATCTCGGCTCACTGCAACCTCCGAGTCCCTGGTTCAAGCGATTCTCCTGCCTCAGCCTCCCGAGTAGCTGGGATTACAGGCATGCGCTACCATGCCCAGCTAATTTTTGTATTTTTAGTAGAGATGGAGTTTCACCATATTGGCCAGAATGGTCTTGATGTCCTGACCTCATGATCTGCCCGCCTTGGCCTCCTAAAGTGCTGGGATTCCAGGCGTGAGCCACTGCACCCGGCCACCGTAACCCAGGTATTAAGCCCAACATCCATTAGCTGTTCTTCCTGATGATCTCCCTCCCCACAATCCTCCCCAACAGGTGCCCAGTGTGTGTTGTTTCCCCCATGTGTCTGTGTGTTCTCATCAATCAGCTCCCACTTACAAGTGAGAATATGTGGTGTTTGGTTTTCTGTTCCTGTGTTAGTTTGCTGAGAATAATGGCTTCCAACTCCATCCATGTCCCTGCAAAGAACATGATCTCATTCCTTTTTATGGCTGCATAGTATTCCATGGTGTATATGTACCACATTTTCTTTAGCCAGTCTATCATTGATGGGCATTTGGGTCGATTCCATGACTTTGCTATTGTAAATAGTGCTGCAATGAACATAAGTGTGCATGTATCTTTGTAATAGAATGATATATATTCCTTTGGGTATATACCCAGTAATAGGGTTGCTGGGTCAAATGGTATTTCTGCCTCTAGGTCTTTGAGGAATCGCCACACTGTCTTCCACAATAGTTGACTTAATTTATATTCCCACCACCAGTGTAAAAGTGTTCCTACTTCTCTACAGCCTTGCCAGCATGTGTTGTTTCTTGACTTTTTAATAATAACCATTCTGACTGGTGTGAGATGGTATCTCATTGTGGTTTTGATTTGCATTTCTCTAATGATCAGTGACGGTGAGCTTTTCTTCAGGTTTGTTGGCTGCATGGATATCTTCTTTTAAGAGGTGTCATTTCATGTCCTTTGCCCCCCCCCACTTTTTTTTTTTTTTAGACTGAGTCTTGCTCTGTTGCCCAGCCTGGAATGCAGTGGCATGATCTCGGCTCACTGCAAGCTCTGCCTTCTGGGTTCACACCATTCTCCTGCCTCAGCCTCCCGAGTAGCTGGGACTACAGGCACCCGCCACCACACCCAGCTAATTTTTTGTATTTTTAGCAGAGACGGGGTTTCACCGTGTTAGCCAGGATGGTCTCCATCTTCTGCCCTCGTGATCCGCCTGCCTCAGCCTCCCAAAGTGCTGGGATCACAGGCGTGAGCCACCACATCCAGCCGTCCTTTTTTTTCTTTCTTTCTTTCTTTCTTTCTCTTTCTTTTCCTTCCTTCCTTCCTTCCTTCCTTCCTTCCTTCCCTTTCTTTTTCTTGAGATGGAGTCTCAATCTGTTACCAGGCTGGAGTGCAGTGGTGTGATCTTGGCTCACTGCAACCTCTACCTCCTGGATTCAAGCAATTCTCCTGCCTCAGCCTCCCAAGTAGCTGGTATTACAGGCATGCGCCACCATGCCCAGCTAATTTTTGCATTTTTAATAGGGATGGGGTTTCGTCATGTTGGCCAGGGTGGTCTCAAACTACTGACCTCAGGTGATCTACCCACCTCGGCCTCCCAAAGTGTTGGGATTACGGGCATGAGCCACCGCACCTGGCCCTTTGTCCACTTTTTAATGGGATTTTTTTTTCTTGTAAATTTGTTTAAGTCCCTTGTAGACTCTGGATATTAGACCTTTATTAGATGGATAGATTGCAAAAAATTTTCTCTCATTCTGTAGGTTGTCTGTTCACTCTGGTGATCCTTTCTTTTGCTATGCAGAAGCTCTTTAGTTTAACTAGATCTCATTTGTCATTTTTTCCTTTTGTTACAATAATTTTTGGTGTTTTTGTAATGAAATCTTTGCCCATGCCTATATCCTGAATGATGTTACCTAGATTTTTTTCTAGGGTTTTTATAGTTTCGGGTTTTACATTTAAGTCTTTAATCCATCTTGAGTTAATTTTTGTATACAGTGTAAGGAAGGGTTCCAGTTACAATTTTCTGCATATGACTAGCCAGTTCTCCCAGCACCATTTATTAAACAGGGAATCCTTTCCCATTGCTTGTTTTGGTCAGGTTTGTTGAAGATCAGATTGTTGTAGGTGTGCGGTCTTATTTCTGGGTTCTCTATTCTGTTCCATTGACCTGTCTGTTCTTGTACCAGTACCATGCTGCTTTGGTTACTGTAGCCTTGTAGTATAGTTTGAAATCAGGTAGCATAATGCTCCAGCTTTGTTCTTTTTGCTTAGGATTGGCTTGGTTATTCAGGCTTTTTTTTTTTTTTTTTGGTTCCATATGAATTTTAAAATAGTTTTTTCTAATTCTGTGAAGAATGTCAATGGTAGTTCAATGGGAATAGCACTGAATCTATAAATTACTTTGAGCATATGGCCATTTGCATATTGATTCTTCCTATCCATAAGCATGGAATTTTTCTCCATTTGTTTTTATCCCCTCTGATTTATCTGAGCAGTGGTTTGTAGTTCTCCTCGAAGAGGTTCTTCACTTCCTTGTTAGCTGTATTCCTAGGTATTTTATTCTTTTTGTAGCAATTGCGAATGGGAGTTCTTTCATGATTTGGCTCTCTGCTTGCCTGTTGTTGGCGTATAGGAATGCTAGTGATTTTTGTACATTAATTTTATATCCTGAGACTTTGTTGAAGTTGTTTATCCGCTTAAGAAGCTTTTGGGCTGAGACTATGGGGCTTTCTAGATATAAGATCATGTCATCTGCAAACAAAGATAATTTGGCTTCCTCTCTTCCTATTTGAATACCCTTTATTTGTTCCTCTTGCGTGATTACCCTGGCCATGACTTCTAATACTATGTTGAATAGGAGTGGTAAGAGAGGGCATCCTTGTCTTGTGCTGGTTTTCAAAGGGAATGCTTTCACCTTCTAAAGCCTTTTAAAATAAACTTCCACTCCTGCTCTGAAACTTGCCTCAGTCTCTTTTTCTACCTTATGCCCCTCAGTTGAATGCTTTCTTCTGAGGAGGCAAAATTGAGGTTGCTGTAGCCGCATAGGGATTTACTGCTGATAACTCAACCAGTAACACTGTCATTAGCTAAAATAGTCCACCTCTTTCCCATGAGGAGTATTCTTGCATTATTTACAACAGTCCCAATGCCTGCCACTTAGACAACACAATACTCTTGAGCCTCATTCAACTTTGGTGCCTGTACTCTGAGAATGCAGTATTTGAGGTCACATTTACCATCCAAAAATTTCCATACATTTGAGGGACCACATACTCTCTATAGGTGTTTGGATTGTGCCTTAGCACTGAGGATTGCAGGTCACTGCTTCATAGCTACCTAAGATTCCACTTGTAAAAACATAGACATGAGCCCTTTTGGGTTAGAGTACATGATTGTTCCCACCTTCGCATTTGGGAGTAAGTTTTCATGTTTGGTCTGGTTTCTTCTATCCATTTGATGAGTACTAGATTATCTTTTAAGGCAGCTTCCTATCCTTTTCCCTTGTCTTGGAATAGCATTCCTTTTATGTGGCCTATTTTTTACATGGAATTTTTCTCGAAGGAATGCCTCTCTACATTCCTACATTACATTAGCTATAAACTCACCTTGCCCCAATATACCTAGTGCAGCTTCAATTTTTCCAGTGAGGTTGCATTCTAGTCTTTTGGGTGGCCAATTTTGATGTATCCAGGAATGCTATTGCCATAACATGCTAATGGAATTAGTGCAATTTGGATAAATGAAGTTAATCCAGAACTATTGGGTGTCCCAAACAATTATTAGGTGGGTGGGGGCCTACCAAAGTGCTGGAATCACAAGTTTTTGTTTTTGTTTTTTTTGTTTTTTTTTTTACACAGAGTCACAAGTTTTTTTGTTTGTTTGTTTTGTTTTTGTTTTTTTTTACACAGAGTCTTGCCCTGACGCCCAGGCTGGAGTGCAGTGGCACGATCTTGGCTCACTGCAAACTCCGCCTCCCAAGCTCAAGCAATTCTCTTGCCTCTGCCTCATGAGGAGCTGGGACTATAGGAGTGCACCACAACGCCCAGCTAATTTTTTTGTGTGTATATATACATATATATATACACAAATATATATATATAGTTGTTGTTTTTTTTTTTGAGACGGAGTCTCACTCTGTCGCCCAGGCTGGAGTGCAGTGGTGCAATCTCGGCTCACTACCAGCTCTGCTTCCCGGGTTCACGCCATTCTCCTGTCTCAGCCTCCAGAGTAGCTGGGTAGTACTACAGGCACCCGCCACTACACCCGGCTAATTTTTTTTTTTTTTGTATTTTTAGTAGAGGTGGGGTTTCATCGTGTTAGCCAGGATGGTCTCGATCTCCTGACCTCGTGATCTGCCCGCCTCAGCCTCCCAAAGTGCTGGGATTACAGGCGTGAGCCACCGTGCGTGGCCGTTTTTGTATATTTTTAGTAGAGAAGAGGTTTCACCATGTTGGCCAGGGTGGCCTGGAACCCCTGACCTCTAGTGATCCACCCGCGTTGGCCTCCCAAAGTGCTGGGATTACAATCATGAGCCACCGCGCCTGGCCATCCAGCCACGTTTTCCTTATATAGAAGGTTCTTGTCAATGTAAAGACTAAGCTCAGTTGTATCTATGTGCAGACGGGCAGACAGCATGACAAAATTTATTATTTTACTGATTTAATGAAAACTATGCTTGACCTTTTAGTGTGTAAGTACATTAAAGCATAACTATCATTATGTAAAAGGATATATTGTTATGGGGATCAGGACATCTGGACTTTCTGTTGTTGTAGGAGTTTGTCCTTACAGGCATTATCAAGCTGCTTTCTTAATTGTAAACATCTCAGGACCATGGGTCATCACTAGCAAGGAATGTGCCTTGCTAGTTTTAAGATGGGGTTGATTTTTAAATGTTGTCACTGGCTCTCCTAGGCTCCTGCTTCCCTAATAGGAGGACTGCTTGAGGCCAGGAGTTTGAGGCCACCCTGGGCAAAATATTGATAGCTTGTCACTACAAAAAAAAATTAGCTAGATGTGGCAGTGTGTGCTTGTGGTCCTGGCTACCGGAAGGCTGAGGCAGGAGGATTGCTTGACCCTAGGTGTAGGAGACTGCAGTGAGCTATGATCGTGCCACTGCACTTCAGCCTCAGAGACAGAATTAGACCCTGTTTCTTTCTGTCTTTTTTTGGCTTCATATTTTGTAATATTTTATTTGAGCACTGAAAAATTCTGGAAGTTACATAAATATAAGTAACTCATTTTACAGATTAAAAATTTGAGATTGAAATAGTAGGCAACTTGCATGAGGTCAAAAAGCTGGCAAGATACAGAACAGAGACTGAACATATGACTCAACATTTTCTGCATGTTTTACATTGGTGGGCTCAAATTTATTCAAATAACAGAGCCTCTAAGTGTTATGGTGTCCCTTGAGAAACATCTACTTAATTCACAAGACTACATTATATGTACACAATATGAGAATCATGAGAACATATGTCCATGTCAAAAACATATGTCCATGTCAAAAACTGTCTGCTAAAAGAAATATGAACTATTTATAAGTTTTCCATGAATATTCATATAGCAATTAATAAGCAATTTACTACAACCCTATGAGACAGATACTAGTATTATCCTCCTTTTGCAGATAAGAAAATGGCATAGAGAAGTTAAGTCACTGGCCCAGGGTTACACAGCAAGAAGTGAAGATGAGCCTCCAGCTCAGGTTGCCTGACTGTAGAACTCATGATCTTTAAGCATTATTCCATCATTTTGTCATCAATGAGGAGGAACAAAAACATTTACACATTAGTTCGTATGTGTGTTTGTCTGTGAGAGACCCTATTTCTAAAAAAAAAAAAAAAAAGAATTTGTTGAAAAGACGCCACATGCAAAATTGATTGGAAGGGCAAACAACCAGCTCAGAAAATGTGAAAGAGCAAATATTTCTCTGGCAGCCAGAACTAAAGCAAAACTCAAGTCAGTGCAAATATCAATGTCTGATAACACATTTCTAGGAGGGCTGGGTGAAATGGCACCATTATATATTGCTGGTGGTAGCATAAATGGGCATAACTTCTCCAGAAGGCACTTTTGTAATACCTTGCCAAAATTCCAAATGCCAAATGTACACACCTTTTGAGAAATTGCTTCTAAAAATATTTTGGCATAGATGTGAAATAATATAAGTAGAAGAGTATTCACAACAGCACTGTTTGTAATGGCAAAAGATTGTAAGTCACTTAAATGTCCACCAATGGAAACTTAGTGGATTATGATACATTTTTACAATGTCTACTCTGGAGATAAAAAAAAAAGAGTGAGCAGGTCCTTGATGTACTGATATGGGACATGCTACATAGCATTAGAAGCAGTTTATATATGTAAAATATATATGTATTTTATATATATACAAAAATACATACATGTAAATGAAAAATAAAATTATAAGCCCTCAAATGACTAAATGGACCCCCTCTTAGCCAAGAAGACACCAGAGAAACCTTAAAAATGAGTTCCTGGCCATGACAGGAAAGGAGGTCAGACAGGCCTCATGACATCCCCTCCCTTTTGGAATTTAGACACAACTGACTAGCAATAATGTTACAATAGAGATCAAAAGACTGACAGAACAAACTCTGTGGCAATAAAATACCAAATTATAAACAGGACCTAAAGCCATGCAAGGCAAGAGTTATGTCACACCTGCAGGCCATCTGTCTTGATAAGTAGGTCATTTTGACCCAGTATATTGAAGCTTGCTCTCACAACCGGACTCTGACACAGCATCCTTATCCTAATTTCAACATTCCTTTCTGCTAACTCCAAGTTTTTAGACAAAGCTTTGTCCTTTAACCCATTGCAAATTTAAAAAATCTCTGAACCCACTATGACCTGTAGGCCCCTGCTTCAAGATATCCCATGTTTTGGGGCTAAACTAGTGTATAACCTCCATGTATTGATTTATGGTTTTGGCTGTAACTTCTGCTTCCCTAAAATGTATAAAACAAAGTTACATTCTCGAACTGCTGATCTCAAGTGATCCGCCTCCTTAGGCCTCCCATAGTGCTGGGAGTATAGGCTTGAGCCACCACTCACAGCCATAGACAAAGTTACATTCTGACTGCCTCACAACCACTTACTCAAGGATTCTTGGGTTTGTGTTTTCCCTGGGCCTCCATCACTCATACTGGCTCAGAATAAACCTCTAAAATATTTCACAGGGCCAGGCATGGTGGCTCAAGCCTATAATCCCAGCACTTTGGGAGGCCAAGGTGGGAGAACTGCTTGAGCCCAGGAATTTGAGACCAGCCTAGGCAACATAGTGAGACTCCATCTCTTAAAAAAAAAAAAAAAATATATATATATATATATATATATACACACATATATATATATATACACATATATATATATATATATATACACATATATATACACACACACACACACACACACACACAAGCCAGGCATGGTGGCTCATGCCTGTAATCCCAGCACTTTGGGAGACTGAAGTGGGCAGATCACAAGGTCAGAGTTCAAGACCAGCCTGGCCAATATGGTGAAACCCCGTCTCTACTAAAAATACAAAAATTAGCTGGGTGTGGTGGCACACGCCTGTAGTCCCAGCTACTTGGGAGGCCGAGGCAGAAGAATCACTTGAACCCAGGAGGCGGAGGTTGCAGTGAGCCAAGATCACACCACTGTACTCCAGCCTGGGTGACAGAGTGAGACTCTGTCTAAAAAAAAAAAAATTAAAATTAAAAATTAGGCTGGTATGCTGGTGTGTCAGTAGTCCCAGCTACAGGAGGCTGAGGTGGGAGGGTCATGTGAGCCCAGGAGTCTGAGAGTCTGAGGCTGCAGTGAGCCATAATCATGCCACTGCACTCCAGCTTCATGCCACTGCACTCCAGCCTGGGTGACAGAGTGAGATTCTGACTCTCAAAAATAAAATACAATATTTTACAGTTTGTTTGATTTTAGGTCTTGCTCTATACCCCAGGCTGGAGTGCAGTGGTGCCATCTTGGCTCACTGCAACCTCTGCCTCCTAGGCGCAGGCCATCCTTCCACCTCAGCCTCCCAAGTAGCTGGGACTACAGGCACGTGCCACCATGCCAGGCTAATTTTAGTATTTTTTTATAGAGATGGGGTTTCTGCATGTTGCCCAGGCTGGTCTTGAACTCATGAGCTCAAGCAATTCGCCCACCTCAGCCTCCCAAATTGCTGGGATTACATGTGTGAGCCACTGCACCCAGTGGTTTTTTCTGTTGACATATAGTATGCTGCAATTTTAGTAAAACAAAACATGGGGGGAAAAGATATGCATACCGTCATGTATATGCATAAAATAAGCCTGAAAGGATACACACAAAATTGATAACACTGGAAAAGAAAACTAGGAGTATATTCATCAAGGACTTCCAGAGAGACAGAACCAATAGGATGGCTGGATAGATGGATAGATAGACACAAAGATGATAGATGATAGATAGATGATGATAGATAGATAGATAGATAGATAGATAGATAGATAGATAGATGATAGATAGATAGATAGATAGATGATAGATAAAGTGGAACTAGGGGAACTGGCTCCTGAGATTATGGAGGCTGTGAAGTCCCACTGCAGCTGGAAAGTCCAGGATCCTGGATATGTGGCTCAGTCCAAGTCTGAATGTCTCAAACCAGGGGAGCTGATGGTGTAACTCAACTCTCAGCCTGAGAAGGCAGGGGGCTGCGTGCATCAGTCCCGGAGCCCAAGAGCCTGGAGTTCTGATGTCCAAGGACCGGAGCAGAGCATCCCAGCTTTAGCAGAGAGCGGAAATTACCCTTCTTCTGCCTTTTTTTTCCTTCTGGCTAATTGGACTGTGCCTGCCCACATTGAGGGGAGATCTTCCAATTCAATCAGATTTACCTGCCAATCTCCTCTGGAAACACCCAGAAATAATGCTTTACCAGTACTCTAGGTATTCCTTAATTCAATTAAGCTGATGCCTAATATTAACCATCACAAGGTGTTTAAGAAACGGGGGGCCAGGCACAGTGGCTCACACCTGTAATCCCAGCACTTTGGGAGGCTGAGACAGGTGGATCATGAGGTCGGGAGTTCGAGACCAGCCTGGCCAGAAACCCCATCTCTACTAAAAATAGAAAATTAGCTGGGTGTGATGGTGTGTGCCTGTAGTCCCAGCTACTCAGGAGGCTGAGGCAGAAAAGTTGCTTGAACCAGGGAGGCAGAGGTTGCAGTGAGCCGAGATCACACCACTGTACTCCAGCCTGGGCAACAGAGTGAGACTCCATCTAAAAAAAAAAAAAAAGGAAAAACAGGGATAAGATGGACAGGAGAAACCTTTTACTGTATATTCTTTATATGCTTTGGATTTTGAACCAACTATATGTAATACCAATTCAAAATGTCAGTAAAAAGTCACATTAAAGATACTTGTTAATTGGCTGGGCATGGTGGTTCACGCCTATAATCCCAGCACTTTGGGAGGCCAAGGTGAGCGGATGATCACTTGAGGTCAGGGGTTTGAGACCAGCCTGGCCAACATGGTGAAACCCCATCTGTACTAAAAATAAAAAATCTAGCTGGGTGTGGTGGCGCATGCCTGTAATCTCAGCTACTGGGGGCGCTGAGGCAGGAGAATCGCTTGAACCTGGGAGGCGTAGGTTGTAGTGAGCTGAGATTGCGCCACTGCACTCTAGCCTGGGCAACAGAGTGAGACTGTCTCCAAAAAAAAAAAAAAAAATTATTGTTAATTTGTTAATACACTTCTAATGCAGCTCCAGAACATGGATGTTGCTACTGCTGCCACCACCAGAATGAATTTTAAATACCTTGCTTCTTTGTATCACTTGTTGAGATTCAAAATCCTAGAAAAGACCACACGTGTTCACAACTCATTTCCACAGCCTCCCTGCCAGGAGTGCCTGCTTTTCCTTCTGCAGATAATCCCTGGTCACAAGGAGACATGCCCAATATAAGGTTGTCCAAGCATACAGAGGGATTTCAGATGCCACATGGTCCATATAACAACAAATTTTGTGGGAACATCTTTTTATATAAATACACACAGATCCATCTCATTCTTTTTAATGGCAGCATAAGATTCTATAGTATAAATGTTTGTTTACTAGATATTTGTTTATATGAAAGAACATTTTGCTTTGATAGATAAAGCTTTATTATCTTTGAGTATTTTCCTACTATACATGAAAATAATCCTAATTGGCAGGGGGCAGTGGCTCATGCCTGTAATCCCAGCACTTTGGGAGGCTGAGGTGGGTGAATCATGAGGTCAGGGGTTCAAGACCAGCCTGGCCAACATGGTGAAACCCCCTCTCTACTAAAAAAAAAAAAAAAATACAAAAAATTAGGTGGGCGTAGTGGCGAGTGCCTATAATTCCAGCTACTTGGGAGCCTGAAGCAGGAGAATCGCTTGAACCTTGGAGGCGGAGGTTGCAGTGAGCAGAGATCGTGCCACTGCACTCCAGCCTGGGTGACAGGCAAGAGTCCGTCTCAAAATAAATAAATAAATAAAACAAAATAAAAAAATCCTAATCATGGCTAAAATTTAAAAGTATATTATAACTTTTTACTCCAAGAATTTATATATTTCTAAATTACAAGACCTCTTTATTCTCTTGAAATTAAACCCATCTTTCCCCAAGTACAGCATTAAAAAATAAGTTGAAAACTGTTATACAGGCCAGGTGCGGTGGCTTATACCTGTAATCGCAGCACTTTGGGAGGCCGAGGCAGGTGGATCACCTGAGGTTGGGAGTTTGAGACCAGCCTGACCAACATGACCCCATCTCTACTAAAAATGCAAAATTAGCTGGGTGTGGTGGCAGATGCCTGTAATCCCAGCTACTTGGGAGGCTGAGGCAGGAGAATTGCTTGAACTCAGGAGGCAGAGGTTGCGGTGAGCCAAGACCGTGCCATTGCACTCGAGCCTGGGCAACAAGAGCGAAACTCCATTTCAAAAAAACAAAACAAAACAGGCTGGGTGCGGTGGCTCACGCCTGTAATCCCAGCACTTTGGGAGGCCAAGGCGGGCGGATCACGAGGTCAGGAGATCGAGACCATCCTGGCTGACAGGGTGAAACCCCGTCTCTACTAAAAAAAAAAATACAAAAATTAGCCGGGCGTGGTGGCGGGTGCCTGTAATCCCAGCTACTCGGGAGGCTGAGGCAGGAGAATGTCATGAACCCAGGAGGTGGAGCTTGCAGTGAGCCGAGATCCTGCCACTGAACTCCAGCCTGGGCGACAGAGCAAGACTCCATCCAAAAAACCAAAAAAACAAAAACAAATAAACAGACTGTTATATAAAATTCTTAATTATTCTAACTTGTTCTGATGCAACAATATTTGTTTTATTGCAAAGCACAATATTTTTACTACTTTATTGGCTCCTGTGCTAGACCTGGGCCTAACCTGAATGCTGAATTATCACAAATAGCTTAAGGCTTATCATTGTTCTACTGTTTAAAATACAGACAAAGGAAGTCTTAAAATTGAAAAAGCAGTATCAAATGCAACTGTTTCATGAAATCTTTGCTGACCTGATTTTTCCAATAGATGGTGTGGCTCATATCTGCATATTTTCTGGTAGAGGACATCAACAGTATCCCTCGTGTAAAACAAATAATGAAA
Source organism: Nomascus leucogenys (assembly GCF_006542625.1). Classification (NCBI taxonomy): domain Eukaryota; kingdom Metazoa; phylum Chordata; class Mammalia; order Primates; family Hylobatidae; genus Nomascus; species Nomascus leucogenys. Next base: position 67,355,872 of record NC_044385.1, read on the forward strand.
ATGTAGGTGGATTGGAGCATAGTCTGAAATTCAGCAAGTAACAGATGGTAAACCTAAATCCAGACGGGTCAATGACCTCATGTGTACAGTGGTGATGGCAGGGGCTGCTGCCATCATGCCGGCTGCAGCAGGGAAGTGCAGCTGGGGTTGCACACTCCATCGAGCAAGTAGGAGCCTGGCGCCTTCTAAGTTGGGATGGGAGCTCCCTGTGCAGCTGCAGCTGCCCAAAACGCACCTGCAGATCCAGGCCTCCTGCTCTATTCCACCGATCTGGCAGGAGCCCCACCCTCCTGGGCAGGGCTACAGCCGCCCAAAATGCAGCAATGGATCCGAGCCTCTCTGTGCTTTTGGGAGAGCTGGGAACAAGTAGGATCTGCCCTCCCAGGTGTAGCTGCAGCTGCGGCACCCACAGCTGCGGCAGCCGCAGCTGCAGATCCGGGCCTCCGGCTCCAGGAACAGGCAGGAGCCAGGGACAAGCGGGAGCCCCACCCCACACATCCCTACCCCCTACCAACCCCCACCACCTGTTCCTGCAGGCTCAGGAGTGTCTGCTCTCACTGCCTGGCCTCTCTCCACTCCCCACACCCACTCTGATCTCGGAGCAGGGTTGGAACCAAGCCCCAGGACCATGAATGGCAGCAGGAGGAAGATAGAGTCCTGGGCGGAAGGGGGTAGGGTCCCCACTAAGGCCTCACCCTCAGGCCAGGAAGCACCTGAAGGCTGGGGTCTGGGCTGCCATTTTCTCTGGCGGGAGTGGGAATTCGTGGTGACTCTTCTAGGCCCGCCCATGGCTGCCCATGGACCAATCAGCATGCACTTCCTCCCCACTGAGACCCATAAAAGCCCTGGGCTCAGCAAGAGCAGGGCAGACGATGGTCAGATGACATAGAGGGTACAGAGAGGGAGTAACTAGCCGCAAAGAGGAGTACCTTCTCCATTGAGAGCTGCAGAGACGACCTGCCGGCAGAGAGGAGCTACCCTCTCTGCTAAGAGCTTCAGAGACCTGAAGCTCTTAGCAGACGTCCGAATTACTTGCCTGCAGAGAGGAGGCACCCTCTCCAGGGCCTCCTCTCTGCTGAGAGCTGAACACTCCACAGGACGACCTGCCTACAGAGAGGAGCTACCCACTCCTCTGACCTGTTCTAACACTAAATAAAACTCTTCTTCTTTGACCAGGCGCAGTGGCTCATGCCTGTAATCCCAGCACTTTGGGAGGCTGAGGCGGGTGGATCAGGAGGTGAGGAGTTCGAGACCAGCCTGACCCACATAGGGAAACGCCATCTTTACTAAAAATACAAAAATTAGTCAGGCGTGGTGGTGCGTGCCTGTAATCCCAGCTACTCTGGAGGCTGAGACAGGAGAATCACTTGAGTCCAGGAAGCAGATGTTGCAGTGAGCCGAGATCGCGCCACTGCAGTCCAGCCTGGGCAACAGTGCTAGACTCCGTCTGAAAAAAAAAAACAAAACTCTTCTTTACCTTTCACTTGTCTGCATACCTCATTCTTCCTGGATACAGGACAAGAACTCGGGAAAAGGTGCCATGGCCACAGAGGTTTCCAGCCAAAAAGTTGATAACCCAGAGATCCCATAACAGTGGTATCCTAAATCCTAGACTCCATCTCCTTTTTCTTTCTTTTTTTTTTTTGAGACCTCCTTGTTCAACTTAAAAAATCATTTTTCCCTTTCTAATCTGAGCAATGTGCAACAAATTTGGAAGCATAAAATAAAGAACTCGATTACTGGTGATATTCAAGCAGAATATGAATGGCCATTTGTCAAAAATGCTGTTTAACTGGCAAAACTGGTTGTTTGATTTTTGGGTAATTTCCAATTCTATCATTCTGGATGTCGACAAGTAGAGCCAGACAATAACTTGAAATAAAATATGGAAAATAATTCAACTTACCTTGATGACTAACTGCAACTAAGTGATAAAGTAAAATAAACATGAAAATCCTAATTTTTGCCAGGCGCAGTGGCTCATGCCCATAATCCCAACACTTTGGGAGGCTGAGGCGGGTGGATCACCTGAAGTCAGGAGTTCAAGACCAGCCTGGCCAACATGGTGAAAACCCGTTTCTACTAAAAATACAAAAATTAGCCAAGCGTGGTAGCATGCACCTGTAGTCCCAGCTACTCAGGAGGCTGAGGCAGGAGAATCGCTTGAACCCAGAAGGTGGAGGTTGCAGTGAGCCAAGATCGCATCATTATACTCCAGCCTGGGCGACAGAGTGAGACACTGTTTCAAAATTAAAAAAAAAAAAAAAGAAAATCTCAATTTTTTAGACTAAAATGTGGAGTAAGCCTGGTGTTATACAACCACATGTCAATGACAGAAATACATTTTGAGAAATGCATCATTAGGTTATTTCATCATTGTGTGAACATCATAGCTTTTACTTACACAAATCTACATAGTACAGCCTACTACACCCCTAGGCTATACTGTATAGCCCGTTGCTCTGAACACTATCATATATGCAGTCCATTGTTAACTGAAACATGCGGTGCATGACCATATATTAAAATGAGGAAATTCCAAAAACTAGAGAATTATCTGGACCCTGAAGCAGACCCAAAACACATCAGAGTTAGAAATGTCTTTCCATGGGTGATATGCTTTGGTTTTGTGTCCCCACCCAAATCTCATCTCAAATCGTAATCCCCATGTATTGAGGGAGGGACCTGGTGGGAAGTGATTAGATCATGGGGGCTTTTCCCCCATGTTCTCACAGTTTCCACTGTTCTTGCAATAGTGAGTTCTCACGAGATCTGATGGTTTAAAAGTGTTTGGCAGTTCCTCCACCACCACCGCCATGTAATATGTGCCCTGCTTCCCCTTGACCTTCCACCATGATTTTACATTTCCTGAGGACTCCCCAGCCATTCAGAACTGTGAGTCAAATCTCTTTTCTTTATAAATTTTCCAGTCTCAGGTATTCTTTATAGCAGTGTGAAAACGGATTAATACAATGGGCCAAGCATGGTAGCTCACCCCTCGAATCTCAGGGGTTTGGAAGGCCAAGGTGGAAGAATTGCTTGAAGCCAGGAGTTTAAGATTAGCCTGGGTGGGCCAGGCGCGGTGGCTCACGCCTGTAATCCCAGCACTTTGGGAGGCTGAGGCAGGCAGATCACGAGGTCAGGAGTTCAAGACCAGCATGACCAACATGGTGAAACCCAGTCTCTACTAAAAATACAAAAATTAGCCGGGCATGGTGGCGCACGCCTGTAATCCCAGCTACCTGGGAGGCTGAGGCAGGAGAATCACTTGAACCTGGGAGGCAGAGGTTGCAGTGAGCTGATATCACTCCATTGCACTCCAGCCTGGGTGACAGAGCGAGACTCTGTCTCAAAAAAAAAAAAAAAAAAAAGACCGGCCTGGGCAACACAGTGAGAGTCCATCTCTACAAAAAATTTAAAAATTAGCCAGATGTGGTGGTATGCACCTGTAGTCCTAGCTACTCAGGAGGCTGAGGGGGGAGGATTGCTTGAACCCAGGATTTCAAGACTGTAGTGAGTTATGATTGTGCCACTGCACTACAGCCTGAGCAACACAGCTGTAAGTAAAAAACCAAAAATGTCTTTCAGACCAAGTTCTTTTCCTGCCTACAGAGTCCAGGAGAAACCCAAGAAAACAAGACAGAGACCCTGCTCTCATCAAGATTATAATCTAGTGAGGATACAAACAAGTAGACAGGCAATTATAGCACACACATTGTCAGTGGAAGCTCTGGGGACCAAGGGAGCCCATCCAAGGCGCACCAACCAGATGTCAGTTGTAAGGGAAGGCTTCCTGGAGAAAGTGATGTCTAATCTGGAACCTGCAGAGTGAGTGGGCATTAGTGAAGCCACAAGGTGCAATGAGAAATGGTCTGACAGGGAAGAAGAAACAGTGTATTTTCCAGAATCTGAAAGTAATTTGCTATGATTGAAGTATGCATGTCTTTCTCCTTCTTCTGTTTTTATTTATTTATTTATTTTACAAAATGAAAGTATACTATATAAACTGCTTCTGATCTTACAGCATGTTCTATATTAATATATTAAGTGTGAGGATGAAGGCTGAGGCAGGTGGATCCCCTGAGTCCAGGAATTTGAGACCAGCCTGAGCAACATGGTGAAACCCCATCTCTACAATAAACACATAAAGAATTAGCTGGGCGGCCGGGCATGGTGGCTCATGCCTGTAATCCCAGCACTTTGGGTGGCCAAGGTGGGCGGATTGCCTGAGGTCAGGAGTTCAAGACCAGCCTGGCCAACATGATGAAACCCCATCTCTACTAAAAATACAAAAATTAGCTGGGCGCAGTAGCATGTGCCTGTAATCCCAGCTACTCGGGAGGCTGAGGCAGGAAAATCACTTGAAACTGGGAGACAGAGGTTGCAGTGAGCCGAGATCATGCCACTTCACTCCAGCCTGGGCGACAGAGCGAGACTCCATCTCAAAAAAAAAAAAAGAAGAACTAGCTGGGCATGGAGGCACACACCTGTAGTCGCAGCTACTCAGGGAGCTGAGCTGGGAGGATTGCTTGAGCCTGAGATGGGGAGGTTGCAGTGAGCCGAGATTGTGCCACTGCACTCCAGCCTCGGCAACAGAGCTGGGATCCTGTTAAAAAAAAAAATAGTGAGGATGAGTCAGAGGTATAAAGATGAGCCAGAAAGGCAAGCAGTGAAAATGTATAAAGAAATTTATAAGCTATTTTAAGTAAATTGGACTTGTACCTGATTGCTATGGCCAGCCAATTAAAGATTTTAATCAGTGAAGAGACATGATCAGATTTGTATTTTATCAAGATCACTCTGGCTGCAACATAAAGCAGGGTCTAAAATATTTTTATTTTTGTTCTTTGGACATAGTTGGTGGTCTGGTAAAGCCTACAGATCCCATCTTGAATAATCATTTAAATGCCTTAAAATAGGCCGGGCGCGGTGGCTCACGCTTGTAATCCCAGCACTTTGGGAGGCCGAGGCGGGGGGATCACGAGGTCAGGAGATCAAGACCATGGTGAAACCCCGTCTCTACTAAAAATACAAAAAATTAGCCGGGCGTGGTGGTGGGCGCCTGTAGTCCCAGCTACTCAGAGAGGCTGAGGCAGGAGAACGGCGTGAACCCGGCAGGCGGAGCTTGCAGTGAGCCGAGATCGCGCCACTGCACTCCAGCCTGGGTGACTCCGTCTCAAAAAAATAAAAAAATAAATAAATGCCTAAAATAAAATGTGTAGAAATACACACAAAAAATGAAATTAGCAAAATAATTTCATTCACAATAGCCTCAAAAAGAAGAAAATACTTGGGAATAAAAGAAGTATAAAATTCATACTCTTGGCTGGACATGGTGGTTCATGCCTGTAATCCCAGCAATTTGGGAAGCCAACTGGGAGGATTGGTTGAGCCCAGTTGCTTGAGGCCAGCCTGGGCAACATAGTGAGACCTTGTCTCTACCAAAAAAACAAAAAAATTAGTCAGGTGTAGTGGCGTGCACCTGTAGTCCCAGCTACTCAGGAGGCTGAGGCAGGAGGATTGCCTAAGCCCAGGAGGTTAACGCTGCAGTGAGCCAAGATCATGCCACTGCACTCCAGCTTCGGTGACAGTGTGAGACCTTGTCTCAAATAAATAAATAAAATAAAATTAGTACCCTGAAAATTACAAATTATTATTGAAAGAAATTAAGGAATACCTAAATTAATGAAGAACAGACCATGTTCATGGATTGGAAGACAATGTTGTTAAAATGGAAATATTCCCCAAATCGATGTACATTCAAAACAATCATGATCAAAATCCTACTTGATCCTAAAATTCACATGGAAATGTAAGGGATGAAGAATAAGTCAAAATAATCCTGAAATAGAAGCACGAATTTAGAGAAGTCACACTTCCTGATTTCAAACTTTTACAAAGTTACAGTAATCAAGACATTGTGGTGCTTGGGATAAGAGTAGACACATAAATTAATAGAATAGAACCGAGACTCCAGAAATAAACTTTTCTTTTTATGGTCAATTGAATTTTAACAAGGGTGCCAAGACCATTCAATGGGGGAAAGAATAGTCTTTTCAACAAATGGTCCTGGAACAACTAGATATCCACATGCAAAAGAAACGAAGTTTGACTCCTTCATAACACCATACACAGAAATTAACTCAAAATGAATCATAGACCTAAATGTAAGAGGTAAAACTAGAAAACTCAGAGTAGTTGTAGGAGAAAATGTCCATGACCTATGTTAGGGAAAGACATGACAATGGGCTGTGTGTTGTATTTCCTGCCTATAATCCCAGTGCATTGGGAGGCCAAAGCAGGATGATTGCTTGATGCCAGGAGTTTGAGACTAGCTTGAGCTACATGGTGAGCTTGTGTCTACAAATTTTTTTTTTTTTAAATTAGCCTTGTGTGGCGGTGCATGGTGGTAGACCTAGCTACTGGGGAGGCTGAGGCAGGAGGATCACATTAGCCCAGGAGTCTGGAGTTACAGTGATATATGATTGTGCCACTGCACTCTAGCCTGGGTGGCAGAGCAAGACACTGTCTCATAAAAAAGAAAAAAAAATTAAAATTAAAAAAGGAGAGCCACGACACCAAAAGCACAAACAATGAAAGCAAAATATACTGGACTTCATCAAAATAAAAAACGTTTGTGCTTCAAAGAACACAATAAAGAAAGTGAAAATGCACAGTGTATTAGTCAGCTGGACCTGCCATAGCAAAACGTCACAGACTGGATGGCCTAAATAACAGAAAGTTATTTCCTCACTGTTCTGGAAGCTGGAAGACCAAGACCAAGGTACCAGCAGGTGTGTTTTCCTCTGAGGCCTTTCTCCTTGGCTTGCAGATGGCCACCTTCTCTCTGTGTCCTCACATGGCCTTTCCTCTGTGCCAGTGCATTCCTAGTGTTTCTTGTGTGTCCTAATCTCCTCTACTTTTTTTCTTTTTTTTTTTGAAACAGGGTCTCGCTTTTTCGCCCAGGCTGGAGTGAAGTGGCACATTGCTCACTGCAACCTCTGCTCTGCTGGTTCAAGCAATTCTCTTGCCTCAGCTTCCTGAGTAGCTGGGATTACAGGCACCCACCATCACACCCAGCTAATTTTTGTGTTTTTAGTTGAGATGGGGTTTCACCATGTTGGCCAGTTGGTCTTGAACTCCTCCCAAAGTGCTGGGATTATAGGCGTGAGCCACCATAACTGGCCTCCTCTTCTTATAAGGACACCCCACTGGCTTCATTTTAACTTAATTACCTCCTTAAAGGTATCTCCTAATATAGTCACATTTGTACTGGGGTTAGGGTTTCCTTCATTTCCACCAAACGAAGATGTGTAAATTAAAAATGGTATATCCATGCAATGGAATATTAAACCATACAAAGGAATGAAATATTGATACATGCCAAAGCATAGATGAACCTTGAAAATATTATGCTAAAAGAAGCCAGATACAAAAGATCATATATTGTATGATATTCTATAATTCAATTTATATAAAATGTCTATACAGACAAAGAGTAGATTAGTGGTTGCCTCAGTCTGAGGGAGAGGGGTAAACCTGAGAAGAAATGGGAGGTGACTGCTAATGCATACAGGGTTTCTTTGGGAGTGATGAAAAATAATGTTTAATTGTCGTAATGATTGCACAACTCTGTGAATATACAAAACATTGAACTATATACTTTAAATGAGGAATTATATGATATGTCAATTGTATCTCAATAAAGCTATTAAAAATACATAGGATTACAAACAAATCCAATTATTTTAAAATACAGTTTTCAAAAAAAAAATTTTTTTTTTTTTGTAGAGATGTGGAGGTCTCACTCCTGTTTGCCCCTGGCTGGGAGTGGCCAAATGGCTGAGATGGATCTCCTCGGGCTCATCTGGCAACCTCTGCCTCCAAGCAATTCTCCTGCCTCAGCCTCCCGAGTAGCTGGGATTATAGGCGCCTGCCACCAGGCCTGGCTAATTTTTTAAATATTTTTTTTTAGTAGAGATGGGGTTTCACCATGTTGGCCAGGCTGGTCTCGAACTCCTGACCTCAGGTGATCTGCCCGCCTCGGCCTTCCAAAGTGCTGGGATTATAGACATGAGCCACTGCACCCAGCCTAAAATATTTTAAAAGCATAAGATAGTATTGAGCCAGGCATGGTGGCTCATGGGATTACATGCCTGTAATCCCAGCACTTTGAGAGGCTGAGGCGGGTGGATCACCTGAGGTCAGGAGTTCGAGACCAGCCTGGCCAACATGGTGAAACCCCGTCTCTACTAAAAATACAAAATATTAGCTGGACGTGGTGGTGGGCGCTTGTAATCCCAGCCACTAGGGAGGCTGAGCCAGGAGAATCGCTTGAACCTGGGAGGTGGAGGTTGCAATGAGCCGAGATCGCGTCATTGCACTCCAGCCTGGGCAACAAGAGCGAAACTCGGTCTCAAAAAAAAAAAAAAAAGATAGTATTATATGTGCTTCTTTATACATAAGAAGATCTAGATCTAGCAGTAGGTCTTATCAATACCATATTTCAGAGAACTAATGAATATAAATGATAATTTGAGATATTTGCAACAACTGCAACATGATATAAAATATTTACAATTTGTTTCTTTTTTTTGAGATGGAGTCGTACTCTCACCCAGGCTGGAGTGCAGTGGCTTGATCTCGGCTCACTACAGCCTCCACCTCCACCTTCCAGATTCAAGCAATTCTCCTGCCTCAGCTTCCCAAGTAGGGTGGTGGGTGCTACACGCACGTGCCACCACACCCAGCTAATTTTTGTATTTTTAGTGGAGATGCGGTTTCACCATGTTGGCCAGGCTTGTCTTGAACTCCTGACCTCAAGTGATCCGCCTGCCTCGGCCTCCCAAAGTGCTGGGATTACAAGTGTGAGCCACTGCACCCGGACTTGAAATATTTATAATTTCTATTGTTAGTAAAGTTACAGGTAGTGCTAATATTATTGTGGCTTATTGCTTACATTCATAAAAAGGAAATACTAAGTTTTAGTTACAGATTAGTGAAAATAAATATATATTTTTTCTCAACAAAGTTCATGAGCCCTCTGAATTCTACCTACATACTTTCGTGTGGGGGGGTCTTCACACTCCATGTAATAAAACCTGAATTAAAGAAGAAACCAGATAGAAGGTTATTATAAAGGCCCAAGCCAGCATATATGTGGGCTAGCGTGAAGACAGCAGGGATAGAGAAAAGTGGGGAGCATGTAGCTGTATTTTGGGAGCCAAGTAGGTAGAGTTTAGTGATTGAATGGATGTGGACAGTGAGGCAGATGGAGGGAAAGATGATGACTGGGCTCCTGCCATGTATCTGAGTGGACCTCCATCACAACAGGAAGCATGGAAAGAGAAGCAGCTTCTGGGAAGTGAGACTAGGTGAAGAAAAAGAGATCTGTTTGGAATATGCTTATTACAGGCAGAGCTGTGGAGCAAGATAACTGAATATATGGTTCTGGAGCTCAGAAGAAAAGCTGAACTAGAGATACAGATTTGGGAGTCATCAACATCAACCACGCTCGAATTCAGTGGCACAGAGAGAAGGAGAAATATAGAGAAAGAAGATGGCCAAAGCAGGAGCTAGAGGGTCAGAATGTTCAAGGGAAGAGAAGATTGACTAGAAGGCAGAATAGATGTTGGAGATGGAGCAGAATCAGAGAAGAAGGAGGAAAGCCAGGAGAGTTGATTCCTAGCACCAGACAGATGCAGGGCTCACCTACAAAATTATACAATCATTTTATACACGTAGTTTGCAACATACTGTGCTTTGGGATCTTATGATGTGCACTTTTATAATGTGTGCTGTTATACTTAACGAGCTTAAAACTACAATTTAAAAATAGGCCAGGCACGGTGGCTCACGCCTGTAATTCTAGCACTTTGGAAGGCTGAGGAGGGCAGATTACTTGAGCTAGGGAGTTGGAGACCAGCCTGGGAAACATGGCGAAACCCCATCTCTACCAAAAATACAAAAAAAATTAGCCGGGTATGGTGGTGTGCACCTGCGGTCCCAGGTTCTCAGGAGGCTGAGGTGGAAGGATCACTTGAGCTCAGGAGATGGAGGTTGAAGTGAGCTGAGATCGCCTCACTGTACTCCAGTGACATGACAGAGTGAGACTCTGTCTCAATTAAAAAAACAAAAAATTGCACTCTATTACTGATTCCAAGAAGCTATTTTCTCTTATTTCATCTCTGACTTTTAAATTTAAAAATTACCACTTGACAAATTATTTATTTTTATTGTGGCAAAATATAAATAACATAAAATTTACCATTTTTAATAAAATTTGTATTTATTCATTTATTTATTTGTCTTAGAAATGGGGGTCTTGCTATGTTGCCTAGACTGAACTCGAACTCCCAGGCTCAGGCAATCCTCTCACCTCAGCCTCATGAGTAGCTGGGACCACACTGCACCCAACAATAAAATTGACCATTTTAATAATTTTAAGGGCATATACCTTAAAATTTAGTGGCATTAATTATATTTACAGTGTTATACAACAATCACTACTATTTCCAAAACATCTTTGTTACCACAAACAGAAGATCTGTAACCATTTGAGGGGTAACTTTCCATTCCTCCCTATCCCAGCCCCTGAAAACCTCTAATCTACTTTGTCTCTATGAATTTGCCTATTCTAGATATTCATATAATTCATAACAATAATCATATGACTCCATTTCATACAAGTGGAATCATACAATATTTATCCTTTTGTGTCTGGCTTATTTCACCCAGCATGATGATTACAAGTGTTCTGCAGTGGGCAGGGCTAAGCAAACCTATCCCCAAAGTCTGAGAAAGCTGAGAGGCCAAGGAGGCTGATATAACCAGCTCCTCAGAAAGAAACATTTAATAGGGACTTAAAAACAGAAGCCATAGTCTCTAAGGGCAGCAAGACAAGATGGTGGATCCCTGAGCCATTACTCGCCAGACCCAGGGCTTATGGTAGGGAAAGGGTACAGGTGACTCAGAAGGGATGTATAAGACAATTGCCTACGGGCAGAATTTATAGTAAGTATAATAACATCAAGGTTGTCGACCTAACAGTAGGATTTATGGTAAATACATGCTCTTACACAAGGAACAGTAGATAAAATAGAAATCTTAGAGGCATTCCAGGAATAGAGTTTAATCAAAAGTCCACATGGTGGATTAGCATTCAAGAAGTAATTGCTTAAGCCCTCACAAAAAGTTCACCCATGTTTTAGCATGTATCAGTACCTCATTTCTTTTTATAGCTGAATAATAGTCCATTGTGAACATATACCATGTTTTCTTTATATTTATTTATTTATTTAGAGAAAGTCTTACTCTGTCACCCAGGCTGGAGTGCAGTGAGTGGCGCGATCTTGGCTCACTGCACCTTCCACCTCCTGGGTTCAAGTGATCCTCCCACCTTAGCCTCCTGAGTAGCTGGGACTACAGGCATGTGCTACCATGTCCTGCTAATTTTTGTATTTTTTGGTAGAGACGAGGTTTCACCATGTCGGGTAGGGTGGGCTCAAACTCCTGACGTCATGTGATCCACCTGCCTCGGCCTCCCAGAGTGCTGGGATTACTGCACCACATTTTCTTTAGCTGTTCACCATTTGATGGACATGGTGTTGTTTCCATGTTTTGGCTATTGTGATTTGCTGAAATGGGCATTGGAGTACTAGTATCTGAGTCCCTGTTTTCAATTATTTTGGGCATATACTTAGGAGTGGAGTTGCCATATGAACATATGGTAATATTACGTTTAGCTTTTATACAATCTGCCAAACTGTTTGCCACTGTAGCTGCACTGGTTTACATTCCCCCCAACAACGTATGAGGGTTCTAATTCCTCACCAACACATGCTCTTTTCCTTTTATTATTATTATTATTATTACTGCGATCTTAGTAGGTACAAAGTGGTATTTCACTGTGGTTTTGATTTGCATTTCTCTAATGACTAATGATGAGTTGGGCATCTTTTCATGTGTTTCTTGGCCATTTGTATATCTTCTTTGGAGAAATAGACTATTAAATCAGTGTTCAATGTTATTTTTTCCACCTTCATTCTTTTTTTTTTTTTTTTTTTGAGACGGAGTCTCGCTTTATTGCCCAGAATGGAATTCAGTGGCATGATCTCGGCTCACCTCAACCTCTGCCTCCGGGGTTCAAGCAATTCTCCTGCTTCAGCCTCCTGAATAGCTGGGATTGCAGGTGCGTACCACCATGCCCAGCTAATTTTTTTGTATTTTTAGTACAAATGGAGTTTCACCATGTTGGCCAGGCTGGTCTCAAACTCCTGGCCTCAAATGATCCACCTGCCTCAGCTTCCTAAAGTGTTGGGATTACAGGCATGAGCCACTGTGCCCGGCCTCCACCTTCATTCTCTTTTTTTTTTTTTTTCTTTTTTTTTTTGAGATGAGGTTTCACTCTTGTTGCCCAGGCTGGAGTGCAGTGGCTTGATCTTGGCTCACTGCAACCTCCATCTCCTGGATTCAAGCGACTCTCCTGCCTCAGCCTCCCAAGTAGCTGGGATTACAGCAAAGTGCCACCACCCCCAGCTAATTTTTTGTATTTAGTAGAGATGGGGTTTCACCATGTTGGTCAGGCTGGTCTTGAACTCCTGACCTCAGGTGATCCACCTGCCTTGGCCTCCCAAAGTGCTGAGATTATAGGCATGAGTCACTGTGCCTGGCCCACCTGCATTCTTTTGCATGTGAACATGCAGTTATCCCAGCACCATCTGCTGAGGAGACTGTTTTTCCCCATTGAATGCCCTGGTGCTCTTACCAAAATCAACTGGCCACAGATCTATGGGTTTATTTCTGGACTAACAGTTCTAGTTTATTGGTCTACATGAAACCTCTTATGACAGTAAGAGGTTATGCCAGTACCACAATATCTGGATTACTATAGTTTTGTAATAAGTTTTAATTTCAGGAAATGTGAGATTTTGTCTTTCATGAAGACTGGGCAACAAGAATATGTGATGATCAGGGAAAACCAGCATGTATTTAGTCTGTTTGAAAGTTTTATTTTGGATGGGCGCGGTGGCTCACGCCTGTAATCCTAGCACTTTGGGAGGCTTGAGGTAGGTGGATCATGAGGTCAAGAGTTCGAGACCAGCCTGACCAACACTGTGAAACCCTGTCTGTACTAAAAATAAAAAAAAAAAAAAAAAAAAATCAGCCTGGCATGGTGGCATGCGCCTGTAATCCCAGATACTCAAGAGGTTGAGTCAGGAGAATTGCTTGAACCCAGGAGTCGGAGGTTGCAGTAAGCTGAGACCGCGTCACTGCACTCCAGCCTAGACGACAGAGCGAGACTCCGTCTCAAAAAAAAAAAGAAAAGAAAAGTTTTATTTTATTTATTCCTGGGGCTAGAGTGCAGTGGTGCAATCTTGGCTCACTGCAACCTCTGCCTCTTGGGTTCAAATGATTCTTGTGCCTCAGACTCCTGAGTAGCTGGGATTACAGCATGCGCCACCATGCCCTAGTAATTTTTGTATTTTTGGTAGAGACAGATTTCACCATGTTGGCCAGGCTGGTCTTGACTCCTGCTCTGAAGTGATCCACCCACCTCAGCCTCCCCAAGTGCTGGGATTACAGACATGAGCCACTGCCTGGCCAAAAGTTGTATTTTGTAACTGTAAATTAATATATCAGTATTATGGCTTTTATATTTTTGATTCTTGATGGCTTGGTTTATATGATTTGGTACTTGAACCCAACCACATCAAGGTGTAGTAGCAATTGGATATCCAAACTTCTAAAGACGAGAACTAGACCTGAGATACAGTGGCTCTCTGACAGGTAATCTTTCCAAGATCTGTGGCTGGACACCTGATCCTCCTCTGGCAAACCTTCCATTTCCCTGGACCACTTTCAATCTCTAACAGTGAGCAGATATCTAGATTTAGCTATCTCAAAAGTTTGATTTCTGACCTAGTGTTGTGTAGCATTCAGTGCTTATTTAAAAGAATAAAAAGGCATGGAGTTTTCCAGAAGACTAAAATGAAGTTCTTACACATATACAACTCAAAATAGCCAGGGGTTCTGACATTGAAATCCGAAATCTTGATACCACTCTTCATATTGCCCCTTCTTATCTTTCACTTTGTCCTCTTGAGAGTGCCCCCAGTGTATTACTGAAGATGGTTGGATGTATTGAAGTGGATACTAGTTTTATAATGCCAAAACTGTCCAGCAAGTAAGCTAATTACAATATAACTTCTTTTAGATAAGGTTATGGGACTGTTCACTGGTGAGTACTGAATCTGGGTTGTGCCTGACTTTCTTTTTTTTGTGACGGAGTCTCGCTCTGTCACCCAGGCTGGAGTGCAGTGGCGCAATCTCAGCTTACTGCAACCTCTGCCTCCCGGGTTTAAGCTATTCTCTTGCCTCAGCCTCCTGAGTAGCTGGGACTACAGGCACCCGTCACCATGCCCAGCTAATTTTTGTATTTTTAGTAGAGACAGGGTTTCACCATATTGGCCAGGCTGGTCTTGATCTCCTGACCTTGTGATCCGCCTGCCTCAGTCTCCCAAAGTGCTGGGATTACAGGTGTGAGCCACCGCACCCAGCCCGCCTGACTTTTAGTGTGTATGACCCAAACCTACAGAAAAGGAAATTCATATAAACTCCATAAACTCCCCATGGGGTATCTACCATTACAAAATAAACTCTGCCTTTTAAAAACTATATACATGGTTGATGGATTGGCTCAGATAAACCTTGTTAATTTGTACTAATGATGAGTGTTCTATGATAACCTAACCTAGTTTAATAAAACCCTTCTGTCTAAGCATGGTGACACGCACCTGTAGTCCCAGCTACTTGGGAGGTTGAGGCAGGAGGATCGCTTGAGTCCATGAGTTCTCAGCGGTAGTGCACTATGCTGATTGGGTGTCTGCACTAAGTTAGGCATCAATATGGTGATCTTGCAAGAGCAGGAGACCACCAGGTTGCCTAAGGAGGAGTGAACTGGCCCAGCACGGAAATGGAGCAAGTCAAACCTCCCATGCTGATCAGTAGTGGAATCACACCTGTGAATAGCCACTGCACTCCAGCCTAGGCAACACGAGACCCTGTCTCTTAAAAAAAAATAATTTAAAACAATTAGGCTCAGCGTGATAGCTCATACATGTGATCCCAGTACTTTGGGAAGCTGAGACAGTAGTTTGAGACCAGCCTGGGCAACATAGTGAGACCCTGTCTCTACCAAAAAAAGAAAAAAAAAAAACCAACAAAGTTAGCTGGCTGTGGTGGGCTGCACCTGTAGTTCCAGTTATTTGGGAGGCTGAGGTGAGAGGATCCCCTGAGTCCAGGAGTTCAAGCCTGCAGTGAACTACAATTGTGCTACTACACTCCAGCCTGGGCAACAGAGTAAGACTCTGTCTCTAAAAAAATTTTTTTATTAATTAAAAAAAATTTCTAAAAAATTCTTCTTAGTTCCTGCCCCTAAAATGTGAGTGGAGGGATGGGGGTGGGCAAGTACTTGATTTGGGGTCTTTTTCAGAGCAAGTCTCAATTTTAGAAAACTATTACCATTTTGCTAATTTAACATGAAATTTAAGCAATAGGCAACCAAGATAAAAAGAGGAAATGTTTAGGCTGTAACAGAGCTTTTCAGAGTTTGTTCTGCAGCAATTACCTTTCAAAACTCCTTTAACAACTTGGACAAAAAACCTGACTAAATTCACGCGTGCTCGTGGAAAGGTGGAGAAACTTGCAGGAAACAATGTGTTAGGAGTGGAGGTGTGTGTCACATTGCTTTGTTTTTCCCCCTAGCTTTTATTGGTTTAAACAGATTTGGGTTTCCATTCTAATTCTCCACCATGTTCATAAGAGAGAAAAGCATATAGTGTGAGAGAAATGTGATTTATAATAACATCATTATTCCATGATTAAAAACACTGTGTGTATTTGGTTGTCTGGTAGCATATGCACATCAGAAACAACCTGTAGTTCTGGAAGCCTCTGGGTTGCTATAACAACCAGACAAAACAGTTTAATAATAGCTCTACCGCAAAGCTGGAAAATTGACAAAAAGATGAGAGCTACAAATGCAGGTGTTTGTCATATAAATGTGAACAAGTACCAAACACATTTATTTCTTCAACAAATATTCATTGAGTGCCAATGCTGCACCTGGTCCTATTGCTAGGAACTTCGAAAAAGATAAATATGGTCCATGCCATGATGACATATACATTCTTCTTTTTTGGTAACAACAGGTGCACACCACATGCCTGGCTAATTTTTGGATTTTTAGTAGATACAGGGTTTTGCCATGTTGTCCAGGCTGGTCTCGAACTCCTGGACTCAGACCATCCAATGCCTTGGCCTCCCAAAGTGCTGGGATTTACAGGCCTGAGCCATGGCGCCCAGCCTCATATATATTCTAATGGAGGAGACACATAATAAAGAATGAACAGATCGATAAACTGAATGCTTGCAGCATGAGAAGAGCCCTACCATAAAGCAAGCAATGAGATCATGATAACAAACAAGTACTAACTAGTGTAAAATATGGAGAAGAGTCCGGTCATAGCATATATAAAAAATCTTGTCTTCACCGTGATTCACACCTGTAATCCCAGCACTTTGGGAGGTAGAGACAAGTGGACCACCTGAGGTCAGGAGTTGGAGACCAGCCTGGCCATGATGGGAAACACTGTCTCTACTAAAAATACAAAAATTTGCCGGCATGGTGGCGGGCATCTGTAATCCCTGCAACTTGGAAGGCTGAGGCAGGACAATCGCTTGAACCCAGGAGGCAGAGGTTGCAGTGAGCTGAGGTCGCGACACCGTATTCCAGCCTAGGCGACAACAGCACAACTCCATCTCAAAAAAAAAAATTGTCTTTAAGTTTTTACTTTTAAGTTAAAAACTTTTAAGTGTAAATTAAAACTTTCAAGTTTAAACTAAACTGAACTGGGACTACAGGTGCGCACCACACACCCGGCTAATTTTTGTATTTTTAGTTGAGACAGGGTTTCGCCATGTTGGTCAGGCTGGTCTCTAACTCCTGACCTCAGGTGATCCACCTGCCTCAGCCTCCCAAAGTGCTGGGATTACAGGCGTGAGCCACCACACCTGACCCTACTTTCTGTTTTTTGAGAAAGGGTCTCACTCTGTCACCTAGGCTGGAGTGCAGTGGCATGATCACAGCTCTCACTGCAGCCTTGACCTTCTAGGCTTAAGTGATCCTCCCACCTCAGCCTCCCAAGTAGCTGGGACCACAGGCACATGCCACTATACCTGGTTAATTTTCCTATTTTTTGTAGAGGTAGGGTTTTACCAAGTTGCCCTAGGGTTTTACAAGTTGAGGGAATGTGAATCAGTGTTTGTGAATGACTTCTTGGTGGCTTGTCTTGAGGATTTCACTGATAATGTCCGTCTCTTCATATTTGAGACTTTCTGTCACAGCTACCAGTATATCAGTGTTAACATGTTGGCAAACAAACTGAACATGACTCCAGAAGAAGCTGAAAGGCGGACTGTAAATTTGATTAGACATTAAGACTGGATGCCAAGATTGATTCTAAATTAGATCATGTAGGTATGGATAACAATGCAGTCTAACCCTATCAGCAAGTGCCTGAAAAGACCAAAAGCTTTTCTTTTAGAAGTCAGATGTTGGCCATGAATATTGAAAAGAAGCTTAATCAGACTAGCAGGTCACAGGCTCCTAACTGGGCAACTCAAGATTCTGGCTTCTACTGAAGAACTATAAAGAAAAGAAGAAAAAACTATAGGCCAGGTGCGGTGGCTCACACCTGTAATCCCAGCACTTTGGGAGGCCAAAGTGAGTGGGTCACCTGAGGTCAGGAGTTTGAGACCAGCCCGGCCAACATGGTGAAACCCCATCTCTACTAAAAATACAAAAATTAGCCAAGTGTGGTGGTGGGCAACTGTAATCCCAGCTACTCGGGAGGCTGAGGCAGGAGAATCCCTTGAATCCAGGAGGCAGAGGTTGCAGTGAGCTGAAATCACGCCACTGCACTGTAGCTTGGGTGACAAGAACAAGACTTGAAAGAATGAGAGAAAGAAAGAAAGAACTATTATATAAAGGATGATGTACATTTTAGAAACAACATATTGAGTATACATTTTGAAGAACTGGAATAAATTGGCTATGATTCATTTGAAAAAAAATTAGCTGGGTGTAGTTGCACATGCTTACTTGGAAGACTGCGGTGGGAGGATTGCTTGAATCCTGGAGGTCAAGGCTACAGTGAGCTGTGATCATGCTACTGCACTCCAGCCTGGGTTTCAGCCCTGTCTCATGAAAAACAACAAAAAACCGTAGTCAGTATGGAGCCACCTTTCTCCAATGGAGTCAAGCTTTTACATTCTTACCTCCAAAGCTAAAATTGCTGCTTGGAACTGCTATGTCTCAATCAGGAATATTCTTTTGTGGCAAACTAATCCTTAATTCTTGGAAAACTAGCCAAATCAGATTTTTGTAAGTGGGGCCAAAATATTCTTCTAAAACGAATATGCCTTAAAGAAGGAGAGGAGTCAGGAATCTCAATTATAAGCAACAGAAACTTAATTTAGATAATCTTAAGAAAACAAAATAGGATTTTTTTGCCTATCATAATGAGAAAATCCAGCAATGGCACTTACTTCAAACACAGCCTAATCCAGAGTCTCAATGTTTACAGGGCTTTCTCTATATACAGAGAAATAGATATATATAAAATACAGAGACTATATCATGGGACAATGTTTTCTCTCACTTTATGCATTAGTTAGCACATAGGTTGGTCGTATGTAATAGAGACCCTATAATTCTTTTCTTTTTTCTTTTTTTAGATACAGAGTCTCTCTCTGTCACCCAGGCTGGAGTGCAGTGGCATGATCATAGCTCACTGCAGCCTCGATCGCCTGGGCCCAAGTGATCCTTCCAACTCAGCCTTCCGTGTAGCTGGCCCACAGGCATGCACCACCATGCTCGGTTAATTTTTTATTTTTATTTTTATTTTTTTTTAGATGGAGTTTTGCTTTTGTTGCCCAGGCTGGAGTGCGATGGCACAATCTCGGCTCTGGCTCACTGCAAACTCCACCCCCGGGGTTCAAGCGATTCTGCTGTCTCAGCCTTCCAAGTAGCTGGGATTACAGGCATGCACCACCACACCCGGCTAGTTTTGTATTTTTAGTAGAGACAGGGTTTCTCCATATTGGTCAGGCTGGTCTCGAACTCCTGACCTCGGGTGATCTGCCTGCCTCAGCCTCCCAAAGTGCTGGGATTACAGGCGTGAGCCACCACGCCTGGCCTTAATTTTTTTTTTTTTTTTTAGTAGAGATAAGGTCTCACTATGTTGCCCAGGCCGAGACTCCCTAGTTCCTTTTTTTTTTTTTTTTTTTTTTTGAGACGGAGTCTCTCTCTGTCGCCCAGGCTGGAGTGCAATGGCGCGATATCGGCTCACTGCAAGCTCCGCCTCCTGGGTTCACGCCATTCTCCTGCCTCAGCCTCTCGGAGTAGCTGGGACTACAAGCGCCCGCCACCACGCCCGGCTAATTTTTTTTGTATTTTTAGTAGAGACAGGGTTTCACCGTGGTCTCGATCTCCTGAACTCGTGATCCGCCCGCCTCGGCCTCCCAAAGTGCTGGGATTACAAGCGTGAGCCACCGCGCCCGGCCCCTAGTTCTTTTAAATAAGTTCCTTATATAAAAGTCCAGTCTGTTGTGTGGATCCTAATCTACAAAGTCGTCTGAGACCCAGGCATTTCTGTCTTCCTGTTTTGCTATCCTTACTTAAGGTGTTGCCCTGACCCACATGGTCTAAGGTGGTTCATCCTCATGTCCACATTCCAGCCATCAAGTAAGAAAGGGAAGGGAAGGGCACCACTGTCCCTGTAAGAGAAATTGTGCATATTGCTTCGGGTCGCATGAAATTGGCCAGATCTTAACTACATGGCCACATCTAGCTGCAGGGATGCCTGGGAGAGGTAGTCTGTATTCTGGATCAACATGTATCTAGTTAGAATTTAGCCATTGCTCCTAGTAGGATAGGGGAGAATGGCTATTTTTATTATTTATTTTTAATTTATTTTTATTTTTTATTTTTTAGAGATGGAGTCTGTTGCCCAGGCTGGAGTGCAGTGGTGCAATCTTGGCTCACCACAACCTCCGCCTCCTGGGTTCAAGTGATTCTCCTGCCTCAGCCTCCCGAGCAGCTGGAACTACAGGTGCATGCCACCATGCCTGGCTAATTTTTGTATTTTTAGTAGAGATGGGGTTTCACTATGTTGGCCAGGCTGGTCTTGAACTCCTGACCTCATAATCTGCCTGCCTTGGCCTCCCAAAGTGCTGGAATTACAGGCGTGAGCCACCGTGCCTCGCCGAAAACTGGAAATTTCTTAGAGCTAACTAGGCTATCTAGCAACATTACAGCATTTTCTGTGCCTGGATCATCTTTGCAGTGCTGTGTGAATGTAATCTACTTATTTCCCCCTTTGTTGAAGTTCAGACCATTAGCCACAATAGTTTATTCAAAACTTAGTTTCTTGACCATTTCTTGTACTAATTTCAGGTAAATTGTGCTTTAGTCAATATATATATATAGTGTCATTTTTTTTCGGTTTGTGAAAACTTCAAAACAGCTTTCAGAAAACATTTTGGATAACTACTTCTGTCAAGTATGTGACTCCATTCTATATTTCATTTCTACTTATCTCCCATAAATTTAAAGGTACTGGGCGCATTGGCTCATGTCTGTAATCCCAGCAGCTTGGGAGGCTGAGGCGGGTGAATGGCTTGAGCCCAGGATTTTGAGATCAACCTGGGCATCTGAAATCTTCATGCAGACTTGGGATGCAGCCATGGAAGACCTTACATGATTAAAAGAGACCAGTCTGGCCAACATGGTGAAACATCGTCTCTACTAAAAATGCAAAAATTAGCTGGGTGTAGTGGCAGGTGCCTATAATCCCAGCTACTCAGGAGGCTGAAGCAGGAGAATAGCTTGAACCAGGGAGGGGGAGGGTGCAGTAAGCTGAGATTGCACCACTGCATTCCAGCCTGGGAGACAGAGCAAGACTCTGTCTCAATAAAAATTAAAATAAAAAAAAAAGGCTGGACATTGTGGCTTATACATGTAATCCCAGCACTTTGGGAGGCAGAGGCGGGTGGATCACGAGCTCAGGAGATCAAGACCACCCTGGCTAACATGGTGAAACCCCATCTCTACTAAAAATACAAAAAATCAGCTGGTCTGGTGGCGGGCGCCTATAGTCCCAGCTACTCGGGAGGCTGAGGCAGGAGAATGGCGTGAACCTGGGAGGCGGAGCTTGTAGTGAGCCGAGATTGCGCCACGGCACTCCAGCCTGGGCGACAGAGCGAGACTCCGTCTCAAAAACAAAACAAAACAAAACAAAAACTTGAGGCCAGGAGTTTATTATTTCAACAAAAAATTTAAAAAATTAGCTGGTAATGGTGGTGTGCGCCTGTAGTCCTAGCTATTCAGGAGGCTAAGGTGGGAGGATGGCTTGAGTCCAGGAGTTCAAGTTTACAGTGAGCTATGATTGTGCCACTGCACTCCAGCCTAGGCAAAATAATGAGACTCTAATATGATTTGTCTGTGTCCCCACCCCAATCTCGAATTGTAGCTCCCATAATTCCCACATCATGGGAGGGACCCAGTGGAAGGTAATTGAATCACGAGGGTGAGTCTTTTCTGTGTTGTTCTCCTGATAGTGAATAAGTCTCATGAAATCTGATGGTTTTATAAAGCGAGCTCCCCCAAACTTGCTCTCTCTTGCCTGCCGCCAGGTAAGGTGTGACCCGTTTTTTTTTTTTTTTTTTTTTGAAATGGAGTCTCACTCTGTTGCCTAGGCTGGAGTGCAGTGGCACGATCTCAGCTCATTGCAGCCTCTGCCTCCTGGGTTCAAGTAATTCTCCTGCCTCAGCCTCCACAGTAGCTGGGGCTACAGGTGCCTGTCATCACACCCAGCTAATTTTTGTATTTTTTAAGTAGAGACAGGGTTTTGCATGTTGGCCAGGCTGGTCTTGAACTCCTGCTCTCATGTGATCCTGCCCCCTTGGCCTCCCAGAGTGCTGGGATTACAGGTGTGAGCCACCTTGCTTGGCCTGTAAGACGTGACTTTGCTCCTCCTTTGCCTTCCACCATGATTGTGAGGCCTCCCCAGCCACATGGAACTGTGAGTCCATTAAACCTCCTTTTCCTTATAAATTACCCAGTCTCTGGTATGTCTTTATTAGCAGCATGAGAACAGACTAATACAGACCCTATCTCTATTTAAAAACAAAACAAATCAGGTTATTTAGAATAATAAAAGGGGTGTTGAAATTTTTAAGCAGGTATGGCAAAAGAGATCCTATTACAAGTGCCCTTACCTTGGGTCTGATGAGCTTCAGAAATGTGAAACATCCTTGAAATTATAAATTATGTGACTTTTGCTTGGGAATGAATCAAAAGCTTTCCTCGGATTCTCAACAAGATATAAAAATTAAAAAATAAATCACTGCTCAATTAAAAATGATGAAAAAGAGCTATTACAACTTAATTTCAATCTTTAATTCATATTTAGACAAGTTAGTGGCTAAATTTGATTCTATTTTATCCTTTTGAAAACTCTAATACTACTTATCGTTTGCATTTAAATGAATTTGCAATAATTTGGGTTCTCAGCTTTTCAGACTACAGGGACATAAATACAAAAGATAATTAATGTCATTCTGAATCTTACAGATGGTAGTCCGACAAATGACATTATATTAAGCGTTTGCTAAAATACGTGTGGCTTAATTGGAAAATTAGACAGTTACATTTTCTTGTCATGAAGGTATTTGAGCACTGCTAGTTGTATCATTCACTACAGTGATCCCCAACCTTTTTGGCACCAGAGACCAGTTTCCACGACTAGGGGTAAGGGGATAGTTTCAGGATGAAACTGTCCCGCCTCAGATCATCAGGCATTAATTAGATTCTCATTAGGAACATGTAACATAGATCTCTTGCACATGCAGTTCACAATAGTTTACACTCCTATGAGAACCTAATGCCACTGCTGATCTAATAGGAGGCAGAGCTAATGCTTGCTTGCCTGCAGCTCACTGTGTGAGCCCAGTTCCTAACAGGCCACAGACTGGTACAGGTCTGCAGCCTGGGGGCTGGGGACCTCTGATTAACTGCACACGCAAAAGTTTTATACATTTAGTGGAATCAATGAAGTAAAAAGTCAGGAAGCATAAGTTCTGGTACCAGTTTTATTTATAATTAACCACATACAAATCACTTTTCTACAAAATAATGGTTAACATCTATTCCTTAATTCACAGAAATATCACAAAACCAAAATCCTTCCCACGACATATTACTATTTAGTCTAAGCTTTAATTCAAAGGTTGAGAATGACGAATTCGAGAATTTCTTTCACACATAAATTGCTTTCCTTAATTCTGCAGATGGGTAATCTGTTTGAGATAAGCACTGTCATGTTTCAACCTTAGAGAACAAAAAGCTATCAACAAGATAATGGTAAAGAAAATGCTAGCCAAAAAATAACACTATTGAGAAATAGGCACATATTAAGTGCAATACTTATAACATCTTTGATGTCAAATGACCAAAATTTAGCCTTAGGGCACTAAAGCACATTTGCCCTTTTGAAGCACATACTAGTACGGCACATTTTATTTCACTAAAAGTGATGTTAAACATGAATGTCTTGTAGACTAGTTAAAGAGCCAGTCAAATGGCTAAAAAAAAACATTTTTTTTTTGTTACAACTCTTTTTGTGTCTCCCTCTTTCCATTCTCATCTTATGATATTTCACTCACAAATTTAGTTACCCACCCCAAAACACATTTGTCTCCCTTCTGCCAGGGTGTAAGAAATGTTAGCATTCTATCACTAGAAAATAAACACAGAAGAGGAATTAGCATGTTAATGAACAAAGATTAAGGAAGGTAATACTAACAGGATAAAGGAAAATGTAGACCATAAGCATCTGGTCATCTATCATGTACATGTATCATGTCAACCATTATATACTAAATCTTCAAGAGGTAAGTACTTTTGTTTTAGTGTGTTTAACAATGTCAGTTTCGTGGGATTTAGTCTCTGTTCCAGGACTTTCTCTTACATTATGGTAACAGAAAAACAAAGACTGGAGCATGGTTTACAGAGAAATACAAAACACATACAAACATCATAATAAAATAGCCATTTATATCACTATTAGAGAAATATTTTAGAGAAAACATACTTTCACTAGTGGCCTCAAATGCCATCATCCACTTATGTTCTTTAACTATCAACTTTGTTTTTCTAAGCGATGGGATCTCGTTCTGTTGCCAAAGCTGGAGTGCAGAGACATGATCATAGCTGCAGTGAGCTATGATTATAGCTGCAGATGATAGTTGCAGCCCCGAACTCCTAGACTCAAGTGATCCTACATTCAAGTGATCCTCCCAAGTAGCTGGGACTCAGGCTTGGGCCACCATGCCCAGACATATTTTTTATTTTTGTAGAGATGGGGTTTCGCTATGTTGCCCAGGCTGGTCTCAAACTCCTGGGCTGAAGCAATCCTCCTACCTCAGCCCCCTGAGTTGCTAGGATTACAGGCATGAGCCACTACACCCAGCAACTGTCAACTTGTAATACAAAAATACCTTCAAGCTGATAATCAAGAACATTTAGTGACTTTAAAAAGCTGACAGAATATTTCCATGCTACACAAAACAGTTCTATACACAGCTTTACAGTTTTAAAGTTCTTTGCTGGCACTTGACTTTATAGTTAACACAATGACTACTGATATCAATGAAATACTGTTTTTAGCTTATATATATTTTCAAAATCAGTATTACCTCACAAAACAGTAAAGAAATGTCACTTCTGCTGAAGAATCCTCTAAGATGAACACCAAAACTGCAGCTAAAACATATTGAGAATCACGTAAATGTTTAAGGCAATAGATAAAAATTTATACAATCCAGTGAAATTTATACATGTCCAGTGGAAAAAAGGATTATTCCTCTGATTAAATGAAACATGTATCAGGTTTAGATCAACAATACAAACCTACAAAGCAAGTTACTTCTTTTTTAAGGTTTTTTGATGATTTGGTGACACAACTAGAATATAACTTTTTAGATGAAAATTGGTCACTTTGCAAATATACATTCTAAATTCCAAAACTGAAACTTCTTTTCAAAGAGTAGAATCCTGGTTTGTTGTTTTTACTGTCAATGAGCTTATAGCTATTCTCTATATTATTATAAATGAAATCACCACTCAGTCACCCTAATACACATATGCTTTTTTATTATTTTTTATTATTATTATTTTTTTATGGAGACAGAGACAGAGTCTCACTCTGTCATCCAGCAGGCTGGAGTGCAGTGGCCCAATCTCGGCTCTCTGCAGCCTCTGACTCCCGGGTTTCAGCAATTCTCCTGCCTCGGCCTCCTGGGTAGCTGGGATTACAGGAGCACGCCACCACGCCCAGCTAATTTTTGTATTTTTAGTAGAGATGGGGTTTCACCATGTTGGCCAGGCTGGTCTTGAACTCCTGACCTCAGGTGATCCACCCGCCTTGGCCTCCCAAAGTGCTAGGATTACAGGCGTGAGCCACTGTGCCCAGCCTGCATTTTTTTCTTCATAGAAGAAAACAAAAGTAAAACTTCCCAAATTATGTTTAACTTATAACACATTTTGTAAAGACTCCTTAGGTTAACCATTCTGGAAATCTACATTGTTCTAAAGAAAAAGATATGCTTTCAAAACACAATCTAGCAATTCCTAATCATTTTTCTATTATAAAAATTAAAGTTCAAAAGTTATTGCCACAGTGCTTGTGGCAGTAAACAGAATGTAAAATTTATCAAAAGACTAGTGTCATGAAACATAAACATACTAATCAAATAAATACTGGACCCTTAGCACAGAAAATTATTAAAAGGTTGATTTGAGTGTTAAAATTTGTAACATTAAATTACCTTCGTATTTCAAACATTACTTTTTTTAAACTAAACCAGAAGTTAATCAACTTTTCCTCTCCTTTAGGAACAAAAAGGATATTTAAGATATTTTCCAAAACAGTAAAAACAACTTAGTGTTTCAATTTAGTTACAACAAACCCTGTTGATCCTGTGCATTTCACTGAGGCGCTACACGCACCCAAAAATCATCATCAGAAAGAGAACTTGAACTTCCTGACTCAGAGTCCGGCTCACTGAATCCACCTAAGTCCCATTCAGTGCTAGACTCACTTGGTATTTCTTCTTCTTCAGTGAGGAAACTCTGACCAGGTTCAAGGCAGGAAGGATAAACACGAGCAGAGAGGCAAAAAAAGTTAGAATCAAACTGCAAGAGGCCTAATGTGGTACCTATATTAATCCATTGGTCTCCTCTAATATCATATTCATACACAGTCACCCGGTTCTTTTTCCACTGTGGGGTGCGAGAGGTGATGAGCAACAATTTTTGGCCATGCTTGATAATCCTGTAGTTGTTGGTCTCTGAGACCAAGGGAATATTATTCATTTGCCTCCATTCTGCCCTAACTGGGTTGTAGACCTTCATGACTGGGATGTCACAGATACAATAGATCTCCTCATTGAAGACGCACGCTTCCTGAAAGTCATTGCGCTTCAGAGAAACGCACTTCAGCCACATATTATGGCTAGGATCATAACAGAACATGCGCTTACTGTTGAGAGCATAGAGATAGTCTCGAATTACCATTAGGTCAAAGGATAAAAAAGAATGGGGCAGTGGAGCCACCAATGCCCACTGGTTTCTCTTAACATTGTAGCATTCCACTTCCTTCAACTTAACTCCAGTAATAGGGTCTCGCCCCCCCAAAATGTAGATGTAGCCATTGAGATATGCTACATCCATGCCCTCACGACACAGCAAGCGATCTGCAAGTTGCTGCCAACTATTCTGAGCTGGTTTATACACCCAGAGGTCTGTCCTGGGCTGAGCAGCTAGATAGATGTCATGGTCAGGAGAGATACAGACAGCTAAAGTGGTGACAGTCCTAGTGTGAGCCAGACAGGTCAAAGGTGATGGCACTTTGTAAAGGTCCCCCGAGTATGGATCACAGCAGAGAAAGGGATCTCTGGGGTGTCCAAAGAAGATCACCATCTCCTTGGCACACATACCCAGTCTCTGGGGTGGATTTTCTGCTGCAGATACAAGAGAGTTGCTGCTGCTACTGCTGCTGCTGCTGTTTGGCACTGGCACCAGAGACTTGTACAACAGGTCACCATAGCGCATCTGCAGGGCCCCTTCAATAACGTCCAGGCAGTACTTCTTGACGATGGGCTTGGTCAGCAGCCCTTCTAAGTAGTCCTGATCTTCTTCAGTGAAGTGCATCCAGCGCACGCACTTGAAGACTTCTGCAGCACTGGGACCCCGCTCTTTGGGAGCAGCCTCCAGCCACTGCACTGCCACGTGGCACACTGTCTGCTCACTCTCCACGTCCAGACTATCCAAGCGCAGGACAGCCAGCAGCTGGGCCAGGGTCAGATCTGCTAGAGTCTCCTCCCGAATTGAACCCATGTGGCTGAGCTGCTTGAAATTCTGAGCTATATAGGATTGGGCCTGGGATCGCAGCTTGCGATGGCCAAAGGCGTCTGCAAACTTGAGGATGGCGGTGCAGTTGGTCAGGTCAAGACGTCGGGCTAAGAAGGATGCACAGGCTTCCCGCACATATTCCAGCTGTAGCATGTCGGAGGCCGCGTACAGGCGCTCCACGTTGGCCTCACTGAGAGACACACGACCCGTGTAGCAGTAGTCGACCAATACCTCGAAGGACTCGGCGTCCACATCGTGCATGGTCACGCTGGCCTGCTGGCTCTCGTACATGCCACCTGTGAACATGCTCTTGAAGTAGGGACATGCCGCGGCCAGCACATTGCGGTTGCAGGGGAACAGGCGACCCGTGCCAGGCCCGCTGCCAGGCGTCACCACCTCGATGGTCACATCACACAGCAGCCGCGCATCGTAGAAGGACTTGAGCTGTGCCAGCAGGGCTGCAGAATGGGCCGTGTCCTTTAATTCCTCTGGACCCGTGAAAAAGGCCGAAACTGTGGGTTTGTGAATCTTCTTGGGCCGCTTCCCACCACGGGGACTGGCGAGGCGGCGAGAGCGCGGGGCGTCTTCCCGGGACTGCATGGTGGAGATGGCGACGGGCGCTGATGGCGAGAAAGGCTGCAGGACCCGGCTCTAGCTCCTCCTCAATCTTCCCTCGCTGACGCTAAGATAGCAGCGTCTCCGAAGAGACCGCAGCACGAGCCCATTTACTGAATTCAGCCCTATCCCGCGGAGCCGCCTCCCTTTATCGTTTAGACAGTGGCTGACTCACCCCCTCTCACTCCCGCGTCCTTTCTCCGCGTCTGCTCGCCTTCACAGGACCCGCTGGCTTGGAGCCGCAGAAGCCGCTACTGCAGCGTGGGCGACAATACTAGGCGCCCAGGAGAACTACCGCTCCCAGGTTGCCTTTCGCGCCCCGAGGGCTGCTGGGGCTCTCGGACTCCCGGGCCGAGACCGAAGGAAAGAATCCGCTTTGCATGTTGGGAGTAGTAGTTTGTGTAATATCGCGATCCTTCTCTGGTGCTCCTTGTTTTTTAACTGACGACACTCGAGAGCGCCAATTTTCCTAGATTCGATTTTGTGGTTTGGAACTGTGGTTTTGGAATCCAGAGTAGTCGCCTCGTTCTAGTATGTATTGTTTGACTTATCTCTTTGAACTGTTTCTTCTTTTGTAAAATGTGAACAGTAGTATTTCATAGGATTGTGTGAAGATTACATGAGTTGGTTATAGGACGCTGTTAATAAATATTTGTTGGTTTGTAGAATAATTACTCAGTTCTTAGAATATAAAGGTTCGATAAGTTTTCTTCTAGCCTTTATTAAAAAAAAAGGAAGCATCACTAATTTGAAATTATGAGCCTGTAGGAAAACAAAAAACCCCCCAAAACAGAAAACCTTGCAAGTTCCAGCAGAGATCCCTTTTTAGGGGCGCGCGCGCGTGTGTGTGTGTGTGTGTGTGTGTGTGTGTGTAAATTAGATGTTATTTTTAGGTTTACGGAAAATTTAAGCAGCAGGGACAGGGAACTTCCATATATCTCTCCCCCCTTCACAGTTCCCTTATTATTAACATCTTGTATTAGTGTGTGCATCCATTAGAAGTGATTTTTTTTTTTTTACTCACTATGCCTCTTCCTGGTACCAAAAGATAACTCAGGGTTTGTAGATTGGTTGGCTATTGCTGGAATTAGATCCCTGGCTTTTTCACAATTGCCGGTCCTTACTTGCCATGACTAAAAGGAGACCACCTCCGGTCACCTGACTTTGAGACTTTCCTTCCATATCTGCATTTCAAAACCTGAAGTTCTTTGTAGCCACTTCTCCCATTTGGTCTCTCCAATATTCAGTACCCCTTTCCCTTTTTTACACAAAAGAAGAGACATGCTTTAGGGGGTCCTCACCCCAAAACACAATGGAAGCCAGAGGCCTGGTTGGTAATTTAGCATCCTTTTAGACCAAGTAGCTCAAGCATTTCTCCCCTTGCTTGTATGAAGTTGCTGCTCCATCAGAGCTGACTTTATTTTTAGTCATTCACTCAACCTTTACTTACCCCATGCAGTTCAGACATTAGAAGTCACTGAGAACACCTAACACATTTCCACTTCGGACTCACCTCCTGTGAAATCCTGCCACTGTCTTCCTCTCTCATCACTGTCCACCGTAGTCAAAACAATCAAGCCACTCTTCTTCCCATTCCCTCTGAAGGACAACCTTGTGACTGAATCACCGTCACACGGTCATTCACATTTCCTCACTCTGACATCACCAGAACTCCTCTCAGAGACCTTGATATCACCTTCTTTGTAGATAGTTCTTACCTCAGGAGTACAAATGGGGAATTTTAAGCAGGATACACTATTGCAGATTTTCAACACCCTATTAAGTTGAAATCTCCACCTAAGTTAACGTGGCCCAAATCATTGAATTCTTAAGCACTCACCCAAACTTGCATGTTAGCACAAGATAAGAGAACTAACATTTATACAGACAGCCAGTTTACTTTTGGAATTGTACGTTATTTTGGTATGCTATGGAAAGAAAGAGGTTTATGACAACTGAGGAGTACCAATCAGAACCCAACTCACTAACCTATTTAAGTCTTTTTTTTTTTTTTGATATGGGGTCTCGCTCTTGTCACCCAGGCTGGAGTTGCAGTGGTGCGGTCTTGGCTCACTGCAACCTCCGCCCCCCGGGTTCAAGCGATTCTTCTGCCTCAGCCTCCTGAGTAGCTAGGATTACAGGCGCCCACCACCATGACTGGCTAATTTTTTTTTTTTTTTTTTTTTTTTTTTTACTTTTAGTTGAGATGGGGTTTCGCCATGTTGGCCAGGCTGGTCTCAAACTCCTGAACTCAGGTAATCCACCTGCCTCAGCCTCCCAAAGTGCTGGGATTACAAGCGTGAGCCACCCCACCCAGCCCCCCTATTTAAGTCTTTACAGCTATCCAGAAATTAGCTATTCTCAAAAATCAAAGCTCACACTAGTGGCTGGACTAACAAAGCTAAAGGAAACTTAACTGGCTGAAAATATGCTAAGGTAGCTGCTTCCCAAGAAAACACCTCCTGAATCACGTGTATACTTCTCCTTGCTCAACCTACTCTAAAGACAGAAACTCTTAAGAAACTTCAGATATAACAGCTGCTAGCACCTGAGGCTGAAAAAGCAAAAAAGCAACAAGCTGGATGTTTTATCTACTCAGATGGGCTTTGGAGACACCTAGACAACTGTTTGATTTCTCTTGGTCCCTCACGCAAAATTTATTCTGCAGCCTCCATGAGATTACAGATTATGGCAAAGAAAATCTTTCTCCACAAATATTGTTGGGGATGCCCTAATACTGAGCAGTTAACTTCAACTTGCCCCATCTGCCAGAAACACAATCCTAGTCAACATGTAAAGTGGGACAAGCATGAGAGTCAACTCTCTCTTGTTCTTGTTTTCATTGGAAAACATATCAACTCTCAAAGTCTTATGGGTACAAATATGTTCTAACCATAGTTGGCATGTTTTCAGCATGGTTAAAAGCTTTTCTCTGTAAACAAGCTACTATCACCACTGAAGGTAACCTGATACCAGAAAGAATTTTCCCCTCTTAGGGATCTCTGTTTTTTTTAATGACAGTGGAGGAACTCACTTCAGTAGTAAGGTTATTCAGGATCTTCAACAAGTACTTCCAATGTTACAAAAACTGCAGTCTCCTTTCCAGTCCTCTGGAAAAATGAAACAAGCAGGCCAGTGGTACTCTTATATTCAAACTAGCCAAACTCTTGAAGGAACTCAACCTGCCCAGAGTCTCATGCCTTATGGCCCTTGACTCTTCTATTATCCCCAATTTCTCAGCATGTACTAAATGAAACTTAATTCTTAATATGATTAATGAGTCTCTTGAAATCTCCAAACTTAATGACTCCACTTTTTCAGGATCAAGTGTAGGAAAAAATGTAGGAGCACTTTTATCCGTAATAATAACCATTTTCTCTTCCACCACTTCCCAACCAGCCTTACAAACTGCATTCAGTTCCACACAAAGACTCTGCTCTTCTGAGGGATCTACCCAGTTGTTAATCCAGTAATTGTTAATAATTACTATACCTCAGACCCCACCTGTTTCCCCATAGGATACCACTTTTCATGCCTTCCCCAAGGGCATTTGGACTGAGTGTCTGGGACTTCAAAATATTTAAAGCTGCTATCCCACCTGTCAATGGTGTGTCCTTCTGGAATTACCTCCAAATTGAGGCAACTACAGGGAATTGGGGAAAACCTCCTAGGGATATCAATGATTCTCTTTTCATATGCACCATGAGGGCCCTTGACACCCACTATGGCATTAATACAGTTAAAAAGGGTAGTTCAAAAAAAAAAAAAAAAAGAAAAGGTAGTTCAAGCCTCTCCTTAACCTTTGTAGAAGAAGAAAATTACACTGCTTTGGCCCTAAGTACAGAAAATAAGTTTAAACACACAGGCCCAAATTGTTATGGCCAATCCTACAACTTTCAACTTCCTTCTAGCTAGACAGGGAGTTATCTGTGCCATAGCCAAAATCTCTTTTTGCACTTGAATAAACACAACAGGACAAGTGAATGCTTAGTTACTAAACTCAAGGAAAAGGCTAGTTGGCTTTCTAAGGTAGATTCAAATAGCCTGAGACATGTTCTCCTGGGCAAGATTTAGAAATAGAAGATCCCGGTTTTGAGCTGTATTACAAACATTACTAATTGACATAGTTTGGATATTTGTCCTCACGCAAATCTCATGTTGAAATGTGATCCCCAGTGTTGGAGGTGGGGCCTGGTGGGAGGTGTTTGGATCATGGGGGCAGATCCCTCATGAATGACTTGTGCTGTCTGTCCACTTGGTGATAAGTGAGCTCCTGCTTTGAGTTCCCACAAGATCTGATTGTTTAAAAATATGTGGTACCTCCTCCACCCATTCTCTCTCTCTCTCTGTCTCTCTCTCTTCCTCCCTCTCTTGCTTCCGCTTTCACCATGTGACATGCCTGCTTCCTCTTCACCTTCCACCATAATTATAAGCTTCCTGAGGCTTCCCTAGAAACTGAGCAGGTACCAGTACCGTGCTTCCTGTAAAGCCTGCAGAACCGTGAGCCAATTAAACCTCTTTTCTTTATAAATTACCCAGTCTCGGTTATTTCTTTATAACAGTGAAAGAATGGCCTAATACACTAATTATTTTCCTGTTTGTAGTCTTATACCTTGCAGTTGGGCAGTACATCATGCCTAGTCTTAAATAGTGCTACACAGCTATTTGTCTTATTATTATTCAACAATGTGTCATGATCTGGTAGACCAAAGGGTGACTCTGCTTCCAACTGACTTCCCAGACAGAATTTCAATCTGAACTGACAATTTTACCATGGAGATCAAGATCATGGAGTTAAGAAATTCCACAAAGTTTTGTTTTCCTAAATCTCCTTACTGTTTTGTGCTCTGGGAAATGGCTTACACAACGAACCATCCTTCCTATATGATGTAGATGACTTTCTGTCTACTTTTTCTCATGCCTACCATAAGACTCACTGATGACCTCCCTACCTTGTTTACCTGTGAAAAGGCCAAACACAGCCTTTTCATTTTTGCCTGAACCTGACACGAGTCTCCCACTTCCTGTCATTTATCTCATGAATCATTAGCTGAAATTAGAGCTATTAGTCCACCGCATGCCCCCCTCAACCCCAAACTAGCTAGACAGAGAGATAAACATTTTCTGTGCAGCTGACTGAGATGTCCCCTGTTTACAAAAACAATCCCAACTAGAAATCATTCCATTTAAAACAAGTCTACTCCTCCCTATAAACTATAAGGTAAAAGCATCTTGCCAAGCACTCTAATCTTTGAATGTGGGGTGCTCTCCCTATTGCAATAGCCTGAATAAAATCAATTTATTTGCTTGTTTGGTTGATAATGCCTACTTTATACCATATGCAAAAATTAATTCAAGGTGAGTAACAGTACTGTGGTGTTATTATACGTATGTATGTTTTCATCCATGGTCCTGGTTCATAACTTCCATAGCCCTTGTTACAGATTTTGTTATAATCTTGAGTGTGTTAGGCCTCAGGAAACAGAATCTCTCTGACTTTCTCTAACTCTCCTTTCACCTGCCCCAAGGCAGGACTCTAATTTTCCCTCACCTTTCTGATTGTGGGTCATAAGACCTTCATTCCAGAGAGAATCCTGCCTTGTACTCTGGGGGAAGAAATGCTGATGTCATGAGGCTTCCATAAAAACCCGAGAGGACTGGGTTCAGAGAGCTTCCAGATAGCTGAACACATGGAAGTTCCTAGAGGGTGTCCTGCCTAGAGAGGGCATGGAAGCTCCGCGCCCCTTCCCTTGTACCTTGCTCTGCGTGTCTCTTCATCTGTATCCTTTGTAATATCATTTATAATGAACCAGTAAATGTGTTTATCTGAGTTTTGTGAACTGCTCCAGCAAATTAACCGAACCCAAAGAGAGGGTCGTGGGAACCCCAACTTGAAGCTGATCTGTTCCAGGCCGGGTACAGTGGCTCACGCCTGTAATCCCAGCACTTTGGGAGGCCAAGGCGCGCAGGTCACTTGAGGCCAGGAGTTTGAGACCAGCCTGGCCAACATAGCGAAACCCCGTCTCTACTAAAAAAACAAAAAATTAGCGGGGCGTGGTAGTGCATGCCAGTAATCCCAGCTACTGAGTAATCCCAGGCTGAGGCATGAGAATCGCTGGAACCTGGGAGATGGGGGTTGCAGTGAGCCAAGATCACGCCACTGCACTCCAGCCTAGGTGACAGAGCGAGACTCTGTCTCAACAAAATAAATTAATTAAAAAGAAGTTCCAGAGGCCTGAACTTGCGGCGGGAGTGAGGGTCGCAGGGGCTGGCAGTGGGCAGTCTTGAGGACTGATCCTTAAACCTGTGGGATGTGACACCATCTCCAGGTAGACAGTGTCAGAATTGAATTGGAGGACACCCAGCTGGTGTGTGCTGCTTGGCGTGTGGGGGAACACCTCCACACATTTGGTCACAGAAGTTTTCTTCTGTGTTGATGATTGTTGTTGTGGTATGCGAGCAGAGGAAAAACGTAGTTTGAGGGTTTTCCCAAAAGAACCACTGAACAGAAAAGCTAAAACTGTGAAGCTTCTAAAAGATAACACAGAAAACTATTTCTGTGACTTTAGTGTAAGCAGAGATTCTGTAGGAAACAAACCAACAAACCACTAATCATAAGAGAAAAAAATTTGATAAACTGAATTTCATCAGAACTAAAATCTTCTATCAAAAGACAGTGATACAAAAGGAAAACATAAATGACAGACTGGGAAAAATTTTTACTCTATATATGCACAAGACAAATGACTATCTGGAATATATATTTTGAAATATTTTACCTCAAAGAATATAATATATATTTTAAATATACTTTAAAATATGTATTCCAAATAGCCATTTGTCATGTGAAATGGGCAAAAGACTTGAAAAGACATTTCCTCAAAGAAAATATATGCACTGCTAAAAAACATGAAAAGGTCTCAACATTGTTAGTCATCGGGGAAAGCTAATTCAAATCACAATGAAATACCATTTCACTCTCACTAGAATGGGGAAAATTTTAAAGACTAACAATGCTACTTGATTATGTGAATAATACTTGATTATGTGAAGCAACTGGAATTCTTGTACATTAATAGTCAGAGTATAATTGGTATGTTCACAATAGAAAATGGCCTGGCAGTTCTTTTAAAGTTAATTAGTCAACAATTTTAACCTTAGGATTTGCCCAAAGAAAATAAAAATATATGTCCATAAAATGACTCATACAAGAATGTTCACAGTAGCTTTATTCATGATAGCCAGAAACTGGAAACTATTAAATACTCATAAACAGAATAATGAATAAATAAATTGTGGTATATTCATGCAGTACAATACTATTAAGAAAGAAAATGAAAGAACTTTTGACTCATACGAAATGTAAATGAGCTTCAAACATTTTATGTTAAGCAAAAGAAGCCAGATACAGAAGAGTACTTACTGTATGTATGTGAAATTTCAGAACAGGGAAAATAAGGTATGGTAAATAAAAATAATAATAGAGTCTGCCACTATTGGGGCAGCAAGTAGGGGGATGGGTTGCTGGATCGACCGGAAGGGAACATGAGGAAACTTTGAGAAGTGATGGGAATGTTCTTTTCTTAATTGGTCTGGCAGTTGCATAGTGTATACAATTGCCAAACCCACTAAAATGTATTCTTCATATCTATGCATTTTATTTACTGTAGATTATACCTCAATAAAAGAATACAACATCAATTTGCAAAAATTGTTCTTAGTGTAAATTTTATTATTTGTCTTAATAGTTTATAATATATATCTTGTTAGGGTGATTAGGAATTTAAGCCAACATTATTCTTCATGTAGCAAATGACAGCAATTCCTAGTGCACAGGGTGATTAAAGAGTTAAATGAAATAAATTGAAATTATTGGGGCCGGGTGCGGTGGCTCACGCTTGTAATCCTAGTACTTTGGGAGGCCGAGGCGGGCGGATCATGAGGTCAGGAGATCGAGACCACGGTGAAACCCCGTCTCTACTAAAAATACAAAAAAAAATTACCGGGCGTGGTGGCGGGCGCCTGTAGTCCCAGCTACTCGGAGAGGCTGAGGCAGGAGAATGGCGTGAACCCGGGAGGCGGAGCTTGCAGTGAGCCGAGATCGCACCACTGCACTCCAGCCTGGCTGACAGAGCAAGACTCCGTCTTAAAAAAAAAATAAAAAAAATAAAAAAAAATATTTAGAGTAGTGCCTGGCATACAATAAGTTTTTAGTAAATTATTTCCTTTATGATTACACATACAGTCAAAATTAACTATATATACTACCTGTTCTATTTTCTCTGAAATAACCAAGTGCAACCAAGAAGCCTTATTGACTGATCTGCTGCCTAAGGTATTTGAGTACTTTGGTTTAGATCTTACCCTCTACCTCTCAAATTTTTTAAACTCTGAATTCCCTCTTCTTTTCTGCACTTAAAAATGAAACTCTGGTCCAGGAATAGAAATAAGCATGTCATTCTGTCCTAATATGTTTTAGAGCAAGGGCTGTGTATAATCTAGAGATGGTATACAAAGTCCCATCTAAATTGTATAGTCTGATTATCTGAGCCCTTGATACCTCCCCAGACCTACAAACACTGTAAACTAAATCCTGTACCACAGTTAGTGGTATTAAAATGGAAAACTATATATTTTTAAAGAGGGTTAGATGAATTCATTTGTGTCATTGTTTCTGTAGACATGGATATCCACAGTATGGTGATAACAACCATACATAATGCATAGTAAGGTTTTTCTCATTTCAGCCTTCTATTTTAGATAACATAGATAATTTAAAATATGATTTTATATGTTAAGAACATATCTGAAAAAATGAAAAATGCCAATTTACAAAATTCTAAATTGATAAAACTATTCATTGGTAGTACACTAATGGATATATGTGAGACCATTGGTTTGGAGCAATCAACATGTAAACTAGAGACATGAACACATGCATATTAGGCCATTTTTGCATCACTATAAAGGAAGACCTGAGGCTGGGTGATTTATAAAGAAAAGAGTTTTAGTTGGCGCACAGTTCTGCAGGCTGTATGAAAAGCACTGTGCCAACATCTGCTCGGCTCCTGGTGAGGGGCTCAGGAAGCTTACAATTACGGTGGAAGGTGAAGGGGAGCCAGCATGTCACATGGCTAGAGTGGGAGCAAGAGAATGATGGGGAGGGCCCGACTCTTTTAAACAACGAGCTCTCCTGTGAGCTAACTGAGCAAGAACTCACTCATCACCAAGGAGATGGTGCTAAGCCATTCATGAGGGATCCACTCCCATGATCCAATTACATCCCACCAGGCCCCACTTTCAGCATTGGGAATCACATTTCAACATGAGATTTGGAGGGACAAACATCCAGACTATCTCACTGAGTATACTAAACACCTCATGTAAGTATGAGCATCTGAAGCCTTCAGAATGTGAAAGATGTCTTGATTACAATATTCTGATTTTTAAATCAAGTCTTGAAACTGGGGAGTCCTCTTTCTCTATAGCCAAAGTGAATATCCCCACCATAGTCTGCACTTTACTTATTGGCTACCACAAGAGTTTTTATGGGTCCTCTGTCCCTCAGCTGGAGTGCCTAGTGAGTGAGCCTGCCTGCTGAATGACATCTTTTCCATATTATTTAGTGGCAGCTCACCTGTTTAAAACCAGTCATAGAGTTTTGAAAAGAATTTATTTTCATAATTCCTTTTAATTGTTTTTGACTGTTAGTACTTTATTGATCTTATGGTGCTCTCAATTTCAATTTAATTTTTTAAATCTAAATTATATTTTTGAAATAAAGTTTTTTCTTCATTGTTATTCTAAAGATTTTGTGTATATGAGGTAATAAACTTGGGTTTTCCAGAAGTTTTATAAAAACCCTGAAATATTTTCAGTTTATATGTCCATTTCTTAACATTTTTCCATTAACATTTAAAAGCCGTCAAATTTATCTTTGTACTTTGGGAGACTAATAGGTCTAGCTGAATGATGTGGTTTCATTGAATCTCACTGTATCAAAGAGTATAACATATGAAATCACTTAATTAGTTGAATAATAGATGTCTGAGATTCTTGCTACTTAAGCATGGTCTCTGGACCAGCAGCATCTGGCATTGCCTAGGAGCTAGTTAAAAGAAATGGCCCCAGAAATACTGAGTCAAAATCTGCATTTTAAAAAGAGCTCTTGGTGATTCCTGTGTATACTAAAGTTTGAGAAAAACACTGTCTCACTGTTTGAGATTTTTGATCTACCTTTCTTTTTGAAAGGTAAAATTGTTTCAATGACATATGTTCTCATTCTTGACATACTATGAGAAATAGACTGTCTTCATTTTTCTCTGTTTTGCACAAAGTTTAATATTCACATCTGCTTAAAAATAAAAGTAGCACCCACAGTCCTAACTTTCACATGGTTAATAATACTTTGTTTTTAAACAAGGGATGTTAAAGTCACTTATAAGTCTTACATCACTCAATTGACTACAATTTTTCTGAAGTAGTAGATGAAAAAAATGTTTAACTTTTTTTTTTTTTTTTTTTTTTTTGAGACGAAGTCTTGCTCCTGTCTCCCAGGTTGGAGTGCAATGGTGCAATCTTGGCTCACTGCAACCTCTGTTTCCCGGATTCAAGCGATTCTGCC
The DNA here is from genome assembly GCF_006542625.1 of Nomascus leucogenys. Taxonomy (NCBI): domain Eukaryota; kingdom Metazoa; phylum Chordata; class Mammalia; order Primates; family Hylobatidae; genus Nomascus; species Nomascus leucogenys. Next base: position 67,394,646 of record NC_044385.1, read on the forward strand.
TCAGCCTCCTAAGCAGCTGGGATTACAGGCGCCTGCCACCATGCCCAACTAATTTTTGTATTTTTAGTAGAGATGGGGTTTCACCATGTTGGCCAGGCTGGTCTTGAACTCCTGACCTCAGGTGATCTGCCTGTCTCAGCCTCCCAAAGTGCTGGCGTTACAGGCGTGAGCCACCACGCCTGGCCAAAAAAAAAGTGTTTAACTTAATTTGTGTATGGTTTTTTAAAAAGGCTCATAGAAGGATCAAGTGACCAGTCCTAACTCAATCGTCAGTACTGTATTTCTCTTTCCAATGGGATGTGCTTATTTTCTGTTTGGAGACTTGAACTATCCTTTACAGGAAACCTAATATAAACTGTTCAGGTCAAGAAATGTGGTTTGATTCATCAAAAAAATATACTTGCTAGTCCTATTACTTTTAGCTGCACTTTATCAAAATTCATAAGGATTGCCATGCCTCAGTCTTAGTATAGGCCCATTTCCTTTGCTTTGTTTCATGGATTTAAGGTTGTCATCTAGAAGTTCATCAATGGCTTCTTCTGTCTGCTGATTGAAGAAGTCTCTGAACTAGCAGATCCTTATGGCTTCTCACCACACACAAAAAAAATTCCTGGCAAAAGAGCTATTAAAAAAACAAGTGTATGTTTATTTCATTTGTTTAACTGCTACTACTTAATAGCCACAAAGGATTAATAATAATGTGGGTTTTTAATATAATGAACACAACTGATAATTTGGGAGGGATTCTCTGTTTGTAGAGCCTCTTTATACAAAATAAAAAGGTCAAAAAGAACAAATGAAATCATACCCTTTCTTAAATTGTTTAAATTAGCAGCCTGTTTTTTAAATCAATTTTTTGTAGTTTGATTACCCAAACCTGGTGGAATTCCAACTTGACTATAAACCCAAAGCAGAAATGATAGTTCCTATAATACATAGTACACAGGAGGGGCTCAAAAAACCTGACTAAACAGTAAACCTCCCAACTGTTAATACCAGATCTTTCATATCACTCAGTATTATGTATTTAATTATAGTGTGACCAATCTATCATGTGAATACATTGTGTATATAATATATAATATTGTGCAATAGAATATTATATAGTATTATACAATATGTATAATATAAATCATAAATTTATATAATTATATGTATTATATAATATATAATATAAATAGAATGATATAAAAGCATTGATATACAATGTATTACTATATTGATGTACTATATATTTATTATTATATATAATTACATATATAGTCAGTATATTGTTTATGCCAACACTTGACTTTTTTTTTTTTTGAGGCAGAGATTTGCTCTTGTTGCCCAGGCTGGAGTGCAGTGGCACGATCTCAGCTCACTGCAACCTCTGCCTCCCGGGTTCAAGTGATTCTTCTGCCTCAGCCTCCCAAGTAGCTGGGATTACAGGTGCGAGCCACCATGCCCAGCACATTTTTGTATTTTTAGTAAAGATAGGGTTTTACCATGTTGGCCAGGCTGGTCTTGAACTCCTGATCTCAGGTGATCTGCCAACCTCAGCCTCCCAAAGTGCTGGGATTACAGGTGTGAGCCACCACACCTGGCCAGCACTTGACTTTTTGTGGTAGTATCACCCCAGCTTTTTGTGTCTTCCAGGAGTAGCACACATGGAGTACAGATAACCTCCCTGGGATCATGACTTTAAATAAAAGAGACCTTCATCGATTGCTTGGTGTCAACAGAACACTAGAGGAGGACTGGATCATTTCTATGTGGTTGAAAAATTGCAGTCTGTCTCTAAGAACTGGTCCAACAAAACACTCTTCTCTGCCAAAATTACTCCTGCCTGGTACCTTTTTCACAAGTGGATCTAGCTTCATTTTCGTTTGGTGAGGCAACAAACAGTTTGATGGACAGATGGTTGTAATCCAGTGCACAGGTCATGTGCAATGAATTGAGAAATGCTTTTTTAAAAAACTAGTTTTATCTATCTACAGAGACCAGAGACTAACAGAGAATGAGTAGCAGCTGTTGAAGGTATCTGGGCTAGTTAGTTCCAGTTTTCAGCTATTATTTTAAAATTGCAGGCTGGGTGCAGTGGCTCACACCTGTAATCCTTTGGGAGGCCAAAACCAGTGGATCACTTGAGTCCAGGAGTTCGAGACCAGCCTGGCCAACATGGTGAAACCCATCTCTACTGAAAATACAAAAATTAGCTGTGTGTGGTGGCACATGTCTGTAGTCCCAGCTACTTGGGAGGCTGAGGCACAAGAATTGCTTGAACCCAGGAGGTGGAGGTTGCAGTGAGCTGAGATCACACCACTGCATTCCAGCCTGACTCTGTCTCAAAAAGTTGTTATGAAATAACATTCATGTACAAGTTTTTAATGTGAACCTACGTTTTTATTTCTCTGGGATAAATAACTAAGAGTACATTTGCTGGGTTATATGGTAATTACATGTTTAGTTTTGTAAGAAAATTCCAAACATTTTTTCAGAGTGGCTACATCATTTTACATTCCACCAGCAATGTATAAGTAATGCAGTTTCTGCACGTCTTTGCCAAAATTTGATGTTGTCACTTGAAATTTTAGCCATTCAGATAGATGTATAGTGATATCTATTTGCATTCCCCTGCTGGCTAATGACGTTGAAGATATTTTCATCTGTATATCACCTCTGGTGAAATGTCTCTTCATATGTTTTGCGCATTTCTAATTGTCATAGATGCAGGAGACAGATAAGGGAGGTCGCGGGAGACCCTCCCACCTGCCCCACAAGTGTTTACACCAGATGCTTTTGTGCAGATGAGAGAACCTGCCTAGCGTTTTGTCTGGGCATGCCTGCAATGGTCTGTGTACTCGCCTGTGCACTGGGAAGATGGGGTGGAGCCATAGGAAGTTTGCACCCTGTGCAGTGGGAAGGAACCTGGCCTCTTCAGCTCATGTGTGGTGGCCTGGTATCCAATCTGTGAGGTGGCCTGGTATCCAGTCTGTGAGGTGGCCTGGTATCCATTCTGAGGTGGGAGCCTATTGACAAGACTTCCTCTCACTTTGCTGATTATTTTTTTTTTCTTTTTTCCTTTTTGCCCAATACATTCTGCTCCCCTCACCTTTCAATGTGTCCATGTGCTTAATCTTTCCTGTCATATGGCAAGAACACAGTTTTAGCTGAACTAAGGAACAAAAATTCTGCATCAATTGGATTGTTTGACTCATTGTTGAGTCTTGAGAGTTCTTTATATATTTTAGATATTAGTCCTTTGTCAGATATGTGATTTTAAAATATTTCCCCTATCTATAACTTGTCTTTTAATTCTCTTCACATGAGCTTTCACAGAGCAAAGTTTTAAATTTTGATAAGGTCAAATTTATCAATTTTTGCATTTTTGACATGTGTTTTCCATGTTAGGGCTAAGAATTATATCACTAGCCCTAGATGCTAAAGATTTTTACCTATTTTTGCTAAAATTATTACAGTTTTACATTTTACATTTAAGTCTTTGATTATTTGCAAATTAATTCTTGTATAAGATGTGAAGGTTAGATTGAGGTCCATTTTTTTTTTCTCATGATAGGTATCCAATTGCTCCAGCACCAATTGGTGAAAAGACCATTGTTCTTCTACTCAGTTGCATTTGAAGCTTTGTCAAAAACCAGTTGAGTATATGGGTGTGGATGTGTTTCTATTCTGTGGATCTCTCTTCCATTCCATTGATCTATGTGTCTGTTCCTTTGCCAGTACTACACTGGGTTGACTACCATAGCAATGAAATAAACCTTAAAATCAAACAGAGTAATTTTTCCCACTTTATTCTTCACTGTCAAGATTGTTTTAGCTATTAACTTAGGGAGAATTGAAATCTTTAATACATTGTCTTCCAATCTATGAGCACAGCATGTCCTTCCATTTAATTTTGGTTTTCTTTAATTCCTTTCATTACCATTTTGTACTTTTCAGCATAGTTAAAATATTTTGTTAAGCTTATACTTAAGTATTTTATTTTGTTTGGAGCGATTGTAAATGGCTTTGAAGCCATCCTCACAGGATTACCAAGAATTCTTTTTTTTTTTTTTTTTTTTTTGAGATGGAGTCTTATACTGTCACCCAGGCTGGAGTGCAGTGGTGCTATCTCGGATCACTGCAACCTCTGCCTCCTGGGTTCAAGCTATTCTCCTGCCTCAGCCTCCTGAGTAGCTGGGATTACAGGCGTGCATCACCACGCCCGGCTAATTTTTGTATTTTTAGTAGAGACGGGGTTTCACCATGTTGCCCAGGCTGGTCTCAAACTTCTGACCTCGTGATCCACCCACCTCGGCCTCCAAAAGTGTTGGGATTACAGGCGTGAGCCACTGCGCCTGGCCGGGATTACCAAGAATTCTGGATAGAAATATAGTTATAATTAAGCATTAATCACTCTGCACTTTGACCCACTTCCTTGTAACTGAAAGTCGCTAGACACTGACCATTTGCATCCCCATTGTTCCTATAGATAGGATTTCTGACCCTAGAATCATAAAGCTTTTAAGGGTTGTTTAAGATGTTTTTCACATTCTAAACTCCAGCAAAACAGCTGGTGCCAACCAGTTTGAAGACCCTCACAGAGGAAACTAATCAGCATGAAAACACAGTTTCTTCATCTCTCTGTCCCATGACCTCACCGTGCACTCTTCAATCTCCACACTTTGTCCCACTCTAAAACCCTTAGGAACCCTATCCCCATATGCCCCAGGGAGACGGATTTGAGATTTCCTCTCATCTTCTCATTTGGCAGCCCTAGGATTAAACCTCTTTCTCAGAAGCCACCTGGTGTCTTTGTGTATTGACTTGCTGTGTGCATCTTGCAATATACCTATTATTATTATTATTTTTTTTTGAGATGGAGTCTCGCTCTGTCACCCAGGCTGGTGTGCAGTGGTGCGATCTCGGCTCACTGCAAGCTCCACCTCCTGGGCTCACGCCATTCTCCTGCCTCAGCCTCTCTGAGTAGCTGGGACTACAGGCGCCTGCCACCACGCCCGGCTAATTTTTTGTATTTTTAGTAGAGACGGGGTTTCACCATGTTAGCCAGGATGGTCTCGATCTCCTGACTTCGTGATCTGCCTGCCTCGGTCTCCCAAAGTGCTAGGATTACAAGTGTGAGCCACCGCGCCTGGCCAATATACCTATTATGATAACAGTTTTGTGTTTTTTATTTTGTCCATTGTCAGTAGATAGAAATGTGGTTGATTTTTGTGTGTGACTTTGCTAAATTCATTTATTACTTCTAGGAAATTTTTAAAGATTCCTAGAGATTTTCTATGTAGATAATTATGTCATCTGGAAATAGTTTTATTTTCTGCACTTCAAACTTTATGCCTTATTTATTTTTCTTGATTTGTCACAGTAGTTAGAATTTCCAGTACTATGTTGAGGCAAGACCCCATCTCTACAAAAAATAAAAATTAAAAAAACTAGCCAGGTGTTTTGATGCACCCCTGTGGTCCCAGCTACTTGGGAGGCTGAGACAGAAGGATTGCTTGAGCCCAGGAGGTCATGAGGCAGGAAATTAAAGAAAGAAAAATAAGATTAAAAAGAGAAAAACAAGCTTTCTATATTAGGCTGACTCATCCTAAAGGCAGTAACAGGCAAAGCCTGGACCCAGGTGAAGTCTCAATAACATTATCTAATAACAGAGCTCCAAAGAATGTGATCTGGAGACTCTCTCAGCACTCTCTCAACATAAGGATAAGGAAAATACATTTTCCTCTCTCATTTAGTATAAGGAAACTTCCCCCTTGAATCCTACCCCCCTTCATGTGATTGTATCTTGCTCTGCAAGTTTTATAATGTTATTGATTCCTGTTTTCTGTAACTAATAACTTCAAGTGTTCTGTTTTTATCTGAGCAGCACATTGAAGGTTATAAGACATGCCTCAGCAGGCCTGGGCTGCAGCCATCTAGGCACCATAGTGAGAGTTATGAGATAAGCCTGTGCAAGGCACTAGAGCAAGTCTAGATAATAGCCATCTGGGCTGCATAGCAAGAGTCACATGTAATCCTGAGTTATGCACCTGTCACAATTTTATTAACTGCCTTTGTTCTGCCTCTGTATCCTTGCTTTCATGCCACTATGCTTCATGCCACTGTAAGCTTGTTTCAAGCTAGCCCACCCTCTTTTAGAAGTGTGTGTAAAAGTCAAGTGCTGTCTTTGTTCTGGGCCCCAATTTTGGATGTAAATCCACTGGGTCTGAGTGCACTAAAAAAAAAAAAAAATCCTCCTGTTCCACCTATCAGTCTCTTCAGTCTCCTGATTCCCACAATGGTCAAGGCTACAGTGTGTGGTGTTTTCACCACTGCACTCCAGCCTGGGCAATAGAGTGACACCCCATCTCAAAAAGAAAAAAGATGAAAGATAGTAAAGAGAACATCCCTTCCTTGTTCAGGATCATAGAGGAAAAGCATTCGGTCTTTTGTCATTGAGTCTAATGTTAGCTGTAGGATTTTGTTGTAGATGCTCTCTCTTTATCAAATTCATCTAGTTGAGATAATTCCCTTCTAGTCCTAGTTTGCTAAACATTTTCTTCTTTTTCTTTTGCGTTAAAAAAATTGAGTGTGGAGGGAAAAGCAGCTTCATCTTGGATGCTTTATCTGCCTTGTTGACTTCTAATTAAACCCACTCCCTGGCATGCTGCCATGATTTCTATTTTGTCTACTACTCCTTGTGTAACAGCATGTATTTACCATAAATCCTGCCATTAGATCAAAAGAATCTTGATATTATTGTACTTACTATAAGTCCTGCCCTTAAGCAATTGTCCTACACATCCCTTTTGAATCACATATACCCTTTGTGTATGATATATAACCTAGCAGTATGGGGGGTAATGGTTCAGGGGCCCACCATCTTGTCTTGCTGCTGCCTGAGGCACAGACATGACTTCTTTTCCTAAGTTCCTATTAAATGTTTCTGAGAAAATTGATATGTTAGCCTTTTTCTTCAGCCTCTCAGTATCCTTATACTATTGGGGGCAGGTTTATACAGACCTGCCCACCATGGAACATGTGGTGAACCAGGCCAGAGGCTGAGAGATCAATAAATGGGAAAAGGTATGTAGTATCCATGGGGGAAATCCCAGCATGGCCATCCACTCCATGTGGAGTGGTGTGGATCACCTTTGAGACATTTGTGGACCATTGCATGAGAATGAGGATGCCCTGAAAACGCTGGTGGGTTTAGAGCCATTGTTAACTGATAACCATCTATCATACTGCTGTAAGGAGGGGTGGTGAGTAGCCACTGCAGTAAGATGTCTGCTTCTACAGGCTGCCTGTTTGGTGATGGGAGCCCACCTAGCAGTGTTGCAGTCTTTTCATCTGAGGTATTACCCAGAGTTCCTTGTCTCATGATCAATAAAATTAAGGAGCGTGGACACCAATGGTGAGGTTGGAGTGAAAGTTTAAAAAGCCAAAGAAGAAAGCTCTCCACAGTGGAGAACAGGACCTGAGAGGGTTGCCAGCTATGAGACTGAGTCCCAGGTTTTTATGGACTGGAAGGGGAGGAATGTGCTGACTGATCTGTAGGCTGTCTTGGAGAACCAGTTGGAGGTAGAGGTGAAGGCTTGGCCCAGGACCAATCAGGGGCTGAAGTGATGATTCACTGTATGTAAATGAAGACTTGGCCTGTGGCCAATCACAGAAAGGTAGGCATACGTAAAGTAGATGAAAAGTCAGAGCAAAAAAACGAGTGGAATTTGTTCATCTTGTTTCACAGAGTAGACATTTCCATTCAAGGATGTGGGGCATGCATGATTTTCAGGCTGTTCTTTGAAGGGGTTTTACCAAGGAGCCACCCTAACTGTCTGCCTGACCAGTTTCTTCCTTCCTCCTCTCTCAGCAGCAGAAGCAAAATAAAACAGCTCGAGGAGGAATTACCATTAGGAGAGATATATTTTTTAAAAGACCTCTATAGTCAAAAGTCAAAGACTCTGTAGTCAAATTGGTTAAACCTGATATTTGGGCAATGTGTGTATGCATGTGTATTGTTTTAAGGCTTCTGCTCTCGCTTTGTAAAACAACTCAGTTGACTGATTTCTCAGTGTTTGTCCATTTACTTTGGTCTGTCCCTCCTTCTTGCCATCCTTGATGCCACATGAGTAGATCTTAAAAGGATTTCTAACAATCTGGGATCACTTAAGGAAAACAGAAAAGGTATCAAATACTTCTTTTTGGGGTTGAACCTCTGTTTTTTCTTATGGAACCCCAAGAATTGTAAGCAGACAGATTCCTCTCAGGTATAAAACCCTGTTCTCTTTTGTATTGCATTACTTGATCTCTTTGGATTTTGAGGATACAAGAAATTACTTTGTAAGTTTGAGGACTTGATCTTGCCACGTGTAATGACTGGTGAGTCACGGGTGAGAGTTACAGCATTAGAGGTAGCTAAGAGATAGTTCCTTACAGTAACTGGTTATTACTACAGGGGCCTACTCATTTCTTTGGGCATTTGAGAAAAGCAAGGTTTAGGCCCTAAAAACTGCATGCTTTCTTTGCCCTATTCATTAAAGGGCTCCAACCTCAAGTCAGTAATCTAGTTAAGAAACAAGCTAAGTTGAAAAGACACTTTCCCTCAAAATCTTGTCTTCAGATAATGGTGTTTAAGTCTAAGTTCTGGGTCTTTGATATGTAAATTTTCTACCTTGTTTCACCTGAGTCATGTCTTTAAGAATGATTGATAGTCTAAAAGTGGGAAAGAAACTATTTGAAAATTGATGAGTGAAGAATCTTACAAATCTGTAAGATCTGCCTCTGTGTGTCTTTATGTCTATATGTATATATCACTTGTATGAGATATTACACTACCAAAATATATGAAAGTGCTTTAATCAATTGGCTTATAGAAAAGTAAGTGCTTAAATAAAATACGTTGTCAGAAAAATAAAAGCTAGCTCATGTTGGGGCTCAGAAACAAATACCCAAAATATGGTGCATTGCTATGCTGAACTGAAGAAGCCTTGATCAAGGCCTCTCTGACCTCTCCACAACCCACAGTCTCTCTTAAAGAAGCTGAAGTTCCTTTATCTGCCTAAAGTCCAGACCCAGCAGAGAAAAAAATTGTTTTTACTTTACATTGACGTAAAGCATGATGGTAAAAAAAAAATTTTTTTCTTCCCTCCCTGTAAGACCAAGAATGCAACCACACCTGAACAGATCTTTTCACTGTCAAAAAGAACTATTTACAAGTAAATCATTCTCCCTAGTAATCCTCTCAACAGCATTTCTTTTCTCTCCCCTTCCATAACTTGTTTTTGCCGGGATGGTATATAAGCTTGTAAAACTCACTGGGGAGTTGGGCCTTCATTCTGAAGGATCCTGTGTATACATGTCAAATAAATGTATATGCCTTTTCTCCCATTCATCTACCTCATGTCAGTGATTTTTCAATGAACCTCCAAGGGGCCAAATGGCATTGGCCACTAGACTTAAATGACTTTTAGTTCACACGACTTTAGTAATCATTGATAAATAAAACTAGTTTTGTTACCATTTAACCAGGTTCTTGTCCACTGCCCAGATAGAGCCAAACACTGAGACAGCAGGGTGGTAGTAAAGAAAGACTTTAATTATCACAAGGGAACTGAGGAAGGAGAATGGGAGATTTCTCAGAGCTGCCTCCCTGAGAATTCAGAGGCTAGGGTTTTAAGGATAATTTGGTGGGAAGGGGGTTAAGGGATGGGTGTTGCTAATTGGTCTGGGAGGAAACTACAGGGGTGTCAGAGCTGTCTTCATGTGCTAAATCAGTTATTGGGCCATGGAGAAGTCACAATACAAGTCAAGTCAGTTCCTTAGTTACCCTCATGGGCCACAGGTACAGTTGGCATCAGTTGGTCCAGGCTGTTAGAGACAAAGTCTGAAAAATATCTCAAAGACCAGTCTTAGGTTTCACAATAATGTTTGTGACTGATGGTTACTGTGGAAAAGCAAGCAGGGAAACAATGGTGGGTTATTATTTAACCATGACTATAGCTTAGTAGAAAAGTTTGCATGAGGTGAAATCCCAGGTGGTCAAAGCTGCTCAGCCTTCTCTCTGGTCAGTCCAACTTCTGGAAGCCATAGGGAGGATCTGCATAATCTAAGGATCATTAGTCTTTGAAGAAAAAACTTTATTAATCTTGTGGGCAGCCTGCCTGGGGTAAGACAAGGAGGTAATAAATTATTAGTGTCTATTGAAATGACTATGTGCAAGCACTCATGCATGGAGGAGGAAGAGATCTGAGAGAAAGATAAATATCTTAACAAAATTCAGCCCCCTACCATAATTTTAATCTTGTGGCCTTTTAAAATTTCATAAAAGTGGTTTCAATTTCAAAATTCTCTTCAATAATTTAAAATCTTAAAGTCGTATTATGTTAAATTAAGTAATCCTAGGTTTTTCACTGAAATTAGTTACTAAGAGTTAGAATAGTGTTAATATATGTAATTAGAAACTACTATTAGCTGGGTATGGTGACTCATGCCTGTAGTTCCAGCTACTCAAGAGGCTGAGGTGGAAGGATTGCTTAAGTCTGGGAGATTGAGGTTGCAGTGAGCCATGGTTGCACCACTGCACTCCAGTCTAGGTGACAGAGTGAGACCCTGTTTTAAAAATGTAAATAAAAATAAAAAAATAAAACTACTAGATATAAGAAAAATAATTCTATATACAGAGTGTATAAAAAATATGTGGTTTTGGTCAGGAAGTTTATTTTAAAAAGACGTGAAGATACGGTTTTGGTAAAGGAGAACTAATTTTGTCTAATTTAGAGGTTAAATGTTTCAAAATGAAGGAAATAAATGATGTAGATAAAAGTTAATGCATAAAAAGGAAAAGGATAAACAGGTGAGGAATGAGGAACCTTTGATTCCCGGTTGCCCATGTGGTTACCCCACAGCATAGAGCTGCTGCACTGCATTCAGTTACCAGTGGAATTTAGAGATGAATTCAACTCCTAGAGAGTTGGGCCAATGGATACATAAGGAGGTGCAAACTAATAACCAAAATGTGAAATATTAAATCCTTTGGTTATTGTAAACCAAAAAGTGTCTGAGAAAAACCTCAATCAATTTAGAACTTTATTTTGCAAATGTTGAGGACACACAAGGGGAAAAAAAAGACACAAGTCACAGTAGGATCTGTGGCCTCTGCTTTTTCCAAAGAGAGTCTTGAGCACTTCAATATTTAAAGGAAAAAGAGCAAGCAGCAGAGGAAGGAGGGGAAAGGCGGGGAAGGGTGAACAAGGAGGTGAGTGGTTTGTGTCCTGTTACAAGAGAAAACAGATTCTCATTGAATTTATGCAAATAACTGCATTGCCACAAATTAAGAATATTCACAGATAGCTTCTAAATTTTTTTTAGAAATCAGGGAGAGAGAAAGAAATATGCTTCAAATTTTGCTTATAAGACTGTACTCAATTGTTAAAAGCTGTAAATAGCTCAAAAGAAAAAAAGTGTTCTTGATTCTGATAAAAAAAAAAGAATCAGCACGTTTCAAACAAAAAAATCATTGAAAAATTATTTCAGCCTTCCATTAGTTCAGTCCATGCAGTTAACCCTGATACTGAGTCAGCAATCCTCAGGAACACATTAGCTCTTTTTAATGAGAATCCTGGAAGTTTTTTATTCTTTAGTACAATGACACAGTTTCCAAGGTTATCTGAAACCTCCATTTAAGAGCACCCATCAGAGTCCTTTCCATGAATTCCCTTATAGAAGCAAGTTTTATGACTTTTTTTTTTTCTAAAACAGAGTCTTACTGTGTCACCCAGGCTGGAGTGCAGTGGCACAATCTTGACTCATGGCAACTTGTGCCACCTGAGTTCAAATGATTCTGGTGCCTCAGCCTCCCAAGTGTCTGGGACTACAGGTGCACGCCACTGTGCCTAATTTTTGTATTTTCAGTAGAGACAGGGTTTTGCCATGTTTGCCAGGCTGGTCACTAACTCCTGGCCTCAAGTGATCCACCTGCCTTGGCCTCCCAAAGTGCTAGGATTATAGGCATGAGTCACTACCCCAGGCCAAGAAGCAAATCTTAGATTGTTGCTTTGTAGAAACCACTTTCTGAGAAGAATCAAGGTAAAACAAATAATTGTGGATGACAGAAGTCTTAGAACAGCCATGGTTGAAGACACAACTGACCAAGATATTTGGTTAGTTCTGTGGCATAAAACAATTTCACATAATGATCATTATTATTATTGATAATATGTACTAAAACATATCAGAATTATAGGAATCTCATACACTTTGGGAACATATACTAATAACACATTTATATAAACATAACCCAAAGAAAATTAAACACTACTTTATATTTGACAATGGTTCTTCTATGATTGAACATATCAAATAAGCCAGATATGTCTCTTTTGGAATGCAGGAGACCTAATATCTAAAAAGATAATGAGGTTTAATGACTGAATTTGAAACTTGATTTTGGAAAGTTTGTCAAATATCAAAGGTTTAAAACACATGCTGTCAGGGCCGGGTGTGGTGGCTCACGCCTGTAATCCCAGCACTTTGGGAGGTCGAGGCAGGTGGATCACAAGGTCAGGAGTTCGAGACCAGCCTGGCCAATATGGTGAAACCCCACCTCTACTAAAAATACAAAAAAATTAGCCAGGCGTGGTGACACATGCCTGTAATCCCAGCTACTCGGGAGGCTGAGGCAGGAGAATTGCTTGAATCTGGGAGGTGGAGGTTGTAGTAAGCCGAGATCGCGCCACTGCACTCCAGCCTGGGTGACAGAGCAAGACTCCATCTCAAAAAACAAAACAAAAAAAACACATGATGTCACAAATCCGGATGTCAGGTTACTGTAAAATAAGTCATTCATTTAGCCAAAATGATAATTCAAAGATTTTTAAAAAGCAAAAACCTTTACTCTTTGATAGAGAGGAGACTCAGTTTCTCAAACAATAAGACCTAGTAAAGTCAGCATGAGGCCAACTGAATCTAGCTCTCCTCTCCCTCTCTTTTTTTTTCTTTTGCAGTTTATTCAAAAGGCAGACAAAAATATTTTACTGTATCTTTTTTTTTTTGTTTTTTATTTTTTGAGACAGAGTTTTGCTCTTGTTGCCCAGGCTGGAGTGCAATGGCACGATCTCGACTAACCACAACCTCCACCTCCCAGGTTCAAACTATTCTCCTGCCTCAGCTTCCCGAGTAGCTGGGATTACAGGCATGTGCCACCACATTCGGCTAATTTTGTATTTTTAGTAGAGAAGGGGTTTCTTCACGTTGGTCAGGCTGGTCTCGAACTCCTGACCTCAGGTGATCCGCCCTCGCCAGCCTTCCAAAGTGCTGGGATTACAGGTGTAAGCCACTGCACCCAGCCCATTATACCTTAATATTACATGAAAATCTTATTCAAAAGAGAAAACCAAATTTTACCTTTGCATACGATATTATTAATGCAAAAGCTACTTTTAATAAAATCTTATAAACAAATTCATCCTTAGAACTTCTAGACAAAAATTATGTTCCCTTAAAAAATCCACATTCCCATGCCTTCTTATAAACCATATTTTTAACTGAAACACATTCTACTTTTAAAATACACTTTGTATGTATCTAGTAGTTTTAATTAAATACATTAATTATAATGTTACCTCTTAGTAACTCTTATTTTTGGTGAAAAACCTAGGAGGTTCATACGTTTATAGACAAGTAGAAGCAAAGTTTTATGTCTTTAAGCATTTAGCACAGTATTTAACCTGCCTAACTAGTTTAGATCAAAAGTCTAAATTAAATTCTGGAGATGTTTTTATTTTATCAATAATTTAAAAACTAGTTTTATTTACCAAATATTGCTAAAGTTACATGAACTAAAAGGCATTTGAGTTAAAGTTTATTTTTCTGATGAAAAATTTTATTTAAGCACTTACTTTTTTCTTTAGGCCAATTAACTAGAGCTCTTTTATATATTTTGATAGTGAAACATCACATACACATGACTTCTGTAAACACATAGACATGCAGACATAGACAGAAGCAGATCTTATAGATTTATATGATTGTTCATTTGTCAGTTTTCAAAATATCTCTCCCCCACTTTAGACTATCAATTCTCTTGATAACCTGTTTCATTGCCCTGGGCAATTGTCAGCTAGACAGCTCAAAATTTGCATTTCTAAACAGACAACTCTTAGATGAAGCAAAATAGACAATTTGCATTTTAAATTAAGCACAGAGCTAACACAGTAGGCCTAAATATTGTAACATGATTTGCTCAAGCCAAGGGAAAAACAACGGTGTAAGTAAATTTTAGTTAAGATGGCCAGGAAAAGTACTTTAAACAAAGGTATGCTTGTGAATTTAAAGCAATGGGAAGAGTTTCTAACGTACATAGGGAGATACCATTACAAATACAAATTTCCTTGAAGATGTAAATTTATTTTATGAAAGAGTTTTCAGATAGCCAGCTACATGCCTGAAAGTTGTATTTTGGCTTTTTAAACTTAACTTGTTCTTAATTAGATTATTGGCTTTAGGGTGGAGCCCTTTAATGACTGTGAGAAGGAAAATAAGCAGTTTTTATGGCCTGATATTTAAATACGTGTGAAGCAAGCATAGCTGGAAGGCAGAACAGATCCTCCAAAACCAAGGATACCATTTTTACACTCCATCTGTGGTTGCCAAAGAGAGGGGAACACCATGGGACAAGATAGTTCAAAGCTTTTACAGTGCTCCTCGCTACAAGGATATTCTGTTCTCCCAAGGATGGTGGGCGACCCAATGCCAATCGGCCGACTCTGTGATCATCTCATCCCCCACAGGAGACCTATCTCTCAGTCAGGAGTGGGGATGTTTCCATAGCTTCTACATGCCCCAAAGCTCACTTTTCTCATATACATGCACAAGGAAATGAGTAAAACAAAGTGGTCATAACTACTCACTGTAAGCCTCTGCCATCAGCCATTTCTAAAAGTGTATTTCTTATCTACCTATTGTATACACCAAAGTTATTTTCTCATGATGCAAAGTAATTTTAGGTACCCCCAAAAGTAAAACAAAATCAGGTAACACAATGCAAAAGAGAATAGAGTTTTATTAGATATGAGTGAACTGGTCTGCTTACAACTCCTGGGATGACATGAAGAAAAACAGATTTCTTTCAAACAGAAGTCTTTGGTGCCTTTTCTGTTTCCTCAGTGGATCCCAGGCTGTCAGAAATTCCTCTTTTTCTTCTGTTTTTTTTTTTTTTTTTAGGTGCTTCATGTGGCATTGAGGGTGGCAAGAGAAAGGAGGGACAGGCAGAAGTAAACGGAGAAACGATTTAGCTGACGAAAAGTTTTTACAAAGAGAGAACAGAGGCTTAAAACTAGTGTGTGTGTGTGTGTGTGTGTGTGTGTGTGTACATATATACCCTAGATATCAGTTTTAGTTAAGTCTACTTTTGACTATTGAGCTCTTTTTAAAAAAACAACAACAACAAAAAAACAACTTTTAAACTCTCTTATCACCAGATTTTTGCCATAACAAACAGCTGGTATTTGAAAAGTCATACAAATATCAAACCAGAAAGGACTCATTCTCTGGCTGGAAAACAAACCCAGGTCACCAAGGTGAAAAGGGAAGAACCTTAGCTACTGAACTACAGCATGGGGTGGTGTCTATTCCTTTTCCTAGAGGGAATCTAGAGCAATTTTGAGCTTTTAAAGATTTTAAACTTTTTTTTATGTTAGATTTTGCTCAAGCGAATTCTCAAGACTAGCCATGACACTATTATGTGTCCTTTTTAAAATTTGGTTTTCCCATCAATTATTTAGAGTAAGAGATCTGTAAAACCTTTTTTATTTTTCTTTTGGCATTGACAATTAGGATTTTCAGTGGTGTACTTTATTCTGATAGCAACTCAATCCAAAAATCTCTCTGTGTAAAGCCCAGGTCATAATTTTCTAGGTTTAGAATAAATTTTTACATTCCTGGAGAGGGCAGAAAGGAGGCAGTCCCCATGATCCCTAAAAATTCACTCTTAGAAATAGATTTAAGAGAGCAAAAGATGGCAAAAACCCCATAGGGATGAGATCTTTTAAGAAAAAGATCCCTAAGAAATTGACACATTTGGAACAAAAAGTGTACTGCTTAAAATATTAGATGTCTTGGATTCCCAATCTTTGCAGACTGGCTTCCTGATGTGAACCTGAAAATTCCTGCCCTCCAGATAGTGGAGACTAAGAGAGTACCCCCACTTGGTGAGAAAGTCAAGCTTTCAAGGACATAAAACAAAATGAGAAGGAAGCCTCATCCAGTTTTTATTTCAGGGGCCCACAGCAAAGTTTGTCTTAACAGATACTTGGTATAGTCCGAACTGCAGAACTGACCAGTCTGCAGGGCCAGCTTGAACAGTGAGCATACAGGGGTTCTAGGCCCATGTTCTATCCTATGATACTTGATACTTTTTTTTTTTAGGTGCTTCGTGTGGCATTGAGGGTTTTAGGGTTAATTTATTGTTTTAGGGTTAATTTATTGAAGGGATATTTATTCTGAGAGATTTGGGGGCCCACAAGGAATTTCCTTGTGAGAAATTTGTGAGGGAGGCCACCTGGAGAGAGATGTGGCCTTCTATCATTGCAGCTTTCTGTTCAGGAACAAAAGGAAGGCCATTTTTGCATGAATCTGTTCCCAAGCTTTATGTCTACCTTTGGCATCGTGATTTGGGGGACTTAAGATTTTATTTTCCTTTTAGTTATTGTTATCTATAAAAGCTAAAATGAAAGTAAAAGAGAGTGCCCGGTTGGGCCTTGAGCCTGGACGAACCTCAGATATGGGTGTGTCTGAGCTCAGGTTCTTAGCCTCAAATCTACCCACAAGGGAGAAGAAGTATGCCAGCACAACAGAAAGTACCTTTGATACTTGTGGGTAGTCAGTGTGGCAGAAGGGCAAAAGCAAGCAGCAGTTGAAACCATAGGGTATAGTATGAAAGAATCATTCCATTTCGTACAACAGTATCAGCAGCTCCCTGAGGAACTTTTACCAAAATGGATTGTGAGAGTAACTAATTTGGAAGCAGTGGCTTTGATTTGAAATGCTGCACAGTGGAAAAACATGTTTGGGTGATGCAGGACCCACAGGTCACTATAGAACAATTGCAGATTCATATATATGATCCAGACACATAGGAGGTTATTCCTGAGAGAAGAACTGGGCTGGTGGACTGGATAAAAGCCACTGTAAGATCTTTTTACCCTGAAAAGGGGGTCTGTTCAACTCCCCCTATAAATGCCAAGTTGGGTAATTCAGATGAAGCATGTGCAAGCCATGTGGGATTGGCTTTATGAGGACCAGGAATTCACCCACTGAATATGCCTGTTACCCAGGTTATGGTAAATGCTGTGATTAAGGGGACCCCTTCTACATGGGTACCACATGTAATGACATCACTCCTGAAAAATGGAACAAGAGTCCTAGAAGCCTTATCAAACTTGTTGTCTCAGCTTTCCTTGATGGGTCTTACAGATATTAATTTTAAAAGTTAGGTTAATTAACAAGAACATGGTGAAGGTTAGAGGAGAGAGTCAAAGGACTCATCCCAGAAGGGTGTAAATTTTTAAATGTTTATTAAGAAATAAGATGAATAGCCCGGGCACAGTGGCTCACGCCTGTAATCTCAGCACTTTGGGAGGCTGAGGCAGGTGGATCACGAGGTCAGGAGTTAGAGACCAGCCTGGCCGACATGGCGAAACCGCGTCTCTACAAAAGTACAAAAATTAGCCGGGTGTGGTGACGGGCGCCTGTAATCCCAGCTACTCAGGAGGCTGAGGCAGGAGAATCGCTTGAACCCGGGCAGTGGAGGTTGCAGTGAGCCAAGATCATGTCATTGCACTCCAGCCTGGGCGACAAGAGCAAGACTCCATGTCAGAAAAAAAAAAAAAAAAGAATAAAGAGAGCATTGATAAGGGTGAAACTAAAAGGAAAAAGAAAGGGGAGAGTCATGGGACTCATCCCAGCAGGGTAAACATGTTTAAATAGTTATTAAAATGGGATAAATAAAACAGAAATTGATGGGATTAAAACAAAGGTCTTAATACAACACCATCAAAGATTGGGCAGACCAGAGGGAGCCCTGCCTGTCTACAAACATTATAGAGCCCAAATCAGTTTTCTGTATTTGCCCCAGATTTGTGAAATTTAAGAAAAAAATCAGAAGGTAAAGATTACAATGAGAAAGCTGACCAAAAATTGTCTGGGGCAATGTTGAGGCAGTTAATCAAGATAAGGATTGACCAATGAGCCCAAGTTCCTTGGCTCAACTCCCATAGCTACTGCTATGATTTCACAAGAAAGGGTAAAATGGTCTAGGGGTGGAGAAAAAGTTTCCCGGGACTACAACATAAAATGTAAGGGTCGATAGGATTTTAAGAGTTAAAATGTTTGAACAGGCTTTATGTAAGGTAGCTGTGTCTCCTTTACCTAAATGTTTTCTGGGAATGGACATTGTGTATTACTGGAGGATGATTCCGCTTCCTAGTACTGTGAAGCAGAAAGCATATAAATCTTCCCTTTGAGTAATATTAATTGGACATGCTCAGTGGGAACCAGTAAGACTGACCAAGCCCACAAAGTGTAGAGTAGAAGCTGAAGTGCTGGTAGGGAACAAATTATCCACTGGATAGCTCCTTGTAGAATTTTTACTGGGGCTTATGGCAAAAGTCTATGAGCACCTTCACTAGAGAATTTTCATTTGGGGGTATTTGCTGACTTGTAATTGGATGTTAGCTGAAGCTACTGCTATGATTGAAGGGCATAAAATGGCCTTGACACCCAAAATAATAATGTCTGAATATCAGAGAAACACTCTAATGAGGATAGCAGCACCCAAAAGGGTCCCACTAATAAAATGGGAATGGTTTGTGTAGGATCATGCTATTTGAAGAATGCAAGGAGGAGATACGAGCAGGGAGTCTCTTTTTCCCTAGGACTGACTCTGAAACTGTGTGAGGGGTTGCTTGATCTACAGTGCCCAATAAACAGCTCTCACCTGACTGACAAAGAGCTGCTTGGTTTGTGGATGGCAGTTCCAAGGTGAAAGGACAATATCCTGTTTGGAAGGCTGCTACTCTAATTGTAAAGTATACTATTGTGAACAAAATTTACCTGTCTCTCTACCTGATATCTCCAAAATTGGAAACTATTCATATATTCGTATGATATGGGAATACAGTTATTTGCATAAGTTCAGTAAGAATCTGTTTTCTTTTGTAACAGGACACAATTGGAGACACAGGTTCTTTTCAAGGCCTTGACTGGAATGGCATATTTTCAGATATGACCACATTGCTTTGAGGAAATGAGGTTGATGTTGTAGAGCTGATAAAACCCCCACGGAAAGGCCAGCCTACCTCTGGTAAGTAAAAAATGTCACTTTCTGGCAGGCCCAGGAACCTCGAGTTACTTTTGGGCCTCAAGAAGAGAGGAATACACCCATTCATACAGGTATGACAGGCACAATCGGATAGTGAATCCTTGACTTGGTTAGCCTCAGGGCTTATAGAAGTCTAATCTGAGATTCCTTATGAAAAGTGTACCAGTGAAGCCATCTTAAAAGGAGCCAATATGGCCAATCCCTTCACTTGATGCAAATAGTCAGGTCAAGTTAATGAGACTAAATTTATTTCACAAGTAAATTGGTCCTACCTTTGATTTATCCTTAGTAGAAATGGGAAAACTGTTGAGAAAAACTGTGTTTCAGAAGAAAACTATAGTATGCTAGTTATTAGACTGTAGCCTTAATCATTGTTTCTGAGTTTTATTATTTGCCTATAATTCAAACTGAATCCTGAATTATTTCCTGGCTACAAATTTCTAAAGAAAAACTGAGATTTAATTGTCTTCATGCCCTTTTTCATTATAATCCTTGTGTGCATTATATTTCTACTATTCAAATTATTAATGTTATCTATCTCTCCTTTTACTTCTTCCAAGAAAACCAAAGTCACGGTATTCCAATGACTAGAGATGACAAAACAAAGCCTGTGAATCTCCCTAATTTGGAATGCTACTGGGTCTGATCTGTTTTCCCTGCCAACCCACTGCTGCTAAAGTTGCACAATATCAAGCACTTTCCCTAAAGGCCCAGAAGAGGAGGTTGTGTGAGATTAAGAGGGATGGAGTGTAGGGGCTAAAGCAGCTCCACCTTGGATGTTGATCTGCCGTATTGAGTTCTGATTAACCCCATTTCCAAAAAGGCCTCTAAGGTTTTTTTTTTTTTTATTGTTTTGCTTACTGTTCCTTGTGTAAGATCATGTACTTACCTTAAGTCCTGCCCTTGAATAATTGTCCTACACATCACTTCTGTATCACATATACCCTTTCCCCATGGTATATAAGCCTTGGTTCTGGGTGTAATGGCGTGGGGATCCACCAACCTGTCTCCACACTACCTGAGACACAGACATGGTTTCTATTCATAAGTCACTATTAAATGTTTCTGTCAGGTGCAGTGGCTCACGCCTGTAATCCCAGCACTTTGGGAGGCAAAGCAGGAGGAACACTTGAGGCCAGGAGTTCAAGACCAGCCTGAGCAACATAGTGAGACCCCCCTCCTCCCTTTACAAAACACAAAAAAGTTAGCTGGGCATGGATACACATGTCTCTAGTCCTAGCTACAGAGGCTGAGGCATGAGGATTGCTTGAGCCAGGAGTTCAAGGGTACAGTGAGCTGTGATCATGCCACTGCACTCCAGCCTAGGTGACAGAGTGAGACCCTGTCTGTAAGGAAAGAGAGAAAGAAAGGAAAGAGAGAAAGAAAAAAAGAGAGAGGAAGGAAGGAGGGAAGGAAGGGAGGGAGGGAGGGAGGGAAAGAGAGAGAGAGAGAGAGAGAAGAGAAGAGAAGACAAGAGAAGAGGCTGAGCATGGTGGCTCACGCCTTTAATCCCAGCATTTTGGGAGGCCGAGGCGGGTGGATCATGAGGTCAGGAGATCGAGACCATTCTGGCCAACATGGTGCAACCCTGTCGCTACAAAAAATACAAAAATTAGCTGGGCGTGATGGCTCATGCCTGTAATCCCAGCTACTCAGGAGGCTGAGGCAGGAGAATTGCTTGAACTAGGGAATTGGAGGTTGCAGTGAGCTGAGATCATGCCACTGCACTCCAGCCTGGTGACCGAGTGAGACTCTGTCTCAAAAAACAAGAAAGAGAGAGAGAAGGAGAAGGAGAAGAAGGAGAAGGAGAAGGAGAAAAAGAAAAGGAAGGAAGGAAGGAAGGAAGGAAGGAAGGAAGGAAGGAAGGAAGGAAGGAAAGTTTCTTTCTGAGAAACTGGATATGTAAGCCTCTTTCTTTGAATTCTCAGCTTCCTTGGAATTTTAGTGGTTGGTTTGCATAGGCTTGCTCACTGTGAAATTCCACTGTGTGGAACTGGTGATTGAGGTGAATTTCACATAATGTAAAATTAACAATTTTGAAGTGAACATTTTATTTGCCTTTGAGGTTAATCCTTGTTATAGAGTGTATCAGTACTTCATTCCTTTTTATGGCTGAATAATATTCTATTGAATAAATATGCCACATTTTGTTTTTTTTCACTCATCAATTGATGGACACTTAGGATGTTTCCACCTCCTTTTGGCTATTGCAAATAGGACTGCTATGAACATTCATTTGTGTACAAGTATTTGTTAAAATACCTGTTGCCAATTCTTTGGGATTTATACTTAGAAGTGAAATTGCTGGGTTATGTGGTAATTCTATATGTAATTTACTGAGGAACTAACAAATTGTTTTCCTTAGAGGCTGAACCATTTTACATTCCCACCAGGAATGTACAAAGGTTTGAATTTCTCGACATCTTCACCAACACTTGCTATTTCCCCATCTCATCCTTTTTAATAGCCATAGTTGTATAATTAT
This sequence comes from Nomascus leucogenys, assembly GCF_006542625.1. Taxonomy (NCBI): domain Eukaryota; kingdom Metazoa; phylum Chordata; class Mammalia; order Primates; family Hylobatidae; genus Nomascus; species Nomascus leucogenys. The sequence continues at coordinate 67,416,494 of NC_044385.1, forward strand.
ACCCATTTCTAGTGGGTATGAAGCTGTATTTCACTGTGGTTTTGATTTGCATTTCCCCAATGACTAATGATCTTGAGCATCTTTTTATGTACTTGTTGTCCATTTGTTTATCATCTTTGGAAAAATGTCTAAGTCCTTTGCCCATTTTTAAATTGGGTTGTCTTTTTGTTGTTGAGTTGTAAGAATTCTTTACATATTCTGGATGTTAGACCCTTATGAGATATATAATTTGCAAATATGTTCTTCCATTCCGTTGTTGTCTTTTCACTTTCTTGAGAATATCCTTTGACAAACGAAAGTTTTTAATTTTGAGAAAGTCCAATTTATTTTTATTTTGTTGCTTGTATTTTCAGTGTCACATCTAAGACTCCATGGCCAAATTCAAAGTTGTGAAGATTTACCCCTAACTATTCTGAGAGTTTATAGTTTTAGTTGTTATATTTAGGTCATTGGCCAATTATTGCAACTTAATTTTTGTATATGGTATGAGATGGGGGTCTAATTCCATTCTTTTGCATGTGCATATCCAGTTGTCCTGTACCTTTTATTGAAGAGACTGTTCTTTCTATCAGTTTTGTCCTTAGTTTACTCTTCTTTTTCCCCTGTTCTTTAAGGAATAGGGTTAGGTTATTGATTTGTGATCTTTCTTCTTTTTTAATGTAGGCAGTTACAACTATGATTTCCCTATGAGCACTGCTTTTGCTGTGTCCTGTAAGTTTTGGTAGGTTGTGTTTTGCATTTAATTTATATAGTACTTTCATATTTCCCTTGTTGATTTTTTTCTTTGATCCATTGGTTGTTTAAGAGTGTGTTGTTTAATTTCCATACATTTGTGAATTTTCCATTTTCCATTGGTTGTTGATTTCTAGCTTCACTTCATCGTGGTCAGAGAAGATACTTTCTATGATTTAAGTATTTTAAATGTATTTATAGTTATTTTGTGGCCTAAAGTATGATCTGTTCTGTAGAATGTTCCATGTGTGAGAACAGTGAGGACTCTGCTCTGCTGGTAGAGTGTTCTATATGTGTCTAGTAGGTCTAATTGATTTACAGTGTTCAAGTCCTCTATTTACTTATTCATGTGCTATTTTGATGTTCTTTTTATTTTTCTCTTTTTTTTTGTTTTGTTCTATCTATTATTGAAAGTGGGTTATTAAAATCTCCAATGATTATTGTAGAACTAATTCTCCTTTATTTCTATTAATGTTTTCTTCACATATTATGGGGCTCTGCTGTTTGGTGAATATATATTTATAATTGTTACATCTTGGTAGTGAATTGACCCTTTTATGAATATATAATAATATCCCTCATTTTAAAGTCTATTTGGACTGATATTAGCATAGCCACCCCAGTTCTCCTTTTGTTACCATTTGCATGGAATATCTTTTTCCATTATTTTACTTTCAATATATTTTATTTCAATATATTTTACTTTCAATATATTTGTCTCTTTGAACTCAAAATGTATTTTTTGAATCCATTCTGCCAATCTCTGCCTTTTAATGGTGAGTTTAATTTTTTAACATTTAAAGTGATGACTGATAAGAAAGCAGTTACTTCTATCATTTGATATTGTTTTCTACAAGTTTCATATACTTTTTGTTCCCCAAATACTGTCTTTTGTGTTTGTGTCTTTCGTGTTTTTTAAAGTGTACCATTCTCATTCCTTCCTCAGTGTCTTTTCTGTATATATTTTAATTTTTTTTTGTGAGTACTCTGGTGATTACAAAAAACACCCTAAGTATATAAAAATACAGTTTGAATTGGTATCAACTAAGTTTTAGTAGCATACACAAAATCTATTCCTATACAGCTTTGTTATTGTCACAAATTGCATCTTTTATACATTGTATGCCCATTAGCATACTTTATAATTACTGTTTTCTACATTTGTCTCTCAAATAACATAGGAAACAATAGGGTACAGACTGGGCTCACAACTGCAATCCCAGTAATTTGGAAGGCCAAAGCAGGAGGATCACTTGAGGCCAGGAGTTCAAGTCCAACCTGGGCAACATAGCAAGACCCCCATTTCTACAAAAAAAAAAACTAGCAGAACATGGTGGTGTGTACCTGTAGTCCCAGCTACTTGGGAGGCTGAGGTCAGAGGATCACTTGAGCCCAGGGGTTTGAGGCTGCAGTGAGCTGTGATTGTGCTACTGCACTCCAGCCTGGCTGACAGATTGAGAACCTGTCTTAAAAAAAAAAGAAGAAATTAGAAAATAAAGACATAGGAGGCCGGACTCAGTGGCTCACACCTGTAATCCCAGCATTTTGAGAGGCCGAGGCGGGTGGATCATGAGGTCAGGAGTTTGAGACCAGCCTGGCCAACATGGTGAAACCCCATCTCTACTAAAAATAAAAAAATTAGCTGGGTGTGGTGGCACATGCCTGTAATCCCAGCTACTCGGGAGGCTGAGGCAGGAGAATTGCTGAAACCCGGCAGTCAGAGGCTGCAGAGAGCCGAGATTGGGCCACTGCAGGCATGAGCCACCATTCCCACCCCCCACCACCCCCTTTTCTTTCTTTCTTTCTTTTTTTTTTTTTTTTTGACAAAGTCTCGCCCTGTTTCCCAGGCTGTAGTGCAGTGGTGTGATCTTGGCTCACTGCAACCTCTGCCTCCTGGGTTCAAGTGATTCTTCTGCCTCAACCTCCTGAGTAGCTGGGACTACAGGCATACACCACCATGCCCGGCTAATTTTTGTATTTTTAGTAGAGATGGGGTTTCGCCATGTTGGCCAGGCTGGTCTCAAACTCTTGACCTCAAGTGATCCACCTGCCTCGGCCTCCCAAAGTTCTGGGATTACAGGCGTGAGCCACTGTACCTGGCCAGCACCCTGCCCTTTTTTAAAAACCATGAATGTGTGTTGGAATTTGTCACATGCTTTATCTGTGTCAATTGATATGATCATATGCCTTTTTAACTTGTTGATCTGATGATTACATTGATTTCTCAACTGTTGAACTAGCCTTGGATGCCTGGAATAAATCCCTATTGGTCAAGGCTATGAACTGCATGTTTGTGTCCCCTCAAAATTTATATGCTGAAAATCTAACTCCCCAGTGTCAGGAGGTAGGACCTTTGGGAGGTCATGAGGGTGGAGCCCTCATGAATGGAAATAGTGCCCTTATAAGACAAAACATGAGAGAGTTTATATCTCTTTTAGCCATGAAAGGATACAGTGAGAAGAGGGTGATCTGTAAACCCAGAAGAGTGCTCTCCCCAGACACTGGAACTTCTAACACTTTGATCTTGAATTTCCCGACCTCCAGAACTATGAGAAATAAATGTTTGTTCTTTATGCCACCCAGCATTTGATATTCTTGTACAGCAGCCTGAATTAAGATAGTCACAGTGCATAATGTTTTGTTATTTTATTCAGTTTGCTAATATTTTGTGGAGGACCTTTGAATCTATGTTCATGAAAGCGATTGGTATGTAGTTTTTTGTTTTTTTGTTGTTGTTTTTATTTTTTTGTACTGGTTTTGATATTCGGGTGATACTAGCCTCACAATGAGTTGGGGACTGTTCTATCTTTCTGGAAAAGATTGTGAAAATGCATTGTTATCTCTTTAAATGTTTTGTAGAATTCTCCAGTGAAACCATCTGGGCCTGGGATTTTTTAGGAGATTTTTAAAAATAAATTCAGTTTCTTTAATGGTTAATATATGGCTACCTAAATTATCTGTTTCATCTTGGTTGTGTTTGGTAGTTTGTGGTTCCTCAAAAGGCTTCATTACTTCTAAGTTTTCAGTAAAAAACTATTTTAGAGTATAAAACTTTGTGTAATATTTTCTTATTATCTTAGTGGCTATAGGATATGAAGTGACATCCCCTGTTTTATTCCTCATATTGGTGATACCTGTTTTCTCTTAATTTTTGTGAGTCTTGAAAGAAGTTTATACATTTTATTGATTTAAAAAAGAAACAGGCCAGGTGTGGTGGCTCACGCCTGTAATCCCAGCACTTTGGGAGGCCGAGGCGGGCTGATCACGAAGTCAGGAGATCAAGACTATCCTGGCTAACACGGTGAAACCCCATCTCTACTAAAAATACAAAAAATTAGCCAGGCATGGTGGCGGGCGCCTGTAGTCCCAGCTACTCAGGAGGCTGAGGCAGGAGAATGGCGTGAACCTGGGAGGCGGAGCTTGCAGTGAGCCAAGATCATGCCACTCCATTCCAGTCTGGGCGACAGAGCGAGACTCTATCTCAAAAAAAAAAAAAGAAGAAAGAAAGAGTCTTATTTCATTAATTTTTTCTCCTCTGCTATTTCTTATTTCTAATTTTATTAATTATTGTTCTGATCTCTATATTATTTCCTTCCTTTTTTTTAAGAAAGAGAGGCTCTCACTGTGTCACCCAGGCTGGAGTGCAGTGGTGTGATCATAGCTCACTGCAGTCTTTAACTCCTGGGCTCAAGCAGTTCTCCTATCTCAGAGTAGCTGGGACTACAGGACACATCACCATGCCTAATTTTTAAAATGTTTTGTAGAAATGAGGTTTTGCTATGCTGCCCAAGCTGGTCTTGAAATCCTGGCTCAAGTGATCCTCCCTGCCTTGGCTTTCCTAAGTGCTGGGATAATAGGTGTGAGCCACCAAGCCTGACCTCCTTCTTCTTGATTGCTTTGGGTTTATTTTCCTCTGCTTTCTCTAGTGCCTTGTGGTAGGAGCTTAGATTGATTTGAGTCCTTTTCTCATGTTTGATGTAAACATTTAGTGCTACAGTTTTGCTCTCAAAAATCCTTTAGCTGTATCCAACATGTTTTGGTATGTTGTATTTTCATATTCCTTAAGGTTCATTTTTAACTTGAGATTTTCCTCTTTATCCCAGCAATGATTTAAAATTTATGTTGTTCAATTTCTGTGTGTTTAGAGAGTTTCCTGTTGTCTTTGTTATTGATTACCTGTTTGATTCCAATATTGTCAGAAAACATGCTACGTATACTTTCATTTATTTTGCACGTGTTGAAGTTGTTTTATGGCTCAGGACATGGTCTATCTTGGTGAATCTTCCATGAACAATTGAAAAAAAAAAGTGTACTCTGCTTATTGGGTGGAGTGATGTGTCACTCCGTGATTGGTTGATTATATTAGTCAGATCTTCTATATTCTCGCGAATTTACTGTCTAGTAGCTTTGTCACTTGCTGAGAGATTATGTTGCATTTTCCAATAATAATTGTGGAGTTGTCTGTTTTTCCATTTAAGTCTATCAGTTTTGCTTCATGTATTTTAAGGCTCTGTTTTTTGGTTTATACACATTTGAGATCATTATGTTTTCCTTGTCAATTGAACTTTTCATTAACATGTGTTATCTCTCTCTTTCATCTCTACTCTAGTAGGTTTTTTTTTTTGCTTTTATTTATTTATTTATTTATTTATCTATCTATTTAAAAAAAATTTTTTTTTTGAGATGGAGTCTTGCTCTGCTTCCTAGGCTGGAGTGCAGTGGCACAATCTCGGCTCACTGCAACCTCCGCCTCCTGGGTTCAAGCGATTCTCCTGTCTCAGCCTCCTGAGTACCTGGGACTACAGGTGCCCACTACCATGCCTGGCTAGTTTTTGTATTTTTAGTAGAGATGGGCTTTCACCATATTGGCCAGGCTGGTCTCGAATTCCTGACCTCGTGATCCGCCCACCTCGGCCTCCCAAAGTGCTGGGATTACAGGCATGAGCCACCGAGCCCCACCACATGCATATTTTTTAACAGTAGGGAGAAACCTTTTACAGATAAGTTACAAACAAAGAAAAGGAAAATAAACAATTTTGTACAAGAAATTTAACACATTCTGTATAAGTTGTTCACTTTGCTGTTATCATTTGTACAAACTCTTCATAGATCACTTGACCATCACCATCAATATCTGGTTACCTGATCATTTCATCAACCTCATCATCTGTTAAATTGTCTCCAAGGTTTTTCATCACATGGTGAAGTTCTATTGCACTAATATAGCCATTGCCATCCTTACCAAACACACAGAATGCATCTCTAATTTCTTCTTCACTGTCTGTGTCTTTCATTTTTCTTGCCATCATTGTCAGAAATTCAGGGAAGTCAACTGTGCCATTACCATCAGCATCTACTTCATTAATCATGTCCTGTAACTCTGCTTCTGTGGGATTCTGCCTAAGAGACCTCATTACAGTTCCTGATTCCTTGTTGTTATAGTTCCATCACCATCTTTGTCAAATAGTGAACAAGCTTCTTTGAATTCTGCAATCTGCCTTTCAGTCAGTTGGTCAGCCATGCTGCAAGTGCTACCGGTTTCTGAGATGTGACCATGCAGCCACTCAGCTCTCTCGCTTGCTCCACTCGGACTAATTCCTATAAATTTTTTTTTTTTTTTTGAGTCGGAGTTTTGCTCTTGTTGCACAGGCTGGAGTGCAGTGGTGCAATCACAGCTCACTGCAATCTGTGCTTCTCAGGTTCAAGCAATTCTCCTGCTTCAGCCTCCTCAAGTAGCTGGGATTACAGGCATGTGCCATCATGCCAGGCTAATTTTGTATTTTTTTAGTAGAGATGGGGTTTCACCAGGTTGGTCAGGTTGGTCTCGAACCCTGATCTCAGGTAATCCACCTGCCTCAGCCTCCCGAAGTGCTGGGATTATAGGCGTGAGCCACCGTGCCTGGCCTATAATTTTTGTTTCAATAATCAAATATGATTTATAAAATTCATGGTTTATGAAACATACCATTGTATGATTTATAAAACATGCTTTTGTATATGTTTGTATTTCTGCTCTTTCTGTTGTTCCTTTTTCCTTCCTAATCCTCTGAGATATTTGATCATTTATTTTCTATTTAAAGAACTTTCTGTAGCCAATCTTTAAGGATAAGTCTGCAAGCAACAAATTATTTTATTTTTCATTCATCTGAGAATTCATTCCAGAGAATAATTTTGGTAAATGTGAACTTTTCAGTAGAAAGTTATTTTCTTTTAGCAATTAAAAAATGCTGTACCAGCTGGGTGAGGTGGCTCAGGCCTGTAATCCCAGTGACTCCACAGTCCAAGGTGGGAAAATCATTTAAGGCCAGGAGTTTGAGGCCAGCCTGTGCAACATAGCAAGATCCCATCTCAGGGAGGGGGAGAAGGAAACTTAGTTGGGCATGGGTGCTCACCTGTAGTCCCAGCTACTCAGGAAGCTGAGGTGGGAGGATCACTTGAGCCCAGAAGTTGAAGGCTGCAGTGAGGCATGATTGAGCCACTTCACTCCAGCCTGAGTGACAGAGTGAGACCCACTTTGTTTAAAAAAAAAAAATAGCTGTGCTACTTCCTTCTGGTCTCCATGGTTTCAGATGAGAAATTGTCATTCAAATAGATATTACCCTACAGATAATGTGTCATTTTTCTTTGGTTTTTAAGATCTTTTCTTTAAAAAGTAATTTTTTTTTTTTTTTTTGAGGCGGAGTCTCGCTCTGTCGCCAAGGCTGGAGTGCGGTGGCGGGATCTCGGCTCACTGCAAGCTCCGCCTCCTGGGTTCACGCCATTCTCCTGCCTCAGCCTCCCGAGGAGCTGGGACTACAGGCACCCGCCACCATGCCTGACTAATTTTTTGTATTTTTAGTAGAGACGGGGTTTCACCGTGTTAGCCAGGATGGTCTTGATCTCCTGAACTCGTGATCTGCCCGCCTTGGCCTCCCAAAGTGCTGGGATTACAGGTGTGAGCCACTGCGCCCGGCCAAGAAGTTAATTTTGATGTGTCTTGGAGTGGATTTCTTTGGGTTTAACCTGTTGGGATTTGCTCAGATTCTTGAATCTGTAGTTTTCTGTTTTTCAACAAATTTGGGAAGTTTCAGCAAATATTTTTTCAAGTACTCCTTCAGTTTCACTCTCTTCCACCACCACTCTCATGGAACTTTGGTGATGCAAATGTTGGCCATTTTGTTATTATCCTACAAGTCTCTGAGCCTCTGTTCATTTTTTCCTCTATTTTTCCCTCTGTTGTTCAATTTAAGTGAATTCCACTGATTGTCCTGAAAGACTGATGCTATCCTCTGTTTTGTCCATTCTACTATTGCTGTTTTATTTCTGTTAGTTTATCTTTTGGTTTTGGTTTTGTTTTAGAGATGAGGTCTCACTATGTTGCCCAGGCTGGAGTGCGGTGGCTATTCACAGGCATGATTATAGTACACTACAGTTTCAAACTCCTGGGTTAAAATGATCCTCCTGCATCAGCCCCCTGAATAGCTAGGACACAGGGGCATGCCACCACACCTAGTTCTGTTTTTCAGCGTTATAGGTTGCACTTAGTTCTTTTTTATTACTTCAATTTATTTGCTGAGATTTTTCACTTTTTTTTCCCATCGTTTTTAGAGAATTTTTAATAGGCTATTAAAGCATTTTTATGAAGGCTGTTTTGAAGTGCTTGTCAAATAATTCCAATACCTGATTCATCTGTATTGGTATCAGTTGATTGTCTTTTTCTCATTCAAGTTGTGACTTTCTTGGTTCTTGGTATGACTGATGCTTTTTATTATATGTTGGACATTTTCTTTGTAATATTAGGAGACAGTAATATTTTTTGATCATCTAGTTTATGCTAAACATTGTATTATGTGCTATCTTACATTATTTTAATGAAACTAAGATCTCTGAAAATATATTTTGCTGAGATTTGCACAATTACTGCATTTCTACAAAAATAATAATTTTTGGTTTACACTTTTCTACCAACAGTGTGTTTTAGGATTTCCATTTAATATAGAGCTGAGCATATTAGTTAATCATTCAATAATTACATGTTCCAAGCATGAGAAGTATAGGACAGAATCCATTACTGAATTGTTCGACTTGGTGCAATGCCTCACATATCTGTTTTCCTTGAGTTCTTTTTTTAAATAAAATATCCTCATCTGAAACTTAAGAGTCTTTGAGAAATACTGAGCAAAATGAAATCTGGAAAGTAATATATGATATTATAGTAGAAATTATGTTCAATATTTCATTACATTTATAATAAAAATAACATAGTTGATCATCCGCAAATCTATGAAATTCATCATAAACACATCATAAATGTCTTTTCCTGTGCTCTCTGCACATTGTCATTTCATAAAAATGAACAATACTTAGACGTCCACACCAGTGATACATAGTTAATGATACGCTGACAGTTTAAAGACACAGTAAGGCTGGGCGTGGTGGCTCACGCCTATAATCCCAGCACTTTGGAAGGCTGAGGTGAGAGGATCACCTGAGGTCGGGAGTTCGAGATCAGCCTGACCAACATGGAGAAAACCTGTTTCTACTAAAAATACAAAATTAGCCGGGCATGGTGGTGCATGCCTATAATCCCAGCTACTCGGGAGGCTCAGGCAGGAGAATTGCTTGAACCCAGGAGGCAGACGTTGCGGTGAGCTGAGATCACCCCATTGCACACCAGCCTGGGCAACAAGAGTGAAACTCTGTCTCAAAATAAATAAATAAATAAATAAATAAAGACACAGTAGTACATGGAGGCCAGAGGCACATGCAGATCCCCACCAAATACACACAAAATTAAACATTGGAATATGTATGACAGCCTTTAAAAAATTCATTTCCAAAGAAAATAAATACAAATCAGAGCAGATATGTAATCTTTTTTTTCTTCTAGAGACAGGGTCTTGCTCTGTTGCCCAAACTGGAGAGCAGTGATGGAATCATAGCTCAGTGTAATCTGTACTTCCTGGGATCAAGAGATTCTTCCACCTCAGCCTCCAGACTAGTTGGGACTACAGGCATGCATCACCATGCCCGGCTAATTTTAAGTTTTGTTATAGACATGTAGTCTTGCTGTATTGCCCAGGCTGGTCTTGCACTCCTACCCTCATGTGATCCTCCTGCCTTAGACTCCTAAAATGCTGGGATTGCAAGCATGAGCCACTGTGCCTAGCTGAGATATGTAATCTTGAAAAGGAAAAATGGGTTCCACTTTATATTAATCTGATTGAAGAAATGATATAACCACAGAAATAATGCAAAGAAAAAAAAAGGGTACAAGAAAGTATGTAGCAACGAGAGGAGGATAGGAGGAGCTCCAGCACAGAAGCCTAGGAAAGACTTGGCCATGCAATTATGGACCTTTAGATCTGGCTCTGTCCAGAAAAACTGTCCATTTGGGTCTCCCCCTACAGTGAAGACAAATGAACCTGCTTCTCACACCACCTTGACAATGGTCATTAAGATCATCCAAATTGCTCTGTGAATTCTATGTCCATGTCCACCAAGCAAGCTTCTGACAGTAATTCATCTCTCATGAAAATTAGGCCACAGGAATATGTGCTAATCAAGGATCACCAGTATCTAGCTAATTGATGTGAAAGTTATATTTTATAATTATAAATTAATATATCAGTATCATATTTTTTGTATATTTGATTCTTATTGATTCAGTTAATATTGGGGGAACCAACCCCTGGTAATTCAACGTAGGCTCTTTTCTATTTTCCCTAAGTGTCAGCCAGTCTGAGAAATAAAGGGAAAGAGTACAACAGAGAGAAATTTTAAAGCAGGGTGTCCGGGGGAGACATCACATGTTGGCAGGTTCCGTGATGCCCCTCAAGCCACAAAACCAGCAAGTTTTTATTAGTGATTTTCAAAGAGGAGGGAGTGTATGAATAGGGTATGGGTCACAGAGATCACATGCTTCACAAGGCAATAAAATATCACAAGGCAAATGGGGGCAGAGCGAGATCACAGGACCGGGGCAAAATTAAAATGGCTAATGAAGTTTCGAGCATGCATTGTCATTGATAACATCTTACCAGGAAACAGGGTTTGAGAGCAGACAACCAGTCTGACTAAAATTTACTAGGCACGAATTTCCTTGTCCTAATAGGCCTGGGAGGGCTACGGGAGACCGGGGCTTATTTCATCCCTTATCTTCAACTGTATAAGACAGACACTCCCAGAGTGGCCATTTTAGAGACCTATCCCTGGGAATGCATTCTCTTTCTCAGGGCTGTTCCTTGCTGAGACAAATAATTCAGCGATATTTCTCCTATTCGCTTTTGTAAGAAGAGAAATATGGCTCTGTTCCATCCAGCTCTCAGGTAGTCAGACCTAATGGATTCTGAACATCGCTGTTATCCTGTTCTTTTTTCAAGGTGCCCACATTTCATATTGTTTAAACACACATGCCTTACGAACAATTTGTGCAGTTAACGCAGTCATCACAGGGTCCTAAGGAGACATACATCCTCAGCTTATGAAGATGATGGGATTAAGAGATTAAAGTAAAGACAGGCGTAGGAAATCATAAGAGTATTGATTAGGGAAGTGATAAATGTCCATGAAATTTTCACAATTTATGTTCAGATATTGCAGTAAAGACAGGCGTTAAGAAATTATAAAAGTATTAATTTGGGGAACTAAAAAATGTCCATGAAATCTTCACAATTTATATTCTTCTGCCATGGCTTCAGCCTGTCCCTCCATTCGGAGTCCCTGACTTCCTACAACAGGTTAACCTGATTCAGTACCCAAACCCCATCACATCAAGGGTAGCAATACCTGAATATCTAAACTTCTAAAGCAGAGAAATAAACCTGGAACATGGTCACTCTACCAAGAAATTGTTACCAGACCTGTGTGGCTGGACATCTGATTCTCCCCTGGCAAATCTTCTATTTCATTGAGTCATCATCAATATTTTTTTTCATTTTCAATTTTTAACAGTAGGCAGATATCTAGGTTTAACTGTCTGAAAGGTTTGATATATGACTTAGGGTTGTATATTATTCAGTGTTTATTTGAAAGAATAGAAAAGTCCAAAGACAGGTTCACAATAAGCAAAAGTACATACATACATAAATAAGCTTGGAGACTTTTATATGATTAAAATGAAGTTCTTACAAATACATAAATCAAAATACAGCAGGAGTTATGACACCAAAATCTTCAATCTTATTTTTAGAAACAGGATCTCGCTATGTTGCCCAGACTGGACTTGAACTTCTGGGCTCATGTGATCCTCCCACCTCAGCCTCTTGAGTAGCTGGAATTATGGATGCACACCACCATGCCCATCTGAAAATCTGCAGTATTGACACTGCACTCTATAATGCCCTTCCTTATTGTTCTCTTGACAGTGTCCCCACTGTATATTTGTGAAGATGGCTGAATGTATTGAAGTAGATACTGCTTTTATAATGTCAAAGCCATTATAATGTCAAAGCCATAACCATAAGGTCATGGGACTGTTAACTGGTGGGTATCACAACCCTGTTTATGAGAAAAGCATTCAGAACTGCATAGGGGAAGGTGTAGTGAAATATTTATTATAGGATATATCTTGGAGCTGGCATATTCCAGGATAGGCCGTGGAACATGACTTTTTTTTTTTTTGAGACGGAGTCTCACTCTGTCACCCAGGCTGGAATGGAGTGGCGTGATGTCGGCTCACTGCAACTTCCACCTCCCACGTTCAAGCACTTTTCTGCCTCAGCCTACCGAGTAGCTGGGATTACAGGCACCTGCCACCACGCCTGGCTAATTTTTGTATTTTTAGTAGAGACGGGGTTTCACCATCTTGGCCAGGCTGGTCTTGAACTCCTGACCTCGTGATCCACCCTCCTCAGCCTCCCAAAGTGTTGGAATTACAGGTGTGAGCCACCACGCCTGGCCAGGAACGTGACTCTTAGTAGTGCTTGTGACCAAAACCTACAGAAGAGAAAATGCAGTGTAATATACAAGTAACCCTTAGAATGACTAATCCAGTTGGATAAAACTCTTCTCAGTTTCTGTACCTACAATGTGAGGGGATAGGAGGTGGGAAAAGTTGGGAAAGTACCTTATACTGGACCTTTTCTGTAGAAATCTTAATTTTTATACTATTATCATTTGCTAATTTGACATGAAATTTAAGCAACCAGCAATGAGGAAAAATAGAGGAAATACTTAGACTGTAACAGAGCTCTTCAGAGTTCTTTGTTTTGTAACAATCACCTTTCAAAACTTCCCTAACAACTTGGACAGACAAACCCAGTCGAATTTACAGATGCTTGTGGAAAGGTTAGAGAATTTGAAAGAAATAAAACAGAGTTGGGAGTGAATATGTGTGTCCTACTGTTTTGGTTTTGTTTCCTAGCATTTATGGGTTCAAATAGATTTGTTGCTTTGCTGATTCTCTGCCATCTTCATAAAAGATAAGAAAACCTCTCAGCGTCCCTCAATAGTGTGAGAAACATGATTTATAATAACATTATTTCATAATTGAAAATACTGTTTTGTTGTCTGGGAAAATGAGCGCATCAGAATTAACTTGTAGTTTTAGAGGCCAGTGGGTTGCTATAACAACCAGAAAAACAATGGTGTAATAACAGCTCTCCCTGAAAGCTGGAGAACTCACTAAATGACGAGAGCTACAGATGCAAGTGTTTGTCATATGAATTCAAACAAGAACCAAATACATTCATTTATTTCTTTCATGAGCACTGACTCCATGCCTGGCACCATGCTAGGAACTGGTGAAATAGACGTGGTCCCTCCTGTGATGGAGTGAACAATCTAATGGAGAAGACCGATAATAAACAGTTTTAAAAAAAAAAGATAAACGGAATAATTTCAGCATGTTTAAGGCCCTTCGGTAGAGAAAGCATTGTTCTCTGATACTGAACAAGCAGAGAAGGGTTGCTCCAGTATGGGACATGGAGAAGCACCTGGTCATATCATAAATCTTGCCTTTAAGGCTATATGAGCTCTAGTAAAGTGAAGGAAAAAAAGAATGGAGTCTTACAGTCTTTATTAGTAAAAATAATTTAAGGGAAGAAACTGCTAACTGAAGCATGATCATTTTTTACTAGAAGGGTTTAACACGTAAATTCCCAGAATTCTTGAATTAGGAGGATTCAACATTAAAATAAGAGTTATTTGTGTGTTTTAAAACAGTATTGTTTTGGGCTGGGTGTGGTGGCTCACACCTGTAATCCCAACACTTTGGGAGGCCGGGAGGCCAAGGCAAGCGGATCACCTGAGGTCAGGAGTTCGAGACCAGCCTGGCCAACATGGTGAAACCCTGTCTCTACTAAAAATACAAAAATTAGTCGAGCGTGGTGGCACATGACTGTAGTCCCAGCTACTCGGGGGGCTGAGGCAGGGCAATCGCTGTAACCCAGGAGGCAGAGGTTGCAGTGAGCCGAGATTGCGTCACTGCACTCCAGCCTGGGCGACAGAAAAAAAAAAAAAGTATTGTTTTATTTCAGCTTTATTCATAATAGCCAAAAACTGGAAACAAGCAAATAAAACCAAATGTCCTTCAGTGGATGAATGATTAAACAAACTGTGTTATATACATACCATGGAATACTCTGGCAATAAAAAGGAAATGAACTTTTTTTTAAGAATAAAAGCTTTATTGAGATATAATTCACATACCATAAAGTTCATCTTTTTAAAGCTTACAGTTCAGTTGTTTTTAGAACACTGACAATACAAACACTCCTTAGATAATTGTGCAAAAATCACCAGTAATTCCAAAACACTGTCATTACTCCCAAAAGAATCTCCATATCTATTAGCAGTTACTCCCCATTTCCACCTTATTGTCCATATGTTCACACCCCAGACCTAAGCAACCCTTAATCTATTCTCTGTCTCTATGGATTTGCTGATTCTGGATCTCTCATATAAATGGAATCATACAATATATTTCCTTCTGTTTCTGGCTTCTTTAGCTTAATATGCTCAAGAGTCATCTCTGTTATAGCATGCATCAGAACTCTATTTTTTTATGGATAAATAAGATTCCATTGCGCTGATATTGACCTTTTGCTCATCGATTTGTCAGTTGATGAGCATTCGGGTTTTTTCTCCTTTTTGTTGGTTATGAATAATGCTGCTATGAACATTAGTGTACCAGTTTTTTCTGTACATATGTTTCCAGTTCTCCTGGTTATGTACCTAGGAGTGGAATTGCTGGGTCATATGGTATCTCTGTTAACTTTCTGAGGAACAGAAAACTGTTTTCCAAAGCCATTGTACCATTTTACACTCCTACCAGTAGGTATGAGGATTTCAGTTTTTCCACATCCTTGCCATACTTGCTTTTGTCTTTTTTTGAATTTTCATGTCAAAGGGGTAATGTTCCAATGAGGTCATAACAAGGCTTGGGGAAGGCACATTTCACACATGCACGTGAAACCCCGGTCATCACGCTTATAAACTACAAAAGGATCCGCTTTTGTTTTTTATTATAGCCATCCAAGTAGTTGTAAAGTGGTATTTCGTTGTGGTTTCATTCGCATTTCCCTAATGTGTTGAGTATCTTTTCATGTGCTTGTTGGTCATTTGTCTATCTTGTTTGAAGCAATGTCTGTTCAAATCTTTTCTCAATTTTTCAGTTGGGTCATTTGTCTTTTTATTATTGAATTGTATCAGTTCTTTACATATTCTAGACACATGTCACTTCTCAGATATATGATTTGCAAATATTTTCTCCCAGTGTGAGTTGTTTTTTTACTTTTTTTCACTCACATTATGTATGTTGATGTTATAATTTGAAGCACAAAAGTTTAATTTTGGTTAAGTCTAATTTCTTTTGTTGAACTACTGATTGTTTTTCAAAAAATAAATGCCCTGTACATCAAGCTGTATGCAGAGTGTACTCTGAAATAGGTCAAATTAAAAGAAGTCCTGATTATGGAGATTTTCAGTGAGCTGTTAGGTCAACTCGTGGTAATTCTCTGGGAATGAGCCTTTTTGGGCTTCAAATCTGTGCTTTTCTCTCCAGTGGCTGCTAAGCTGTACTTTCCACAACTACTATAAATGTGAAGCTGTCGAGTTTCAAGGCTTCCATGGAGCTGGGGAGAGGTATATAGGATTAGAGCAAGTTAAAACACCATAGGCTTTCTGTTCTTACTGAGATTCAGCTGTTTTTCTTAGGTAAACATTCCTTGGAATGTGGCAAGCCTTTAGTTAATTTCCACAATTCTAATAAGTTTATGTCAACAGCTTTTGCTAATGTCCTCATTGCTTTTATGGAGGAGCAGATTTTCGGTGCGACATTACTGTACCATTCGGAATGTCTACTGATATACACGATAACTTGGATAAATCTCAAGAGAATTATGCTGAGTGAAAACATGATCTCGAAAGGTTAAATACAGTATGATTCCATTTATATAACTTTTTTTTCTTTGAGACAGGGTCTTGCTCTGTCGCCCAGGCTGGAGTGCAGCAGCACAATCATAGCTCACTGTAACCTCAAACTCCTGGGCTCAAGTGATCCTTCTGTCTCAACCTGCCGAGTAGCTAGAACTACAGCCACCACACCTGGCTAATTTTAAAATTTTTTTGTAGAGATGGGGTCTTGCTATGTTACCCAGGCTGGTTTGAAACTCCTGACCACACATGATCCTCCTGCCTCAACCTTCCAAAGCACTGGGATTACAGGCATAAGTCACCATGCCCACCCTATATAACAAATTTAAAATGACAAAATTACAGAGATGAATTACAGATGAGGGGTTGACTAGGGAGATGAGGAGGGAAAGCCTGTGGCTATAAAAGCAAGGCACTGGCTGGTCACAGTGGCTCACGCCTATAATCTCAGCACTTTGGGAGGCCAAGGCGGGCGGATCACCTGAGGTCGGAAGTTTGAGACCAGCCTGACCAACACGGAGAAACTCTGTCTCTACTGAAAATACAAAATTAGCCGGGTGTGGTGGAGCATGCCTGTAATCCCAGCTACTCGGGAGGCTGAGGCAGGAGAATTACTTGAACCCAGGAGGTGGAGGTTGCGGTGAGCCGAGATCGCCCCATTGCACTCCAGCCTGGGCAACAAGAGTGAAACTCCGTCTAAAAAAAAAAAAAAAAAAAACATGGCACAAGGGATATTTGTAATAGAACTATTTTATATCTTGACTGTGTCGAAGTTCTCATGAATCTACATGTTAATAAACTTCATAGATTTAAATATACACACACCAAATGCATGCATGTAAAAGTGGTAGAATGTGAATTTTAATGATTTGTATCAATGTCATTTTCTTGGTTGTGATATTTTACTATAGTTGTGCAAAGTGTTACCATTGGGAAAAACAAGTGAAGGATATACAGGATCTCTCTGTATTATTTCTTACAACTGCATGTGAATTTACAATAATCTCAAATTTTTGTTTATAAAACAGAAAAAGGAGTATCATAGCTCATAATAGAAATTATATAAGGAAAATTATATTACATAGTTGAGAGAAGCAATTCAAAATATTCTCTGGCAGCTGTTTTGAGGTTTTTATAAACACATAAAATGATACTGTAAATATATCTTGAATATATTAATACTAGGATACGCTGATTAAGACAGCACAAGAGGCTGGGCGCGGTGGCTCACGCCTGTAATCCCAGCACTTTGGGAGGCTGAGGCGCGTGGATCACGAGGTCAAGAGATCGAGACCATCCTGGCCAACATGGTGAAACCCCATCTCTACTAAAAATGCAAAAAATTAGCTGGGCGTGGTAGTGGGCGCCTGTAGTCCCAGCTACTCGGGAGGCTGAGGCAGGAGAATGGCGTGAACCCGGGAGGCAGAGCTTGCAGTGAGCCAAGATCACGCCACTGCACTCCAGCCTGGGCGACAGAGCGAGACTCTGTCTCAAAAAAAAAGGACAGCACAAGAACTGAGTGAGCAACTAAGTTCTGAATAGATTATTATGGCTAATGAGGTGGGCTTTAATAGAAGGGCAGATAAGTAGATTACTCCATATACCACTGCAAAAATGATTCAGGCACAGAAAATGCTCTGTAGCCTAACTTTTGTGAGGTACCCCTTCCTAAAACATTCATATATGTGATTCATTTAAAATAGAATTGCAGAATCATAGGTGTTTCAACAAGTATAGGCATGAATGATTCTGTAATAAGCTAAACAAGACAAAGCTCCACCAAGATGGTTGGAACATGCTAGAACTGAGTTAAAACTGAATATGGTATATTTCTTATCCCTCATATAACTAAAAAAAATTCATAAATATATATATATAGATATAGATATTTTAGAGACAGGGTCTCACTCTGTCACTCAGGTGGGAATGCAATGGCATGATCGTAGCTCATTGCAACCTCAAACTCATGGGCTCAAGTGATCATCTCTCCTTAGCCTCCCAAGTAGCTAGGACAACAGGCATGCACAACCACACCTAATTTTTTTTAATTTTTATTTTGTAGAGGCAGGGTCTCACTATTTTGCCGAGGCTTATCGTGAATGCCTGGCCTCAAGCAATCCTGCCTAGGCCTCCCAAAGTTGCTGGGATTACAGGCATAAGCCACCGTGCTCAGCCTAAAAGTGGCATATTCTGGTGTCTAATATCTAATCTGAAGAAATTTCAAGGTACTGCTCATAAAATGTGTCCCCAGCATGCTATTCCAAAGACTTCAACTTAATTTTGTCATATTTACTTTCAAGGCAAAATGGAACCCTTCTATGTTGATAAAATGTTTTATCTATGGTAAGATTTCAGGACTTTACATATTTAGAGGAATTCTTGTTTTAGATATATTATTAGTATGTCTTCATCAAAAAGACATGAAATCCATTAAAGCCTCACCTCCACAGATCTCATTTTAAACACTAGGGTATGCCTCCCCTTTCTCCAAATCTTCTGGGTTTCCTGACAAGTTGTACAGTTGGCTGATTCTAGTTTTCTGTCATTTCTCCCTTCTTTTTTTTTGGAGATGGAGTCTCACTGTCACCCAGGCTGGAGTGCAGTGGCGTGATCTTGGCACACTGCAACGTCCTCCTCCTGGGTTCAAGCAATTCTCCTGTCTCAGCCTCCCGAGTAGCAAGGACTACAGGCGCACGCCACCACACCCGGCTAATTTTTTGTATTTTAGTAGAGACGGGGTTTCATCATGTTGCCCAGGCTAGTCTCGAACTCCTGACCTCAGGCAATCCACCCACCTTGGCCTCCCAACATTTCTCCCTTCTTTAACATTAACAAACAGAGCTGACGTGAGAAAAAGAGAGGACTTAAGTTCTTAGAAAATTGTGAACTGGCTACACAGGTATTAAGAGTCCTTGTTATTTCAGAGATCTCAAGCGTTATTATTAGCATGGTAACTTTAAGGTTGATTCCAGCTATAAGTAAATATCTCATGATACTAAATGCACAAAGGCTTTTGAAAAATTTAGATTGCATTTTGAAATAAATATGATGTGATATCTTTAAATTTTTACTGTCATACTGTGCAAATTGTTTAGATTTAGAAATGATTTTATTGCTCCTTAAGCATTCATTCAATTCTTATTCAGTGAATACACAGAACATAGGTAGTATTTGGGAAGGTACATCTTATTATTACCTTGATATAATTATATCATAATTGTGAATTTAAATATAAAAATAATTTAATATTTATTAAATTAGCTATATGCTGTCATTGAGATTATCTGAACTGACATGGTCAAAATAAAATATTAAAAAAATACTAAATAGAATACCAAAATATAAGCATAATATAATACTAAAAATAATACTGTGTTTTAATACTTTAAAACTTATCATCACTAAAGGGTTTGGTTGGGTTTTGTTTTCAATTAAAGCCAATTTTTCACACTCTTTCTCCATTGTTCAAACATGACTTTTAGTTGGGCCCTCTCTTGATTCAGAGTTCTGAGTAAGGAGTCAGAAATTCCAGACCACGTGCCCTAAGGTGCATCAGGACTAGACTGGAGGACCAAATAAATCTCAAGCAGGACAACAGTCCAGGCGTGGTGGCTCACGCCCACAATCCCAGCACTTTGGAAGGCCAAGGCAGGCTGATCCCTTGAGCTTAGGAGTTCAAGACTAGCCTGAGCAACATGGTAAAATCCTGTCTCTACAAAAAATACAAAAAAAAAAAAAAAGAAGAACAATAGTGATTTTACTTTCTGAGTCCTGTTTGAGGTAGTGCTACTCAGCAGGCAAGAGTGTGTACTAGAAAGTGCTTTAAGAGATAGGAAACACAGTTCTAATTCCAGTTTTATGAATAGCTAGCAGTACAAGCCTTGGTAAATTATTTAAAGTTCCTTGGGTTTATATAAGAAAACTGGGCTCTACCAGGGAGGTTGAGGCTTCAGTGAGCTGTGATCGCACCACTAGACACCAGCCTGGGCAACAGAGTGAGACTCTGTCTCAATTAAAAAAAAAAAAAAAAAGAAAATTGGGCTGTAATATTCATGATTCTAACTGACAAAAAATTAAGAATCAATTTATGATGAAGAACAATATGCAGAAATTCAAGCCACTAAAGGATTATGTAAAAACATAAATTTATATTATATGTATCTTATATTGTTAAGATCTAGAATATGAGCAGTTCTATTTTACAGTAACACTTCCAATATTAAATGTTTTTTCAACTCTGTTCAAGGCTCTTTGATTAGTGTTATGAGGGCTATAAAGAAGAAATAAACCTTATCCCCTGATCTCAGGAAGCTTACCAGTTAGTAGGTTCACCCTCTCTTCAAGCATCCTTGCCCATGCGGCTCCCCTTTCAGCAGAAATTCTTGCATTCTAATTCAAAGAAAGAAAACATTAGAGGTATAAGCTACCTGAAGTCCAAAGCCATACCCAGAAATTCATCTCCATCTATATCAACCTTTCCCTGCTGCCATAGCTGCAGCTTAAATCAGAGGTGGGCCAAAGGCCTGTGATATGGGACACCAAATACATCTACTAATGTCTCCAAATCAAGACTCCCGTGTTCCCAAATCCATTAAACAGCAGCACCATCCATTTAGTCAACTGTGACGGAGATTGCTAATTGTGCCCTCATCCATTCTCCTTCCTTTTAGTAATAGAGCTTTTGGGATATAGGATAAGTGAGAAGGCTAAGCCAGTAAATTCCCAGAGGAGAAGGCAAGGGGATTGGAAAAAGTTTAGGGATTAAGGGAGAGAACTCTGGGCACCTTGGAGGCTTAATTTCTGCCACTCCTAGGAATACTAGACCTAATAGCAAAAATATGAGGCATGTTTGTGTCTCTCCGTGTTAAAGGTATGCAGGGGCCCATTTGTTTATTAAAAAATCATTATTCGGCATGATATGAAATTTAACTTTTGGCTGTGAATTTATTGTGGAAGGATAATTGTAGGGATCTCTGAAATGACCAGGATAATAATAACGCCTGCATGACATTGTGAACCACCTGCATTTGAATACAGAAAACTGAACATGTTTATATTAAAATATATTCATTTATTAACACTATTTATTAATAGAGATCTGTGAGTTTTAGCGAGGCACATCCATTTAGTGACAATATTTCCCAGTTCATCTTGCAACTGGGCATGGCGATATGATTAAGTTCTCCCCAATAAAAAAAATAGCAAAAGTGATGTAAAAGTCCTTTAAAATGAAAAGATTTTTTGCCTTCCATTTCCTCTTTCCCCTTTTTCATAGGCTGAAAACACAGATACAATTCTGGTGAATGTGCTTTGCTCACGAGGACAGACAACTCACTGGGGGTTGGGAGGATAAACCATAAAAGAACTTGGGCCTGTGAACAACCCCATGGGGCAGAACTAGTCTGCAACACTTGGCTGTTCACTTCTGGACTGAATGTGTACAAAAAGGTTTCTACCTTACATTCCAGGGCCTCTTTGATATGGAAGTTTGGCCTGTACTCTAACACAACATCCAAGCAAGAAACGGGAAATCGCTTTAGTCATACTCCCTACAGCTCCCTCATCTCCAAACATACAATTATAGGTCCAGATCAATTTAACTGACTTATCTGTTTCTTCCTCATCAATTCCATAACTACTCCCCCTGTTGAGAACCACATTCTATCACTGTCTGGACTACAACAACACATCCCTTTAAATGTTCTTGCTGCCACAATCTTGCACTGTCAGTACATCCAGAAGGGTCTCAATAAAACAAATCCAATTTTGTCAAATCCCTATTTTAAAATTCTCAATGAATTCACATTGTATGTAAAAAAAAAAAATCAAAAAGTCCAAACTCCTTGACGGCATATAAGACCTTCAAGAGCTGATGCCTACCAACTTTTCCAGCTTGTTCTTATGCCAAGCTTCCCCTTCCATCCTAGGATCAGGTTACATCAAAATACATGCTGTACTCTGCACATTCCCACCTTTGCAACTCTGCAGTCTCTGTAGAATCTGCCACAATAGGAACTATAACCTTTATTGAGGTTATTTGCTTACCTATTGGTTTTCCTCAACATTTCCCAACTTTATCTCTTACAAGTGATCAGAGTCCTAGAACCCACAGGGAATTTACTGCCAGAGAATACATAAAATATTGCCACTTTCCACTGGGTTTTTAAAAAAATTATTACTATCTAAATTACTAATATAAAGAGAGAAGCATACCAATGGGGTTTCTAAGTTGGTGCACTGCAGTTCTTGGGACTCCTGGCAGTCATTTTAGCTGTCAGGTGATAAAATCTAGCCTGACAGATGATGTAGCAGAGATTGCTGTTCGTATCCCAGTGTTCTTTTGCAGCATTCTTCAAGAAGGAACCACTGAATTTTAACTGGATACATGTTGACAGAATAAAGACTACCTTTTCCTTGCAGCTAGGTGTGGCCATGTAGTTAAGATCTGGCCAATGTCATGTGACCAGAAGTGATATGTACAATTTCCCTTACAGAACAGGGTCATGCCCTTCAAACACTCCCATCCTGATGGCTGGAATATGGACATGCAGGTGAACCATCTTGGACCATGTGAAACAGGGTAACACCCCAAGGGCAGTAGAACAGGAAGACAACAAGCCTGGGTCTCAGATAATTGTAGATCAGGATCCACATAAAAGATTGGACTTTTATATGAGAAATCCTTTTAAAGATCTGTAAGGTCTCTCTTGCATACAACCAACTTATGTGCTAACTAATGTATAAAGTGAGAGAAAATCTCGTCCTATGACATATTCTCTGTACTAATAAAGCCTTGAAGACATTGACACTCTGGATTAGGCTGTGCCTTGAGGTGAGAACCATTGCTATTTGCTAGGTTCCCCAAAATTAACAAATAATTTGTCCCTAAAAGAATATTCTTGATTAAGATATGGTGGGTCTGGCCGGGTGCGGTGGTTCACGCCTGTAATCCCAGCACTTTGGGAGGCCGATGTGGGTGGATCACGAGGTGAGGAGTTCGAGACCAGCCTGGCCAATATGGTGAAACCCCATCTCTACTTAAAAAATTAGCCAGGCATGGTGGCACACGCCTGTAGTCCCAGCTACTCGGGAGGCTGAGGCAGGAGAATTGCTTGAACCTGGGAGGCAGAGGTTGCAGTGAGCCGAGATTATGCCACTGCACTCCAGCCTGGGCGACAGAGTAAGGCTCCGTCTCAAAAAAAAAAAAAAATATGGTGGGTCCAAGTAGCCAAAATTGCTTTGGCAGTGACAGTGTGAAAGATCTCCATTGAAGAGACTCCCCACAGAGTAAGAGAAAATGTCTCAGATATGGAGAGAATAATATGCAACAATATCTGTTCCCTGCCTGCCCTGTGCCTTGGACCATGTTGAGTCCACAAGGGTAAAGTGAGAAACAGAAGCTGTTGGCAAAGGTCTAGGTGACAAAATAGCCCAGAGTTAAGAAAAGGACATAAAACCTATTGCCTATAAGGTACTCCTCTAAAATTTGGCAACTTCTCTGAACGGTACCTTTTTGTTGTTGTTTTTCATTTAAAAACTGTCTTGTATATACTTAATCAACTCTATGGTTCTCAAATAGATTATCAATTAATTCTCTTGGGATTGCTAGTCACCTTTTCTATAATTTTGCCTTCTAATACTTTCTGCTTTATTATATTTGCTATAACAAATATTCTTTTAAAATTAGTTGTAAAGATGAAACAGTGTTGAAGTTTCAAATAGATATGGGAAGTAGAGATTTGATGAAAGGATATTTACATTCTGGTTATCAAATTTTTGGATTTCAAAGACCAGTCAATTTTCTTTTAGTGTTTAGGGGACTGATATAAGGCTGAAAAATTTTTACATTTCCAATTTATGAACAATAAAACAAATATAATAGAATAATTTTTATCTTACAACTCATTCATTGTTTTTTATAGTTTTTCACTTCAACACAAATTGGTAAAAATAACATCAGGCAAAGCACTGGTTCCTGGTTTAATGAGCAGAGTTTAACAAATTGATTATATTTTTTGACTACATTTACTATAGATCCCTTTCAGGTAGATGCACTTTTCCAACCACTTGTTTTCCTATTTATGAAGAGACAATGAACTTTTGCTACTAAAATATATTTCTAGTAATGAGCCATGGTGCCAGTAGTTTGAAACATCTGAACCATGTATTTTGCTTTAAATCCTTATACATAGCCTTCTTGAACAATAATCGTATCACTTACATTTGTATAACACTTGTTTCAAAGCTTTCATATACACTAGTGCACTTTATCCTTCGAATAGTTTACATTTTGTTACTCATTCTTGCATTGCTTATCATGAGGAAATTAGAATTTCAGAAATGTCAACTTTGCCTTCATTCTGAGGTACTAATTTTCACATTTCTTTCAGATGGTGAATGTATATTATTTCTTTTTTTATTTGTTTTTTTTTTTTTTTTGGAGATGGAGTCTCACTCTATCGCCAGGCTGGAGTGCAGTGGCGTGATCTCAGCTCACTGCAACCTCTGCCTCCTGGGTTCAAGCAATTCTCCTGCCTCAGCCTCCCGAGTAGCTGGGACTACGGGCGCACGCCACCACGCCCTCCTAATTTTTGTATTTTTAGTAGAGACGGGGTTTCACCATGTTGGCCAGGATGGTCTCGATCTCTTGATCTCGTGATCTGCCCACCTTGGCCTCCCAAAGTGCTGGGATTACAGGCGTGAGCCACCACACCTGGACGTATATTATTTCTTTCGCCCTATTTTGGGAATTACTCTTTCACACTACAAACATTTGAGCTATGTGTCTTGTGAAAAATGCAAATTTCTTTTTGTAGATATGTTCTTGAGACCTTGTCACAAGAGTTTTTACCCTGGGTGTGTGGATGAACTTCAGAAATGTCATTATACCCTTAAAATTATGAAATTATGAACATATGCATTTTCCTGAAGAATGGGTCAAAAGTTTTCATCATATTCTCTATTAAGATCCAGGCACCAAAACAGAACAACACTGCTCAACTAGAGGAGATATGAGGGGCTATTATAACTTAATCCTAAAACTAAATTTAAACAAGTTATTTGCTAAATTAGTCTTCTATTTTACCTTTTTGAAAACACCAGTACTACTCAATGTTTGAATTTAAAAACATATGAAATAAAACTAAATCTTACCAATGGCAGTCCTACAAGTGACATTATAGGAAGCATTTGTTAAATGATGTGCTGATTAATTGGAAAACTTAGAAAAGGGTTCTTGTCATGAAGATATTTCAACACTGCTAGTTCACTGCACAGCAAGAATTTTGTACATTTAGCAGAACCATTGAATTAGAAAGTCAGGAAACCTGGGTTCTAGTACCAGTTTTATTTATAACTAACCATGTACAAATCACTTATCTATAAAATAATGGTTAACATCTACTCCTTAATTCACAAATAGATCACAAAACCAAGATTCCCAAGAAAACCTTACTGTAAACCAAGACATTCCCACGATTTAGACTAGGTTTTAACTCAAAGGTTAAGAACTCAAAGGTTGAGAAAGACAAACTGGAGCATTTGTCTTTTATTTACCAGTTGCATACCTTAATTCTGCAGATGGATAATCTGGTTGAGATAAGCATTGCCATCTCTCAATTTTTACAAAACAAAAAGCTACCAACAAGAAGTTAATGGTGAAGAAGAATTTGGCTCAAAAATAACACAATTGAGAAACAGCTTTGTATTAAGTGCAGTACTTATAACATCGCTGATGTCAAATGAACAAAATTTAGCTTTAGGTCACTAAAGCATGTTTACCCTTTTGAAGAAACATGTATTGCTGGGGCAGGCATCTTCATTAGAAATAACGTTAAACTTGTAGACTGTTCAAATGGCCAATCAAAATGACTAAGAAACATTATCGTGCATTTTTTTTTGTTTGTTTCTTTATCCTTTCTCTTTCCTTTTCGTTCAAAAATTCAGTTCCCCATCCTAGACCAGACTCCTCTGTCCTCTGCCAGGGTATAAGAAAAGTTAGCATTCTGTCAGAACATAGAAGAGGAATTAGCATGTTATTGAATAAAGAATCAGGAAGATAATTCTAATTGGGTATAGAAAAATTTATACACCATAAACATCTGTATATGTACATCATTTATCATATATACGTATTGTGACAACCATATGTATTAATAAACCTTCAAAAGGTAAGCACCTATATTTTCTTGTAATTAACAATTTTAGTTTTGTGCAATTTAGTCTATATTTATGGACTTTCCCTTACATATGGTGACAGAGAGACTGAAACATGGTTCACAGAGAAACACAGAACATATACAAATCTCATAATAAAATAACCACGTATACCACTGTTTAGGGAAATATTTTAGAGGAAACATACTTTCACTAGTGGCCCCAAATCCCATCATCCACTTAGGTTCTTCAATGTCAACTTTTAATACAAAAATACCTTCAAGCTGATAATTAAGAACATTCACAGTGACTTACAAAATGGACAATATTCCAATGCTACACAAAACGGTTCTATAATACACAGCTTAAAGTTTTAAAGTTCTTGGCTGGCACTTGATTTTTTTTTTTTTTATAGCGGATAGACACGATAACTACTGATCTGAGTAAAATACTGTTTTTAGCTTATACATATGTTCTAAACCATATTACCTCACAAAACAGTAAAGAATAAATCACTTTCTGTTGAAGAATCCTCTAGGACAAACACCAAACCTATACAGCCAAAATATTTTAGGGAGGCAAGTAAACATTTTAAGACAAGTCATGACCAGTGGATAAAAATTTGCATTACCCAATTGTATGTCCAGGAATTGTTCCTCTGAGTCAATAAAGCATGTATTGGGCATAAATTAAAAACACAAACGTAAAAACCAAGTTACTTTTTTTTTTTGGCTTAGAAGGGTGTTTAATTCATGACATTACTAAGAATGGGTGTTTTTTGGGATAGAAAATTGGTCACATATACCAAATACACATTTTATATTCCAGAATAAAAACTGAGATTTCTTTTAAAACAGTGGAATCCTGATTTTTTTTTTTTTTTACTTTCTGTGAGCTTCTGAGGCCATTCTGCACATTATCAAAATGAAATCATTATTCAGTAACCTTATATATATAAATCCAATTTTTTCCTTTGTAGAAGAAAACCAAAATAATTTTACAAACTATGTTTAACTTAGAATATAAAGAACTGACTAGTGTAAAATTTTGAAAATCTACCACTTTATTTTGAAGGAAGTACACATCCTTCAAAACCCCGCCAACAATTCCTAGTTCAGTTTTCTATTATACAAATTAAAAAGTTAAATTCCTTGTGGCACTAACCAAAACTTAAAAATTAATAGAAGACTGAATTAATAAAAAAAAGCATACTAACTAATCAAAACAATGCACTGTGCAATGAATATTTGAACAATGAAAAAAACCTACCAAGCATCCCAATCAATTATATAGTTCTTGCTTCCATATTTTAATTCTGGACTTTCAGCATGGTAAATTATTAAACAGGTCGATTTCATGGACTGTTTAAACCTTGTAGTATTTCAAAATATTACCCTTTCTAAACCAAATCTGTGGTCCTAATCAACTTTTTTTTTTCCAAGAAAAAGAAAGGATATGTGTTTAAAATACATTCCATAGCAGTAGAAACATCTTAAAGTGTCTCAAAATACTATTTACAAAGAACCCTGCTGATCCTGTGCATTTCGCTGAGGTGCTACTTGCACCCAGACTTCATCATCTGAAAAAGAACTTGAACTTCCTGACTCAGAGTCCAGCTCACTGAATCCATCTAAGTCCCATTCAGTACTAGACTCACTCCGTGCATCATCTTCCTCAGTAATAAAACTCTGACCAGGTTCAAGGCAGGAAGGATAAACACGAGCACAAAGGCAAATAAAGCCAGAGTCAAACTGCAAAAGGCCTAACATGGTACCTATATTAATCCACTGATCTTCCCTAGTATCATATTCATACACTGTCACTCGGTTCTTTTTCCATTGTGGGGTTGTAGAAGTGATGAGAAGCAACTTTTGGTCATGATTGACAATCTGGTAGTTGTGGGTCTCTGAATCCAAAGGAATATTACTAATCCGCCTCCATTCTCCCCTAGCTGGGTTGTAGACCTTCATGACTGGGATGTCACAGATACAATAGATTTCATCATTGAAGACACATGCTTCCTGAAAGTCACTACGTTTAAGAGAAGCACAGTTCAGCCACATATTGTGGCTAGGATCATAGCAAAGCATGCGCTTACTGTTGACAGCATAAAGATAGTTCTGAACCACTATTAGTTCAAAGGAATAGAAGGAATGAGGGACAGGAGCCACCAATGCCCACTGGTTTCTCTGAACACTGTAGCATTCCACTTCCTTCAACTTAACTCCAGTAATAGGGTCTCGCCCCCCCAAAATGTAGATGTAGCCATTGAGATATGCCACATCCATGCCTTCACGACACAGCAAGCGATCTGCAAGTTGCTGCCAACTATTCTGAGCTGGTTTATACACCCAGAGGTCTTTCCTGGGCTGAGCAGCTAGATAGATGTCATGGTCTGGGGAGACACAGACAGCTGAGGAAGTGACAGTCTTAGTGTGAGCAAAGCTGGTCAAAGGTGATGGCATTGTGTAAATGTCCCCTGAGTAAGGGTCATAGCAGAGAAAGGGATCTCTAGGGTGTCCAAAGAAGATCACCATCTCCTTGGCGCACATACCCAGTCTCTGGGGTGGATTTTCTGCTGCAGATACAAGAGAGTTGCTGCTGCTACTGCTGCTGCTGCTGTTTGGCACTGGCACCAGAGACTTGTACAACAGGTCACCATAGCGCATCTGCAGGGCCCCTTCAATAACGTCCAGGCAGTACTTCTTGACGATGGGCTTGGTCAGCAGCCCTTCTAAGTAGTCCTGATCTTCTTCAGTGAAGTGCATCCAGCGCACGCACTTGAAGACTTCTGCAGCACTGGGACCCCGCTCTTTGGGAGCAGCCTCCAGCCACTGCACAGCTACATGGCATACAGTCCGCTCACTCTCTATGTCCAGACTATCCAGGCGCAGGACAGCCAGCAGCTGGGCCAGGGTTAGATCTGCTAGTGTCTCCTCCCGAATTGAACCCATTCGGCTGAGCTGCTTGAAGTTGTGAGCTATATAGGACTGGGCCTGAGATCGAAGCTTGTGATGGTCGAAGGCGTCTGCAAACTTGAGGATGGCGGTGCAGTTGGTCAGGTCAAGACGTCGGGCTAAGAAGGAGGCACAGGCTTCCCGCACATATTCCAGCTGTAGCATGTCGGAGGCCGCGTACAGGCGCTGCACATTGGTCTCACTGAGAGACACACGACCCGTGTAGCAGTAGTCGACCAACACCTCGAAGGACTCAGCGTCCACATCGTGCATGGTCACGCTGGCCTGCTGGCTCTCGTACATGCCACCTGTGAACATGCTCTTGAAGTAGGGACACGCAGCTGCTAGCACGTTGCGATTGCAGGAAAAGAGGCGACCCGTGCCAGGCCCGCTGCCAGGCGTCACCACCTCGATGGTCACATCACACAGCAGCCGCGCGTCGTAGAAGGACTTGAGCTGTGCCAGCAGGGCTGCAGAATGGGCCGTGTCCTTTAACTCCTCTGGACCCGTGAAAAAGGCCGAAACCGAGGGCTTGGAAATCCTCTTGGGCCGCCTCCCTCCGCGGGGACTGGTGAGGCGGCGAGAGCGCGGGGCGTCTTCCCGGGACTGCATGGTGGAGATGGCGACGGGCGCTGACGGCGAGAAAGGCTGCAGGACCAGGCTCTGGCTCCTCCTCAACCTTCCCTCGCTGACGCTAAGACAAGCCGCGTCCTGGAACAGACTGCAGCACGGGCCGCACTTCTGAATTCAGCCCTATCCCCCGGTGAGGCCTCCCTTTATTGCGTAGACAGTGGCTGACTCACCCTCTCTCACTCCCGCGCCCTTTCTCCGCCTCCGCTCGCCCTCACAGGACCCGCTGGCTTGGAGCCGCGGAAGCCCCCACTGCCGCGCTGGCGATCCCGCTAGGCGCCCAGGAGAACTACTGCTCCCAGGTTGCCTTTCGCACCCCGAGGCCTGCTGGGGCTCTCGGACGGCCAGGCAAGGACAGAGGGAAAGAAGCCGCTTTGCATGTTGGGAGTAGTAGTTTGTGTAATATCGCGAGCTGTCCTTTCGTTGACTGCTCTAACCGTAGAAATTAATTCTGGATTTGATGGTGAAGAGACGAGGTCTCACTATTGTTGCCCAGGCTGGTCTTGAACTCCTGAGGGCTCAAATTATCCTCCTGCCTCGGCCTCTCAATGTGCTGGGATTACAGGCGTGAGCCACCGCGCCCTGCCAGTATTTCATAGGATTTTGTGCGGTTGAATGATGCCTTACATAGGATACTTAGATACATGTATGTTTTTGGTTAGAAGAATAATAAAGCGTTACCCCGTGCCTGGAATGTAGCCAGTAATTATTAGATTCTCTTTTATAATTTATGATAAATGAGGCACCCACTAATTTGAAACCAAGTATTATTTTAAACCGCAAAATTTTACAAAGAACTTCTAGTTTTTAATGTTTATTCCTTCGAAAGATTTTGAAGGGCATTAACAATATTTTCAATATTAAATGATATCTATTGGTCTCGTTTAATAAGGATGTCTTAGACGACTAGGTTGAGGTCCTAAGGAACAGTATTAATAGATGGCCTCAAATATGCAAATCGGGCATATAAAAATAGATTATTTGCTGCTCTTCCTAACATTTCATCTCTGGGGAGCAGGAGTATTTTCATTAAGCTCCAAATATGAGTGTTTTCAAGTCGTCTAATACAGCCTTTTTCACTGCCGTTCCACAAATCAATTAACAGATTATGTAATTCCCTTTATTAAGGAGTTTTAGGGAGTATTTTAACTCAAAATATTTCAACAGACTTTGTTCTGTACAAAAGCACATGATTCTCAGAATTCAGCATCAGTACATGCCCTGACATTCCTTGAATTAATATATAGTATAGTCTATGCTTTACAAAGTCTTTTATGTTTGCATTGGGATCAACAGTTAAATCATCAAAATCAAGTATTAGAGATTTGAGGCAGGAAAATAGGGTCTGGAGGCAGAGAACATAAGGCTGATTCACACTTTAGCTATAACAGGAAATATCCTCTCCATAGGGTGTATGCTGAGTAAATGAGTTTGTAACTTTACTTCATTCTCTTCATTTACATAGGGTGTGCACCAAGTAACCAGTGGAATCCTCTAGAGGGTATTTAAACCTCCAGAAATTCTGTAACAGGGCCCTTGAGCCCCTATGCTCAGGCCCGCTCCCACACTGTGGAGTGTACTTTCATTTTCAATAAATCTCTGCTTTTGTTATTTCATTGTTTCCTTGCTTTATGTGTTTTGTCCAATTTTTTGTCCAAAACGCCAAGAACCTGGACACCCTCCACCAGTAACAGACTTTTTCAGATAACTTTTATTACAAACCAGTGACTGCTCCTGCTGCTAGTTTGTTATGTCACCATAACCTAATAAAGAAAATCATCAGTATTACATGCATATATGGATAACACATTACAAGAGAATAACTTTCAAATTGTTTTTCTTTTATCAGCTGAAGATAACTTCAACTTATCAGCTGAAGTCCACTGGAAATACTCTAGGGTAGACACATTAAATTAAGTCAGCCTCTGGGCTCCAATAACTCCTCTGAAAATAAAAAGAGATGTTAGATATCCCTCAGATACACGAGAGAGAATTAAGTCAGTCATTATCAGTAACAATGATTGTTTCCTGACTTGCAGTGAATACCAGCTGGGGAAAAAAGCCTTTTTTTTTTTCTTTTTTTTTTTTTTTTTTTTGAGATGGGGTCTTGCCCTGTCACCCAGGTTGGAGTGCAGTGGCACCATAATAGCTCACTGCAGCCTCAAACTCCAGTGCTCAAGCAATACTTCGGCCTCAGCCTCCCAAATAACTAGGGCTATAGATGCATGCCACCACACCCAGTTAATTAAAAAAAAAAATTATAGACAGGGTCTCACTGTGTTGCCAGCCTGGTCTGGAAATCTTGGTGTCAAGCACTCTTCCTGCCTGAGCCTCTGAGTTGCTGTAATTACAGGCATGAGCCACATGCCCAGCGCAGGAATGGCCATTTTAAAAAACTTCTTAAACTATTGGTAAAATACACATAACACTAAATTTACCATTTAAACATTTTCAGTGTATAGTTCTTTAGCATTAAATATATCCACATGGTTTTGCCACTATCACAAAACTGAAGCTCTGTACCCGTTAAACAATAACTCTCTAGTCCCCCACTTCTTGCAACTGCCATTCTACTCTTTGTCTCTATGACTTTTGACTACTCTAGGTACCTCATATAGGCAATGACTGATTTTTACTTCTCTTATATCTGCTCTTACTGTGTTATTTGGTTTAGGTTACCTGTCACACAATTGAAGATATCTATTAGGCACTATTCCCTAAGGTCTAGAGCTATGTGCTGTCCCATAAAACTTGGGAATATTTTATATTTGTGCTGGCTGATACAGTAACCAGAAGCCACATGTAGCTCTTGGGTACGTGAAATGTGGCTAGTGCAACTGAGGAATTAAATTTAAAATTTTAGAAATACAGCATGATACCAGTGCAATTCAATGAAGAAAGAAAATTCTTTTCAACAAATGTTATTGGAACAACTGGATCAAGAATGTAAGACAGAAAGTTGCCCTTGCCCCTACCTTACACCATAAGCAAAAAATTAATTCAAAATTTCTCTTAATACTAAATGGAAAAGTGGAAACTATAAAGCTTCAAAAAGAAAACATAGGGCTGGGCACGGTGGCTCACACCTGTAATCCCAGCACTTTGGGAGGCTGAGGCGAGTGAATCATGAGGTCAGGAGATTGAGACCATCCTGGCTAACATGGTGAAACCTGTCTCTACTAAAAATACAAAAAATTAGCTGGGCGTGGTGGTGGATGCCTGTAGTCCCAGCTACTTGGGAGGCTGAGGCAGGAGAATGGCATGAGTCCAGGAGGCGGAGCTTGCAGTGAGCCAAGATTGCACCACTGCACTCCAGCCTGGGCGACAGAGCGAGACTCCATC
Source organism: Nomascus leucogenys (assembly GCF_006542625.1). Lineage (NCBI taxonomy): Eukaryota > Metazoa > Chordata > Mammalia > Primates > Hylobatidae > Nomascus > Nomascus leucogenys. The sequence goes on from NC_044385.1 coordinate 67,449,664, forward strand.
TCAAAAAAAAAAAAAAAAAAGAAAAAAGAAAAGAAAACATGGAAGACTATAGCTTTGTGGTTGGCAAAGTTTTCTTGGGACACCAAAAACACAGATCATAAAAAAAAGACAAAGTGAATTTTAACAAAATTACAAGCTGCTGCCTATGGAAAGGCAGTGAAAACAACAAAAGATAAACCATAGACTGGGAAAAAATATTGGTAACATGTATACCCGGTGGCCAACGCACATTAAATTCACAATAAGAAAACACTGAATACCCACTAGAATGGCTAAACTTAAAAACATCAATGATACTATATATTGGTGGAGATACTGAGCCATCGGAACTCTCATATGCTAATAATAGGAATATAAATTGGTATAACCACATTAGAAAACTCTTTTGTAGTTTCTTTTAATGTTAAATGCCCTGTAATTTCACTCCCAGGCAGTTGCCTCAGGGAAATGAAAACATATATCCACAAAAACACTTGTATAAGTATGTTCATAATAGTGTTAATGACAAAGCTGGTCCTGTGAACATGAAATTTTTCCCTGTTCTATGTCATGAAGCCAAGACGCGAAACTGAAAGTGAGCATCAAGCAGTGCAGGTTTTATTCCATGGCCATGGATATAAGAAGCAGGAGCATGGCTCACAAATCAATTTCTCAGCTTCTGAGAGCCGGGAAGTCACAGATATAGGGCATCTTTAATGAAGGGGATGGGTATTAAAAGCGAGGGGTGGGGCTGGGCACAGTGGCTCACACCTGTAATACTAGCACTTTGGGAGGCCGAGGCAGGCAGATCACTTGTGCCCAGGAGTTCCAGATCAGCCTAGGGAACATGGTGAAACCCCATCTCTACTAAAATACAAAAATTAGCAGGATGTGGTGACGGACACCTGTAATCCCAGCTACTCAGGAGGCTGAGGCAGGAGAATCACTTGAATCTGGGAGGTGGAGATTGCAGTGAGCCCAGATCACACCACTGGACTCCAGCCTGGGCAACAGAGCGAGACTCCGTCTCAAAAAAGAAAAAGCAAGGGGAGGAATATTCGTGTTTTTTTCTCGGCATGTGTGAAGAACTCAGAAACCAGAGTGCCACATTACTTTCTGTCCTTTTATGGTTTCTTCTGATCATTGTCACGCTGATTGTCAACTGTCATGCAGCTGGCAGGAGTGTCATTTAACATAGAGATTAGATCATAATGAAGTTAGAAGTTCTTCAGAGGTCAAGTGAGCTGACATCTTGGATCCCACCAGTCTTTGCCAGTTAGGTCACAATGGGGAACTTCTGATCTCAGGCATAAGCAGAGTTAAGGTAGAGTAGAAATTCACTTCGTTCACTAAGCATTATGCTGGGTAACAGTAGCTTTACCCATAGTATCCAAAAGTAGAAACAATCCAAATATACATCAACAGGAGAATGAAAAAAATTGTAGTATATGTATTAGTTTGTTTTCATGCAGCTGATAAAGACATACCCAAGACTGGGTAATTTATAGAGAAAAAGAGGTTTAATGGACTCACAGTTCCACGTGGCTAGGGAGGTCTCACAATCATGGCAGAAGTTGAAAGGCATATCTTACATGGCAGCCGGCAAGAGAGAATGAGAAAAAATATTGGGCCAAGCAAAAAGGGAAAACCCCTTATAAAACCATCAGATCTCATGAAACTTATTCACTACCCCAAGAACAGTATGGAGGAAACTGCCCCATGATTCAATTATCTCCCACCGGGTACCTCCTATAACACATGGGAATTATGGGAGCTACAATTCAAGATGAGATTTGGGTGAGGACACAGCCAAACCATATCAGCATATTCCTACAGTGTAAAAGTACTCAGAAATAAGAAAGACACAACCTCTGATATATAATAATGTGAATGGTTCTCAAAAATTTTATGTTGAGCAAAAGAAGCCAGATACACAAGAGTACACACTGTATGACCATTTGTGTGAAGTTCCAGAATACTGAAAATAAGCTTTGATGAATAAAAATCATAATAGAGGCTTCCTCTCTTGGGTAAGGGGTAGTGGGGAGGTGGCAAATTGCTAGACTGACTAGAAAGGAACATGAGGAAATGTCTAGGGCTGATGCAAATGTTTTCTTCTAGACTGGGCTGGTGGTTACATGGGTGAATGCAATTGCTTAACTCAATAAACTATACTCTTCAGATCTGTGCATTTTGTGTACTGTAATTATCCTCTCAGGAACAGCCACTTCATAATTGTTGGCATTAAATGAAATTGCAGAATTCTTTACCAGGAAGTTATTATGAAGATAGTTCAGTCATAAAGCAAGGTTCTTCTCCTCTAGAGGTGTTTGGGCCAACATTGGTCCAATTCATACAAATTATATCAACAGATGTGGTCTTCCATACACCTGGAACTTGAGTACCTCTGGGTAATCTTCAAGGATTTCAGCATGCTGCAGTCTTTCAAATTTGTAACATTATGTTCAAGCATTTTCCATTGTTGCCACAACTGTATTAATAACATACTCCTTATTATCTGTGGTCCCTCAAGTTTTCTTTAATTTACATAATCCTCTACAATAGAATCCACATTTTTCCTGGCAGGAAGATAAAGCTGTTTTTGTTTGGTCATTATGTCTCACTCTTCAACAAAACATGGTTTTAATTCTTCAGACATCTTTAACTTCAACTCTCTTCATGAATGTTTTCAACAGCGGCATCTACCGGGGCTCTTCTGAGGAGGCTGAGGTATCTCGTTGGTACTGCTCCATTTCCATTTCCACATGATTTCAACATTTTTCCCTTGCAGACCAGATGTCTTCTTTGCTGGGGCAGGCCATCTCCTCTTCCCCTGTGAATTTTGTTCCGATTTGCTTCTCGAAGTTCTCCCTGTTTCTACAATTGGTGTTCATGTACCTGAGTACTCTACTTTTTGGAGCCCATTCATTCCAATTTTCATCCCAACCACCATAATGTATAGAGTATTTCACTTGTTTGTCCTCGATAGCAACTTTTACATACTTTGCTTCATAAAGAGGCCCATGAAAGCACAGCACCTACTCACTTCAGAGTTTAGGCTTCAGTGCCATTTGTAAGTTATAACCCTGACTCCCTTCCCCTACCTCACCCAGCTACTGCTCCCTATGCTGTACGCCACCCAACTCAGCGTCAGGTAGGTTGTCAGGCACTGCCAGCTGTACAGCCTGGGCCCATCAGTATTGTTTTTACTTTGATTTTTAAGTAGAGTCTACAAACTGTTCACGCCTTTATTTCTGTATTCAAAATGATTTCTGCTGTGGTTTGACTGTCCCCTCCAAAACTGATGTTGAAACATAATCCCCAATGTGGCAGTATTGAGAGGTGGGTCCTTTAGTAGGTGATTGAATCACAGGGCTCTGCCCTCATGAATGGATTAATCCACTCATGGATTAATGGGTTGACAGGTTAATGGATTAATGGAATAATGGGTTAATGGATTAATGAGTTATCGTGGGAAAGGAACTGGTGGCTTTGTAAGAAGAGAGACCTGAGCTAGCAGGCTCAACTCCCCCTCTCATGTGATACTTTGTACTGCCTCAGAACTTTGCAAATTACCCACTGGCAAGAAGGCCCTCACCAAACATGGCCCCTTGACCTTGGATTTCTCAGCTTCCAGAACTGTAAGAAATAAATTCCTTTTCTTCTTGTTGTTGTTACTGTTTTGAGGCAACCTTGCTCTGTCACCCAGGCTGGAGTGTAGTGGTGTGATCTTGGCTCACTGCAACCTCCACCTCAAGGGTTCAAGTAATTGTCCTGCCTCAGCCTCCTGAGTAGCTGGGATTAAAGGGGTGCACCACCATGCCCGGCTAATTTTTTGTATTTTTAGTAGAGATGTCACAATATTGACCAGTCTGGTCTCGAACTCCTGGCCTCAAGTGATCTGTCCGTCTCGGCCTCCCAAAGTACTGGGATTACAGGTATGAGCCACCGCGCCTGGCCAAATTCCTTTTCTTTATAAGTTACCCAGTTACAGGTATTCTGGTATGTGCAAGAGAAAATGGACTAATACAACTCCACACTGCCTTTAGTCATTGGCTGCCATGAGAGTTTTTATGGGTCCACCCTCCCCTACCTCAGTTGGAAAGTACCTAGTAAGCAGGCTGCCTTAGGGAGTGACTTCTGTTCCACATTATTTCATAGCAGCTAACTTGTTTCAAACCTGTTATACACCATTTTTGTTTGTTTGTTTTTTGAGACGGAGTTTCGCTCTGTCACCCAGGCTGGAGTGCAGTGGCGCTATCTTGGCTCACTGCAAGCTCCACCTCCCAGGTTCACGCCATTCTCCTGCCTCAGCCTTCTGAGTAGCTGGGACTACAGGCGCCCACCACCATGCCCAGCTCGTTTTTTTTTTTTTTTTTTTTTGTATTTTTAGTAGAGATGGCGTTTCACTGTGTTAGCCAGGATGGTCTCGATCTCCTGACCTCGTAATCCACCCGCCTTGGCCTCCCAAAGTGTTGGGATTACAGGCGTGAGCCACTGCACCTGGCCTTTTTTTTTTTTTTTCCAAGAGATAGGGTCTCATTATGTTCCCCAGGCTGGTCTCAAATTCCTGAACTCAAGCGATTATCCCACCTCAGCCTCTTAACTTTAAATTTTATTATTTAAAAACTTGTATTGAAGTATAGCATACACTATCTGGACATGGTGGCGCAGGCCTCTAGTCCCAGCTACTCAGGAGGCTGAGGTGGGAGGATTGCTTGAGCCTGAGAGATGGAGGTTGCAGTGAGCTGAGATCATGCCACTGCACTTCAGCCTGGGTAACAAAGCGAGACCCTGTCTCAAAAAAAAAAAAAAAAGAAGTATAGCATACGTATATACACAGAAAATGGGACAAATAAAAATTGTAAATACAATGAATTATCACAAAATAAATACACCTGTGTAACCTCCGCTCAGGTCAAGAAATAGAACACTATCAGCATCCCAGAGGCTCCACTTCCCCAACTCCAACCCAAGTGCCCCTAATTGCCATTGTGCATCACAAAATGAGAGTCACGCTTTAAAAAATAATTTAAGTTTTTGACTGTCAGTAGTAGTTTGTTGATCCTAAGTTGCTTGACTCAATTTCAAATTCAATTTAAAATATATCTAAAGTATACTTTGATATAAAGTTTGTTATTCCTTGATATTCTAAAGATGTTATGCATATGAAACAATAAATTTTGGCTTTTCAGATTTTTAACAAGAATCCTGACATAGTTTTGGCTTCTATCTTCATTTCTTAACATTTTTCTATTAACATTTAAAAGATGTCAAGTTGATTTCCATACTTTGGGAGACTAATAGGCCTATCTTAGTGAAGCAGGATTACGTGTTTAATTAAATTTCACTGTATGAAAATCATGTGTAGAACAATTAAAAATACTAATTGAGCAATAGATGTCCTGGATTCTTGCTACTCCACGTGTTGTTTGTCAGCAGTATCCACTCTTATCTGGGAGCTTGTTAGAAATGCAGAATCACAGGCCCCAGCCAGGCCCTAGATCTCTTTCTCACTCTGCTTCTTTCTTTCTTTTTTTTTTTTTTTGAAACAGAGTCTCGCTCTGTCACCCAGAGTGGAGTGCTGCAATGGCATGATCTCAGCTCACTGCAACCTCTGCCTCCCGGGTTTGAGCGAGTCTCCTGCCTCAGCCTCCTGAGTAGCTAGGATTACAAGCACGTGCCACCACGCCTGGCTAATTTTTGTGTTTTTAGTAGAGATGGAGTTTCACCATGTTGGCCAGGCTGGTCTTGAACTCCTGACCTCGTGATCCACCCGCCTCAGCCTCCCAAAGTGTTGGGATTACGGGCATGTGCCACTGCGCCCGGCCCTTTTTTTTTTATATGGAGTCCTGCTTTGTCACTCAAGCTGGAGTGCAGTGGTGCCATCATAGCTCACTGAAGCCTCAACCTTCTAGGCTCAAGTGGTCTTCCCACCTCAGCCTCTCAAGTAGCTGGGACACACCATCACGCGCAGCTGGTTTTTAAATTTTTTTGTGGAGATGGAGTCTCACTATGTTGCCCAGACTGGCCTCAAACTCCTGATCTCAGGTGATTCACCCGACTTGGCCTCCCAAAGTGTTGGGATTGTAGGCGTGAGCCACCACGCCAAGAACATCACCATTTTGTAACTCCCAATACAATAACTGACTCAGGCAAAGCAAGAATCATTAATTGATGTTAAATCCATGATATAAAAGGTCATTAGGTGTAACAGTTATATATTGTGGCCTATTTAGCAGCTGGAAACAACAAACATTAATCAACTCATAGTTTCCAAGGGCCCAGGTTATCGTGGAGCAGCTTAGGGAGTTACTGCTGGCTCAAGGTCTCTCCCCACGAAATTATAGTTAAACTGTTGGCCGGGGCCAAAGTCGCTGCAAAACATGACTAGGGCGGAGTGATTTGCTTCCAAGTTCACTTGTGCTTCTTGGCAGGCCTCGGTTCTCTGAGGGCTTTTGGACTAAGGGCCTCAGATTTGCCACCCTATGTAGGCCGCTCCATAGAGGTACATCAATCTTGCTTCCACCAGCACAAGTGTGAGAAGGAGAAACACAGGCCGAGCCAGAAACAACAGTATTTTTATAACCTAATATTGGAGGTGACAATCCCACCACTTCTGTTGTATTCTACTTGTTAGAAGAGTTGATAGATCCAGTCCACATTCAAGGGGAGATTACAGCAGCAGATGAATGCCAACAGTGGGCATCACTGGGGTCCTCTCAGAAGCTGCCTAGCCCAATGAGGAACCAATGTTTATATGATGCCAAAGTATTACCCTACAGATTTCATACTAATTATTAAGGAGAACATGTACTAGTACCATTATATTAGTGACCATACTGTCAAATAAACACAGCTGGACATTAGTTAAAGTGGTGAAAACACTTTTATTTTATTTAGTGATCCGACAGATTTTATTTAGTGATCCGACAGTAGCGGAAAGAGCATAGCTCCTTTCTGATTTTTACAGAGGTGATTTGGGTGTTTTAAAGGGAGGACGAGAGAGGGGAGAGTGCAGGGACTCAGCAGAGTCAGAGAAGTGATATAGTACAAAGGGTTGGTCAGTGTAATGTGCTTAGGCCAGCTGAGTCTACTAGCTGCTAGTTATCTAAGATAGGATTCCCAGAGACGGGGAGATAGAGGGCCTATCCTTCCTGGTGATTGTATTTCAAAGGACTAACTTTCAGGTCCTTGAGAGACATGCTTCTGAGTTGCAAGAGATACACAATAACAATTGCAAACCCTTTATAACAAATCCTCTAAGAAAGGGAGGTCATGGGCCTATTGTCAAATGTGTGTTGGCTAGAACAAATAGTACACTTTCCTGGCAACGTTGAGCTTTCTCAGGCAGGCATTTTACCAAGGGGCTGGGGGTCATCCTAGGGACACAGCCTCATGCTGCTAGGTTCCGTGCTAGAGTGTGGTCAAGTCTCTTAGTGCAGAGGTTTGTATGCAGTTGTCATGTGCCAAGAGTTCTGCAGTTCTCACAACTTAGTATTGCTAATAGTGGAACTTCTTCATGTGATGCAATTTGAATTTCACATCACCTAAAAGTCTTGCCAGGTGTGTTTAATCTGAATTTTATTAGTCTTAAACTTAATTTTACTTTATAGTACTGATGTAGTTTGGATATTTGTCCCCACAAATCTCATGTTGAAATGTAATCTCCAGTGTTAAAGGTGGAGCCTGGTGGGAGGTGCTTGGGTCAGGGGGCAAATCCCGCATGGCTTGGTGCTTTTTTTTTTTTTTTTTTGAGATGGAGTTTTGCTCTTGTTGCCCAGGCTGGAGTGCAATGGCACAATCTCGGCTCACCACAATGTCTGCCGCCCAGGTTCAAGCGATTCTCCTGCCTCAGCCTCCCAAGTCGCTGGGATTACAGGTATGTGCCACCACACCTGGCTAATTTTGTATTTTTAGTAGAGACGGGGTTTCGCCATGTTGGTCAGGGTGGTCTTGAACTCCTGACCTCAGTAGTGATCCACTCGCCTCGGCCTCTCAAAGTGCTGGGATTACAGGTGTGAGCTACCACACCCAGCCAACTTGGTGCTGTCTTTGCGACAGTGAGTTCTCAGGAGATCTAGTTGTTTAAAACTATGTGGCACCCCTTCCCCTGCCTCTTGCTCTTCAGATGTCCCTGTTTCTGCTTCACCTCTGCCATGAGTGAAAAGCTCCTTGAGGCCTCCCAAGAAGAAAAGCAGATGCCAGTGGCATCCTTTTACAGCCTGCAGATCTGTGAACTAGTTAAACATCTTTTCTTTATAAATTACTCAGCCTCAGGCATTTCCTTATAGCAATGCAAAAACAGCCTAATACAAGTATATTGATTTAACCAAATACATTAAATTAAGTGGATGGATGAAAGTTACCAATATCATAAGGAAATAGCCAGACAAATCCAGAATATAGGTCATTCTACAAAACAACTTTGTTGGATTCCAAAAGTCAACGTCACGTGGGAAAAAAAGGTACGGGGATGTTATGCTTCGAATGTGTCCCCCAAATTTCATGTGTTGGAAATCTAATTCCCAAATTCATCTGTTGATTGCATTTGGAGGTAGGGTGTTTGAGGGGTAATTGGGATTAGATAAGGTTGGGATCCCCATGATAGGACTGGTGGCTTTATATGAAGAGGAAGAGAGACCTGAGCTACACACTCTTGTTCTCTATGTGATGCCTTCCACCATGTTGTGACACAGCAGGAAGGCCCTCACCAGATGCCAGTGCCATTCCCTGCAACTTTCCAGCCTGCAGAACTATGAGAAATAATGTGTTTTCATAAATTACTCATTCTCAGATAGTCTGTTATAGTAATAGAAAACAGACTAAGACAGGGTATTAATCTAGAATCTAAACAGACATTCAAATGCAATGTGTGAATCTTAGTTGGATCCTGAATTAGACAAAACAAAAACAGCTGAAAAAGACATATTGGGGGAAAACTGAAGAAATTTTAATATATAAGAGCTATTAGGTCTATTATATGATTGTTAATTTTATTAGGTGTGATAATGGAGTTTGTTTTGTAGGAGAATGTCCTTATTCATAGGAAATGCATTCTGAAATATTTTGCTGAGGTCTGCAATTAACTCTTCAGTCATCGAACCACCACCACAGAAGTGTGTGTGTGTGCAGACAGAAAAAAGCCAAATGCAGCAAAATGGGAATAGTAGTTGAATCTAGAGTATACAGTGTTGATTGAAATATTAATTTTTAATTTTTGTGGGTACATAGTAGGTATATATATTTATGGGGCACATGACATATTTTGATACACACACGCAATGCGTAATAATCACATCAGGGTAAATGGGATATCCATCGCCTCAAGCACTTATCCTTCATGTTAAAATTCAATTATACTATTGTAGTTATTTTTAAATTTACAATTATTACTGACTAGAGTCACTCTGTTTTGCTATCAAATACTTTTTCTTATTCATTCTCTCTATTTTTTGTATCCATTAACCACCCCCACTCCCCTCACCTAACCCCCAATACCCTTCCCAGGTAATTATCCTTCTTCTATCTCCATGAGTTCAATTGTTTTAATTTTTAGCTCCCATAAGTAAGTGAGAATATGTTAAGTTTGTCTCTGTGCCTGGCTTATTTCACTTAAAATAATGATCTCCAGTTCCATCCATGTCATTGCAAATGACTGAACCTCATTTTTTTTATGGGTGAATACACCATTGTGTATATGTACCACATTTTCTTTGTCCATTCAGCTGTTGATGGACACTTTGGACACTGTTCTCCATAGTGGTTGTACTAATTTACATTCCCACCAACAGTGTGCAAGGGTTTTTTCTCCACACTCTCACCAGCACTTGTTATTGCCTGTCTTTTGGATAAAAGCCATTTTAACTGGGGTGAGATATTTCACTGTGGTTTTGTTTTGTATTTCTCTGATGATCAATGATGTTGAGCACTTTGTCATATACCCGTTTGCCATTTATATGTCTTCTTTTGAGAAAAGTCTATTCAGATCTTTTGCCCATTTTTAAATTAGACTATTCATTTTTTTCCTATAGAGTTGTTTGAGCTCCTTATATATTCTGGTTATTAATCCCTTGTCAGATGGGTATTTTGCAAATATTTTCTCCCATTCTGTGGGTTGTCTCTTCACTTTGTTGATTGTTTCCTTTGCTTTGCAGAAGCTTTTTAACTTGATATAATCCCATTTATCAGTTTTTGCTTTGGTTGCCTGTGCTTATGGGGTATTACTCAATAAATCTTTGCCCACTCCTATGTCCTGGAGAGTTTCCCCAAAGTTTTCTTTTTCTAGTTTCATAGCTTGAGGTCTGAGGTTTAAGCCTTTAATCCATTTTGATCTGACTTTTGTACATGATGAGAGGTAGGAGTCTAGTTTCATTCTTCTGCATATGGATATCCAGTTTTCCCAGCACTGTTTATCGAAGAGACTGTCTTTTCCCCAGTGCATGTTCTTAGCACCACTGCCAAAAATAAGTTCACTATAGATGTATGCATTTGTTTCTGGGTTCTCTATTCTGTTCCATTGGTCTATGTGTCTGCTTTTATGCCAGTACCATGCTGTTTTGGTTACTGTAGCTCTATAATATAATTTGAAGCCAGGTAATGTGATTCCTCCAGTCTTGTTCATTTGGCTCAGGATAGCTTTGGGTATTATGGGTCTTTCGTAGTTCTATATAATGTTTAGAATTGCTTTCTCTATTTCTGTGAAGAATGTCACTGGTTTTGTGATAGGGATTGCATTGAATCTGTAGATTGCTTTGGGTAGTATGGCCATTTTAACAATATTCATTCTTTCAATCTATGAACATGGAATATGTTTCCATTTTTTTGGTGTCCTCTTCAATTTCTTTCATCAGTGTTTTATAGTTCTCATTATAGAGATCTTTTACTGCTTTGGTTAATTCCAAGATATTTTATTTGTAGACATTATAAATTGGATTACTTTCTTGATTCCTTTTTCAGATTGTTCACTGATGGTATTCTTCACAGAAATAGAAAAAACAAATGCTACTGATTTTGTATCCTGCAACTTTACAGAATTTTTTTTTATCAGTTCTAATAGTTTTTTGGTGGAGTCTTTACATTTTTCCATATATAAAATCGTATCTGCAAACAAGGACAATTTGAGATCTCCCTTTCTAATTTGGATGCCCTTTATTTCTTTCTCTTGTCTGATTGCTCTAGCCAGGACTTCCAGTACTATGTTGAATAACAGTGGTGACAGTGGACATCCTTGTTGTGCTCCAGATCTCAGAGGAAAGACTTTCAGTTTTTCCCCATTGAGTATGATACTAGCTGTGGGTCTGTCATACATGGCTTTTAATATGTTGAGGTATATTCCTTCTGTACCCAGTTTTCTGAGGGATTTTTTTAACATGAAGGGATGTTGAATTTTATTAACTTTATTAATGCTTTTTCAGCACTAATTGAAATGACCATATGGTTTTTGTCCTCCATTCTGTTAATATGATGTATCACATTGATTGATTTGCATATGTTGAACTATCGTTGAATCTTTGGGACAAATCTCACTTGGTCATGATGAATGATGTTTTAAAAGGTGTTGCTGAATCCAGTTTGTTAGTATTTTGTTGAGGATGCTTGCATCAATATTCATCAGGGATATTGGCCTGTAGTTTTTTTTTTTTAATGTGTCTTTGTCTGATTTTGTTATCAGGGTAATACTGGCCCCACAGAATGAGTTTGGAAGTATTTCCTCCTCCTCTGTTTTTCAGAATTGTTTGAATAGGATTGGTGTCCATTCTTTAAATGTTTGGTAGAATTCAGCAGTGAAGCCATCAGGCCCCAGGCTTTTCTTTACTGGGAGACTTTTTTTTTTTTTTTACAGCTTTGATCTTGTTATTGGTCTGTTCAGGTTTTGGATTTCTTCATGGTTCAATCTTGGTAGGTTGTATGTGTTTAAGAATTTATCCATTTCCTCTAAATTTTCCAACTTACTGGCATATAGTTGCTTATAGTAGCCAGTAGTGATCCTTTGAATTTCTGCAGTATCAGTTGTAATGTGACCGTTTTAATCTCTGATTGTATTTATCTGGGTCTTCTCTCTTTTGTCTTAGTTAGTCTGGCTAAGGGTTTGTCAATTTTATCTTTTCAAGAAACCAACATTTCATTTCATTGATCTTTTGTATTGTTTTCTTCATTTCAATTTCATTTATTTGTGCTCTAATTTTTATTATTTCTTTTCTTCTACTGATTTTGGGTTTGGTTTGCTCTTGCTTTTCTAGTTCTTTAAGATGCCCCACTAGGTTATTTATTTGAAGTTTTTCTTTTTTTATGGCATAGGTACTTGTAGTTATAAATTTCCCTCTTAGTATTGTTTTCACTGAATCCCATAGGATTTGGCATGCTGTGTTTCCATTATCATCTGTTTCAAGAAATTTTTCAATTACTTTCTTAATTTCTTCATTGACTCACTGGTCATTCAGGAGCATATTAATTTCCATGCATTTGTATAGTTTCCAAAATTCCTCATTATTGATTTCCAGTTTTATTCCATTGAGGTAAGATGCTTGATTTTATTTCACTTCTTTTTTTGAATGTTTTAAGACTTGTTTTGTGACCTAACATATATGGCCTATCCTTGAGAATGATCCATGTGCTGAGGAAAAGAATGTCTATTCTTCAGCCATTATATGAAAGGCTCTGTAAATATCTATTAGCTCCATTTATTTTTAAATGAATCAAGCAGAAATTCTAGATTTGAAAAATGCAACTGACATACTGAAGCATTATGTCTAATGTTTGTTGGTTTTCTGTCTGGAAGATTTGTCTAATGCTTAAAGTGGAGTGTTAAAGTCTCCAGCTATTATTGTATTGATGTCTGTCTCTCTTAAAATTTTCTTTTTTCTTTGTAGAGACAGGGTCTTGCTATATTGCCCAGGCTGTTCTTGAAATCCTGGGCTCAAGTGATCCTCCTGCCTTGGTCTCCCAAAGTGCTAGGATTACAGGTGTGAGCCACCATGTCCAGCCTCTATCTCTTGTTTTAGCTCTAATAATATTTGCTTTATATGTCTGGGTGCTTTAGTGTTGGATGCATATAGATTTACAATCATCATGTCCTCTTGCTGAATTGACCCCTTTCTTTATCATTATATAACCTTATCTCTCGTATAGTTTTTTTCTTGAAATCTATTTTGTCTGATATAACTATTCATGCTGGGTTTTTTTGTTTTGTTTTTTTTTTTGAGATGGAATCTCACTCTGTCGCCCAGGCTGGAGTGCAGTGGCACGATCTTGGCTCACTGCAAGCTCTGCCTCCTGGGTTCACACCATTCTCCTGACTTAGCCTCCTGAGTAGCTGGGACTACAGGCACCCGCCATCATGCCCAGCTAATTTTTTGTTATTTTTAGTAGAGATGAGGTTTCACCGTGTTAGCTAAGATGGTCTCAATCCCCTGGCCTTGTGATCTGCCTGCCTTGGCCTCCCAAAGTGCTGGGATTACAGGCGTGAGCCACCGTGCCTGGGCTATTCATGCTCTTTTTTGTTTCAATTGGTATGAAATATCTTTTTCCATCCATTTATTTTCAGTCTATATTTATCTTTATAGGTGAAAAGTGCTTCTTGTAGGCAACAGATCATTGGGTCTTATTTTTTCATACATTTAGCCACTCTACGTCTTTTTGTTGGAGGGTTTAGGCCATTTACATTTAATGTTGTTATTAATAAGTAAGGACTTACTTCTGCCATTTTGTGATTTGTTTTCTGGTTGTTTTGTGGTCTTCCCTTCTTTCTTCCCTTCCTTCCTGTCTTCCTTCACTTTTTAACTTTTTTTTTATTCTTTTTATGTCTTATTGCACTGTGTCTTGAAATGTTGTTGTAGTTATTATTTTTGACTGCTTCATCATTTAGTCTTTCTACTTAAGAGTAATTTACACCCCACAAATACAGTGTTATAATATTCTGTGTTTTCTGATGTGTTTACTATTGCCAGTGAGATTTATACCTTCAGATGTTTTTTTTTTTTTTTTTTGAGATGAAGTTTCATTCTTGTTGCCCAGGCTTGTTGCCCATTGCAATGGCGCAATCTTGGCTCACCACAACCTCTGCTTCCTGGGTTCAAGCGATTCTCCTGCCTCAGCCTCCCGAATAGCTGGGATTATAGGCATGTGCTACCACACCTGGCTAATTTTGTATTTTTTCAGTAGAGACAGGGTTTCTCCATGTTGATCAGGCTGGTCTTGAACTTCTGACCTCAGGTGATCCACCCACCTTGGCCTCCCAAAGTTCTGGGATTACAGGTATGAGCCACTGTGCCTGGCCCCAGATGATTTCTTATTGCTCATTAACTTCCTTTTCTTTCAGATTGAAAGACTCCCTTTAGCTTTTTTTTTTTTAGGACAGGTCTGGTGTTAATGAAATTTCTTGGCTTTTGTTTTTCTGTCTTTATTTTTCCTTCATGTTTGAAGGATATTTTTGCTGGACATACTATTCTAGAATAAAAGTTTTTTCCTTCAGCACTTTATATATGTCATGCCACTCTCTCTCTGGTCTGTAAAGTTTCCACTGAAGAGTTTTCTGCCAGACATACTGGAGCTCCATTGTATGTTGTTTCTTTTCTCTTGCTGCTTTTAAGATCCTTTCTTTATCTTTGAGCTTTGGAAGTTTGGTTATTAAATGCTTTGAGGTAGTCATCTTTGGGTTAGATTGGCGTGGTGTTCTATAGCCTTTTTGTATTGAATATAAGTATCTTCCTCTAGGTTTGGGAAGTTCTGTGATATTATTGCTTTGAAGAAACTTTCTACCCCCATCTCTTTCTCTACCTCCTCCTTAAGGCCACTCTTAGATTTGCCCTTTTCAGGCTGTTTTCTGGATCTTGTAGTTGTGCTTCATTCTTTCTGATTCTTTTTTCCTCTCCTCTGTGTATTGTGTGTGTGTGTGTGTGTGTGTGTGTGTGTGTGTGTGTGTGTGAGACAGAGTTTCGCTCTTGTTGCCCAGGCTGGAGTGCAGTGGTGTGATCTTGGCTCACTGCAACCTCCGCCTCCCAGGTTCAAGTGATTCTCCTGCCTCAGCCTCCCAAGTAGCTGGGATTACAGGCATGCGCCACTACACTCGGCTGATTTTTGTATTTTTAGGACAGACAGGGTTCCACCAATTTGGTCAGTCTGGTCTTGAACTCCTGACTGCAGGTGACCCACCCACCTCGGCCTCCCAAAGTGCTGGGATTACAGGCATGAGCTACAGTGCCTGGCCTCCTCTGTGTATTTTCAAATAGACTGTTATCAATCTCACTAATTCGTCTGTTTGTTCAATTCTGCTATTAAGGGACTGGACTCTGATACATTATTCGGTATGTCAGTTGCATTTTTGACTCTAGAATTTCTGCTTGATTCTTTTTAATTATTTCAATCTCTTTGTTAAGTTTATCTCATGGAATTCTGAAATCCTTCTCTGTGTTATCTCAAATTTCTTTGAGTTTCCTCAAAACAGCTATTTTGAATTCTCTGTCTGAAAGGTCACATCTCTGTTTCTTTGGGATTGGTCCCTGGTGCCTTATTTAGTTCATTTGGTGAGATCATGTTTTCCTGGCTGGTGCTGATGCTTGTAGATGTGTGTCTGGGCAATAAAGAGTTAGGAATTTATTATAATCTTTGCAATCTGGGTTTTGCAATCTGTGCCTGCCTTTCTTGAGAAGGCTTTCCAGGTATACAGAGGGACTAGGGCCCCAAGCTCAGTAATGCTATGGTTCTTGCAGACTCATAGAAGTCCCACCTTGGTGGTCTTGGATAAGATTATGAAGAATTCTCTGGATTACCAGGCAGAAACTCTTGTTTTCTTCCTTATTTTCTCCCAAACAGAGTCTCTCTGTGCTGAGCCGCCTGGAACTGGGGGTGAGGTGATGCAAATACCCATGTGGCCACCACCAGTGGAACTGCCCTGAGGCAGACCTGAAACCAGCATAGCACTGGGTCTTGCCCAAAACCCATTGTAACCACCACCTGGCTATTGCCTATGTTTGCATAGGCCGTAAGGCTCTACAATAAGCAGGTGGTGAAGCCAGCCAGGCTTGTGTCCTTCTCTTCAGGATGGTGAGTTCTCCCAGGCCCCAGGCAGGTCCAGAGATGCTGTCTGGGAGCCAGGGATTGCAGTAAAAACCTTACAAATCTACCTTGTGTTTTATTCTACTGTGACTAGGCTGGCACCCAAACCACAAGACAAAATCCTTCACACTCTTCCCTCCCCTTTCCACAAGCAGAGGGGCCTCTCCCTATGGCCTTCGCCACCACTGACCCATGGCGAGTTCTGTCAGACCACCACCAATGTTCACTTCAGGCCCAAGGGCTCTTCAGTCAGTTGTGACAAATGTTGCCAGGCCTGGAACTCACCCCTCAGGGTAGTGAACTCCCCTCTGACACAGTGCAGGTCCAGAAATGCTATCCAAGAACCTGGACCTGGGGACCCCAGGAGCCCGTTGGTGCTCTACACCACTATGGCCAAGCTGATACCTGAAGCTGGCATGTCTGAGTCTCACTCAAGGCCCACAGCATACTGCCTGTGCATTGCTGTTGGTTACTCAGGGGCCATGGGCTCTTTAGTCAGCAGGTGACAAAACCTGCAAGACTGAGTACTTCCCTTCTGGCCCAGGGTGTGTCTAGAAATGTTGTCTGGGAGCTAGGGCCTAGGATGGGGGCCTCACAATTCTGCCAGGTGCCCTGTCCTATTGTGGTTGAGCTGGTATCCAAGATGCAAGATAAAGTCCTTACTCTTCCCTCTCCTCTCCTCAAGCAGAAGGAAGGAGTCACTTTTGTTGCTGTGAGCTGCACTGCCTGGGGCTGGGGGAGGGGTGGCACAAGCTCCTCCTTAGCCACCCAACTGGTGTCCCATGTCCACCGGCTCTGCACTCAGCACAGAACAAGGATTTACCTAGGAACTACAGTCCTTGTGGCCTAGACTGCCTTTCAAGTTTATTTAGGACCTTAGAACACTTTAGCCCACAGTATTGAGGCTTGCTGAAACTCAAGTTCTGACCGCTGGGATGGGCAATTCCCCTCTGGCTAGGGCTGGTCTAGATGATCCACAGCATCTGCTGAGTTTAACTCAGTTTTGCTTTTTGCTGTGACCAGGCAGCACTGAGTTCAACGCAGGGTCCCGCAATTGCTCTGCTTTCCCTCTCTCAAGGGCACAGCACCTGCTGCTGCTAGGGGAACGGGGGAAGAGCAGCGTTACCAATTCAAGACTATCTTTCCTACCTTCTTGCAGTGATATGAAGTTAAAATCAGGTACTGTGATTGCTCATCTGATTTTTGGTTCTTATGAAGGTGCTTTTTGTGTGTGTAAATAGTTGTTAAATCAGTGTTGCTGCATTGGGGGACAACTGGTAAAGGCTTCTACATTCAGCCATCTTGCTCAGGCCTCTTCTGATTGAATTATTTCTTAAAAATTATTGTGGCTGGGCACAAAGGCTCACATGTGTAATCCCAGCACTTTGAAAGGCTGAAGCAGGATGATCACTTAAGGCCAGGAGTTCAAGACCAGCCTGCGTAACATAGCAAGACCCCATCTCTACAACAATAAAAAAATTATCTGGGCATGGTGATGCATGCCTGTAGTCCCAGCTACTTGGGAGGCTAAGGTGGGAGGATTGCTTGAGCTCAGGAGTTCAAGGTTGCAGTGAGCTACCTTGAAAATTTATTTATTTTAGACTTTTCATTATGCTTGAATATTTTCAAAATAAAAATTAGGGAAAACATTCCTCTCTAATGTTTACATCCAAACAATTCCATTGGCCTTAAAACTCCAACTAGTCTTTCTTGGCATATAAATTCTTCTCTGAGGAGTATCTAAGATAATAATTCCTCTCTTTTTATTTTTGTTTTTTAATTTTTTGAGATGGAGTCTTGGTCTGTCGCCCAGGCTGGAGTGCAGTGGCGCGATTTCAGCTCACTGTAACCTCCGCTTCCTGGGTTCAAGCGATTCTCCTGCTTCAGCCTCCTGAGTAGCTGGGATTGCAGGCACCCACCATCATGCCTGGCTAGTTTTTGTATTTTTGTAGAGATGGGGTTTCACCATGTTGACCAGGCTGGTCTTGAACTCCTGACCTCAGGTGATCTGCCTCTCTCGGCCTCCCAAAGTGCTGGGATTACAGGCATGAGCCATCGTGCCCAGCCATTCCTCTCTTTTTAACCTGAAACTTCTTCGGAACAATTACTAAATACATCATGCCACTTTGTATTAGTTGGTGATTTACATGTTTAAATCCTTCAGTCAACTGCAAGCTCTTTAAGGTAAGGACTGGGTTTTATATAATGCTGCACAAAACTGATCTCAGTGTATTGCTCATATTACACCACGTCTGTTGATGCTCATTAAGTTAAGCCAGCAAACAATAACTTTTTTACTCCAGCTTGCCAGGCGAAAAAAAAAAAGGAAACAGAAGTCAAGCAGAGAGTCTATTTAAAATATCAGCTTATTGTTTATATAGTGTGGAATTCATACAGCAATCAAAGAGCTTTACAGTCTGTACCTAGATGCTCATTGTTATTGAATGACTCATATTCTTCATAATTTTTATTTAAAAGTTGCAGTCTAAGTCTTAAGTTTAACATGATTAACAGTATTATGTTTTTTCTTTATGTTTTGAGTTTTTTTGTAGACATGGGGTCTATTTTGCCCAGGCTGGTCTCGAATTCTTGCCTCAAGAGATCTTCCCCCTTTGGCCCTTCAAAGCACTGGGATTACAGGCATAAGCATCCACTATAGGCCAAAGTACTTTGTCTTTAAATAAAAGGTTTATAAGTAAGTCTATAATTCGTATTTCATTAAATTTTACCATATTTTCCTGAAGTAGTAGATTAAAAATACATTTAAATTAATTGATAGATGGCTGGGGAAAAAAGGCATATAAAGAGAACAAGTGACCTGTCCTAAATCACACAATCAATTCTCAATACTTTCTCTTTTCAATGATGCATGCTTATTTTCTACTTGATGAGTTGGATTGTACTTTACAGGAAACCTAAGATAAATCCTTAGGTCAAGAAATGTGACTTCGATTAATTAAAAAACATATTTATGTGTAATGTGTTCTTAAAGCTGTAATTTACAAATATTCATAAAGATTTCCAAGCTGCAGTCTGCCTCTTGATATAGGTCCATTTCATTTATATAATCATAAATAATAATCAGTTAGTATTTATTTTGCTGATTTAAGGTGTTCATCCAAAAGTTCAACAATGGCTTCTTCATCTGCTGATTGAAGCAGTCTCTGAATTAGCTGATCCAGGCCCTTCCCACCACATAAAAATTCCTGGTAAAAGAGAGAGCTATTATGAAACCTGATGATTAGAAATGTAAGCAAAGACTTTAGTGTTTATTTAATTTCTTTGCAGTCATTATTTAATAACAATAAAGGATTACTAATGTTCTATAATACAATGAACACAATTGCTAACTTGGGAAGATCCCCACTCTGTAGAAGAATTCAGTTAGCATTTTATTTTAAAATAAATCTTCTGAGATTTGGATTTTCCTAACAACTCCAGAGAAACAAAACAAAGAGATCTAGATGGACTTTTGAAATTGACCACCTCCCTCCCTTTAAAATTCCATTGATTGGCTTTTATGACAACACCATTCTAGGCTCTCAAACCATCTTTAGGAGAATAGGTTTGCTGAATTTTCTCTTACTGTACCCTAAAAAAAATTGCTTTTATTCTTGTCCTGAAAATTCTACCCCTTTCACTCACATTATGTTATTTCCCAGAGGAAAAAGACTGAAAGGTCTCAATTCCTCAAGCATTTTGTTCCACAAGCATTTTGTGCATTAACGCGCATACTGCTCCTTGCCAACTCCTCTGGATCTGGCTGAGAGGAAGCCTCCCCCGACCATTCAAGCTCACCCTTCTGTTAATCCTCCAAGTTTAGATTACTTCATCTGTAAGTGGTTTGTGACAGTTTTTTACTTTTAAACCGAAAACATGATGATCTAGAAGTCCTGTGTAACTGAAAAATATTTTTGTTGAAATACTTAGGGGTGAAGTGTCTTTGAGGTCTGCAATTTGCTTTCAAATGGTTCAAGAGCAACATAGGTTTATAGAGAGACAGAGGAAATGGTGGCGGAAAGAGAAGGAAAATACAGTAAAATATTAACAACTGTTGAATCTAGGTATAGTCTATATTGTGCTGATTGACCTAATCTTTTTTTTTTGAGACGGGCTCTTGCTCTGTCGCCCAGGCTGGAGTGTAGTGGTGTGATCTCGGCTCACTGCAACCTCTGCCTCCTGGGCTCAAGCAATCCTTCCACCTTAGCTTCCCGAGTAGCTGGGACTACAGGCACATGCTACACACCCAGCTAATTTTTTTTTGTGTGTGTATTTTTTGTAGAGAGAGGATTTTGCCATGTTGCCCAGGATGGTCTCCTGACCTCAAGTGATCCTCCCACCTCTGCCTGTCAAAGTGCTGGGATTACAGGCGTGAGCCACTGTGCCCAGCCGACCCAATCTTTAAACATTATGTAAACTTGAAAAATTTTGAAACAAAAAGTTGAGAAAAAAAATTTTCATGTTTACCACTAAATAACTCCACTGGGTGAAAACTGTTTTCAGTTGACTTCCCTGAAGTCTTGTCTACAGTTCTCTGAAAAATGACTAAATTAATGACTTCAAGAACTTTTCCTGTATAACAGAAATTCTGTGTAGTAAAGTTGTTGGGATTAATGAATTTGTACATTGCCATTTTAGAAATGCTTGAAATTTAGACACTGGCTTAATGAAAATACTTTAATGTTGGCATCTGGAACACAAAACATTTAAAGTTTTGATATAGTTATGAACTAATCTTACAGTTAAGTCTTTCTTGAATGGTCTTAAAGTTGAACTTTAGGAAGTGTACACACATATCTCTCAAATTAAGGTAAAGGATATATCTTACTATTTCTGTATTCCCCAAGGTAACAGCACATAGTAAAACCTCAAACTCTGAAATTAAACAGAAAGCAAAAGCACTATGATATAACTTTAAAATTAAGGTTTATATCACTTTGAGCATAATATGAAATTGCTTTTAAAATCAGTGTGACTAGGCCAGGAGCAGTGGCTCATGCCTATAATCCCAGCACTTTGCGAGGCCGACATGAGCAGATCACCTGAGGTCGGAGATTGAGACCAGCCTGGCCAACATGGTGAAACCCCGTCTCTACTAAAAATACAAAAATTAGCCAGGTGTGGTAGTGTGTGCCTATAGTCCCAGCTACTCAGGAGGCTGAGGCCGGAGAATTGCTTGAACCTGAATTGCTTGAACCCGGGAGGCGGACGTTGCAGTGAGCCGAGATCGTGCCACTGCACTCCAGCCTGGGTGACAGAGCAAGACTTTGTCTAAAAAAAAAAAAAAAAGTGTACCTGGTGCTCAAATTATTATAGTATTGCCAAGGTAATCATCTTTGGAACTGATGTAAAAAGGATTATCCCTCTACTGGGAGTCAAACATAATAGATTCAACTGGATTAACCAGAGTGCAAGAGATACAAAGGTCAAAGATGAATGAGTCATAGTTCCTAACTTTCAGAGGCTAACAATCTAAGTAGAACAGCTAGACAAATACATAAGCATCACAAAACAATATAATAAATTTAAAAATGAAGGAGAAGAAAGGAAGGATGGTAAGGAGCCAAGAATTTTGAAGAAAGATCGCATCAGGGAAAGATTCAGGAAGCCAGAAAGTTTTGAATTTGGTTTTACAAAGAGGAACAGTATTTTCCTGAATAGAAATGAGCAGGGCATTTCCGTCAAAAGAATGAGTATTAGAGGCTGGGCGTGGTGGCTAACGCCTGTAATCCCAGCACTTTGGGAGGCAGAGGCAGGCAGATCACCTGAGGTCGGGAATTTGAGAACAGCCTGACCAACATGGAGAAACCCCGTTTCTACTAAAAATACAAAATTAGCCGGGCATGGTGGTGCATGCCTGTAATCCCAGCTATTCGGGAGGCTGAGGCAGGAGAATTGCTTGAACCTGGCAGGTGGAGGTTGTAGTGAGTTGAGATCACACCATTGCACTCCAGCCTGGGCAACAAGAGCGAAACTCTGTCTCCAAAAAAAAAAAAAAAAAAAGGAAAAAAAGAATGAGTATTAGGACAGGAAAACTGCTGGGTGCGGTGGCTCAGCCTGTAAACCCAGCACTTTGGGAGGCCAAGGTGGGTGGATCACTTGAGGCCAGGAGTTCGAGACTAGCCTGGCCAACACGGTGAAACTCCTTCTCTACTAAAAACAGAAAAATTAGCCAGGCATAGTGGTACACACCTGTAATCCCAGCTACTCAGGAGGCTGAGGCAGGAGAATCGCTTGAACCCAGGAAGCAGAGGCTGCAGAGATTGCACCACTGCACTCCAGCCTGGGCAACAGAGTAAGAATCTGTCTCAAAACACACACACACACACACACACACACACACACACACACACACACACGAAAACACGCAAAGTACATTTAAATCTCTAAGGCCAGGGGAAATTTCCAATGTAACTGGAATATAGAGCAGGAGATAAGGCTGATGTGAAGAAATCTGCATAAGGACATTGAGAAACAGAATAAAAATGTGAAACAATACATTATATGCTAGTCTGTGCTTATTAGCTAGCTAAATAAAAGTAAGAAAGTTACCTACAGAAGAAGTAATAATGAGAATACCAGGTGATCTCACAGAACCCAAGGATAGGAATGTGGAATGTGCAGGGTCACGACTACCACCCGTGGAATGAGACTGAGCCTTGGGAATACATAAATGTAGGGACTCATATCATCAGGGTTCTGTCTATTTCTCATTTTTGCTTTTCTCTGTCTATCAATTTCATTCTTTTCTCACTGAAGATGCTTTCTCTTGGTGGCTGAAAATGTGGCTTCTAACCTCTTATATGCTTTATATATTGCAGTTTCAGCCACCAAGACAGAGAATAATCCTCTCCATCTCTGATTTTAAAATCCTGAGAAGAAACTCACTGACTGGGACTTATTTGGGTGTCCACTCCAAACAAATCCACTTTTGTCCTGGGTCAGGATCATGATCATGTAAGAATGCAGCAGCTCCGTCAGAAACTGTGGATGTGGTACAAAGGGCAAGTTCTAGAATAAGAGAGGAGAGCTAAGCAAAAGGTTCCAAAAACGCTCATATTCTTTCTTATCAATCCCTTCCATTTGTCCAACAGCTGTTACCCTAGAGTTAAGATCCTTATCACTTTTCCAGCTTTATCTATGATTTGGTTCCTAAATTATTCACTCTTTTTTTTTTTTTTTTTTTTTTCCTGAGACAGAGTCTTGCTCTGTCGCCCAGGCTGGAGTGCAGTGGTGCCATCTCGGCTCACTATAAGTTCCGCCTCCCGGGTTCACGCCATTCTCCTGCCTCAGCCTCCCCAGTAGCTGGGACTACAGGTGCCCGCCACCACACCCGGCTAATTTTTTTTGTATTTTTAGTAGAGATGGAGTTTCACCGTGTTAGCCAGGATGGTCTCGATCTCCTGACCTCATGATCTGCCTGCCTCGGCCTCCCAAAGTGCTGGGATTACAGGCGTGAGCCACCGCACCCAGCTAATTATTCACTCTTACTAGTCTCTTTACTGTCCTTCACACAGATTTTAATGTTTTACTACAGCTACCTTTTTTCATGCTGTTTTCAAACTTTGTTCCTTTCACTACTATGGAATGTCTTCTTTCCTTCCAGTAGACTAGTTAGTGATTATTAGAGCTTACCAATGTTATTTTCCTTATTACTTCTGAGTCTGGCATGCTAGTTTGGTTAGTGATATATCATTATTTAGGCCAAAGTCAGATATTTTATAACTACAGAAGCCAGTTAATTATCTTCCCTTTGTTTCACAACCGAATACTATACTATGCACCTATGGACCCATCTAAAAGATATTACTGGTCATAAGAATGTGGCTGTCTCCAAAAAAATTGTCACCACTACCAGAAAAACAACTAAAGAACATGGTGTAATTAGAACAATACGGCCAAACATGTTTGGTTAATACTGTGTGTTTCCGGAGGAAAGGGAAATTAGCAAATATTTTCCTCCTTTTCAACATGGCTACTATGTTCCTATGCAAGATAGCCTTATCCTGCTGAGGAGACAGAGGATGTGGCATAAGACATACGGAAATTGACAAACAAAACGTATTAGCCTTGTAAAACTAGGACTTTTTTACAAGGTATATTTCCCTTGTAAAACTAGGACTTTAATTTTGAGAATAGAATGGGACAGAGTCAAGTGAAAGAAGCCTTAGGTATCACATGGCACCAAGGAGAAAGATCAAACTTTCTGTCTGCTGCCTTTTCCACATAGTCCTTTATGGGACCGGTTCACTTTCTCCTTCAGTGGCAACAAAACAGACATTTTTCTGTGCTTCATCATTAATATATTTATTATATTTATGTCAGTGGTCTTTGCTAGATGCGACTTAGATAGGTTAACGATCGAACAATCTTGACCGAGTCTTTTCCCCAACGGCCTAACTGTAACACCTCAATCTAATGAAGACACATTGTGGTAGGGAGAATTCTAAGATGCCCCCTGGTGTACACACTGTGAATAACTCCCTCTTAGCGCAGACAGGACCTGTGAAAATGACGGAGTATCATTTTAGTGCCTAGGTGACTAAGCAGTTGACTTTGAGTTAATCAAAAGGAACATTATCCAGGTGAGCTTGACCTAAACAGGTGAGCCCTTAAAAAGGCCCGAGTCATTCCTGCAAG
Source organism: Nomascus leucogenys (assembly GCF_006542625.1). Lineage (NCBI taxonomy): Eukaryota > Metazoa > Chordata > Mammalia > Primates > Hylobatidae > Nomascus > Nomascus leucogenys. The sequence goes on from NC_044385.1 coordinate 67,474,339, forward strand.
AAGAGATTCAAAGTGGGAGAGAGTCTCTGGAGGGAGCCACTGGGAAACAACTTCCAACAGTATTTAGGCGCTGAAAAGCAGCCTCCAGCTGACTGCCAGCAAGGGAATGGGGGCTTCAGTCCTACAATCCAAGGCAATGGCATTCTGCTGGCAACCACGTAAACTTGTAAGAGGACCCCAAACTCCAGAAGAGTATGGAGCCAGGCCATGCCTTGATTTCAGCTTTGTGAGATCCTGAGAAGATAACTAAGCTCAGTTGTTCCTGGATTTCTGACCTACAGAAATCATGAGATAATACTTTAATCATGGGTACTGCTTTAAGTTGCTATATTTGTGGTAATTTGTTACCTGGCAATAGAAAACCAATACCCATGTATATATGCAGACCGAATATATGTTCATGCATTGTGGTTGCATAACGAAGAATTTGGAATTTAGAAAAGATCATTGTTTCAAAATGGCATAAAGATCATTATTTTTTTAACCAGCAAACTAATAAAAGTGTTTGTAAATTTTAGGGTGGCTTAATGATTTAAATTACTTGGTAATATCTACATATAGGTTCTAGAATTTGACTATGTTTTCTTCTGAAATCAAAGGTACTCAAAGCATACTCAGTAGTATTACCTTAATATCACGAACTTCATATGCTATCCTGTGGTCACTGACTCTATCCTGGGTGAAATTATATGTCCGAATTCGCTCTGACTGGGCTCTTGTTCCCACCTGTGCCATAACAAAAAGCAATTTATATTTTACCTTTATAAATGTCTTCATTACAATGGAAAAAGCACTTGGCAAATGACTATTTCAACAATTTAGATATTTTCTAAAAGTCATATGTACAAAATGACAAAGAAAAAGAGTGGGCAGAACTTAATGTTTAATACTACAGGTTTGTAGAGCTCAGTTATAGAATAAGAAGGAATGTTTCTTTGATATTTCAAACTCCAAATACTTAAAATCAAATTAATCATCGTTCCACTCCAATCAGTTCCTCTTCCTGGTTTCTATAAATGACAGCACCATGTATTCCCTTTTATCCAAGTAGAAAATTCTGACATTTTGCAATTTATCAAACATTTTGTGGGTTTGAGTTTACTATGCCAGGCTCTGATACAGATGCATTCAGGGGGAGAGACCATCTTCAATTCATCCCATTCTCCAAATGCCCATTTCCAATTGGTTTCATGGGTCTCTTATTATATCCTGCCCTTTCCATTTCTACTATCACTTATGGACTCATTACTTTCACCTACAATTCTGCAAAAATCTCCTGATTAATCTCCCATTTTTCTGCTCACATTGTGCTGCCCTGCTTACTCTTCCTACAGTACAGTTTTCTGATAAATTTTCTTTGGTTCCTTCTTGTCTACTGAGCAGACACAACTCAACTCAGCATTCAAGGTACTTTGTAACGTAGCCAATCTTCCCAATGTTATTTCTGAAAATTCTGTGAATCTCCATAATGCCACTAATAATACTACGTCATTATTATGTGTGGTCTGTTATCTCTGCTATAAAACATCATCTCAAGGGATGCCCTTCCCTAACACTCTCCTACCATTTCTGCCTTTCTGGCCCCAGCAATTGAAATACGTTCTCTTCTTCCCTGAAACCCCTTGTACTTGGAATGTTCTTCATGGCACACCACAGTTTGTCTCATGCTACAGTTATCTGCATTCTTCTTAGTCTGCTCATCTCCTCCACCTCCCCAACACCTGATATACACAACACCCTGTCTCAATTGCTGTCACATTTTAAAATAAGATATTTCTATAACTTATTGTCTTAAACCCTAAGGCAAGCGATATGAAACTAAACTCCTGACCATTGGAAGAATTTTTTTAAATTATGGATTCTGAAGCCCAACCTCAGATATAATGGATCAGAATTATGTATTTTGAGAACATTCCCAGATCATCTCTTCTGACAATCAGCCAAGTTTGGAAACCACTGTCCCAAAGCACCATATTAATGGCCAGGACCTCACTCCAGATCAGTTACATCAGAATCTCTGGGGTAGGGCCTGGGCATCTACGAAAGCTTGTTAGGTGATTAGTGGAACCAGGATTGGGAATGTGGCATAATGCCTTCTGTATAAAAGCCAAGTGTATATCTTGGTTGAAGAAAAAACTTCTAAGCCTTAGAAATCCCTATTAAAACATTTCACGTAGGTGGATAAGTTATTCAAGAGGCAGTGATGTCTTTTTTGGCTCGTCAATCAGACTACTGAAGAAGACACACATGAACAATTTGCATAAAGCCAATCTTGAATACCTATTTTAAAAATTACTTTGTGGGCTGGGCGCAGTGGCTCACACCTGTAATCCAGCACTTTAGGAGGCTCAGGTGGGCAGATCACATGAGGCCAGGAGTTTGACACCAGCCTGGCCAACATGACAAAAACCCATCTCTATAAAAAATACAAGAATGGGCCAGGCATGGTGATGCACGTCTGTAATCCCAGCCACTCAGGAAGCTGAGGCACAAGAATCGCTTGAACCCGGGAGGCAGAGGTTGCAGTGAGCCAGGATCGTGCCACTGCACTCTAGCCTGGGTGAGAGAGAATCTGTCTCAAAAAAAAAAAAAAAAAAAAAAAATTACTTTGTGGAACATCTGGTGCCAAAATGTTAAACAGCAAGTAAATCCAAATGTCTTTTTAAAATTCAAATGTGGCAGAGTTTATAGTGTTTGTGTTATCACTTATTTGCCAAGAAGTAATGGTGTGTACTCAGGGTATATTGTTTGCTTGTTAAAAACAAAAATAAGTTATGGTTTGTAAATGAGCATTCCTATCTGCAAGTGTATACACTGATGATGCGCTACAATCTGGGATTACCACTAATAGTGTTAATATTATTTATCCTGTCACTTTTATTACCTGCAAGTTAGCATGTAGGTAAAGAAAGCTAGAAATGCAAAAGTGTGAAAAAGCTAGGACACATCTAGATGAAAAGTATAACTAATGTTTAGGTTTAGACAATTCATTATCCTAAAAGGCCACAAAATCTTCCAAATTTAAATCACTGTAGCATAGCCAGGTATAGTGGCACGTGCCTGTAATCCCAGCTACTCAGGAGGCTGAGGCAGGAGAATCCCTTGAACCCGGGAGGTAGAGGCTGCAGTGAGCCAAGATTACGCCACTGCACTCCAGCCTGGTGACAGAGCAAGACTCCGTCACACAAAAAAAAAAAAATTTAAATTATATATTAGGTTTACTTAAAATAATGACATTCATTTTGCTTAGAATTCATCTATCTATTTGAATAAGTAACACTATACCATATATATTGTAAAAAATTCAAAAAGTACCAAATGATATATAATGAAAAATAAATTTCCTTTCTACCCCTTGTCCCTAGTCTCCATCAGTAGGATTCACTGTTCCCAGTTTTTTGCAATGCCATTTGTATTTGATCTCACATAGAGTTATAATACAAGCATAGGTTTTAATTTTTAAAAATCAAAAACGTTCTTAATTCTCAAAGAATTATTTGTCTTTTAAACCATTTTCTTCTGAAGACAGTAATGATATAAACACAAGAGGGAAACAACTAGGAAATAATTTTTAGTTTATACATCTTACATTTACTAACTTGCAAACTGGTATGCCCAAGTTTAGCCATAACCCATCAGTTCATTTGCACTAAGCAATGAACTGATGGGTTATGAATGAATTAGTTGCATAAGCACTAATAAATACTGCTTATTTACAAAGGAGCACATTTCTCTATGCTCTAAAACATTCCCATTTAAGCAAGAACAAACACTGCATTCTCTACAGAAAATGACTTTTCTTTAAACAGTCACTAAATTATTGTACCAAGTAAATCTTACCTGCAGTTTTCTAGCACTTTGTTGCTGACGCCTGTCTTTCTCAATAATCTGCTGGTAGAGTCTAGCTCTCAACACACGAAAAGCTATTTCTTTATTTTTTATCTGTGATCTTTCTTGTTGGCATTCTACTACTAGCCCTGAAAAATAACAGGGATCAGAAGGTAAACTGTAGCTTCCACCAAATTAAGATAGAACCAAGGAACAGTTAAATGAGACAGGTTAATCAGGAAAAGATCACAAAAGATACAAACATTTTAGGTTTAGCACACTTCAGAAACTAGCTGGGTTATGATTATAGCTGTAGTTGGCTCTTTAGATTCTGATATGTAAATGAGAACTCCGTATGAGCACCCAGAAAGCAGCAGCATCCATAGATGGTTACCTATCCTTTCAGTCCCCGAGCTTGGCCTCTTCCTCCTAGCTCATCCAGGTATTTCTGCAGCTCAACAAACAGCAAACTACTGCCACTCCCTATACTGCGCTGCTCCATTCTCTGTCCAACTCAAGAAGAACTAGCCTTTTCTCCTTTCAGTCACAAATATACACAGAGCTGAGGTTTTAAAAATACCTTTATAATGGCCGGATGTGGTGGCTCACACCTGTAATCCGAGGATTTGGGGAAGCCGAGGCAGGTGGATCATGAGGTCCAGAGATCAAGACCATCCTGGCTAAAACAGTGAAACCCCATCTCTAAAAATACAAAAAATTAGCCAGGCGTGGTGGCACACAACTGTAGTCCCAGCTACTTGGGAGGCTGAGGCAGGAGAATCGCTTGAACCTGGGAGGCAGAGGTTGCAGTGAGCGGAGATTATGCCTGGCGACACAGCGAGACTCTGTTAAAACCAAAACCAAAAACAACAACAGAAAAAACAAAAAAAAAAACCTTTACAGAAAAAAGCCAATGAAAAGACGCTATTCAGAGTCTTTAAAAAGAATTTATAGTGAATGTTTCTGAGTTTTCTGAGTTCTAAATTTCTTTTTTTTTTTTTTTTTGAGATGGAGTCTCGCTCTGTCGCCCAGGCTGGAGTGCAGTGGCGCAATCTCGGCTCACTGCAAGCTCCGCCTCCCGGGTTCATGCCATTCTCCTGCCTCAGCCTCTCCGAGTAGCTGGGACTACAGGTGTGTGCCACCACGCCTGGCTAATTTTTTGTATTTTTAGTAGAGACGGGGTTTCATCGTGGTCTCAATCTCCTGACCTCGTGATCCGTCCGCCTCGGCCTCCCAAAGTGCTGGGATTACAAGCGTGAGCCACCACGCCCGGCTCTGAGTTCTAAATTTCTAAGTTCTTCTGCGTAGTCTGAGTTAGCTGGGGTCCAGCTAATCAATACATCTAACCACACACAAGTTTTGGCTGGCCAGCTTCTGCATTTGGGTGGGTTTGGCCCACTGTGTAGTCCAGTTTCTGGCCCAAATCCAGCCCTGAAACGATCACTTCTTGAGGCTGTGTTGTTCTTAACTTTGCAGATAACACTCTGAGGTCCGTGTCTAATCCTGCTCCTCAGTACATTAGAGGAGAAAGGGATTTTCTTTCTGAATCACAAAAACTAAAAACCAAAAGCCCCATTAGCTTAGCGTATCTGCACCGATACAGTGGTAAATATTTTGCTAGAGATGTAAAGAATTTCTATAAAATTCTATTCTCTGAAGTATATTTTCTCCCTGTCTAAATAAGCTACAGTCACTACCTGCTAATACTTTTAGTAGGGCACTGAGGTTTCACCTCTACTAGTTTAATCACTTCCTGAGTGCTTTACTGCGGCCATCTGGTTGGACTGGGGGCACTGACTGGCCCCCATCTTCCAGGTATTTGTCTGGAGTTTCCTTGACTCTCATATCCTTTTTGTACTACCCAAAAGAATATGATCATTTCCATTTTAAGACGGCCAGGCTTTCATGAGCTCTCCTCCACATTCCTCTTCTTGTCAGCTGATCTGTACTGATTTTTGCCTAAGCACCTGTATTATTCCTATCGACTCACTCAGGTTAGAACTTTTAGATCAAAACTATTACTTTCCAGCTCAGTAATTCCTAAGGGAATCACTTTATTATGTATTTTATTATAATGTACTTTCTATAGAGGAGTATTTAATAATGAGTACTCCCTTAAGAATAGAAGATGTAGACGGAGGGAAGGTATATTGAATAATAGAAGGGGGCTGGGCATGGTGGCTCACACCCGCAATCCCAGCACTTTGGGAGGCAAAGACAGGTGGATTATTTGAGGCCAGAAGTTCTGAGACCAGCCTGGGCAACATAGCAAGATTTCGTCTCTACTGAAAATACAAAAAGTAGCCAGCGTGGTATCTGCACCTATAGTCCCAGCTATTCAGGGGGCTGAGGTAGGAGGATGGCTTGAGCCAAGAGTTCGAGGTTATAGTCAGTGAGCTATGATCATGCCACTGCACTCTAGCCTGGGCAACAGAGCAAGACCCAGTCTCAAAAAAAAAGAAAAAAGAAAAGAAAAGAAAGAAGGAAAGAAGGAAAGAAAGAAAGGAAGGAAGGAAGAAAGAGAATTACAGAGGGCATCTTTTACTCACCAACTGGTAATAAACTAAAAAGCCCACTTTAATGCACAGAATATTCGTCTTCATCCTTATCTTGGGATAAATTTTCCCAAGAAAGGTAATATTCCCCTGTATAGACATTTAACCATACCCCTATGAATAACTCTTCCAATGGTGGAAAATGGAGATATCTAGAAGCAGTGGTTAGAAAAAAATATGATTCTTCAGAGTCCATGGCATGGAGAAAATAGAAGAATGAGCTATAGTTCTTACTTTGAATTCCAGCAGGGACAGTTCCTAGTCTAAGGTCTTAGTATGGAAGAAAGAATGGGAGAAATGGAAGAAAGGCTGAGTTTTCCTTGAGGCAGATGCTGAAACCATGGCAATCCTCAAAATATGGAAGAAGTAGGCTGAAAAAATCACTTGGTCATAACTGCATGGCTTCATAAGGATTTGGTCTTGACATGCCTTGCTTGCCTAAAGGGAAGGTTTGAGGGTAGGCCTTCAGGCCTCTTTGAAACCAAAGACTCAGATCTAAGTGGCTAAAAAATAATTGGCCCAAGGTAAGTCTGGCAGCACAATGATAAAGTCACTTTCTTTTCCTTTTATTGTTAGTTGACATGTAATAATTGTACATATTTATGGGATATAGAGTGGTATTTCGATACAATGTGGAATGATCAAATCAGGGTAATTAGCACATCCATCACCTCAAAATTTATTTGTCATTTATTTGTGTTGTGAACATTCAAAATCTTCTAGCTTTCTGAAAATATGCAATAAATAAATCAATATTAACCATATTCATGCTGTAGTGCTGCAGAACACCAGAACTAATTCCTCCTATCCAGCTGTAATTCTGTATCCCTTACCCAGCCTCTCTCTGTCCTCCCCTCCCTCTTACCCTTCCTAGTCTCTAATAACCACAGTTCTACTTTCTGTAAGTCACTTTTTGTAAAGTCAGCAATTTATGGCTAGAGTGGTTTTACAACCTTTAAGTTTTAAAGTATTCTGGTTTATTTTGTCAGTTTTGATCACCTTTTACCCAATTTTTTACCCATTTTAATTTTTAATTCATCTTAAGCTAATTATTACTGTTCTGGACTGTGTATAATATAGAATGATATCCAACAATACAGGGTTTAGGTGAAACACATTAAGTATCCAACAATTTATGTATTGTTGAAATAAATTATGGCAAATTACAGAAAGTATAACCTCAGGACAGGCACAGTGGCTCATGCCTGTAATCCCAGCACTTTGGGAGGACGAAGTGGGCAGATCCTTGATGTCAGGAGTTCGAGACCAGCCTGGCCAACATGGTGAAACTACGTCTCTACTAAAAATACAAAAATTAGCCAGGTGTGGTGGTGCACGCCTGTAGTCCCAGCTACCTGGGAGGCTGATGCAGGAGAATAGCTTGAACACTGGAGGCAGAGGTTGCAGTGAACCAAGATTCACTGGCCACTGCATGCCAGCCTGAGTGACAGAGCTACACTCCATCTAAGAAAAAAAAAAGTATAACTTCATTTTTGGGGAAAAAATGGCGTATTTTTATATGTACAGAAAAGAATTTGAAAGGATGTATACCAAAGATATATGCCAACAATAGTTATTGGGTTATTATTACGGATGTTTTATGTTCTTTTGCTCATGCATATATTCTTTTCTTTTCTTTTTTTTTGAGATGGAGTTGCCTAGGCTGGAATGCAATGGTGTGATCTCGGTTCACTGCAACCTCCGCCTCCCGGGTTCAAACATTCTCCTGCCTCAGCCTCCCGAGGAGCTGGGATTACAGGCATGCGCCACCATGCCTGGCTAATTTTGTATTTTTAGTAGAGACGGGATTTCTCCATGTTGGTCAGGCTGGTCTTGAACTCCCGACCTCAGGTGATCTGTCTGCCTTGGCCTCCCAAAGTGCTGGGCTTACAGGCGTGAGCCACTGCACCGGGCCTTTTTTTTTTTTTTTTAACAGTTTCCTATGGAATAAAAATCAATAAAGGAAAGTTAAGAGAAAGTATGAAATTATCCTATTGTTGGACATTTAGGTTGTTTTAGCTTTTCATACAACAAACAATACAAGCAATCATAATGATGTCTGACTTTAAGATGGTTTCCTTTTTTTTTTTTTTTTGAGACTGAGTTTTGCTCTTGTTGCCCAGGCTGAAGTGCAATGGCATGATCTCGGCTCACTGCAACCTCTGCTTCCTGGGTTCAACTCATTCTTCTGCCTCAGCCTCCCCAGTAGCTGAGACTACAGGCATACACTACTACACCCAGCTAATTTTTTTGTATTTTTAGTAGAGACGGGGTTTCACCATTTTGGCCAGGCTAGTCTCGAACCCCTGACCTCAGGGGATCCGCCTGCCTCAGCCTCCCAAAGTGCTGGGATTACAGGCATGAGCCACTGCACCTGGCCCCCCGCCTTTTTTTTTTAATCACACTACAACAAGAACAAAGAACAGAAACACAAACTCCATCTGAAATAAAACTAGGTGATGTGTATAATCCCCAAACATGATCTATTAAAGACAGAAAGTGGATGGAAGAATGGTAAATGACTTAGCAGCTGCAAGGAAGATGAGACTTAATTCCCTGTAGAGGGAGATGCTGACCAGAAACTGGCCACTTTGCCCTGCTAAGTGCCAGAAAGGCTCAGAAATAGAGACACCAGGTATTTCAGAAGTCAGGCTTGAGGAGCTAGGGCTAAATACAGAAAGTCTGTAATAACAAATAGATCCTCAAGTCTCCTTCCTCAATATGCAGAAGGCAGGAGGTATATTTCTGGATAATTAAATCAGGAAAATTCTAGACCTGGGACTAGTTACAAGGGAGGGCAAGTGTGGAGCATGGGTGGGAAGACAAGAGGATTAAGTAAACAACTGCTATTGAACAGTGAGACCTTGACCTTACTCTCAGCTGTATCCTGGAAGATCCTTCTCAGGAGAAAACAAACTCACAAGAGAAAAAGGTCTACAGACATAGACATCTGGGGGTCCCTAATAAAAAAGCTGATTAATCCTCTAACTGCTCTACAGTGGAACTCACTAATGGGTATGTGGATAAGTACACTCAGAGCTTCAGAACCTGACTCTTACATATGTACAGACAGCCAAGAATTCCTAGAAATTTCCAACACGAAAGTAAGAATGGGCTGAGTGTACTGGCTCATGTCTGTTATCCCAACACTTTGGGATGCTGAGGCAGGCAGATCACTTGAGCCGAGGAGTTGGAGACCAGCTTGGGCAATGTGGAGAAACCTGGTGTCTACCAAAAAAAAAAAAAAAAAAAAAAGCAAAAATTAGCCAGGCACGGTGGCAAGCGCCTGTAGTTCCAGCTACCAGGAAGGGGGGGCAGGGGAGTGGTGCTGAGGTGGGAGGGTCACCTGAGCCTGGGAAAGTCACAGCTGCAGTGAGCTGTGATCACACCACTGTACTCCAGCCTGGGCAACAGGCCAAGGCCTTGTCTCAAAAAGAAAAAAAAGTAAAGCAAGAATGAAACAAAAATAAACTCAGAAGAAACAGAGACACTGCAGAAAGCAGAAGAGAACTTCAGAGAAACTAAAATTAATATCCTTCAGTAATAAAAAAAGAAATAAATATCAACAAAATAAGAAATGGATGCTATGAGAAAACAATTCTGAGAACAAGAAAGAGCTCTCAAAAGTTAAAAAAAAATAAATTTTTTACAATCAGAAAAAGGGTAGGAAAAAGAACTAAAAAACAAAGTGACAGACAATATGAGGAAGAAAAAAATTCAAGAGGTCTAACATCTAACTAATAGAAATCCCAGGAAGAATAAATAAAATGTTACACAAGAAATTATTGAAGAAAGTATTTCAGAGCTGAAAGGCATGAGTCTCTAAACTGAAAGCAACAAATACAAGGAATGAAAGACTTTCAATGTTCTAAGGGGAAATTATTTTCATGAAATGATCAATGAAGTGTGAAGTTAGAATAAAGCTATTTTCAGATCTACAAAGCCTTGAAATATTTACATGTCACAAATCTTTTCTCAGGAAGCCACTTAAAGATGAGCTTTGTTAAAATGACAGAGTAACAAAGAGAAAAGACGATATGGAACCCAAGAAACGGGAGGATCCAACACAGAACAGAGATGAAAGGAACTCCCCAACTGCTGATGACCAGGACAACCCCTGTGCAATGTCCTGGGGAGCAGCTGGTCCACACTGAAGCAAGATGATGGAGTGCTCTGTCATGGAGTCTCCAGAGAGCACTGGAGTGACTTCATTTTACACAACTTTTGGAAGATGTAGGCAGACTCAGAGTCAAAGAAAAGTAGACAGATGAAAAATCAGTGAGGTAATTATTAACTCTAGGAAATGAAATCACAGGACTGTATATTAATGGGCTCAGTGTCAAACACTATCTGTTCATTATATCAACACCGTGAAAATTAATTTTGCCAAAAGATAAATATTTGGAAGAAGAAAAGGTATATAAGAAGGGCAAAATTCTCATCTACCACATTAAGACGTAAATATATAATCTTTATAGTTGGTCAGAGAGCAATACTTGCCTATTATTTAGAAATAGTGAGGTAATTACCAGAAGAAATAGCTAAAAGAGGTTTATTTGTTTTTTGCAGCTAGAGAAGTGAGCTAAAAGAATTTAAAGTGGTTATCTTTAGGAAATGGGAACTGAGGGTAGAGGAAGTAGGAAGAGGGTGGGAACAAGTCCAGAGAGCTGTTGGTTTTTTTGTTATAGGACTTTGCCATTAGACTTTTAAAACCATATACATGAAATGTAAAAATTAATTTAAAAAAATTAAGGAGTTAAATAAAATTTTAATTTGAAAAACGGTAGGAATATTTAAAATCACATTATGCACCGCAAAACCACCTCAGAGTATACCAAAATTACCAATATTCAAAATAAAAGCGTTAGTGCAGCAAAGCCTAATGGAGTTAGCCGTCATGCTACAAGGTGACAGAATATCCATGGTGGTGGCCCGTGCAAGGCTGCTTCTGTATTTCATCTGTATTTAGGCTGGGGCACCTCTGTTTGCTCACTCCTGTCCAGCATACCTGGAAAGCTTCCCTGAATAGGTCTGCTCACTGTCTGCATCTTTTCAGAAAGGAATCTTTCCAAACAGAAGGGTAATATGAACACAATAGCCATCCTGATCCACAACCCCAGTGACATTTTTAAAGAGCTGTGCAAGGAACTAGACACTCACATTGGACTATTTCCTTCCAAATGCTGAGTAAGATGGAAAAATGGTTAAAAGTACAAAGCTAAGGGGCTTGCTTACCTGTGGGGATGTGGACAAGTCTGACAGCACTATCAGTTGTATTAACATGCTGCCCTCCTGCTCCTTTGGCTCGAAATGTATCTATTCGCAAATCCTTAGGGTTCAATTTCACATCCACCTAGAACAGAAGGCATGACGTAATTCTACACTCCATGAATACTTTAATATGAAATTGATTCCAAGATTTTTCAAATAAACTGTATTGTTTTAAGATAAATTATAGCCTTTAGACTAAGAGAAGTAACTTATACCAAAGAAAGAGCAGTAAACTCCCCATTCCAATAGGATGCTATTTTTTGTTTGTTTGAGGCAGGGTCTCCCTCTGTTGCCTAGGCTGGAGTGTAGTGGCACAATCATAGCTCACTGTAACCTCAAACTCCTGGGCTTAAGTGATCCTCCTGCCTCAGCCTCCTGAGTAGCTAGGACTACAGGTGCGCACCACCATGCCATGTTAATTTTAAAAATTTCTTGTACAGATGGGGTCTTGCTATTTTGCCCAGGCTGGTCTTGAACTCCTGGCCTCAAGCAATCGTCCCACCTTGGACTTCCTGAATGTTGAGATTACAGACATGAGCCACCACACCTGGCCCTGGGATTCCATTTTTAAGCACTGATTTAGGATGTTATGAGATCACTGAGTTTTCAATCTTTCAAAAGTTTCATCATTCATCATCCCAAAGTTACATGTAAGAAAACCCCAAAAATATATAAAATATACACATATATACTATATATTGTTGATTCTCATTATTGTCAGAATGTCTATTTGCAAATTTGCCTACTCACTAAAATTTATTTGTATCCACAAATCAACACCGGAGGCACTTCCACAGTCATTTGCAGGCATGCATAGGGCAGTGAAAAATATGAGTTGCTCCACATTTGCCCATTGCCAGCTGAAGTAGGACAAGGTAACACTCTGCCTTCTTGTGGCAGCTCTCCTACAGAGATGACCAGAGAATGGAGGTATAGGGGACACAGCAGAGCAGTGCTCTGGCTCTGGGACCAATTTGGACTGGGTTTGAAGCTGAACTCCAGCACCTTTTAGTGAAGCAGCATCAGGCAAGTCACTTGACACTCCTAAGCCTCGTTTTTCTCTTTTGTAAAGTACAGAGAATCTACCAGGATGGGTTATTTTTAGAATTTAAGATTATAATCTACGTGAGCTCAGTGTGTGTGTGTGTGTGTGTGTGTATGAATTGAGCTAATTTTTTTTTTTTGAGACAGGGTCTCACTCTGTTGCCCAGGCTGGAGTGCAATGGTGCAATCATAGCTCACTGCCACCTTGAACTCCTGGACTTAAGCAATCTTCCTGCCTCAACCTCCTGAGTAGCTGGGACCACAGGTGTGTGCCACCACGCTCAGCTGGATTTACCTAATATTGAACCATTGTTCCTAACACTGATTTAACAAATACTGAACTATTACTCCCAAGTGGTTCAGTATCTACTAAATTAGTGTTTGCTGCAACTTTACAGAACATAACTACTGGGAATAATGAAAAACAACTTCATTCGTGTATGTGTGTGTTTATTAGTGGATTGAAAGGTGGCTCCCAAAAAGATATGTTCATGTTCTAATTCATGGAACCTTATTCGGAAAAAGGTTCTTTGCAGATGTAATTAAGATGAGATTATCCTGGATTATCAGGATAGGCCCTAAATCCAATGACAAGTGTCCTTATAAGAAACAACTAGAGGAGGCAGTAAAGGAGAAGACCATGTGAATTTGAAGAGTGGTATCATTTCAAGCCGAGGAACACCTGGAGCAACCAGACGCTGGAAGATGCAAGGGAGGATTCTCCCCAGAGCCTTCAGAGAGGCACAACTCTGCTGACACCTTGATTTTGGACTTCTGGCTGCTAGAATTGTGAAATAATAAGTTACTGCTATTTGAAGCCACTAAGTTTGTGATAATTTGTTACAGCAGCCTTTGGAAACTTATACACAGACACACACACACACACACACACACAGTTAACAAATATTTTTTGTTTTTTGGGTTTTTTTTTTGAGACAGAGTCTTGCTTTGTTGCCCAGGCTGGAGTGCAGTGGCGTGATCTCAGAATTCACTGCAACCTCTGACTCCCAGGTTCAAGAGTTTGGAAACTTATACACAGACACAGACAGACAGACAGACAGACAGATACACACACACACACAGACACACACACACAGTTAACAAATTGTTTTGTTTTGTTTTTGTTTTTGTTTTTGTTTTTGAGACAGAGTTGCTTTATTGCCCAGGCTGGAATGCAGTGGCGTGACCTCAGAATTCACTGCAAACTCTGACTCCCAGGTTCAAGAGATTCTCCTGCCTCAGCCTCCCGAGTAGCTGGGATTATAGGTGTGTGTCATCACTACCAGCTAGTTTTTGTATTTTTAGTAGAGATGGGGTTTCACCGTGTTGGCCAGGCTGGTCTCGAACTCCTGATCTCGTGATCCACCCACCTTGGCCTCCCAAAGTGCTGGATTACAGGCATGAGCCACTGCGGCCGGCCTACAACAAATATGCTATTTTTAAGGGGAGAGCTAACATTTTGTTCCACATTCATCGTTCATTAGTATGAATGACAGAAGACAAATGTGACTTTCCTCTTTGAACAGTAACTAGTAACTGGGTCAAGGCTGGAATCTAATATACTGTTTAGCTGATTGTTCTTTCGTATGTTTCTTCTCAAATGACAGCAACACAGTGAAGAAAAAGATTATATGGCTTTTGCTAATATATGTTAGAGTTGGCTGCCTTAAGACTTCAATAAATACTGAAGAGATAAGAGTGACTTACCATTTCATGTGGCTATAGTATATTAAGTAGTTATGTAGAAAATGTGTGGATATCATATGTCACATTCTCCCAAATGTTACAGAAATGATCTAATGACTTTTGGGGAACTCTGGATACAGAAATGGTGACTTAGGGCAGATAAAGCATTTCAAATGTCAGTTAAGAGAACATAACCTTGTACTTTTAGAATAGTGAAATGCCACTAAATGAGTTTCATTTTCAAGAATATGAAAACAGGCCTGGTGCTGTGGCTCATGCCTGTAATCTCAGCACTTTGGGAGGCCAAGGCAGGCAGATCACTTGAGCTCAGGAGGTTCAAGACTGGCCTGAGCAACATGGCGAAACCTCGTTTCTACAAAAAATATAAAAATTAGCCAGGCATTGTGGCACACACCTGTAGTCCCAGCTATTCAAAAGGCTGAGGTGGTAGAATCACTTAAGCCTGGGAGGCAGAGGTTGCAGTAAGCCAAGATGGGCCACTGCACTCTAGCCTGGGTGACAGAGTGAGAATCTGTCTCAAAAAAAAAAAAAAGAATATGACAATAAAAACAGGGTAAGTGGGAATGGGGTAGAAGAAATAAGGATTGAAGCAAGATAACTCTATGGTTTTGATTTTTTAACCATGTAAATGTTTAATATATAAAAATAAAATTAAGTAAAAGAGAAAAGAAAAATCAAATCCTAAAATGAAATAAAAACAGAAATAAATGAATCAAAATATTTATCATAATAATATAACCACACAGAAAAAAATTATTTCAGATGATCTCTGAGCATAGTGGTCTCACTATGCATTCTTTTTTTTTGGAAACAGTCTCACTCTGTCACCCAGGCTGGAGTGCAGTGGCATGATCTCAGCTCACTGTAACCTCCGCCTCACGGGCTCAAGCAATTCTCCTGCCTCAGCCTCCTGAGTAGCTGGGACTACAGGCACGAGGCACCACGCCTGGCTAATTTTTTTGTATTTTTAGTAGAGACAGGGTTTCACCATGTTGGCCAAGCTAGTCTCGAATTCCTGACCTCAAATGATCCCGTCTGCTTTGGCCTCCCAAAGTGCTGGGATTACAGGCGTGAGCCACCACACCCAGCCTGACTATACATTCTTGGTAGAATATATTCTAAGGGAAAAAATTTTAAACATTACTCAGTAGTTTACTATTAGTAATGTTGATATTGTAATTTTGAAAGTATTTTATATATAGTATATAATAAACCAAATAAACATATTAAAGTGATTATGAAACAAGATTTTTTATATTAATGGAGAGATGTAAATACAAAACGCAAGAAGTTGAGGGGTGACAAAAATTTCTGTAATGTTAAATTTGAATTGGTAGTAATAATATGAAATTGTGATTTCAAAACATGTATTTCCTGGCTATAGCCACTTAAAGAGTCTAGAAGTAACGACACTAACGATAATGAACAGACCTGCTATCTAGATCTTGATTTCTGGATACATTCCCCACTAAAATTAACCAGGCTGACTCTAAGTCTGAGCAGGATAGTACAAAATGGGCCTGGGAATCTAACTGTGTCAGAAAGCATAGATGCACTCAAATGATGGTATCATTTCAAAAGGACAAAAGGGGTACCCTAAAAGGCTACTATAGACCAAATCTGGGACTATTTGAACATAAGGAATTATAAATAAGTGAATTAAAACATGAATCCACGAGTCTATAATGAGGTTAATACGTGAAACTTGATATGAGTTTATAATGAAATCATATACTAGAAAAAGAACACAAGAAAGTGTGGGCTAGGAGGTGAGAAGGTAGTAGGGAGGAAAGTTCTTTACAGAAGAATGCCAATTAATAAATGTGTAAGGAATGACAGAATTAGAAAATCACCGTCTTGCAACTCCAAAGTAAAGAACTGATTCAGGCAAGGACACCAATGGATGTTAAAACTATGGATGAAAGGTAATTGGGAACAGGATATATGTACCCTAGAAATTACTTAGTAATTGCAAAGGGAGAAATACACTTTTACAATGGAGATATTTCTGTGGTCACCATCTTCACTACTAAAACTAAGGCATACTAAAAGTGAGACAATCTAGCATTATGTGTCTTCTGATAAGATGCAACATGACTATAACTTTACCTATGAAGTATTCTCGCTTAAAATGCGTAAACTGCACAGAATGGAACATGTAGATATAACTTTCAACATAATACAGAGGATAAAGGAACCAGTTAAAGAGTACCACAAGGAACAGTCAGAGGAATCCAGAATGTGGGACATTCTTCAAGACAAATGGTCTGGACTTTTCAAAAAGTCATTATCATTAAAAAAAAAAGTTGGGAGACTGTTCCAAACTAAAGAAATACAACAACTAATTGCAATGTGTGAAACTTGACAGGATCTTGGTTAAAAAAAAATCACTATACCCAGGTATAGTGGCATGCCTGTAGTCCTAGCTACTCAGGAGGTTAAGGCAGGAGGATCACCTTGAGCCCAGGAGTTCAAGTTCAGCCCGAACAACACAGCAAGACCTTGCCTCCAAAAATAGACAAATAAATAGCTATAAAAAATTTTGGGCTGATTAGGGAAACTGTTAAATGTACTAGATATTAGATACTACACAATTATGGTTAGTTTTCATAGGTAATGGTAGTGTGCTTATATAGGAGAATGCCCTAGGAGATGTATGTGAAAGATTTGGAAGGTAAGGTCTCATGGTATCTGCTGTATCCTTTATAGTTCATTTAAATAAACGTATACACATATATATAGGAATCAAGCAAATGTGAGAAAATGTAAACAACCGACCTCAGGTGAAGGTTACAAAATTTTCATTGTGGTATCCTTTAAATTTTCTGTATGTTTAAAAAAAAGGTTAGGGAAAAGAAAAATATAGAGCAGATGGCTGTATTCAACTAAAAAGACAGATATATGGTCCCCATACTGGTATTATCCCACTGACCTTGAAATATTATCTCTGGAATTCATTTTCTTTCTTAAGATAAAATTTAGGCAGCAACATTAAACGAACATTTTTTCTGAAAATAAGTGACTTCTACTTAAAAGCAAACAAATATCTTGGTCAGTGATAAGAGGGGCAACTTTGCCTGGGGGGGAGTTAAAGATTTCCCATTAGAGACTATAAAGTCCAATCTGTAGCCATGAAAAGAACAGGTTTCAGCCGGGTGCGGTGGCTCACACCTGTAATCCCACCGCTTTGGAAGGCCGAGACAGGCGGATTGCCCGAGGTCAGGAGTTCGAGACCAGTCTGGCCAACATGGTGAAATCCTGTCTCTACTAAAAATACAAAAACATTAGCCAGGCGTGGTGCCGTGCACCTGTAATACCAGCTACTCAGGAGGCTGAGGCAGGAGAATTGCTTGAACCAGGGAGGTGGAGGTTGCAGTGAGCAGAGATCACGCCACTGTACCCCAGCCTGGGTGACAGAGTGAGACTCCATCTCCAAAAAAAAAAAGGACAGATTTTCCTAGAAGCTAAGGCTTCCAGCTCAATATCCGTTGACATGGAGTGAGTTTCCCATGCCTTCTGCTGAGGTTACCTCATCTGGCTGAGGAAGGACAATAACTGACATCGTTCCTGTGTGAATACGCTGCATCCTTGAGGACAGGCCCACCTCGGGGATGCGCTGAACTCGGTGAATCCCACCCTCATACTTCAAATGCTTATAGACACTGTCACCAGAAATTCGGGCGGCTGCATGATGTAGTCCACCTAGGGGAACAACAATCCAGAAATAGTAATGAATTCTCCTTTGAAACAGATCAGGATCCTAAATGTCCTTAATCTAAGGCCTGAATGTGAGTACAGAGCCTAAGATGAGAACATAAAGCATGGGAGAACAAGGGCCTCTGAAGAAGAAGAAAAGAGGACATAAAGTATGCACAAAACTACAGTTTCCCAATGTAAATGTATTAAAATACAAAAGGAAACATACCAAAATTTAATTAATTATAGGAGCTAGTGATGCAACAATAGGAAACATACCAAAATATTATTTGGTTATGTCTCGGGAACAGAATAATAGACTTTTTTTATTTCCAAATTTTCTATAATGAACAAGTTTTATTTTTATAATAAGGGAAAAATACTATTAGAACAAAAAATAATACTGGGATGTTTTCTGCACTGAACTACCCTGTGTAGTCTTAGGCTAATATGGTATCATACATAAAAGAAAGCTCAATAGTAGAATAATTTCATAATGTTGAATAACTCTACAGATCCTCCCAAGTTTTCAAGAATTTATTGAAAGTCAGCTCTTGCTTATCTATGGAGTGGGAAGAGTATCACAAAAGAATCTTAACACCTAGGCTAGCTTGTTTTTTTTTTGTTTTTTTGAGACAGAGTCTTGCACTGTCGCCGGGGCTGCTGTGCAGTGGTGCAATCTTGGCTCGCTGCAACCTCTGCCTCCTGGGTTCAAGCGATTCTCCTGCCTCAGTCTCTTGAGTGGCTAGGATTACAGGCGCCCGCCACCATGTCCGGCTAATTTTTTGTATTTTTAGTAGAGATGGGGTTTCACTATGTTGGCCAGGATGGTCTTGAACTCTTGACCTCATGATCTGCCTGCGTCGGGGTCCCAAAAGTGCTGGGATTACAGGCGTGAGCCACCACGCTCGGCTGCTTGTTCATCTAATGTTTTTTTAAAAATCTTTTTTATGATACAATAATATATGAAAGACAGAAAAACACACAAATCAAATATATGGTTTAGTGTCCATCACCCAGGTCAAGAAAAAGAACTATGCTGGTCACTTCATAAGCCCTCCCAAATGCCATTTCCAGACATAATCCTCTCTTCCCTATGAGCAATCATTATCCTGACTTTTATTCCTTTCTTTATCATAACTTCATTACCTAAACGTGTAGCCCTAGGCACTACAGTTTAGTCCTGCCCATTTAAAAATGTTTGATGTATCTTTTTAGTCTATTAGTCCACATGCTCATCATCCATTGCTTTCATTGCCTACAAATGATCTGTTGAAGAACTTGGGCTGCTGACCTGTAGAATTTCCAACAGTCTGTTTTTTTTTTGTTGTTTTTTTTTTTTGAGACGGAGTCTCGCTCTGTCGCCCAGGCTGGAGTGCAGTGGCACAATCTCGGCTCACTGCAAGCTCCGCCTCCCGGGTTCATGCCATTCTCCTGCCTCAGCCTCTCCGAGTAGCTGGGACTACAGGCGCCCGCCACCACGCCCGGCTAATTTTTTTGTATTTTTAGTAGAGACGGGGTTTCATCGTGGTCTTGATCTCCTGACCTCGTGATCCGCCCGCCTCGGCCTCCCAAAGTGCTGGGATTACAAGCGTAAGCCACCGCGCCCAGCCCCCAACAGTCTGTTTTTGCAGACTGCATATTCTTGGTGCAAGTCACCCTGTTCTGCTGCCCTCTGTATAAGGCAGCAATTAGGCAGCTGGATGCAGACACTGGATCAGACACCAGCTCGAGCCCTTTGGCAAGATGACAGGAGATATACGGTGTCTGGATGTCTCTCTTTTTACAGTCTTGACAGCCTTTGACACTGAATGCATCACTGGGGTTACAAAATGGTGATAGTCTAATTCTATCATTCCTTACTTACTTATTAGCTAAAATACCCTAATGAAGAGACACTTCCCCTTGTCTACCATTTGATTACCTGGTGATACAATTACATAGGAAAAGTAAGATAAGTGTTTGATTCTGTCCCTTTTACCAGCTCTACCAAGATATCAACATTTTTTTTTTTTGTAATACACTGAACTGGTTCATTTTAATCCTCTGAAGATGACCAATTAAAAGTTTAAATTATCATTGTGAACTCAAGGATTGAAACACATCTAGCATGTTTAAATCAAGTACAATTATTATTAAAGCTCAACTAGTCCCATCTTTGGCCCATAGAGCCTCTTCAAATTGACTTCTGAATTCTTTTGACATGCCCCATTTGTATGGCAAAACAAGATATTCCAGGATTATCTTGAACATTTTTTGCCCTAGACCTGGAATCAGCCATGTCTCCAAGAAGCCCTGGTTCAAGAGAAAAATAGTATTTCAAAATCACAATTTGGGGGCTAGGGTTGTCCACTACACTGGATTTGGTTGTAATTTCTAAGCCTTTTCAGTGGCCAGAGATAGGAAATACCTCATGAGTTCATGTGATGTTGAGACCCAATTTTCCATGGGTCTCTTGTGTTCCTGCACATCTTACAAATGAAGCATTGCTGGCTATTTCGTTCTAAAATATCTTTTAAAGGTGGTTTGTGTAGTGAACAGCCTTGGAAATAATGTGTCCCTCCAGAGCAAAGGATAGGTTTCCACAGCCTTGGAAGACAGAGAGAGTGTCTCTTTCTACAGCAATGTGCAGGCATGCTTACTGCGCATTAAAAAAAATGGCTGGGTGCAGTGGTTCATGCCTGTAATCCTGGCACTTTGCAAAGCTGAGGCGCGCAGACAGCGGGAGCCCAGGAGTTCAAGACCATCCTGGGCAACATGGTCAAACTTCATCTCTACAAAAAAATACAAAAATTATGGCCGGGTGCTGTGGCTCATGGCCGAGGCGGACAGATCACGAGGTCAAGAGTTCAAGACCAGCCTGATCAATATGATGAAACCCCGTCTCTACTAAAAATACAATAATTAGCTGGGCGTGGTAGCACACGCCTGTAGTCCCAGCTACTCGGGATGCTGAGGCAGAAGAATCGCTCGAACCTTAGAGGTGGAGGTTGCAGTGAGCCGAGATCGTGCCACCGCACTCCAGCCTGGGTGACAGAGCAAGACTCTATCTCAAAATAAATAAAAAAATAAAATTTAAAAAAAATAAAAATAAAAAAATTAGCCAGGCGTGGTAGCGCGTGCCTGTAGTCCCAGCTACTTGGCAGGCTGACATGGGAAGATGGCTTGAGCCCAGTTGAGGCTGCAGCAAGCTGTGATGGTGCCATTGCCTTCCAGCCTGGGAGACAGAGTGAGACCCTGCCTCAAAAAAAAAAAAAAAGACTCCATTTCCTTAAGTTCAGTGCTCTTCTCCTATAATGCAACCTACCGTGTGGGCAGGTATCATCTGGTCTTCTTAGTTGTTGCCCTGTGGGACTCTGGGCTCAGGGAACTGGCACAAAAATACTGATATTCTGGTTACTGCTATAACCCTGAGTAATAAACTGTCCTTCACTGCTGACCCATGAAACAGCAGCAGGCTAACTTGTTAGCTTGCAAGTAGGGTAAAATCTCAGACCTTTCAGAGTTTTTACAACTGACACTTCCAATTTAAATTCAACTTCAACCTCTTTTCTACTACACTTTTATTGTGTTTCTTCTCATACGAAGAATCTTGGTTCTCAAAGAGAGGGCATTAGAATTAAAATATCCCACAATTTCTCATCTGTTTTTATATTACACTACACACCTACCTAACAGTCTCAGAATACTAATACTAGTTCTACCAATACAATTACTAAAAACATTAAAACTTTTTTGCATATGGTCTTGCCATTTGCCTCCCATTTTTCAAATGATTGTACTATATCCACACTGTCAGATCATACAGTCCTTATGTAACAAATTGATTCCCCTTAGCCCTCAATTAGTCCCAGTTCTTCAGGTAACTGCATATTTAATGTTCACCCCACTCCTTATTTTGCTATCTCTCATTTTAGTTGTCTGAAGCTTGTTTTCTAGTAGATTTCTCAGAAAGGGATCATGGGAAGAGTATTTCCTGAATTCTTGCATAATGATAACAATTTGTTCCCTTCACATTTATAAGTCAGTTTTGCTGATTATAAAATCCTTAACTCAATTTTCTTTCTTTCAGTGAACTCTGTCTCTCTCTGGCACAAAGTGTTGTTACTGAAAAGTCTGAATGAAATCTAATCCTTTCCTTATAAGTCTCAAGGTCTTTGTTTCTACTGCCTAATGGATCTTTTCCCTTTTTTGTAAGTCCAAACATTTTATTATCCTATGTCTTAGTGTTGGTCGCTCTAGCTGGATATTTTCAGATATGCACATGGTTTCAAATCTTTTATTTCTATTTCAGAGGAGTTCTCTGGAAATATAGATGTTAGTATTTGTCACAGGCAGCCTCAAGGGTAGCCCCCCAGGATCCCTGCCTGCTGGTATTCATACCCTTACAGTTCCTTCCCAGCTGGTCTGTATGATCAATAGCATAT
The DNA here is from genome assembly GCF_006542625.1 of Nomascus leucogenys. Taxonomy (NCBI): domain Eukaryota; kingdom Metazoa; phylum Chordata; class Mammalia; order Primates; family Hylobatidae; genus Nomascus; species Nomascus leucogenys. The sequence continues at coordinate 67,496,867 of NC_044385.1, forward strand.
GGCATGGCAGAGGTGATAATATGTCACCTTCTGAGGTTAGATTATAAAGAACCATGGCCTCCATCTTGCATCACTCACTCGGGAGAAACAGGTTGCTATGTTAGGAATAGCCCTGTGGAGAGGCCCTCGTGGTGAAAAGCTGGTATCTGCTTACAACTACGTGAGTAAGCTTGGAAGCAGGCCCTGACACCCCAGTCATGTGTTGAAATGACAACAACCCCACCCAACAGCTTAACTGCAACCTCATGAGACACCCTGTGCCACTCAAAAAAGCAGCTGATTCCTGACCCTCATAAATTTTGAGATAAAAAATGTTTGTTGCTTTAAAGTTGCTAAGCTTTGGGTAATTTGTTACACAGCAATAAATAACAAATATAGTATCTGCTCTGACTTTTATCATCTAATCAATCTTTTTGCCTACCAACAATATTTGTCATTTTCTTCACTCCTTTATTATCTTTCTTCATTTCTTCTTGATTTCAAAAAAATTTTCCTTTTTAACTGCTACTTTCTTAAGGCATTAAATGTTGTTTATCTGCTCATATGTTCCTTCTGATTTATTCATTTCTAAAATAATTTTTCTTTGCTTTCTAATTATTTCCTGAGTCTGTTATTTCATTTCTAATCCTGATTTATCAGATTATTGGACACTTCATATTGCTTTTTTTTTTTTTTGAAGACATGGTCTCACTCTGTCGTCTGGGCTGGAGTGCAGTGGCACAATCTTGGCTCACTTCAGCCTTGACCTCCTGGGCTCAAGCCATCCCACCTCAGCCACTGGAGCAGCTGGGACTACAGACGTATGCCACCATGCTCAGCTAATTTTTGAAATTTTTTATAGAGACAAGATCTCACCATGTGGGACCCAGGCTGGTCTCAAACTCCTGGGCTCAAGCGATCCTCCCACCTTGGCCTCCCAAAGTGCTGGGGAATATAGGTGTAAGCCACCATGCTCAGCCTCTTAATTACTTATTTTGAAATAGCAGATGATAGTTTTGACCTATTTTGTAGTCATATCTTTCTAATGTGCTTTCATTGTCTGTAGGGATCTTATTCTACTCCTTATTCTCTTGTTTCTCATAGAACTTTGTATGGAATTTAACCTTAATACTTTTCTATGGTTTATTTTTCTGTGAGATTGCTTTTCCATATGTTTTAGAATGAGTCCAGGAAGGTTTTTCTAACTTCACAGAGCTCTCTTTTCTGTGGCTTTGTGTAATGTTCAAATAAACAGCAACCTGCTTTCTGGGACTTCCTGGCTGTTCTCCCTGACTTCGGATTAGATCTTCTTTTCCCTTCCTCTGTCTTTATCCCTGTCCTGCTCAACTTTGATTCTCCTCCCAGCAGTCCTTCCGCAGTGTGGGGGCCTGTTTTGCAAGGGCGCCCTAGTGGATCTGTTTTGAGAGGTCATGCGGGCTAGATGCTCTGGCCTCTTTAAATCTCCTTACCTAAAGTCTGAATGCTCACTCATTATTGGAGAACGTAAAACTCCTCCCAGCTCCAGCTCATGTTCATAACTGGCTCCCAAATTCCAGAGAATAACCACGAGTTATGAGGGGGTTCTCCAGTTTTTAGATCCGGCAGATGTCACCCCGTTGCTTCCTTCTTCCTCCTGCACAGATGCTTAGACCATGCAGGTTCTATGGCAATTGGTGGTTTGTTTTGGGGTTTTGTGGGTATACCCTGCAACTGAATGCTGTCAATGCTATCCATGGGTTTTTGGTTTTGCTATCTAGTTGCTATATGTGTTTTTGCATGGGGATTCAGAGAGACTGAAAACTATGCTGCTACTGCAGCTGCCATCTTCCTAATGCACTTCTAATGAAGATATAACCGTTTGGTTTCTAAAGTCAGCATGTTAGACAAAAATTGAGTATAGTTTTAGATTACCCTTGAAAATGCCTTAGGAAGGTGTCTTATGAGAGACTGGCGTACCGTCTCTTAATAAGTCCAAGATAGCTGATCTTCCTCCAGCAATAAGACATATTACTGGATAATAATCTCCATACCAAATAAAGAAGCTGACATGCCTTTAGGGGACAGATGATATGAAAAATCAAATGGTTTAACATTCATACTCAGTGTGGTAAGATGGACATACTATGAAAGATTATTCAGGAACTAAAACAGAGTGACGCCACAACAAATTTAAATTCCCCATCTCATACTCACACTGTACTTTAAAATTACTCCTCCATCCCCTTTATTTCATGTCATGTGCAAATACTTGAATATTATAAGAAAAGACTGTGACTTATTTGGTATAGATTAAAACAGCCAGTCTTAGGCTACCTGAGTTCAAAATTCAAGCTTCTCTTCTTCCTAGCTGTCTGCCCACAGGCAAGTTAGTTCCAGGCTCTGGTTTCCTTATGTGTAAATAATAATAGTATATAACTAGGGCTACAGCACCACACACCTGAAGGGAGAAACATTCACACTGAAGAGTGTATGAGTAGTGCCTCAAAGCATATGCACACATACAACACAGCCTTGAAATTCAATCTACTCTCCAAGGGTTTTTGTGAGGAATAACTGAGATAAATACATGCAGAACATTTAGTACAGTGTTGACATTTAGCTGTCGAGAGGTATCAGTAGTAACTGGAACTATGTCATTGGCTTTCCTGGAGCAGTGTGAAATCTTGTGGAAGAGAAAGCCTGTCAAGCTCCCTATGAGCTAAACCGTGACAAAGGGCTAGAGAGCTGATATACCCTAACGGAGGACAATGAAGGTGTATTGTGGCCTTACCGGATGAAAGCAAACTGCTTCTGGTGGCTTTTATTGACAGGGATGGAGAAAAAGATATTTGCCACATCAACAGCTGTATACCAGGTACCAAGGATTATGTTAATTTGCTCAACTGATGAAACCACATCTGGCATAGCAGCTGCAATTGGATTCACTGCCTGGTTAAGCTTTCGATAATCCATCATTTCTCCAGGATCCACCTGTCTTCTGTACAGGCCAAATAGGAGAGCTAAATGGGGGATGTGGCGGGAATCACCACCCCTGCATTTTTCAGGTCCTTGGTGGTAGCACTAATCTCCACAATCCCTCCAGAACTGCAGTATTGCTTTTAGTTTGCTATTTTCCTAGAGGCAGTTCTGGTGGCTTCCGCTTGGTCTTTCCCACCATAATAGCCTTTGCTCCATAGGTCAGGGAACCAGTGTGAGGATGCTACCAGCTGCTGAGTATGTCTATTCCAATTTTGCATTCTGGAACCAGGAAAAAAACACACAAAATAACCACAGAATTGGTTATTTTCACATTGGGCCCACTGTGAGATGGACATGAGCTAAAACTCATCGATCACCTGACCTCCACACAAGCCCCTATCCTGACTAGTAGATCACAGTGACATTTTTGAATGTCCAGAATTAGTGTTGGCTTACAGACAGTGACTAGAAGTCCTCAAAAGTTCTGATTATTTTCTTTTCTCCAAAGCATAGTTACCATATTAAAAGGCTGTAAGTCCCTTTGGGGAGGCTGGGGAAAAGTTCTGGCAGTATCCTGGGGCGTTTCCTCAAGGGGACCTATACACTCCCCTTCACTCAAGGTATTTTGCATCTGGAAATTGGCTCAAGTCTGGAAACTGGTGTGATCTTGGCTAACTGCAACCTCCACCTCCTGGGTTCAAGTGATTCTCCTGCCTCAGCCTCCTGAGTAGCTGAGATTACAGCCATGCGCCACCGCACTCGGCGAATTTTTGTATTTTTAGTAGAGATGGAGTTTTGCCATGTTGGCCAGGATGGTCTCAAACTCCTGACCTCAGGTGATCCACCCACCTTAGTCTCCCAAAGTGCTGTGATTACAGGCATGAGCCACTGCGCCCAGCCTCTGCTTTCTATTTTGACTCTGCTGTCTGACATGGTAACTATGCCTACTACTTGGTGTTTGGCAGTGGGGTACCACCAGTTGGCCCCTGCCACCCTGGGATCGAATTACTCCTACTACATGTAGGTTTCCCAATTCAGTGACCAAAGTTCCCACTGTATGGTCTGACCTACAGAGAAGAGTGATCACAGAGCTCTTGAAGGATGCTGGGGCTCCCCCCACAAATATGTTTCTCACAGTTGTGGTGAAAGGTGAGTCATCTGGACACATAAAATTCACAATTACATTACGGTAAGTCACCCCTCCCCAAATTCAATTCGTGAGCAGAGAGTAACAAAACATAATTATAAACATTCATCAGTCGAGGGCTGGGGAGATAATGCAATGTATTTCATAGAATCCCTTTAATGTGGAAAATATTTCAATGCATTAGATACCAGGTTTACAGATCAATAGTGTCAGACTTACACTACATATCTAGAGCCATTACCCTCCACTGCTTCCATAGAGTATCTTGTAATCATTTAGTTTGAACTATTTCTGAAATGGTTAAATATTGTCTCTATCTGTACCTATTGCCACAAAATGATATGACTTTCAAAGTCACTTAACGTATGAATTTGTACATGAAACTGTTTCTTTTCAACTTTAGCTTTTAGTGCTATGTGAATCTCCGTGGTTATCTATGAGTTCCTCTCCATTTCAATTAAACATTAAAAAAAATATTTGTATGCACATATATGTAATTTAACATGTATATATTGTAAGATAGGTGCTTTTTGCCCTTTCTTTATCTACATTCTTTTCTTCTCCTAACTGCTTCTAATAAAGAAATCAATGTTTTAGGCCTGGCGCGGTGGCTCATGCCTGTAATCCCAGCACTTTGGGAGGCTGAGGTGGGTAGATCACGAGGTCAGGAGATGGAGACCATCCTGGCTAACACAGTGAAACCCCGTCTCTACTAAAAATACAAAAAGTTAGCCAGGCGTAGTGGCGGGCGCCTGTAGTCCCAGCTACTTGGGAGGCTGAGGCAGGAGAATGGCGTGAACCTGGGAGGCGGAGCTTGCAGTGAGCTGAGATCGCGCCACTGCACTCCAGCCTGGGTGACAGAGCAAGACTCTGCCTCAAAAAAAAAAAAAAAAAATCAATTTTTTAGCAATTATCTTATAATTTCAATGAATAAAGGTTTATTCTTAGTCTTTAATTTTTTTTTCTTTCTTCTTTTTTTTTTTTTTTTGGAGACAGGAGTCATTCTGTCGCCCAGGCTGGAGTGCAGTGGCACGATCTCGGCCCACTGCAACCTCTGCCTCCTGGGTTCAAGTGATTCCCATGCCTCAGCCTCCCAAGAAGCTTGGATTACAAGTATGCACTGCCATGCCCAGCTAATTTTTGTATTTGTAGTAGACATGGGGTTTCAACATGGTGGCCAGGCTGGCCTCAAACTCCTGGCCTCAAATGATCCACCCACCTTGGCCTCCCAAAGTGCTGAGATTACAGGCATGAGCCACCACACCCAGCCCTTAGTCTTTAATTTTAAAGGTATATGAGTAAAATATTTGTAATGCTTCTTTTTTTTTTAAAGATGGCTTTTAACTTTTCAAAATATTTTTATTTTATTTTGCCAGTGAGTTAGTGTGTCTAAAGGAAAGTTTTCCCAATCATTGTTTAGGCTGCTCTACAAACCCGGAACAGAATCTCTCTTCCTGTTATTGAGGTCATCTCCCTTTTATTCTTGAAAGTCTCATTCAAAATACACCTATCAGAGTTCACTCAGGATATTTTCCACTACTCTCCTTTTCATAATGCTGCTGTTTCTTCTTATATTCTCCTTGAAACTCTCTCCTCTTTTGCTTCCATAATATTTTACTGTCCTCATCCTTTTTCTGGTTATCTTGAATCCTCTTTTTATTTTGCTAACTGGTCTATCCTTCTAAACATGGCCATTCTCCAAAGCTTGTTGCCCTGAATGCTCTCTCTCTATAGACTCTCCCTCACTTATTCTCTCAGTATTAGACATTATCTCTGAGCTAACAGGTATCAAATAGCTTGCCTGAGTTCTGTTATCTCACCAAAGATCTGGTTACTCAACTTCAATATTTACTCCAAATACATATTTTTTTGAGACTGAGTCTCACTCTATCGCCCAGGTTGGAGTGCAGTGGTGCGATCTCAACTCACTGCAACCTGTGCCTCCTGGGTTCAAATGATTCTCGTGCCTCAGCCTCCCGAGTAGCTGAGATTACAGGTGCGCACCACCACACCCAGCTAATTTTTGTATTTTTAATAGAGACGGGGTTTTACCACGTTGGTCAGGCTGGTCTCAAACTCAGTCTCCCAAAGTGCTGGGATTATAGGCGTGAGCCACTGTGTCCAGCCTATTTACTGACTGTTTCTAAGTGGATGCTCACTATAACCTCAAACTTAATAATTCAAAAACCATTCATCATTATTCTTTCTAAATGGTTTCTGCCTTCCAACTTCTATTCCATTAAATGGCATGAATGAGTATGACAGTATTCTCAGCTAGAAAGATTAGACTCCCTGTGGCTCATCTCCTTTGTGTCAGAATAGAATAATGGGATGTAGTGCAGCTCTGGATCAAACAGACTAAAATGTAATCCCAGGATTGCCATTACTTATTGTGTGGTCTTGAATTAGTTACTCTCTGAGCCTAGATCCTCATCTGTAAAATGAGATTAGTAATACCTATTTCACAAGGGTGTGAAGCTGTGCACACAGGACATACTGGATAAGCAACAGCCCCTCTCACATCTAGTTACTTAGCAAATTATGCCTATTCATCCTTTGAAGGTCTCTGACAGATAATTCTACTCCCCCTTCTAACTCTTAGTCATAGCTGGATTACTCTAATAACCTCTCTGCAGTCTGCACTAAATCTAGCCTTTCCATCCATCCATCCATCCATCCATCCATCCATCCATCCATCCATCCGTCCGTCCATCCATCCATCACTATTGTCAAAATAATCTCCTTAAAATATGTGTTTTATCAAATCACATTCTTATTAATACAATTTTCAACAGCTTCCTATTGCCCATCAATCAAACCTGTTCAAAATCTATCCACTCCAACCTACTTCAGAGATTACTACCCTGACAAGCTATGGGTAAACTGGCCTCCCCACCCCCTTCCCCACACAACAAGACCTCTCCCACCAGCATGCTGCTGCTCAGGTTGTTTCTTCCCTCTGCACTCACGGATAATTCCCTTTCTTGACCACTGGTTGTATCTGAAATCTACCAAGTACAACTTCCTTATGCTGTATGCTGGTTCTCATTTCCCTTTACTGCTCAACTTACATGAATCCTCTCTCCCTACTTTGATAGTTTGTGGTTTATTATTGATGACTCCTCTGTCTACTACAATGTATCACTGTGTAACCAAGCAGAGGAAAACTTTCAGAATGAGACAAATGAGAGAATTATTACCATGTTTTGAGACAAATGAGAGAATTATTATCATGTTTTGAATCAATATACTTGAGTATTTAAAGGTAAAGAACTGCACTGTTTGTCTATGTTGTGTGTGTGTGTGTGTGTGTGTGTATATATATATATATATATATATGTTTTTTTTTTTTTTTTTTTTTTTTTTTTGAGACGGTCTTGCTCTGTTGCCCAGGCTGGAGTGCACTGGCGTGACCTCGGCTCACTACAACCTCCCCACCCCAGGTTCAAGCGATTCTCCTGCCTCAGCCTCTCAAGTAGTTGGGACTACAGGCACGTGCCACCATGCCCAGTTAATTTTTGTATTTTTAGTAGAGTCAGGGTTTTGCCATGTTGGCCAGGCTGGTCTCAAACTCCTGACCTCAGGTGATCCACCCACCTCGGCCTCCCAGAGTGCTGGGATTATAGGCGTGAACCATAGTGCCCAGCCGTTATATAAATTTTTATCAGCCAAAAGAGAAGTTTCTTGAAAATAAAGACAAATGATTAACTTTTTCTGCATTCTCATTAAAAATCAAACACATTAGCCATTTAGTCTAATTAGTGATACTTATTTTATAAATAAAGTTATTTAAAGTAAAAACCTTAATATACCTTTGCTTTCAATAACAGAGTAAAATGATTTTGAGGCAAGATACATATCTAAGTTCCTCAGGGGAATTTTCTCTAACTCACATATTTCTCCCTAAGCAAATGCTTCCCTCCTTTCTACTCTCTTCTCCTAGCTAACAACTCTACTATAATAGTAAGCCACTGTGATTGATGAGCCTATGCCACAGTGTTTAGTAGATATACACCAAAAGTTTCAAAAAAAATGGGACAATATGGTTCTAATCAAGATCAGAGGTAAAATAATTTTCAGTATCTCCTACGGGCAAATTCCTCAATATGCCTACCATAATCCGCTGGTGTATAATTCAGAAGTTCAAATTGCCAGTGTTTATAGCACGAATAATTCTGGTACATGTCAAATATTTCTCGGGTAAATTGTTGGCAGATGTCACCTAAAACAAAATACGAAAAATATTTAGTCAGAACAAATTTCAGAAAGCCATCCTTAAAACTAAGTCCTTTAGGAAATAAAGAATAACTATTTCCAAATTTAAATACATTTAATGGACTTTTAAAGTTAGTGTTATCAAATGAGGTAAAATTCAAGGACTTTTTAGATCATTTAAATAATAAGTTTACTGACCTCCAGTAGTTCTTCCAGCTGTCACCTCTAAAATAACATCATTTTTGTCATATTTTTCCTTTGGCACAAGGCTCTGGAAAAGCTGGAATAAAAATCAGCATTTGTGTGTATGTTTTCCCTGGTACACTATTACTGAATTTAAATAAAGGCCCAAAAAACATTGAAAAAATCAATAATTGGCAAAATCATATAGTATCCCAAACAGGGTATTCCAAAAATGCTATAATAAGTAGAACTAATTAGACCTAAAATAGGTGATCAATTCATGTTAACAATGGAGTTACTTGTCAGTATATTTTCTGCACTGTTATCAGATTATCTTAATTTTCTAGAATGCAGAAGTTCAGATTAAAGTCCAGGGTGTTCCATTCAATTTTCTTCAGATTTTGGCTCTTATAATTAGTTCTGAACAGTAGCTTCTTTCATCTAATGAATGAAGCAAGTCTTTGAAAGTCTTCACTTTGAGAAATGATTTCATATTCTCTCCTGCTGTAACTGACGGCAGACACCAGCCATGCTGTGCCTTCTCGGCAGTCGCTCTAATTAAAGACTATGTTGAGGGCTCCCAAGATAAGGCTCAAAATGAGTTTCTCAGCTGTGACCAGAAAAAAAAAGGGCTTCCTAATAAAGAACGTAACCAACTTTCCTCTGAGGAAGAAAAGGGAAGTAATTTCATTATTACTAAAAGGTTTTTCAAATCAAACTAAAAGTACCTATGTGTCATGACTCTCCCTACTGCCAATTTCTGAAATACTCCATCTCTGCTAGAAATGATATAGTCTATGGGAGAGAATATCAGACTAAGAGTCAGACATCTTCTGCTTTTGATAACTGGTTCAATTTGTAATAAAAATAACTGATATCCCATGTAACCTCCCCCTTAACTTTTCAAAAAGCCCCTCTCTTGGATTCCCAGAGTAAGAAAGACTGAAGGTAGGAGGATAGCAAATGTGATAGAGGGAAACATGGTATACAGTAGTGTGTTCTTCATTGTCTTTGTAGACAAACCATCCATTAAGCAAGAAGGAAAAGAGACCACTATGGAAGGGAAATCTTCCATTTCCATGTCTAGGAGATATCAGCTGATGCTGATATAGTATCATGAACCCTGAGAGGCTTCAGTATGCCACACCCTTACTAGACCTAACTAAAGATGTGTATTAACCAACTATTTCTACACCTTTGGATTCATTCCATTCTATCCAGGGTGCAAATTTCCAATCCTTAATTAACAGCCACCATGAACTCCTCCTCCTCTTCTCACTCTTAAAATCCTCTGACTCTTCCCTGTGGTGAACTAAATTTCTGTACCAGCATGTATTCTCTTTTTTTTTTTTTTTTTTTTTATTATACTTTAGGGTTTTAGGGTACATGTGCACAATGTGCAGGTTTGTTACATATGTATCCATGTGCCATGTTGATTTCCTGCACCCATTAACTCGTCATTTAGCATTAGGTGTATCTCCTAATGCTGTCCCTCCCCCCTCCCCCCACCCCACAACAGTCCCCGGAGTGTGATGTTCCCCTTCCTGTGTCCATGAGTTCTCATTGTTCAATTCCCACCTATGAGAGAGAACATGCGGTGTTTGGTTTTTTGTCCTTGCGATAGTTTACTGAGAATGATGTTTTCCAGTTTCATCCATGTCCCTACAAAGGACACGAACTCATCATTTTTTATGGCTGCATAGTATTCCATGGTGTATATGTGCCACATTTTCTTAATCCAGTCTATCGTTGTTGGACATTTGGGTTGGTTCCAACTCTTTGCTATTGTGAATAGTGCCGCAATAAACATACGTGTGCATGTGTCTTTATAGCAGCATGATTTATAGTCCTTTGGGTATATACCCAGTAATGGGATGGCTGGGTCAAATGGTATTTCTAGTTCGAGATCCCTGAGGAATCGCCACACTGACTTCCACAATGGTTGAACTAGTTTACAGTCCCACCAACAGTGTAAAAGTGTTCCTATTTCTCCACATCCTCTCCAGCACCTGTTGTTTCCTGATTTTTTAATGATGGCCATTCTAACTGGTGTGAGATGGTATCTCACTGTGGTTTTGATTTGCATTTCTCTGATGGCCAGTGATGATGAGCATTTCTTCATGTGTTTTCTGGCTGTATAAATGTCTTCTTTTGAGAAGTGTCTGTTCATGTCCTCTGCCCACTTTTTGATGGGGTTGTTTGTTTTTTTCTTGTAAATTTGTTGGAGTTCATTGTAGATTCTGGATATTAGCCCTTTGTCAGATGAGTAGGTTGCAAAAATTTTCTCCCATTCTGTAGGTTGCCTGTTCATTCTGATGATAGTTTCTTTTGCTGTGCAGAAGCTCTTTAGTTTAATGAGATCCCATTTGTCGATTTTGGCTTTTGTTGCCATTGCTTTTGGTGTTTTAGACATGAAGTCCTTGCCCACGCCTATGTCCTGAATGGTATTGCCTAGGTTTTCTTGTAGGATTTTAATGGTTTTAGGTCTAACATTTAAGTCTTTAATCCATCTTGAATTAATTTTTGTATAAGGTGTAAGGAAGGGATCCAGTTGCAGCTTTCTACATATGGCTAGCCAGTTTTCCCAGCACCATTTATTAAATAGGGAATCCTTTCCCCATTTCTTGTTTTTGTCAGGTTTGTCAAAGATCAGATAGTTGTAGCTATGCGGCATCATTTCTGAGGGCTCTGTTCTGTTCCATTGATCTATGTCTCTGTTGTGGTACCAGTACCATGCTGTTTTGGTTACTGTAGCCTTGTAGTATAGTTTAAAGTCAGGTAGCGTGATGCCTCCAGCTTTGTTCTTTTGGCTTAGGATTGACTTGGCGATGCGGGCTCTTTTTTGGTTCCATATGAACTTTAAAGTAGTTTTTTCCAATTCTGTGAAGAAAGTCATTGGTAGCTTGATGGGGATGGCATTGAATCTATAAATTACCTTGGGCAGTATGGCCATTTTCACGATATTGATTCTTCCAACCCATGAGCATGGAATGTTCTTCCACTTGTTTGTATCCTCTTTTATTTCATTGAGCAGTGGTTTGTAGTTCTCCTTGAAGAGGTCCTTCACATCCCTTGTAAGTTGGATTCCTAGGTATTTTATTCTCTTTGAAGCAATTGTGAATGGGAGTTCACTCATGATTTGGCTCTCTGTTTGTCTGTTATTGGTGTACAAGAAACCAGCATGTATTCTCTTGCTTAACAAGTTAACAGACTCAACTTTGAATTTTTTTTTTTTTTTTTTTACCCTGGGAGTCTTTGTTTTATTATTTGACACCGTAATTTCTTCATTCTCATTCTGCAGCAAATTATAGGAGACCAGCTTGATCACTTATCATAAGAGAACACTTAAAACAGTGTTTGGAAACCACTTTGAGCACCAAAGCAGAGTCTAGCAAAAACAGCATTCCTTTATACAGCACTACTGAAACTAGTCGACCTCTGAAAACCTACCTCATTGTACAACATGTTGATTTTTTGATCAATGGTTTGCCTTTCTTCCAGTGCAAGTTCTTGTAACTGCTTTTCATCTTGTTTATTTAGGCCTAAAAGCAAGAAACAGAAATAATGATAAAGTTTTTAAATACTTACAGAGAAACTCCTAAGTAGCCATGTTCCTCTTTGGCTACTAAGTTTTATTTCAGTTGCAAAGGCAAGGGATTATACAAAGGAACATTTAGAATATTTGGAGAAAGTCAATTAGCAAGTATTTGCTAAGCATTTCCAAAAAACTCAATGTGAAAAGCAATATAATCATGCCTCCCAAAACCTTGTGTGTTTTTTTTAAGGTAAAATAGCTTAAAACATTTCATCTCTAAACAAATCAATCTATTAACAGTAGTAACAAAAATAAGCTTAATATAGAAACCCACATTTACAAAGCTCGTTATTTGAATGTCTATAATTATATAAATTGGTGATTAATCAAACAGGTTTAAAAAGCTACTAGCTAATTAAATATAAACCCAAATAAGGTAAGTTTTGGAGCAAACTGGAGTGAGCATTTCCTGTCCAAAGGCAGCCGCTGTAACTCAGCACACTGTGACATGGTCCAGCACAGCTACAACTTCCATATTATCCAAGAGAAGTCAGAAATAAGAATTATTAAAATCTCTTGATACATTCATACTCAGTTCACATTGTTTTTTTTTTTTAAGAGAGATGAGGACTCACTATGTTGCCCAGGCTGGAGTGCCAGTAGCTATTCTCAGATGTGATCATGGCACACTACAGCCTCAAACCCCTGGACTCAAGCGATCTTCCTGCTTCAGCCTCCCAGGTAGCTGAGATTACAGGTGCGTGCCACTGTGCCTGGCTTAGTACAGTACTTTAAAATACGTATCATGGCCAGGTGCGGTGGCTCACGCCTGTAATCCCAGCACTTTGGGAGGCCAAGACAGGTGGATCACTTGAGGTCAGAAGTTCGAGACCAGCCTGGCCAACGTGGTGAAACCCCATCTCTACTAAAAACACAAAAATTATACAGGCATGGTGGTGCACACGTGTACCCCTAGCTACTCGGGAGGCTGAGGCAGGAGAATCGCTTGAACCCAGGAGGTGGAGGTTGTGGTGAGCCAAGGTCATGCCACTGCACTCCAGCCTGGGTGACAGAGAAAGACTCTGTCTTAAAAAAAATAAAATACATATCATGTGTGTCAGACAAAACATACATTTTTGTAACCTGTCCTGTATGGAGAAAATGGGCCTTTCTCTGTTATTTCCAAAGCAGAAAGTTAAATCATGGAACTCTAGCAAAACAAGATAACAATGATCTAGTTATTGACCAAAGATGGTAGACCTCATGACCTTTGACTCCACTGCTTTAGAGGCCTGGAGACTTTATTTGTCAGTGGCCATTGCTGCAAATTGAGGTAAAAAATTCTGACCCTTAATAATAATTATAATGAAAATAGAAATGAAGAATCACAAGTATAAAGAAGAGAAGACTCTTTTAAATTATTCTCTAGTCATGGAAGTGATTAGGGTCTGGTGGGATTCTGTGCCTCATTCAAGCTTTCAACATTTAACATTTTGCTAGACACTCTGCTAGTTGCTGGGGAGACAAGGAAGAAAAAGACATGGCTTCAGGCCTCAAGTGGCCTAGTCTGGTGGCAAACACATACACATGATTACAATATGTGATGGGGGAGTGCCAGTGTGCCACGGGGGCATAAATGAAGGGGATTAACCAGACTTTAGCAGTTAATGAGGGCTTCCTGGCTAAGGTGTCGTCAGAACTAATTCTAATTATGGATCATCTGTTGTAGAATTTTTTTGTTTTTTGAGATGGAGTCTCGCTCTGTTGCCCAGGCTGGAGTGCAGTGGCGAGATCTCGACTCACTGCAACCTCTGCCTCCTGGGTTCAAGTGATTCTCCTGCGTCAGCCTCCCGAGTAGTTGAGATTACAGGTGCGCACCACCACACCCAGCTAATTTTTGTATTTTTAGTAGAGACGGGATTTCACCATGTTGGCCAGGCTGGTCTTGATCTTCTGACCTCCTGATCCACCCGCCTTGGCCTCCCAAAGTACTGGGATTATAGGCATGAGCCACCACACCTGGCCTGTTGTAGAATTTTAATGTCACCACTAGTACCACATTGTGCACATATGCCACAAATGGAAACCAGGCTGACATTATTTAATAGATACCTGCTGGTTCAAAGGTATCAGAAAAACCTCCTGATTTGCAATCATATAAAATTATTTTTGTGTTCTCATTACTTGCTGTACACCTGTAGAATCCGTCTAATTCAATTTCATTATATCAACAAAGACTCGAGAACCTATTATGTCCCATGTTTCCTGCTGCAGAAGATACATAAATGAGTAAGACACAAGACCTGACCTTGAAGAACAGACAATGGGGTTAGGGGCTTAGGTTAAGACAATTACATAAAGGATTATAATACAAAACAGAGAAAGGTAACCACACTTGTTTTGTAAAGGGTACTGAAGACAAAGTATGACATCTCAGTCAAGCTTTGTAAGAGTACTGGCTTTTAACAAGGTGAAACAGGTATGTTAACAATGTGGGCAAAGATACAGACATGGGACAGCATGAATATATCCAGAGAATGGCAAATTGTCTATTTTGGTTGGAAAGCAGAATATGCAAAGAGAATTAACATAGTACACGGAGGGGCTGGGGTTACTCTGTAGGGGCTTTTAAATGCCAAACCAAGAAATCTCTACTTATAGACAATGGGAACAGGTGAGTAACATGAATAAGATTATACTTGAACTGGAACGCCTAGGGGTAGGGCTACAAGTTAGGAACTGATTGCAATCAGCTAAGTCAGAGATGTAATGAAGATATAAATTAGTGGAAGGAACAGAAGGGGACTCATGCAAGATACATCACAGAGGTAGACCCTACTGGACTTTGAATCATCCATCAAGCAGTGGATAAGAGCAGACGCTTTGGAATCTCATTGCTTGGGTTCAAATCCTTGCTTCTCCCCTCGCTGGCTGAGTGATCTTTGCAAATTTAACCTTTCAATTTCCTCATCTATAAAATGTATAAAATGAGAGAAAACACAGGCTGGGCAATACACTGAGACCTCGTCTTTACCAAAAATAAAAAATAGCTGGGAATGGTTGCACACACCCATAGTCCCAGCTACTTGGGAGGCTGAGGTTGGAGGATTGCTTGAGTCCAGGAGTTCAAGGTTAAAGTGAGCTATGATTACACTACTGCATTCCAGCCTGGGCCACAGAGAAAGACCCTGTCTCTTTAAAAAAACAAAAAGGGGGAGGGGAAGTAATCATATATCCTACCTTGTAAGGTTACCTGAGCATTCAAATGAGATAATATTTGTAAAGCACTGAGCTTAGTGCCTAGCACATAAGAGGACTTTGTAAATGTAGCTATTATTACTATTATTACAGAAAAATTGTAGAGGTAGTAGAGCCTTTAGAAATGATGTAATCCAATCTAATATTATACATGATACAACCAAGGCTGAAAGAAGTTATGCCAATTTAATTAGAATGCATTTCGTAAACTTCTACTACATACAAGCAACCTTCTCAAAACTAATGAATTACAAATCTGTGTGGCATTATGCAAAAGAGTAAAAAATATCTCCATTAAACCTACATGAGAGACTTGTGGTACCATCAATAGAAGGCAGAAAAATGGAAGGCTCCAAAAATCCAGGACTTTACAGGTATAACAGTGACTGGCCTGTATATCACATAATACTGCTAAGGCTAAATGAAACAAGATGAAGCACAGAAGAAAATCTAGAAACTAAAAGTTAATAGCCAAATCTGGATAAATGTTGAATCATAGGTTAGTTCATTAAACTTTTCTCTCAACTTCTGTATAAAAATTTTGGAAAATTTTCATAAGAGAAAAAATGTAGAGGCAATAGCGCATTGAGAAATTCTAAAATAAAAAAACTAAGATAAAAAGTAGCTGGTAGTCCCAGCTACTCAGAAGGCTGAGGCAGGAGGATTGTTTGAGCCCCGGAGTTTGAGTACAATCTGGGCAACATGGTGAGGACCCATCCCTTAAAAAAAAAAAAAAGATAAAAAATAAATACGCCATATATAAAAATAACTAAAATAGATCAAAGACCTAAATGCATGGGATAAAAATAAAAAATACGTCACTCTTGTAAGAAAACACAGATGTAAACCTTTGTGACCTTAGATTAGGCGATTTTCTTAGATATGACTTCCAAAACTCATGCAACAAGAGACAAAAAGATAAATTGGACATCATCAAAATTTAAAAATATCATGCTTCAAAAGACAGTATCAAAAAAGTGAAGAGAAAAACCACAGAATGGGAAATTTTTGCAAATCATATATCTGATCATGGACTTTTATCTAGAATATAAAGACCACTTACAACTCAATAATGAAAAGACAATTAAATTTAAAAACTGGCAAAGGATCTGAACAGTCATTTCTCCCAAGATGATACACAAATGGCCAAATAAGCACCAGAAAAGATGCTCAACCTCATTAATCTTCAGGAAAATGCAAACCAAAACCACAATAAGATACCACTTCACACTTATAGGATGGCAATAATTGAAAGGGCGGATAATAAGTGTTGACAAGTACGTGGGGAAATATGAACCCTCATACACTGTGTGTAGAGCTATAAAATCGTTATAGTCACTTTGGAAAACAGTCTGGCAGTTCCTCAAAAGGTTAAACATAGTTACCACATGAACCAGCAATCTATGTCCACAAAACAACTTGTACACAAAAGTTCACAGTATAATTATTTATAATAACCAAAAAGTGGAAACAACTCAATGTTCATCAACTGATGAATGGATAAATAAAATGTGGTATATCCATACAATGGAATATAATTCAGTAATGAAAAGAAATAAAGTACTGGCTCGGCACAGTGGCTCATGCCTGTAATCCCAGCACTTTGGGAGGCCAAGGTGGGTGGATCACTTGATGTCAGGAGTTTGAGACCAGCCTGGCCAACATGGTGAAACCTCATCTCTACTAAAATACAAAAAAAATTAGCTGAGCATGGTGGCAGGCGCCTGTAGTCCCAGCTACTCGGGAGGCTGAGGTGGGAGAATTGCTTGAACCTAGGAGGCAGAGGTTGCAGTGAGCTGAGATTGCACCACTGCACTCCAGCCTGGGTGACAGAGCAAGACTCTGTCTCAAAAAAAAAAAAAAAAAAAAAAAATATATATATATATATATATATATATATGTATAAAGCTTCCTTCTTGGCTCCACTAACACATGGTCCCCTCCAGGAAGCTTTACCCAATCAATCCAGGCTACTTTGAGTGCCCTTTCCTCTTTGCTCCCGTGAAACTGTGCCTTCCTCTAGTAAAGTAGGTCTCACATTATAAACAATACTTAAATAAGTTTCTCTCACTGGACCATAGAAGCCCACTGATGGGGTAGGAACTGTATGTGTAGCCCTTGTATGTAGGTACAGTGTTCAATAAAGGTCTGCTCAATAAAATAAAGCTTCTGAAAAGACCAACATTTTGTCTCCCAGACCTTGAGACCATGGCAAGTACCACGAGGAGCCTGGTTACTTAGTAGAGTTGATCTTTAGCAGCTGAAGTGTGTCAAACACTCTGTACAGAGCCCTGTTCTTTACAAGTGTTGAGCTTATTACTTGTAGGTTTTTAAAAAGACGGAGTTCAGGCCAGCCTCAGTGGCTCAGTGGCTATAATCACATCGCTTTGGAAAGCCCTGGCACAGTAGTCCTAGCTACTCAGGATGCTGAAGTGGGAGGCCAGGACTTACAGGTTACAGTGAGCTACGACTGAGTCACTGCACTCCTGCCTGGGCAACAAGTGAGACCCTGCTTCTGTGGAAAAAAAAAAAACAAAACAAAGACTAAGTTCAATAAAGTTTTAACTTAGAAAATCAAATCTGTACTTATACACACGCATATAAGTGTGTGGGTTTTTTTTTTTTTTCAAAGCCCTTATGCAGGACACATAAGTATCTTTTACCTACTTTTACACATTGATTCTAATTCTTCAATTGCTTGTTCGGTCTCCTGAATTTCTTGGTAAATGGCTGCAAGAGGTGCCAACTCAGCATGCCTTCTGTTCAAGGACCTTCGGTTCTCTTCATTCACAGGGATATGCTGCAGACACTGCTCAAGTGTTTGGTACTCCTTACTCAGGTTCTCCATGTATTTCTGTAGTGCTTTATGCTTCCAGAGCATCTTGGTGTCTTGATGGCAATATCTCCTGGACCAATTCTTACTTAACAGATGAAGAATGCAATTCCTGTTTTGTCTAAAACCTTGCAGCCTTGTATCAGGATGTATCTGTCTAAACTGATGAGAATGGAGCTGGATGTGACACTGGAGGTAACCATTAAGAGATGGATGTCTAAAAAGCCAAACACACAGGTGACGATTCATCTCAGCATCTGAAATACAATAAACACAGTCTTTAAAAAAAAAAAATCAGCTCTAAAGATACATGCATAATAAAGCTGGAAGGAACATCAAGAAATCTTGTTTCATTTACTGCCTCAGCCAGCTCCAAACACAGTCTTAAAATTCAACTGCCAGCCGGCCGCGGTGGCTCACACCTGTAATCCCAGCACTTTGGGAGGCTGAGGCGGGCGGATCACCTGAGGGCAGGAGTTCGAGACCAGCCCAGCCAACATGGTGAAATGCTGTCTCTACTAAAAATACAAAAATTATCCAGGCGTGGTGGCAGGTGCCTGTAATCCCAGCTACTCGGGAGTCTGAGGCAGGAGAATTACCTGAACCCAGAAGGCAGAGGTTGCAGTGAGCCGAGATCATGCCATTGCACTCCAGCCTGGGGGACAAGAGCAAGACTTCGTCTCAAAAAAAAAAATAAAATAAAATAAAATTCAGCTGTCTACAGAAAGAACATAATTCTTCAAATGTATGAATAACATATTAAAATAAATAAAAACAGCACTGCTTCCTACCTGTTCAACATATATAATTAACTGAAGCATATGAATAGGAGTACAACTAACAAATATATCAATTGAATGAGTTAAGTCAGTTTTCTAGAAAGTATCTAGAATCTAGAATTGAGTGTGTAAACAAGCTCTTGAAAGCTATGAAAGTATACAAACAAGGCGGTTCATAAAGTCATTTTCTAAAGTCTGAAGAAAATATTATTATTATCTTGTATAATTCTTTAAGGATCTAGATATCCAAGGAAGTCAAGTAACTTAATCATGACTATTCAGTTGGCTGGATAGAAACAGAGCTGGAATTAGAATGTAAGTTGCCTGTTCAGGACTCAGTAATTTTCACTCTCAATTCTGCAATCACTTTTCAAAAATGCTTCCCTTTTAGCTGAGCTCCTAAAGGAAGAAAAATTCAAGTATTAATAGACCAAGAAAGTAGGGCTGGTGAAAAGCTCTACAATTATATTAAATGGTGACAATTATATTAAGCAAGAAAAGCAAGGAACAAAATAGAATCTCAATTACATTTAAAAAATATTCTACAATATATGGTATACATGTAAAAAAAAAAGCACACAGAGTATTTTTTAAAAAGAAAGTTAAATAAGAAACATACCAAAATGTGCCGAGCGCAGTGGCTCACGCCTGTAATCCTACCACTTTGGGAGGCCAAGGTGGGCAGATCATCTGAGGTCAGGAGTTCGAGACCAGCCTGGCCAACATGGGAAAACCCCATCTCTACTAAAAATACCAAAAAAATTAGCTGAGCGTGATGGCACACACCTGTAGTCCTAGCTGCTCCGGAAGCTGAGGCAGGAGAATCGCTTGAACCTGGCAGGCGGAGGTTGCAGTGAACTGAGATCGTGCCACTGCACTCCAGTGTGGGCGACAAAGCAACACGCCGTCTCGAAAAAAAAAAAAAAAAAACATACCAAAATGTTAATAAAATGATCTCTAGTTGTGAGATTATGAATACCTTTTGCTTGCTATTTTTTCTACTTTCCAGTGTTTTCCAAGTTTCTTGCATATATAGCATGGAATACATTCATAATCATAAAAAAAGATTAGTTCAAAAAATTACAGGTTAGGTGAAATTGGCTGTGTACAATAATTTTCTGTTCTCCTCCCCTCCAACAGAGATAATCAAGAGCTAACAAAAGTACACAATGGTCTTACTGAGTAAGAAAGGGAAAATATAAAGTGTTCTAAGAAAAATACTTTGCCCCTAAAACTCTGAGGTTCAAAGTTGAAATAATGGTCAAGCCACGCACAGTAGCATGCACCTATTGTCCCAGCTACCCAGGAGACTGAGGCAGGAGGATCACTTGAGCCAAGGAGTTCAAGGCCAGCCTGGGCAACATAGTCAGACTCCACTCAAAAAAAGAAGGATCAACATTTATCAAAATCAACCTTTACTGTCTCCAGTGATCCTACTATGCTAGGAGGTGCATTGATACATTAGCTCATTTGTTCACTATAAGTCTGTTAACTTAGCATTATCATCTAGGAAATAAAACATTCAGAATGGTCTTTAAAATATTCAGTTTCCGGAGTTCTAATGATAGATTTTAGGATACTGCATCACATTATTAAAAGAACTGTTGAAGAAAGCACCAATGGACAGCTGTCACGTTACATTCCACCACCCCCTTTTTTCAAACACGTTAGAGAAAGTGTATCCATTTGCTAACAGACAGAATAAAAGGATGACAAATACATGTTTGTACGAATACCTATTGCTAAAATTTCCATTTTAGGAACAGTAGTAGAATGCATAATTTTCAAGGTCATGAATCTCAACATTAGGGAAAACAAAACAAAACAAGATGTTTACTCTCCAAGGTTAACTACACCTGAGAACAGCACGACTTCTCCATTACCCATCACATTAACAGTATTACTCTGATGCTTTGGGGAAAGTTCTGAGTGTAGGCAGGTCAGAAACGACAGCCCGCGGGGCAGCAGCACGGGCAAACCATGCTGTGTAACTCAGTATATGGAGTGATTCCATAAAGAGGCAATACAGGAGGCGGCGGGGATGATCAAGAAAGAACTGTGAGTACCTAAGAAAAAGAAGAATACACGTTAGCTCTCTTTACTGAGGTCGGAACCTTTCGAGACCCGCCACATTTCAGCCCAACAAACCCGAGATCATGTTCACTTCCTGGTTCACTTCTTCCGGGTTAACGCACGCTCCCGGCCCCTCCTCCGCCACGACCGCTCTACGGAGGAGTCATCCTCGAGCATGCTTAACGATGGACTAAAATGACAAAAATGAGCTAAATGAGAAAAATGACAAAACGAGAATGAAATTGTCGTCAGACAACCGCCCCCACGCCATCCTTATCCAGAGCGTGAGCCCAGAGAGGGAGTGGAGATGGTGGGAGGGAGGGGCCAAGGCGGGACTAAACTACATCCCCCAGAGCGCGCACCAAAGAATCCTGGGAGTTGTAGTTTACCTTGCGGCAGCCTGCAACCCCCTCCACTGACTATCCAGCCAAATGTGAAGTTTTTGGTTTTCGCCGTTAACTGCAAACCTAGAAGAGAGATTCTTTACGATTCTGATTAAGAGATCAAGATTTAGAACATATTGCATGTGAAATTACAATAATTTCCTTATATATTAGAAGCCCCTAAAGCACTGCTTTCTGATTTTTTAAAAAATAAAGACTCCTTTTACATCATCCACAAATGTGGAAGATTCTGCGTGTAGTTTTTATACTTTCAGCTTCCATTGCTTCAGAAAATACCTAATGACTAAAGGATAATACAGATAAATTTGTATTTTAAAAGTAGTAACAGCCCCAAAAGTTAGGAGACCGTGTATTTCCACGTTAGTGATTTTATAATGTTCTTTGCACATGGGAATGTAGGGGCTCAACCTAGATTCATAGCTTATGAACCACTGATTAAGTGAAGAATGAAAACTCAAGTTAATAAACAATTGCAGGAAAATGCAAGCATATTGTCCTACTTTGACTAATCCAGTGGGATCTAGCCCTTGGCTATCACATTTACAGTCTTTCTATCTCCATGCCTCAATTTTTCTTCGTGAAAGAAAAGGCAAAAAATGTACCATATTACTGACTTTACAGAGTATTTTCTTAGATTATAATCACATACATAGAAAGGAGAATTAGCTATATATGCGAAATAGTATCTAACGTTTATAACCAACTTCAAGATACCTACTTCTATGTACTATGTACTAAATACTGTTCTAAATGGTTTTACCCTATTAATTCATTTAATTTTTACAACCTTAAAATACTCATTTTGCAGAGGAGAAAATTAAGGCACACAGAGGTAAAGTAACTACTCCAAGGTAAAGAACAGTAAGTGATAAAGCCAAGACTCAATTAAGGCAATCTGCTTTAATCTGTGGCTCCTAAGCTCTGATACAGGGCCTCCCTGCTCCAAAAAAGAAAAAACCTTCAATCATGTATTCAATAAATACTGAACACGAGTTATGTGCTATTCACTATTCTAGTCACGAGGATTTAGCAATGAACAGAAAAGACGAAAACCTTTGCCCACATGGAGCTTATGTTCCAGTAGGGGAAAAGTTCCAAAGGATCTACATAAAGTCATTCTCCTAAGTTATCCAAAAAGTTCTTTAATTATTTATTCTGATTTGTGCTTTCAGCTATATAACTTGAGTATTATATATAAAGCTTTATTCTCCTTAAAAAGTTAGTCTTAGTTGGACGTGGTGGTTCACGCCTGTAATCCTAGCAGTTTGGGCGGCCGAGCCAGGCAGATCACCTGAGGTCAGGAGTTCAAGACCAGACTGACCAACATGGAGAAACCCCATCTCTACTAAAAATACAAAATTAGCTGGGCGTGGTGGCGCATGCCTGTAATCCCAGCTACTCGAAGACTGAGGCAGGAGAATTGCTTGAATCCGAGAGACAGAGGTGGTAGTGAGCCAAGATTGCAGCATTGCACTCAAGCCTGGGCAACAAGAGTGAAACTCCATCTCAAAAAAAAAAAAAAAAGTAGTCTTACTGCTACGGACTGAATTGTTTATATTCATAATCATGTTCATATTACTAATATTTATTTTTAAAATTCATATATTGAAGCCCTAACCCCTCCAATACATGTGACTGTATTGGAGATAGGGCCTTTAAGGTGATTAAGGTTAGATGAGGTCATAAGCGTAGAGCCCTGACATAATAGGATTAGTGCCTTCCTAAAAAGACACCAGAGATCTTGCTCACTCTCCCTGCCCAAACAAAGAAGACGTTATGTGAATACACTGTGAGATGGTGGCCACCTACAAGCCTTGAGAAGAGGTATCAGACTGAAACCTACCTTGCTGCCACCTTGATCTTAGACTTCCCAGTCTCGAAAGAGGCTAAGAAACAAATTTCTGTTGTTTAGGCCACCCAGTTGGTGGTTTTGTGTGTGCGTTGTTTTTTTTTTTGTTTTTTTTTTTTCGAGGCAGAATCTGGTTCTGTCACCAGGCTGGAGTACAGTGGCCTGATCTTGGCTCACTGCAACCTCCATCTCCCGGGTTCAAGCAATTCTCCTGCCTCAGCCTCCCGAGTAGCTGGGACTACAGGTGCGTGCCACCACGCCCAGCTAATTTTTGTATTTTTAGTAGAAACGGGGTTTCACCATGTTGGCCAGATGGTCTCAATCTCTTGACCTTGTGATCCGCCCGCCTCAGCCTCCGAAAGTGCTGGGTTTACAGGCATGAGCCACCAGACCTGGCTTTTTTTTTTTTTTTTTAAATAGAGATGGGGTTCTCACCATGTTGACTAGGCTGGTCTCAAACTCCCAGCCTCCTAAAATCCTGGGATTACAGGTGTGAGCTACTGCGCCTGGCCCAGTCTATGGTTTTTGGTTATGGCAGCCAAGTTGTTCTGACTATGCAGAACAACTTAGAAATTTAGAACTCGGGCTGGGCGTGGTGGCTCACACCTGTAACCCCAGCACTTTGGGAGGCCAAGGCAGGTGGATCACTTGAGGCCAGGAGTTTGAGACCAGCCTGCCCAACATGGTGAAACCCCCTCTCTGCTAAAAATGCAAAAATTAGCCAAACATGGTGGCATGTACCTGTAATCCCAGCTACTCAGGAGGCTGAGACATGAGACTCACTTGAACCTGGGAAGTAGAGGCTGCAGTGAGCTATCGTGCCACCTCACCCCAGCCTGGGTGACAGAGCAAGACGCTATCTCAAAAACAAAAACAAAAACAAAACAAAACAAAAAACAGTGAGACATTGTCTCTTAAGAAAATTACAGCTTTTTAATATTATCTAATATCCAGTCAGTGTTCAAATTTCCCTGTGTCAGATTTTTTTCTTTTTTTTGTGACATTTTGTTTGTTAATATCAAGATTCAAATAAAGTACATACATTGCAATTGGTTGTTATATTGTTGGTTTATTTTAATCTTTAGATTCTCCTTTTCCTCTTTTTTTTCCTTGCAATGTATTTGTTGAAGAAACTGGATCCTTAGCCCCGAGGAGTTTCACACAGTTAAGATTTTTCTAGACTTGTGGTATATCATGTGTCCTTTGTTCCCTGTATCTCCTGTAAACTGGTCTAGAAACTTGATCAAATTCAGGTTTAAATTGTTTTTGGCAAAACTACTTCATAGCTGTGGTTATGCTCTGTGGTTATGTGTACTTTGCTTATGGGAGTCTCTTAAAAGTTATGTCTTTTAAAATGATATTAGAAGCTCTTCATTGCCTAGATCCATTTTTTCACTAGGTGTGGCAAAATGGTGATATTTTATGACTCATTCTTCATTGATTAGGTAGAACCTCTATAAAGAGAAACTTTGCTTCATCAGCTATTGCTTGCCTTTCTTTGTCATTTTTAAAAGGAAAAATAAAAGCTTTTCTAAAGTAAAAAAGTGATCAAAAGCCAGGTGCTGTGGCTCACACCTGTAATCCCAGCACTTTAGGGAGCCAAGGTGGGAAGATTGCTTGAACTCAGGAGTTTGAGACCAGCCTGGGCAACATGGCAAGACCTCATCTCTACAAATAAAAAAATTAGTCAGGTGTGGTTCTGTGTGCCTGTGGTCCCAGCTACTTGGGAGGCTGAAATGGGAAGATCACTTCAGCCTGGGAGGTCAAGGTTGTACTGAGCTGTGATCCACCACTGCATTCCAGTCTGGGCGACAGAGTGAGATACTGTTGAAAAAAAAATGGTGATCAAATTAAAAAGCTTGCTTTCTGAACAATTTCTAGGATTTCCAATTTTTATTTTAGTCTTATTATTTGTATTTTTGTAAAGAAGGGGTTTCATCATGTTGCCCAGCATCTTCAAACTGGTTGGCATCAGCTATTCCACTGAAATTCAGGATCTGAAAACCATATTAAGCAATCCTTAAACAAATTTCTTATTATTCTAACATCAGAGATCCTATCTATAAGAGCAATGGGGATGTAAATTAATCCTTAAACAAAAGCCTTATAATTCTAACATCAGAAATGCTATTGATTCAGGAATTAAGAAGAAATCACTTAGGCAGATAGTAAGGGTTTGGGAGTAACCAAACACCATTTCATATTTGACAATGCTTCCTGTGTAATTTTTATACCAAATAAGCCAAATTATGTCATTTTTGGACTTTAGGGAAACTAATATCTTAAAGGATTAATTAGATCAAAAAAAGACATAATTTATAATTTGATTTTAGAAAGTTTGTCAAATATTGAAGGTTTAAAAACATTTGATATCACAGATCATTGTAAGTCATTCTCGGGAGGCTGAGGAAGGAGAATTGCTTGAACCTGGGAGGTGAAGATTGCAGCAAGCTGAGATCACGTCACTGCACTCTAGCCTGGGTGACAGAGCAAGACTCTGTCTCAAAAAAAAAGAAAGAAAAGAAAAAGAAAACATTTCCTTTAGACCTTTAAGAAAACATTTTAGCATCAGGCTACAACAAACAGAACTCAAGGGGAAACAAAACTTATATGAGCTGAAAAGGAATTGAAGAAGAGTGTTCCTATTTCACGTCCCCTTTTAAAAGGGGAGAGAAAGCCAAAAACAAGATGCAATAAAAGTTGAACTTCCTGTTAAGAAAACTATAATCTCCTGTAATTTATTGAGTAAATCAATCCCTTAAGAAAATTAATTTTATTGTTCTAATTATTTAGTGTATAAGTGTTTTCTTTTTTTACATCAAGCCCAATCCCTAGAGAGACCATTATAATTTCTGGTTAATTTTAGATAACTTGATCATATAAAAATGTTTGGGGTTTTTTTTTCTTACAAATCCTCTTCTTGTGACTTACACAGACCATTCATGACATGCTTGGACTTTCTGGTTTGAAGTGACCATCCCTTTTTTTTTTTTAAAAAAAACAACCAGTCATTTTATTCTAGGACTAAATTTACCATACAAGATTGTTTCTTATATAAAATTATTTCTCTTTAAGCTTTCTTACCAAAAACAAAACCTCTTTATTTTTATAACTTTCTTTACATCCCTCTTATTTCCTGTTTCCTTTTACTTTTTTTGTTTTTTATTGAGGTGGAGTTTTACTCTTTTCACCTAGGCTGGAGTGCAATGGCATGATCTCGGCTCACTGCAACCTCTGCCTCTCGAGTTCAAGCAATTTTCCTGCCTCAGCTTCCCAAGTAGCTGGGATTACAGGTGTGCGCCACCACACCCAGCTAATTTTTGTATTTTTAGTAGAGACAGGGTTTCACCATTTTGGCCAGGCTGGTCTTGAACTCCTGACCATGTGATCTGCCTGCCTCCTTGGCCTCCCAAAGTACTGGGATTACAGGAATGAGCCACCATGCCCAGCCCTTTTACCTTGTTTTGTACATAACCTTTAAATAAGCTTTCAATTAGACAAAAATTGTTCACTTTTTTTTAAAAGATACACTATTTTATTATTTTATTTTATTTCCTACAATATATTTTTATTAGAAAATACCCAAACAACAAAATATCTATTATTTAATTTAATATAATTTTATATTCTAAATTATGATGAGTTTTTCTACATTTATCCCATTACATTTACCTAATTATTTTATTTTAATCATTTACCTATTTTAGTTATGAAAACTGTGATAGTCATGATTTAAAGTTATGAAACCACCATTGCAAAATTATAACTGGGACAGTGAAAAAGATCTGACCTAACTGACTCCATCTTGCTTCTAACCTCCAAGCTGTCCTTGTTCATTTCTGAGCGTAGGCCAAACTAACTTTGGGAGGAACTTAGTTTATAGTTGAGCTTTGAAACAAAGATAACAGTCCTTTCCCAAAACAAACTTTACTGCCTATGGACTAGACTGCCTAAAGCCACAAGATTAGAAGTTATAGTAATCTTATTAAATTTAAGATGTAGCTATTTCCATTAAACCAATATCAATGTCTTGTTTAATAAAAATTACATAAGCAAAGTCTATTCTATCTTGGGCTGGGTTTATAGTTTTGTAACCCCTATGCCAAATTTTGAAACTTTATAGTATTTGGTTAGGATAATTATGAAATTTCTTGATTAATAAATGCAAACAAAAATTTGTGTTGGCAATTTTTGTGACATTTCTAATATTACTTTACCAATAATTTTAAAGCTAGCTTATTTATTAAAGATTTTACTTAAGTTATATAAACTTGAAAAAGCATTTAACTAGTCTTTTTTCCTGGTTAAAATATTTGATTCACATATTTTTATTTTCTTAAGTTAATTAATTAGAGCTCTTTTAGATATTTTCAGTAGTGAAACATTGTGTACATAACACATAAATACATAGACATATTAGGGATGCTGATGGAAGTACATCTTAAGCTCTTTTTCCTCTTATACTTTCAAATTCTTGATAACCTGTCTCACTACCCTAGGCAGTTGTTAGCTAAATAGCTTTAAATTTGCATATTAAAGGAAACAACTTAGGTGAAAATCAAACAGCAAAATTTACATGAAAAGGTACAGAAAGAAAAAGTCCCACGTGCTAGAGAAAAATTAAAATGAATTTAATTGCTAATTAAACATAAAACTATATAAATCATAAAGGCTTTTTATTATTTTTTATTTTTTAATTTAATTTTTTTTGAGACGAAATTTCACTCTTGTTGCCCAGGTTGGAGTGCAATGGCGTGATCTCAGCTCACTGTAACCTCTGCCTCCTCGGTTCAAGCTATTCTGCCCCAGCCTCTCAAGTAGCTGGGATTACAGGCATGCGCCACCATGCCCGGCTAATTTTTTGGATTTTTAGTAGAGATGGGGTTTCACCATGTTGGCCAGGCTGGTCTCGAACTCCTGACCTCAGGTCATCCACCTGCTTTGGCCTCCCAAAGTGCTGGGATTCTAGGTGTAAGCCACTGCTCCCAGCCCAAAGGCCTTTTAAATACACATACACACACACACACACACACACACACACACACACACACACCATATAGCTTTTACTTCAAAACTTTAGACATGAGATAAATACAAATTCACTGGCTTGCAAAAAATCTGTTGGATCCAAACAGTGGTTTTTATCTTAATAGACAAATAACAGCAGATTTAAAGCAGGCAGAAAAGAAAATAGAAAAGAGAACTTAGGAACTCTAAAGTTTGCAGGTTGACCTTAGGGCTCTTTTTCCTTAACGTAAATGTGCACAAAGACCATACTACTTCCATTTTACGTAAACTCTGGCAAGTATAGACACCATGAAACCTACAGAATGCTCAAAAGGGGGTCATTCTCCTTGCTTTCTCCTCATTCTTAGATTATTTGGGCCGGGCGCGGTGGCTCACGCTTGTAATCCCAGCACTTTGGGAGGCCGAGGCGGGCGGATCACGAGGTCAGGAGATCGAGACCACAGTGAAACCCCGTCTCTACTAAAAATACAAAAAATTAGCCGGGCGTGATGGCGGGTGCCTGTAGTCCCAGCTACTCGGAGAGGCTGAGGCAGGAGAATGGCGTGAACCTGGGAGGCAGAGCTTGCAGTGAGCCGAGACTGCGCCACTGCACTCCAGCCTGGGCGACAGAGCAAGACTCCGTCTCAAAAAAAAAAAAAAAAAAAAAAAAAAAAAAGAAAAAAAAAAAAGAAGATTATTTGTTTCCCACCTTTTTTCTTAAAAGGAGGAACTGAGCTGTGGCCTAGGGTTTTTGTGTAGTGGATCGATACGTGCTGCTTGTGGGCAGGACAACACAGTGTGTCACCACTGAGTCATTTCCATCTTCTTTCATGTTTTAGTTTCTCTCTCCAGAGGTCCATGATCTCCGAGAGGGCTTAAAACACCTGGTGATCAGCCCTTATATGCATTTCCTGGATGAGCCTTTTTAAAAATTAATTTTTATTTGGGATTTTCCAGTAGGGCCACTGCACATCACAGGGGTCAACCCCCAAGACACTCCCACAAGGCCCCTGGTCACCCAAGGGTGCCATTCTGCTGGGAGGAGCAAAAGCCCTTTCTCTTTGGAACTGAGAAAACTCAGTCTCCTATTAACCTGTGAAAACAACCGTTCATTTCCTCATGCAAATGCACACAGACAAGCTGAATTGAGATCAACTTGGGGAGAAAAATGAATAGAGAAGACCCTTTAGAAAGCAGCTCTGAACTAGAATCAGGATCCTTAACCAACAACTTCCTAGGAGAAAAAAAAAAAAGAAAAAAACAGCCAAGACCACTTCCTGTAAACTGTGCTCAGCCACCCCTAACTTTGTAGTTCTCATCATCTGCCATTACACATGCCACAGTCAAATCCTCTCACAGAACAAAGTAATCTCTGGTACCCCCAAAACCAAAGAGATCAGGTCATGTAATACAGAGAAACAGAGCTTGAGACCTAAGAACAATCTGCTCATGACTCTTGAAACTTTACAAAGAAAGCAGAACACCACAAAAAGTGTCAGTGGTGCCTTTGTTCTGAATTCTTTACAGGGATTCAAGTCATTAAAAGCCTTCTTTAAATTTTTTGGTACTGCAGATGGCAAAGGGGAAGGAGGTATAGGGTGGAAGAAAAGTAAATGAAATAACATTTGTTTGTTTGTTTGTTTTAAAGATAGGAAGCAAACACAGAAACGAAGTGCATGATTTTTTGATTTTTGTTTTTCCTCTTTTGCAGTTGTGAGGAATTTTAGCCAAATTAGAGAGGCTTTGTTACCCATATCTTGGAATTCTCACTCAGATTTGACCAAGTGAGGTAGAGTTGGTCAAATCTGATGAGAGAAAAACTGTAACAACAACAACAACAACAAAACCCAACAATATGATCACATCACTGAGCACTCTAATGGTAAGGAGAAATTGAGACCAGCTTATTGTTAAACTTCAGTCAAGACAAAATCCCAATTCAGCAACTTACCTAGGGATGGGTCTCAAGCTAAAGACTGCCTTTTACCATCCTAGAAGCAAGAAAAACACTTGAACTCATCCTCCCTGCTGGGTGCGAGTTCAAACTACATAAAGGATTTACTTACCTTCCATCGTCATGGAAGCAGAAAATTTTGCCTTCCTTGTTGGAAGCAAGTAAAATGCCAAAAAAAGGCAGGCGGGGGCAGGGGGTGGGTAGTTGCACAGCAAAATAAACTTTAGATCTTGACCAAATTTTTGGAGATCAGTGATTTTCTGGATGGGTGCTCCCAGACCTCAGCAAATTGTCCCATGGATTTGAGCCATAAAATTAGCTCATGCTGGTACCAAGCACCAAGAGGAAATTTGGCAAAGGTTAGAGGCATCTTCACTTGGAAGCCCTCCATGGTTACCAAAATGTGAACCCCAAATATCTGAGACAGGTCTCGGTTAATTTAGAAAGTTTATTTTGCCAAGATTGAGGACATGCACCTGTGACACAGCCTTAGGAGGTCCTGACAACAAGTGCCCAAGGTGATCAGAGCATAGTTTGGTTTTATACATTTTAGGGAGACATGAGACATCAATCAACATATGTAAGATGAGCTGGGTGTAATCCCAGCACTTTGGGAGGCTGAGGCAGGTGGATCACCTGAGGTCAGGAGTTTGAGACCAGCCTGATCAACATGGAGAAACCCTGTCTCTACTAAAAATACAAAATTAGCCTAGCGTGGTGGTGCACGCCTGTAATCCCAGCTACTCAGGAGGCTGAGGCAGGAGAATTGCTTGAACCTGAGGGGCGGAGGTTGCAGTGAGCCAAGATCGCGCCATTGCGCTCCAGCCTGGGCAATAAGAGTGAAACTCCGTCTCAAAAAAAAAAAAAAAAAAATGTAAGCTGAACATTGATTTGGTCTGGTAAGGTGGGGCAACTCAAAGCAAAGGTGGGACAACTCCAAGCTGGGAGGGAGCTTTCAGGTCATAGGTAGATAAGAGACCTATGATTGCATTCCTTCAGTTTCTGATTAGCCTCTCCAAAGGAGGCAATCAGATATCCATTTGTCTTAGTGAGCCCAGGGGTGACTTTGAATAGAATGGGAGGCAGGTTTGCCCTAAGCAGTTCCCAGCTTGACTTTTCCCTTTAGCTTAGTGATTTGGGGGCCTCAAGATTTATTTTACTTTCACAGGAACAATGGGAATACACACAAAGGGTCACTATCTGGTGCTATGTGACTTTTGGTTACAAGGAAGTAGGCTAAAGTGCTACTGGATTAATGGTTAATTGTAACTATATTTCTGTCCAGAATTCTTGTTAACACTGTGAGGTGACTTTAATGACATCCTCCAAGATCCTCATGTTTCAGCTCGAGGATGAATTATTTCCTGAAAACACACTTTCAAACTTATTTTTTTGTTCATACTGCTAAAGCATGTTTTTAAAAGGTAAAGTTATGACCCTTGTACAAATATGAAGTTGAACATGTGCGAAAATGATTAATTTATTAATAAATCAGAAAACCGGTAGATGTTATAACTGGTTAAAGAAAATGCCAAGACACATAAGTACACCATAAGGAATTCTGAAACAAATTTGTTGAACCCCTTTCCTGTTTGCCCTGAGAATACTTGCTGGCAGTGCTTGCGGCTGGAATGTTTACTCCATGATAACTTTGACATGAAATATCTTGATTTTATTATCAATAATAAATATATAATAATAATTATAATTATTTTTTGAGACACAGTTTCACTCTGCTGCCTGTTTTCAAGTGATTCTTGTGCCTCACCCTCCCGAGTAGCTGGGATTACAGGCACGCTCCACCACACCTGGCTAATTTTTGTATTATTAGTAGAGACAGGGTTTTGCCATTTTGACCAGGATGGTCTCAAACTCCTGACCTCAAGTGATTCGCCTGCCTTGGCCTCCCAAAGTGCTGGGAATACAGGCATGAGCCTCCATGCCCGGCCTATTATTATTATTTTCATATCACTCTAGTTTACGGACTTTAGAAACAAAAGACATCGTTTTATTATAGCATTCTGTTTTTAGTTGTGGTACTTCCATTTACAAAACATAGTAATTCTTGATTACTGAAAATGTCAAATCCTAGAAAACATAGCATTCCTATGCATGATGTTAACATTGTTCTCGAGCAGTTGTTGGCTGAAGATTCATTTGATGAATCAGGTTTTTCCAAATTACTTGATTCTGATGATTCAGACAATTCCGATGTCAGTTCTGTTTAGAAATAACTCCAATAACTTTTTTTTTTTTTTTTTAGACGGAGTCTCACTCTGTTGCCCAGGCTG
Source organism: Nomascus leucogenys (assembly GCF_006542625.1). Lineage (NCBI taxonomy): Eukaryota > Metazoa > Chordata > Mammalia > Primates > Hylobatidae > Nomascus > Nomascus leucogenys. Next base: position 67,529,332 of record NC_044385.1, read on the forward strand.
GAGTGCTGTGGCGCGATCTCAGCTCACTGCAAGCTCTGCCTCCCAGGTTCATGCCATTCTCTTGCCTCAGCCTCCCAAGTAGCTGGGACTACAGGCACCCGCCACCATGTCCGGCTAATTTTTTGCATTTTTAGTAGAGATGGGGTTTCACCATGTTAGCCAGGATGAGGATGATCTCCATCCCCTGACCTCATGATCTGCCTGCCTCAGCCTCCCAAAGTGCTGGGATTACAGGCGTGTGCCACCGTGCCCAGCTTTTTTTTTTTTTTTTTTTTTTTTGAGACAGAGTTTTTGCTCTGTTGTCCAGGCTGGAGTGCAACAGTGTGATCTTGGCTCACTGCAACCTCTGTCTCCCAAGTTCAAACGATCCTCCATCCTTAGCCTCCTGAGTAGCTGGGATTACAGGTATGTGCCACCATGCCTGGCTAATTTTTGTATTTTTAGTAGAGACAGGGTTTCACCATGTTGGCCAGGCTGGTCTCGAACTCCTGACCTCAGGTGATCTGCTAACCTCAGCCTCCCAAAGTGCTGGGATTACAGGCATGAACCATTGCTCCCAGCCTAAGAACAGTTTTTATATTTTATTTTCACATTGAAAATCAGTCAGATTTGCTCCAGGCTCAAAGAGCATATTTATGCCAAATTAAACGAGCATTAGCTGCACTTTTTTTTTTTTCCTAAATAGGAAAATGGTTAAAAGATGAACAACTGCAAGGCCATAATCACTTGCCCTTCCATTGTACACAATTTGCATTTCTATGGACAATAATCATTTGCATTATTATCAGTTTTCTACAACTTACAGGAGTTGTAAAATGGCTTAAAGGCAGTTTACATAACAGGACATCCCATAATCTTTCATCCATTTCAAAGTCTTTAACAATTTTTCTTGACATTACTAATTCCTCTGCCTAGATTGCAAGTCACTAAAATTCTCTTCATCTAATCAGTTCCTTTTTTTTTTTTTAGACGGTGTTTCACTCTGTCGCCCAGGCTGGAGTGCAGTGGCATTGATCTCGGCTCACTGCAACCTCCACCTCTTGGGTTCAAGTGATTCTTGTGCCTCAGTCTCCCAAGTAGCTGGGATTACAGGTGTGTGCCACCACACCTGGCTAATTTTTGTACTTTTAGTAGAGATGAGGTTTCACCATGTTGGCCAGGCTGGTCTTGAACTCCTGACCTCAAGTGATCCGCCTGCCTTGGCCTCCTAAAGTGCTGGGATTAGAGGCATGAGCCACCACACCTGGCCAAATCAGTTCTTATTAAATACCTACCATGTGCCAAGCACTCTGCTAAGTGCTGGGGCTCAATGGTGAGGAAAGCAGATGTCATTCCAACTGTCATCATCTTTTAGTTAGTTTTTTTTTTTACACTTACTGAAATCACCTTTCCAAAAATTATAACAGTGAGAAAATTATGGCAGTGGAGGTGATCTGATCTAGCCAACCCCTCTCTTGCCTTTAGCTTTCAGCTTGGTTGGCGTGTCTTCCTGGGTTGATCTTCACATTTGTCTTCCAGTAAACTTTTATCAAATTATTCCTGTTCCAACAGCCTTAATTTTGGCTGACATTTTTGGTGTAGCTGGCAGGAATTCCGAGTGATTTCCCTGGATCACCCAGCATGGCTTCTGACTCTCTGCAGGTACTGGCAACAAACCCATTGCATTCCTGAACTTGATGGCCCTGCTGGATGCTACAGACAAGTTCCTTCAGAATCAATAAACTTCCCATCTTGGTCAAAGTTCTGGTTTATTGAAGCTGGTATCCTCCTTGGCTAGGAGGTACAAAGACTCTTTCAGACTGAGAGTTACTGCTGTAAGTTCAAGGTAAGGGTAGAATTCTAGGGCAGGGTAAAATAGGAGATCTGTGAATTGTTGTCCTGGAATTTTGGGGAGAGACAACCTTTTCCTTTCTCCTTTTTGGTTGCATGAGGGCATGCTTGCTGCAAAGTTGAGACACTCACTGCCTCCAGCCCAATGGGAAAACTGGGCCGGGCGTGGTGGCTCATGCCTGTAATCCCAACCCTGCAGATTGCCTGAGGTCAAGAGTTCGAGACCAGCCTGGCCAACATGGTGAAACCCCGTCTCTACTAAAAATAGAAAAATTAGCCGGGAGTGGTGGCATGAGCCTGTAATCCCAGCTACTTGGGAGGCTGAGGCAGGAGAATCACTTGAACCCAGGAGGCGGAGGTTGCAGTGAGCTGAGATCGAGCCACTGCACTCCAGCCTGGGTGACAGAGCAAGACTCTGTCTCAAAAAAACAAACAACAACAACAACAAAAAACAAATGGGAAAACTGGAACTAGCAGAGGTGTCAAACATACTACCCAAAATATGTAGCAGTCTTATAGGAGAATCCTCACACAACTTTTTGCTTCGTTGACAGGCTTTCTAAAGACTGATCATCTCTTGCCAGTGAGCATCCTGCCACTTCTTTGGAAGTGATTTGGGAATTCAAGATACATGAAAGAATCTTTTCAGCCTGTTGGGTGAAATATATAGGAAGAAAGATTCTAGCCAGAACACTTGATCCACTACATAGTTTGTCTTGCTCAAAACAACCAAGATAGAAAATGGGTCTTCTAAGACTGAAGGTGCGCCATCTCTGTCAAGACCAGATGGTTTTATGTATAAAACTTATGGTCCTTCTACTTGCAAGTACTTAGATAAGTGGACCTGCTAACCCAGGATAGTCATAAGCACCAGCGGCCAAAATGGGGATTTAAAAACAATTGTTTTACCCATGACATTTTTATTCAGTTTGATTATTCCTTGTGAAATGAGTGTAAATTAATCTCTCTGTCATCTTATCAAAATACGATCTTCATCCTTTGATCACATCGAGTGTTTCACACACTACACTCCAGTACACCCACAACTAAGAGCAGAATACTTCATTACAGGAAACGTGAATCTTAGCAAAAGCTGGTCAATGTTTTTTTAACAAAAATTCAGTATAAAATAAAAAAGACTGATCCAAAGAGCTGAGTTTGTTATACTCATTTCATTATGATATACAGTATGATGTTATGTAATGAACATGGGTTGATAAATTATTGGTGCATTAAATGGCAATGTTTCATTAAGGAGGCTGTTCTGCTTTACCTATCTGAAAATTACTTAGAAAATGTCTGCATTTCCTATTTTAGAAACTACAGTTTTCCCAAAGACAAAAGTCTTTAAATAGTTTAATGCTTAGTGTTCTTAACATAACAATGCAACTTAGTTGAGAAGGTATTTTGTCAACTCTTAATCTAAGTAAGAATAGGAGTGTGTTAGGCCATTCTTGCATTGCTATAAAGAACAACCATGTGGCTCAGTTATTTATAAAGAAAAGAGGTTTAATTGGTTCACGGTTTTGCAGTGCGCAAGCATGGGTCCAGCAACTGTGTGGCTTCTAGGGAGAACTCAGGGAGCTTTCATTCATGGCGGAAGGTAAAGACAGAGCAGGCACCTCACATGGCCAGAGCAGGAGTAAGGAGGATGGAGTAGGTGCAACACACTTTTAAACAACCAGATCTCGTGTGAACTCAGAGCGAGAGCTCACTTATCACTAAGGGGATGGTGCCAAGCCATTCATGTGGGATCTGCCCCCATGATCCACACTGGAGACTACATTTCAACATAAGATTTGGAGGGGACACATATTCAAACCATATTAAGGGGATTTAAAAAAATAAGGCTTTAAGAAGTCTTGTCATTTTAGAGCTAAATTTTAAAGAATGTGAGTCTCAACTTTTATCTATAGAACAAACAAAATCTTAAAGTGACTGAGTGGTTCAAAACGGTTTTACGGAAAATTAATCTGTAACTAAAACTTGGCATTGAGTGAGAAGGCGCTACCATTTTTTAAGCAAAATGTAAAACAGTTTCAAAGGGCAGGGCTAAGAATGAGAGGCTCCAGGCATTTACAACAGCAGGCATTTTCTCTTCCTGTTCTTCACAGGAGGTGGGCAAAGAACTGCTCAGATAGCTTCGTCAAACACTGTTTTGAACCCTTGCTATGTGAGAGCCAAGCATTTCAAGTATTTTAAAGCGCCAATCTCCTTGTTCCTGGCTAAAAACTGCAGATAGGTGATGGGAGTCAGCTTCTTCTCCTTCAGTTTCTCAATTGTGTCTTTAACAACACTAAGATCAACTTTACTTCCCACAAGAATGATGGGAGTGTTGAGAAAACGGTGCTGCCTTTCAGGATGCCACTCTGCACAGACATTTTCAAATGATGCAAGACTCATGAGGGAGAAGCATATTAAAAATACGTCTGTTTACAGATAGAATGGGGGCATAATCTGTCATAATCTTCTTGTCCAGATGTATCCCATAAGCCCAGATTCACTGGCTTTCCATCTACCTTAACATTGGCAGCAGAATAATTGTCAAAGACAATAGTGATAATGCATTGGGAAATGCACTGGGTGTAACACTGATTAGTAGGCAAGTTTTACTTATAGCTCCATCTCCAACCACCACACACTTGATGGCTTGCACCTGGGTCACTCGCTAGGCCCTGGCAGTGGTGGTCAGGCACTAAGGCAAGAAGTGGTGGGATAGAAGCATGGTAGGCAGGTGCATGGCTGCAGGTGGCAGGAGATGGGGTCCCAAGGTCGTTGTCCATGCCACCTCACCCTTAGCCCAAAATGGGAATCTTTTGAAAATGCTAAAATAATTAATTCATGTGCACAATTGGAAAAAGATGGGTTTAGACAAACTGAGTGGGAGACTTACTGTCACCAGCACTTAGAAGCTTCTATTTAGGTGAGTGCAAAAGTAATTGCAGTTTTTGCATTGTTGGAATTTGCCATTTGGTATTGGAATACATTCTTAAATAATGTGGTTATGATATACATCATTTTAGTGAGTATTTTTCACTTTATTTCTTTTGTAATGACATTACTTGATATTTATTTTTTGTTTATTTTAGACTATGGAAATGATGTTAGACAAAAAGCAAATTCAAGCGATTTTGTTATTCGAGTTCAAAATGGGTTGTAAAGCAGCGGAGACAACGCGCAATGTCAATAATGCATTTGGCCCAGGAACTGCTAATGAACATACGGTGCAGTGGTGGATCAAGAAGTTTTGCAAAGGAGACAAGAGCCTTGAAGATAGGGAGCATAGTGGCCAGCCATCAGAAGTTGACAATGACCAATTGATAGCAATCATCAAAGCTGACCCTCTTACAACTACACAAGACGTTGCTAAAGAACTCAACGTTGACCATTCTATGGTCGTTGGCATTTGAAGCAAATTGGGAAGGTGAAAAAGCTCTGTGAGTGAGTGCCTCATGAGCTGAGCAAAAATTTAAAAAATAATAATTTTTTTGAAGTGTTGTCTTCTCTTACTCTATGCAACAACAATGAACTATTTCTTGATTGGATTTGTGCAATGAAAAGTGGATTTAAATTTTTTTTTTTTTTTTCTGAGATGGAGTCTCACTCTGTCACCCAGGTTGGAGTGCAGTGGTGGTGCAATCTCAGCTCACTGCACCCTCTGCCTCCTGGGTTCAAGTGATTCTCCTGCCTCAGCCTCCCAGGTAGCTGGGGTTATAGGCATATGCCACAACGCCTGGCTAATTTTTGTATTTTTAGTAGAGATGGGGTTTTGCCATACTGGCCAAGCTGGTCTCGAACTCCTGCTCAGGGGATCCACCCACCTTGGCCTCTCAAAGTGCTAGGATTACAGGCGTGAGCCACCATGCCCAGCCGAAAAGTGAATTTTATATGACAACTGGTGACAGTCAGCTCAGTGGTTGGACCAAGAACAAGCTCCAAAGCACTTCTCAAAGTCAAACTTACACCAAACAAAGGTCATGGTCACTGTTTGATGGTCTGCTGCCGATGTGATCCACGACAGCTTTCTGAATCCCTGCGAAACCATCACATCTGACAAGTATGCTCAGCAAATCAAAGAGATCCACTAAAAACTGCAAAGCCTGCAGCTGGCATTGGTCAACAAATAGGGCTCAATTCTTCTCCATGACAACACCCAACCACACGTTGCACAACCAATGCTTCAAAAGTTGAACAAATTAGGCTATGAATTTTTGCCTCATCCAAAATATTCACCTGACCTCCCGCCAACTGACTATCTCTTCTTCAAGTATCTCAACAACTTATTGCAGGGAAAACGCTTCCACAACTAGCAGGATGCAGAAAATGCTTTCCAAGAGTTTGTTGAATCCCGAAGCACGGATTTTTATGCTACAGGAAGAAACAAACTTATTTCTCATTGGCAAAAATGTGTTGATTGTAATGGTTCTTTTTTTTTTATGAGACGGAGTCTCGCTCTGTCTCCCAGGCTGGAGTGCGGTGGCGTGATCTCGGCTCACTGCAAGCTCCGCCTCCCAGGTTTTACGCCATTCTCCTGCCTCAGCCTCCTGAGTAGCTGGGACTACAGGCATGCACCACCCATGCCCGGCTAATTTTTTTTTGTATTTTTAGTAGAGACGGGGTTTCGCCATGTTAGCCAGGATGGTCTTGAACTCCTGACCTCGTGATCTGCCCGCCTCGGCCTACCAAAGTGCTGGGATTACAGGCGTGAGCCACCACAGCCAGCCTTTTTTTTTTTTTTTTGATACGGAGTTTCACTCTGTCACCCAGGCTGGAGTGCAGTGGCGCAATCTCGGCTCACTGCAACCTCCGCCTCCTGGGTTCAAGCGATTCTCCTGCCTCAGCCTCCAAAGTAGCTGGGACTACAGGCGCATGCCCCAGTGCCCAGCTAATTTTTGTATTTTTAGTAGAGATGGGGTTTCACCATGTTGGCCAGGCTGGTCTCGAACTCCTGACCTCATGATCCACCCACCTCGGCCTCCCAAAGTGCTGGGATTACAGGCGTGAGCCACTGTGCTTGGCCTGTAATGGTTCTTATTTTGATTAATAAAGATATATTTGAACCTAGTTATAATGATTTAAAATTCACCCTCCCAAACTGCAATTACTTTTGCACCAACCTATAAAAGAAATTTTATAGAGGCTGGACGTGGTGGCTCATGCCTGTAATCCCAGCACTTCGGGAGGCTGAGGTGGGCGGATCACCTGAGGTCAGGAGTTTGAGACCAGCCTGACCAACATGGAGAAACCCCATCTCTACTAAAAATAGAAAAAAAATTACCCAGGCGTGGTGGTTCATGCCTGTAATCCCAGCTACTCGGGAGGCTGAGGCAGGAGAATTGTTTGAACCTGGGAGGTGGAGGTTGCGGTGAGCCGAGATCGTGTCATTGCACTCCAGCCTGGGCAACAAGAGCAAAACTCTGTCTCAAAAAAAAAAAGAAATTTTGAAAAAAGTTGCCACTATTCAACAGGTAAATAAAAGGATACCAGAAACTATTTTTCTTTTCTTTTTCTTTGAGATAGGGTCTTGCTCTGTTGTCCAAGCTGGAGTGCAATGTCATGATTACAGCTCACTGTCACCTTGCCCTCCCAGGCCCAAGTGATCTTCCCACTTCAGCCTCCCGAGTAGCCAGGACTATAGGCACACCCCATCACTCCTGGCTAATTTTTGTATTTTTAGCAGAGACAGGGTTTTGCCATGTTGCCTAGGGAGGTCTTGAACTCCCAGGTTCAAGCGATCTACCCGCCACAGCCTCCTAAAGTGCTGGGATTACAGGTGAGCTGCTGCACCTGGTCAGCCTGAAACTATTTCTAAATTGAAAAAGATTTAGCACCTTTCTCCCTTTCACCTCCAACTGCTTCTCCCTATCCTTCTGGCTCCTTCCCCACCCCCACTCCCTTATTTGAACTCATTCCTTTCTGCTTTTACCTTTAGCTCTCATATATTTCTTAGGTAGAGACTTTTGGAATTTCACAATGCATACATTTCTTTCTCTCAAAAGAGGGAAAGGTATTTAAATGTAGAACAGATAAGCAAACAGAACAGCTACAGAACAAGAATAAAACTGCTGAGATTGTTAAAATACAGATCCAACAAATTTTTTTCTAAACTGGGATCGAAAAATGCCACTTATGATTTACTGCAAGAATTCCTGAACCTTTTGTGATCTTAGTCTTCCACTGTCATTGGCAAAATATATTCAGCTGCCCCATTAAAATGGAACACTTAATTGAAAAATTAGAAATCTAAAAGAGAAAGAACTATATAAGTGTTTATAAAAGTTAGGCTCTTAGATCAAACAGATCAAAATCTTGAGCTTGGAGCAATAATATAAGGAATCTCTGTTCAATAACAAAAGTTTTACTTTTTCTGCTATGCAGAGACCAACAAAAAACAACAAAAACAAAAACAAAAAACAAAAACAAAAAGCTGAAAGAAGAGAGAGAGAGAGAGCGAGAGAGAAACTGCTCTAATCTTTCCTGTCCACATTTGTTAATCAAGCAAACCAGACTGGTAAACGAAAGATAGATTTGTTACTAATTCAAGGATAATTGGGGATTTTATTTTCCTTATTCAATTCAGCCAGTCCTAGCCAAAATGTAAACATTAAAAATTTAACCATGACTGGGCATGGTGGCTCACACCTGTAATCCCAGCACTTTGGGAGACCAAGGCGGGAGGATCACGAGGTCAGGAGATCGAGACCATCCTGGCTAACACGGTGAAACCCCATCTCAACTGAAAATACAAAAAATTAGCTGGGCATGGTGGTGGGCACCTGTAGTCCCATCTACTCAGGAGGTTGAGGCAGGAGAATGGTGTGAACCCAGGAGGCGGAGCTTGCAGTGAGCAGAGATCATGCCACTGCACTCCAGCCTGGGCGACAGAGGGAGATTCTGTCTCAAAAAAAAAAAAAAAAAAAAAAAAAAATTTAAACTTAAACTCATTTGAAACTGAAAAAAAGGGTAAAATTGATTTTACAAAAATCAAACTGCTCTAGCACTTTGTGAAGCAAAGGCGTGAGGATCATTTGAGGCAGGGAGTTCAAGACAAGTCAGGGTAACATAGTGAGACCCTCATCTCAATGAAAATAAAAAAAAATAAAAATAAATTAGCTAGGTGGTGGCATGTGCCTGTAGCCTTAGGTACTTGGGAGGAGGCTGAGGTGGGAGGACTGGTTGAGTCAAGTAGTTCAGGGCTGCAGTGAACTATGATTATGCCACAGCACTCCAGCCTGGGTGCCAGAGTGAGGCACTATCACCAAAAAACTAAAATCAAAACTGCCACAAAAATTTATTTGCCTGAAATTTTGGTCCACAGTCTTCATTAGATTATCTGTAAGGGCAATTAAATTTTAGCCATGTGAACACATTCCAATTTAGTCAGAAATATAATTTGGATCCAATTGTCTTTTATGAACCAGTGAGTTTTTATTACTATCTCATGACTAAAATTCTAAAACAAAAGCTGTGAAATCTTTGTGTGTGTGTGTGTGTGTGTGTGTGTTTAGATGTATTTATTCATATATACATGTATTATATGCTGTGTCTACATGGTAAAATCTGGCATAGTTGACCAGAAATCTCTTAAGGATAAATAAGTGCTCATATAAAATATACAGTAATTAACCCTAATGGCTTTTAGTTTATGTGAAATGAGTAAAGCATTAATAAATAAGATGATTTTAAAATTATTGGTAAAATAGAAATGTCTTCAGAATTGTCAGCATACACTTTGCCTGGGTTTACTGGTCAGACAGTTTTATATCTTTCTCTGCTAGATATCTGAAGCTGTCATGGTTTAACACAAAGGTTATAAAAGTATAAACTCAGCCTAAAACAGAATGATCTTTGTGTAATTTTGTGATAAGACTAATTTACTGTTACAGCCGTATCTTCTGGCTTATCAGCAAAATACCAATATACTTAACTTTAAGGTTCTTATTTAAGTGAACACCTGACAGTCACAGGCCATAAAAATGGATAACAAGGAAATAATTTGATGCCATGACTAACTTTGTCTAATATCTCAGTTTTCAGAAATAATCTAGGTTATCTGCTAAAATAAATAAATTAGGTAAATGAAATAAATTTCCATAAATGAAATTTTAATGTAATTTGATATCTTAAAATTGTGTTAAATTAATAGATACTAATTAAATCTGAGTTATTATCAAATGAGATTTTAAAATTATGTTATAGGGAACATGTTTCTAAAAATTACAAAATGATTCTTGTGATAAATATTGATACATTGAAAATGAACCAGGTAGGTAAAAAAAGAAAAGAAAAGTAAAATACTGATATGTGACAGACAATTCAAGATCTTGCTTCCTAGGTTTCACTAAATTTAAGAGTTAAAAATTATAATCAATATATAGAATTCTGTATATAAAGAGTACATATATATACAAAATGTATTTTTGATAGAAAAAAATTATAAGAAAGTCACAAAGTGGCTGGGCATGGTGGCTTATACCTGTAATCCCAGCACTTTGGGAGGCCGAGGCAGGCGGATCACGAGGTCAAGAGATTGAGACCATCCTGGCCAACATGGTGAAACCCCGTCTCTACTAAAAATACAAAAATTAGCTGGGCGTAGTGGTACGTGCCTGTAATCAGGGGAGGCTGAGGCAGGAGAATCGCTTGAACCCAAGAGGCAGAGGTTGCAGTAAGCCAAGATTGTGCCACTGCACTCCAGCCTGGCAACAGAGTGAGACTCCATCTCAAAAAAAAAAAAAGAAAAGAAAAAGAAAGAAAGAAAGGGATAAAGTTGTGTTCTTTATTAAGACAAAAATAATTTTGTCTAATTTGGAGGTTAATTAAACATTGTTTCAAAATATAGAACAGATAGGAAAGAACCAGTAAGTAGGAGAGTGATATGTGAAGAAAGTATAGATATGAAAATGTATTTTTAGTAAGAAAGGTTAAAAAGAAAAGATAATAATGTTATATGAGAAAAAACTTTATATGGTAAATTTGTGTCCTGAGGTAAAATTTAAGAGTGCAAAAGTATAGGATAAAGCAGAACTTTCAAGCATATTGTCAATGGTACATATTGTCAGAGTATGTTGTGATAAGGTTTGTGAAAAGAAAATTTATGAAAGGAAATTTGCATGTGATCAAGTTGGCTATAATTAAAAGGAAATTACTTATAAGGCTTTCTAAACATTGAGCTTTGATATTAAATTATACTAATACAAAACTAAAATTTTGGTTCCCTATGTTAGAATAACAAGTTTTTCATCAAGTATCAATTTGCTTTTAGTAAAATTCAGAGGTTCTGAATTTTTAATTCTGAAATCTGTGTCTTTTTAAAACTTCTCAGACTTATATCTCGGAAGTACAACTTTTACTGTACCTTGCTGCATGTGATTTGCAGGTCACATGTCATTGCCTTCTGTTTTTTTATCCCCGGGAAAGGTACATCTTTTTGCTTGGCTGGGATGGTAACTCTCTCCTTCAATGTTTTTATCAATTCCCGTAACTTTTGTTCTGGTTCTAACACTGATGTTGTGGCCTGACACTGAAATGTTTTATCTTGAAGGTGTAGAAAAGCAAGTTTTCCTTCAGTATAACTTGATTCTATACTCTTGGGTTTTCTTTATAGGTCTGCATTGTTCAGTATAACCAGGAAACATCCATGTTGTTACTAAGAGTCCCTACTTTGTGTCCCTACACAAGGTACTAGTTTTCTTGTTTACATTTCTCCATAATAAATTGTACATCATAATCCTGGACAAACTCTTCCTCTGTCTGCTTAAATTCAAGTACCTTTTTCATCAGGTTTGACTTCCAGGTTATATAAATGGGCTTCTCATGAGGAAAAGCAATTACACTACAGAAGGTTTTTCTTTTCCTTTTTGTTAACAGGTCTGAAAAAAAAAGATTTTACATTTTATCAAGATAATCCTTGTGTTGTTTTTATTAGGATTTTGGTTACTTAGGAAAACTGAGCTTTAAATGGGTTAAGGTTTTCACAACCATGTAACTTCTATATAGCTTTTGAAGTTTTATGATTATCACTCTGTTAAATGAATAACTATTATTTAACAGTGACCTGTGATTATGTTTTGTTTTTCAGATTTTTGTTTTTGTTTTTGTTTTGAGACAGGATCTTGCTCTGTTGCCCAGGCTGCAATGCAGTTGTGTGATCGTAGTTCACTGTAAACTAGGCTCGAGTGATCCTCCCACCTCAGCCTCCTGAATAGCTGGGACTACTGATGCATGCCAGAACATCCAGCTAATTAAATTTTTTTTTTCATTTTTTGTTTTAGAGATAAGGTCTTGCTCTGTTGTCCAAACCGGAGTCAAGTGGTACAATCACAACTTGCTGTAATTTTGAACTCTGGGGCTCAAGCAATCCTTGGTCTCCTGAGTAGCTAGGACTACAGGTGTGTGTCACCATGCCCAGTTAATTTTTCATTTTTATTTGTAGATACCAGGTCTCCCTATGTTGCCCAGTCTGGTCTTGAACTTCTGGCCTCAAGCAATCATTCTGCCTTGACCTCTCAATGTGCTGGGACTACAGGTATGAGCCACCATGCTGTAAACACTTTTCATGGAGATGAGATCTTGCTAATGTAGCCCAGGCTGGTCTTAAACTCCTGGCCTCAAGCAATCCTCCCACCTCAGCCTCCTAAAGCACTGGGATTACTGGCCTGAGCCACTGTACCCAGCCCATGATTCTCTTTTGATCAAATGTTTCAAACCTTTTGACATCTTTGGCAGATTTCACTAGGATCAAAATTCTAAATTACTTTTTTTTGGCTTAAAATTAACTTTGGGATATTCTAGTTGGGCCCCTGGAAACATCAAAGAATGTATCTCTCATTTTGTAGAGATATTAAATTATTCGGTAAATTGTATGGTAGGCATTGTCAAATAACAAGAATATTAGATCTCTCAGTTACATTTATGGGTATGTTATTGATATGTTTCCAAAATCATACAAATTAATAAAAATATAATATTTTGTCAGTCATAATTTTATTATGATTTTTGATTGCTATGTTAAAGTTATATTTGTATGAATATGTTATTAATTTAAATATTCCAAAAATTATATAAAAGTTATAAAATTCTGATGGTCCTGATGTGACATTATCAGTCATAATTCTGGTTGCATCTACTAGATATTTTAAATGCTGCATGTAATAACAATAACTAAATTTCCTGGTCAATTGGAACTTTCATCAGATTTTAATCATGACTATTCTAAGTGTTTATCATCCACAGCTGTTGTTTTGAATTCTTCTCTAAAAGCATTTGCAATCAGCTTTAGTCCAAAATTGCTTTTCATGGAAAAGACTAACAAGTACTCTTGAACACTGATTTCTGATAACTTTAAGATAAATGGACTAAATACAAACTCCCAAAATTCTAGTAAAAGACTGACTCATTCATGAGGATCGTTAAGTCAACATCAAGTAGAAAAAGAATTACAAGGGACTGAACTGATGGAGCACTAAAATGATTACATAAATTTTTGTTTGAAATACTGCTGATTCTTTTTGTATTTTGTTTTCCAAAGTCAACACTTCCACAGTACATCTCACTACAAAGACATTCCCCAAGGCTAGTGGGTGACCCAGTGCCAATCAGCCCACTCTGTGATTAGCCCACCATAGTCCTATCTTTTGGTGTTGAGTGTTCCCACAATCTCCAAGGTTTCAAAACTTCCTTTTTATCTAAGCCCCCTGAAGTAACAACCACTCACTGCAACCACTGGCTGCCACTTCCAAAACTGCAGCTTTTGCCAGTAACTGTAGCTTTTGCCAGTAACTGTAGCTTTTGCCAGTAACTTGCCATTACACATACAAAAGTCAGGTTCTCTCTCACAATACAAAGTAATCCATGGTACTCCAAAAGCCAAAGAGATCAGGTACTACTTTTAATTGCTTTTTTTTTTTTTTTTCTTTTTTTCTGAGACTGGGTCTTGCTTTTTTACCTAGGCCGAAGTGCAGTGGCACTATCTTGGCTCACCGCAACCTCCGCCTTCCGGGTTCAAGTGGTTCTCCTGCCTCAGCGTCCCGAGTGGCTGGGATTACAGGTGTATGCCACTACGCCCAGCTAATTTTTTTTATTTTTAGTAGAGATGGGGTTTCACCATGTTGGCCAGGCTGGTCTTAAACCTCTTACCTCATGTGATCTGCCCGCCTCGACTTCCCAAAATGCTGGGATTACAGGCGTGAGCCACCATGCCAGGCCTTTATTCCTCTTATAACTGTTTATTATTTAACAATTTGATTTCCTCTATGACAATATAAACTGCAATTTATAAATTAATAGAATCAGATTTCAAAAAAATTCTTGAACCTAATAATTCAATCTTATCTTTTAATTCTAAATACATTTTCCCTTTTTTTTTGAGAGAAGGAGCTGTGAATATGATATAATCCACAATCCTTTTTGTAATGTCCAGGATTTTTGCAGCAATTGCAAAGCAGAGGATTAGATTGGTTTTGGAACTTACTAGGTTAGATAATTGTTTTAGTTGCAAACTCATGATCTTTTTTGCTTTTCCCCTCTGTTTGGCTTTCTTTTCTTTTTCTTCCTTAGGTAAGGTATGGGATATTTGATCAGCAAAATTAACTAGCTCATGAGTTTGAGAGGCAGTCCAACTGGGGCATTGTCTCTTTGTTACAAATGCCAGTTCTTCATCTGATCCATTTAAGAAGTTTTAGTTAAGGAGAGCATCATTTTGGTAAGTTAGCATACATTTATTCTGATAGGTCTGAATATTGTTTAAATAGTTTTTTTTTTTCACACTCTCATAGTATAACATTACAGGCTCATCAAGATTTCGTTTGTATTGTTATATTTTGTTCCAATTAACTACTTTTGGAAAACGAAGGGGATAGGATTTAGCAAAGCTTTGGCAGTATTGCAGGCCCATTCATGATTTGCTTCAGAAAATTTATGGAAGTCCTTTAAACAATTTCTCCAGTTTGCCTTTGCAATCTAATCTTTGGCTTTACTTTCTGATGCTAATATGCGAATCACTTGGTATATACCAGAGAATCTGGGATTATAAGATCAAACATTTAAATCACATTTTCTAGCAAATTCAATGGGGTCCTGAAGAGGATCTGGGAACTTTTAAATTATGCCTTTAAGTTTTACTTTTGAACCATGGTTGACATATCAAGTCAGGTTCTCCTCTAATGGACACAAGGTATTTCCAAAATGGAGCCAGAACAGCAGTAGAAGGAGGAAGAGGAGGAAGGGGAGGTAAATCTGGACAAGGAAATTCTGTCAAAAGAGAAGGAGGAGGCCAGGTGCGGTGGCTCACACCTGTAATCCCAGCACTTTGGGAGGCCAAAGCAGGCGGATCACTTGAGGCCAGGAGTTTGAGACCAGCCTGGCCAACATGGCAAAATCCCGTCTCTACTAAAAAATACAAAAATTAGCTGGGCGTGACGCACGCCTGTAAATCCAGCTACTCAGGAGGCTGAGGCAGGAGAATCACTTCAACCTGGGTGTGTGTGTGTGTGTGTGTGTGTGTGTGTGTGTGTGTATGTATGTGTAGGTTGTAGTGAGCCGAGATCACGCCACTGCACTCCAGCCTGGGTGACAGAGTGAGACTCTATCTAAAAAAAAAAAAAAAAAAAGAGAGAGAGAGAGAAAGAGAAAGAGGAGCTGAAGGGGGGGAGAAATTTTGGTAGTATTTTTAAATTCAGAAATTGTTTTGTACTTTTGTCTTACTCTTGCAGAGAACTGGCTTTATCACAACCTCTTTTAGAAGCTAAGTACCATTGAAAATAGCTCCCAGTTATTTTCTTTTCTTTTAGAGTTAGCTTTTACTAATGAATCATGCAGAAAAACTAGTTTAGGTATTTCAAAGGTACCTCATTTTGGCCACTGTAACTTGGGGTCATCTTGAGTAATATGAGATCCATTTTTTTCTAGATATTTGCATGAGGAGGTGCTGTGAATATTAAACAGGAATCCAGCTGGTGTTTCTACTGGTGGATCTCTACTTAAGGAGGAAGAGTTAGTTATAGAAGTAAGATTGCCCATAATGAAGACTTTCCTTTTGAATGACCAAAAAGACCTAGCAGGAAGAATTTCGATCACTCAAGAAGAAAAGTTTAAATTTGCCAATTGAACTGAGCTTCACAATCTGGCCAGTTTGAAAGGCTTTTTTTTTTTTCAGTGATAAACTGATATCTCCCTGACCAAAATTCTGAATGAGAGAAATGTTTAAAAAGCTCTAAGGCGTAATTCAAATAAGACCTTAATATCAGAGAAAAAGTGAAACTTACAAATCTGTGGTCAGCAAAATCACTAAAGAATAACAAATGAAACTCCTACCGAACAGCAGAGTTTCAATTTCAGCTCCATCAATTTAGGAATGTGTGTAGCTCAAATAATGTCTCAATCCTCAAGAAAGCCAGAAAGATTCAGACTTGAGAGGAGCCTTTCCAGAGATCGTTGTTGACTCCAGCAAGGTTGGATAAACTACTGGCACTAGTTCTCCAGTTGTCAGTGAAGTGACAGTGATCACTGGAGGTCTGCTTTAGGTCCCGTTTGGGTCACCAAAATGTCAGCCTTAAGAATGAGATGCAGAAAATATGATTAAGCATAGAGTTTATTTGAGCTCAAAGATTGAAGATGGCCACCCAAAAGCATAGATTCAAGTTTCCCTGAATACACACTTCTGTTTGCTGTAATTACAAGTGATTTAAACATTTTTAAAAAATAATTAGAGACAAGGTCTTGCTGGGCCTGAACTCCTGGCCTCAAGCAATCCTCCTGACTCAGCTTCCCAGAGTGTTGGTATTGTAGGCATGAACCACTGCACCCGGCCTTACCAGTGGTTTTTAAAGGAAAAAAATAAAAAAGAGGCAATTCCTAAATTGTTTACTAAGATTTTACATTAAAATGACATAAGTTATTGATTGGCTACACATTGTTCTTTGTATCACAAATTTCAGGAACATGAAGATAATGGGTGAGGCAGCTAGTCAAGAAAAAAATGCCTTTAAACAATTGCCTGGGTGCAGGGGGCATGACTGAAGTTCCATACTCATGTCTCTCTGGGCCTGATACATTTTGCATACCTCACATAGATCAGATTGCTCTGAGCTATTTCTCTTTTTCTCATGGATAATAGTATTTTCTCATAGGGTTTTCATAAAGATTAAATAAGAAATAGCAAATTGCATATAGTGTCTAGTACAGAGTAAGTGTTCAATAACAGTTATGATGAAATGATTACAGTAATTGAGAAGAGAAAGGAGAGATAGGAGAGAGGAGTAAAGTTCCCTAAGAAGGCAAAGATGTATACCCTCCTAAGCGCAGGTAGTGGAATTAAGTCTGCATTCACCAGGGGATAGGAAACTTTTCCCTTCACCCTTTGAAGGTTCACTGAAAACTGACAAAAGGCAGATTAATAGTAGAAAAGGCATACACAATTTTATTTTCACGTGGCTAGCCTGGGGGAATCGCAGAATGGTGACCCAACAACACACTATTATACAGAAGCTTATGTACCTGTTTTCAGAGGGGAGAGATGTATTGACTTGGGAGGTGGGAGGCAGATGATATAGAAAGGCAAAGGACAGGTCAGGGGCGGTGGCTCACACCTGTAATCTTAGCACTTTGGGAGGCCGAGGTGGACGGATCACCTGAAGTCAGGAGTTTGAGACCTGCCTGGCCAACAGGGTGAAACCCTGACTCTACTAAAAATACAAAAATTAGCCGGATGTGGTGGTGGGCGTTTATAATCCCAGCTACTCGGGAGGCTGAGGCAAGACAATCGCTTGAACCCAGGAGGTGGAGGTTGCAGTGAGCCGAGATCGCATTACTGCACTCCAGCCTGGGCAACAGAGCGAGACTCTGTCTCAAAAAAAGAAAAAGAAAAAAAGAAAGGCAAGGACCAGAGCTGCACAGAAACAAAGTCTGTCTTGTTATGTAGATAAAGATTTTATGTAGATAAAACCTCTCGGTGCTGCTCTCAGAAGAACAGACGAAAAGTCTGTCTGGGTGTGGGGATGACTCCCAGTCTCTTCTCTTCTCTGGTGGTTGATCTTTCCTGGTTATTTGATGAGATTCCTAGGGAGGGAGTCTTAAGACAATTGTATTAAAACTTTCTTCTTCAGATAAGAAATTCCAGAAAGAGTCTTTCTTATTTATTTATTTATTTTTATTTTTTTGAGATGGAGTCTCCCTCTGTTGCCTAGGCTGGAGTGCAGTGGCACGATCTTGGCTCATGGCTACCTCCCTCTCCCGGGTTCAAGTGATTCTCCTGCCTCAGACTCCTGAGTAGCTGGGATTACAGGTACCCACCACTGCCACGTCTGGCTAATTTTGGTATTTTTAGTAGAGACAGGGTTTCACCATATTGGCCAAGCTGGTCTCGAACTCCTGATCTCAGGTGAGCCACCCGCCTTGGCCTTCCAAAGTGCTGGGATTACAGGTGCGAGCCACCGTGCCTGGCCAAGAGTCTTTCTTAGAGTGCTTCTGGAAACAGGATCAGAGAGACAGGAAGGTGGGAGAAGGGGCAGAGAAAGAGAGATCTTTGTTCTCAGGCTTATTTTTGAGGATTTTCAAAAGCACTCAGCATGGCTACATTTGGGGAATCATTTCTGTGCCCCAGTACAGGGAAGAAAAGGGAGAAACACACTAGATCTGGATTTTTTTTTAATGTTTTTTTTGAGATGGGGTCTTGCTTTGTCACCCAGGCTGGAGTGCAGTGACACAATCATGGCTCACTGCAGCCTTGACCTCCTGGGCTCAAGTGATCCTCCCACTTCAGCCTCCCAAGTAGCTGAGACCACAGGTGTGCACCACCACGCCTGGCTAAATTATTTTTTGTAGAGATGGGGCCTCCTTATGTTGCCCATACTGGTCTCAAACTCCTGGGCTCAAGTGTTCCTCCTGCTTCGGCCTCCAAAGTGTTGGGATTACAGGCGTGAGCCACTGCGCCTGGCCTAGATCTAGAATCTAAAGCACTTGGCAACTTGAGAATAAGAAAGAGCAGTCAAAGTTGATTATAAAATTTTGAGGCAAGCTGGGTGTGGTGGCACCTGAGTAGTTGGAAGCTGTAATTCCAGCTTTTCAAGAGAGCACCTTGAGTAGGTGGAATCTGTAATTCCAGCTACTCAAGAGGCTGGAATATATATATTCCAGATAAGAAATTCCAGAAAGAGCCTTTCTTATTTATTTATTTATTTTTGATTTATTTTTATTTTATATGTATATATATTTGATGTTAACTGCAAGAGTGGTGTCAATAACAAAAACAGAGAAGTAGTTTTCTCTATTTTTTTGGACTACTTTGATGGGAAGATAATAAATTTTATTTCAACTGTTAAAGTAGGAAATGCTTATAAGACATCCAGATGGAGATATTAAACAATGAGAATGAAGGCCAGGAGATCAAAAGGGGACTTGAAACTGGAGACAGATTTGAAATAATCTACTTGGTGTTAATAATGACGCTATGGGAGCAAGAGAATTTATTAATTTTGTATTGCTAGTGTATTAATTCTGTACATGCTGGTCTTGCACATAGCAGGTGTTCAATGAACGTGTTTTATTGTTGTTGTTGAAGAGAAAACAGAATTATCTAGATAATCTACATTTAGGAGAAGAACGAGGACTTGACTGAGGACCCAAAGGATGACCAAGAAGAGGTTCAGGAGAAAACCCAGAATTCTGCAGGGTCTTGGCGATGCAAGTGTCAGGGCCATTTGAACCAGAGCTACTCCATCTTGAGTGAGGGCTAAGAAAACTGAGGCTGGGACTTGCTGGGCTGCATTCCCAGGAGGGTAGGTGTTCCTAGCCTTTAGGTTAACGGAACAGATTAATAACGTTTACTAACAGACCCAGACTCAGGAATGTCCTGATATCCTGGTATCTTGAAAACAAAAGCACTCCTAATTTTGCTTTAAAGATAAATATCGCTTCTTGCAAAATATAGTAATTAAGAAAATTAATTGTTTAAATCACAAACCCTTGTAGCAGAGCAAATCTCCCCATGTTTTTTTGTTATCCTATATATAAATAAGCATTGTACCTAGGGGTGGGCACTTTCCTCCTCTTACTTTCAGGAATGCCCTACTCTGTCTATAGAGTAGCTATTCCTTCACCACTTTACTTCCTTAATAAACTTGCTTTTGCTTTGCACTGTGGACTTGCCCCAAATTCTTTCTTCGGTGAGATCCAAGAACCCTCTCCTGGGGTCTGGATCAGGAGCCCTTTCTGGTAACATAAGAAAGAGAAATTCATGAAGGAGAGGGTGGTCTACTGTGTGAAATGCCAATGATAGATTAAGGACCCTGTGGACTGAGAAACTTTTTGGAATTGGCCAATTCTTAAAAATATAAGCTCCATGAGGGCAGATGTTTTTTTAGAGGCAGGATCTTACTTATTGCCCAGATTGGAGGGCAGTGGCTGTTCACAGGCACAATCACAGTGCACTGCAGCCTCAAATCCCTAGGCTCAAGTGAGGCTCTTGTCTCAGCCTCACAAGTAGGTGGAACTACAGATGTGTGCCCGGGCTTCCGCTGAGAGCAGATATTTTTGACTGTTAGAAGCCTGCCTGTAACATCGTAGGTACTCAACAATAAATACTGTGAACAAAAATTCTCTGAAAAGGAATTTAGAAGAAAGAGACTATTCCAATGAACAGTTTGCAAATTGGGGAGACACAGCCTTTGGTACAAAAGGAAGGTACATTCCAGAGAACAAAGGCAGGGATTGTTTTTATATAGAAAGTACCTACCCAGGTTCCCGTGCTCCTCCATTTATGTAGATGAAGGATGCAAACTTGCTTAGATCTGATTGGTTGATGTTTGCTGAGTTTTGATTGGTTGACATAGGTTACAGCTTATTGGTTGGTTCAGGTGCCTAAACAGGAACAGGCAGCTATGAAAGTTGCAAAGTTAAGCAAAAGCCTGTAAGGAACTCAGAGTACGTGTGTGATCTCTAATCAGCAAATGGCCAATTGGCTCTATTTTCAATTCAGGCCCAGTTAGACACTAAGGATTTATCTTGAAGGACTGGCTTTTTCAGGTTTCACAACGCAGAACAAATGAACTGGTGACATTTCAGAAAACACTTTCAGAAAACTGTTGGGCACAGAAGCCAAATCTTAAGTATTCAATAGAGTTGCCATTTTCCTAAAAAATACCCAACTATTTCTCATCTGTTTTCCCCATGTAGTCAGAGTGATTTAATGCAGTTGTGTGACAGTGGCTTGCTGCAGCGTCGACCTCCCAGGCTTAAGCTATTATCCCACCTCAGCCGACTAGGTAGCTGGGACTACAGGCGTATGCCACTATGTCTGCCTAATTTTTAAAATTTTTTGTAGAGACAGGGTCTCACTATGTTGTTCAGGTTGGTTTTGAACTCCTGAGGTCAAGTGATCCTCCTGCCTTGGCCTCCTAAAGAGTTGGGATTATGGGTGTGAGCCACTGTGCCTGGCCAGAATGACTTTTAAAAAATTAAATCATCAGATCATGTAACTTGCCTTCTGAAAATATTTCAGTGGATTCCCATTGAATTTAAGATTAAAAAAAAAAAAAAACACATTGCCTGAGACCGTGAACTCTGCACAACCTGGTCTATATTTTCAACTGTACCGCATACCACTTTACTTCTCCTGCACTACACTCCAGCCACGTCCTTTAACCAGAGAAGAGAGACAAGTTCTTACCTTTCCCTTCTATTCCTTCGTCATACCAATCTTCTTCCTGCATTAGGGCATTTGCACGTGGTTCTCTTTGTTTAGAATATGCCATCCCATGACATGTGGTCCCCCACCAGGATCTCCCAGCCAAACTTCCTTCTCATCCTCAGGTTTCTGTTCAATTGTCATTATCACCTCCCCAAAGGGTTCTCATTCCTGTGTACTTGGTTTAAAGTAGTCCTTCCCTCAGCCCCCATTGCTCTCAAATGACCTTGCTTTGTGTCCCTCATAGGACTTGCTTTAAGTCCCTCATAGGACTTCATACAGTTTGGAATTACCTTATCTATTTGTTTATGTGTTTATAATCTGTCTCCTCCCACTAGGATATAAACTATGTAAAGAGAGAGAACATGCAAACTGGGAGGACAGTAACTGACGAATAAAATTTGAGGAAAAGCAAAAAGAGATGAGATGAAGAACTCAAAGGGAGGAACTCTTTCTTTCTCAGAAAAAAGAGCCGGCTGGATGCGGTGGCTCAGGCCTGTAATCCCAGCACTTTGGGAGGCCGAAGCGGGCAGATCACGAGGTCAGGAGATTGAGACCATCCTGGCTAACACGGTGAAACCCTGTCTCTACTAAAAATACAAAAAAAAATTAGCTGGGCGTGGTGGCGGGTGCCCATAGTTCCAGCTACTCGGGAGGCTGAGACAGGAGAACAGCGTGAACCCGGGAGGTGGAGCTTGCAGTGAGCCGAGATCGCGCCACTGCACTCCAGCCTGGGAGACAGAGTGAGACTCCATCTCAAAAAAAAAAAGAAAAGAAAAGAAAAGAAAGATGAGCCAAGAACATAGAAGAGAGCAGAAACATTGGGGAGTCTGGGGTAGAACACGTTGTGTAACCTGATAAGTTATTTTCCCATCAGCCTTTAATTACATAGTTAAATTGGCTGTAGGAATAGCAGCAAACTATTTGATTTTAGGTTGCCAGCTGGCTCTGGAAGACATGCATGTATATGGGGTGGAGAAAATCCTTTTCCAGATTCTTTTCTCCTTGTTTTTAGTAGGCTGAATGAGAAGAATCAGTGGCCCATATTACGTATGTAAAAAGGGCTTTGGGAACTGCAAAGGTCTTTACAGATGTGGTTACTGTTATTTTACTTTATGCATGATTCTAAAGGAGGTATGCACTATCTGAAGTGCCAGGAAGGAGCATCTGGGTGGATGTCCATGATGGCCCCAAAGGGATTTCAGCATTTTTCATGAGAAACAGTGAGTTCAGATTTACACAGTATTTGTTTTTTATCACAGGCTTTGAAATGACTAAGCATTAAATTCACATAACCCTGCTGTGAAACACATTATAATAATGTTATTATAACCCCATTTTCTGTTGAAAGGTAGAAATAAGATCCGTTCCAGACTAAACAGGAAGTCAGTAATAAGATTATAGTTACTGGTTAATCCAGGCTTTCTGATTGTGCATACATTACATCTTTTAAACACATAAGGTTCAGGATGGCAACTACCAGCACCATGATTGGTGTTCTTTTCTATTCCCTCCCTCTCCCCTCACCCCCACACTAGTGTAGACAACCAAGGTGATATGGTTTCGATTCGTGCCCCCCCCACCCCAATCTCATCTTGAATTGTAACCCCCAGTGTTGGAGGAGGGGCCTGGTAGGAGGTGACTGGATCATGGGGACAGATTTTCCCATTGCTGTTCTCATGATAGTGAGTGAGTTCTCACGATCTGGTTGTTTAAAAGTGTATAGCACTGCTGGGCATGGTGGCTCACGCCTGTAATCCCAGCACTTTGGGAGGCTGAGGTGGGTGGATCATGAGGTCAAGAGTTCAAAATCAGCCTGACCAACATGGTGAAACCCCGTCTCTACTAAAAATACAAAAATTAGCAGGGCATGGTGGTGCATGCCTGTGGTCCCAGCTACTCAGGAGGCTGAGGCAGGAGGATCGCTTGAACCCAGGAGGTGGAGGTTGCAGTGACTGAGATCATGCCACTGCACTCCAGCCTGGGCGACAGATGAGGCTCCATCTCAAAAAAACAAAAAAAAAAAGTGTGTAGCACCTCCTCCCTCACTCTCTTCCTCCTGCTCCAGCCATGTAGGACGTGCCTGCTTCCCGTTTGCCTTCCACCACGATTGTAAGTTTCCTGAGGCCTCCCCAGCCATGCTTCCTGTATAGCCTGTGGAACTGTGAGCCAATTAAACTTCTTTTCTTTATAAATTACCCAGTCTCAGGTAATTTTTTATAGCAATGTGAGAACAGACTAATACAAAAGGTATGTGTGTATGGTGTGTGAAAGACAGATGACGAAGATATTAAATATGAGTATTTATAACTATATATAACTATAGTTTATAACTAGTAGCGAACTAGTGCTTCTTTCTAGTATTTGGGATTGCAGATTTTCTTTGCGTGACTTGCTTCCCTGGGAGATGCTGGCACGGAGCTGTGTGTCCTGGGAAAAGGAAGTTGGCAGTGGGTAGGAGGATGCAGAGTGCACGTGAAGAACCTTCCTGGGCTGCTGATTTAGGGGTTGGGGAGAGCAATGGTGAATGAGGATGATGATTTAGCTGCTACCACAGAGAGTGAAGATAGTTAATGATTTGTAGTAAATAAGGCTGGAAGAGGCCCACAGGAAACTTTCATAAAAGATAAATGTTCCTTGTCTTCAAAATATTTACAGTTGGTACTATGCTTTTCTTTCCTTCTCTTGTATATTTCTTTTAAAAATCTAATTTGTCATTTTGACATAGGTCTAGAAAAGTCCATGTCCTATGAGGGTCGAGTGAGGGCTTGACTGAAGCACTGAAGGTTTGGCTCTTCCCATGAGTAACCCTTTACTTCCGATGATGTAGATAAATGACGATGTAGATAAATTGGGAGCCAAAGGTTTTCAGGAATTAGTAATGCCGTGGTAAGCAAACTGTGGCTAGGAATTATGGCAGTGGTTGAGTATGAGGGTGCTGAGAGGAGGCACTTCTGTGTGCCTGCTCAGTTCTCTGGGTGGGGGACTGCCACTAGTTCAGGTGCAACTCAGGCAAGCTCCCAAAACAGCTATACTTGCCTACTTTCTAACAGCTTGGGCAGCTTGGGAGCTCTGCAGAGTACACATAGGCCCTTGAACCCCCACTTTTATTTTTCTCTTTCCATTTTTTATTTTAGACTCAACGGGTACATGTGCAGGTTTGTTACACGGGTAAATTGCATGTTGTGGGGGTTTGGTGTACAAATAGTCTTGTCACCCAGGTAATCAGCATAATACCCTATATATAGTTTTTCAGTCTTCACCCTCCTCCTACTCTCCACCCTCAAGTAGGCCTCACTGTCTACTGTTCCCTTATTTGTGTCCATGGGTACTCAGTGTTTATAATTCCACCTGTAAGTGAAAACATGTGGTACTTGATTTTCTGTTCCTGCATTAATTCATTTTGGATAATGGCCTCCAGCTCTATCTGTGTTGCTGCAAAGGACATGGTCTCATTCTTTTTTGTGGCTGTGTAGTATTCCATGGTGTATATGTACCACATTTTCTTTATCCAGTCCACTGATGGGCATCTAGGTTATTTCCATGTCTTTTTATTGTGAACAGTGCTGCGATGAACATACACGTGCATATGTCTTTTTTTTTTTTTTTTTTGAGGCAGGGGTCTCACTTTGTTGCCCAGGCTGGAGTGCAGTGGCATGATCTTGGCTCACTGCAACCTGTCTCCCAGGCTTAATTGATCCTCCCACCTCAGCATCCCAAGTAGCTGGGACTACAGGCACTTGCCACCATGCCTAGCTAGTGTGTGTGTGTGTGTGTGAGTGTGTGTGTGTTTGTGCGCGCGCGCGCGTTTGCCATGTTGCCCCGGCTGGTCTCCAACTCCTGAGTTCAGGGTGATCCGCCTGCCTCAGCCTCCCAAAGTGCTGGGATTACAGGCGTGAGTCACTGCACCTGGCTGTGCATGTGTCTTTATGCTAGAACGATTTATATTCTTTTGGGTATATACCCAGCAAAGGGATTGCTGTGGACCCCCAATTTTAATGACAGTACTTTCCCTATTTTAAAGGACTCCTATGATCCTGTGTGAAACGAAGGAGATTGAAAGAAAAAAAAAAGACTCCTATGATTCTTTCATCTCCAACCAACTTAGGCTAGAAAGAAGGAAAATCAAATAGGCAGGCACTGTGGCTCACACCTGTAATCCCAGCACTTTGGAAGGCTGAGGTGGGCAGATCACCTGAGGTCGGGAGTTTGAGACCAGCCTGATCAACATGGAGAAACCCTGTCTCTACTAAAAATACAAAATTAGCCGGGTGTAGTGGTGCATGCCTGTAATCCCTGCTACTGGGGAGGCTGAGGCAGGAGAATCACTTGAACCTGGGAGGCGGAGGTTACAGCGAGCTGAGATAGCGCCATTGCATTCCAGCATGGGCAACAACAGCGAAACATCGTCTCAAAAAAAGGAAAATAAAAAAGGGCAGCCCAGTTCTGATTACAGCCGACTAAATGCAGTTACTCATCAATTACTTTATAGTTTCATAAATATGTACCCATTAAGATTCAGCACATGTATAAATAAACTTATGTACCTAATGTTTACACATACCTTAATACTAACCCTACACTGTATGGTTTATTCTTGCCACCGTTGTACCTTTCTAGACTCACACATTACCATCAATCTGCTGCCTTTTATTTGTTGTAGAAAGTATCCCAGAGTTGGAAGATCCTGAATTTGAAGCCTGTTTCTCCCATTATTATATGGCTTGTAGGAAGGGGAACCATCTGAAGAGAAAGGGCAGGTAGACTGAGAAGACCAGTGGCCTTATAAAACTGTAATTCCGGCCGGGCGTGGTGGCTCACGCCTGTAATCCCAGCACTTTCGGAGGTTGAGGCGGGCGGATCACGAGGTCAAGAGATCAAGACCATCCTGGCCAACATGGTGAAAGCCTGTCTCTACTAAAAATACAAAATTAGCCGGGCGTAGTGGCGCACACCTGTAATCCCAGCCACTCGGGAGGTGGAGGCAGGAGAATCCTTTGAACTCGGGAGGCGGAGGCTGCAGTGAGCCGAGATAGCGCCACTGCACTGCAGCCTGGGCGACAAGAGCGATACTCCATCTCAAAACCAACCAACCAACCAACCAACCAAACAAAAACAAAAATTGTAAATATTTGTTTGGTTTGCACTGGAAAGAGAAGGCTTCTCCTTAGAGTCTGAATCAAGGAGGAAAAGGAAGGAAAACAAGTTCATCTTACATCAAAAGTCTACTTTGCGTCGGACACTTAAATTCCTAAATGGGGAGAAATGCAAAAAACTCTGACTCTTCAGAGTCATACCTAACATTATCTTGGGCCACAAGCTTATCAAGAGTGCAATACAAGTCAGTGTCTTCTCTTTTCTACTTAAAAGAAAATTCTCATTTTTATTTATTTATTGCAAGGAGAAGCAGACAATAAGTAGGAGTCTTAGGCGTTCTGATGCGTAGGAGCAATGGTGAATGAGGGTGGTGACTCACCACCCCATGGGACTCCAAGGTTTTGGTGACAGCTCGCCTGAGCCCCACGGGGTGCCGAGATTGCGGCAAGGGGAGCCGCAGCCCAAGGCAAATCCACGCAGTTGGTCCCCGCCACGCCCCCGTAGTCACCCGCAGCCCCTCGCCGCAGGGCGCTCCGCGCACGCGCACAGGGTCCGGCTCGGGAGGCGGACCCTGGCTGCCATCTTGCAGCGCGCGGGAACTGCCGCCGCCGCTGGCCAAAAAGCGGAGGCCAGGGAAAGCGTGTCCTGCCCAGACCGCCTTCCTTCTCCATTGCCACCGGTGCCGAACAACCAGGCTGCCCAACTGCAACTGTAGACCAATGAACTAATCAATCGCCCGCAGCCCGACTCTCAGCAGCGGTTCGTCCCGGTGCCCACCCCCGCGAAACGGAGCGCCCGGGCACCTAGCCTCCCCGCCGGCCACGATGCCGAACGTGCTGCTGCCGCCCAAGGAGAGCAACCTCTTCAAACGCATCTTGGTGAGTGGCCGTAGGCCGCGCTGCCGCCCCCCGGTCCTCGGGTCCTCGGGCCTTAAGGGCAAGCGGTCTGGCGGCGGCCGGCGCGGGCCGGGCTTGGCCTCCGCTGCCCGCCGCTCTTTGTTTACCTCGGAGCTCGCGGGTCCCCACTTTCCCGCTCCGGCCGGCCCACGGGGGCCGCCGAGCCGCTCCTCCGCACGCTTCCTTTCTTCGGTCTGCGGCGGCTCGCCTCACCCCCGCCGCACTCTTTCCAGAAACTTCACGCCGCCCTCCGCAGTGCCCGGGCACAGCCGCCTCTGCCGGTAGTGGCTGCCGTGCTCTCTGCCGCGCCGGGCTCGCAGCAGCCCCTCAGGGATCCTCCCCGGTTGGTTTATTTTGCCAGTCTCCCCTCGGCGAGGTGTTTTGCGTTCTGTATTCTCTGCTTTGCGTTTAATTAGATTGCACAGCGCACCCGCATACCTATTAAAGCGGGATCGATGCCATGGTGTAATTTTTCCTGGTTACGAGGAAATAAAACCGGCAACTCTAGGAAGCCAAGCCTGGCACCACCTCCCTTTGGGAAAAAGTTTGCCTGTTTGTAGTGCACTTTATTTACCCTCTTTGGAAGTGAATAGTTGACTTGAAGTGCGTTTCTGAGTTGTCACCAACTTCAACACAGCTCTTTGGTTTCTAGTCGCACAGGCCTTGCTTGAGTAATTAAAGCCGCGTGGACTGGCTGGTTTTGCATTTGAGGGGAGCATTTTTACTTTATTGCGGAGCGGAAGCCTGAATAATGGCCCCGTAGTGATGACCGCTGCGGAGCCGGGTGGGCAGTTTTCTGTGGGCTGTGTGCCAGCGTCCCTGGTGGCTTTCCAGGTTCTGTTCTTCAAGGAGAAGAGGCAGCATTCCTTTGCTTTCCTCAGTATCCTCTGGCTACCCTAGGTTTTAAACTAATATTGTTAGTAGGTAACTGTCTTTTGTAGTTTATCTTTTCACCTAAAAAAAGCTTTTATTTGCTAAACATGCATTTAGGTTTAAAGGTGAATTTATTGAAAGCTGGGTTGGTTATATGGCTGTTAGTTGTTGCTTAACTTTACTATAAATAAAATACTAATTTTAGAGTAATTTTAAGTATTAACAGCGGCAGATAATTCATAGTAGCTGTTCTGTTTCAAGCCGATAGAAACTTCACACTTAGTCTTCAGATTAGGATACATAGTAGATGGGATAAAAATTTTAAATATTATGTGGTGCTTAGTTTTGAACCAATAATAAGATACAAATGTGAGAACATTAAAAATATGAATAATGAAAGCACGTGGCAGGTTGCTTCATTGGGCCTTGTATTTTTTTATTTTACTTCTCATGCCCTTTTATTTTACACAGCATGGAATTGGAGAAGTAACTTATTTATTTATTTTTATTTTTAATTTTTTTTTGCCCATGGAATCTGAAACATTAATGATAATATCATTTATAAATCGCTAGTTGGATTTCAGGACATTTGGCATCATACTTTAAAGATGACAGCACTCCTTTTCTCTCTATAGTTCAAATCATGGATCAGTGTCATAAGGAAAAAGTTACATTATTATTCTCAAATTACAAAAAAGGTAGAGTTTATCCCCAAATAAATTTGGAAATGGTAACCACTAAAAAAAAACCAATTATTTTGAGATGGAAGTCTCGGTTTGTTGGCCAGGCGACTGTCGAACTCCTGGCTTGAAGCGATCATCCCACCTCAGCCTCCCAAATTGCTGGGATTACAGATGTGAGCTACTGTGCTCAGCCAAGCTAAACATTTGTAAATCTAGGTATGTAATGTTTCTGACAAGGTTGCGTGAATTTAGGAGGATTCTGCATAAACGAGTGATTTTATCATTTCGCAGTTGCAATAAATGTGGGTAAAATTTGGCTACAACAAATTCCATAGCAAACAGAAGTCTCTGTAATAAAATTATCTTTAAAGTTTAGTGGATTAAAGTGCTTTGCCCCAACAGTAAAATTTTTTCTATTGAAAAAACTCAAACACATCCACACAAAGTAACCAGCTGGTTTTTTACATGCTCCACGTGGCTTGTATCTGCATGTCTTATTCCCCAGACTGGATATTAATTAGCATTACAGTTTGTTGAATTTTGGAGCTATTCCATGCCTTCTTTTAGAAAGAGACAAACCTAAGAATGGTAAATGACCAAGTGGCTAAGGTTCTCTGTCTGGTTAGTAGCAAAGTTGAGACCAGAATCTGTCGTTTCTACTTAGTATATAATTGTTCCTGAGTGAATGTAGATTTTGTCTTTTTTTTTTTTTTTTTTTTTTTTTTTTTTGCGAGAGCGTATCGCTCTGTCGCCCAGGCTGGAGTGCAGTGGCAAGATCTCAGCTCACTGCAACCTCTGCCTCCCAGATTCAAGTGATTCTCGTGCCTCAGCCTCCCGAGTAGCTGAGATTACAGGTAGACTTGTCTTTACCTGAGTACTTGGATTCCGGGGCCAGACTACCTGGTTAAGAGTTGTGGCTCTGGCACTTAATAAACTCTATAACTATGCCTCAGTTTCTCTATCTAAATGGGGATATCATGCTTCTCATAGGCTTTCCTGGGATTTAAATAAAGAGTAAATAAGCTGTCATTGGATGAAGGAAAAAAATAAGAACAGTGTCTGGACGTATAGTAAATGCTTCCAATAGGTGTTAACTATTATTACTGTTATTGGCAGTATGATTATTATTTTCAGATAACTTGGTAAGTCAGAAAAACTAGTATTTCTATTTGTCTTTCTCAGTAGTTTCTTCCACTTGTTTTTTTCTTGTCATTTGTGAGACAGACTCCTGTAGTCAAACTCAGATTGTCATTTTTTATTTTAAAATATTTTTGGAATAGGCAGTATATTCACGTTTCAAAATTTAGGTTTCTCTTCTATCCATATCTCAGAACCACCTAGTTCCCTTCCCCAGAGGCTGTCAAGAGGCCTCAATATAAACTTTTTTTCCATGAAGACTTTTCTAATTCCTTCCACATCCAGCCCCTGCTGCAAGGCTTAATGATGGTCTCATCCATTGCTAGTGGCATTTTGCTTTGAACTTAGTAGGCTGTATTTATGGAGCAGTTTCTTATTTGTTTAGCCATGGCAATGCAGCAGTATTTAAAATAGGCTAAGGCTGGCGCAGTGGCTCATGCCTGTAATCCCAGGACTCTGGGAGGCTGAGGTGGGAGCTAGGATCACTTGAGTCCAGGAGCAAAAGAACAACATAGCAACATAGCGAGACTTCATCTCTACCAAAAAAAAAAAAAAAAAAAAAAAAAAAAAAAATTTAGCCAGGCGTGATGGCACACACCTGTAGTCCTTCCTATCCACTCAGGAGGCTAAGGTGGGAGGATCACTTGAGCTCAGCAGTTTGAGGTTATGGTGATTGTGTCACTGCACACCAGCCTGGGCAACAGAGTGAGACTGTCTCTAAAAAATAAATAAGAAAGATAGGTGAGATCATTGTTCTAAGGATCCATTATATGATGGTGGGGAAGACAGGCACTAAATAATAGCATAAATAAGATTTCAGGAAATGATAGCGCTGTGTGGAAAATAGAGTAACATGGTAGAGAATATGTTGGGGAAGGAAGGAGGATGAGAGTATTTGATAAAGTGGGCAAGTAGGGGACATGTGAGACTTGGATAATGAGGAACCATCCATGGGAAGATTTAGGAAAGCATTTCGGGCAGAAGGAACACAAGTGTAGGAGGCCTGAGGTGGGGATAAGCTTGGCATGTTGAGTAATGTAATACCCAGTGTGACTGAACAATGTAAGCCAGGGAAGAGTGGAAAGCAATGGGGTGTTCTCTGCATCAGTGGCTGCCAGGGAGAGATGTTAATTGCGTACCCTGGCTGGTGGCATTCAGAAATAAAGATGTTGCTTATCTTTGGAGTGAGACCAGAGTTTGCAGCTAAGCTGAGCAGCTTATAAACAAGTGTTTGAACCTCTGGGGTTTCAGTTTCGACATCTCTGAAGTGGAAGTAATGACACCTACATTAAAGAATTGGTATTAAGTAAGAGATTACAGATTTTATACAGACATATCGTAGCTGCTCAATAAGTGGTAGTATTTGTGTGTGTGTGTGTGCACACACCCATGCACTTTGGTTTCATTCTTGCAGTAGCAAAGGCTTTTAGTGCAGTTTCTGGTATTTTTCTGTTGCCACGTATGTTTTTGCTTAAAATTTTTTTTTTTGAGATAGTGTCTTGCTCTACTGCCCAGGCTGAGTGCAGTGGCACAGTCATGCCTTACTGCAGCCTCAGCCTTGTGGGCTCAAGTGATCCTCCCACCTCAGCCTCCCAAGTAGTTAGGACCACAGATGTGCACCACCACGTCTGAGTAATTTTTAATTTTTTTGTAGAGATGAGGTCTTGCTTTATTCCCCAGGCTGGTCTTGAACTTCTGGGCTCAAGCAGTCCTCTCTCCTTGGCCTCCCAAAGCATTGGAATTATGCTCACTGCAACCTCCGCCTCCCTTGTTTAAGCGATTCTCCTGCCTCAGCCTCCTGAGTAGCTGGGAATACAGGCATGTGCCACCACGCCCAGCTAATTTTTGTATTTTTAGTAGAGACGGTTTCACCATGTTGGCCAGGTTGGTCTCAAACTCCTGAGCTCAAGCGATCTGCCACCTTGGCCTCCCAAAGTGCTGGGATTACAAGCGTGAGCCACCTTGCTCAGCCACATTTCCTGTTTTTTAAATGTCTTTTTTCATGGTCTTTTATAAAAATGAAAATATGTAGGTTTTAGAACAATTTGACAAGAATAGGTAACAAAAGTACACTGCATGTTTGTAAGTGATATCCTTTCCATCACGTTTTAGACCTAATTTTGGATCTTGAATTTAGAATATATGATGCTGTGAAAAGTTGCTCCGTTGTGTATTCATTTGATAAAATAACTTTTGTTCATATTTCTTTACAGAAATGTTATGAACAGAAGCAGTACAAAAATGGCCTCAAGTTTTGCAAGATGATTCTGTCGAACCCAAAATTTGCTGAACATGGAGGTATTGTCTCATGTGAGAGAAATCAAATTCTAAAACCAGGGATTAACAGTGAAAGAAGATTATTTCCCAGATTTCAAGGCCTCGAAGTTCTCTATTAGAGTGCATAAATGTTCAGCATTTTTTAAATGCTTTATATGAGTCTTCTAGATTACCTGTATTATCCTTAAGTATATATACTTTTTTTTTTTTTTTTTTTTTTTGAGACGGAATCTCGCTCTATCACCCAGGCTGGAGTGCAGTGGCGCGATCTTGGCTCACTGCAAGCTCCGCCTCCCGGGTTCACGCCATTCTCCTGCCTCAGCCTCTCTGAGTAGCTGGGGCTACAGGCGCCCGCCACCACGCCCCGCTAATTTTTTTGTATTTTTAGTAGAGACGGGGTTTCACCGTGGTCTCGATCTCCTGACCTCGTGATCCGCCCACCTCGGCCTCCCAAAGTGCTGGGATTACAAGCGTGAGCCACCGCGCCTGGCCAAGTATATATACTTAAGGATAAGATTAGGATGGTTCATTTATCTATTGGGGAAAAAATTGGAGACAGTATGTATCAGTATTTTTATGGACCTGATTTCCTTTATTATTACTTTGAATAGAATTTATACCTTGGTTTCCTGTGTGTAAAATTAGGACCAAATTTGCAATATAAAAGTATGAAGATATGGTCACCTGCACTTTATTCTTTGGTAGATGTGTTTTTTTTTTTTAATATGTACTGACGTTTCCATATGATATTACTAATTTACCATTAGATTGTATATTTTGAGTTGTTTTTCTAACACCGGTGTTAATAAAGTTTGTATTTTCTTGTTGTGTCCTTTTTCAGTAACAGCCAGTGTTAGAAGGGTGGATCAGGATAGACATGAAAATTACGATCCTATAGTATAGCAAAGCTGGTTGAGATTACTCAGTATCAGACTTGGATAATGGTTGAGATCATCTTATTGGGAAAATAGGCTGACCTTGCTCACTTTTCTAACAACATTTAAAAGATTCTTTGAAGGAAATGGAAAGAAATCTTCGTTTCATAGAATTAATTTTAAAGCTTGTTTTCAAGCTTTTTAGCTGTGGAACCTTTATCCAAATGGTGCCTGTGGGAAAGTTCAATATGTAAAACAGATAAAAGATGTTGGAGGGGGGTTTGGGCCACAGGATCACCATGTTCTGAATACCATAGAGTTCGAAAATAATTCTTCTTGCATAACTCCCTTCTTGTGGGTAATTCAGAGAATTATTTCATCCTAAACCATCTTTTATTAACTTCCTTACATATTTTTTGTTGCCACTACCATCATCCAGTGTTGTGCTGTTGAAATGTGAACTGATGTTAATTAGCCTAAGTAGAATTTGTTAGAATAAACTTGCTATCAAAAGTGAAGTCTGTTCCAGTATTGAATAAAGTGATTTTTAAATTATGTATTTGTCTTTATTAAGGTAGATTGAGTGTTTTTGTGTGGTTGTAAATCAGATTGATGATTGATTAGAACTGACCTTAGGTAAGAGCTGTGGAACTGCTATGGTGGATTTAATTCCATAAGACTCATGTCTGCTTTGTTAATTTTTTTTTTTTTTTTTTTAAGACAGAGTCTTGCTCTTGTCGCCCAGGCTGGAGTGCAGTGGCACAATCTTGGCTCACTGCAACCTCTGCCTCCTGGGTTCAAGCAATTCTGCCTCAGCCTCCCAAGTAGCTGGGATTACAGGCACATGCCACCATGCCTGGCTAATTTTTGTTTAGTAGAGACGGGGTTTTGCTATGGTGGCCAGGCTGGTCTCGAACTCCTGACCTCAGGTGATCCACCCGCCTCAGTCTCCCTGAGTGCTGGGATTACAGGCGTGAGCCATTGCAGCTGGCCTGCTTTGTTAATTTTTTCAGCAGAATAATATCAACCACTTTTACAGAGTCTTGTGAAGGGCAGAAACCATTTTAGCAACTCTTGAAACTAAGGAATTTCAGAAAAGGACTTGGGCTGCTAAGCTTTAAGTAAATATTTAAATGTAGTTTTACGTTTTCTACTTGGAGAGAAGTTCAAACTGTGAGATTAAAAAGATGAATTGGAGCCATAGTAATCCTTCAGATCTCAACTATTAAAGTACTATTAAGAGAATAATTTTCTGTCATTTGTAAATAGAGTTTAAAAATTATTTTTCAGAGACTTTGGCTATGAAAGGATTAACACTGAACTGTTTAGGAAAAAAAGAAGAAGCTTATGAATTTGTTCGTAAAGGACTTCGTAATGATGTCAAGAGTCATGTCTGTATCCTTTTGCAATAGTTAGTTTATGTTTTAGCTAGTTTTTTCCTAATTCAAATTAAATTTGTACTATGAAAATTCCAAACCTACGTAGAAGAGAGAATTTAATGAACTCTGTGTATCCATTACTCAACTATAATCATTATCAACATTTTGTAATATTAGTTTCTTTTTTGCTCGTGCCCCTCCTCCTGTATTAGTTTCATTTGTTCCCTACCCTGTGTTTATTTATTGAAGTATTTTAAAGGAAATCTCTATAAAATGTGCTTACTTCTGTTGTGCTTAGTGTTGGAGAAAAGTTACTTTGATAATTGTATGTCACTTGAAGCCCATTTTTTTCTTAAACATAATTAACTGGGTAATACTTTCCTATTATTCCAAATACTGACTTTTAGTTAATCATATGTTAAAATTTGTGTGTCTTAAACTTTCTTTTAGACATTTGAGAAGAAAAACTTTAAACTTATTTTAAAACAGATTTTACTTAATATTAAGTATGATATTGGTTCTTGAGCTTGGTTTCTGTTAACACAGAGACATAGCTGTTACTTAATTTGATCTTTATAATTGTGTTTTTCTTTGGGTAATATCCCAGTGTGTAAAAAAAAAGTTTTTTTGTTTTTTTTATTTTTTGGGGGGAGGGAGTCTCACTCTGTCACCCAGGCTAGAGTGCAGTGGCATGATCTAGGCTCACTGCAGCCTCCACCTCTTGGGTTCAAGCGATTCTCCCACCTCAGCCTCCCAAGTAGCTGGGACTACAGGTGTGCACCACCATGCCAGGCTACTTTTTGTATTTTTAGTAGAGATGGGGTTTCGCCATGTTGGTCAGGCTGGTCTCGAACTCCTGACCTCAGGTGATCCACCCTCGTCGGCCTCCCAAAGTGCTGGGATTACAGGCGTGAGCCACCGTGCCCGGCCAAAAAAATTTTTTTTTAAAGGATGGATCATTGAAATTGATTTTCATTTGTTTTGCTTATCTGTATGTTTATCTGCATTTTTTTTTTCACATATTGCCCTTGCATTTTAATTTGTTACATTTAATTCACTTAGCCATGTACTGGTATTGAACACGAATAATCTTAGTAGTGTTTTCACATATTTAGCTTAGAGTTTTCTCAAATTACTAAATTCTTATTTCTTTATGCCAGTGCTTACCCCAGAGTGAAGAGAAGGGCATGTAAGTATGATAGTTTTGTGGGGCTTTTGGCTCCAAGATATGCTAAGACTTTAATTTATAAGAAATACAACTTATTTTTTGTGGCCTTTAATATAACTAGGGAAGTAGGTGATAGTTACACATTACTTTAGAATTGGTTGACTGTAAATTTGTTTCAAAAAGTAGTTGCAGTTTTTGTATACTGTTTCAAGACATCATGATGAAGAATAGGTGAATGTTGAGGTTGCTGGGGTAGGAAAGTGATGGGATAGAGGGTAGAAAATGTGAAGAATTTTTGCCAAGAATTCTTTAAGGTTACTTAAAATATTACAGAAAATTTCAAACATGTACACAAGTAGAGAGAACAGAATAATGACCCCCTCCCAATGTGGCCATTACCCAGGTTCAGCAATTTGACAATTATCAACCCAGCCTGCTCTGGTTTTGTCTTTAACTTCCCCTCACCATTCCCCTCCCCCAGACTCCAGGTCATTCTGAAACAAATCCTAGGCAAAATACCATTTCCTTAATGTAAGTTTTATATTAGATATGTAGCATAGTATATTCTAGTGTCTGTGTATGTCTTTGTTTCCTTAACTTAATAGGTTGGCATGTATATGGACTCTTGCAGCGTTCTGATAAAAAATATGATGAAGCTATAAAATGTTACCGGAATGCCCTCAAATTAGATAAAGATAACCTGCAAATTTTGAGGGATCTCTCACTGTTGCAGATCCAAATGAGAGACCTTGAAGGTTACCGAGTAAGTACTTCATTCTTAAATGTACATGATTTTACAGTAGATAAAATTTAAGAGCGTGTCAATTCAGAATGAGGTGAGCATAAGCCAAGATCAAGTAGATTTGATTGTTCATTAGAAGGTGTATGTCGCTTGGGACCTTCCTCCTCAGTCATAGTTGTGGCACTTTCTACTTGAATATCCAAAAAGAATAACTGGTGGGGTGCGGTGGCCCACGCCTATAATCCCAGCAGTTTGGGAGGTTGAGATGGGAGGATCGCTTGAGGCTAGGAGTTAGAAACCAGCCTGGGCAACATAGGCCAGACTCCGTCTCTACAAATAAGAAAATTAGCCCAGTATGGTAGTTCACACCTGCAGTCCCAGCTATCCAGGAGGTTGAGGCAGGAGGATCCCTTGAACCTAAGAGTTGAGGCTGCAGTGAGCCATGATTATGCTACTGCACTCCAGCCTGGGCAACAGAGCAAGACTTTTTCTCAAAAAACAAAAAAAACTGGTTTTTAAAACATTCTTAATTCATTAAGTATTTAAAAAAGAGACAAGGTCTTGCTATGTTACCGAGGCTAGTCTTGAACTCCTAGGCTCCAGTGATCTTCCCACCTCACCCTCCCAAAGTTCTGGGATTACAGGCATGAGCCACTACGCCAGGCCATAACTGTTTAACTGGAATATCTATGTGCAGCTGCTGTACTAGATTATTTGTGGGTTTGATATTTACAAATTTGGTAAACTAATAAGGCTTTTATAATTGAAACCTAAACATAAAAGTAGCTTTTAAAAATTATTGGTTAATAAATACTTTAAAAATGTGAGAAGGGTTGCCATAAATCAGTCTTTCTGTAGTTGAGACCTCTTCAGATTTGCATCTTCAACTCTCTCCTGGACATTTCCATGTGCTTATTCCACTTAGTATCCTAGAATCAGTATGTCCAACATGGAATTCTCTTACTTTCTTATGAGAAGGAGGCCACTAGGTTCTAACAGTTATCTTTAAATCCATTATTTATATACTTCTTACTTTTGCTCTCTACTGCCATATAAGCCCTCATACCCCATGCCTAGATTTTTGCAGCCACTTTAAGGGCTCTGCTGAACTTATTATAATAATAATGGCACCACTCTTCAAAGTGTGTATTTTTTTCTTCAGCTGTGTTTAGCAGCTTAGATGCGGTTGGAGTTAAAATCAGTTATCTTTAGGAATGAGGCATAGAAATTCAGAATATTGGCAAAACAATGGTTGCTAAAGTGGATTCTGAAGTAAATTAAGTTAAAAGAGAGCTAGGCTTGGTATTATGTGTCTTAGTCCTGGCTACTTGAGAGGCTGATGTAGGAGGATCGCTTGAGCTCAGGAGTTTAGTCCAGCCTGGGCAACATAGGGAGACTGTCTCTAAAAGAAAAAAAGGAGAGCTGGTGGTGAAAGTGTGAAGGACCCAGGAAGTACAGATGCTGGTGGTGTCAAAGAACAAGGGTAGGAATGTCACCAAATGATAGTGTTGGCAGCATGGGAGCTGTGGGTAGAGAGTGAGATACCTAAATTTATGATTTCTGCGTGGCAGTAACTTCTAGGATATGGCTGTGGGAGTGGGCCTCTGAATGGAGTGGAGGAGAAAATCATTAATGATTAGAAAATCTTGGGACTTAGAGGATAGGTTGTGGGATGGGTGATACACATTAGTGTTGCATTTGCCCAGGGTAACGTCAAGAGTTGGCAGAGAAAATAATACTGAGCTAGACTTTAATAAAGGATTTGGGAATGACAGAGAAGTAACAGTAAAAATAAGGGATAATCAGATGTTTGGGTGTTTCCCCTGGCTGTGTCTGTCCTGTGTCTGGCCAATTATTACAATGTGTTTATACTGTAAATACATGTAATTCATATAATAGTTTTGTAAGTAGCAAAATGTAGTTTAATAAAAAACCATCTTAGTCTTCTTACAGAATGTTTAGTTGCCAAAAACAATTCTCATTATTTAAAGATAATTTAATAAGGCAGTCCAAAGGCATGGGCCCCAAAGATGTTTCAATGACAGCCTCACAGTGAGTATTACAGGATATTCTAGAACTTTAGTAATTTAGGTAAGAAACATAAAAAATACTTCTATTTTATTCTGAAACTGATCTTTGTTGATATAGTTCATTAGAAATGTGTTAAAGATTAGATTGTTTTCTTAAAACTGATGAAATAATGTTTTAGAGAATGTTTAACAAGTTAAAACTTTTTTTTTTAGGAGACAAGATACCAGCTTCTTCAGTTGCGCCCCACACAGCGTGCCTCCTGGATTGGATATGCTATTGCATACCATTTGCTGAAAGATTATGATATGGCCCTAAAACTATTGGAAGAATTTAGACAAACTCAGCAAGTAAGAATTTTAATGTTTCCTTCTACCTTCCCAAATGGAGTAGTTGACTTCTAAATTGTCCCTGCTCTCAAATGTGAATTAAAGTATTTGAAACCTATGGAAAACTGGAAAACTTTTTGACTTAATTGGAAACAGTTAAAATGTAGGATTTTTTCTCTCTCTTTTTTTTTTTAAAGAGACGGGGTCTTGCTATGTTGTCCAGGCTGGTCTCGAACTCCTGGGCTCAAATGATCATCCTGCCTCGTCTTCCTAAAGTGCTGGGATTACAGGCATGAGCCACCACGCCTGCCTCCACGTTTCAATGGAAAATATTCTACATGTGGATTCAGCTGCAAGTTGATGGAGATGGTGTGGATTGAGTCACTTCACTTAGAGTTAATCCCCCAACCTTGAGTCTCTTTTCCACTCCTCTGTTTATCTGTCATTTCATAATCTTGACCCTGTCTGGAGTTTTCCAGGACAAATAGGCATTCTCCATAGTAATTTCCTCTTTATAGATACTCTAGACTTGAGCTTCTTCCATCCTATTTCACTTACTCCTCCTTTGCATTCTATTTTCTAGAAATTTGTTGAAATCTTAAATAGTATCTCCTATTTATGGGTTTTTATATTTTTTAATCCGCTATTTTTACTCTCTTAAGGGAGGAAATAAACTTTGTAGTAAGGCCACCGTCTTTACTTAGGTTTTTAGCTTTTTATCTCACACCAGAGAATTGATTAGACTAGTTCTTTGTTTTTATCCAAGAATCAAGTTCTGACCAAAAGATAGTACTGTATCACGTTTGGTGGACTTGATAAAAAACTTTCCTTTAAACACAAAATTATGACATTTTGATGGTTAAATTTAGGTGTTTGCAATTTCTTTCTTTTCTTTTTTCTTTTCTTTTCCTTTCTTTTCTTTTCTTTTCTTTTCTCTTTTTTTTGAGACAGAGTCTTCATCTATCGCCCAGGCTAGAGTTTAGTGGTGCAATCTTGGCTCACTGCAACCTCCGCCTACCAGGTTCAAGCAATTACCCTGCCTCAGCCTCCCGAGTAGCTGGGATTACAGGCCCCCACCACTGGGCCTGGCTAAGTTTTGTATTTTTAGTAGAGACGGGGTTTCATCATGTTGGCCAGGCTGGTCTCAAACTCCTGACCTTGTGATCCACCTGCCTCTGCCTCCCAAAGTGCTAGGATTACAGGTGTGAGCCACCGTGCCCGGCCAATTTCTATTTTCTTTTCTTTACTTTTTTTTTGGAGACAGGATCTGACTGTGTTGCCCATGCAGAAGTGCTGTGGCTATGCACTACAGTCTTGAACTCTTAGGCTACGACTAGGACTTGAACTCCTAGCTAGGACTGCTCCAGAGACTGAGGCAGGAGGATAGCTGGGACTACAGATGTACCACTGTGCCTGACAATGTTGTTTTTAAGACATGATGCTGCTGCATGGTTAATAGACTATAGTGTAGTGTTAATATAACTTTTTTAGTTTAGTTTTTTTTTTTTTTTTTTTTGAGACTGAGTTTCACTCTTGTTGCCCAGGCTGGAGTGCAGTGGCGCAATCTTACCTCACTGCAACCTCCACCTCCGGGCTTAAGTGATTCTTCTGCCTCAGCTTCCTGAGTAGCTGGGATTACAGGCATGTGCCACCACGCCAGGCTAATTTTGTATTTTAGTAGAAACGGGGTTTCACCATGTTGGCCAGGTTGTCTCAAATTCCTGACTTCGGGTAATCCACCCACCTCAGCCTCCTAAAGACCTGGGGTTACAGATGTGCGCTACCGTGCCTGGCCAATGGAACTTACATGCACTGGGAAACAATAAAATTGTGTCACTCACTTTATCGTGGTGGTCTGGAACCAAACCCACAATATCTCCAAGGTATACCTGTAATTGATTTTTCTTCATTGATCTTTTATTCTGTGACCTTGGTAAACACTTCTATTAACCCTAGTAGGTTTTTTTTTTTTTTTTTTTGTAGATTCTGTAGTATTTCAACCATTTTTATATTTGTATGTAGGATTTGTTGACCTGTGTCACTTGGGGATAGACAGAAGTCCCACCCTATTATTTGTTTTAAATAATGCATTCATTTTTGGTGTTGTTAATCACTC
The DNA here is from genome assembly GCF_006542625.1 of Nomascus leucogenys. Taxonomy (NCBI): domain Eukaryota; kingdom Metazoa; phylum Chordata; class Mammalia; order Primates; family Hylobatidae; genus Nomascus; species Nomascus leucogenys. Next base: position 67,570,443 of record NC_044385.1, read on the forward strand.
TTCTGTTTGTATCTGCTTGTGGGTTGCTTTCTTGTTTGTGTGAATGACTCCTGAGAAGGCAGTTTAATTAAAGGTCTGTAACTGCTTTATATAGTGATACAAATAATTTGGTCATTTTTTTTCAGGTTCCTCCAAACAAAATAGATTATGAATATAGTGAACTGATATTATACCAGAATCAAGTGATGAGAGAGGCAGATCTGTTTCAGGAATCTTTGGAACATATAGAAACATATGAGAAACAAATATGTGATAAACTTCTGGTGGCAGAAATTAAAGGTAAGTTGGCTTGCCTTTTTTTAATGGCCTCAAACAGAAAACAAAAAAACTATGTATTTTATTCTCTCCTAAGTCTTACGTAACAGTTGTTATGTATCCGACAAGGTTCCAAACACTTTATTATTAAGCCATTATTAACTAGTTTAATCCTCCTAACAACCCTATGTTGTAGTTATTGTATCTATGTTGGAGATGGAGGAACTGAGGAACCGAGAGATTGAGTAGCCCCAAATCATACAGTTTAGTAAACGGGAGAGTGCTGGATTTGAATCCAGATTTCATTCCCGTAAGCAGTACTGCCTTCATATTGAATATGTATCTCTGTATATCCATATATAGTTAATTAAATACAATGAGAACCATAACTGATATTGGGATCATCATGAACACAAAGGTCATTTATTTTCATTATGGGCTAATTATGAAGACAGGATCCCTATAGTTTTAACAGCATTCATCAACAAGGGGGCAAACAAAAATTTTCACAAATCTTTGCTCATTAATTCCCTTTCCCTGAGCAATATTGTATTAAATTGAATGTCCAGCTAAAATAATAGTTTAGAACTAAAGTTCCATACAGTTGTAGGACCTCTGGAGTCTGAAGCTTAATAAAAATAATAGCTAATATAGATTTTAAAACTCTTATTCTATTTGAGTATGGTAATTGCTTAAATTGCTTTATTTCATTTAATTTTTTAGCACTTTTAAGATGGATACTATTTATTAACCCCATTTTATAGTGGAACAGACTGAGACTTACAGAGGTTAAGGACTTGCCCAAAGTCATCCAGCTTTTTAAGTGGTAGAGTTATAGTTTCCAAGCACATCAACACATCCTTCTGACTTCAGAGCCCTTACTTTTTTCTAAAAAATAGACATTTTCAAGACAGTTTTAGGTTCACAGTAAAATCTAGAAAAAGGTACAGAGTTCCCATATATCCCTGTATACCCACAGCCTTTCCCACTGTCATGCCCTGTGGGTTTTGACAAATGTATAATGACATGTATTCACCATTGTAGTATTATACAAAGCAGTTTCACTGCCCTGAACACCCTTTGTTTCACCTTTCCATCCCTCACTCCTGTAAACCCCTGGCAACCACTGATCTTTTTACCCTCTACATAGTTTTGCCATTTCCAAAATATCATGTAGTTGGAATCATACAGTATGTAGCCTTTTCAGATCGGCTTTATTTTTGTGAAATCATCTCTTGCCTGAGAAAGATTGGCTTCTTTCACTTAGTAGTATATGTTCTTTTTCCCATACCTTTTTCATGAGTATCTTACTTTTAACTATTATACTCTTTCTGGTTAATGTATAGCACATGAGTGATTTAGTTTTTATTGTAATTCATATTAATGACACTTTTAAAAGTTATTGATAAAATATGAGTAAATAATTAAATATTCTGGTTTCTATCTTGTTCTGTTACTTATTGATGGTAACAAAGAGGAAAAAAGGCAATTATTTTTCCTTTCTGTAATACTATTGTCGTTTCCTGATTAAATCTTAACTCAGATTGCTGTTTCTCTTTCTTGGTATTTGTCCTGTAGCATCGATAGGAAATGCATTCAATATAATCCATACGTTAGATTATTTAATCTTAAAAAAAAACAAATAGGGAATGCAGTTAGGTTAAATTATTTAATCTTCAAAATAAAAACAAATAGGGAATGCAGTTTTTGAAAAGTAAATATGGTACAGTGAAACTAATTCAAGTTAGTATAGGCCTTGAACGGTGGTTCACACCTGTAATCCCAACACTGGGAGGCTGAGGCGGGAGGATTGCTTGAGGTGCAGGAGTTCAAGACCAGCCTGGGCAACATAGTGAGACTCCATCTCCACAAAAAACTAAAAAATTATCTGGGTGTGGTGGTGCATGCCTGTGGTCCCAGCTACTTGGGAGACTGAGAAGGGAGGATTGCTTGAGCCTGGGAGGTTGAGGCTGCAGTGAGCTGTGATTGTGCCAGTTGCACTTCAGCCTGGATGACAGAGCAAGACCTTGTCTCAAAAAACAAAAATAAGTCTGCAGATTGCCTCATAGTCACATTTATCCTTATATTGTTAGTGAGGGTAATTTGGGGGCCATTAATTTGAATACGTAGCCCATGCTTTATTATCTACAGAGACAGATCATGGTATTACTTTTAGTGTTTCACTGAACTTTGCAGGTCCAGAGACCTTTGATATTCACACAGTTTTCTTTGTGGTCATTAACTTTTTACGATCCTTTAAAAAGCTTTAAAAGTTGGAGATTTCCACTTATTTATGAATATGTAGGTATATATATATATTTGTCCTATGCATTCCTCTAGTAATAACCTTTGCTTCATGGTAGTAGCAAATAACAGATGTTTTTTGAAAATGAAAAATATGCTGTTGTCTGTTATATCTGGGATAAGCAGGGTAAAAATTGGCCAGAAGATAATCGTGGAGGAATGGGGCATGTTTAAAGTTTTAAGTAGCAGACATTTATATGTATTCATTTTGTGACAGGCAGGGTGCTGACTACCCACTTTCTCCACATCACAAAGCTAGTTAGTGGTGGAGTTGGTAATTATTCCTAGTTCAGTCTTATTCTAGAGTTTGAGTGATATATAATATAAAAATAGTAAAAAAAAATAGTACATAAGACCTGCTATAATATACTGCCTCCTCCAACATGATGAAAGGAGAAATAGTATGACTTGAAGACATTTTAAAGGGTTGTTTGAAATAGATTATTTGAGGAATGGGTAATCTTGAGGGCAGGAAGCTGAGGTATGTTCTTTTTTGAGAATCTCCCCTTTATCTTGGATTAGGTGTGTTTCCATCATATTTGAGAGGTCTTGGGTCCTCATTCTCCACACCTCCTCTTAATTTGTGTGGCTTAGTAAAAGGATTTGACCTTTTACCGACCCGCTGAGCTGACCTGTACATGAACATGGCTTGTGTGGTTTCATGTTATAAAGCGGTTAGTGTTATAATTTCACTGAGTTAAACTTCTCCAGTTTTAGTGACCTTGAAAGGAAACAATGAGAATTGAGTGGAGAATTAATATATGAACTGATAGGAAAGATATATTTAAATCTCGTAGTAGGAAGATAGGAATGTTTCACTAGAATTATTTGCCAGTCTAATTTTGATGTGTTTGTGTGTGTCTTTAGTTATTTCAAAGAGTATAAGATGTGTGTAATGCAAAAGTTTTTTTACTAACAAATTAATGTCCTATGTATGTGTTTGGAGTGTAAGAGGGAGCCAGAAATAAAGGTACAAATGAAGGTTCACTTCTGAAGGCAAGCTATGCTTAGTTACATAAACTGCAACATGCCCAAAGAGGAAGCATACAGAGTTCTGTCTTTTTAACCATCTGTTCACTGATAATGTTTAGTGAAGTCCCTGGGGTCAGATAGATATTTAATGTTTAAAATGAATATGTCTTTAAACTTAATTTCAGGGGAAATACTGTTGAAATTGGGAAGATTAAAAGAAGCCAGTGAAGTGTTCAAAAACTTGATTGATCGGAATGCAGAAAATTGGTGTTATTATGAAGGCTTGGAAAAAGCTCTACAAATTAGTATGTAATGATTTTTCTCCTCTTCCTCATAACTACTGATTGAAGTATAATAAAATGTGAAGTTGTAATAATACTTGAGAACAAATAATTTTAGCATTAGTACTCGTTTTTCCATTTAGTAAAATTATAGGTTAAACATGGGAGTAAAAATGAATTCAAATAGTTACACTTAAGTGTAAGTGATTGCAGATATGTTAGGTTCCTTGACCCTTACCTGTGATGGTATTGGAAGGTGAGGCAAAAATAAAGCCAAACCAAAACAAAACAAACCATACCAATTTAGAGACGAGGGAAGAAAATGAACATTCCCTTTCTGGGAAGTGTAGTAACTATTTAATATTTTAAAATCATTAGAGATTCATTACCCTCAACCTCTAAATATAAGAATTGGGCCATATAATTATTGTTGAGGATATTTGCTTTGATTTCAAACTAGGCTAATTTGTGTAGAGCAAAATGTTACATATTTTCCTTTGAAATTTGGTAACTTTGACCCTTTTCAGAAATCTAGTGTTGGTCCAAGATTTTTGTAATGTTTTCATAATTAAGTGTTGGTAGGAACTGTTAATATTCCTAAAATCATGTTTACTCATGAATAAATATATTCCTGAAAAAATTATGAAATTGGCTCAAAGATGGTGAAACAGCAATTTTTTTTTTTTTTAGAATTTTTAAATTTAAAAAGTTTGGTAAATAGGTAGCTACCCACATTCATTTATAGTAGTATAAGCTACAAGAAAAGTTTAATTGTTGTATCCTTACTGGTATTAATTAATTCTGGTGTTCTTTTTATGTTTAAAATTTAACACTACAAATTGTTAAAAATTTATTTTAAGAAAATGATGAAAATCACAATATTGATTAAAGTAATAATCTGAAGAAAACAGCAAAACTCACTTGTGTGAAGGTTGAAAACGTGGGTTAACTATGATTTTTCTTTAAACTACTAACATTACGATTTATAAAAATATTTTCATGTTTTACTAAAATGAATAATATGTTCCATATGTCAGGATTCTTGGTTACTATAAAATGTATTGATTACAAAACTAATTATACTACTTTATTGTTTTAGGTAACTTATGACCTTTCCTTCCCTGTGGTAAGTTCTGGAGCTCCAACTTGTGACTTTAAGTAGGATTTATACGGCTTGTTATATCTAGGGTAGTGGAGAATTTTTTTTCATACTTGGCGCTTGTTGTTCTCTAAGATTAGGCACGAACATGAGAGTATGTTTAAAATACTTATATGCAGTTCATTTATGTGTTAGTGTAAGGGTCTTTAATATTTTGTGAAGTCTCCAAATCATTAACGGAGAGCGAGGTTCTCCCCCCCCCCCCCCCTTATCCTTGGTCTTAAAATCCAACCACATTGGAGCTCCAAAACATATTACTGGGGGAAGGAATGCGTCTAAACAAGATCACACCTCTTCAAATGTGGTGTTTACAATCTTGATGCTTGATATTAATCTTGAATATCAATACTTATAAACACTACATTTACTACAGAGATACCTTGTCTGCTAGCACCCAGGGTTATTCTTAGGATAGTTATTTTTCTATGGTTTAGACCACAGAATTTGGATTAAAATCTACTTAAAACTTGATAGTTCAAAAACAGGTTTGTTTGCTTTTTCTTAAAATTCCACTATTAATTATCTTATTGCTTATAAATCTCTCTGTGAATTATGCAGGATATTATTTTAGAAAGATAAACTATACCCAGATCCTGTTTGCTTGCTTATTGTTATTTCAGAGTAACATGTAGTTAATGTATAGATACATCCTTTATGTGGTACTATAAAATTAGGTGGCTCTTGGGTGGGAAGATACAACTTTCTGTTAGAAGTGTAATTTATATCTTTTGGAAGGATAATGGAGTTTCATGGAAGATTTTAAGTGTTAAAGTTAACATGGAAGTTTAGTTTATCTTTTTATATTTTAAACATTTGCAATCGTAATCCTAAAACTGTTGCTCCTTTGAGCCTGATCAACAGACATTATAGGCTTTTATGGGGATATATGTACGTTTCTTTGATTCAGCGTGTTTACGTAGGATATGTTATTAGAGATACGTTATAAAAAGATTTTCTTTTCCATGAGTTGTATGCTAAAGGAATATAGAGAAGTGCAGTATATCTTGAGTCTGTGATGGCTTGTATATGTGATTTGGGTTGTATTTAGAATCTTGCGATGAGAGAAGTTTTGGATTTCTCCGGAGATGAGTTTAAAACAGTGACTTAACTGATTATAGTATTTTGCCACCACAGAGTTTTAAATGTCATTTTAACCAAAATTGAAAGCAGCTTTAATATTGTTAATGCAATTTTATTTATAACAAAATTTTAGAAGTTTGTTAGCATTTTACCATAGATAAAAGTTTTGATGCTATAAATCTCACCCATATTTACTGATAATAGGCACTTTAGAAGAGAGGCTTCAGATTTATGAAGAAATTAGTAAGCAGCACCCCAAAGCAATTACACCCAGAAGATTACCTTTGACTCTTGTCCCAGGTAATATTAAGATGTCTTTTATAATACTAATTATTTGTCAAAATTACTCAGTGTTATTTATATTTTAGAAACGTGTTTCTGGTATAGAGTTTATGTTTACAGCAATCTTGGAGTTGGGAATGAACAGTTATGAGTTTATTATTTATATGTTAATAAGCGTGTGATACTTCAATGTGTAGTTAAATGTTGATTTTAATATTTGAAGTTATCTATAGAAATATAAAACTGCTTTTCTTAAGTTGATCTCATAGAGGTAGAAAGTAGAATGATAGATACCAGAGCTGGCAAGGGGGGTGTGGCGGGGAGATGAAGAGAGGTTGGTTAATGGGTACAAACATACAGTTAGATAGAAGGAATAAGTTTCAGTGTTTGCAGAGTAAGGGGACTGTAGTTAACAACAATATATTGTATATTTCAGGATAGCAAAAGAGAGGACTTGACATGTTCCCAACACATAGAAATGATAAGTAATCGAGGCGATAGGTACCCTAAATACCCTGACTTGATCATTACACATTCTCTGTAGGTAACAAAATATCATGTACTGCCTAAATATATACAAATAATATGTATTGTTAGAAAAACTGCTTTTCTTATGTGACTTTTTAAAAAGCACCATATTTAGAAGGTAAATTCCCTATAATTAGTGACAAATTATATGTGGTATAATGATTTGAGTGGTAAAAGTTTTGAAGTTTTTGTTTTGTTTTTGTTTTTTTTTTTCCGAGACAAGATCTTGCTCTGTTACCAGGCTGGAGCTGGAGTGCAGTGGCGCAATCACTGTAGCCTCAAACCCCTGGGCTCAAGCTATAGTTTTGAAGTTTTATATCTTCTTTTTTGAGCACAAATTCAAAGAAATAGTTGTGAGCTGTTTGCACCCACCATGGTGTTTTAAGAACAGAACGTCATCATTCCCTCAGAGTTAACCACTTTCCTGAGTTTTGCTTTTTATCTTGCCATTACTTTTATTTTTAGAGCTCCATGTATTTTGTATTCCTGAAAACAAAAACAGCTTTTGTACTTTATATAAATAGGAGTACTCTGGTATATATTCTGTGATTTGCTTTTATTGTACAATAGTATATTCATGACCTTGAGTTGAGTTATTGTATGTAGCTGAACTCATTTACTTTTGAGCTACATAGGAGGTAGACAGTGTATTAGCTCTTCAGGTAGCTAATATCTTTGTTGAGTTTTTTGTTTGTTTGTTTGAGACGGAGTCTGGCTGTGTTGCCCAGGCTGGAGTGCAGTGGCGCAATCTCAGCTCACTGCAAGCTCCGCCTCCCGGGTTCACGCCATTCTCCTGCCTCAGCCTCCCGAGTAGCTGGGACTACAGGCGCACACCACCATGCCTGGCTAATTTTTTTTGTATTTTTAGTAGAGACGGGGTTTCACCGCGTTAGCCAGGATGGTCTTGATCTCCTGACCTCGTGATCCGCCTGCCTCGGCCTCCCAAAGTGCTGGGATTACAGGTGTGAGCCACCGCGCCCAGCCTCTTTGTTGAGTTTTTAAAAAATTATGTGTTTTTGTTGAAGTCTTTATTTTTAGTTGTAAGTGCTGTAGATTATGAATTGTATATTGGGACTTCTGGTATTTCTTTTGACACAAGTCAGACTCTAGAAAGCTAATATAACTTAAAAGTATTCTGGAGAGGCAAGGAGTATATTTTCTATTCTCACAGTGGCAAATATTTGTATAAATACTTGGGTTATAAGTTTATTTTTACCAAAATATTGATGAAAATTAAAAATTTTTAGTTGACTGACTTGTGAAATACCTTTTAGAAATGTGTTTGATTAGACAGTAGATAGAAATTGATTTTAAAAATTCATTTTATGCTATTGCATTTCAATTCCACGTATGAAGAGTAGTATTCTTCTGATCCTCCATTTTTTTTGTTTTGTTTTTGTAGAATAGAGCAGATTTCTCTAATGTTTTCCAGGGAACATTAAGTCCAAGTGGATATTAATAGGCTTGGTGGGGAGGGTGTTGGTGTGCTTTTGCTGTTCTTCAGCCAAGTAAGTTTGGGAAACTGGGTTAGACACAGCTATCAGGTTTCTATAGGACTTCTCAGAGCTTTTAATATACACTTTGTGAATTTCAAAGATGGGAGCATATGCGTAGTGAGGAGTATTTTCCCTAATAAAAGTGTTTTGTGGAAGATGCTTAGGCTTACATTTCTGTATTTCTTCCTTCTCCTCTTTGTTTTAAAAAATAATAGCTTTTTGAAGTATAATTCATATACCATAAAACTCACTTTTAAAAAGTGTGCAATTCAGTGTTTTAATATATTAATCATGTTGTGCAACCATCATCTCTGTCTGCTTTCAGAATTTTTCATGACCCCAAAAAGAAACCCCATACCTATTTCACTCCCTGTCACCCCTCAGCCACAGCACCTGGCAACCACCAATCTACTTTCTGTACCTATGGATTTGCCTGTTTTTGGACATTTCAAATAAATGGAATCATACCATATGTGGTCTTTAGTGTCTGACTTCTCCTCCTTTTATTGGTCTCAAGGTATATTTTGTGTTTCACAATATATTGTGTGTGGGGGGGATATTTCTTTAGGAGCTTTAAAATGCATTCATATGCTTATTAGGAAAGACAGAAACCTCGCTTAGCTTTAAGATTATGAACAAGACTTCTTTATTCTCTTTTTCTCATTTGGAACATGGGGCTTCAGATTTATACTGTCTACATTTATTTCCATAGACAATATAAGTTTGCTAAAAGCCCTCAATATGTGGCAGTATAGGGTAGGAAATAAATTTTTACTGGAAGAGCCTAGAGTTTTTTTTATTGTAAAGTGTGATTTAGGTTAAAGTGGAACCATCCTAGACTCTCTAGGACATGCTGTCTTTGAAATGCCATAAAAATCTTTTTACAAAACAGGCCTCAGTGGAGGAGTCTGATGGCATAGGCTTTCAAAGTCATCATCGCTTTGAGGTTCTGACAAATGTGTATTTACAAAGCTCCAGTGAATATATATAAAATTATGCAGATACTTAATTTTCTCTGTGCAAAGCCGAATATTCCATGATTTTTTTTGCCTGTCTAGAAGTGCTTTTATGTGCAGTTAGAAGCCATCTTGGCATTATCAAAAGCAGTAAGATCTTCCTCAAGAAATGTGATGCATCTTGAGAACGCAAGGTGAAAGTTTTGAAAAAGCCTTTCCATTTTTTAGATAAAAGGGCTTCATACCTACAGAACAATAAGGAAATTTTCTAACACCCAAAAATATTAAGCACTCTAAAAATAATGAAGGGATAAAGTTACTTTTCAGAATAATCAGTTCAGTTCATCATGTTCTATTATGCACTGGCTGAAGGGTAGAGAGAGGGAAGGAAATAATCCAGAGTATTAAACATAGAATACTAATTAAATTTTGGTCCATTATATAGAACGGATTTCCAGTGAATAAGAAACAGTCTATTCTTGCTGTTTACACTAATTATTTTAGGAATTCATGTAAATACGGACATCATGTTTTCGGGACATCATGCTAATGTATCTAGATGAGAATTATTCAGGTAACCTGTTTTGTGAGCAGTAATGCTAAACAGACACATAATAATTGATGGAAAAAATGAGATGGAAAAATCGTAAGTAATCTGGGAGTATGGTGTGTGACTGAGCAGTTGGGTAGCTGTGTAGGCTTCTTGTGTAGGTGATACATTCACACAGTTGCAAATTAGGTAAAAAGAGTTTATAAGTGAAGTCTTTTTCTTGTCTGTCCCCTGGCAACTAAGTTTGCTTTCCTGAAGACATCCATTGTGATCAGCTGATGGTGTATTCTTCTACAAATATATTGTGCATGTGTGAGCCAAAATATGTGTGGGAGATTTGTTTAAGGTCACCCCCCACCCCCGCTGTGCTTTTTGCGGAAGTGCAGTAGTAGCATGGATTGATGGATTGCTGTGCACCTGGGTTTTCTTTTCACTTAACCTCGTATTTGGAGATTAGTCGTGGATCAGCACTTAAAGAGCTTCCTCATTCTTTTTCATACCTAACACAATCTAACCAAATTTGTCAATATGATCTGAATAGACTGAGAAAGTTGACCAAGGAGGAGTTCAGAGTGGCTTCTGCCATGAAGATAAAAGGCTTGTTTTCTCAGCGGTGATTGCAAGAATAGAAAACAAAATATAAATAAAATATAAAAATATATTTATATATATATTTGAAATATAAAAACTGTCAGATGTGTGAGAAGATAAGAGACATTTATTGAGTGATTACTATGTGGAAGACTTTGTTTACTGTTATATTGTTACCTCGTTTGAGCCATACAAATGTACTCTTGAGGTCAGTGATGGTATTGCCTTCATTTTACAGTGATAAAACTGAGGTTTTTAATGGACAAGTTATTTGCCCAAGGTTGCACACAAATAAGTGGAGAAGTCTGCATTCCTCTAAGAAGCAGTGTCTCTTATTGTCTACCACAATATTGTTAATTTCGTTGTATACCAGAGGAAGTACTGGAAAGATTCGGTCTCTGAAACTATTTTTGATTTTTAAAGAAGCAATGGTGTATAATTTAACCCAGGATGAAGTTTTATATTGTCTTCGTAATCTATGATTTTTCAAAAGACCAGTATTTTTTGTGTATGATCTAATAAGAGATTAGAGATTATCTGAATACAATCTTTATAGTTAATGGAGTTAAATTTTTTTATGGCATCTAATTATATTGAGTATGCATGCATGTTTTGTTCAACATGGTCAGTCACAACAAATAAAAATAACCATTTTGGGTTGTTAGATTTTGTTGTGCAGTGTTGTGATTAAGAAACCTTAGGTCATTTCAGTCATCTTACTTGAGGCTAAATCATTCATGACATACATGTGTTTTTTTTTTTTCCAAATGATTAGGTAAATCTATGTCCTTAGGTATTAGTCCATACTGTCAAAAAGTTCTTGTATCTTTGTATTTAAAATTAAAATTCTTTGAATATTCTCTGCTTTCAAAAGGTGACGACAAAAATCATTTGTAGGGGTTTAGCAATGAAAGAATTATTTACTTGATGTTGCAAATAGGGTATTTGTTTTAGCTGTAATGTTAGAATGCCCATGGCTCAGTCTAATATCTAACATAAATTTACTTTACTTTTATTGTTGGTCTCACTCACTGAGATGTTAAGTTCTATTGAAAAAAAAATTTTTTCTTTTTTAAATTTTAATCACTGCTATATCCCCAATACCTAGAACAGTACCTGGCATGTATTAAGTGCTTGACACATTATTGTGGAATGAATGAATGAATGAGAGTTGAAGTAAATGACAAGCTGATTTGGGAAAACATTTGTAAATACCAGCTTAGTGTTTAAAAAGATCTTTCGGCTATCACTTGAATATAGTGCTGGTTGCAGTAGTCTGCTGCAGAGTGCTTTATGCATATCTGCAGGGTTTTAAGCTGTAGACTGAGTGTGCTAGTCAGTGAGAGATTAGGAAAGATATTTGATATTGTGCTAAATTCAGAATGGATAGTTGATAACTTTTACTTAAAACTATGACTTTTTGGGTTTATAAATTGGATAGGAGCGTAATTGTTTCTGAGGGAGCTTTATTTTTATTCAGAAAATCATTTTAAGAATTGTTTGCGTGAACCAAAGAGTAACAAAGTACGCTTTTGTTTCTAGGTGAAAGATTTAGAGAACTAATGGATAAGTTCCTGAGGGTTAACTTCAGTAAAGGCTGCCCACCCTTGTTTACTACTTTGAAATCTTTATATTACAATACAGAAAAGGTAAAATTTGGTATTTATTCAGATTTGCTATAGTCTTTTTACTAAATTGTAGAAAGATGTCCATGTAAATAATGTGCTATTACTTAATCATTTTCTCTGTTTTAGTAATGTTACTTTACTTTCAGTCTAATGTACTGAAATTACATGCCTATAGTATAAGTAATATCAAAGTAAAGAGTTTATGAAAGCACTAAGATTATAAAGGTTGTTTATTTTTAATGGGTATACTTTTTTTAGTAGGATTTTAAATTTGACATTGTTACCAAAGGTATATATTTATTCTGTAATTATTATTTTATGGTACAATTATGGATTTTTAAATTAGTTATGCATGCTTTTAAAGTTAGAGCTTGGATAATTGAGTTAGTGCAACAGTAAAATGCAATTTGGTCAAATTACTGGTACAAATTACTAGTTTTAATCAGTAGGCTACATTTTAATAAATATAGGTTTAGCTAGTTCTTGAATAAAGAATTGTCTTTCTGCTTTTTAAAATTAGAAAATAAGCCAGGTATGGTGGCTCACGCCTGTAATCCTAGCACTTTGGGAGGCCGAGGCGGGCAGATCACGAGGTCAGGAGTTTGAGACCATCCTGGCAAACATGGTGAAACCCTGTCTCTACTAAGAATACAAAAAATTAGCCAGGCGTGGTGGCGGGCGCCTGTAGTCCCAGCTGCTCAGGAGCTTGAGGCAGGAGAATGGCGTGAACCCGGGAGGCAGAGCTTGAAGTGAGGCGAGATCGCGCCACTGCACTCCACCCTGAGTAACAGAGCGAGACTCTGTCTCAAAAAAAAAAAAAAAAAAATTTAGAAAATAGGCACTTAAATCTTGGTCTTAAATTAGAAAGATAATGAAAAGTTAATAGAAAGCAAGTTATACTTTTATTTCCAAGTGTTCCTTCTTATTAAAGTCTAAAATCTTGTTGTCTTTTCTATAGTCAGTTTTTTAAAGTTACTACTGGATAAGGAAAAGATTTTATTAGAAATGCCAAAAAATTTTTAGTTAAGCTTCTGTCATATTTATTTAGCTTTGATTCATAATAATTTGTAAATTAGCAGTAATTGTGAATAATACAATGTTGGAAACATCAGTTATAGATATAGCTGATTGGCATTTTCCTACCTGTGGCAGCAGGTTTCATAAACAAAAGAAACAACTGATGATATCTAGTACCCAGTTAGAAAAAAACATCATTTATGTTAAAAAAACAAAAACAAACAAAAAAACCCTTAACAATTCTTTAATGTCTGTTGTATCGTCTATTTGACTGCAGTGTTTCTGCTGTCAGTTTTTTGAGAGATAGTGATTGATTCCTGTGTAAACGTGTACCCGGTGCCTGCCAATAATTTCTCTAGATTATTTAACATTGGGGTAAAATTCTTTTGTTCTTTTTGGTGAGGGTGACAGAGAAGAAAGGTTAGATGAAATGTCAGAAATAAAAAGAAATCTTATGTATGTGAATTAGAGTACTTCTTTTATAACAATCTTGCAGCAGCTACTGACTACAGTGCACATTAAAGGATTTGCTTCTCAAGCTATCGCAGGGCTTTCACAGGGTGTTGTTCATAGGCATAGGCTTTTTACTTTTTAAAAATTCTTCCAATATTGATCCAAAGTTGCCATTACAAAAATGCTAAACTTTTTTTGGTGTTTTATATAAAGCATGAAAATTATATTTTTGAATAAGGCACTGAGAATACACTAATTCATATAGGAACCATCTCTTTAGTATTAATTTTAAAGCAAGAAACAGGAATGCTATTTTATTAGAAATGCCAGAAGACCAAGTGTGTTTGCAAGATGAATTAAACTGCAGAAAATTGAGCTCAAGTTATCTGAATTTAGTATAGTGAGAAAAAATTTGCAAGTCTAAGAACTGTTTCTCAAATAATTTTGGCCACATGTATCTGTGATTACTCATGAGACCATTTAATTTATTTTATTTTTTAGTACTTATTTTTCAATTAAATTTTGTAAGTTTTGTGTTTGACTTTTTTTGTAGTTTGAAAAAAACTATTTTTTGGGGAATAGGTGGTGTTTGGTTACACAGATAAGTTCTTTAGTGGTGATTTCTGAGATTTTTGGTACACCCATCACCTGAGCAGTGTACACTGCACCCCATGAAACCATTTTAAAAACTGCACATTTCTAACCAGCAGTGAGACCTGTTTTTAAAATCCAGTTAGCTGGATTTTTAACTTTCGAGGAAGGATTTCAAGGAGGTGAAGTCTGATAAACAGCCATTGTTTGTAAGTTTCCAAATATTAAAGAGTAATTCATGTTGGTAGCATGAAAATGAAATTGTCTTTTGAAGTTAGTTTAGAATGTAGTACAGTTGCAAGAAATGTATTTCTTAAATGTCTCCAGCATTTTAATTTTTTTGGCAAACTAGAGTTTGGGTAGAGTAAAAGGCAATGAGTGGTTGTCAGACAAATTCCATAACTTTTTTTGTTTGTTTGTTTTGTTTTTGTTTTTTTGAGATGGAGTCCCACTCTGTCGCCCAGGCTGGAGTGCAGTGGTGCGATCTTGGCTCACTGCAACCTCCGCCTCCCAGGTTCAAATGATTCTCCTGCCTCAGTCTCCCAAGTAGCATGGGAATACAGGTGCCTGTCACCATGCCCAGCCAATTTTTTGTATTTTTAGTAGAGACAGCGTTTCATGATGTTGACCAGGCTGGTCTCGAACTCTGGCCTTAAGTGATTCATCCACTTTGGCCTCCTAAAGTGCCGGGATTACAGGTGTGAGCCACTGTGCCCGACTAAGTTCCATAAGGTTTTTAAAAGCATAGGTAGGTATTTGAAATGGCACTCATTTTACTTTTGTCAGTGAGGTTTTGGAGAAATCTTTGGTGAAGAAAAGGAGAAATTCTCATTTTCCCAGCTTTCTTTAATTTTGAAATAGAATCTTCTATAAACTCTGATATCAAGGTGTTCTTGTCTTTTGTAAATAAGAATAAAATGTTACTAAAAACATATTTATATCCCGTTTAAGTTAGATTTTGTTAAAGTTAATCTTGTTTGGTTTCTTATTATCCATTCAAATATAGGTGTCCTGTCCGTAACAGATAACTTGCTGAGATGATATACATTTGCTTACTTGTTTTGAAAAGTACTTAAAAAAAATTGCCAGTCTATGAGTGAGGCTTTGGGGTCTATCCATTTTGTTGATCTTTTCAAAAAACCAGCTCTGGGATTCATTGATTTTTTTGAAGGGTTTTTTGTGTCTGTATCTTAGTTCTGCTCTGATCTTAGTTATTTCTTGCCTTCTGCTAGCTTTTGAATTTGTTTGCCCTTGCTTCTCTAGTTCTTTTAATTGTGATGTTAAGGTGTCGATTTTAGGTCTTTCCTGCTTTTCTTGTGGGCATTTAGTGCTATAAATTTCCCTCTACACACTGCTTTAAATGTGTCCCAGAGATTCTGGTATGTTTTGTCTTTGTTCTCATTGGTTTCAAAGAACATCTTTATTTCTGCCTTCATTTTGTTATTTACCCAGTAGTCATTCAGGAGCAGGTTGTTCAGTTTCCATGTAGTTGTGCAGTTTTGAGTGAGTTTTTTTTTTTTTTTTCCCCGAGACGGAGTCTCTCTCTGTCACCCAGGCTGGAGTGCAGTCGTGTGATCTCAGCTCACTGCAAGCTCCGCCTCCCGGGTTCACGCCATTCTCCTGCCTCAGCCTCCAGAGTGGCTGGGACTGCAGGCGCCTGCCACCGTGCCTGGCTAATTTTTTTTGGTATTTTTTAGTAGAGACGGGGTTTCACTGTGGTCTTGATCTCCTGACCTCATGATACACCTGCCTTGGCCTCCCAAAGTGCTGGGATTACAGGCGTGAGCCACCGCGCCCGGCTTGAGTGAGTTTCTTAATCCTGAGTTCTAATTTGATTACACTGTGGTCTGAGAGACAGTTTGTTGTGATATGTGTTCGTTTATAAAATGCTGAAGAGTGCTTTACTTCCAGTTATGTGGTCAATTTTAGAATAAGTGCGATGTGGTGCTGAGAAGAGTGTATATTCTGTTGATTTGGGGTGGAGAGTTCTGTAGATGTCTATTAGGTCTGCTTGCTAAAGAGATGAGTTCAAGTCCTGGATATTTAGGTTGCTATATATAGCATAGGGATTCCAGTATCTTTCATGCTTTACTGAAATAGTATCATTTTTACTGAAGATAATGGTAAGAATATTTCTAACTTAATTTTTTGTGGATATCATCTCATTGAAAATATCAGTTGTGTATTTATAGGTAATAACCACCTTTAAATGTTCTGGTAATATGTAGTGTTTTCTTCTTACGAGTGATTAAAAGAAAAAGGGGACAACTTGCCAGCCGTGATGGCTCATGCCTGTAATCCAGCACTTTGGGAGGCTGAGGTGGGAGGATCGCTTGAGATCAGGAGTTCAAGACAAGCCTGGCAACATAACAAGACTCTGTCTCTACAAAAAATGAAGACAATTAGTTGGTCATAGTGGCATGTACCTGCGCTCCCAGCTACTTGGGAGGCTGAGGTGGGAGGATCTCTTGAGCCTTGGAGGTTAAGGTTGCAGTGAGCTGTCATCAGGTCACTGCACTCCAGCCTGTGCCACAGACTTGAGACCCTGTCTACGGAAAAAAAAATAAGAACACCTCCTACTTTTAGAGAATAACTGTTAAGTACTTGAAGTGCATAGATGTTTTCATCTGTCTATTTATATTTTAGTCTCTCACATTGTATCAGACCAAACTTTTTTTTTTTTTTTTTTTTTGAGGTGGAGTCTCACTCTGTTGCCCAGGCTGGAGTGCAGTGGCACAATCTCCACTCACTGCAAGCTGCGCCTCCTGGGTTCGTGCCATTCTCCTGCCTCAGCCTCCCGAGGAGCTGGGACTACAGGCGCCAGCCACCATGCCCGGCTAATTTTTTTGTACTTTTAGTAGAGACGGGGTTTCACTGTGTTAGCCAGGATGGTCTCGATCTCCTGACCTCGTGATCCACCCGCCTTGGCCTCCCAAAATGCTGGGATTACAGGCATGAGCCACCGCACCCGGCCTCTCTCTCTCTTTTTTTTTTTTTTTTGAGACAGTCTTGCTCTGCCGTCCAGGCCGGAGTGCAGTGGCGTGCTCTCTGCTCACTGCAACTTCCGCCTCCCAGGTTCAAGCGAGCCTCCTGCCTCCCGAGTAGCTGGGACTACAGGCGCACACTGCCATGCTTGGCTAATTTTTTGTAGTTTAGTAGAGACAGGGTTTCATCATGTTGCCCAGGCTGGTCTCGAACTCCTGAGCTCAGGCAATCCGCCATCCTTGGCCTCCCAAAGTGCCAGGGTTACAGACGTGAACCATTGCGCCCGGCCCAGACCAAAGTTTTATTATGAATAATTGCTTACTGGCTCTGTAAAATAGTGTCCATTTCTTCTAAGTGTGAATAAAGAACCTTGCCTAGTAATCTTTTTGATTGGGTCTCAGAATCCTTCTGTTCCAGAGTTGGCATAACAGCAATAATAAAAAATCAAAACTAGAAACAAACAACTAACATAGTATTCACAACATATGTAGCAGTTTAATGAGAAGATTTTATATGTACCATAGTCTGCTGGTGGTCTGAGTCATAATGCCAGCAAATTATTTCTATAATGCCCATAGATAAGTTGTCCAGTGGGACAGTGAGTTAGATGTTTGACCAGCCATTTCATATGGTACACAACTAATGTGTGTTGTGTATTACCTTTTCACATTGATGATATTTATAAGGAATCTTGTCTCCTCACTTTTCTGTTGGCATTTGTGTAAGTTTGTAGCAGTCTTCCATCAGTTTCCACGTTCTCAAATAGTAAAAGTGCTGAGTAACTTGGCACAAGAGTTTAGAAGTAATTTTTCATCAAAAAAGTGCTATAATTACAATATAGAAAAGTTTGGAAAACAGAGGAAAGATCTTAAAAAGTGGAAGGGAAGCCCAGACAAAACCCAATTATAAACTGCCACATGACTATACAATTTAAGAGCATTTACACACTTATTTATTTATTTTATAAATAAATGAAATAGCATCTTGCTCTGTCTCCCAGGCTGGAGAACAATGAATGGCCCAATCATAGCTCACGGTAGCCTTGACTTCCTGGGTTCAAGTGATCCTTCCGTCTCAGCCTCTTGAGTAGATGTGTGCCATGATGCCTAGTTAATTTTTTAATTTGTAGAGATGGGGTCTTGCTGTATTGTTCACGCTGATCTCAAACTTCTGGGCTTAAGTGATTCTCCTGCCTTAGAATCCCAATGCACTGCGATTACAGGTGTGAGCCACCACGCCTAGCTCTAAGAGCATTTTAAATGGAATTCCTTTCACAGTTTTTTTTTTTACTGTGAATTTAACTGTGGTGTATCTATGCAGCTGTAGTCATTTTGACCATAAATTTTGTTCGTCGTTTTCCCCCTAGCAGTTTCTTTTTAAAAATTTGTTTCTGTTTTTGGTTTTTTTTTTGGAGTCTCGCTCTGTCACCAGGCTGGAGTGCAGTGGCACCATCTTGGCTCACTGCAACCTCCGCCTCCTGGGTTCAAGTGATTCTCCTGCCTCAGCCTCCCGAGTAGCTGGGACTACGGGCGCACACCGCCATGCCCGGCTAATTTTATTTTATTTTTTTGTATTTTAGTAGAGACGGGGTTTCACCATGTTGCCCAGGCTGGTCTCAAACTCCTGTGCTCAGGCAATCTGCCCGCCTTGGCCTCCCAAAGTGCTAGGATTAAAAGCGTGGGCCACTGCACCCAGCCTAGACATTTTTTTTATAGAGATGAGGTCTCACTGTGTTGCCCAGGCTGGTCTCAAAATCTTGGACTCGAGAGATATGCCTGCCTTGGCCTCCCAAAGTGCTGAGATTGTAGGTGTGAACCTACACCTATCTCCCTGCCCCAGCAGTTTCATAAGCTTTTACTGTGTTGTTATATAATCTTCATTATCCCTTTTAGTTATTACATAACCTTTTAGAACCATCCCTCCATTGTTCAATTTGGTTTTTCAAGTTATTATTAAATATCTTTATACTAGCTTTGCTTAGGATTATTTTCTTCTCATATTTTCTTCTCTCAGAGTCATTCAGTGGATAAAGGACATGAACATTTTTGTGGTTCTTGATAAACACAGATAAATTAGTTTTTCATAAGGTTGTAAACATCAATTTGTATTCCAACTAGCAGTGTGCCTGAAATATTTCCTGTCGTGTGTTTGTTTTTCTGTTTTTGTTTTAACGTGGAAATGTTAACAATTTAGTGGAACCAGATTTGGTGATCTTTATTTCTGTTGTGGAAGTTCATCTGTTGTTTTAAAACCATCTTGGAAAGTCCTCTTTAGAGCAGTACTTGTTAATGAGGGTGTTGGGGAGTGGATTTTTTCCCCTTGGGACATTTTACAGTGTCTAGAGAGGTTTTTGATTGTCACTGCAGTGAGGTGAGGTGTGCTACTGGCATCCAGTGTGTGGAGGCCAGGGATGCTGCTAAACATTCCACAAGGTACAGGACAGCCTTCCTGACAAAGAATTCTACTGTTGACATGTTGGGCTAGATAATTCTTTGTAACGTAGGGCTGTCCTGTGCATTGTAGGATGTTTAGCAAACTCCCTGACCTCTACCATCAAGATGTCAGTAGCTTCCCCACCAGTATTTTTGCTTTGGTAACAGCTTTATTGAGATATAATTAATATATCATAAAATTTACCAATTAAAAGTATAGAGCTCAATGTATATTCACAGAGTTGTGCAGTCATCACTGCAGTGTAATATTTTGTCATCCCCCAAAGAGACTCCATATCCTTTAGCTGTAATTCTCTCACAACCTTCATGTCCCTCTCAGCTATAGGCAACCATTAGCCTACTTTCTGTCTATGGATTTCCCAGTCTGGACCTTTTATATAAATGGACTTATCTAATATATAGTCTTTTTGGGTCTGGCTTCTTTTACTTAATATTTTCTTTTTTTTTTTTTTTTTTTTTGAGACGGAGTCTTGCTCTGTCCCCCAGGCTGGAGTGCAGTGGCGCAATCTCGGCTCACTGCAAACTCCGCCTCCCGGGTTCACGCCATTCTCTCGTGTCAGCCTCTCCGAGTAGCTGGGACTACAGGCGCCTGCCACCACGCCCGGCTAATTTTTTGTATTTTTAGTAGAGACGGGGTTTCACCGTGTTAGCCAGGATGGTCTCGATCTCCTGACCTTGTGATCCGCCCGCCTCGGCCTCCCAAAGTGCTGGGATTACAGGCTTGAGCCACCGTGCCCGGCCCTACTTAATATTTTCATCCATAATTGTAGCATGAATCAGTACTTCATTTCCTTTTATGACCAAGTAACATTCCATTGTATGGATGTACCACATTGATTGTTTCTACCTTTTGGTTATTTTGAATAATGCTGCTGTGAACTTTGGTGTACAAATTTTTGTGTAGACATGCTTCCATTTTTCTTAGGTGTGTATCTGGGAATGGAATTGCTGAGCCAAATGGTAACTCTATGTTTAAACTTTAAAGGAACTGTCAGACTCTTTTTCCAAACTTCCTCCACCATTTTACATTCCCACAAGCAGTATATGAGGGTTCTGATTTCTGCACATCCTCATTAACACTTATTATTGATGATAGCCATCATAGGGGGTGTGAAATGGTAATTTTCTTGAGGTTTTGCTTTGCATTTCCTGATTACTGTTGATATTTTATGTGCTTATTGGCCTTTGTATATGTTCTTTGGGGAAATGTCATTCATTTTCTTTGCCCATTTTTAAATTGGGTTATTTCTCTTTTTATTGTTCAGTTTAAGGAAGTTTTGTTTTTGTGGGTTTTTTTTAGGTTTTTTTGTTGTTTGTTTTTTTGAGACAGGGTCTCACTCTGTCACCCAGGCTGGAGTACAGTGGTGCGATCTCAGCTCACTGCAACCTTGACCTCCTGGGCTCAGGTGATCCTCCCACCTCCACTTCCTGAGTATCTGGGACTACAGGCATGCGCTACCATGCCTGGCTCATTTTGGTAGAGACAGGGTTTCACCATTTGCCCAGGCTGGTCTTAAAATCTTGGACTCAAGCAATCTGCTTGCCTCACCCTTCCAAAGTGTTGGGATTACAGGCGTGAGCCAACACGCTGGGCCAGAAGTTTTAAAAATATATTCTAGATACAAGTCTCTCATCAGATACATTATGTGAAAATATTTTCTGTTCTGCTACGGGTTGTCTTTTCATTTTCTTAATGGTGTCATTTGATGCACAAAAATTTTTAATTTGGATGAAGTCCAGCTTATCTTTTTTTTTCCTTTTGTTGCTCATGCTTTCTGTGTCTTATCTAAAAACCATTTCCAAGTCCAACGTCATGAAGATTTATAAACATGTTTACTTCTAAGAGTTTGCATTGAGGCATTCACTCTATTTTGAGTTCATTTTGTATATGGTGTGGTAGGAGTCCAAATTCATTCTTTTGTGTGTGACTATCCAGTTTTCCAGCACCATTCGTTGAAGAGACTGTTCTTTCCCTGTTGAATGATCTTGGCAGCCTTGTCTAAAAAAGATTAACCATAAATGCAAGGGTTCACCTCTGGACTCTCAAGTCTGTTCCACTGATATGTATGACTGTCTATTGTTTTGTATTATTCTTTTGTGAGATTGTTATTCAGGTGCAGCCGCAATAGGAGACACTGGAGAGGCTCAGGAAAAAACAAAGTTTATCATACAGGTCCTAGAGACGAGGCATGCTGTGCCATGCCATGCTGGGCCACTTGGGGAAGACACTAGGGTGGTTAGGAGGGAGGGGAAGGATTAGGCTACTGCCTTCATCAAGGTTTCCTTAGGGTAGGGCAGGGTGAACAGTTTAGTTTGAATAATTTTGGCATACTTTAGACTGGTGGGGTGGTCTCTAGTTGCCTGGCACCTGGCCCTGGGATGATTAGGCAGAGGAATAGTGCCTCTTGGGGTATAAGGGCCAGATAGAGGACATACAGCTCTGGATTTTGAATAGCTTGCATATTAAAGACGTACTCCTAGCTGGGCCCTTTGTTATCTTTAAGAATTGGCTAGACTCTGGAGGGACAGTTTCTCAAATAGCTAGAAAGTTTCTTTAACATGTTAAACATCAGTATACAAGAAAAGCTAAAAGTCCATCTGTGTCAGTGCCATACTGTCTTGCTTACTGTAGCAGCGTGGTAAGTTTTGAAATTAGGAAGTGTGAGCCAGGCGCGGTGGCTCACGCCTGTAATCCCAGCACTTTGGGAGGCTGAGGTGGGTGGATCATGAGGTCAAGAGATCGAGACCATCCTGGCCAACGTGGTGAAACCCCATCTCTACTAAAAATACAAAAATCAGCTGGCGTGGTGGCGGGCGCCTACAGTCCCAGCTACTCAGGAGGCTGAGGCAGGAGAATCACTTGAACCCAGGAGGCGGAGGTTGCAGTGAGCAGAGATTGAGCCACTACACTCCAGCCTGGCAATAGAGCAAGACTCCGTCTCAAAAAAAAAAAAAAGAAAAAGAAAGAAATTATGAAGTGTGACTCCTCCTACTTTGTTCTTCAAGACTATTTTTTTATTATGTTTGTTTTTCAAGACTATTTTGGTTATTCAGGGTTCCTTTTATTTCCATTTGAATTTTAGGATTGGCTTTTCTATTTCTGCAAAGCAGCCATCTGGGATTTTGATAGGGATTTTGTTGAATCTGCAGATCAATTTGGAAGTATCCTCAACTTAACAATATTAAGTCAATCTTTGAACATGGGATGTCTTTCTTTGTATTTAGGTCTTTGATTTCTTTCAACCAGTGTTTTGTAATTTTTACTGTACAAGTCTCATGCATCTTATGTTAAATTTGTTCCTAAGCATGCCATTCTTTTTGATGGTAGTCTAGATGAAATTGTTTTTATAATTTCATTTTTGGATTATTCTTTGCTAATATATGGAAATATAGTTGATTTTTATATGTTGATTTTGTCTTCTGAAACCTTGCTGAACTTGTTTATTCATTGTTATAGATGTTTTAATAGATTCCTTAGGATTTTCTATGTGCAAGATCATGTCATCTGCAAATAGAAAGTTTTACTTCTTTCTTTCCAATCCATACCCTTTTTATTTCATTTTCTTGACTAATTTCCCTGGGTACCTTCAGTACAATATTGACTAGAAGTGGTGAGAGTTCTTTGTCTTGTTCCTGCTCTTAGAGGAAAAGCATCTAGATTTTTCACCATTAAGTATTGTGTTAGCTGTGGGTTTTTCATATATGTCCTTTGTAATGTCAAGGAAGTGCCCTTCAACTCCTAGTTTATTGTGCATTTTTATCATGAAAGTCTGTTACTGAGTTCTGTCACGTGCTTTTTCTGTGTTAAAATGATTATGTAGATTTTTAAAAAAATATATTGATATATGGTATATTTACATTAATTGATTTCAGATGTTACACCAATTTTTTATTTTTTTTTCAAGATGGAATCTCACTCTGTCACCCGGGCTGGAGTGCAGTGGCACGATCTTGGCTCACTGCAACCTCCACCTCGTGGGTTCAAGCTATTCTGCCTCAGTCTCCCAAGTAGCTGGGACTACCAGCGCGCACCACCATGCCCGGCCAGGTTTTCTATTTTTTAGTAGAAACAGGGTTTCACCATGTTAGACCGGCCGGTCTTGAACTCCTGACCTCAGGTGATGCACCCGCCTTTCAAAGTGCTGGGATTACAGGCGTGAGCCACCACTCCTGGCTGATGTTAAACCAGTCTTGCATTGCTGGGTGAAAGCCTACTTGGTCATGGTGGGTAATTCTTTTTCCATATTGATGGGTTCGATTTGCTAATGTTCTGTTTAGGATATTGCATTTATATTCCTAAGAGATAAAGGTCTAGTTTTCTTTTCATGTCTTTATCAGATGTTGCTATCAGGGTGATACCGGCCTCATAATGAATTGGGAAGTGTTCTCTCCTTTTTTTTTTTTTTTGGAAGTTTGTGAGGAATTGGTATTATTACTTTTTTAAATGTGTGGTAGAACTTACCATTTGCCAGTGAAGTCATATGGGCCTGGACTTTTCTTTGTGGGTAGTTTTTTTTATGTATTCAAACTCTTCATTACTGGTTTATTCAGGTTTTCTATTTCTTCTTGACTGGCTTTTGGAAATTCATGGTTTTAGATATTTGTCTACATCTGTGTTATACAGTATTGGCATATGTGTGTCATAGTCTGTTATTTCTATAAAGTCAGTGGTAATACCCCCCTTACCATTTTTGGTTTTAATATTTTGAGTGTTCTCTCTTTTTTACTTTGTCAGTCTAGCTAAAGGTTTGCCAATTTTCTTGATCTAAAGAGCCAAGTTTTGGGTTTGTTGACTTTCCTCCTCTATTTCATTAATTTTCACTTTATTGTGTCCTTCTTGTTTTAGGTTTAGTTTGGTCTTTTTTCTAATTTTTTTTTCTTTTTCTTTTTTAAATCTTTGTTTAGAGACTGGGTCTTGCTCTATCACCCAGGCTGGAGTGTAGTGGCGAGATTGTAACTCATTGTAGCATCAAACCCTTGGGCTCAAGTGATCCTGCTACCTCAGCCTCCCAAGTAGCTGGGACTACAGACATGTACCACCATGCCTGGCTAAGTTTTTTATTTTGTAGAGATGGATCTTGCTATGTTGCCCAGGCTGGTCTCAAACTCATGGCCCAAGTGATCCTCTCACCTAGGCATCCCAAAGTGCTGGGATTACGGGCACGAGCCACTGTGCCTGGTCCTTTTTTTTTTTTTTTTTAATCTTATGTGTGCTATGTGTTACGTTACATATGTTTGTCTTTTATTTTGCTGATTTAGTGAGGAAAAACAGGTTTTCTTGAAGGATAAAAAGCTGTATTTATTCAAAAAGATAATTAGTAAAATTAGTTTAATTTGGTTTAATTTTTGTTCAACTAAAGGTAACAGTCTGTATACTTTTTAAAATGTCATACATGGCCAGGTGTGGTGGCTCACGCCTGTAATCCCAACGCTTGGGGAGGCCGAGGTGGGTGGATCACCCGAGGTCAGGAGTTCATGACTAGCCTGACCAACATGGTGAAACCCCATCTCAACTAAAAATACAAAAAAATTAGCAGGGCGTGGTGGAATAATCCCAGCTACTTGGGAGGCTGAGGCAGGAGAATTGCTTGAACCCAGGAGGCGGCAGTTGCAGTGAGCTGAGATCGCGCCATTGCATTCCAGCCAGGGTGACAGAGCGAGACTCCATCTCAAAAAAAAAAAAAAAAAAAGTCAAACATAAAACCAAAATGTGCCAGGCCACCGTGGTGGCTCATGTCTGTTATCCCAGCACTTTGGGAGGCCAAGGCAGGAGGATTGCTTGAGCTCAGGAGCTCAGCCTGGGCAATGTAGTGAGGCAGTGTCTCTACAAAAAAATACAAAAATCAGCCAAGTACAGTGGCGCATTCTAGACACTTGGAAGGCTGCGGTGGGAGAACCACTTGAGCCTGGAAGGTGAAGGCTGCAGTGAGAGTGCATCACTGCACTCCAGCCTGGGTAACAACCCTGTCTCCCCTCTTCCCTGGCCAAAAAAGGAAATCAGTTTTTTTTTTTTAAGATAAGAGTTTCACTCCCATTGCCCAGGCTGGAGTGCAATGGGACGATCTTGGCTCACTGCAACCTCCACCTTCTGGGCTCAAGCGATTCTCCTGCCTTAGCCTCCCAAGTAGCTGGGACTCCAGGCACGGGCCACTACACCCAGCTAACTTTTTGTTGTATTATTTTGTAGAGATGGGGTTTTACCATGTTGCCCAGGCTGGTCTTGGACTCCTGGGCTTAAGTGATCTGCCTGCCTCAGCCCCCGAAAGTGCTGTGGGATTATTATAGCGTGAACCACCGCACCCAGCCCCAAAATGTTTAAAGGCTCTAAGAAGAGGTGTACATTAATTTGGGACTTCCATATTCGCTGATAGAAAGTACTTGTTTTTTAGCCATTCGTTTGTGAGTGTCAGGCTCTTAAGTGAAGACATTCAGTGAGTCAACATCCAGGTTTGCCTGGGTTGGTACACTTTGATTCCATTGAAGTTGGACATCAGTCCAGTGCTCATGTGCTTTGAATATATGAATATTTGTATTTTCATAAAGTTGGGGAAAATATGTAAAGCATTGGTGTGTGTTTTAATTAAATGATAAAGTTTGTAAAGTACTTGGTTTGAATATGTTCAAGAAATGGTAATTTTCCCTTACTCTCTAAATTAGATGGTAAGTCCCACCCTTCTCACACCTCGTCTCTGTAGTTACTTTTATTTTATTGTCATTGTTCTTGGACAGTTTACCTCTGTAACTAGCCCCTTTAGCACCAAAATTATCACTAGTAATTGTGCTTGTATCAGAACCTAATTCAGCAATTTTAGTCCTTATTGATAAACTAGTGTACTTAATTAGTAACTTTCATATTGCAGTGACATTTTAAACCTGTGATTTGTCTCTTTACTGTGAAAAAAATGTGTATCGGATACGATGTTGTGGGACTTTGTCTTTAAGGTTAATAAAGAGTTCTTTTAACTCTTACATAAGAAAAGCTGGTCACCAAGGACATACTTTAGGAAATTATAACAGTTATAGTATTATCTTAGGTTAGATTTTGTTAAAGATAAAAAGCTTCTTCCATCTTGATCTAATGTGGCTGTTAGAAGAAAGTAAATCAGGAGAAGGTGGCTGAACTTGGAAAATTTTTCACATTGTAAGAAAAATGTGGGCCATAAAATTTAAGGTGGCCATTTATGTTTTTGTTGTGATCTCAGATACTTAAGTGGATTGGCTTTCTTGATTTTAAAATAACGGAGGCAAAACACCATTTTAAAGAAGAATAGCTATTACATATTTGTCAGATTACACACTACCTAATTAAATATAAATGGTAAGTAAACTTGAGCGAAATAAGTCTTATACTTGAGTAAAACTTCTTAGATTAACTTTCATAGAAAATTTAGGAAATTGTTCACTTAATTACTGAATGAGAAGTAACCATAAGGTCGGGAGTGGTGGCTCATGCCTGTAATCCCAGCACTTTGGGAGGCCAAGGTGAGCAGATTGCTTGCGCTGAGGAGTTTGAGACCAGCCTGGGCAACAGGGCAAAACCCCATCTCTACAAAAAATACAAAAATTAGCCAGGTGTGGTGGTGCATGCCTGTAGTCCCAGCTATTCAGGAGGCTGAGGCAGGAGGATGGCTTGAGTCTGGGAGGTGGAGGTTGCAGGGAGCCGAGTTCACACCACCGCACTCCAGCTTGGGTGAGAGAGTGAGACCCCATCTCAAGAAATAAAAATAAAGTAACTATAAATTTTGGCTTGGCACAGTGGCTCACACCTGTAATCCCAGCACTTTGGGAGGCCGAGGTGGGCAGGTCACCTGAGGTCAGGAGTTGGAGACCAGCCTGGCCAACATGGTGAAACCCCCTCTCTACTAAAAATACAAAAATTAGCCAGGCATGGTGGTGCACACCTTTGGTTCTAGCTACTCAGGAGGCTGAGGCAGGAGAATTGCTTGAACCTGGGAGGCAGAGGTTGCAGTGAGCTGAGATCACACCACTGCACTCCAGCCTAGGCAACAGAGTGAGACTTGGTCTCAAAAAAACAAAAATTTATATATATATATATAAAATATATTCAAGAAGTATGCCTAATGAACCAGAACGGTCAGTCCCTTTTGTTGTTTTTTTAAATGTAGGAGATTTCTTGTGAATTTTCCATTATCTTTTTTCCCCCGTAATCAGATTTTGTTTTGAAGTTCTGAATCTGGAGATCTGTTTTATTCAGAAGTATTTATATTCTTTTATGAAGGATTATATGTAACTTCAGTGTATGTTTTGTGGTACCCTTTATTGTTAAAATTGACTTCTTTAAAAATAGGTTTCACCCCTTCATCTCTACTAAAAATACAAAAATTAGCTGGGTGCCTGTAATCCCAGCTACTCGGGAGGCTGAGGCAGAGAATTGCTTGAATCCAAGAGGCGGAGGTTGCAGTGAGCAGAGACTGCACCACTGCATTCCAGCCTGGTGACAGAGCGAGACTCCATCTCAACAAAAAAAAAACATAGGTTTCACCCTAGAGATGCCTAAAGGTCCGCCCTTTTAAAAACCACCTCTAGTTGCAGTTTTAGCAACTACCAGTAGAAGGCGCAAGTTCCTGAAAAAAATTATTTGCCTTTATAAGTTTAACAACTTGAGTACTAAATTTCTGAGTTTGTAAAAAAGGTTTTTAAGTTACAGATATTCTAGGTGAGATTGGTGGGGAGGTTATGGTGGGTTAAAAATGTCTGTTTAATTTTGCTTTATAATAAAAGTCTTTTTGCAATTTTTTTTATCAGTGGTTCTCAAACTCTTAATTGTGTATCAGAATTTACAGATGGCTTGTTAAAAACAGACTGTACAGGCCAGGCATGGTGGCTCACACCTGTCATCCCAGCACTTTGGTAGGTGGAGGCGGGAGGATCGCTTGAGCCCAGGAGTTCCAGACAAGCCTAGGCAATATAATGAGACTTCGTCTCATAAAAAAAAAAAAAATATGTATCAGGGCATGGTAATACATGCCTGTAGTCTTAGTTGCTTGGGAGGCTGAGGTGGGACAATTGCTTGAGCACAGGAGTTCAAGGCTACAGTGAGCGACTATCACACCACTGCACTCCAGCCTAGGTGACAGCGGGCGACCCTGTCTCTAACACACACACACACACACACACACACACACACACACGCCCCAGAACAGATTGTACCGAATAATATTTCTAACAAATTGCAACGTGATGGTGACACTAAGGTTTGACAGTATTATTAATGATCTGAACATAACACTTTCAGAACCACTGTTTTTAAATTAAACAATCTTTTTTTTAAAAAAAAAAAACACAGAATATACTCATTTTCCACTACCCTAATGTCTTTGGTCATATTTTCGTTGAGTATGTGGTATCTGTACATACATGTTTTAGTGAAGTCATAGTATGTGTAAATTTTTTTCACATTCTCCTTTTTCTGTTATTACTGCAGCATCATGTGAGAAAGCTATCATGTAGGCCTGAAAAGTGTTACAATTCGGCCTTGTGTTTTGACTAGTGTCTAGGACGATCAGTGGTTTCATGGGCACTGTCCTGTGTCTTTGTGGCATGAGGAGTAATCCGGATTCAAAATAAAGCTAACTAAATTATACCTTCTGATATTAAATGGTATGCGTGAAGAGGTTTCTTTTGTAGCCATATATGCAGAAATCTGTTGAGTTTGTGACACATGACCACTTCAGTGTCAGGGGAACCATAGTGAATTTTGGTTAGTTTGTAAAGAGGTGTAGGGAAATAAGAGAAATATAATTGTTTTTCTGAAAATAAAGATGTCAAAGCCCCAGTTTCCACAAAACAGTGAAGAAATATTCCTTTTAAAATATAGAACGCTTCATGAATGTGTGTGTCATCCTTTCACAGGCGCCATGCCAATCTCTTACTGTTCCAATTTTGGTATATGTGCTGCTGAAGTGAGCACCAAACCTTATTTTGTAGTAGGTAGATAAGTAAATTGGTTAAGAAACCCCGTAATTATAGTAAGTACAATACAATTATTATATTGTAGGTTGCTAACAACAATAAGCAGAAGAGTCATTTTTAATTTCACTTATTTTCAAACCTTGAATCATTTCTCTTTTTTGTAATGCATGACATTTTAGAAAATCTGAATATTTATATAGTGGATAATTTGTCCCTTATAGCAGTGGTCCATTTTTTTTTTTTTTTTGTCTTGTGAGTGGTCCATATATATAGCAATGTCCATTATTTTGTGTTTTTTTCCACCCCTTCTCCAAAGGGGGGAAATATTCATGTTAGGAATGGGGACAAAGCAGATACCCTAGTATTTTAATTAATTTATAGTTCTGAAATAAGCTGTATATTTTCCAAATGTAATTTAAACCATAATAGGTAAAAATATCTTCAATAAGATATTTTTAAATTTTAAAAATATGTTTCTTTAACAGGTTTCTATAATCCAGGAACTTGTTACTAATTATGAAGCCTCTCTTAAAACGTGTGACTTTTTTAGCCCATATGGTAAGTTTAAATTAGATTGAATTGGAATTTGATTACTCATTTCATTTTTAATCACAGTAATGCTCTTTTATGTATATTATGTGTGTGCTACCTAATGGCTACTTAATAAATGGCTTTCAAATTGGTGAGTGAAATGAGAGCACTTTCAATCTTACTTAATTTAAATTTTCCGTAATCCTGTGAGATGGGAGTTAACCTTGTGTGGTTTTTGTTTGTTTGTTTTTGAGATGTAGTCTCGTCCTGTCACCCAGGCTGGAGTACAGTGGCACAGTCTTGGCTCACTGCAACCTCCGCCTCCTGGGTTCAAGTGATTCTCCTGCCTCAGCCTCCTGAGTAGCTGGGATTACAGGTGCCTGCCACCACGCCTGGCTAAGTGTTGTATTTTTAGTAGAGATGGGGTTTCACCATGTTGGCCAGGCTGGTCTCGAATGCCTGACCTCGTGATCCACCCGCCTCGGCCTCCCAAAGTACTGGGATTACAGGCGTGAGCTACCGCACCTGGGCTTAACCTTGTTTTAACATGGGGAAACAGACTTGAGAGGTTGAATGGCTTGCCTAAGACCATGTAGTTAGTTTATATTGGAACCTATTTTTCCTGAATCCCTAAATTCTCTGCTTTTTCTACCCTCTTATTACTTTTGATCCTCTTTAGTTTGGTCCTTTGTTTCTGTATTTGTAGGAGCATATATAAATCAAGGCAATTTACTTTAGAAAACACTAGAATGTTTTCAGTCATGCACATAGTAACTTGCGGGTTCCTTATGTGTCTCTTACATATCATTACTCTTTGAGTATTTTTCTAATGTTTTTTAAGAGATGGGATCTCACTGTGTTGCCCAAGCTGAACTTCTGGGCTCAAGTGATCCTCCCACCTCAGCCTGCTGAGTGGCAAGGACTATAGGCATGTGCCACCATGCCTGGCTAATTGTGTGTGTGTGTGTGTGTGTGTGTGTCTGCAGGGGGTTGGGGGAGGTTTGTAGAGATGGCATTTTGCCGTGTTGCCCAGGCTGATCTTGAACTCCTGAGCTCTAGCGATCTGCCTGTCTCAGCCTCCCAAAGTGCTGGGATTACAGGTGTGAGCTGCCACACCCTCTTTGAGTTTTTTTAAGGCACATTCCAGACTTACTGTTTGATTTGTAAGTACCTTAGTGTGCATCTCTATTTAAAACACTTAAACAGAAGAAGTCATCAAGTGCCATGTCACACAAAACCTCGTAACATAATATCTGATAGCCAGTCCACATTCAGATTTCCCCCATTATCCAAAAGAAGTCTTTGTGTTTGGTTTATTTGAGTATAGATCCAGTTAAGGTTCACACCAAATATTTGGTTGTTATATCTCCATAATTTGATGGTTATGTCTCATTATTTTAATCTAGAACAATAACTCTCCCCTCCTTTCAAAAAAAACAGTCATTTGTTGAAAGGTCATTTGTCTTACATATCCCATATTCTGGATTTGGTTGATTGCCTTTCTCATGGTATCATTTGCTGTATTTCACTGTCATTCATACTTCTTGTAAGTTATAGTTAGGTTTGCCTACTGGATTAGATTCAGGTTCTGTTTAAATACGGGTGGTGCTTTGTGCTTCCTGTTGTATCATATCAGGAAGCTTGAGACATTCTGGTTGTCTCTCTTTTTTGATGTTAAGATTAAGATTCAGATGTTGTCAGCCTGTTATACTCATTAAAAAGGTTCATGACAGCGGGTGGCGGGGGGGCATGGTGGCTCCACACCTGTGATCCCAACACTGTAGGGGATGCTGAGGCAGAAAGATCTCTTGAAGCCAGGATTTGGAGGCCAGCCTGGGCAACAAAGTGAGACCCTGTCTCTACAAAAAATTAAAATATTAGCCAGGTTCGGTGGTTCTCACCTGTAGTCCCAGCTGCTTGTGAAGCTGAGGCATGAGGATCACTGGAGCCTAGGAGTTCCAGGCTACAGTTAGTTATGATCATGCCACTGCACTCCAGCCTTGGTGACAGAACAAGACAAAAATTCCTCATTGGCCTCTCAGCAATTGAGGATCATTGCCTAGATCCCTTGTTGATTCTAATAATTTCTTCTGCATTCGTTAGCTGGAATTTTTCTTATAAAGAACTTTCCTTCATCAAATACTTGGTTCCCTTGAAATATAGTTTATATAAGAGGAACAGAATAGATGCTTAACTCATTGCCTTTATTTTATTATTTGTGTTTTAATGTGTGCTATAGTATGTTTGCATGTCATTTGGTCAGCTACGCTAGGAAACCTGTTTGTTTTGATGTAGTGTGGGTATATTCACTCTTTCCTCCTCATTTTTACACCAGTATGTCTTCCCTTCTGAAATCCATTTTGAGAGCTTGGTATTTCTTTTCTACTCCTCTGTAGTTAGAGGGTACAGGATGGGGAACAGGATAAAACTCAGGTAAGTGTATATATGTGACTGCTTTTTTAAGAGGACTGGGCTGTGTTTTTTCTAATTAGGTTTTTGTCAGATGGTAGGGTTGTTTCTACTTTGTCAGGTGTATCTTCTTCCTATAGGTCATAGTCTTCAACTTTGGGTATCCCTGATTTAGTATTGAGGCCTGGAAAATGGTAAGCCATGGCAGTTTGGCAGTTCTTACCTCTGCCGAAATCTTGCAGTGGTAGTTAGGAAATCTCTTTGCCAAGTTATTTTCCTTGACTTTTCCTGGTCTTGCTGCCCTTTTGCTTTCAGGCTGAGAGTTCACAGAATTAGATTGATGTATGTCCTTTCCCCAGCATTATTTCTTTGTAGTGAGACTGGGGTTAGAAGCCTGTCAAAGTACAATCTTGTTTCTCTACATGGCTGCCACTTTTTGAACTTTATGAAGTCATACCTCTTTCTTTTGAAATTAGTAGTTTTTGCTGAGTTTTTCTTGCTTATTATTATTGCAATAGTCATTTCATTATGAATTAGGAAAGTATGCAATTTGCTTTACATTCTTCCTATAATAATTTAATATTTGTTTGATTGCAGAGAATGGGGAGAAGGAACCCCCGACAACACTACTCTGGGTTCAGTATTACCTGGCACAGCACTTTGATAAACTTGGACAGTATTCTTTGGCTTTGGATTATATTAATGCTGCAATTGCTAGTACTCCAACTCTAATAGAATTATTCTATATGAAAGCAAAAATTTACAAGGTAAAATCTGAATCCTGTTTTTTGAGTAGTTGAAGAATTCAGCTACTGTAAGAATCCTTGGAGTTTTTTCTTTGTGGAAACAAGTTCTAGGGCACCCTGATAATCTTTTTCTAATAATTCTGTGTAGTTTCATGTTATATTAATTGTATAATCAATGTGTAATTAGATGTGTAATCATTTGAGCTCTTAGTAAATGTGAACTGTAATTTTGATTTCTAAATAAATTTGACAGAAATGGTGACAGATTTCTTTTTTGTCTGTGTAAATTATTTTCCAGATGTGTAATCATTTGAGCTCTTAGTAAATGTGAACTGTAATTTTGATTTCTAAGTAAATTTGACAGAAATGGTGACATTTCTTTTTTGTCTGTGTAAATTTGTAAATTATTTTCCATTTTATTGTACTCATATTCTCTTGATTATAAATTGTGGTTCCTTTAATTATCTTTTATAGCATATAGGTAATCTCAATGAAGCTGCAAAGTGGATGGATGAAGCACAGTCTTTGGACACAGCTGATAGATTCATCAATTCCAAATGTGCAAAATACATGCTTCGCGCAAATATGATAAAAGAAGCAGAGGAAATGTGCTCCAAGTTCACAAGGGTAAGAAATAGCGTGCATGAGCATGTAATTGTCTAAATTAAGACAGTTTATGAAGAACTTCAGTGGAAGTTTATAAAAATTCATTTTTATTATTATTTTTAAAATCTCATTTAACCCATATCCTAAGAATGGTTTCTTACTGTGGTTGTGTATCTGTGTATGTGTTTCTAGCAGGGGATGGTTAAAAAACAATAGCAAGAGCAAAATATCTTGGTACATATATAAACAGTATGCTATACTTTAGCACTTACGTGTAAAATTTGATTTATATCTCAAATCCTTTGTCCCCCTAGTAATTTGTGACTGCTTTTTAATTCTGTCTTACTTTTAACTTGCTCATAGAGTTCTTCCTTTGTGGAACTAATTGCTCTGAACTAGTCTCTGTGACATTCAGGAATTTAAGTTTCCTGAGATGGGCTACACATCCATCCCTTTTCCCTCCTTCACCATCCCTTTATATCCTTTTCCACATAGACTTTCTGTTATAATACATGTTTATGGTTAAAAATATAAGTAGACGGCCAGGCACGGTGGCTCACGCCTGTAATCCCAGCACTTTGGGAGGCCGAGGTGGGCGGATCACGAGGTCAGGAGATGGAGACCACGGTGAAACCCCGTCTCTACTAAAAATACAAAAAATTAGCCGGGCGTAGTGGCGGGCGCCTGTAGTCCCAGCTACTTGGGAGGCTGAGGCAGGAGAATGGCGTGAACCCGGGAGGTGGAGCTTGCAGTGAGCCGAGATTGCGCCACTGCGCTCCAGCCTGGGCGACAGAGTGAGACTCCGTCTCAGAAAAAAAAAAAAAAAAAAAAAAATATATATATATATATATATATATAAGTAGACTAATGGAACAGAGTAGAAAGCTCAGAAACAGATTTCACACATATTTGGAAAATGGGATATACCCAGAGATACTGTAAAAATCAGAGATGAAAATATATTGCTGGGACAATTATTTACTCCTGTTCGAGAAAAAGCCGCCAATATCCCTCTCTGTCCACTGTACACGAGTCAGTTCCAGGTGGATTAAAGATCAGATATGGAAAGCAAACCTTTCACACTTATACAAGAAAATATAAAGGAGTTTATCTTTAGGATAAACTAATTATAATATAATCTAATATAATCAAAAATTTCACTGTACACGAATCAGTTCCAAGTGGATTAAAGATCAAATATGGAACGCAAACCTTACACTTATAGAAGAAAATATATAGGAGTTTATCTTTAGGATAAAGAAGCATTCTTTATGCTTGAAGTAGGAAGCATTTCTTGACACCAAAAGCCTAAAGTATAAAAGAAAAATTGAGGTGGGCATGGTGGCATGTGCCTATAGTCCCAGCTACCACATAGTAAATAGCAGTAGGTTCAAAGTCTTCAATGCCCTTTCCACTGTATCACAGGTTTGAAATTAAGAAGAGAGTACAAGGAATCAACATAAAACCAATTATGGTTTCAGAGAAAAGTACCACATGGAAGGCCAAGGTAGCGATAGGAAGTAAAATGCAATTAAATATGAAGTATACAGGTTGAGCATCCCAAATCTAAAATCCAAATTCCAAAATGCTCCAAAACTTGAAACTTTTTGAGCCACTGGTATGATGGTCAAAGGAAATGCTGATTGGGGCATTTTGGATTTTGGGTTTTTGGGTTTGGGATGCTCAACCGGTAAGTATAATGCAAATATTCCACAATCGAGAAGCTTTGCAACATTTCTGGTTCCAGACATTTCTGATAAGCGATACTAAATCTATGCAAAACTTAAAGAAGTTCCGTGATTTTTAAGAAAACAAAAAACCCAGTGACACCGGGAAGTGTCTTTAAAGGCACAGGAGAGTGAGAAAGAAGGTGAGAGGAGTTGGTTATTTAAGGAGAGTAGTCACCAAAATCTGTGGCTCAGCTTGCTCATCATAACTGCCTCTGATCATCCACTTTTGACAAGTTGCCATGCTGTATGGCAAGCTTGTTCACTTTATCCACACTAGTTTGTTAGCCAGGCAAATCCATAATGTGTGGTGAACAACATAATGAGGCAGGGGAAGAAAACTGCAAATGACCCTGAATAATCAGGATATATCTGTTTACTGATAAATAAGTGAAGGGCGCATATTTCCTTCTCGCAGATTTTTCAGTTTAGAATTTTTGTACAAAGTTGCTGATGCATGTTGGACAGTTCTAGTTGATAAACTTTTTGAAATGAAAAGTAATACAGATTTCCTCTTATAAAAATATGTGACCATTAACAAAATGGAAAATATAACACAACCATAATGAAGACAGAAAATACATCAATAATTCTGTTCACCCAGAGATAACTAGTTTTTAGACTTTTAATGTGTTCTGAAAATTGAACTGATACACAAAATGTGAGTAAAAACTGTAGACTGAAATCATTTATATAAGTGTACCTTTGCCATCCTTTCCTGGGGTCATATAAAATATATTTTAAATGTCTCTTCTAAACTGTGACAAAACTTGAGTATCCTTGCACTTAAAATTCGTTAATTTATGTCTCACACTCCTCTCAGAATTTTTATTGAGCCTGAATTAACAAATTCAGTTATTTGGTTTTGTCAGCCGACTGCAGAGGAGAAATATTAAAGTAGAAGAGTTGGCATGAAACAGGTGATGCTGATAGAAGCAGACACATGGGCACAAAGAAAGTGACAATGGAGGAGGGACACTGGGAAACCAAAAAACAGGCCTGCAACTATTACTAACAGATTTGACAAATACTGAACATACATAACAGTGACCCCGAGTCAGCAAGGAAGGCTGAAATAGCTTTTGCTTGAAAGGCAGAAGATAGACAATACTTCATATGACTACTTTCTTAAGTAGTTGAAATAAAAAATTTGGTGTTTAAAAACTAAGATTTAGTAATTTGGAGTCTTTTTTATGAAGAGTGTTAAATACCCCAGCAGAGCTGGGTAAATAAGACGTTATATATATGTGCGTTTTCCATCTGATAACTGAGATGGCTCCTAAGTGACAGGTAGCAGACAGTGTGGATGTGCTAGACAAAGGGATGATTCACATTCCGGGTTCGATAGAGTGGGATGGTGCAAGATTTTATCACAGTATTCAGAATGGCATGCAGTTGAAAACATATGAATTGTTTATTTCTGCAATTTTCCCTTTAATATTTTTAGACCATGGTCGACTGTGGGTAACTGAAACCATGGAAGGTGAAACCTTGGATAAGGAGAGACTATTGTAATATAAAACCATGTTTGGAAACACACTGATATATTTGCTAATTGCTGCTATTGTCATAATAGTACTGTAGCCCTAGTTGTAAAGAGGAAATGATTTTTAGTATCTGTTTCATTGTTTGCTCTCTATAGTTTTGAATGCTTCTATTTCAGGAAGGAACATCTGCCATGGAAAATCTAAATGAAATGCAGTGTATGTGGTTTCAGACAGAATGCATTTCAGCTTATCAGCGTCTGGGGAGATACGGGGATGCCTTGAAAAAATGTCATGAAGTAGAAAGGGTAAGTTGTTAGAATTTTGACTTCAGTTTTCTCTGTAAGGTGATAAAAAGCAGGTAGATTTCTACACAGGATCATCTGCCTCTTCTAACTTCTCTGGGAACTTCATTGTGAAAAAAATTCTTGATCTTTAACCTTCTTTACGTTCAGAAGTTGTAAACAATGGATTGCTTTATTGATCCTCAAGTGATTTTGCTTTTGACATGTCTATATTTTTGTCTGAAGGAAAAAGATTGTTAGTAAACGATTATTGCTATTAACATAAATTCAAAATTTCTGTTCCCTAATTAGGCCATTATTTGATATTCATCACCACCCTAAGAGGACACACAGCTGATGGCAACCTCTTTCCCCTTTAAAACATCAGGATCTGGTCCGCAGTCAGCCTCTCTCCAGTTCGTCTTCCCAGGATATTTGCTCTCACATTCAGTATTCTGTATAACAATCTATGGCCAGTTTGCAGGCTTATTTTATTGCTTGCTTTTAGGATTATGTGTGTGATGTGCCTTAGTGAGGGGACTTTTCTTTTCCTTTGTGTGAATTTTTGTTTTCCTGTTCTTTGTCATCTCTGAAGCACTCTCCTTCCACATGGACCACAGGAGGAAAAGAGCCGCAAATGCACCCCTGAGGCAGTCCTCAGCAGCCCTCAGTTGTTGGGGGCAATCGGCACCACTGTTCCCATCCTGACGCAGTATAGAACCACAGGCATCGTAGTCAGGTGAGCCTGATGTCTGCACCATGGCAGTCACTTTGGCCTTTTTCCCATGTGAAACTTCTGAGATTACCCACAAGGAAGGCTAAATTTTAGGGGGTGGCTTTTGATGGGGACTGGAACTAGGATTATACCCAAGCATTTTTAGAAATAACCTAATTTTTGTTCTGTTTTTGTTTTTTGTTTGTTTGTTTTTCATGCCCTCTTAAGCCTGGGCTTGATGGCTGTATCTCTGGGGAAAATCCTCCTCATCTTCTCCTTGAAAAATATAAAGCCCTTGGGATGATAGGTGAAATACGCAAGCATTCTAGTTTAAATCAGGCTCTTGTTTCCTTCATAAAAACACAGATCACTAGCTTGTTACACTCCCTAGAGGACCATTATTTTAAGAGCATTCTGCTTGTTATTAAGGAAAGATACATTTTTATTAACTAGGACATTCCCAGTGAGAGGTAAATTGTTTGCCCTATGAAGAGGCTGCTAGGCACTTACGAATTAGTAATTTCAGCAAGACCGTAACTAGAAACTTACCAAATTTTTTGTTTAAATGGAATTTGAATATCCTAAAGATCATTATAGTTGTGAACTTCTTGAACTTAAATTCCATTTCTTCTAACATTGATGACTATATTGCTTTATTTTTTTAAATAATTTTTGAGAATTTTTAGAATATGATAAGTGGATCTTCCATGACTAAGTTTCATTTAGATTATGCTTTCCCTTAAATTTTTAGTGATTTCGGCTGAGTTGCATGGAAAAAAAATTCTGTAATGTCAGAAAATCTACTGACAGAGTTCAAGAAATTAATTGGTAAAAAGCATTTTTGAAGAAAGAAACTACAGGAAAATCATTGGTTGTCACAGATTAAAATGGCAGAAATCATCACCCTCTGGTCATGTTACATAATTATTATCGCTAGAAACTTTAGGGTTTACTGTTAACATTTGAGATTAGAAAGAAGTAGAAACATAAACAAGAAAAGAATCTACTCTTACACCAATTGTAAGCTAGTCTAAAATGAATATATCCCTACTAAAAGCAAATAAGACAACTCTTTTATAGTTATTATGTATATTCTACATGTGTGCTTATATGTAGTAGAAATGTATTTCATATAAATAGGGTGACTAGGTTGATGGGATGATTAATGCTTCTTAATTTTTAATATAATCTAAATTTTCTAATATCTGAAATTCTTAATGGTATCTAATTGGAAGGATTTAGGAGTAATTACAAGCTTCAGATTTATTATAATAGGTATCTACATGAGTTACCTTATGCCTGGGTTTTAAATATTTTAATAAGGACATGGACACCTTTCAGAAATAAAACTTTGCAGTTTACCTTCTAAATAGAAGGTTAGTGAACTGCGAAATAGTTCAAATAAGGGTTAGGTCTTTATTCTGCTTTGAAGAAGTCATTCAAGAGTTCTTTTGTTGAAGGCAGTTTCAGTCAGGATACATACTGCTTTGAGCTCTTAGTAATTGGATTTGAAAAGTTAGAATTCTAGAATAAGCTAGTGTAGTATCTTTTCTGTTTTCATCTTGCCCCCCCCCCCATAAGATTTTAGGGTTTATATTTTAAGGTTTTGTAGTCCAACCCAATCTGATGTTTGAAACTTGACTTGTATTAAAACAAACAAAACAACCTTCTTCAAAATATTAGATTTAAACTTGTGGTTCAGAATAACATTTTAATCTATTTTATCTTTCAAGAATTGAGTTTTCTTTCTTTCCATTTTTTTCTTTTACTATTAGACTTCTGGTGATTGGATTATCATTATTTTAGAATACTGACTTAGATATGAAACAGGGCAACAATATATATATTTCTAACTCTTGATAAGACCTAGGACTTCTGATAGATCTAAACTATAGGAAGATCATAACTTTATCTTCTATTGTATCTTAATCTTTATCAAATTGATAACATGCTTTGTAACAACAGATTCTCTATTAAGTAAATTGAGTTGCTTATTTTCCTAGTTGACCTAGTTATTATTTTTTAAATCCAGAGGTTTTTGTTGCCGTTCTCTGTGTAAGCTCTTATTAGTCACATCCGGGAACTCTGAGAGGTAGTGGGAAGGAGAATCTGGTCTAGAAGAGAGGGCATAATAAGGAATTCCTTAAAAAAATAAAAACACTACACTCTAAAGCTGTGAACGGCTTTTCTTAATTCTTGCTTGGGGGAGAGAGTTAAGGGCATGAGCTGTATGTTAAGATTTGAATATGTAGTTTTCTGCAGTGAGCTAAGTGGTTTTTGTCATGCCCTTCATGTTTGGCCAAAAGGTACAGGGAAACTAACTTTATCTGTTGGTGTTGTGTAGCATATTTTTGTGTTTTACAAATTTAGAGACTAAAAAATCAACCCAAGGGGGGGCTTCATGGTGTTGGAGTAGTTCTGTGTTTCTTATGGTAGTGGTTACATGAATCTACAAATGATAAATCACATAGAACTATACACACATTGTACCAATGTCAGTTTCTTGGTTTTGATACTGTATTGTAGTTATGTAGGCTGTAACCTTTGGGGGAAACTGAGGGAAGGGTATACAGGACCTTTACTACTTTGTATCTATAACCCAAAACAAAAAGTTAAAAAAAAATTCAACCCAAGATTATTTAGTTGTTTCTATATAGTATTCTGCAATACACTGTTTTTTCCAAAAGCAAATATTACAATCACCTGTAGCTGCAGTGTCCCACTTGTTTTTAATTTAGCCATATTCTGTTTATCACCATTAGTTTATTATGGAGTGATTAACAAGCCAGATTTGCTTGAGGCTGAGTGGGTTCGCAAGACACAGTGCTTGCAGTGGGAAAACTGAGAGAGCCTCTGGCAAACTAGGATAAGTTGGTCACCCAATTTATGGAAGACATTAACTGGAGAGAGGCAGCCTATGGGCTGTTACTGATAAAGAGGTGGCTTAAATATTTATGGTTACATACGGCCCCCTCCAAGACTTGACTTAAAATCTCTGTCTATTAATGCTGCTAGGAATATCTCTTGAAGTTTGTCATCTGCCTTTTTTCAGATGTTTCTCGACCTAAAAGAATGTCCTGTAATCTCTTAGATGTTTTCATCTGATTATGTGTTCCAGGACTTCTAGCGCCGCCATTTTTCCTTAGTTAACTGTATTGAATTTTTAAAATATTCTTGTGCTAGTTATAACTTGATTTACATTAAGAGAAACCACTAACAACTTTATGAAATATGTAATCCTTTGATTTAAAAAAAAGTTCGTGTTAATATTTACTATTTGATTTTATTGGTGGGAAAGATGCAGTTTTCAAATATAACATCATTAAAGCATGGCTTTTTAGTCATAAACTAATGTGAAATGTTCACTTTTTCTGTTTCTTGCCCTCCATACTATGTACTTTTATTCTTATTATAATTTTTCTCTTAAAGTCTCAAGTACTTAATGTAATTCTGTATGTAGTGTGTTTCTAATTACCAAGATAATTATCAGATGATTATGGACAATTACTAATATGTCCTCTGCG
This sequence comes from Nomascus leucogenys, assembly GCF_006542625.1. Lineage (NCBI taxonomy): Eukaryota > Metazoa > Chordata > Mammalia > Primates > Hylobatidae > Nomascus > Nomascus leucogenys. Next base: position 67,611,983 of record NC_044385.1, read on the forward strand.
GAGTGACTTAACTATCCCCAGGACAGAGGGAACATGAACTAGTAGGAAAGCTTGATCTATATTGGTATATTGAATCACTCATTTTTCTACATGATTTTAGAAAAACTGAAGTATGAAAAAAGAGAGAAGTCAGAGATGGAAATGCATGCAGGGGAAACAGTATTATAAGATTGTTTTGTTGGGGGAGGGGCAGAGGGTTAGTGTTAACCTTCGTGGAAGGGATTAGTTCTTAACCTCTTTTGGCCATGGATCCATTGAAAATTGGATGAAAGCTTTGAGCTGTCTCCTTAGGAAGAAGTTTTTATGCTTGTTTATACATAGACTCCAGTTTTAGAACTTCTGCTAAAATGGAATGTAGGTAGTTAATGGGAGCTTATTGAGTAAGAGAAAACCATAAAGTTCTGTATTTATATAACAGTTTACTGTTGAAAATGAACTTTAAAATACATTATTTGATCCTTAACCTTAAGAAATTGGCTGTATGGATTTCTTTATTCTTAACTTAGATTAAATAATTAAGTGTCTAGGAAATTAAAAGGCTTATTCAAGGTCGCATCCCTAATAAGAAGCTTATCTCTTGAGTGGGCAGATACTGTGCTTATTGAATGTCTGCTATGTATTAGGCCCTGTGGCAGGCAGTGGGTAAGGATTGCCCTTGAAAAGGGTAGAGTTGAGTAGAGCAGTCAGATTTGTAAATATTTAGTGTGAACCTACACATATTTAGTCTTCATTCAGAGCTCTGTTTAACTGTGCCATGCTGGTTTTTAGGGAATATGGAGAAAGAGTATTTCATTAAAACTAAAATATTAATACATACTAATTTTCAGGTTTAAAAAATAACCTGATCTTTTGACTTACGTAGAAGTTGAGTATCATCACAAAACATGATTTGTAGGGAATGGGCATGGTTTGTAGGAAGAGAAAGTTCAAGTTGAATGCCAAAAAAAATTCATATCCTTTATAGTGTTAAACATTGGAGAGGGCAGCTAAGTGAAAATTGTGACTGTTTAAATTGTTTTTTGGGCTTTTTACATTTTTTTTTTTTCAAAAGGTAGACAATATTGACATAAATGTAAAGGTTAATTTTGTGATTTTTGTTTTTAAGCATTTTTTTGAGATAACTGATGACCAATTCGACTTCCATACATACTGCATGAGAAAGATGACCCTTCGTGCCTATGTTGACCTTTTGAGATTAGAAGATATACTCAGAAGACATGCCTTTTATTTCAAGGCTGCTAGATCAGCGATTGAAATATACTTGAAATTGTATGATAATCCCTTAACCAATGAAAGCAAACAACAAGAAATAAACTCAGGTAACTGAATAGGAACTTAAAAGATTTTAAAAGGACACTAAATTTCAGAATGCCATTAGCGTAAACAATACATAGAAAAATATTAATATATTGTCTGTTGGAGTTGAAGACAAACATTAGATAACCCATATGCCAAAAAACAAAAATGTTGCAGAGAGAGTTAAAAAAAGTGGGATGATATTCTGTAGCTGATGCTTCTAAATTACTTTAATGGAACAACTTGGAATTTTTTTTATTTTTGTCTTCAGAAAGACCAATTTAAGAACTGGGTATGGTGGTTCACGCCTGTAATCACAGCACTTTGGGAGGCCAAGGCAGGCAGATCATTTGAGGCCAGGAGTTCAAGACCAGTCTGGGCAACATAGCATGACCTCTGTTTCTATAAAAATTTTAAAAAGATGAGTTTAGGAAACATAGAAATGTCTGTGGACTGGTTTTTTTCTTTATTTTTTAAAAAATTGTAACTGAAAATAGCTTTGAGCTCCTTAGGGAAAAATACATAATCTTAAAATTTCTAGTTCCTACCTTATTAAAAATAAGAATATCAGAATATCTGTACAGTTTTTTATTCACTAGAATGTTAATATCTAGGAATATTTGAGAAATAGTTAGCATGAAATGGGCCTAGATAACTATCTCAGATATTCCTAGGTAACTGTTCGTTTCTAATATTTATATAGTATTTAGAGATCGCAGGTGTTTATATGTATTATCTCACTTATTCTTGAAAGACTTGATACGGAGAAGGACAAAGTGATTTGCCTGGAGTCATGTATTGTGTAGGAGGCAGAACTGGGCTACAACTGGTCAATTTTAATTAATGCAACATTTACTGGCTGTCCTTTGTGTGCCCGATTTTGTGCTAGTCACTGGGGAAACACTTTCTAAAAACTTTTATATGGGTTGCCTCTGCATCCCTCCTTGCCCAGCCAAAAAAACAGAAAAAAAAAGTATACAGCTGGCCCTCCATTTTTGTGGGTTCCACATGGGTGGATTCAATCAACCACAAACCAAAAATATGTTTTTTTAAATTGCATCTGTACTGAACATGTCCAGACTTTTTTTTTTTGTCATTATTAGTATTTCCTGAACAATGCAGTGTAACAGCTATTTACATAGCATTTACATTATTTTAGGCATACCTATAGACCATAATATAATTTATGAAAAAGTGAAGTCATTATATGCAACTTAAAGCAAAAGGAAGGTGAAAGATTTAAAGCGATCTAATTAAAAGTGTACAGGAGGATGTGCATAGGCTGTATACAAATACTGTGTCATTTTATATCGCAGGCTTGAGTTATCAGTGGACTTTGTGGAGGTGGGGGTCGTGAACCAATCCCCCACTGATACCAAGGGACAACAATACTAACAGTATGTATTACAGAAGAATATGAGGAAAATGCAAACATTGACTCAGAATTTTTGTTCATTTGGATATTTGTAGAAAACTTGTCAGCCAAAGAATTGAAGAAAATGCTTAGCAAGCAGAGAAGAGCTCAGAAAAAGGCTAAACTAGAAGAAGAAAGAAAGCATGCAGAAAGAGAACGTCAACAGAAAAATCAAAAGAAAAAAAGAGATGAAGAAGAAGAAGAAGCCAGTGGCCTTAAGGAAGAACTTATACCTGAAAAATTAGAAAGGGTGAGATGGGTTTTACTATCTTTGTTATTTGGTAAAATTTATGCTATTTGATTCCGTTCTGACAGTTAACATGATTTATTTAAATCTGTAAGAAGCCATTTGAAATATTTCAAGGTTTTTACAATAGCAGTCAATTATCTTTGAGTGACAATATACAAATTTTGGCTAATGCAAGTTATACATAGAATTGCAATTGTGGCAGGCAGAGTAATGGCCCTGCAAAGGTGTCTGTTCTGATCCCCCCAGCCTGTGAATATGTAACCTTACATGGCAAGGGAGAATTAAGGTGGGAGGTGGAATTTATGGTTGTAATGAATTGACCTCAAGATAGAGAGATCAGCCTGGATTGTCCATGTGGTCCTAATATCATCAAAAGGGACCTTAAAAGTTGAGGATACCAGCAGCAGAGGTCAGAATGATGCAATGTGAGGAGGACTCAACCTGCTGTTTCTGGCTTTGAAGATGGAAGGAGGGTGCCACAAGCTAAGGAATGTGGGCAGTCTAGAGAAGCTGAAAAAGGCATTGAACGGATTCCCCCTTCGAGTCTCCAAAGGAGAATGCAGTCCTGCTGACACCTTGATTGTAAGCCCAGTGAGACTGTGTTGGGCTTTTAACCTATAAGAACTATAACGTAATAAGTGTGTTGTTTTAAGTCAATAAATATTTGGTAATTTGTTACAGCAGCAATACAATTGTCCATTACATATGGAATCATCTCACCTTATATGTCTTACTAGAAATGTTTTAGCTACAAAGAGATAGCACCTCCAGGATTTTCTCAAGTGTTAATAGTTGTTTTGGGATCAGATTTAAGGAAATATTTAGTTTTCTAGTTTATTCACTGTAAGTCTAGTACAGTTGGCCTTTGAACAACATAGGTTTGAACTTTGAGGGTCCAGCAAAGGATGGTTTGATAATTTTAGAAAGATGCTTGGGTTAAAAAATGTCCAGATAACAGAAGAATCAACTTCTCACCAAGAGCCAGCAGAGAAGTTCCAGATGCCATTGAGAAAATCATTGAGGAGAAGGGGTATCTGCCTGAACAGGTTTTTAATGTAGAAAAAAAGTGCTCTATCACAGGAAAAAATAAAAGCCACAAAGGACATCTATTAATAAGGAAAATAAACGAGCACCAGGATTTAAGGCAGGAAGGGATAGGCTAACTACACCATTTTGTGCAAATGCAGTTGGGATTATGACCATGGCTGCCTTTATCTATAAAGCTACTAAGCCCTGAGCCTTGAAGGGAAAAGATAACAGCTGCCAGTCTTTTGGTTTCACAACAAGAAGGCTTGGACAGTGAGAAACCTTTTTCTGGATTGATTCCATCAATGCTTTGTCTCTGAAGTGAGAAAGTACCTTGCCAGTAAGGGACTGCCTTTTAAAGTTCTTTTGATACTGGACAGAACCCCTGGCCATCCAGAACCTCATGAATTCAACTCCGAAAGTGTAGAAGTGGCCTACCTGACCCCAAACATGTCTCTAATTCTGCCTCTAGTTTAGATCAGGGGTCATAAGGACCTTTAAGGCTCATTACGCCTGGTACTCTATGGAAAGGATTTTCAACACTATGGAAGAGAACCCCAGTAGTACCTTATGAAAGTCTGGAAGGATTACATCATCAAGGATGCCATCATTGTTAACAGAAAAAGCCTTGAAAGCCATCAAGCCCGAAACAATAAATCCCTGCTGGTATCCAGGTGTTGTGTACAACTTCACAGGATTTATGACAGCCAATCAAGGAAATCATAAAAGAGATTGTGGATATGGCAAACAAATAAAAAAAGTGGAGATGGCGGTAAAGGGCTTCAAGATTAGGGAACCTGGAGAAATTCAAGAGCTAATAGATGCCACACCAGAGGAATTAATAGAAGGCAACTTGATGGAGATGAGTGCTTCCAAACCATTGCCAGTTGATGAGGAAGAAGACATAGAAGCAGTAGTGCCAGAAAACAGATGGACATTAGACATTCTGGCAGAAGGGTTCCAATTATTCAAGACTATTTTTTGACTTTTATGACATGGACCCTTCTGTGATACAGGCATTGAAACCAAAGCAAACAGTGGAAAGATTGGTACTGGACAGAAACATTTTTAAATAAATGAAAAAGCAAAAAAATTGTAATGTACTTACATAAAGTTAGATGGAATGTGCTTGCCTCTTCTGCCTCCCTTTCCACCTCCTTCACCCCTGCCATCCTTGAGGTAGCAAAACCAGCCCCTCACTCTTCAGCCTACCCAACATGAAGACAAGGATGATCCACTTCCACTTAATGAGTAGCAAATATATTTTCTCTTCCTTATGACTTTTTTTTTTTTTTTGAGATGGAGTCTCGCTTTTTCACCCAGGCTGGAGTGCAGTGGCACAATCTCGGCTCACCGCAAGCTCTGCCTCCCGGGTTCACGCCATTCTCCTGCCTCAGCCTCTCCGAGTAGCTGGGACCACAGGCGCCCGCCACCACGCCCGGCTAATTTTTTGTATTTTTTTTAGTAGAGATGGGGTTTCACCGTGGTCTCGAATGACTTTCTTAATAACATTTTAATTTCTATAGCTGACTTTATTGTAAGAATACAGTATATAATACATTTAACATACACAATATGTGTTAATCAGCTGTTCATGTTACTGGTAAGGCTTCCAGTCAACAGTAGGCTATTAGTAGTGAAGTTGGGAGAGTCAGAAGTTACACATAGATTTTCAACTGCATGGGGGGGGGGTCATCTCCCCTAATGCTCATATTGTTCATGGGTCAACTGTATTATAAGCATTTTAAATTTTATTACCATCTCCTTACTATTTGATGCCATTTTGTCTCCTTACTTTAAATGTTTATAGTGTATAGGGGATTGTCAGTACATGATGTACCATCTCTTTAAGTCTGTGGAATAACTTTATGTATTTTTTTGTTTTAATAAAATGATCTTGATTCTGTAACCAGAAAAAAAGCTATTTCTGTTTTGAAAAGTATTGATTATGTACTTTGAATTTATTTACAGATGATTGTTAAATGTTTTCTTGTTATTGGGTTTTATAAAGAAAGCTGTCTAAATTACTTTAGACATATGTTAATATAAAATATTAGGGGAAATTTGACTTGTGCTGATGTTTTTTAAATAATTTTCCTTTCTGTTTCAAAATAGGTAGAAAATCCATTAGAGGAAGCCGTTAAATTCCTTATACCTCTTAAGAACCTTGTTGCTGATAACATTGACACTCATCTGTTAGCATTTGAAATATATTTTAGAAAAGGTAATAAATAGTTTGAGTTCAGTTTTTAATCTTTAATTATATTTGTGACCATATTCAGTGTCATCTTTGTCAGTTAGATCTATTTTTGTTTCTTAGATTTTCATTTTAGCCTTCTACAAAGGCTCTTTTCCTTGGCTACTCAAAACTTAGGTGGGTAATAAATTACAATAGTACTATCAAATCCAGTGTAAGAATAGTTTGAACAACCGTACAAATTGTCTACCTGAAGCAATTTTTATGATTTTTCAAGCTTTTCTTTAGAAAGCCATAATTGACTTTGATAGCCAGCGTCAACTTTAATTTTGCTTACAAGTGTTATAAAAAAGGTAGCGTCTTGTTGTTGAACTTAAGTGAGACTAAAATAAAGTGAGGAAAATACTGTGTAAGTATTAATGCTATTACTTTTGTATTTTTTCTGACACAGGAAAGTTTCTGTTAATGCTGCAGTCTGTCAAACGAGCTTTTGCCATCAACAGTAATAACCCATGGTTACATGAATGTTTAATTAGATTTTCTAAATCTGGTAAGTATAAAAAAGAACCATATTTACATTTATGAATTATTTCTAAGGGGAGGAGGTTGTTAAATCACTGTTGATCTGATAAGTATTTAATAACCCTCTCTTTGTGAAGTAAAAAGCCCTGATTTGTATTTTCATGATACAGATCCTCTGATCATGGCCCAAGCTGTCAATGGGATGCCACTGAGAGAAGCAAATATAAGTTGTCTTACATTAAGCTGGTGGACATTAAAGAGATTTGCAATAACTTAAAGCAAAATAAATAATAATGATTTACATAGTAGTTAAATGAACATGTGTCTATAAAATAAACATGTTAGCCAAGAGATGGTAGAAATTAGTACATTTTTAGGCTAGGATGTATTTATATTCCAAAGGAAGAATAATAATTGTACTATGTAAAATCAAGTTTAATAATAAAGGTTTTTTGTTTTTTTTTTTTTGAGACAGTCTTGCTCTGTTGTCTAGGCTGGAGTGCAATGGCACGATCTTGGCTCACTGCAACCTCCACCTCCCGGGTTCAAGCAATTCTCCTGACTCAGCCTCTTGAGTAGCTGGGACTACAGTTGTGTGTCACCACGCCCGGCTAATTTTTATATTTTTAGTAGAGGCGGGGTTTCACCATGTTGGCCAGGCTGGTCTCAAACTCCTGACCTCAAGTGATCCGCCCGCCTCAGCCTCCCAAAGTGCTGGGATTACAGGCGTGAGCCACTGCGCCCAGCCATAAAGGGTTTTCAATGGGTTTTTCTTTTCAAAGGATAGATCAAAAACAAAAAATCCAAATGTTTTTGTTTTTATAGTGTCTAATCATAGTAATCTTCCAGACATTGTGAGCAAAGTTCTATCTCAAGAAATGCAGAAAATATTTGTCAACAAGGATTTGGAAAGTTTTAATGAGGATTTTCTGAAACGTAACACTACCTCTCTTCAGCATCTACTTTCAGGTTTGTATGTAGCCCCCAGGGTTAAAATACTTATGGAAAAAGCGAACAAAGAGAAAGTTTTGACACCCCCAAAATTTAAAGCAAATGAACAGTACTATGTGTAAGTATGAGGAGAGAAATGTGGACAAATTTAATGTTATGTTCAATAATAGGGGAAGCAGGGATGGATTCATAGGATGTAATACCAGATTTAAAGTGATGTTTATTCAAAGGGTTTGTAATAACGGGCAAATACTTTTATAATAAATGTGCGGGATTGAACATACAATATAATCTCAACTATGCATGGGAAAAAGGCTGAAAGGAAGTGTCTGCGAAAGCTTTAATGTTGATTTGGGGTGTGTGGTTATAAATGATTTTTTTCTCTTTTTTTGTCTTTGAAATGGAGCCTCACTCTGTCGCCCAGGCTGGAGTATGTTTTTTCTTCTAATTTATAGGAGAAATATAAACTGTGTTTCATTTTTTAAAATTTTACTTTCTTTTTGAATATGCAAACATTTTCCTGTTTTCCCCGCCCCTACTCTCCTCCTCTATGACAGTAATTTATTCCTTAGATGTTTTATTTTAGAGTATCTTTTTTCATAGTTTTGGCTGAAATACTGATTGATGCCACAGGGCAGTCCATATTTACATTCTGAATTTTATTTCTAAGGGGAGGAAGTTGTTAAGTCACTGTTCATCTGATAAATGTTTAATAACCATCTTTTTGTGAAGGAAAAAGCTCTGATTTGTAGTGTATTTTCATGATATAGATACTCTGATCATGGCCTATCAATGGGATGCTACTGAATAGGAGGTAGGGAAGAAATGTCACACTTGACTCTCTTGAGCTGATAGGAGCCAGCTCCAGCTTACCACTGATTAAACACTTAAAACCATATTTTAAGTCACTGGCCAGTTGATATCACATAAAATGTAAAGTATAGGTGTTTATTCATTTTGAAATGCCTTGGTATTTCAGGTGCTAAAATGATGTATTTTCTGGACAAGTCAAGGCAGGAGAAAGCAATTGCTGTAGCCACTAGACTAGATGAAGCTATAAAAGATAAAGATGTAAAGGTAAGTTTTTTGCATTGGCTAATTTATGCTTACACAGTGATCTAACAAAACGTGTCTTTACAGCATAATTCTTAAGTAGGCCTTCAGAATTATGCCTGGATGTTAATCCCAGCTCTATCAATTATGAGATGTGTAACTTTAGGCAAGTTATGTCTCTTAGCTTCTTTTTCCTCATTTTTAAGATGAGGGTGAAAATACTACTGCTCTCACAGAATCCATGTGAGAGTTAACTGAAATAATAAAACGTGAAGTGCTTAGTGCCTGGCACGTTGTTAAATACTCAGTAAATGTGAGCTGTTGTTAGTAAAGGACACTGATTTTTAGTGATCACAGTTTTAAAATGTTCTCTTTTTCAGTTATTAGAATTTTACTGCCTTTTTCGGGGTTGATTTTTTAATGTGCCTTTTTTGAGGTGATTGCTTACTGTGTAGATTGTAAGGCATTATTTTAGACTGAGGCAGCTTTCTCAATTTGATTAACACATTGCATCTTTTGATTAAAGTGGTTATTAACTGCGAGCTTATTATTTTTAAATAATTTGTGTTTTCCTTTTGTTTCACTAGACATTAATAAAGGTTTCTGAAGCACTGCTTGATGGCAGCTTTGGGAACTGTAGTTCCCAATATGAAGAATATAGGATGGCCTGTCATAACCTGCTTCCTTTTACATCTGCCTTCTTGCCTGCTGTGAATGAAGTCGACAATCCTAATGTGGTACTGAACCATACAGCTAATTATGATGTCTTGGCAAATGAAATTTGAAATCTTCTAGAAAGTAGATGCCTATAGACTCAAAGCTGAATTGAGATCAGGGTTTCTTTTCCAGGGTGCATTTTAATATACGTATGAAATGAAATATTTGGTTAGGATTTTTAAATGGCATATTCTGTAAGCTTATTTTGTTCTTTACCTGACCTGCCAATTTACATAACCATCTGTTAAAATTACCTGTTCATTCTCACAGTTTTGTGGTAGCTCCTGTTGCTTCTGTATAATTATGGTAATTTCTTACTAAGCTAAGTTGTATACAACTCCACTGTATTATTTTCTTTAGATTCTGATTTCAGGATCTGTGCATTGAGTCCTTGTCTGTTTTATTGTTTATTTGCTTGCTTTTTAATTAAAGCACATCAGTTTTAAAGTGTTAACTATATGTTGAAAACAATATGGAGGCTGGGCGTGGTGGCTCACACCTGTAATCCTAGCACTTTGGGAGGCCCAGACTGGCGGATCACCTGAGGTCAGGAGATCGAGATCAGCCTGGCCAACGTGGTGAAACCCCTTCTCTACTGAAAATACAAAAATTAGCCAGACGTGATAGCACGCACCTGTAATGGAGCTGAGGCAGGAGAATTGCTTGAACCTGGGAGGTGGAGGTTGCAGTGAGCTGAGATCACTGCACTACAGCCTGGGCGACAGAGCAAGACTCCATCTCAGAATAAAGGAATTCCTCTTGGCAGATACTGAAGTTTATTTTAAAATTTAATTCGTCCTTTTTTCATTGTAATATTTCATGGTTTACTATTTCCTTTGTAGTATTCACGAAAATGGTATTTTCTGGTTAAATAAGGGTACTCTAGTTTTATGTAGGTGATTTCAGAATGTGAAGGCTGGTTTGTGGAAATTCACTGGTAAAATTGTTGCATATCTCTCTCTCCCAGTCTTAAAAGCACACAGGCAAGAATTAATACTTTCTTAACTAAGTTACTTCGAGTGTTAACAAGTAGCTTATACTGAGGTGTGCTTCAAGGAGCATTATAGGGCAGAAAACAAATTAAAATGAAACATTGTTATTCTTACAGCCATGCATTGACTATTAAATGCATTTTTAATATCTCAGCAAAATGAGATTTGAAACTCATTAGTTTAACTCTTAAAACATAGTGTTGTTAAACAGTATTTTTTGGGGGCGGGTGGATAGCTTTTTGTTCTATCTTGTACAGAAAACAGTAATGGAATCACTCATGTTCAGAACCTTGTAAATATGTCTGTAATATTAATGCTTCCCTTTATTAAGACAAATATACATTCAAAAAGGGAGATTTTATTTAGACACACGTTTTCTTTTCACCCTAATCTATTTAGATTCATACTTATTGAGACGGGAAAAACTCACTGTAAAATAATGCCCACCTAGATAATGCTATAATAAATTATTTTGTACACAGTTGCTTATTTATGTTTGTGTTTTGTTACTGTTTCACATTACCAGTATTTTCTGCAAAATGTTCTTTGAGGAAGTAACTTAATCACCTTAATCTTTTCAGGTTTTATGAAAAATGTAATTCTCAGTAACTACCTACAAAGTATGTTTTTGTGCTGCAGTAGCTTGTCTTTTAGTATTTTAATAATTCTGTAACTACAGATGATCACTGGCTTAGGATGGTTTGAGTTAAGATTTTTCAACTCTACCATGGTGCGAAAGTGATATGCTTCAGTAGAAACTGTACTTGGAGTTTTGAATTTTGGTCGTTTCCTGGGCTATGATATACAATACAATACTTTTACATAAGATACTCAATATTTTATTATAAAATAGGCTTTGTGTTAGATGATTTTGACCAATTGTAGGCTAATGTAAGTGTTCTAAGCACATTGAAGGTAGGCGAGGCTAAGCTATGATGTTCAGCAGGTTAGGTATATTAAATGCATTTTTGATTTATGAATTTGTCAACTCACAACAGGTTTATTGAGACATAACCCTAGCATAAGTCGAGGAACATCTGTAGTTCATCTTTGTCATGAAGTATCCTGACACATAATTCATGTTACTTTCAGCAAAATGACATTTGCATAAAATATGCCACTCATAATGTGGAAATTGTGCGTTCAGCAACAGCCTTTTAAAAAATATTTCATTGGAGCCATTTAGAGTTTGAGAGTTCTGGGGCAGATGCAGTTGAGATGTGAGTAGTAAAATTTGAGGTACATGCATGGAAGGCAAGGTAAAGGGACACTGAAATTAGTGAAAACAGTAGTGTATTGGTCAGTATATACTGGTTCCATTCTCCTTCCTGTCTGCGTTCCACTTTGAGTATAAAATAAACATCATAAACCTGGGACATGGGCAGGAATCTTCGTTAGGATAAGGAAGGCAGGGTGTGTCGTGTGTCTCCACCCTGTACCTTTACCATTCCCCCAACCTTGGGAGAGGCCCTTTTAGTCTCCAGAAAGTTAAAGGAGAATAGGCCAACCCCAAAGGAGAAGCATCCGAAAGCCAGACACTTAAGAGAAGTCTTTAGTCTCACGAGAAAAAAACAAAAGTTTATTCCAGGTGATCCAGTCAAGTTTACCAGAACAGATGGGAGAAGGCACAAAGATTCCAGGCATAGGGTGATAATTTAAGAATTTGGCTTCAGGTTTCCTGTGATTTGTTTCTTGAGGAACTGAATGAATTTAATGGGCAAGAGTCTACAGAGTCAAGAACCATAGTAGATCTCGGATTGAGTTGTTAGCTAGAACAAGGGCCAGCAGACTTTCAGTAAGGGACCAGGCAGTAAATATGTAGGCTTTGAAGGTCTCATACTGGTCTCTGTCACAATTCAACTCTGCTGTTGTAAAAGCAGCCTAGCCAGAACTAATGGGTATGACTGTTTACCAATAAAATTTCATTTAGAAACAAGGTATGGGCCAGATTTGACTTTCAGACTAGGCTGTAGTTTGTGGGCCCTAAAGCTACAAAAGTTTGTGCAAAGTGAAATATTAGAAATAACCTGTGAAATCCATTTTTTTCCTGCCTAAAGCCAGGATGAATTTTATGTATATTTTAATCCAAGCATCCTGACACTTTTGCTAGGTTATAGAACTCTCCTTTTATTCAGTATGTTCATCCTAACAAAGTGTCTTTCATGTGCCAGGTACTTTTCTATATGATAAGGATTACAGGTGTTTTGCTGAGTGCCTTTTACATGCCAGGCGGTTTCCTATATGTCGAGAATAACAGTGAAAAATAGACAACATCACTGAAATTGCTCACATTCTATTAAATTGTGATAAGAGGGAAAGAATCATTCACTCAGTCTGTATTTGTTGAGTACTTATATTTCAGACATTGTTCTAGGTATGACAGATACAGTAATGAACAAAATTAGGCCCGTATTCTCCTGGGGTTTATATTCCATTTGGGTGAGAGGGAAACAAATATATAATATCAAGCAGTAATCATTTCTGTGAAGATAAGCAGAGTGTGAGTGTAGATAGTAACGTGGTTATAGTGAAATTCAAGAATATCAACCGTCTAAAAATGTAACAGATTACTCTCTAAGACAATCAGTGACATCAGATTTATCTAAAGCATTGAACGTAAGGAAATGGAAGGTTTCAGGCTGGGAGTGATGGCTCACACTTGGAATCCCAGCACTTTGGGAGGCTGAGGCCAGCAGATCACCTGAGGTTGGGAGTTCGAGACCAGCCTGACCAACATGGAGAAACCCCATTTCTACCGAAAATACAGAAAATTAGCCAGGCATGGTGGCACATGCCTGTAATCCCAGCTACTCGGGAGGCTGAGGCAGGAAAATCACTTGAACCCGGAAGGCGGAGGTTGCAGTGAGCTGAGATTGCACTATTGCACTCAGCCTGGGCAACAAGAGTGAAAATACATCTCAAAAAAAAAAAAAAAAAAGAAAATGGAAGGTTTTTAAAAAGCATTGAAGAAAAATAACTTTAAGATTTAAATCCAATTAAATTAACTTTAGACTGTGACAGCACATTAAAAATACTCATGCATATAAGTCTCAGGAGATTTGACATACCAAGATCTTCATGGAAAATACTTTTGGAGCATTGTTAAATACAATTAGAAAATAAGATGGCAAAAATTCTGACGTAGCGCTAGTTACAATAAACGTTAATTAGACGTTAGCCAATTAAGACTCAGATTCTCAAGCTGTATTAAAAATTCTTTGCAAGATGCATACTTGAAAGCAAAAACTGAAATAAAAGGGTAGCAACACAAGGCTGATATGAACTAGAATAAAGCTGAGGTAATAGTCCAAATGGAATTTAATGCAAAATATGACACATTGTACATTGGTTTTAAAAAATACAACAAAAACCAAAAGATAGAAACCATCATTAACTTACGTGTACTTGCAGCCTCTAAGTATATCAAGCACCAGCCTGGGCAACATACCAAGATCCTGTCTCTACAAAAAAATTAGCTGAGTGTGGTAGCTCATGCCTATAATCTCAGTTACCTGGGAGGCTGAGATTGGAGGATCACTTGAGCTCACAAGGTTGAAACTGCAGTGAGTTGTGATCCTGCCACTGCACTCCAACCTGGGTGACAGAATGAGATCATGTTTCACAAAGTGAAGTATATCAAGCAAAAACAGACAACTGAAGACAAAAATAGAAATGCCAACAATGTAGTTGAGGATCTTAATACGCCCCTTTCCCTCTCGACTGGAAGGTAAAGCAGACCACAACAAAGCAGAGAGTAGAGTTGCTGAAGACAGTACAATTAGCTTGAGCTAGTATTTATACAGAAGTCTACACAAGCTGGATGTGGGCACACCCACCTGGAGTCCTAGCTACGCAGGAGGCTGATGAGGGAGGATCGCTTGAGCCCCAACAGTTCAAATCTAACAAGACCCCATCTGTTTAATAATAATTAAAAATAATAAAATACTAAAATATCTACACAAAATAGAGTGATTGAGTTTACTGTTTTTCAGTAGGATGGTCCAAGAAGCCCTGTCTAATGAAATGAAATTTGAACAGATATCTAAATGAAGCCAGCTTTGCAGATCAGATATTTAGGAGAAGAGTGTTCCAGAAGGACTAGGAGGGGCCGAAGTCTTGAGATGGGAATAGGTGACCTGGTGGCAATGTGTCACTTTTTTTTTTTACAGCTTTATTGACGTATAATTCATATTCAAATAACTGCACATATTAAATGTGTGCAATTTGTTAAGTTTGGGCATATGCAAACACTGCGATGCCATCACCACAATCAAAGAAATAGATACATGCAGCACCTCCCAAAGTTCCCTTGTGTCCTTTTTGTTGTGGTAACAACACAACACGAAGTGTTCTTAACACTTAAAAAATTTGAAGTGCATAATATAATATTGTTCACTGTAGGCACTATGTTGTTCGGCAGATCTCTCAAATTTATTCATCTATAGCATAAATGAAACTTTAACCCATTGAACAACTCCCCACTTCCCCCACTCACAACCCCTGGCAACCATTGTATTCTCTGCTTCTATGAGCTTGACTATTACAGATAACATCAGGTAAGTGGAATTATGTAGAATTTGTCCTGTGACTGGCTTATTTCACTTAGAATAATGTCCTCCATATTCATCCATGTTGGCATAAATGGCAGGATTTCACTCTTTTTTAAGGCCGATATTCCATTGATATATATGCCACATATTTTTCATTCATTTATCTGTTGATGCACACTTGGGTTGTTTCCATATTTACTATTGCAGGGGGCCTTTTTTTTTTTTTTTTTTTTTTTTTTTTTTTGTGATGGAATCTCACTCTGTCGCCCAGGCTGGAGTGCAGTGGCCACGATCTCAGCTCACTGAAAGCTCTGCCTCCCAGGTTCATGCCATTCTCCTGCCTCAGCCTCCCGAGTAGCTGGGACTACAGGCGCCCGCCACCACGCCTGGTTAATTTTTTTGTATTTTTTAGCAGAGACGGGGTTTCACAGTGTTAGCCAGGATGGTCTCGATCTCCTGACCTCGTGATCCTCCCTTCTGGGCCTCCCAAAGTGCTGGGATTACAGGCATGAGCCACCACGTCCGGCCTGCAGTGTGTCTTTTTAAGTTCCTTAATAAGCAGTATAATGAAAACATTTGGACAGCAAATTTAAGTAACTAAGAAGCTTAGTATAAGAATTACAATTTATTTCAGTGCCTCCTGGCTCCTATTCTCTGAGAGGATAATCATGAGATCTGAGTTTTTCTTTTGAGGATAGTCTCATTAATAGATTTGGTTAACAGCTTGTTAAAGAAAATTACTTTAATCTTTGATGGTAGGAAAAGCCTACTAGCCCTTTCTTCTTTCCTAGAATGTGTAGATGTTAGTTCTAGAAGACAGGTGTCTGTTAATATTTTAGCAGCACTCTGTGACTTTACATCTTTAGGATAGCCATGTGATAAGTGAAAGTTCTTTATGTTAAAGTAGCTAAAGTGGCTTCATAGCCCCTGAACAGGATCATATATTGGCTTCGGCTCAATCCCAGCCTCTGGGAGCCTGTGAACCTACAGCCATATGATCAACCCACCCCGTAGCTTATTCAGAACTACTCCCCTATCCCTTATCCTCCACCCCCTACTCCTAATCCACCAGGGATCTGTAGGGATTCATACTTCTGGCAGACCTGTGACCATCTGAGTTCCACTCAAGGTGTAAGCGCTCTCTGGTTCCCTTTCCTCTCCCATCCTCTCATCCCCATCTGTTGTTTTCTCTTCCTTAGGTCAGCCCCCCTCTATACTCTTTCCTTGTGTTCTTTGCAATTTACCCTCTAAAAATATTCAACTGCATGGCTTTGGCAGATGCAAATTCTTAATCTTCCTTGTACTAAATCTACGTTTTCACAGTTCCATACGTCTTCTTTCTCTGCCTTCACCATTTCCCCTTATCTTTTAATTTTAACTGAAAATCGTCACAGATCTCTACCCATTATGCAGCCCTTTCAAGTGGAGACTGTTTATTCTCTCACCATCTCCCTGGAAAGAGCATTCAGAGCATTTCACTCTCCACCATTTCTAGCCCATCACTCTTCCACCATTGTACAAATAGATCCATGCTCCTTTGAGGGTAATGCTATTGGGCTGTACTCTTGACACCTCTTTGTTGCTGTCATTTATACACCTCTCTGACTCACAGACTTTCCCTTCTCTCCAATCATGCTGAAATTCCAGGTGGTTTCAGCATCTATTTGGTGCACCACTCAACACTCTGGCCTCTCAGTTTCTTGATCTCCCTGGTATCAATACTTTTCATCTCCATCTGTTTTAGTCTGTTTTCTGTTGCTGTAATGGAATACCACAGACTGGGTAATTGATAAGGAAATTATAACCTCACTTCCCATTTAAACAAAAAATAGAAGCCATCAGATACAAATTCTTAATCTTCCCTGTACTACATCTATAAACTTATTTCCAATTGCAGAATGTTTTCCTCCTTTCATCTTGTCACATTTTTCTTCCCCAAAAGGGTAATTTTCCCTGTGTTCTGAATTTCTTTCCCTCAGGTCTTAGGGTACTTACTTGGCTTGATCACGTCCTGTACCATTTCAGTCTCTTCCTCTCTACTGGAAGCATGAGCTTTTTAAGCATGTTCAGAAAGGGCATCGTTTTGCAGTTTGTTTTCAAATCTTGCAAGGACATATGTGGGCTAGCAGTTGCCTGCTATTTGGGTGCCCTGTGATGACCACTTATTTAGCTTGACTGTAAGTTCTGTAAGGTCTCCAACCATGTCTGTCTTGAGTAGGAATCACAGAGCTCGGTGCAAAATAAATATTCATAAATGTCATGGATGAACACTCACTAAGTATTTTCTCTGATCTCTCATTTGTCTTCACCATTTCCCTGTGAAAGAGGTTGTATTATCATCCCCATTTTCCATGACACTCAGCTGATAGGATGTAAGCTTCTCTCAGGGCCACACAGTTTCTTAGTACAAAGCAGGATCCAAACCCACTCCTTCTAATTTTGAATTGAGTGTTCTTTCCTCTCTGTCAGATGCTCAGCAATCATGCCATGTCTTACTCATTTTCCTGGCCTTGTGTGTGTTTAAAGTCTTGTTTCCTCGACAAGAGGTTCTCTTTGTTTTTTTTTTTCCAATTCCCATTTATTTTTGGCTCTTGGGGCGATGTCATCTTTTCAATATGAAAAAAAGCAGCAAGTTCAACACAAAATAGAAATCTCAAATGTAGGATAGAACAAAATCAAGTGTGTGGAGGGGGAAGCAACAGCAAAAGGAAGAAATGAGATGTTGCGAAAAAGATGGAGGAGGGTTCCCCTCTCCTCTGGGGATTGACTCAAACACTGATGTGGCAGTATACACCATTCTACAGTCAGGGATGTTCATTCTTTTTAGGGGGTAAGAAAAAGTGGGGATTAAGAGGACATTTCTGGAGGCTTAGGGACCAAGGCTGGACTCTTTCCCCCCCTCCTTGATCCCTTTCTCTGATCAGGGGAAAGGAGCTCGAGTGAGGGAGGTAGAGTTGGAAAGGGAAGGATTCCACTTGACAGAGTGGGACAGACCCCTCCAAAGAGTAGAGCTTGGAGGGAGATTGAAAGTGGAGATAATACTGCTGACACCTCTCTTGAAGCTGAGATGGGAAATGGACATATTTGGAAATTAGTGACTTTAATAGCCTGAATTTCCCTCTCCAAAACTTTTAAAATGGAAAATCCCATCCCCTTCCTTATATAGTGACTTCTACCCACTACCTTCTACCATTTTCTACTTTGGGCATAGGATGGTGGCCATTATCTACTTGAGTTTTCAGCACCTGGTTGGTTCTAAATGGCATCTGGATGAGACCCAGCTTCTTGGAGATTTTTAAGAGGGAAATATTAACTGGACAGATGGAAGGAATGGGCACCAGAAGGAAATACATGGTCACCCAGAATAGCAGAAACCTAGGTTTCCCAGAGTGGAAAGAGAGAGGAGACATTCAACAAACAAGTATTTATTGAGTGCCTATTATGTGCCAGGCACTGTTCTAGACCCCCCAGAAGAAAAAACAAAAAACAAGATAGAGGCGGCAAACACAAATTCTGAGGGAGAGGAAAGGGGCAGTTGAGTAAGATGGCTAAGGGAACTGAGAAGCCTGAGGTGATGGGGCTCTGTCTTAGGCCTCCTCTTCGGCCTCCTCACCGAAATCCTCCTCCTCCTCTGCAGTGGCATCCTGGTACTGCTGATACTCAGAGACGAGGTCGTTGACGTTGCTCTCAGCCTCGGTGAACTCCATCTCGTCCATGCCCTCACCTGTGTACCAGTGGAGGAAGGCCTTCCGGCAGAACATGGCAGGGAACTGCTCCGAGATGCGCTTGAAGAGCTCCTGGATGGCCGTGCTATTGCCGATGGAGGTGACTGCCACCTTGAGGCCACGAGGTGGGATGTCACAGACAGCTGTCTTGACGTTGTTGGGGATCCATTCCACAAAGTAGCTGCTGTTCTTGTTCTGCACATTAAGCATCTGCTCATCGACCTCCTTCATGGACATCCGACTATGGAAGACAGCAGCCACGGTGAGGTATCAGCCGTGGTGGGGGTCAGAGGCAGCCATCATGTTCTCAAAAATAGGTTCTCTAAAGGCAGGGTCCAGGCTAAGCTCACAGCAGGTACTCATATTCTTTCCTTGGCTTTTATTTATACTTTTTTTATTTTCCAGTTAACACTTGGTTAGCATATGGTAATTGTTTTTCTGAAACTTTGAAGTGCATGGTTAGTTCATTATTTCTCCACTGGAGGGCAAGCTTTCCAACTCAAATTTTACTTTTCTGATTTCTTGAGAATGAAAAGAAGGACCGTACATTGGCCAGAGTTGATTTTTGTTTTAATTGTCTCAGGGAAATGAGATTGTTGCCGTGTGTTGGAAGTGTCTGTATTTCCTCCTTGTGTAATATATAGATTTCTGATCCAATATGTCCTGATCATTGCCTTCTGCAGAGGTTAAAAATCCCAGATACAGCCTTTGCTATGTGTAAAGCCCATGACCTGGCCAGTGTGTCTGAGTGCAGTTTTGTGTGGGAGAGGGCCCTGATACAAGAGTGGAAAGAATGGGGACTGGTCGCAGGCAAGTCACGCCCTCCCTGGCCCCCTATTCCTTGCCTGTAGCGTGAGGCGGGTTATCTAGGTTACAGCATCCCATGATTCTGGACCCACAAACCAGAAGGCTCTGAGAGTCCAAGACTGTGTCAGACCCATTTTGGTTACCCCACAAATCCCCGCCCTGCCACAGTTCACTGAGCCCTCAACACAGAACAGTCCTGTGACCAGATGTGCAGGTGTTTTCCACACACGAACCAATTCTCCAACACCAGCTGGGTGTCCTACAATTCAACTGAATCCTGACACTGTTTACCTGAAGTCAGCATCCGACCCCTCAGGTGAAGGGCTCAGTCCCACAAGACCGTCCCCTCTTCAGATACCGATCCCAAGTCCAGACCTCTGCTCCTTCTGACCGACCAGCTATAAATCACGGCTTCCCATGACTCCTTCTTTGGGTTCCATCATTTGCTTGAATGGCTTACAGAACTCAGGGAAGCAGTTATATTTCCCATTTATCATAAAAGATATTACAAAAGATACAGATGAAGAGATGCACAGAGTGAATTGTGTGGGAAGGGGCATGAGTTTCCCTGCCATCTCTGGGTGCCTCATTCAACACTTCCAAGTGTTCAGCAACCTGAGAGCTCTCCAAACCCTGGCATTTTAGGTTTTTATGGAGGCTTCTTTACTAGGCATGATTGATCACATCCTTGGCATTAGTGATTAACTCAACTTTCAGTCCTCCCCGATCCCTGGAGGTGGAGGATGGCTGGAAGTTCCAGCCCTCTAATCACGTGGCTGGTAACCAGCGTTCCCCGCCCACCAGGCGTCTCATTAGCATAAAGAAGACGCTGACACAACACTTTAGAGATTTCAAGAGTTTTAGGGACTGTGTGCCAGGAAACGGAACAAAGAACAACTATTTACATTTTACAAAATCACAATCCCCAAGAGTTATGCCTGAGCAGCCATCTCCTAACTGAAGGAGTAGGACCAGTCATGGTTCTGTGCACCGTTTAGTCAACTCAGCCTTCATCCTGGGCTCCTGCGTTTAGACAATGGGAGTTTTGAAAATGTGACAAAAGTAAACCAAGACTTTTAATGCAGCAGTGTGACTTGTTCCGCATAGAAGAATATGGCAACCCTGTATATGTGAATTTAGCTTCCAACAGTTATCCTGCACATGGGGGTTCTAGGTTCCCCCTTGCATCCCGAGGTCTACGTCTTGGCTTTGCTGCAAGGCATCTATCTGTCTGCAGGTCCTGAGGAATGTGTCTCAGCACAACTGCACATCCTCAGCTTCAGTTTCTGGGGGATCTGAGAGTCATGTGAACCTGACCCAGCCTCTCCCAAAAGTGATGATTGTCCGCCAGTTTGCCAGGATAGCTGAGTAACTCATTCGGTGAGTTCTTAGCCACTCTCATCTTCCTCCATCATCAGTGGTGGGGGAGAGGTTTAATTAGGAGCATGTTGTACCACTTTGGTGAGGGTCTCACTTGAGTCAGGGAGAGGCACCTGGAGTCAGAGTATACTTTGAGAGCATCATAAGATTCTGATCTGTTTATCTCTACTTACAAGAGGAGTCATTTCGTTAGCAGAAATGATAACTGTATTTTCCAAACAGGGAAATAAAAAAGAATTTTTTTTAAAAAAGAAAAAATGATAACTACCTTATCTACATAATGTGAAATGGCAACCATTGACAACACACTAAGAGAACTAAGCAAGACTGTCTGTTGGTGACTTCCAGTAATATTAATTTGTACTTTTTTCTCCCCCAATTTATGAGCACATACATTGTAGCAGGAATAAAAGCTTCAGGAATATTTTGTGGCAGAAAAAGTTGAAATGGAAAAAAACTTCATTAGTTGCTTATTTCCCACCAATAGAGTAAGGCTGCCATTATTCCATTTCATTGGCAAACGTTTGTATCTAGCTGAAAACCTTCCCAGACCCTCCAGGAGCAGAGATTGAGGACCACTGCATTAAACCTTTAAGGCTGGTCTGCTGCCTCTGATGGAGTTAATCTGCTTCACGTATGTGTTGAGCTACCTTACAGCACTTATATACCTCATTTCCGGCACACTAACTTGCTGGGGCGTTATCTGGATTCATGTCTTATCACTGCGACTGGACTGTAAGCTCCTTGAGCCAGGGTGAGCGACACTGCCTGGCTTTGGATTCCTTTTCTGCCACTTAGCAGAGGTGTGATCTTTGGCATGTTAGTGAATCTCTCTGTTACCGGAAAGGGTTCTGGATCCAGGCCCCAAGAGAGGGTTCTTGGATCTTCCACAAGAAAGAATTTGAGGAAAGTCCACAGAGTAAAGTGAAGGCAAGTTTATTAAGAAAGTGAAGAAATAGGGAATGGCTACTCCATAGATAGAGCAGCCCTGAGAGCTCCTGGTTGCCCATTTTTATAGTTATTTCTTGATTATATGCTAAACAAGGGGTGAATTATTCATGCCTCCCCTTTTCAGACTATATAGGGTAACTTCCTGATGTTGCCATGTCATTTGTAAACTGTCATGGTGCTAGTGAGAGTGTAGCAGTGAGGATGACCAGAGGTCAGTCTCGTCACCATCTTGGTTTTGGTGGGTCTTAGCTGGCTTCTTTACTGCAAACTGTTTTATCAGCAAGGTCTTTATGACCTGTATCTTGTGCCAACCTCCAATCTCATCCTGTAACTCAGAATGCCAAACTGGCTGGGAATGCAGCCCAGCAGGTCTTAGCCTTATTTTACCCAGCACGTGCTCAAGATGGAGTCGCTCTGGTTCAAATGCCTCTAACATCTCTATGCCTCAGTTTCCTTATCTACAAAATAGGGCAGTGGTACCTTCTTCATAGGACTGCAGTGAGGACTAAACGTATGTAAAGCACTTCAGTTGCCATCATCATTGTTATTATTCATTTTGTATCTCCACCTCACCTTGCCAGGGCTCTGGCATCCTACAAGGACTTGGGATCCTAATGGATTCTACAGATCAAGGTGGCTTTCCATTGTGCCTTGAGTTATTATTATTTTTTTAGACAATAGGAACTCCGTGGCTAGCCCCTCTCCTGGGACCTCTGAGGCTCCCAGTGCTCTAATACCTGGAAGGAAACTGAACACTGTGAGAACATCTCTGGGAGCTTAAGAAATCCATAACCGGGTCCTTCACAGAGATTATTTTTTTTTCTTAATTATCAGTGTGTAGTAATGGTCTAACTATATTCCATGAGCCAACTAAAGAAAATGGGTTTACAAAGTCTAGCAATTCTACCAACACCCTACATTAAACTGTAGATAGAAATACTCTAAAAGATGATGATCAGAGGTTTGGATTTACTTGGCCTGGGATAGAAGCTGGGCAATGACATTTCTTTTAAAAACCAGTGTGGCCCTGGCAGAGAACCAATGTTTGGCTCTGGGACAGTGATTCTTCATGCTGGCTGCACATTCCAATCTCTTTAAGTGAGTTAAAAAATATACATCATGCTCAGGACTCTCCCTCGGATATTCTGATTCAATTGACCTGACCAGGGCGGGACCTGGGTGTAGTTTGTTTTTAAAAGCTCCTCCAGGGTTCTAATGGGCAGCTGGGACTGAGACTCTCTTCTCTGGGAGGTGACAAGATAGGAGATGAAGAGCTTGCAGAGGGTGGAGAGGCTGTGTTGGGTTGGGGGTTAGTAGCAGGAGGATCAAGGGAGACCATTCACTGCTGTATTTGAAAGCAGCATCTTCTTAGTTCTTGAATCTCTTCCCAGCACATGATCTGGGACTAGGGCATGGAGGAAAGAACATGGGTTTTGGAGTAAGATGGGTTTGGTGCTGCCCCTCATGTTGGATAACTTTGGTCAAGTCATTTATCCACTGTGTCTCCTGGGTGATGCAGTTAGAATTTGGTCTGATTGTAGTCCATCTGGCAGCACTCTGTACTTAGGAGCTGTTATCCTTAGTTTAGTAAGCATTTGAGCCTCTTTTTTAAAATTTATTTTTATTTATTTATTTATCTGAAAGGTAGCTGGTTAGAACCTTCTGAGCCCAAGGAGGCAATTGCATCTTAAAAGCAATTTGTTTATGGGCTGGATGTTGCAATCAGAGGCTCCAGGTGGGTCCTCCCACAGCCCCAAAGACCCCTGACAATGTTTCCTGAACCAAAGACCAAAGAGCCAGACTAAACCTCAAAAAGCATATGAAAAATAATGAATGTTTAAGCTGGGTGCAGTAGTGTGTACCTGTAGTCCCAGCTACTCAGGAGACTGAGGTGGGAGGAAGCCTTGAGCTCAAGACTTCAAGGCCAGCCTGGGCAACATAGCAAGACCTCTATCTCTAAAAAAAATTGTGAGTGTTTATATAAAAAGATAAAGATAAAAATTCAATGGCTTTAGGTAACATTTCATAACTTTTCTTTCTTTCTTTCTTTTTTAGACAGGATCTCACTCCTGTAGCCCAGGCCAGAGTGCAGTGGCACGATCGCAGCTCACTGCAGCCTCGACTTCCCGGGCTCAGGTGATCCTCCCATCTCAGCCTCCGGAGTAGCTGGGACTACAGACATGCACCACCACACCCAGCTAATTTTTTGTATTTTTAGTAGAGATGAGGTTTCACTATGTTGCCCAGGCTGGTCTCAAACTCATGGACTCAAGTGATCCACCCACCTCAGCCCCCCAAAATGCTGAGATTACAGGTGTGAGCCACTGCACCTGACCATATTTTTTTTTAATGCAAAGATGTGCATATTTCATATTTTGATACAAAATTTGATCATCTAAAACTAGAGCCAGTCTGGAAACTTCAAGCCAGGCATTCTAAGCTTTTGCATCTTTAGATTTCTCACAGCACTTAGGTGCTCAGAAAATAAAAAAAAAAAGAAATCAGATTCAGAGATATGGGGAAATAGGTAAAAATCTAGTCTGTTGCTCTCTCATACCTGTAGTCTCTATTGTTTGAAATATGAAATATAAATGATCTATTGCTATTATAATACTTCTTTCCTTTCTCGTTTATTTATTTATTTATTTATTTATTTTTTTGAGACAGGGTTTTCTTCTGCCACCCAGGCTGCAGTGCAGTGGCACAATCACAGCTCACTGTAGTCTCTACCTCCCGGACTGAAGCAGTCCTTCTGCCTCAGCCTCTCAAGGAGCTGGGACCACAGGGGCACGCCACCATGCTTGGCTCATTTTTTGTAGAGATGGGGTTTTGCTATGTTGCCCAGGCTGGGCTCAAGGGATCCGCCCACCTTGGCCTCCCAAAGTGCTGGGATTACAGGCAGGAGCCACTGCACTCGGTCTCATCTCTCATTTCCTATTGGTCTTCAGAGTTGTCATTACCACTGTCCAAATTCACCCTGTTCAGTACATGCTATGAAATCCTCAAAATGAGCTTAGAGGGTCCTGACTCATAATGGGGACCATGACAAGTGTGGCTCTGCAGGGCATAGGCTACTTTTGCTCTCTACTTTTTAAAAAGTATATTTTTAAAATGGTGTAGCTAGCTCCACTTCCACTGCTGCACTGATACAGGCATACAATGTGTAACTAGATTTTAAGGGCAAGAAAGCATGGCACAAAAGATGAGGTAGCTAGCTGTAGCTGTAGGTAGCTATACCTACCTCATCTCTTGTACCATGCTTTCTTGCCCTTAAAATCTAGTTACACATTGTATGCCTATAACAAAACATCACATGTACCCCATAAATATATATAACTATTATGTACTCATAATAATTAAAAATTAAAAATTTTTTTTAAAGAGTAAAAAAATCTAGTTGGAAGAGGTGAAGGGAAAGGGTGAGAAGTAGTGTAGGGGTGCTGATCACACCTGGGGGTGTGGGTGGGAGGAGGCGTCTTAAGTCAGGACATGCGGTGTAGAGGCAAGAAGTCACAAGAGCGAGGCTGTGACTTACACTCAGTCTTGTATAATCACTTAGTGTCTTTGCTTGGCATTTCTCACAAGTAAAATGTTCATGGTAAAGGGCAGTGTAGAGAAAAAATGTAGAGAAGTATCTACAAGAAGAAGTATATGTTGGTAATTTTTTTGTATTATTATACTTTAAGTTCTAGGGAACATGTGCACAATGTGCAGGTTTGTTACATAGGTATACATGTGCCATGTTGGTTTGCTGCACCCATCAACCCGTCACCTACATTAGGTATTTCTCCTAATGCTATCCCTCCCCCAGCCCCCCACCCCCTGACAGGCCCCTGTGTGTAATGTTACCCACCCTGTGTCCAAGTGTTCCTATTGTTCAATTCCCACCTATGAGTGAGAACATGCAGTGTTTGGTTTACTGTCCTTGTGATAGTTTGCTCAGAATGATGGTTTCCAGCTTCACCCATGTCCCTGCAAAGGACATGAACTCATCATTTTTTATGGCTGCATAGTATTCCATGGTGTATATGTGCCACATTGTCTTAATCCAGTCTATCACTGATGGATATTTGGGTTGGTTCCAAGTCTTTGTTATTGTGAATAATGCCACAATAAACATACGTGTGCATGTGTCTTTAGTGTAGCATGATTTATAATCCTTTGGGTATATACCCAGTAATGGGATCACTGGGTCAAATGGTATTTCTCATTCTAGATCCTTGAGGAATCGCCACACTGTCTTCCACAATGGTTGAACTAATTTACACTCCCACCAACAGTGTAAAAGTGATCCTATTACTCCACATCCTCTCCAGCATCTGCTGTTTCCTGACTTTTTAATGATCGCCATTCTAACTGGTATGAGATGGTATCTCATTTGGTTTTGATTTGCACTTCTCTAATGACCAGTGATGATGAGCATTTTTTCATGTGTCTGTTGGCTGCATAAATGTCTTCTTTTGAAAAGTGTCTGTTCATATCCTTTGCCCACTTTTTGGTGGGGTTGTTTTTTTCTTGTAAATTTGTTTAAGTTCTTCATAGATTCTGGAAATTAGCCCTTTGTCAGATGGGTAGATTGCAAAAATTTTCTCCCATTCTTTAGGTTGCCTGTTCACTCTGATGACAGTTTCTTTTTGCCATGCAGAAGCTCTTTAGTTTAATTCGATCCCATTTGTCAATTTTCGCTTTTGTTGCCATTGCTTTTAGTGTTTTAGTCATGAAGTCTTTGCCCATGCCCATGTCCTGAATGGTATTGCCTAGGTTTTCTTCTAGGGTTTTTATGGTTTTTGGTCTAACATTTAAGTCTTTAATCCATCTTGAATTAATTTTTTTTTTTTTTTTTGAGACGGAGTCTCGCTCTGTCACCCAGGTTGGAGTGCAGTGGCGCGATCTCGGCTCACTGCAAGCTCCGCCTCCTGGGCTCACACCATTCTCCTGCCTCAGCCTCTCCGAGTAGCTGGGACTACAGGCGCCTGCCACCACGCCCGGCTAATTTTTTGTATTTTCAGTAGAGACGGGGTTTCACCGTGGTCTCGATCTCCTGACCTCGTGATCCACCTGCCTCGGCCTCCCAAAGTGCTGGGATTACAAGCGTGAGCCACTGCGCCCGGCTTTGAATTAATTTTTGTATAAGGTGTAAGGAAGGGATTTAGTTTCATATGCTGGTAATTTTTTATTTTTTTTTTGTGACAGAGCAAGACTCTGGAGCACAGTGGCATGGAGCACAGTGGCATGATCCTAGCTCATTGCAGCCTCGACCTCCTGGACTCGAGCGATCTTCCTGCCTCAGCCTACAGAGTAGCTGAGACTATAGGTGTGTACGACCACTCTCAGCTAATTACAAAAAAATTTTTTTTTTAGAGATGGGGTCTTGCTATGTTGTCCAAGCTTATCTCAAGCTCCCAGGCTCAAGCAATCCTCCTGCCCCAGCCTCCTAAAGTGTTGGGATTACAGGCATGAGCCACCATGCCTGACCTGGTAAATGTTTAATAACTCACTCTGGGAGTGTGTAGGGGATGGGAGGGGAGAAAGCCCTGCTAGGGAGAATTTGCTGGTTTTGTGCTAAAAATAATGCACATCTGGCCGATTTCCAGCTGCCAGCAACAAATGGGTATGTTGACTCTTGGCTGAACACATGAGAGATCTCTACTAATTTCCCAAAGGAAAAGGGGTCAGGGTGGGAAGGAACAGTACAGAATACTTATAATTGTGAACACCCACATTTGAGATATTTGAAACTAGAGGGTTGGGGACTTTGGTGATGGGCTATGGAGCCATCCTTCTCTTTTTTTTTTTTTTTTTTTTTTTTTTTTTGAGACAGAGTCTCACTCTGTCACCCAGGCTGGAGTACAGTGGTGCGAGCTCGGCTCACTGCAACCTCCACCTCCCAGGTTCAAGCAATTCTTGTGCCTCAGCCTCCCAAGTAGCTGGGACTACCAGCTAATTTTTGAATTTTTAGTAGAGATGGGGTTTTACCATCTCTACTTCCTTGTAAAACAATCTTTTTTGATTAACTTCTCCACCCTGACTCATTCCGATCACCTGCTCCACCCTAACTCATTCCAGTTGCTACCTGCTCTGCCCTGACTCCCGCCAAAGCACTCACCCCGTCATTCTCTTTAAATTAGCCAGTTGGAATTAGTTTAGCCTGTGCGGTCTAACCCTGGCCAATAGAGGAACGACACAGCAGCAGGGCCCATGTGCATCAGGGATAAGAACCCCTTTCCCTTGCTTGTCCAGGTGTGCACTCACCATTCCTCCATCTGTAAGGGCGCATCCTTCTATAGAAGTACCTTGCCTTGCTGAGAATTAAAAGAAAATTTTATATTTGAGTGCTATTTCTTTGGGGCACGGAAACTTTATATATAACAACTGGGAAGAAAAAGAGGTTTAATTGCACTTACAGTTCCACATGGCTGGGGAGACCTCAGAATCATGATGGAAGGTGAAAGGCACTTCTTACATGGTAGCAGCAAGAGAAAAATGAGGAAGATACAAAAGAAGAAACCCCTTACGATACCATAAGATCTCATGAGATTTGCTCACTATCACAAGAACAGTATGGAGGAAACCACCCACATGATTCAAATTATGTCCCACTGGGCCCCTCCTACAACACATGGAAATTATGTGAGTACAGTTCAAGATGAGATTTGGGTGGGGACACAGAGTCAAACCACATCAGATGTCATGCCTCAGGAAGCCTCTCTTAGGAAATGCTTAGCTTGATGTGTGCTTCCTCTCCCTTGCCAGGCAGTGAGGTTCTAGATGCAGGTTCTTGGATCCCCTCATGCATCTATACCCCTCAACATCCTCACTGTGGCCATGGGAGGGGCTCAGTAGTTCTTCATGGCATGAGTGGGCTTGTGGTTTTTCAGGGAGATTACTCTTGGTGAGGATTTTCCATTCCTTCCTTTCTGCAGCCCAGGATGGCCTTGGTTGCAGAAAGTAGGTACCAGCAGAGGCTGGGGAGGGGAAGACAGTGGGACAGGCTGAGGCTGCCATACTGCCTCTGGGAAGGCTGATCATTTGGTGATGTGTTTGGATTTCCATGCTTTCAGCTTTTTTGTTTGGATTCTCCGTGCTTTTAGCTTTTTTCTCCTATTATGGATAAAACCAAATTATCCAAGCTTTGAGAGAAACTTGGAAGTGGTTATCAGAGGTTGTGTCTTCAGAGTGGAATGGATTCAGATTCTGCTGGGAAAATTTGCCAAGGCCGATCTGTCAGGACAGCCGTTAAGATCCACAGCAGGTGTATGGGTGTGGTTGCCAAATTGTGTGCAGCGTAGTCACCAAATTGGATGGGGGATATCTCCCCCAGGGTATTCTTATGTGGCTCAGGCCTCCATCCATATTCTGGGGAGCACTGCTTGGGCATCAGATTCTCTGGAAGTATCAAGAACACCCAGAGGGCACTGACTTTTCCATATGCTTACCCCATGTTGGCCTGCCTTCTGTCTACTGTAACACAGAATCCTCACACCACCCATTAGGAAAAGATTGTCTATGCTGAGCAAACAAGGTTCAATGAGGCTAAGAAACTTGCCCAGATTCAGACAATAATGGCGAGCCTGAGATTCAAACCCATGCTGGGCCGCCTCTCCAGCCCAGGCTCTTTCCTTTAGTGCACAAGCCAGTGTTACAGAGAATTGTTTCCCAAAAGGAGGGAGCCATGCTTAGTGCCGTGGGGACCTGGCCCTAATTCACATGAAATCATTTAGTGAGACAAGCATCCTTTCTAATTCCCTCTTTCAATTCTTGTCACTGGAAATATCTTAGTTTGGTGATAGTATATCCCTAATGCCTCCCTAACTGTTGTTGATCCCCCTTTTTAACAAAGAAAGTAGGCCTTCCACAGTCATTTGCAACTCTAACTAAAGTCTTACAGTGGTTTTTTTGTTCTTCTCACTGCAACCTGCACCTCCCAGGCTCAAGCAATCCTCCCACTTCGACCTCCCAAGTAGCTGGGACCACAAGCGCACGCCACCACGCCTGGCTAATTTTTGTATTTTGTTGGTAGAGACAGGGTTTTGCCATGTTTCCCAGGCTGGTCTTGAACTCCTGGGCTCAAGTGATCTGCCCACCTTGGCCTCCCAAAGTGCTGGGATTACAGGCATGAACCACCACCCCTGGCCATAGTGTTGTTGTTGTTTTTTAGTATTTATATTCTCTTCTTTTTATGGCATATTATATTCATTTTACATTTATAGTAGTGCTAGAAAGTTTTCTTCAAAATATTTTTTTACATGAAAAAGATTAGTTGAATTAAGGAAAAATTAGGTAAATAAAAGTATAAGTTCAACCAATAGTACTGGGTTAACTAGATAACCACATGTGAAGGAACGAAGTTAGATTCTTTCCTCATATCACACATAAAAATTAACTCAAAATTAGATCCAAATATATGAGCTAAAACTATTAGGACTCATAGAAGAAAATATAGGAGTAAATTTCGAGACCTTGGGTTAGGCAACAGTTTCTTATATATGAAGCACAAGCAACAAAAATGTATACATTGGATTTCATCAAAAGTAAGACTTTTCCATCCTGGCTAACACGGTAAAACCCCGTCTCTACTAAAAATACAAAAAATTAGCTAGGCGTGGTGGCAGGCGCCGTAGTCCCGGCTACTTGGGAGGCTGAGGCAGGAGAATGGCGTGAACTCGGAAGGCAGTGCTTGCAGTGAGCGGATATCGCACCACTGCACTCCAGCCTGGGCTGCAGAGCGAGACTCTGTTTCAAAATAAATAAATAAATAAAAGTAAGACTTTTGTGGTGCAAATGATCCTGTGTTAGTCCATTCTTACACTGCTATAAAGAACTACCTGAGACTGGATAATTTATATAGAAAAACAGTTTTATTGACTCACAGTTCCACAGAGCTGGGGAGGCCTCAGGAAGCTTACAATCATAACGGAAGGCAAAGGAGAGAAGCAAGGCACATCTTACGTGGCAGCAGGAGAGAGAGAGAGAGAAAGAGAAAGAGAGAAAGCAAGGAGGGAACTGCCATACACTTTTAAACCATCAGATCTTGTGAGAACCCATTCATTATCATGAGAACAGCATGGGGGAAACCACTACCATGATCCAATCACTTCCCACCAGGTCCCTCTCCTGACACATGGGGATTACAGTTTGAGATGAGATTTGGGTGGAGACACAGAGCCAAACCTTATCAGATGCCATCAAGAAAATGAAAAGACAACCCATAAGATGGGATAAAATATTTGCAAGCTATGTATCTAATATGGGACCTGTACTCCAAATATATAAATAATTCTTACAACTCAATAATAAAAAGAAAAATAACTCAATTAACAAATGGGCAAAGGCCAGGCACGGTGGCTCATGCCTGTAGTCCCAGCACTTTGGGAGGCCGAGGTGGGCAGATCACGTGGTCAGGAGTTCGAAACCAGCCTGGCCAGCATGGTGAAACCCCGTCTTTACTAAAAATACAAAAAATTAGCTGGGCCTGGTGGCGTGCACCTGTAATTCCAGCTACTCGGGAGGTTGAGGCAGGAGAATCGCTTGAACCCGGGAGGCGGAGGTTGCAGTAAGCCAAGATAGCGCCATTGCACTCCAGCCTGGGTGACAGAGCGAGACTCCATCTCAAAAACCAGACAACAACAACAACAAAAAACAAAACAAATGGACAAAGGATCTGAATAGGTGTTTCTCCA
This sequence comes from Nomascus leucogenys, assembly GCF_006542625.1. NCBI lineage: Eukaryota > Metazoa > Chordata > Mammalia > Primates > Hylobatidae > Nomascus > Nomascus leucogenys. The sequence goes on from NC_044385.1 coordinate 67,643,494, forward strand.
AAGAAGATAGATATACAAAAGGCTAATCAATAATCATATTAAAAGATGCTTGATGTCACCAATCTTCAAGGAAATAAATGAAAACCATAATGAGATGCCACCTCACAACAACTGGGATGGCTATAATAAAAAAGACAAATAATAAGTATTGGCAAAGCTGTGGAGGAACTGGAACCCTTATGCATTGCTGGTGGGAATGTAAAATGGTGCAGCCACTTTGATAAACAGTTTGGCAGTTCCACAAAATGTTAGTCAAAGAGTGATCATTTAACCTAGTAAATGCACTCCTAGTGAAATGAAACCTACGTCCACACAAAAACTTGAACACAAATGTTTATAGCAGCATTATTCATAATAACCGCATAGTGAAAATAACACAAGTTTCCAACACCTGATGGATGGATAAATAAAATGTGACATATCCATATAATAGGATATTATTTGGCAATAAAAAGGAATGAAGTACTGATACATGCTAAAATATGGATGAATCTTGAGAACCTTATTTAAGTGAAAGAAGCCCGTTACAAATCATATGAATCACTTGTATGAAATATCTGCAATAGGCAAATCTATGGAGACAAAAGTAGATTAATCATTCCTCAGAGTTGAGGGGTGTGTGTATAGAACGGGGTGTGAAGAATCGGGAGCGGTGGCTAACGATCCGAACTTTCTTCTGTGGGGAATAAAAATGTTCTAAAATGAGATTATAGGCTGGGCAAGATGGCTCACGCCTGTAATCCCAGCACTTTGGGAGGCCGAGTCGGGTGGATTGCTTGGGTCCAGGAGTTCAAGACAAGCTTGGGCAATGTGGCAAAACCCTGTTTCTACAAAAAATATAAATATCAGCCTGGCACGATGGTGCAGGCCTGTAGTCCCGGCTACTCAGGAGGCTGAGGTGGAAGAATCGCTTGAGCCCGGGAGGTCAAGGCTGTAGTAAGCTGTGACGGTGCCACTGTACTCCAGGCTGGGTGACAGAGGATACCCTGTCTCAAAAATAAATAAAATAAAATAAAACTAGATTATGGTGATGGTTGCGGAACTCTGTGAATATGCTAAAAAAACATTGAATTGTGCACTTTAAATGGGTGAGTTCTATCTTAATACAGCTGTTAAAATAAAAGTGCTAAGCAGATATAATGAAGCTCATAAAGAGAACACAGAAGTGACCAAAATGCTGGGAAACTCTGAATTGGAGCGTGACATTCCTCAGGGCATCTCGTGTACCTTTCTGGAGACAAACTGTCTGTATGTGTTTCTTTTCTATTCTCTGTTGTGTTACTCATAGTCACAAGTAAATCAGTCCAATTTTGGCCTAGACTGGTAGCTGTATTACTCAATCAGATTAAAAATATAAGAGCAAAATATAGGTTGGCTTATGAAATGAGTGGTAGAGGTGCTGATGGATGCAAAAGAAGGAATCTAAAATACGCGCTGGGCCAGTGCCTGAATGGAAGGAGGAAATTTATGTCATGAGAGAGGTTCATGTGCCACTTCCTGCTCCAAGTGTTCAAATACAGAGCCCGATCTGCTTCTCACTGTGTGCAGAGAAAAACAGAAGCAGTGGGGGCTGGCCTCATGGGTGGCACCCTCAAGTATCTCTGCAAATCAATGTGCCTAAAAGAGTTGTTTTTTTTTTTTTTCTTGAGACGAAGTCTCGCTCTGTTGTCCAGGCTAGAGTGCAGTGGCATGAACTCGGCTCACTGTAACCTCCACCTCCCAGGTTCAAGCAATTTTCCTGTCTCAGCCTCCTGAGTAGCTGGGATTACAGGCGCACTCCACCATGGCTGGCTAATTTTTGTATTTTTAGTAGAGATGGGGTTTCACCATGTTGATCAGGCTTGTGACTATGAGTAACACAACAGAGAATAGAAAGGAAACACATACAGACAGTTTGTCTCCAGAAAGGTACACGAGATGCCCTGAGGAATGTCACGCTCCAATTCAGAGTTTCCCAGCATTTTGGTCACTTCTGTACTCTCTTTATGAGCTTCATTATATCTGCTTAGCACTTTTATTTTAACAGCTGTATTAAGATAGAACTCACCCATTTAAAGTGCACAATTCAATGTTTTTTTAGCATATTCACAGAGTTCCGCAACCATCACCATAATCTAGTTTTATTTTATTTTATTTATTTTTGAGACAGGGTAACCTCTGTCACCCAGCCTGGAGTACAGTGGCACCGTCACAGCTTACTACAGCCTTGACCTCCCGGGCTCAAGCGATTCTTCCACCTCAGCTTCCTGAGTAGCCGGGACTACAGGCCTGCACCATCATGCCAGGCTGATATTTATATTTTATATATTACATATAATATATCATATATTATATATCACATATATAATATATCCTATATTATATATCACATATATAATATATCGTATATTATATATCACATATACTATATCGTATATTATATATCGCATATGATATATCGTATATTATATATCACATATATGATATATCATATATTACATTTTACATATATAATATATGATATATTATATATTACGTATATAATATATCATATATTATATATTGCGTATATAATATATCATATATTATATATTGCGTACATAATATATATCATATATTATATTTTACATATATAATATAATATAATATATTCAATATATAGATAATATAATATATATAATATTAATATATAAAATATATATTAAAAGAATGGTTTCAGCACAAAAATCAGTACACTGGAGTTGTATGTATAAGAAATGCTAGCATATTAGGTAGGAAGCTTTCTTAAATAGTCAAGCCTTCTTGGGGTGCCTGCCTGGGACTACCTGCCTCGTCTTTGGGCACTGTTTGGATCATGCACTCTCGACTCATTATGGTGGGCAGCAAGCCTGGTGACACCACCTCCCTGGCCACAACTGATCCCACCAGGGGGAGCTCTCTGGTCCACATTGGGCCAATCAGATCCTCTTTCCGGGAATTTGGGATTGGGAATTAAAGTAGTCGATTCCCTAAAATATTTTTGGGGTGACTTTTAAACTTTTTCATTGTAAGCATATAGGATTAGTAGCAAAAGAGGTGATTTCCTGGGTTCCACATATACTTACAATTTAAAATAAAATAATTACATCACTGTTTTACCCATATCCAGTGGAGTCTCAATTCATCCATTAAATCCACCCATTCATCATCCATAAAAAAAACAAACGAGCACTTTATTAACAGCTTGGTTACATACATGTAATTGTATGGTTTTGAGTTATTTTCTTAGTATTGATTTCTATTTTTACTGTGCTGTGATCTGAGAATGTGGTTGGTATGATTTCAGTTTTTTTGAATTACAATAGGACATGTCACATTATTTTTTCTCCTTAAACCTATAGTTCCACTACAAATTCTCCATTTCCTTAATTGATCAGAATTACATGGTTCTCCAGAATGAAAATTCCCATGTAAACTGAAATTAGAAATTTAAAATTTTTCAGTGACCATAAGACTCTAAGCATGTTAAAAACAAGTTAAATATACTACATATTTTCATAAATATTCAACATAAAAGTAAAATTTTATTGGTCTTTTAAACTTTTAGTTCATGTATCCAATGATTAAATATTACATACTGATGACTATCACTTATTCCTATTATCCCTGTTTTTACAGAGATATAGCTGTAATCAATATATATTAATTAACTTAATTCCAATAAATATGCAAAAAAGGTAACTATATGAGATGATGACTATATTAATTTACTTGACTGTAGTAACCACTTCATTATATCAAAACGTCCCATGTTGTCAACCTTAAATATCTGCAGTAAAAAAATGTTTAAGTATGTATTAAAAATCAATCAATAAAAAGGCAGAGAAGATTAGCAGTAATTTGTGTATCATTCAATAACTTAAAACTTTTCTCAATTTTATGCCAAAAATTATGGAGTGATGTCCATCAAACGCCTTTTTAATCATCTATCTGTGGACAACTTGAGTAGCGCCTTCTTCAATTTTGACAGAAGCAATGAAGTGGACGTGTCCTGACTTGCCTGGTAGCCGAGGCTTCAGTGCCCCACCCACCTCCTATTGGCAGTGCTCATATCAGGACATGCTGGCGGGTGTCTGACTGTAAATACGCATGTCTGTCCCCGGGAGAGCTTCCCCTGTGCCTGAGTGTGAGGGAGACGAGGGGCAGGGAGGTAATGCCCTGGGACCAGCCCTCGGTGGATGACAAAGGAGATCTAGAGGATGAACACCCCAGCTTCCCAGCCGGTCAGGTGGGATAGCCTTGAGTGCTCCACAGCAGCTCCCAGAGTCTCCTACCTGAGCTCAGGCCCAGCCTCTCACAGTGGTAATGTGCTCGGTAAGGCACTCTGTACCAGCTTCCTTCTCTTCACAGTCACTTCCGGCTCCCCTCTGGTGCCTCCTGGGATTGTCACAGGATCCTTAGGATATCGCTTCACCAGCCGGAAACCTCTGTGGCCAGTGGCACCTCTGCTTGGGTTTTGCTTGCATCCACTGGGTTTGTTCTCGGCACGTCAGGCTGCGCTTGGTTTGTGCTACCAGCCTGGATCCCACTCCTGCCAAAGTCAAGCCAGGCACAGAGAGGCAGGGAATGTGTGAATGAGCAATCACGGGTTCTGGCCACTGTGCACAGCCAGGTGTGCCAGCTGCAGCAGGGTGGGCAGCTCCAGGCACCGGCACAGGCAATGACTTTGTGCGAGGCTATGGCTGGACCAGACATACTACAAGCGGCTTCTGCTTGTATCCAGACTAGTGTCTGGGCAAGGTGGAAACAGTGGTGCCTGCAAGCTTGGAGACGCCAGGAACTGCAGAGCCCCAAAGAGAGTGTTATAGCACGTCACAGCCCTTGCTTGGGAGCCCCAAGTTCTGGGCTCCCTCTACCTCTGCTCGCCTGACATAGTGTATTCTGAGTTCTGTGGTTTTGTTCCTTGCTGATTTAAAATATATTTCTAGCACACATATAGGCATGTCAATAACATAATGATTAATTTTAATTGCTTTTGACTTTTATAAAAAAGATTTTTTAAAGTCAGTGTGGGCAGATATAACAAAGTACTGTAGACTGAGTGGCTTATAAACAATAGGAATTTATTTCTTACAGTTCTGGAGGCTGGAAGCCCAAGATCAGAGTGCCAGCCTGGTGGGGCCCTGGGGAGACTCTTCTGAGTTGCAGACTGCCATTTCCTGTTGTATCCTCAAAAGGTGAAAGCAGCACTATCTAGCTCTCAGGCCTCTTCTTATAAGGGCACTAATCCCATCCAAGAGGGCTCTACCTTCATGACCTGATTATCTCCCACAGGCCCACACTGGGATTAGGGTTTCAACATATGAATTCTTGGTGCAGCGGGGGAAGCACGAAAATTTAGTCCATTGCAGATATCATGCCATATATAATCTTCTGGGACTTTTTCCCCACTTAATTTTTTTTTATGACGAAGAGTCATTCATATTGTTGTAGTTAGCTGTGATTCATTCATCTTCACTGCTACATAGTATTCCACAGTGTGAATATACCATAATTTATTAATCTGGCCTTCTTGACTCCAGAGTGTAGGCTTTACCATTTGTTGCTGTAATCAACATCACTGTGGTGAACATTCTCATAAGGGGCTCTCTCTCCTTGTGCACACATGCCGGAGTCTTCCTTGGTTTCTACCAAGGAATGAAATGCAGGGTTATTAGTAGGGTGTGTGAATGTCAACTTCACAAGATAATGCCAGACTGTTTTCCAAAGCGGTTGTAGCAAGTTATACTCTTGCCAGCAATGTTTAAGCTACCTTATTCATCTATCCACTTTAGTATTTGGTGTTGCCAGACTTAATTTTTGCCAATCAAATGGATGTAAATTGGTGTCTTTTTATGGGCTTGATTTGCATTTCCAGAGTTATTTATGAGGAGTTCAATAAATGGCACTGGAGAAAGTTACTATCCATATGAAGAGTAAATTAGATTTCTATCTTACATCAGACATGCAAATCAACTCTGGATGGATTAACCATTCAAATATCAAAAGCAATTAAAACTTTCAGAAGGAAATGGTGAATATCTTTAGATCTTGAGGGTAGGGAAGGCTTTCTTAAACATCGGACACAAAAAAGCCCACTATAGAATGGAAGTGTGATGAATTTCATTACATAACAATTAAAAACTTGTGTTCATCAACAACGTGTTAAATAAGGTCAAAAGATAAGCTACAGAGAGGATGTATCACATTTAACAAAAATTCTATATCAAAATAATTTTAAGAACTCCTATAAATCAGTAAGAAGAGAACACAACTCAACAGGAAAATATGCAAAATAAATTCCTATTGTTTATAAGCCACTCAGTCTACATACAAATACATAAATTGGTATTTCACAGAAGAAACACATAAGGCCAATACTTATATGATGAGACACTTAATTTCATCATTTTAAAAAGCATCTTTTGAGGAAAAACAGGATATTTTATGGTCTTCTTATTCCAGGTTAAGGGAAAATAAGCATCTAGGAAAAAAAATTCAACCAGCATTCATCCAATATTCCAGAAAAAGTAACTAAACCTAAAAGAAAGTAGAATATTTACCAGTGTATTTTAAGTTTACCCTCTGATTTTGTTTATGTAATAACAAGAATTTTGTTATTGCATATTGTCAACACTCAACAATAATTAATTGATTGATTCACAGTGCCTGATTTTCTATAAGCCTAAATTTGATTTCTTTCAAACTGGAAACAGATGGGTACGTGCTTTTAGGGTATTAATAAACACTATAGAACATGATCTTCTTTCTCTGAACTCTGTGCCCTGTTGGCTGTAAGAGTAAAGTGTTCACTTGAAGGAAGAAATCAGATTTAATCTAAAAGGCATGGTATAGCTATGCAGAGCCCAGATCCTTGTGGTTGAAACGAAGTGCTTAGTCGGCATTGCTCAGGCAAATCAGAGCAACAAGGGGATAGGAATGCCCCCAGGTCACTGCACACGCTGATCTCCAAATCAACTGAATGAGCTTTTATGAAACATGTCTCCCCATAAATATATGCAAATATTATGTATCAATTTAAAAAGTTAAAAAAACAAACACCAGGTACCACATTGTAAGGTGCCCTTACAGAGCACTGGTTTAATAAAGGTGACATTTCAGAGAGTATTCACTTCTTTTTGTATCAGATTGGTAAAATGTGAGCTCAGCATTTTATTTATAGTCAGGAAATAATGTTAATATTTTACTGAAAATATTAATATTTCTAAAGATTGATCAGTACAAGAGTGTCCACACAAAATTCATCAACATGGTAAGATTGCCTTATGTTTTCTGCGGAAAGATATAACATAATTTGGTATAATTTTTCTGTAGGTAATGTGAAAATACACACTCAAAGACTTAGAATTTTATATTTTTCTCTGACCCAGCAATTTAATATCTATAAATTTATTCTAAGGAAATAATCATAGATGAGTCTAAAAATATAGATCTTAGAATATTTATCAGAGTGTATCTATGATAGTGAAAAAGTAAAAATCTAAATGTTAAAAAATGGGGAACTGATTAAATTGCAGTTTATCCACATACCTATTAAAATGATGAGAAATAATATTTAAAGATATGGAAACTGATCATATGGTTATAGGTTATAAACAGTATATAAAATACAACTCTGTTTAAAATACATGCACCAATCTATGCCTAAAGAAAACATTGAAAAGATATGTACCCAATAGAAAAGACAGCACAAATGATTAGAAGGTCCACAGGAAGGAGTAGCAGAGATGGCAAGCATAGGAGTGAAGAAACAAAAACAAAAACAAAAAAGTGGGAAAAATACTGGTTTGAGGTGTGAAAAATGTAAGCTTGAATGAACTCTCAAAGAAGAAGAGCAGATTACGTCTAGAATATAAAAAGCAACCCAAGCAGAAGCTCTGTTAATATTACACTCAAATTGAAAGGCTTGGCTGCCCTTAAGAGCATATTTAGTGAGAGTGAAGAACATCTGAAAACTATGTTAGATCCAGGGTTCAACACATCTGGCTACTATGTGCCCGGCGCTGCAGTGCCTCTGTAATCCTCTCCATAACCCTGGGATAAGTGAAGCTGGGAAAGGCCAGGTGGGCAAGGTCACGTGGCTATGACGGGGTGAAGCTGGGATTCTGAGCTGGGTCCGGCTATCACTAGTGCACAATGCAAGAAAGAAACGGTTGGTAACAAAAATCTTCCATGCTTTTGAACTTAAGCCCCTTGGTGGAGAAAAAGCCTGTCAAACTGTGGTATACTAGGAATGCCTTATCAATATCTCAAAAATTGACAATGCTGTGGGCTATGCTACAGGTCAAATTACATATGTGAAAAATCATTAAGTGGACACAACAGACCACAGATGGTCTGTAAACATTGATTACAGCCCTGCCATATGCATGTGCCTATACTGACAAAGATGGGGGGTGATGTATGTTGATGCATTATTGAATGTGTAAGAGGCTTTTGTGCAAGCTAGGACCAGTCTCTTCTATTATGCCTTATTTAATGTAACAATGCATATTCCTATAAACATTTTAAACAATTAGCATTCCTCTATTCATTAAAGTTTATACTTCCTTACATCTGTATGTAGGACTTCCACAATAATAAATAAAAATGCTTGAATTTTTACCAATTATAATCCCTCATACTTATCAATATTGACTAGAAGTCATCTTATAAATGTTTCTAAATATTTGATTAAGTCATCAGTCCAGTAGACAAACTTCTCATAAATGTTTTAAACACCTAAAAAGCTACTTAACCAGATACTAAATAGCACAAAGATCTTACAATACTCTTTTATGTCTAGCTTCTTTTGCTTATTATATTTTTGTGATTCATCTGTGTTTCTGCATGTATCAACACTTCATTCCTTTTCATTGCTCAGTGGTATTCCATACTATGGATATACCACAAGTTTCTTACTCATTCACTTGTTGATGAACATTTGGGTAGTTTCCAATTTTTGGTTATTATAAATAGCGACTGTTGGCATTCATGTGCTAGCTAGCTTTGTGCAGATATACAGGCTTTTATTCTTACTCTGTTCTTATTCTTATCCTTATGCCTTCTCAGTTACATATTTGAAATTACAGCAATTTGATCCAATTTTATTTCTGTTTTTCCCCCTAAAGTTGCAGTAATCTTATCAGATTATAAAGGTAAAAATAAAACAAAACAAAAATTAGATCTTCTGCAGTTTCAAGATCTGTGAGGTTCTTGGTTGAAACCTCAATTTGATTTCATAGTCCAGTGTAAGGCAAAACCTGAATCATTAGCCAAGTGCCTTTTATACTTAAGTTGCACCTTGTTTAATCAATGGGAATTTTAAGTCGATGACTTTCTCACAGATTTTGGTTTGTTGAAATTTGGTATATTTCTCAGAAATTATGTTGGTTTAGGTTTCCGATGGCTTTGACAAACTCATTGTTCTGCCATTATGATATATTCACCTTGTTTGATGTTTTAATTGAAAACACGTTACTGCCTTATGAGTATCTTATTACAATGAATCATTTGGAGGTTTTCTTTTCCAGGAGAAGAGGAACCAAGTTAGCTCTCTTCTTTGGGCCATTTGGCTAGTTAATCATTTTGGAATATAAAGATTTTGATTGGTTATTATGCAATATGTGTTGATTGACAACTGGATCCCTTTCTACCTTGTTATAAGTGTACAGCTGGTGCTGATCAGATTTCTCTGTTTTTGGTACAGTTTCTGCTTTTCCTGGAATTGTTTCATTAACTTGTGGATTTATGTGTGTGTGTGTGTTCACTTATTGCTTACACAGATTCCAGAAGAACTATGCTTTGTAAGCCAACATGTATTTAAGAGGAGACACAAACCTCCAAATATATTTACATATGTAATAATGTTTTCATAACTACCTTTCTGTAAATTTTATATAGACTTTTCTCTGTTGAGTATCATAATGAACTTACAGGTGCTCACAGACTCGTTCAGTTCAATTAGGATACTTTATACTCATTCAATTCAATTAGGATACCAGTTCTCAAAATGTGGACCCTGGATCAGCAGCTGCAGCTTCACCTGGGAACATATTAGAAATGCAGATTCCTGGGCCCCACTCCAGACCCACAGAATCAGAAACCGGCAGTGGACCCAGCCATGTGTGTGTTTTAACCCCTCCAGGGGATTCTGACACTCTCTCAGGTTTGAGAATCACTGATTTCCACTGCATATACAGATGATGATACTTAAATTGTCATTACATGGCAGATGGAGCCTACCCCAAGTTGCTGTACTCCAGACATTTTCAAAAAACATCTTTGCTTTCTGGAAACAATAGGATATTCCAGTTTCAAAGTAATCTTTTTTCCTTCTCTAAGACATTCAATCAGCTGCTACTCTCCAGGGAGTCTTTTTTCCTTTTAGTGAAATTAGAGAACAAATTCCTGGTGCTAGTGATGCTCACGTGTACTAGGGATGATCCAAAGAACAGCTGCTGATGTTGGGCCACATTTAATGAGAGCTTAAAGGTTCTGTACTCACACTGACCTCCCCCCTGCATTTAACATAAGTTACCATATTCAACTTTACTTATGGTAGATTTTATTGAACGCTAAGATTTTCTACTACCTTGACAACATAAAGCTTAATATTTCATTGCTTCTTTTTCATGCAAAGTTACCCAAACTCTAAATGTTTAAGAAGTTAGTAAGTTAACTATGTTTCCTTCTCAAAAAGGTCATCTTTCTGAAGAGCAATCAAGAGGATAAACATCTCATTCAGGAAGCCATGAGGTTAGCTGTACAATGAGTGGGTTCCTCTCCCCCACTCTAAGTGTGACAGGATGGGGTCATGAGGAGTGCTGCTTCCATAGCCCTGGGACCCCCTGTAGCTAGTCTGTTTCTTATTATTGAAAACATGATCACTACCCTATTCATATTTCATTGTAATTAGTGTGATCATCTTGAAGTTTTCTCTGCCACAAGAATCTGGAAAAAGATGCTACTTAGCAAGGAATATTGCATTCTTCTACTTCTCCCCACTCACACGATGCTGGCAGTGTGTCAGCCTAGTTTATGTGTGTGTTCATTTAATCATTTCTACCCCATGAGCACCTGTGTTAGAACACAGGGAAGAGTAAAGTAATCACACTGGAATGTACAAAACAGGGCTGTGGGATAGTAGAAGATGGAGACTCCACTGCCTGGTCCTTACAAAGTCATGATTTACTGCTCCATTCCCAACCTCGACTCCAAACCAAAGCAGATGTTCATCTAAAATAAGCTCTGGGTAGAGCAGATGGGCAATGTGGAGGTGGGAGCAGAGGAGGACAAATAAGGGTCAGGTGAGCGAAGAATTTTAGATTTCTGTATATCTTTTTTTTTTTTTCTGACAGTGGTGAAAATAATCTCTTGCATTAATAGTCTGTGTCTCAAGTGTCCGTGTGAAGAGACCACCAAACAGGCTTTGTGTGAGCAACATGGCTGTTTATTTCACCTGGGTGCAGGCGGGCTGAGTCCAAAAAGTGAGTCAGCAAAGGGTGGTGGGATTCTCGTTAGTTCTTACAGGTTTTGGGATAGGCGGTGAAGTTAAGAGCAATGTTTTGGGGGCAGGGGGTGGATCTCACAAAGTACATTCTCAAGGGTGGGGAGAGTTACAAAGAACCTTCTTAAGGGTGGTGGCGATGGGTAGGGGAGATTACCAAGTACACTGATCAGTTAGGGTGGGGCAGAAACAAATCACAATGGTGGAATGTCATCAGTTAAGGCTATTTTCACTTCTTTTGTGGGTCTTCAGTTGCTTCAGGCCATCTGGATGTATACATGCAGGTCACTGGGGATATGATGGTTTAGCTTGGGCTCAGAGGCCTGACAATCTGTTAACTTTATTGTATTCTAATAGTGTTGGACTATGTATTGGAACTAGGTGGTCTTTATCTGAGAAAGTTTAACACCATTTATAAAATAACCAAGCACACAAATGAACCATCCTCACTGGTGCAAGGGAGAAATTTGCATTTGCTTTCCACTTAGTCTTACAAAGTCTATCTCCACATTTAGGAGTGTCAGAGACATCAGTACAGAAAAATGCTACTGGAAACGTGGAGAGAAAGAGGAATGTGTATCTTCAGAAGGGAGAGACAGACTCAAATTTGCCCAAAAAATGACTCCCTGGGTGATCTTCAGAGACTCAATTAACCTCTCTGCATCCGTGTCTTGGCTTACTAGGGGTGGCGTAAATTTGCTCTTCCTTAACCGAACAACACAGCCCTAAATGTATGAGACAGATTTGTGTTTTTGGAAGACAATGTAAAAAGGCATATTGTATAGTTATTTTTGTGAATACATTTGTAAATACATTTGTAAATGTTGATATTGTATATTTGTGACACACTGATAGTTAATAAAGGATTTTTGCATGTGGCTCTTATTTAAATGTTCCCAAAAGCTAAAGTCGCCAGGTTGTTTTCTAATTTTATATGTGAGGAAGCCGAGGCTCAGAAAGGTTGCACATCCTGGCACACAGCTAGTTTATGGGCCGGGCAAATATCAGAGTCCAGGTCTTCTGACCCTTAGTTCAGAGTGCTCTTACTAGGAACCAACTGCACCTTTACTGTTGCTAATTAGAGAAATGTGTGTGGTGATCGTTCACTCATTCATCCACTCAACAAATGTAAATTAAATACTTACCAAGTGGCAGGCACCAGGGTACAAAAACACCAGTGACATAGATCACAATTTGCAAAGCTGGTTTGGGTTGCAAAGGGAGTGCTAGCTTATTTCTAGCGTTTGAAATATTTTTTTTTCCTCTGTCACATTAGGACTAAAAAGGTTTAAGTCCTATTCTCCTTCTTCCCATTGATTATGGGTGTGGCTGAACCACTCAGAAATTCATCACCGGTAACCAAGTGAGTTAAATGGTCTTTGAATGGGTTGCAGGCTGTGGGTGTGGTGTGGTGTGGTGTGGTGTGGTGTGGTGTGGTGTGGTGTGGGCAGCATTGCTGGAGAGAGCAGAGAGGGCAGGGTAGACCTTGGGCCCGGGGAGTGGATCCTGAGGACACCGCTTGTCTTTTTGATTCCCAGATGGTGGCAGCAGGAAGTTGTAAAACCCAGCTGTGGGGAAACTCCTGTTTTGAGGCTGCTCAAGAAGTGCTGTGGTTGTTTTGGCTTAAAATCACATTAAAGTGCTTTTCTTAGGCTGGGTGTGGTGGCTTACGCCTGTAATCCTAGCACTTTGGGAAGCCGAGGTCAGGAGTTTGAGATACCTGAGTTACCTGAGGTCAGGAGTTTGTGACAAGTCTGGTCAACATGGTGAAACCCCATCTCTACTAAAAATACAAAAAAATTAGCCGGGTGTGGTGGCACATGCCTGTAGTCCCAGCTACTTGGGAGGCTGAGGCAAGACAATCGCTTGAACCCTGGAGGCAGAGGTTGCAGTGAGCCGAGATCACACCACTGCACTTCAGCCTGGGTGCGACAGAGTGAGACTCCATCTCAAAAAAAATAATAATAAAATAAAGTGCTTTTCTTTCTCTAAGAGTTAAAAAGTCGACCAGCCTTTCCACTCTTAAGTATTTACCCAGGAGAAAACAATAGCATCTGCCTGTCCTTGTATTTGTAATAGCTCAAAGTTGAAACAGCCCAAATGTCCATCAGCAGGTGAGTAGATAAACAATTGTGATATATTCATTCAATGGAATATTATTCTGCAATAAAAAGGAGTGAACTATTGATATATACAGCAACATGGAGAAATCTCAAACACTAATTATAGGAAGAGTACATACTGCATGATTCCATTTATATAAAATTCTAAAAACTGCAAATCAATCCATAGTGACAGAGAATGGATCATCGGTTGCCTGGGAATGGGGAGGGGACAGGAAAGAGTGAGAGGGCATTAGAGCGGGGAGTTGGTTATGTTCACTACCTTGTGAATGTACCCAATTATGTTTGTTGTAGTCAGTTATATTCACAGAAATCTGTAAAAAAAAAATTACAGATCTTTTTCATTCTCTAAAAACTCCCATCTTCTTAGCCATGCTAGGCTTTCTTTAAGGAGGGCTCTTTCCTCTGGAACATTCTGCTTACATTTGTCCCTCATTTGTTATAAATCACTGGTGGTCCCTGCTAGGAAGCAGGCAGTTAGCAGGAGTTAGGGAGGCAGTGTGGGAGGAAGGTCACTTGGGGTCATGGAAAGAGGTCAACTAAGGAGTCAGACAGATGGGGTGCAAAGCACGGTATCCCATTAGCTGGGTCATGTCAGGTGGGTTCTTTGCTGTTTGAAGCTCAGTTTTCTTCATTTTTTTGTAATTAAAAAAGTTTTAATTGATACATAATAGTTATACAGATTTATGGGTACGTGTGATATTTTGTTATGTGCATAGGATGTGTAATGATCAAGTCAGGGGATTTAGGGTATCTGTCACCTTGTGTATTTGTTTCTATGTGTTGGGAACATTTTAAGCCCTCTCTTCTAGCTATTTTTGAAATATAACTCAGTTTTCTTCCCTGTAAAGTGGAGATCCTAATACTGACATCATGGGTTCATCAGGAGGACAGAGGGTGAATGTGAAGGGTCTGATATGTGTCAGGTGCCAGGGTGGCTTCTCCTTCCTACAGACTGTGCCAGGGACACCCATTTGCCAGAGAAATCTTAGGCTTTTCTGGGACTTTTTAGGATGGTTAGAACAGTGGCATTTTGGCTTGAAGATGGTGATTTCATGGGTCTGGATGCAAAGAAGCACATGTGCTTGCTTTTGAAAAAGGAAACAGGATAGAGCTTATGGGTAGAAGATCCTGATAATCAGGGAAGGCAAACTGCATAGCTGCCCCTGTTTTAAAAAAAGTATTACTGAGGTATATTTATATACAGTTATGTGCGTAATAAATCTTAACTGTACAGTTCAATGGGTTCTGACAAAGGCACACCGCCATGTAACAATCACCCAAATCAAGGTGGAACTTCTGAAATCTCCCTTGTGCCCCTTTCCACTGGGGAGCACCTTACCCTGGAAGCAGCCGTTGATCTGACACATAGCTCCACAGATCAGTTTTACAGATCTGGACTTTGGATCCATATAAATGGAACTATATAGTATGTACTTCTGTTAGTTTTCTAGTTGTTGCTGTAACAAATTAGCACAAATTTAGTGGCTTAAAATAACACAAATTTAAATACATATTATTTAATAAACAATAAAGTTTTTTATATTAGAAGCCCAACAGAGTTGGACTTTGCTGGACCAAAGTCAAGGTATCTGCTGGTCTGTGTCCTTTTCTGGAGGCTCTAGGGGAGAATTTATTTTCTTGTCTTTTCCAGCTTTTAGAGGCCACCTGCATTTCTTGGCCCATGGCCCCTTCCTCTGTCTTCAAAGCCAGCAATGTTGTATCTCTACCATTCCCCTGTAGCCATCTCTCTCTCCGACCACAGCCAGGAAAGGTTTTCTACTTCTAAGAACTCATGTGATTAGACTGGGCCCACGTGGATAATCCAGGCATATCGCCCTATTTCAAGATCCTTAATCTTCATCATATGAAGTCCCTTTTCCTAGGTAAGGTAACATACTGATTGCAGGGATTAGGATGGTCGTCTTTGAGGGGTCATTATTCCACCTACCGCAGCACTCTTGCAAACATACTGTTTCTAAGATTTATCCATGTGTGTGTCAGTAGTTTGTTCTATTGCCGAGCAGTATTCCACTGCATGAATATACCACAGTTGTGAGTTCATTCTTCTTTTGATGAACATTTGCGTTGTTACCAACTTTTGGCTATTATGAATAAATATTCCTTTTTATATTGTTTTTCATTTCTTTGAGGATAAATATGTAGGAGAATTGCTAGCTTATAGGGTAATTGTATATTTGACTATTCATATGATTATTGGTCATTAATATATATTCTTTTGTGAGTTGTATGTTTCAATGTTTTGCCATTTTTAATTTTCACCAGGTTGTCTATTTGTGATTACTTTGTAGATGGGTCTTTCTATATTCTGAAAACAAATCCTGGCTGGGTGTGGTGACTCATGCCTGTAATCCCAGCACTTTGGGAGGCTGAGGTGGGCAGATCACCTGAGGTCGGGAGTTTGAGACCAGCCTGGCCGACATGGAGAAACCCCATCTCTGCTAAAAATACAAAAACTAGCTGGGAGTGGTGGCTCATGTCTGTAATCCCAGCTACTTGGATGGCTGAGGCATAAGAATCACTTGAACCTGGGAGGTAGAGGTTGCAGTGAGCCAAGATCGTGTCACTACACTCTAGCCTGGGCAACAGAGTGAGACTCTGTCTCAAAATAAATAAATAAATGATTAATTTGTCAGATATATGTATTACAATATTTTCTTCCAGTCTGTGGCTTGTCTTTTTCTAATGGTCTCTTGGATCAGTGAAAGTTTTTAATATTGATAAGGTCTAGTTTCTCAAATTTTAAAAAATAATTAGTGCTTTTTGTAACCTGTCTAAAAAAATCTTTTACTACATCAAGGTCATGAAGATATTCTTCTGTTTTATTTTGAAAGTTTTATAGTTTTTGCTTTCACATTTAGGTCTATGATCTATTTTAAATTAATTTTTATTGGGGGGTATATAGTAGATGTTACAGTAAAATGTTTTCTGTACAGATGGCCAGTTATTCCAGCACCACCTTTTAAAAACACTTTTCTTTCCTCATTGAATTTCATGGACAGTTTTATTTATCAATTAATCAAATATGTATATAACTATTTTTGGACTTTATTCTGTTCCAATGGTCCATTTGCCAGTCCTTGGCAAATACCACACTGTTTTAATTATTGTAACTTTATAGTATGTCTCGAAACCATGTAGGGTAACTTTATCCTTCTTTAATATGATTTTAGTTACTATAGGTCAATTTGGGGTTTATTTCACTATTGTGGATAAATTGTGTCCCACTCCACAAGATATGTTCAAATCCTAACCCCTGTACCTGTGAATGTGACCTTACTTGGAAATAGTGTCTTTTCAGATGTAATCAAGTTAGGATGAGGTCATACTGAATTCGGGTGGGCCTAATATAATATGATTGGTGTCCTCCTAAAATGAGGAGAAAAGACACAGCTAAAGACACATGGGGAACACCATGTGAAGATGGAGGCAGAGATGGCAGTGATGCATCTACCAGCCAAGGAATGCCAAAGACTGCCAGCAGACCACCAGAAGCTAGGAAACTATGTTAGTCTGTTCTCATGCTGCTGATAAAGACATACCTGAGACTGGGTAATTTATAAAGAAAAAGAGGTTTAATGGACTCGCAGTTCCACGTGGCTGCGGAGGCCTCAAATCATGGTGGAAGGCAAAAGGCTGTCTTACATGGCGGCAGAAAAGAGAGAGAATGAGAGCCAAGTGAAGGGAGTTTCCCCTTATAAAACCATCAGATCTTGTGAGACTTACTACCACTAGAATGATATAGGGGAAACTGCCCCCATGATTCAGTTATCTCCCAGTGGGTCCCTCCCACAACACGTGGGAATTATAGGAGCTACAATTCAAGATGAGATTTGGGTGGGGACACAGCCAAACCATATCAGAGAGGCCTGGAACAGATTCTCCCTTAGAGACTTCAGTGGGAACCAACCCTGCCAACACCTAGATTTTGAACTTCTAACCTTCAAAAGTTGGTAAGAGAAAACCTTTCTACTGTTTTAAGCTACCCAGTTTGTGACTCTTTGCTACGGCAGCCCTAGCAAAAGAATACAGTCACTGAAACAGGACTCTTCCTTGCTTAAGCCATAAGGAAACGACTGTCTATTAAACTCACAATTCCAGGGTTGAGAGATTCCAGACAGGATTTGTTTGAGGCATTTGGTATCAGGGTTAGGTTCAGTTGTAAAGATCAGAAATCCCCTAAATAGTGGCTTACACAAGATGGACTTTTTTTTTTTTTTAAAACGGAGTTTCACTCTTGTTGCCCAAGCTGGAGTGCAATGGCGTGATCTCAGCTCACTGAAATCTCCGCCTTTAGGAATCAAGCAATTCTCCTGCCTCAGCCTCCCAAGTAGCTGGGATTACAGGTACACCGCACCATGCCTGGCTAATTTTTTGTATTTTTAGTAGCAACATGGTTTCACCATGTTGGCCAGGCTGGTCTCGAACTCTTGACTTCAGGTGATCTGCCTGCCTCGGCCTCCCAAAATGCTGGGATTATAGGTGTGAGCCACCATGCCCAGCCCACAAGGTGGACATTTTATTTTACCTTTCTCTTGTTGGTAATCCAGGGACAGTGGGTATAGCAGCTTCATGGCATCAGGGATCCAAGATTCTCTCACCTTTTGTTGCCATCCTCAATAAGTGGCTTCCACCCCATGATGTGAATGAACTCTAGCTTCGGGTCTGTCTTTTATGGAACAGGAAGAAGCAAGGATGAGGGTGCTTGTCCCCTTCCTGTAAGGAGGCATTCCCGAGGTTTCACAGGATACTTCTGCTTACAGCCTGCTGTCCAAAATTTAGTCACATTACCACATCTAACTGCAAAACAGGCTGGGAATATAGTCTTTATTTCAGGAATCCATGGGTCCACCTATTCATTACTAAACAGGATGGGGAGACCTGATACTAGGAAACAACTAGAAGTTTTTCCACAGAGTGTCTGTGGAGGAACATCAGGTGATTGGGTATAAGAAACTTGAGAGTTAAAAAAAGTCAGTTCTGGAAATAAAGATTTGAAAGCTCTTGCATGTTAGGTAAGATTTTGAGAGGGGAGGAGATGGCCTGAAGAGAGTGTAGAGTGGGAAGAAAAGGTCAAGTAGGGAACCACTGACATTAATGATCACACACAGAAGGAGGACTCAGCAGGGGCCTGAGAAGAATGATGAGGCCAGGAGCTGGATACTCAGGACAGGTTTCAAGGAGAGAGTGGTCAGGAGTGTGCGGGGGAAGAGATGCTGCTATTGTCTCCACTGTCCTCCAAAATTCTTATGTTGAAACTTAATTGCCAGTGTAAAAGCCTTAGGGGGTGGGTTAATTCCCTTCTGTCCATTCTACCATGTGAGAACAAAGCAAGAAGGCCCTCACCAGACACTGGATGCTGGTGCCTTGCTCTTGGATTTCCCAGCCTCCAGAACTGTGAGAAATACATTTCTTTTTTAAAATTTATTTTCTTAAAAAATACTTTTGGTAGAGATGGCATCTTGCTATATTGTCCGGGCTAATCTCGAACTCCTGGCCTCAAATGATACTCCTGCCTCGGCCTCTCAAAGTGTTGGGATTACAGGAATCAGCCACTGCACCGAGGGACATTTGTGTTCTTTATAAATTATCCAGTTTGCAGTATTTTGTTATAGCAGCACAAGTGGACTAAGACAGATGCCAATTAAGAAAAAGAACTGGTCTTTAAAAACACAAGAAGCCGTGGTTGTCCTGTTTCAAATCAAAGGCTAACTCGTCTTTTTCTGGAAGGAGATCTGTGTGACTGAATGACCTTCTGGAACTTGGAATGTGTGTAAATCCCACTATAAGGATGTGATGGTTAATTTGGGCCTACGGCCAGACACAGAAAGACAAACACCACATGATCTCCCTCATATGTGGAATCTAAAAAAGTTGATTTCATACAAGTAGAGAGTGGAATAGTGGTTACCAGAGGCTGGGAGGGTAGGGAGGAGGAGGGAACAGGGAGAGGTTGGTCAACGGGTACAAAGTTACAGTTAGACAGGAAGAATAAGTTCTGGTGTTTTATCACACAGCTGGGTGACTATAGTAAATAACAACGCAGTATGTATTTCAAGAACCTAGAAGAGAAGGTTTTGAATGTCACAACAAAGAAATGATAAATGTTTAAAGTGATGGCTATGATAACTATCCTGATTTGATCATTATACAATGTAAACATATATTGAAACATCACACTGTAACCCATACATATATACAATTATTATATGCCAATTATAATTAAAAATTAATAAAAGATTTAGGCTCAGGGCTGATGAAAGACACAGCTCCCTGTCCCTTCTCAGTGAGGGACAAGATGGTCACTCATCATCTCTGTCACTATGGTCAGGTGGCTGAGGACCAGAGGAGGCCCTGGGACAGAAAAGGGGATGAGTTTAAGTTTTGCCTTTTATCTGCTTCTAGGGAAGGAATCAAGATGCATACAGAAGGGGACTCACATGCATGCACAGGAGATATGTACAAGGATGGTAACTGCAGCATTATCTGTGAGAGAGAAACACTGGAAATAACCCAAGTGCCTATCAACTGGAGAGTAGATGAATAAATCATGCTGTAGGCATTCAATGGACTTCTATTTGGCAGATAATGAATAAACTAGATCTGTGCATATCTCAATATGTGCAAAAGCAATATTGAATGAAAATAAAGCATATTGCAGCATGAAAGCAGTTATGTAAACTAGAAAAACCACAGAAAGAAATTCTGTAGGTTTTTTACGGAAACATAAATATAGTTTAGGTATAAAAATATGGATGGAGAGTATTTACCAAATTCACGGTAGTGGCTGTCTTTGGGGAGGAAGGTGACTTGGACTGGGAAGGGGTGATCGGGGGTTTCAACTTTATCTGTACTGCTCTTTTCTCTTATTCAAAAATATTTGAAGCATGTGAAAAGGTGGCTAATTTGTTACTTATTAGGGAAATGTAAATTAAAGCCACAGTAAGGAGGAGGGGAAGGAGGAGAAGAAGGAGGAGGAGAAGAAAAATCCTAGTAAGATACCAGTACACACTCACCAGAATGGCTAATATTAATGAGTTTAACACATCATATGTTGGCACAAATATGGAGCAGCTGGAACTCTTAGACATTGGTGGGAGTGTATATTCATTCAAGCACTTTGGAAAACGGTTTGGCAGTATCTATGAAAGTGAAACATATGCCTATCCCGTGATTCTGAAGTTCTGCCCCTAGATAGAAACCCAAGAGAAGTGAGTATACATGTGCACCAAAATAAATGTACAAGGATGTTCATAGCAGCTTTATTTATATTAGCCAGTGACTAATCAAACCAATTTGGTTATTCCACTTCTAGATATAGATGTTAGATAGTCTTAATCATGTACCCAAGAACACAGGTGCAAGAATAGTCATTGCAACACCATGTACAACAGCAGCGACAACAACAACAACAAAATAACAACTCAAATGTCCACCCTCAGGAGGATGCATTAATACTGCAATAACACAGATGAATCTCATAGACATTCTGTTAAGCAGAAGAAGCCAGGCATAAACAATTACATGCAATGTAATTTTGTTTTAAGGAGCTCTACAATAGGCAAAACTAATTCCTAGTGACAGGATTCAGAATAAGGGTTCATTATGGGGTGCTACTGATGAGAAAATAGCATAGAGACCCTTCTGAGGTGATGATGATATATTACATCTCATCTAAATGGTAATTACACGCGTGTTTACACAAGTAAACATTTATTAAACTCTACACTCAAGATTTGTGTACTTTATTGTATGTTTAAGTTAGGTCTCAAAAATATCGGAAGCAAGCATGACAAATTGTTAACATATGTTTATTCTTGGTGGTGGGTACACACAGTATTACTCAATCTCTACGTTTTCTTATATATTAAAATATATTTATAATTAGGAAAGAGAGAGGGTACTAGTCCTTTGGAATCAAAGTGACACTCATCCTAGAGGTGGTGACACTCCATTTGAGTCCAGGCCCCTTGCCCAGCCATCTCCCCAGTGTATGGGCAGGTTCCCTTACAGTGGGGTGCAGCTGACAGCAGCCAACCAATCGCTTCTGGGTAAAGAGCTTCTTCATTTGTTTGATAAATTATAGCGGCTGTTAAAGATGGGACTGTTTTGTAGGCTCCTCTGAAGATTAGCTCGACTGATTCTTTAGCTGACAGGGACCCTGAGCCATCATGCAAGAGCTGGGTTGGATATCTACTTCCCTGCACCCCAGCTCTGGCCAGAGGGAGAGCTGCATTTGAAGGTAGCCTCATGGCCTCAGCTCCCAGATTGGCTGCTGGTCTGTTAGCTCAGGGCATCATCAGTGGGTGCCAGGGGCAGATCGAAGAGAATGAGGCATGGAGAGAGAGAAAAAAAGAATGTAAAATGGGATAAAGAAAAAGGGAAGGAAAAGACAAAATGAAAGCTGCAGATGACTTGCTGTGTTGCTTCCAGGACCTGGGTTCTCTGCTTTATTTCCTCCTCCTCCTGGCTGCCCAGCTGTCCACCTCGCAGGAACTCAGAGCTTTAAAAGTAACACCCCCCTAGAATATTATGAATAATATAACAGGGTGTACATCCCCTGTGACATTAGGAGTAACATCTCCCTAGGATATTATGAATAATGTCACGGGGGGAACACCATCTGTGATATTAGCATGTTTCTAGGATATTACGAATGATATCACAGGGTTTAAACTCACTGCGATATTAGAAGGAATATCTCCCTAGGATATAAGCTATCATATCACAGAGTGTACACATGGTGTACACCCACTGTGTTATTAGCAGCAATATCTCCCTATGATATTATGAAAAATATCACAGGGTGTACCCTCTGTGGGTCACTAGCAGTAATGTTTACCATGGATTTTACAAATAACATCACAGGGTATACACACATGGGGTACACCCACTGTGATATTAGGAGTTACATCTCTCAAAGATACTACAAATAATATCCCAGTGGGTGTACCCCATGTGTGTACACCCACCTTGATATTTAAAGTAATATCTCTCTATAAGATTACAAATAATATCAAAGGGTGTACACCCCCTGTGACATTAGGACTAACATCCTCCTACAATATTGAGAACAATATCACACGGTGTACACCCCTGTAACATTAGGAGTAACATCCCCCCTGAATATTACTAACGGTATCACAAGGTGTACACACATTGTGACATTAGAAGTAATATCTTGCTAGCATATTTTCAGTAATATCACAGAAGGAACACACCTGTGACATTAAGAGTAACATCCCCCTAGAATAGTAAGAATAATATCATGGGGTGCACATCCCCTGTGACATTAGGAGTATCATCTTGCTAGAATATTATGAATAATGTCACAGGGTGTTATCTTCTGTGACATTAGGAGTATAGACCCCTGGGAAATTATGAATACTATCACAGGGTGTACACCCCTGTGACATTAGGAGTAACATCTTTCTAGAATATCATGAATAATATCACAATGTGTATGCCCCATGTGTCATTAAAAGTAAAATTGCCCTAGGATATTATGAAATAGAACACCCCGTGTGACATTAGAAGTAACATCCCCTGAGGATATAACGAATAATATCAGAATAATATCAGAGAATGTACCTGCATTGGGACATCATATTATCTCTTCAGGATAATATGAATAATATCAAAGGGTGTACATGCATTGTGAAATTAGTAGTGAACTCCCGCTAGGATATTATGAATTTTATGACAGGGTCTACATGCCCTGTGACATTAGTAGTAACGTTTTCCTAGAATATTATGAAGAATATTAAAGGGTGTACAGGACCTGTGACTTACGAGTAACATTTCTATAGATTACATATAATATCACTGTGTGTACACCCCGTGTGACATTAGGGGTAACATCCCACAAAATTATAACGAATAATTTCACAAGGCGTACACCCTCTGTGACATTAAAAGTCACATTTAACTAGAATATGACGATAATATCACAGAGTGTACATCTTCTGTGATATGAGGAGTGACATCTTATAAGGATAATGCGAGTAATTTGACACGGTATACAAACCCTGTGACATAAGGAGTGACATCCCTCTAGGATATTATGAATAATATCAAAGGGAACATACCCTGTGTGACAATAAAAGTAACCTCCCCTTAGGAGATTAAGAATAACACCACAAGGTGTACACACATTGTGACATTATTATTAAGGTAAAGCTAGGATATTGTGAATAATATCACAGTGTGTAGAGTCTTGTGACATCAGGATTAACATTCCCCTACAATATTATGAATAATATCGTAGGGTGTATACCCCTGTGACTTTAGCAGCGGCATCTTGCTAGAATATGGAAAATAATGTCCCAGGCTGTTAACCAAGTGTGGCAGTAGAGAAAAGATCCTAGGAGTAATTGAGTAATATCACTCCCCTCTCCCCCCCTGGATATTACGATCCACGGTGGTCACACAGCCTGTTTACGTTATTGTCAGTAATATCTTCTCCGCCTCTGGAAATTACCAACTATATCTCAGACGGGTGTACATCCTCTGCACTAGTTGCAGTAATAGCATCCTCTTCCCCCTGGATATTCAGAACAATATCACAGGAGTGTTTCTACCCCCAGCGGCACTGGGTGTAGTATCATCCTCTCCCACGTTGAAATTAGGAACAATATCACTGGGGGCGTGTCCACCCCATGCGATATTGAAAGTAATATCATCCTCTTCTCTCCTGGATCATGGGAACAATATCACTGGCGTGGTGTACACTTTCTGCGGTATTGGGAGTAAGATCATCCTCTCCGCCTTGGAATATTAAGGGCAATATCACAGGGGGGCTGTACACACCCGGCGTTATTAAAAAGAATATTATCCTCTCCCGCCCCGCATATAAGGAAAAATGTCACAGAGTGGGTGTACACCTCCTGCGATATGGGGAGTAATATAATCTTCTCTTCTTCTGGATAGTAGCAACAATATCACACGGGTTTGTACACTTTCTGTGATATTGGGAGTAATATCAACCTCTCCACCTTTGAATATGAAGAACAATATGACAGAAAGGATGTACACCCCCTGCGATATTGGGAGTCATATCAGCCTCTCCTCTCCATGGATATTGGGAATAATATCCCAGGGTGGGTGTACACCTCCTGCTGTATGGGGAGTCATATCGTCCTCTCCCTTCCTGGCTATTAGGAACAATATCAGAGGGTGGGTGTCCACATCCTGCGATATTGGGAGTCATATCACCCTCTCCCCCTCCGAATATTAGGAACAATATCACAGAAGGGGTGTACACTTCCTGCGATACTGGGAGTAATAGCATTCTCTTCTTTCGTGAATAGTAGGAGCAATATCACCGGGTGGGTGTATACCTACTGCGATATTGAGCTTAATATCATGCTCTCTCCCTTCCGTGGACATTAGGAACAATATCACAGGTGGGTGCACACCCACTGCGGCATTAGGAGTAATATTAGTATGAATTATTACACCTTGATTATTAACATGAATATGAATTACCAATATTAATATTAAGAAATAATTGCTAATAAAGTTTTCAGGTTATTAATATTAATATTAATTATTAGGAGCTAATATTACTGTTTTCTAATGAATAAGATCAGTATCAGTTATTAATATCAGGCATTATTAATAATTAATATTAATAATTTATTATCGTTAGAACAACTGTTTAATAGTAATTATCGTTATTATCGGTATTATTTATTATTATATCAATTAAAATAATTGATATTATTAATTACGATAAGTAATAGTGAGACATTCCTCACAATATCGCAGCAAATGTACACCCCACTGTGATGTTGTTCCTAATAGCCAGGGGTAGGCGATGACATTACTCCAAATATCGCACTGGGTGTACATCCCTTCTGTGATCTTGTTGCTAATATCCAGGCGGGGAGAGGACGGTATTAATCCCAATAATCCAGAAGGTGTAGACCTCCCCTGTGATATTGTCCCTAATATCCAAAAGTGGAGAGGAAGATATATCACCCAATTTCGCAGGGGTTGCACACCACCCCTGTGGTATTGCTCCTAATGTCCAGGGGTAGAGAAAATGACATGACTTACAGTATGGCAGGGGGTGAACACCCCCTCCATGATATTGTTCCTGATCTTCAGGGAGGAAGAGTATGATATTACTCCCAATATCACAGGGGGTGTACTCCCAGTATCCCAGGGGGTGTATAGTATCCCGACCTGTGATAGACTCCGCCACGATGCGGGGAGTAATATCACGCCCCTCTCCTTCCCTGGATATTACGATGCACATCGCAGGGGGGCGGGCGACGCTCGCGATGAGGGGAGAAATATCAGTCCCTCCCGGTATTACACGGGTGTGTAACACTTTCTGTGTTATTGGGAGTAATATCAGCATTGCCACATCGCAGGCGCGTGGACACCCCCCACTGATGCACAGAGTAATATCAACCCCCGTCCCTCCCTGCATGTTAGCAGCCACTGTGGACACACAGTGTATTTACGATATTTCCAGTAAGATTATCTTTTCTATTGAACCTTATGAACAAGGTCACAGAGGGGTGTACACCTCCTGCGATATTGGGGGTGATATCATTTTCTCCTCCACAGCATACTGGGAACAATATCACAGGGGCGTGTATTTCCCCTTTCTTATTGGGAGTCATATCATACTTGCCTTCCATATATTAAGAACAATATCAAAGTGGGGGTGGACACTGACGATATTGGGAGTAACAGCATTCTCTCTACCCCTGGATATTAGCAGCAATGTCACAGGGGGATGTACATTTCTTGTGATATTCAGAGTAGTATTATTGTCTTCCCCGCTGGATATTAAAAACAATACCACAAGTGGCGTCAAACCACCTGCCAAATTCGAGGGAATCTTATCCTCTCCGCCCCCCCACCCAGCCCCCGGATATTAGAGACAATAACACAGGGGTAATGTACACCCACTGCTTTATTGGGAGAAGCATCATCCTCTCCTCTCTTGGGTATTAGGAACAATATCACGGGCGGTGGGGGGGCGTGTACTGCCTCTGCGATATTGGGAGGAAAATGATCCTCTCTTCCCCTGGATATTAGGAAGGGTATCAGAGGGGGAGGGTGTACATTCCCTGCGATATTCAAGGTAATCTTATCCTCTCCCTCCCAGGGTATTAAGAACAAGAGTACAGGAGGGGTGTACACCCGCTGTGATATTGAGAGTCATATCATCCTCTTACGCTCTGGATATTAGGAACAATATCACAGGGTTGTGTACACCCCCTGTGATATTGGGAGTAATATCATCCTCTCTCCCTGTGGATATTAGGAAGAGTATCACAGGGTTGTGTACACCCCCTGCGATATTGGGAGTAATATCATCCTCTCTCCCTGTGGATATTAGGAAGAGTATCACAGGGCTGTGTACAACCCCTGCAGTACTGGGAGTAATATCATCCTCTCTCCCTCTGGATAGTAGGAAGAGTTTCATATGGGTGTGTACACCCCCTGCGATATTGGGAGTAATACCATCCTGTCGCCCTGAGGAGAGAAGCCATTTCTCTACTGTCTCCTGTCTCTGAAGAGGAGGAGGAAGTAAAAGTTGGAAAACAACAGGAATGAAGTCAGTGTCAAGACCAGCCGGTGGCACTGATGAGCCGGCCTGAGGTGAAAAGATTAACCCCCTCCCCCCCCACTCTAAGCACATGTGCTCTCAATCCATCAAGACCCTTTCACGTGGAACCCCTTAAAGTTGTAAGCCCTTAAACGGGCCAGGAACTCTGTCTTCCTTCGGGGAGCTCGGCTCTTAAGACGCGAGTCTGCCGAAGCTCCCGGCCAAATACAAAAAGCCCCTTCCTTCTTCAATCCGCTGTCTGAGGGGTTTTGTCCGCAGCTTGTCCTGCTCCATTTCTTGGTTCCCTGACCGGGAATTGAACCCCGGCAGTGGCGGTGAGAGCCCTGAACCCTAAGCACTAGACCACCAGGGGAACTTAGAACCTTGTGGGAAATAGATTGCTCACCATTAGAAGTGGGTTGGCCATCAGAAGGAAGCCTGGACAGGTCCCTTGCTTCTAAGGTGTGGCACAAGGTAACTGGTAAAGGATAGCTAGACCAGTTCCCATACATAGACACTTGGTGACAGCTGGTGCTAGACCCCCCACAGTGGCTAAGAGGGCAAGCAGCAGCAATACTAGTAGCAAAGGGACAGACAGCTAAGGAAGGATCCCGTTCCACCCGCCCAGGGAGATCAACTCCTGAAGTTCTGTTCAACCCAATATCAGAAGATCCATTGCAGAAGACGGCACCAGAGATCCCAGTGGTGCCCTCCCCTTACCAGGGAAAGAGGCTCCCCACTCTTGAGCCCACAATGCTTGCGCCTCCGCAAGACAAGAATATCCCTAGGCCACCCAGAGTAGACAAGAAAGGAGGACTATTCATATGATTATTGGTCATTAATACATACTCTTTTGTGAGGTGTATGTTTCAATGTTTTGCCCATTTTTAATTTTTACCCGCTTGTCTATTTGTGATTACTTTATAGATGGGTCTTTCTATATTCTGAAAACAAATCCTGGCTGGGTGCGGCGGCTCACGCCTGTAATCCCAGCACTTTGGGAGGCTGAGGTGGGCAAATCACCTGACGTCGGGAGTTCGAGACCAGCCTGGTCAACATGGAGAAACCCCGTCTCTGCTAAAAATACAAAAACTAGCTGGGAGTGGAGGCTGAATGTTTCACTCCGTTGCATGTTAATTGCTCTACATTTAATTAGCCGTCTGTGGCGAGAGGCGAGCGGCTAGCGCCTAACTCAGCGCACAGTCCAGGGCGTTCGCCCCCGCAGGCCGCGGGGCAGGGTGGCTCGTTACCCCGTAGACACTGCAAGGCGCCCGGTTCGCGCTGCGTCGACGCAGCAGTTTCTTCCCGTAATAAACCCCTTCTAGATAAAGTCAGGCTGGCGGGAGCGCCCTGGACCGTAGTTCAGGCCCCCGCGCTCCGCGGTGGGAACAGTTTAGGACTCCCCCAACTCCTGCCCCTCTCGCCCCCGACCCTCTCCACTCCGCCGGCCCACCATCTCGGAAGTCCCCTTGGGACAATGCGGAGGGGACCTCCGCGTCCCCGACACCCGACTGGGACACGGCCGCGGGCTCCTTCGTCCCTCGCCGCCAGCTGGGTAGGCTCTGCATGCCCACGTCCACTTCACAGCCGAGGAAGCTGCGGCTCGCGGAGGTGCCTGGCACGCGGCGGGAAGCAGCGGAGCTCGCGCCCAGCAGTCAGCTCTGGTGAGGCCGAGGACACCGCGTGGGCCGGGTTGTCAGGGCGCGCGGGCGAGAGGCGGGTAAATATTTGGGGCTGTAACCCGGGCTCCGGCGACTCCTCGTCACCGCGGTTCCAGGGCGGGCGCGTGGCGAGGGCGGTGCCTGGGGGCAGGAGCCTCCTCGGAGGGCGGCGGGGACAGACCCGTCGTCCCGGCTCCGCAGCCCCGCCCCGGCCCCGCCCCCGCTCCGGCCGCTGAAGGCTATAAGACCTAGGAGCCCGAGCCTGCCGGAGGGCGGGCGCGGACCGTGCTGGGAGCGGCGCGGCTGGAGCGCAGCGCCGAAGGGACTGGCAGGGCGGGAGTCTGCGGGACAGCAAGCCCCCGAATAGCTCCGGCTGCCACCTCGCAGGACCCAAGGCCACGCGCGCCGGGCCCAGCTGAGCGGCCTCATGAAGCCTCCCGCGGCGCAGGGGAGCCCCGCGGCCGCCGCGGCCGCAGGTGAGTGCGGGGTCCGCGGTCCCCTTAAAGTTCCGGCTCTGCAGATGGCTGGTGAAAAAGGAGGGGCCCCGTGTCGGCCCTTCACACCCCCCACCCTTCCATCCTCCCCGGTGGGAACCTGTCCCCGGTCTTCTCGCGCGGGCGGCTGCAGCCTCCTTCCCTGCCCGGGCTGGACCCCATGTCCCACCTTCCCGCCACCACCAGCTCCGCGCGCGCTCGGGGTTGGGGCGAGTGGGGGGACAGGTAACCGGTAGCGCCTGGGGAGGAGTCTGGCCGCGCCAAGTCGCTGGGTGACCCTGGGCCTGGCGAAGGCTCAGTTTTCTTATCTGTAAAACGGACTTGGTAATAGAACGCACTTCGGCGGTGGTGGAGAAGATTACAAGGTAACAGCGACTGCGTGGCTGTCACTTGGCAGAGGCGCCAAGTGTCAGTTATCTTCGGGAACCGTGGCAGCCCCTCCTGGCCCTGGGAGGTGGTCCTGCTGCCCCCCGACTTCCGTGCACTGAGCCCCTGGCCCTGCCCGCAGCCCCGGCCCTGGACTCGGCGGCCGCGGAGGACCTGTCGGACGCGCTGTGCGAGTTTGACGCGGTGCTGGCCGACTTCGCGTCGCCCTTCCACGAGCGCCACTTCCACTACGAGGAGCACCTGGAGCGCATGAAGCGGCGCAGCAGCGCCAGCGTCAGCGACAGCAGCGGCTTCAGCGACTCGGAGAGTAAGTGCGGCCCCCGCTAGGATGGCGCCGGGATCCTCCCAGCTCCCAGGACCTGGCCCGCGAAGGCTGCGGCCTCAGTTTTCTTATCTGTAAACTGAGGAATGGTTTCCTGAAGCTCAACGCCGTAGGCCGAGTGGTGGCGGGGCCCCTGACGATAATCACGGGAAAGGTCGCTGGAGGGCAGGTTGGTCCACCTGCCGCCCACAGGTGTGTCACCAGGCAGGCGAGTTTAAGCAGCTTGTCCCAACTCAGCCAGACAGGACTCCCTGGACTTGCACCAGGCCTTTCCACAGTTTCCCTCCTCTTCTCCTTTACGTGCCTCTCCCCTCTCAGCTGTGAATGTTTCACTCCGTTGCATGTTAATTGCTCTACATTTAATTAGCCGTCTGTGGCGAGAGGCGAGCGGCTAGCGCCTAGCTCAGCGCACAGTCCAGGGCATTCGCCCCCGCGAAGATGTGGAACAAGTGCCAGTGAAATGAGGGGGCACAGTGGGGACATAGGGCGCAGAACGGAAATATTCATGAAACCAGGAAAGGTTTCATAAGCCCAAACTGCTGTTCTTGGGATTTATGAAATAACTGCTTGCATTTTCTTCTGGCCCTTAGCTCTCAGACTTGTTGCTCCATTGCATGCAGTTATGAAAATCTTTGGCACTGCTGAGTTCAAGTATTTTTCAGCCAGGTCCTCCACCAGGCTGGAGGGGGAGCCAGAGCACATGGGCATGAAGGTGCTTCCTGGTGACCTTTCTCACAATGGAGACTACCCCACGGTCTCTTTGTCCTGAACAACTTTGTCAGCAACAACAACAAAATAACAACAACAACAAAAAGAGACAGCTTTTTCCGGGAACTCACATGTCCTGGGAGGACTACAGGTACCTCAAACAGCAAATTAGGTGCCTTTTTAGTATTACATGATTGTTGGTTTCAAATCCAGAATTACTTATTGTTTTTCAAAGTGTAAAGTCAGTTTTAAACTATTCTGTGTTATTCTTCAGCCTTTAATCCTTAGAAGGGTTACAGGCATGAATGTCACTCCTTTTGCTGCCCTTGACTCAGGACGTGAAAGTAATGGCCTTTCCTTGTGATTCTCTTATTTCGAAACCTGGAGCTCTTCCTTGTTCCTGGGCTAAGATTCAGGGCTAGACTTGAACATAAGCTGCCCTTCTGCAAAGGGATAAATGCGCTCACCACCCGGGTCAGGGTTTGACTCAGAAACCTGAGTTCCAGCTTGTTTCCTTGGCAGCACTGCCAAAGAGTTAGACCAAGCTGCAGCTGATCAATAGAAAAGGTCTGAAGTCTACTGTGTATGCTAGGGTTATTATGATATTGTAGGACCATTTAGGAAATGAGGAACTGGCTTCTTTAGCATCAGCAAGACTTAGAACACCTGCATATCTTTGCCTAGACTATTCTGGCCTGGCCCTGGGAGAGGGGACCTTGTGGGCCCTGGAGAACCAGCATGACAGATGGCTTATGTGGCTTAGAAGCCACTGAGGTAGAACCTGAACTTGTTCAAGCCATGAGAGAATAAGGCCAGTGAGGAGCCTTCAGGGTTCCCTGGTATTGTGTTAGTAATTCTGCATGGGTGACAGGTCTTGTGATGCTTGGCAAGGCATATAGAGGGACAGTGCGGTCCCAGAAAGGGAGCTGGGACAACCGTGAAGTTGAGGAAAGATGCTCTTTCTTATTTTGTCCCCCTTTGGCGAGGCTATCAGAATTTAGATTTTCAGGAGGAGAATTCAACCCACACCCCCAGCCATTCCCTGTGGCAAAAGGGAGGTAGGTCTAAAGCTTTCTTTTTCTCAGTTAATTACTATAGTTTGCTTGCTTTAAACGTGTGGGATCGTTCTATATTTACAGGAGCCTTGGGTAAGGTTTACTGTCTGTGGTTTTACTTCCCTCTGGAGCAGCACGTTGACAGGCGCTAACCCTAAATTACCTTTCTCCCAACCCCCCAAGCTGAAAAAACACACCTACCTTTTAAACAAGCTTTTTTTGCAGCAGAGTTTCTCAGACTCAGTTGTATATTTCATATGCTTTTCTTTCTTTTGATGGTGACTTAGAAAATGTGGTCCCAGAATTTGAGGTTCCTGACTTCAGTACACTAACTGGACTTGCCAGGGATGTTTCTAATGGGAATTTGAGATACATGTGAGATGGTGGTTCAGAGCTGATTGAAGCCGATGTTGTAAGGCCCTCAAATATCCAGCCTTACCACCTGCCAAGGTTCCCCAAATCATCACTGTTCTAGGTCCCTCGAGCCCCTGTTAATAGCAGCACCTGATACCCGCACGGGGCAATAATACATGAATATGTGATCAGCCAGCAACACATTGCTGTCATTTAATCAGACTAACTGGCTATTACTTTTGCAAGGAATAGAGTTCCAGGGGAGGGAAAAGAACAGGATGTCCGGCCTTGCCTACCTTGAAATCTGTCTTGCGTGAGATTTTGCCCATTGTATGTTCTTAATAAAACTCTGTGGAAGGAAATTTTATTGGTTAAGGGTAAAGAGAGGTCTAGACCTTGGGGTACCTCTATGTTGAGGGTTTGTTCTTGGGAGGTTTGTTCTAGGATGCCACTGAAGAGAAAGTTCTCTTAAGAATGTTGCTGCTCTCTCAAGAAGAGGCAGAATCTTGATTCTGTTTATTCTCTGTGATTACCTTTGCTCTCTCAGAAGCGCTATTCTACACTTTGCTAGGAACTTTAGAATTAAGTCATTAAAACGACAGGCATTATACACAGAGCACCTAGGTTATTGTTCTTCTTCTAACAAGGAAGAAATGGAGTGACTCTACAGGGTCATGCAGTTTTCACGTGGCCTCTAGACACCCACTTGACAGTGGCATAGATGCTAGATGCCCACTCACCAGTGGTGTAGCTTTGGGGCCTTGAGGGCTCTCTTTTCATCTGTGCCATACACGACGTGTAGATATCATCACAGGGTGCGCTTCGGCTGCAGCAGGTTTGGCTCAAGGATGCTGGCGGTCGGCTTCCTCTTGATGGTCGAAGGTTGAACATTTCAAAACTTGGAGTTGGGTCTGTCCCAGATTGTACACCTCATGGAAAGGGAGTGAAGTCATGGTGTGGCAACGAGCCGGGGCGTGAGCTAATGTGTGTCTCTGTGTGTGTGTGTGTGTGTGTGTGTGTGTGTGTGTGTGGTGGGCAGGGCGGGGGCGGGCAGGAGGAAGTGAGCGTAGCTGTGCTGCCATGCCTCTGTGTGCGTATGTTTCTATATAAATAGGTATTGTAACTAGTATTTTTCCCCCTCTTCCTCCCTCACTGTGGGAGTGGCTGTCAGTTTGTCTGTATATTTTCTCAGTTTGGGAAAAATGCTCATGTCAAGAAGGCATTTAGCCTGTGAACCTAAAAGATCAGAGGACAGCCCTGGCAATATTCCGGATCTACGGCTCATTCTCTACAGATTCTCTCCAGGCCCCATGAGTTATGCTGAATTTTTCCTGAATCTTTGCTGGATTCCTTTTTTCCCCTGCTACCATCCTCTTTTGTAATGGCCTTTCCATATCTAGATTGTTCCTTCTCCCAACATTCAATAGTGTTTGGCCTCCTTGCTTGTGAGGTGAACAAATTGTGGTGTCTTTCTCCCCCTGCAGAGGAGTGTATGTGGATGGAAACTTGCTGGAGAGTAGGGGCAGAAGAGAGCTGAAGTTCAAAGTTAGGGTAGGGCCTGTGGTGCATCTGGGTAGGTGGAGTGAGCGGTGGCATGGAAAGTTGCTCTCCCAGGCCAGCTGCTTGTGGGAGATAGAGAGCGGAGGTGTGGTCCCCGCGATCTGGCCCAGCCAGCCTCTGGGCCAGGGATGGGGGCGAAGCTCTCAGGTATCCTTCATGGCCACAGATAACGTGCCAAGGGCCTTGTATTTTCTGGCTCGGAGTCTAGGCATGAGGCCTGCCTCCTCAGGACCCTCTGTGGTTTTCTCGCCCCTAAATCTTGCCTTATCTTCTCCCCATGAGTTTTTCTGGCTGTACTTGTGGCGATTCTCCTGGTGACTGCATGGTGACAACAGTGAGGCTCCCTTGCAGGTCTGCAGTGGGTGTGGCCAGCTTCCTGTGTGTAGGGGAAAGGGCTTCCCCTGGGAGAATTGGAGAGCTCCTTTGGAGGTGGGCTTGGTTGAGGGAGCCAGCAGGAAGGCTTCCCTAGAAAGGTTCCACAGAGTCCAAGGGTCCTGAGAAGTAGTAGCAGGAGCACCACAAAAAAGTGTCCTGTGGTCAGGTACACTGGGGAAATGGGGCTGGTTTTGTGTAACCAGAAGTCTTTTCAGGATGTTGGAAGTGGGCATACCCACGGGAATGACCAAGGCTGTTTGGTGTTTCTCAGGCGTACTTGATCACACAGCCCTAGGAGGACCAGCACTCTGAGGAATGTATTTTTGGGGAAATGTAGGTATCAGGTCCAGGGTTTTGGATCTCAGTCCATGTTCATCCTCACAACCCAGTGATGGTGGTCGTTTCAGGTGAGCTGGGCTGGACCTCTGAAAGAAGCAAAGATTGTGAGGGTTGCTCTCAAGGGTCTTCTGGGCGTGTTTGGAAAAGTGGACAAGATGGCGGTGTCAGCGAAAAAGAGCAGGGGGCAGGTGGGCCCCTGGGCAGGAGAGGGTGGGGGGAAAGGGAGCCAGGTGAGGCACCTGAGAAGTTGTGGCAGCCTCTTAGGGACAAAGCTGAATTTCCCGGAGACCAGAAACCTCTTCTTCTGAAAACTCTGATACTTTTTGTACTGGGCCTATCTCTTGTCACTTAGGCAAATTCCTTTTCAGTTAACGGGACCAAAGAGAGATATTTTTGCCTCCTCCTGAGCTGGAGGTAATTGGCTTAAAGTGGAAGAATCCCGAGGCGGCAGGGACCTGGTAAGGCCCCCGTCATTCAGCTGCCCTCTCACACCTGAAGAGCCACTTTTTTGCTCCAACTGTGGCTGGCTTTGTGTTTTGTTTTAACCAGGAAGGCTGTTCCCCGTGACCTCAGGGGCCACATCCTGCTTCTGCTGCCTGCCTTGCCTTTGCACCCTTTGAGTCAGTGCTGCTCAGCCAGCAGCCCCTTTCTGAGTCACAGCCACACAGCTGGGCCAACTGTGGGTTGGTTTCCTTCCCCTTAGCAGGACTTAGAGAATCTCAGAACTTTAGAGCTAGAAGTGCCTTTAGGGATTATTTAGTCCACCTTCCCATTCTGTTGATAAGTAAGCTAGGCCCAGAGATACCGTCTTGTTCAAAGGCACCCTAGTACTTAGTATTGACTGGATGGTCCCCTTGACTCCCAGTTCAGCCTTGAACTTCTGGGGCCTCATCTTGCTGTCGTTCAAGTCTTTGGAGGTATGAGAATAGAGGGAGCCATGACGTCACTCCAAGTGTCTAATAGATGAACTTCCAGGAGAAGATGTCTTTATCTTTGACCTTCTGGCTTATCTGAAGAGTACAGACTCTTAGGAAAACCTCTCTTAAGTAAAAGAGAGGATTATTAAATTATAGGACAGCAAGAGAGCAAAGATCTCTCTTGAGCAGGGAAAGAGACTTAAGTCATGGGATACCGGATGTTTGTATTTTAGGAGGCTCAAAGGGCAGAAGGGACATATTTCACTTGAGATGATTCCTTTTGCCTAAAATCCTTACCCCCCCAACCCCTACCATCAACCAAGCACTGGTCATGATGATCCTATCACTCCCTTCCTGTATTAGGGAAGCAAGGGCCTTTGGTGTACTTGATTGGACACACACACACTCACACACACACACTCTCACACACTCCTCACACTCTCACACTCACATACTCTCACACACACTCTCACTTTCTCACACACACACTCACTCTCACACACACTCCACACATGCACACACAATCACACACACTCCACACTCTCACACACTCACGCACACACAATCACACACTCACACATTTTTCACACACTGTCACACACAATCACACACTCACACTCACTTTCTCACACACACACCCACACTCACACACTCATGCACACACACACACTTTCATGCAAACACTCTCACACACACACTTTCTCACACACACACACTCTCTCTCCCCTGTCTCGAATCACTTTGGGGGCATAAACATAAAACCTAGAAATCAACCTGTTTCCTAATCTTTTTTTTTTTTTGAGACAGTCTCACTCTGTCGCCCAGGCTGGAGTGCAGTGGTGTGATCTTGGCTCACTGCAACCTCCGCCTCCCAGATTCAAGTGAGTCTCCTGCCTCAGCCTCCCAAGTAGCTGGGGCTAGAGGCGCACACCACTATGCCTGGCTAATTTTCGTATTTTTAGTAGAGAGGGGTTTCACCATGTTGGCCAGGCTGGTGTTGACCTCCTGATCTCTGGTGATCCACCTGCTTCAGCCTCCCAAAGTGCTGAGATTACAGCCCTGAGCCACCACACCTGGCTGTTTTCTTTACTACAGATTTGCAGCTTTGGCTTATTTTGAAGACAAATTGTTGGTTATCAATAGACTATAAAGTGATAAGTCTATAATCTCATGAGTACTATTTCTAATGAGTATATTTTCCTTCCTGAAAGGTGCAGATTCACTTTATAGGAACAGCTTCAGCTTCAGCGATGAAAAACTTAATTCTCCAACAGACTCTACCCCAGCTCTTCTCTCTCCCACGGTCACTCATCAGAAAGGTAAGGTCATTAGTTGGAATTTGAGTTTTTTGCTTTTTTATTCCTCTCCCCTTCTCAATCCCTTCTCTGTCCCTTTTATCCCTAAACAATCTTTCTCAAGTGTACAAAACAAACAGGTAAGACTAATGTCTTAATACTGTATACAGTGGAATTTTTTATTTCTCAGGATTTTAATCGGTGTGAACATGAAATCAGATAATTTGGGGCAGAAAACCTGAAGTCACCGGGAGAAAGAAAATTCGGAGACTAGACTGTTCTCTCTCATGTGATGTAATCAAGACTGTGCAAATGACAGTGTTTCTTAGGAGTCTCCTCCTAGACTTGTTGGTTCTAGAATTTAAAACTCCGCAGTTTGCCTTTGCAGATAGTAGGATTCTTTTTATTGCATTAATTATTTAACCAATGCTTTCAGATGACCAATTTAGCAATTAAATGGGGTTGTCATTATTAGATAAGCTATGATCTAACATGATTTAAAATAGCAGCTCCAGCCTGTCTCTACTGTGGTATTAATAGACCTAAAATGTCTTTAAAGATGCATGAGCAGTTTCTTATTTTTTGGAACTGGTAAAATGTCTCCAGCTAGAGAGCTGAATGTTCTGTTACATTGGACAAGTGCCTTTTTGAAAACAAAAGGAGTTTTTTTCCTTAAGAAAAGTTATACTTACTGAAAATAGTTGCAGAATGCAATAAAAATGAACATAGTTAAAAAGAAATGACAATTCCATCACTCTTTTCACTTTGGCAATAAGACAGGACTTCACTCTTTTTTCAAAAGAGGCATTTTAAAATTCCCTTCTCAACATAGCAACGTTAGCACCCACTGGGAATTCTGCCACTATCCAGCCCTCAGTCTGTAATGGATCTGTTGAATTCAGAGGCAGAGCAGTCTAGAAAGTGCTCAGATTTGTTACCTGATCCTCAAGAGGTAGGACTTAAAGAGGGAAAAAAAGCCCCTAGTGGCAAATAGACTTAAAAAGCTAAGAACAATTAGCCATTTGTAGCCAGCAGGTTAGTTAATTAATAAAACTGTCCAGTACTGCATTTCAAGGAAAGCATGAATGATGTGATGAACTCTACAGAAATAAAGTCAGCTATATGAAAAAAATCTCTACATCTCAGGCTCTAGAGAGAACCAAATCAGAATGAGGACTCGTTACCTTGTGTGGGCACCTGGAGGGGATGAGGCTGTCCTGGACCCAGAAGCCTCGTGGTGCCTTCCCTGTACCATTTTGATAAGAAACAGTGAACTCTTCATTCATTTCATACTGGAGGGACTCTGAGGGCTGCAGCGTTGCCTTGAGGGGATAGCACAAGCAAGAACACATCAGAAGGCTAGTGCCACAGGAATGACACAATCTAGGTGTCTGCTCTGCACAGTGATATGCTTACTGTTTTGACTAATAACTCATATTCTACACAATACAAAAACCAAACTCCTTTTATCTTCCCTTCCTGCTCCTCACTCTCCTGCAAACATTTAAGACAGTGAAGGAAGATTCCTCTTCCAGGTGAGGGAGAAGTGGGGTGGGATGGTTGGAGAGGGTGGTGATGAACTAAAAAATAAAGAAACACTGAGGCTAGTCTTCAGAATCAGTTTCTGAGTTTACTGTATCAAAACACTGGAGCAACACTTAGGGTTGGCCCGGGGCACTCTTCAATAAAGTCTCTGAAGATAAGGAGGTAGGTGTAAAATAGAAATAATCCATTCTATAACTCCGGAAGTTCCAACTTCCTGGAAAACTCAATATGGAGTCATCAGCTGTCTTTGTTATGGAAACCGAACTCTCTCTCTCTCTCTCTCTCTCCTGTTTCACAGCTAAATTAGGAGACACAAAAGAGCTAGAAGCCTTCATTGCTGATCTTGACAGAACTTTAGCAAGTAAGTACATGTCTGATATTAAAAACAAAAAAACAAAACAAACAAAAAACTAACAGACACTTCTGATAAAGTGTTGTAATGTTAACCAGCTTGCCCTGGGGCAGAAAGTTTCATCCTAAGGCTTCTTTAGGTTTAGAAACAGGACCCTAGGCCGGGGTGGTGGCTCATGCCTATAATCCCAGCACTTTGGAAGGCCGAGGTGGGTGGATTACCTGAGGTCAGGAATTCAAGTCCAGCCTGGCTAACGTGAAACCCCATCTCTACTAAAAAATACAAAAATTAGCTGGGTGTGGTGGCGTGCACCTGTAGTCCCAGCTACTTGGGAGGCTGAGGTAGGAGAATCGCTTGAACCCGGGAGGTGGAGGTTGCAGTGAGCCGAGATTGCGCCACTGCACTCCAGCCCGGTGACAGAGCGAGACTCCGTCAAAATAGTAATAATAATAACAATGAGAAGAAGAAGAAACAGGACCCTAGTGGCTAGGAATGAAATTCTGGGATAAGCTTGTGTTAAAGTAGACCATGTGTGTTTCCAAACAGTGAGAACAGGTCACTAGCAAAAAATGGCATTTTATTTGAGAAATGGAGAGCAAGCAAGACTGGAGCATTACCATCATGATGGCCTGTGAGGCTTTTCAGAGAAGAAATGAACTGATTAACCACAAGTGCATTACTCCAACAAGCCAAAAGGCTTCCATCCCATGGGCCAGGGTAATTTTCCCAGGTTAGATCCAGGGTTTGGGTGAAATCTAACTTTAAGATGTGGATGTCGAAACAGAGAATTGGCTTGTGGGGCCTTTCACCAGAGACCCATGCCAGTGACTGAACGACCTGGATTAGGTATGCATACTTGCAAGCCTCTTATTTGGGAATTACACTAATTGTTTTTTATTTATTTATTTTTTTTTGAGACGGAGTTTTCGCTCTTGTCGCCCAGGCTGGAGTGCAATGGCACGATCTCGGCTCACTGCAACCTCCGCCTCCTGGGTTCAAGCGATTCTCCTGCCTCAGCCTCCCGAGTAACTAGGATTACAGGCATGCGCCTCCACGCCCGGCTAATTTTTTTTGTATTTTTAGTAGAGACGGGGTTTCTCCATGTTGGTCAGGCTGGTCTCGAACTCCTGACCTCAGGTGATCCACCCACCTCGGCCTCCCAAAGTGCTGGGATTACAGGCATAAGCCACCATGCCCGGCCTGAATTACACTAATTGTTACCTGTTTTGTGTGACCAAAAATGTTGAGAACTGAAGACATCAAATTATAACTGCAGTATAGGGGCCCAGAAGAAGGGACCCTCACACTCTATCTACACACTCTATTTCCAAAGGATAAGATTGCAAGAGCCAGGAGGACCAACTCCAGCTTCTGGGATGGAAGGTTCAGCAACTCTCCTATGGGGGGGGTCCTGTTTAGTCACAGCGTGGGCTGGGAAAATTTTGTCCCAGCCCCTTAATTTTCCAGTGGAAGGGTTGATTTTCTCTGAGAAGTATTTAATGCTATTCTTTGCTAAAGAGCCGGGTAAACTCTGAAAAATTAAATCCAAAGCTGGTTATTTAAAAATAACTATGTTCTTAACACTCTTGCAGACAAATCTAAATATCAGATAGAAAGTCCTTGTATCATCTCTATTTGCTTGAAGATTTTATTGCCTGTTTTCTTACTGCACCATCTTATATCAGAAGTCCAGGGCTTGTTTTGATAGGGATTATTACAATTGCAGCATAATTTGTATTAGACCCATGTAACAAGCCTGTCTACTCCATGGAAATTGCAGTGGGTTGCCCAGTCATTCCAGTTAATCAGACACTCATCATGTGGGAAGCCCGGCATTGAGTTTGGTGCTTTGATGCACGTCTGAGACAGTGTGATGTGGTTAAGCATAGGAATTGTGAGCCTCTGAGTGGATAACCTTACCTATCTCTCATTTACAGGTATGTGAAACAAGAAGTTCTGGGTCCTTTCATCATAAGGGAGAAGCTTCAGAAAGTTCTGAGGACCTGCTAAAATCAGCTACTAGAATCTGCTGCCAGAGGGGATGAAGACGTGCACTCACCCTTCTACCAGGCCACTCTCAGGCTCACCTTAAAATCAGCCCTTGATCCCATTTCTGGGCAATTTAGACAGTGAAACTGACTTTGTTTACCTGCTTGCAGCGTATTAGAACAGACGATCTATGCTAATATTGTATTTTCTGTTAAAACATAGCTTTCCTGTAATTTAAAGTGCTTTTATGAAAATATTTGTAATTAATTATATATAGTTGGAAATAGCAGTAAGCTTTCCCATTATAATATATTTTTGTATACAAATAAAATTTGAACTGGAGTCTACTTCCTTTTCTTTTTCTTTATTTTTAAAAATATATTTCCATTCAAATAATATTCTAGTGGGAGTAACATGCCTCTTGATTCCTTAGCAAGGCCCCTGGGTGCTGTCTGATTGCACTAGACAAGAGGACAGTAAACTTAAAGTGTTCCTTTAGCTCATTCAGTGCTCTGGAAGGAAATGCTGGCAGACGGCTGCTGGGAAATTTTAATTTGAGGATTGTGATTTTGTTGGAAGTTAGGTTTCTATTCTGTCTCTGCCCTCCTTCTCATATCTTGGCACCATTACAGGTGGAATGGACTCTTTCTTTGAATTAAGGGAAATACCAGTTCTTACAATCCAGGACTTAAATATGAGGGAAAGTTGAGATAGCTGGAAGACTTGAAAACGATGGTGCTTTTCTAAGATCTGTGTGTGGAGGAAGATTGATGGTGCTGGTCTTCATGGAATGTCCAGCCAACCTCTGGTGCGAAGAGTTTGACTGGTGGGCTTTGCACATAGAAGCCACTGACCTCCTACTACCCTTCCCAGCCTCTGGTAACCAACCTTCTACTCTATAATTCCATGGGTTTAACTGTTGACTTTTAGATCCCACAAATAAGTGAGAACATGCAATGTTTGTCTTTCTGTGCCTGGCTTATTTCACTTAACATAATGACCTCCAGTTCAATACATGTTGTTGCAAATGACTAAATCTCATTCTTACGACTAAATGGTACTCCAGTGTGCATAAGTACCACATTTTCTTCATCCATGCATCTGTTGATGGACACTTAGGTTGCTTCCAAATCTTGGCTATTGTGAATAGAGCTGCAACAAATATGGGAGTGCAGATATCTCTTTGATATACTGATTTCCTTTTTTGGGGGGCATATACCCAGCAGTGGGATTGCTGGATCATTTGGTAGGCTTTATTTTTAGTTTTCTGTGGAATCTCCAAACCGCTCTTCATAGTGGCTGCAGTAATTTACATTCCCACCAACAGTATACAAGGATTCCCTTTTCTCTACATCCTTGCCAACATCTGTCATTGCTTGTCTTTTGGATAAAAGCCATTTTAACTGGGGTGGGATGATATTGTAGTTTTGATTTGCATTTCTCTAATCAACGACATAGAGCACCTTTTCATATGTCTGCCATCTGTTTGTATTCTTTTGAGAAATGTTTATTCTAATTTTTTGCCCATTTTTAAATCAGATTATTAGATTTTTTTTCCTCTTGTTTGAGCTCCTTATATATTCTGACTATTAATCCGTTGTCAGATGGGTAATTTGCACATATTTTCTCCCATTCTGTGGGTTGTCTCTTCACTTTACTGATTGTTTCATTTGCTATGCAGAAGCTTTTTAACTTGACATGACCCCATCTAGTCCATTTTTGCTTTAGTTTCCTGTGCTTGTGGGGTATTACTCAAGAAATCTTTGCCCAGACTGATGTCTTGGAGAGTTTCTCCAATGTTTTCTTTTTGTAGTTTCATAGTTTGAGGTCTTAGATTTAAGTGTTAAATCCATTTTGATTTGATTTTTGTATATAGTGAGAGATGGGGGTCTAGTTTCATTCTCTGCATATGGATATCCAGTTTTCTCAGAAT
The DNA here is from genome assembly GCF_006542625.1 of Nomascus leucogenys. Taxonomy (NCBI): domain Eukaryota; kingdom Metazoa; phylum Chordata; class Mammalia; order Primates; family Hylobatidae; genus Nomascus; species Nomascus leucogenys. The sequence continues at coordinate 67,686,000 of NC_044385.1, forward strand.
CATTTATTGAAGAGACTGTCCTTTCCCCAGTGTATGTTCTTGCCACCTTTGTTGAAAATGAGTTTACTGTAGGCGTGTGGATTTGTTTCTAGGTTCTCTGTTCTGTTCCATTGGTCTATGTGTCTGTTGTTATGCCAGGACTATGCTGTTTTGGTTATTATAGCTCTGTGGTATAATTTGAAGTCAGATAATGTGATTCCTCCAGTTTTGTCCTTTTTAAAATTTTTTTTTATTATACTTTAAATTCTGGAGTACATGTGCAGAACACAAAGTTTTGTTACATAGGTATACATGTGCCACGGTGGTTTGCTGCACCCATCAACTTGTCACCTACATTAGGTATTTCTCCTAATGTTATCCTTCCCCTACCCCCCCAACCCCCAACAGGCCCCGGTGTGTGATGTTCCCCTCCCTATGTCCATGTGTTCTCATTGTTCAACTCCCATTTATGAGTGAGAACACGCGGTGCTTGGTTTTCTGTTCTTGTGATAGTTTGCTGAGAATGATGGTTTCCAGCTTCATCCATGTCCCTGCAAAGGACATGAACTCATCCTTTTTTATGGCTGCATAGTATTCCATGGTGTATATGTGCCACATTTTCTTTATCCAGTCTATTATTGATGGACATTTGGGTTGGTTCCAAGTCTTTGCTATTGTGAATAGTGCTACAATAAACATACGTGTGCTTGTGTCTTTATAGTAGAATGATTTATAATCCTTTGGGTATATACCCAGTAATGGGACTGCTGGGTCAAATGGTATTTCTAGTTCTAGATCCTTGAGGAATTGCCACACTGTCTTCCACAATGGTTGAACTAATTTACACACCCACTAACAGTGTAAAAGCATTCCTATTTCTCCACATGCTCTCCAGCACCTGTTGTTTACTGACTTTTTAATGATTGCCATTCTAACTGGTGAGAGATGGTATCTTATTGTGGTTTTGATTTGCATTTCTCTGATGACCAGTGATGATGAGCGTTTTTTCCATATGTCTGTTGGCTATATAAATGTCTTCTTTTGAGAAGTGTCTGTTTATATCCTTTGCCCACTTTTTGATGGGGTTATTTTTTTCTTGTAAATTTGAGTTCTTTGTAGATTCTGGATATTAGCCCTTTGTCAGATGCAAAAATTTTTGCCCATTCTGTAGGTTGCCTGTTCACTCTGATGATAGTTTCTTTTGCTGTGCAGAAGCCCTTTAGTTTAATTAGATCCCATTTGTCTATTTTGGCTTTTGTTGCCATTGCTTTTGGTGTTTTAGACATGAAGTCTTTGCCCATGCCTGTGTCTTGAATGGTATTGTCTAGGTTTTCTTCTAGGATTTTTATGGTCCTAGGTCTTATGTTTAAGTCTTTGATCCATCTTGATTTTTGTATAAGGTGTAAGGAAGGAGTCCAGTTTCAGTTTTCTGAATATGGCTAACCAGTTTTCCCAACAACATTTATTAAATAGTAACATTTTCCAAATTGCTTTTTTGTGTCAAGTTTGTCAAAGATCAGATGGTTGTAGATGTGTGGTGTTATTTCTGAGGCCTCTGTTCTGTTCCATTGGTCTATACATCTGTTTTGGTACCAGTACCATGCTGTTTTGGTTACTGTAGCCTTGTAGTATAGTTTGAAGCCAGGTAGAATGATGCCTCCAGCTTTGTTCTTCTTGCCGCTTAGGATTGTCTTGGCTATGCAGGCTCTTTTTTGGTTCCATATGAAGTTTAAAGTAGTTTTTTCCAATTCTGTGAAGAAAGTCAGTGGTAGCTTGATGGGGATAGCATTGAATCTATAAATTACTTTGGGCAGTATGGCCATTTTCATGATATTGATTCTTCCTATCCATGAGCATGGAATATTTTTCCATTTGTTTGTGTCCTCTCTTATTTCCTTGAGCAGTGGTTTGTAGTTCTCCTTGAAGAGGGCCTTCACATCCTTTGTAAGTTGTATTCCTAAGTATTTTATTCTCTTTGTAGCAATTGTGAATGGGAGTTCACTCATGATTTGGCTCTCTGTTTGTCTATTACTGGTGGATAGGATGGCTTGTGATTTTTGCACATTGATTTTGTATCCTGAGACTTTGCTGAAGTTGCTTATCAGCTTAAGGAGATTTTGGGCTGAGACGATGGGGTTTTCTAAATATACAATCATGTCATCTGCAAACAGAGACAATTTGACTTCCTCTCTTCCTATTTGAACATGCTTTATTTCTTTCTCTTGGTTGATTGTCCCAGCCAGAACTTCCAATACTATGTTGAATAGGAGTGGTGAGAGAAGGCATCCTTGTCTTGTGCCGGTTTTCAAAGGGAATGTTTCCAGCTTTTGCCCATTCAGTATGATATTGACTGTGGGTTTGCCATAAATAGCTCTTGTTATTTTGAGATATGTTCCATTGATTCCCAGTTTATTGAGAGTTTTTAGCATGAAGGGGTGTTGAATTTTGTTGAAGGTCTTTTCTGCATCTATTGAGATAATCGTGGTTTTTGTCATTGGTTCTGTTTATGTGATGGAGTCCGTTTATTGTTTTGCATATGTTGAACCAGCCTTGCATCCCAGGTATGAAGCTGACTTGATCATGGTGGATAAGCTTTTTGATGTGCTGCTGGATTCGATTTGCCAGTATTTTATTGAGGATTTTCATATCGATGTTCATTAGATATATTGGCCTGAAATTTTCTTTTTTTGTTGTGTCTCTGCCAGGTTTTGGTATCAGGATGATGCTGGCCTCATAAAATGAGTTAGGGAGGATTTCCTATTTTTCTATTGTCTGGAATAGTTTCAGAAGGAACGGTACCAGCTCCTCTTTGTACCTTTGGTAGAATTAGGCTGTGAATCCATCTGGTCCTGGACTTTTTTTGGTTGATAGGCTATTAATTACTGCCTCAATTTCAGAACTTGTTATTAGTTTATTCAGGCATTAGACTTCTTCCTGGTTTAGACTTGGGAAGGGTGTATGTGTCCAGGAATTTATCCATTTCTTCTAGATTTTCTAGTTTATTTGTATAGAGGTGTTTATAGTATTCTCTGATGGTAGTTTGTATTTCTGTGGGATCAGTGGTGATATCCCCTATATAATTTTTTATTGCATCTATTTGATTCTTCTCTCTTCTTTATTAGTCTGGCTAGTGGTCTATTTTGCTGATCTTTTTTTAAAAAAAAAACAGCTCCTGGATTCACTGATTTTTTTGAAGGGCTTTTCGTGTCTCTGTCCCCTTCAGTTCTGCTCTGATCTTAGTCTTCTGCTAGATTTTGAATTTGTTTGCTGTTGCTTCTCTAGTTCTTTTAATTGTGATGTTAGGGTGTCAATTTTAGATCTTTCCTGCTTTCTCGTGTGGGCATTTAGTGCTATAAATTTCCCTCTACACACTGCTTTAAATGTGTCCCAGAGATTCTCATACATTGTGTCTTTGTTCTCATTGGTTTCAAAGAACATCTTCATTATTTTGTTATTTACCCAGTAGTCATTTAGGAGTAGGTCGTTCAGTTTCCATGTAGTTGTGCAGTTTTGAGTGAGCTTCTTAAACCTGAGTTCTAGTTTGATTGCACTGTGGTCTGAGAGACTGTTTGTTATGATTTCCATTCTTTTGCATTTGCTGAGGAGTGTTTTACTTCCAATTATGTGGTCAATTTTAGAATAAATGCGATGAGCTGCTGAGAAGAATGTGTATTCTGTTGATTTGGGGTGAAGAGTTCTGTAGATGTCTATTAGGTCTGCTTGGTCCAGAGCTGAGTTAAAGCCCGGAATATTCTTGTTAATTTTCTGTCTCGTTGATCTGCCTAATATTGACAGTGGGATGTTAAAGTCTCCCACACGGGAGTCTAAGTCTCTTTGTACGTCTCTAAGGACTTGCTTTAGGAATCTGGGTGCTCTTGTATTGGGTGCATATATATTTAGGATAGTTAGCTCTTCTTGCTGCATTGATCCCCTTACCATTATGTAATACCCTTTGTTGTCTCTTTTGATCTTTGTTGGTTTACAGTTTGTTTTATCCGAGATTAGGATTGCAACAACTACTTTTTTTTTTATTAATTTTTTTTGCACACAAAAACAATAAACATTTTCTAAAAATACATACAAACAAAAAGATGCGTATCAAACATATTAGGAAGGTTGCACATGGGAAGTCGGGGAATAGAAATGGGGGGTGGGAATTAAAATAAATGAGAGAGGGACTTTATATGGATCAGTGATAATAACTCAATCCTCTATTTGACAAAGAAGAAGGAGAAGGAAGAGGAAGAAAAAGAAAGTGGGATAAAGGATCAGAAAGGGAGGAAAATAGAAAAAATTAGAGTATGACTCCAGGGTAGACCTGTTTTGTTGTCGCTTGGTTGGTTGGTTGGTTTGTCTGTTGTATTTTTCATGTTTCGCCATGTTGGCCAGACTGGTCTCGAACTCCTAGCCCGAAGTGATCAACCCGCCTCGGCCCCCCAGAGTGCCGGGACCACAGGCGTGAGCCACCACGTCCAGCCCCCGCATTGCTTCTGGCCTCCGTGGTAGACCTCCCAGACGGGGCGGTCGGGCAGAGGCGCTCCCCACATCCCAGACGGGGCGGCCGGGCAGAGGTGCTCCTCACTTCCCAGATGATGGGTGGCCAGGCAGAGGCGCTCCTCACTTCCCAGACCTAGATGCGCTTCATTTCTTCCCAGACGGGGCGGCCGGGCAGAGCGCTCCTCACCTTCCCAGACGGGGCGGCCGGGCAGAGGCGCTCCTCACTTCCCAGACGATGGGTGGCCAGGCAGAGGCGCTCCTCACTTCCCAGACGATGGGTGGCCAGGCAGAGGCGCTCCTCACTTCCCAGACGGAGCGGCCGGGCAGAGGTGCTCCTCACTTCCCAGACGGGGCGGCCAGGCAGAGGCGCTCCTCACTTCTTCCGGACGGGGCGGCCGGGCAGAGGCGCTCCACTCTTCCCAGATGAGGTGGCCGGGCAGAGGCGCTCCTCACTTCCCAGACGGGGCGGCTGGGCAGAGGCGCTCCTCACTTCTTCCCGGACGGCGGCCCGGGCAGAGGCGCTCCCTCCTTTCCCAGACGGGGCGGGCGGGCGAGAGGGCGCTCCTCACTTCTTCCCGGACGGGGCGGCCGGGCAGAGGCGCTCCTCACTTCCCAGACGGGGCGGCCAGGCAGAGCGCTCCTCACTTCCAGACGATGGGTGGCCGGGCAGAGGCGCTCCTCACCTCCCAGACGATGGGTGGCCGGGCAGAGGCGCTCCTCCCTTCCCAGATGGGGAGGCCGGGCAGAGGGGCGGCCAAGCAGAGACGCTCCCCACCTCCCAGACGGGGCGGCGGCCGGGCAGGGGCTGCAATCCCAGCACCCTGGTAGGCCAAGGCAGGCGGCTGGGAGGCGGAGGCTGCCGCGAGCCAAGACCACGCCACTGCACTCCAGCCCGGGCAACACGGAGCACCGAGTGAGCGAGACTCCGTCTGCAGTCCCAGCACCTCGGGAGGCCGAGGCGGGCAGAGCACTCGGGGTCAGGAGCTGGAGACCAGCGTGGCCAACATGGGGAAACCGCGGCTGCAGCCAAAGGAGAAAAAGCAGGCAGAGAAAAAGCAGGCAGCGGTGGTGGCGCGCGCCGGCAGTCGCAGGCAGTCCGCGGTGCGGGGCAGCAGTGAGCCAAGTAGATTGCAGTGTGGGCCACAGAGGGAAAAAGAAAGAAAGGAAGAAAGGAAGGAGAAAAAAAAAAAAAAAAAAAAAAAAAAAAAAAAAAAAAAAAAAAAAAAAAAAAAAAAAAAAAAAAAAAAAAAAAAAAAAAAAAAAAAAAAAAAAAAAAAAAAAAAAAAAAAAAAAAAAAAAAAAAAAAAAGAAAGGAAGGAAGGAAAAGGAGGAGGAAGGAAGAAGGAAAAAAAAAAAAAAAAAAAAAAAAAAAAAAAAAAAAAAAAAAAAAAAAAAAAAAAAAAAAAAAAAAAAAAAAAAAAAAAAAAAAAAAAGGAAGGAAGGAAGGAAGGAAGACAACTACTTTTTTTTGCTTTCCATTTGCTTGGTAAATATTCTTCCATCCTTTGAGCCTATGTGTGTCTTTGCGTGTGAGATGGGTCTCCTGAATACAGCACACTGATCGGTCTTGACTCCTTATCCAATTTACCAGTCTGTGTCTTTTAACTGGGCATTTAGCCCATTTACATTTAAGGTTACTATTGTTATGTGTGAATTTGATCCTGTCATTATGATGCTGGCTGGTTGTTTTGCCCATTAGTTGATGCAGTTTCTTCATAGTATTGATGTTCTTTACAATTTGGTATGTTTTTGCAGTTGTTGGTACCAGTCGTTCCTTTCCATGTTTAGTGCTTCCTTCAGGAGCTTTTGTAAGGCAGGCCTTGTGGTGACAAAATTTCTCAGCATTTGCTTATCTGTATAGGATTTTATTTCTCCTTCACTTATGAAGCTTAGTTTGGCTGGATATGAAATTCTGGGTTGAAAATTCTTTTCTTTAAGAATGTTGAATATTGGCCCCCACTCTCTTCTGGCTTGTAGGGTTTCTGCAGAGAGATCTGCTGTTAGTCTGATGGGCTTCCCTTTGTGGGTAACCCGACCTTTCTTTTTTTTTTTTTTTTTTTGAGACGGAGTCTCGCTCTCTCACCCAGGCTGGAGTGCAGTGGCGTGATCTCGGCTCACTGCAAGCTCTGCCTCCCGGGTTCACGCCATTCTCCTGCCTCAGCCTCTCTGAGTAGCTGGGACTACAGGCGCCCGCCACCACGCCCGGCTAATTTTTTGTATTTTTAGTAGAGACGGGGTTTCACCGTGGTCTCGATCTCCTGACCTCGTGATCCACCCGCCTTGGCCTCCCAAAGTGCTGGGATTACAAGCGTGAGCCACCGCGCCCGGCCAACCTGACCTTTCTTTCTGGCTGCACTTAACATTTTTTCTTTCATTTCAACCTTGGTGAATCTGACAATTATGTGTCTTAGGGTTGCTCTTCTCGAGGAGTATCTTTGTGGTGTTCTTTGTGTTTCCTGAATTTGAATGTTGGCTTGTCTTCCTAGATTGGGGAAGTTCTCCTGGATAATATCCTGAAGAGTGTTTTCCAACTTGGTTCCATTCTCCTTGTCACTTTCAGGTACACCAATCAAACATAGATTTGGTCTTTTCACATAGTCCCTTATTTCTTGAAGGATTTATTCATTCTTTTTCACTCTTTTTTCTCTAATCTGGTCTTCTCTCTTTATTTCCTTAAGCTGATCTTCAATCACTGATACCCTTCCTTCTGCTTGATCAATTTGGCTATTGATACTTGTGTATGCTTCACGAAGTTCTCATGCTGTGTTGTTCAGCTCCATCAGGTCATTTATATTCTTCTCTACACTAGTTATTCTAGTTAGCAATTCATCTAACCTTTTTTCAAGGTCCTTAGCTTCCTTGCATTGGGTTAGAACCTGCTCCTTTAGCTCAGAGGAGTTCGTTATTACCCACCTTCTGAAGCTTACTTCTGTCAATTAGTCAAACTCATTCTCTGTCCAGTTTTGTTCCCTTGCTGGTGAGGGATCCTTTGGAAGAGAAGAGGCAATCTGGTTTTTGGAATTTTCAGCCTTTTTGCACTGGTTTCTCCCCATCTTTGTGGATTTATCTACCTTTGGTCTTTGATGTTGGTGACCTTCTGATGGGGTCTTTGAGTGGATGTGCTATTCCTTTCTGTTAGTTTTCCTTCTGACAGTCAGGCCCCTCTGCTGCTGGTCTGCTGGAGTTTGCTGGAGGTCCGCTTGCAACACTATTTGCCTGGGTATCACCAGCAGAGGCTGCAGAACAGCAAAGATTGCTGCCTGATCTTTCCTCTGGAAGCTTCATCCCAGAGGGGCACCTGCCAGATGCCAGCCACAGCTCTCCTGTATGAGGTGTCTGTCAGCCCCTACTGGGAGGTGTCTCTCAGTCAGGATACATGGGGGTCAGGGACCTGCTTGAGGAGGCAGTCTGACCCTTAGCAGAGCTCAATCACTGTGCTGGGAGGTCCACTGCTCTCTTCAGAGCCATCAGGCAGGGACGTTTAAGTCTGCTAAAGCTGTGCCCACAGCTGCCCCTTTCCCCAGGTGTTCTGTCCCAGGAGGATGGGGGTTTTATCTATAAGTCCCTGACTGGGGCTGCTGCCCTTTTTTCCGTGATGCCCTGTCAAGAGAAGGGAAATCTGGCAGTCTGGCCACAGCAGCCTTGCTGAGCTGCAGTGGGCTCTGCCCAGTTCGAACTTCCCAGTGGCTTTGTTTACACTGTGAGCGTAAAACCACCTACTCAAGCCTCAGCAATGGTGGATGCTCCTCCCCACTCCAAGCTCAAGCATCCTGGGTCCATCTCAGACTGCTGTTGTGCTGGCAGTGAGAATTTCAAGCCAGTGGATCTTAGTTTGCTGGGCTTCATGGGGGTGGGACCCACTGAGCCAGACCACTTGGCTCCCTGGCTTCAGCACCCCTTTCCAGGGGAGTGAACGGTTCTGTCTTGCTGGTGTTTCAGGCACCACTGGGGTATGGAAAACAAGAACTCCTGCAGGTAGTTTGGTGTCTGACCAAATGGCTGCCCAGTTTTGTGCTTGAAACCCAGGGTCCTGGTGGGGTAGGCACCGGAGGGAATCTCCTGGTCTGTGGGTTGCGAAAATCATGGGACAAGCAGGAGCAGCCTCAGTCCCTTACGGCTTCCCTTGGGTGGGGGAGAAAATTCCCCAACCCCTTGCACTTCCCTGGTGAGGCAACACGCCACCCTGCTTCAGGAGCTGAAGCCCTCCGTGGGCTGCACCCACTGTCCAACCAGTACCAGTGAGATGAACCTGGTACCTCAGTTGAAAATGCAAAATTCACCCACCTCCTGCATCAATCTTGCTGGGAGCTGCAGACTGGAGCAGTTCCTATTCGGTCATCTTGCCAGCGCTATTCCCGGTTTTGTTCATTTTGCTCAGGAGAGCTTTGACTGTTCTGGGTCTTTGGTGGTTCCAAAGAAATTTTAAGATTATTTTTCTATTTCTGTAAAGAGTATCATTGGTATTTTGATAGGGATTGCATTGAATCTGTAGATTGCTTTGGGTAGTACAGACATTTTAACAATATTGATTCTTTTCAATCTATGAACATGGAATATTTTTCCATTTTTTTGGTGTCCTCTTCAATTTCTTTCATTGGTGATTTATAGTTTTTGTTATAGAGTTCTTTCACTTTGGTTAATCCCTGGGTATTTAGTTTTATTTGTGGCTATTACAAACAGGATTACTTTTTTATTTCTTTTTCAGATTGTTCCCTATTGTCATATAGAAATGCTACTGATTTTTATATGTTGATTTTGTATCCTGCAAATTTACTGAATTTGTTTATCAGTTATAATAGTTTTTGGTGGAGTCTAGGTTTTTCAAATGTAAGATATCATCTGCAAACAAGGATAACTTGACTTCTTCCTTTCCAGTTGGATGCTGTTTCTGTCTTTCTCTTGTTGCTCTAGCTAGAACTTCCAGTAGTATGATGAATAACACTGGTGAAAGTGAGCATTTTTGTCATGTTCCAGATCTTAGGGGAAAGGCTTTCAGTTTTTCCTCAGTTAGTATGATATTAGCTGTGGGTCTGTCATATATGGCTTTTATTATGTTGAGGTATGTACCTTTTATACTCAGATTTTTGAGGGTTTTTATCATGAAGGGCTGTTGATTTTATCAAATGCCTTTTCAACATCAAATGAAATGATCTTATGGTTTTTGTCCTTCAATCTGTTGATATAATGTACCATATTGATTGATTTATGTATATTGAACCATCCTTGCATCCCTGGGATAAATCCATTTGGTTATGATGAATGATCTTTCTTTTTTAAATTATTATTATACTTCAAGTTCTGGGGTACATGTGCAGAATGTGCAGATTTGTCACATAGATATATGCATGCCATGGTGGTTTGCTGCACCCATCAACCCTCATCTACATTAGGTATTGCTCCTAATGCTATCCCTCCTCTAACCCCCAACCCCAACAGGCCCCAGTGTGTGATGTCCCCCTCCCTGTGCCTATGTGTTCTCGTTTTTCAACTCCCACTTACGAGTGAGAACATGCAGTGTTTGGTTTTCTGTTCTTGTGTTAGTTTGCTGAGAATGATAGTTTCCAGTTTCATCCATGTCCCTGCAAAGGACATGAACTCATCCTTTTTTATGGCTGCATAGTATTCCATAGTGTATATGTGCCACATTTTCTTTATCCAGTCTATTATTGATGGACATTTGAGTTGGTTCCAAGTCTTTGCTATTGTGAACAGTGCTGCAATAAACATATGTGTGCTTGTGTCTTTATAGTGGAATGATTTATAATTGAACTGAATCCAGCAGCACATCAATAAACTTATCCACCATGATCAAGTTGGCTTCATACCTGGGATGCAAAGCTGGTTCAACATATGCAAATCAATAAACGTAATCCATTACATAAACAGAACCAATGTGAAAAACCACATGATTATCTCAATAGATGCAGAAAAGACCTTTGATAAAATTCAACAGCCTTTCATGCTAAAAACTCTCAATAAACTAGGTATTGATGGAACGTATCTCAAAATAATAAGAGCTATTTATGACAAACCCACAGTCAATATCATACTGAATGGGCAAAAGCTGGAAACATTCCCTTTGGAAACCGGCACAAGACAAAGACGCCCTCTCTCACCACTCCTATTCAAGATAGTATTGGAAATTCTGGCCGGGGCAATCAGGCAAGAGAAAGAAATAAAGGGTATTCAGATAGGAAGAGAGGAAATCAAATTGTCTCTGTTTGCAGATGACATGACTGTATATTTAGAAAACCCCATTGTCTCAGCCCAAAATCTCCTTAAGCTGATAAGCAACTTCAGCAAAGTCTCAGGATACAAAATCAATGTGCAAAAATCACAAGCCATCCTATCCACCAATAATAGACAAACAGAGAGCCAAATCAGGAATGAACTCCCATTCACAGTTGCTACAAAGAGAATAAAATACCTAGGAATACAACTTACAAGGGATGTGATGAATGATCTTTCTGATGTATTGTTGAATTCAATTTGCTAGTATTTTGTTGAGGGTTTTTGCATCAATTTTCATCAGAGATATTGGTAGTTTTCTTTTTTGTTGATGTGTCTTTGTCTGGTTTTAGTATCAGGGTCATGCTGGCCTCATAGAATGAGTTTGGAAGTGATCCCTCCTCCTCTATTTTTCAGAATAGTTTGAATAGGATTGGGATTAGTTCTTCTTAAAATGGTTGGTAGAGTTCAGCAGTGAAGCCATTGGGTCCTGGGCTTTTCTTTACTGAGAGACTTTTTATTATAGCTTTGATATTGTTACTTGTTATTGGTCTGTTTGCATTTTGGATTTCTTCATGGTTCAATCTTTGTAGGTTGTATATGTCTAGGAATTTGTCCATTGCTTCTAGATTTTCCAATTTATTGGTGTGGAGTTGCCTATAGTAGCCACTAATGATCCTTTGAATTTCTGCAATATCAGTTGTAATGTCTGCTTTTTTATTCTCTGATTTTATTTATTTGGATCTTCTCTGTTTTTTAATTAGTTACTCTAGCTAAAGGCGTGTCTATTTTGTTTAACTTTTCAAAAAACCAACTTTTCATTTCATTGATCTTTTGTATTGCTTTCTTCACTTCAATTTTATTTATTTCTCCTCTGGTCTTTACTATTTCTTTTCTTGTACTAATTTTGGGTTTGGGTTGTTCCTGCTTTTTTTGTTCTTTAAGATACACTGTGGCTGGGTGCAGTGGCTCACACCTGTAATCCCAGCACTTTGGGAGGCTGAGGTGGGTGGATCACCTGAAGTCAGGAGTTGCAGACCAGCCTGCCCAACATAGCGACACTCCATCTCTACTAAAAATACAAAAAATTAGCAGGGTGTGGTGGAGGGTACCTGTAATTCCAGCTACTTGGGAGGCTGAGGCAGGAGAAATGCTTGAACCCGGGAGGCGGAGGTTGCAGGGAGCTGAGATTGTGCCATTGCACTCCAGCCTGGGCAACAAGAGCAAAACTCCATCTCAAAAAAAAAAAAAAAAAAGATGCATTGTTAGATTTTTTTTTGGTTTTTCCTCTTTTTGATGTAGGCACTTACAGCTATAAAATTCCTTCTTAGTACTGCTTTTGCTGTATCCCATAGGTTTTGGTATGTTATGTTTCCATTATCATTTGTTTCAAGAAAATTTTCAATTTCCTTCATAATTTCTTCATTAACCCACTGGTCATTCAGGACATATTGTTTAATTTCCATGTATTTGTATAGTTTTCAAAATTCTCCTACTATTGATATCTAGTTTTATTCCATTGTGGCCAGAGAAGATGGTTGATGTTATTTCAATTTTTTAAATGTTTTAAGACTTGTTTTGTGACCTAACATATGGCCTGTTCTTGAGAATGATCCATGTGTTGAGGAAAAGAATGTGTATCCTGTAGCCATTGGATGAAATGTTCTGTAACTGTCTATTAGATCCATTTTTTGTATAGTGCAGATTAAGTCCAATGTTTCTTTATTAATTTTCTATCTGCAAGATCTGTCCAATGCTGAAAGTGGGGGTGTTGAAGTCTCCAGCTATTATTGTATTGAAGTCTATCTCTCTCTTCAGCTTTAATAATTTTTGCTTTATATATCTAGGTGCTCCAGTGTTGGGTGCATATATATTTAAAATTGGTATATCTTCTTGCTGAATTGACCCCTTTATCATTATATTGTGGAATTCTTTGTCTCTTTTTATAGTTTTTGTCTTGAAATCGATTTGTCTGATATTAATATAGCTACTCCTTCTGGTTTTTTTTTTTTTTTGGTTTCCATTGGCATGGAATATCTTTTTCCATCTCTTTATTTTCAGTCTATATGTGTTTTTATATGTGAAGTGTGTTTCTTGTAGGCAACAGATAAATGGCTCTTGGTTTTTCATCCATTCAACCAGTCTATGTCTTTTGATTGGAGAGTTTAGTTCATTTACAATCAAGGTTACTATTTTGTTTTTCTTTTTGAGACAGAATTTTGCTCTTGTCACCCAGGCTGGAGTGAAATGGTGTGACCTCAGCTCATTGCAACCTCCACCTCCTGTGTTCAAGTGATTCTCCAGCCTCAGCCTCCTAAGTAGCTGGGATTACAGGCACCCACTACCACAGCTGGCTAATTTTTTTTGTATTTTTAGTAGAGATGGGTTTTCACCATGTTAGCCAGGCTGGTCTCAAACTCCTGATCTCAGGTGATCCACCCACCTTGGCCTCCCAAAGTGCTGGGATTACATGTGTGAGCCACCGCACCTGACCAATAATCAATGTTACTATTGATAAGTGAGGACTTCTGCCATTTTGTCAGTTGTTTTCTGGTTGTTTTGTGGCCTTCTCCTCTGTCCTTTCTTTCCTACCTGTCTTCATTTTAGTGAAGGTAATTTTCTCTGGTGATGTGATTTAGTTTCTTGCTTTTTATATTTTATGTTTATGTTGTATGGATTTTAGTTTGAGGTTCTCTTGAGGCTTGCAAACACTATCTTATAACCCATTATTTTAAGTGAATAACAACTTATAACTGTTTGCATAAACAAACAAGCAAGCAAAAAGAAAACTAACAAGGATGCTATGCCTTAACTTTGTCCCTCCATTTTTAAACTTTGTTTTTGCTGTTTATATCTTATTGTATTGTCTATGTCTTGAAAAGTTGTTGTAATTATTATTTTTGATTGGTTCATTGTTTAGTCTTTCTACTTAAGAGTAGCTTACACATCATAGTTACAGTGTTACAATATTCTGTGTTTTTCTGTATACTTACTATTACCAGTGAGTTTTGTACCTTCGGATGATTCCTTATTGCTCATTAATGTCCTTTTATTTCCCTTTAGCATTTCTTGTAGGACAGTTCTGGTGTTGATGAAATCCCTCAACTTTTGTTTGTCTGGGAAAGTCTTTTATTTCTCTTTCAGGTTTGAAGGATAATTTTGCTGGATATACTATTCTAGGGTAAAGGTTTTTTCCTTCAGCATTTTAAATATGTCATGTCACTCTCTCCTGGCCTATAAAGTTTCCACTGAAAAATCTGCTGCCAGACATGTTAGAACTCCATTGTATGTTATTTTTTTCTTTTCTCTTGCTGCTTTTGGCAATCTTTCTTTCTCCTTGACCTTTGGGAGTTTGATTGTTAAATGCCTTGAGATAGTCTTCTTTGGGTTATATCTGTTTGGTGTTCTATAACCTTCTTGTACTTGGATATTGATATCTTTCTCTAGGTGTTAGAAACTCTGTGTTATTATCATTTTGAATAGACTTTCTTCTCCTCTTTCTATGTCCTCTTTAAGGCCAATACTTCCTAGATTTGCTCTTTAGAGGCCATTTTCTAGATCCTGTAGGCAAGCTTCACTCTTTTTCATTCTTTTTTATTTTGTCTCCTCTGACTGCATTTTCAAATAGCTTGTTTCATTCTTTTTTATTCTGTCTCCTCTGAGTGCACATTTTCAAATGGCCTGTCTTCAAGTTCACTAGTTCTTTTTTCTGCTTTATCAATTCTGCTACTAAAAGACTCTGATGCATTATTCAGTATGCCAATTGCATTTTTCAACTCCAGAATTTCTGCTTCATTCTTTTTAATTATTTCAATTTCTTGTTAAATTTATCTGATAGAATTCTGAATTCCTTCTCTGTGTCATCTTGAATTTCTTTGAGTTTGCTCAAAACAGCTATTATGAATTCTCTGTCTGAAAGGTCACATATCTCTGTTTCTCCAGGATTGGTCCCTAGTGCCTTATTTAGTTCATTTGGTGAGGTCGTGTTTTCCTAGATTGTACTAATAGTTGCAGAAGTTCGTCTGTTTCTGGGCATCCAAGAGGTAGGCATTTATTGTAGTCTTTATGGTCTGGGCCTGTTTGTACCTATCCTTTTTGCCAAGGTTTTCCAGATATTCAAAAGGACTTGAGTGTTACAACCTAAGCTGTATCTGCTTTAGGGAAGACCCCAAGCCCAGTAATGTGGTGGTTCTTCCAGACTCATAGAAGTACCACCTTGATGGTCTTGGACAAGATCTGGAAGAACTATCTTGGTTTCCAGGCAGAGACTCTTGTTCTCCTCCCTTACTGTTTCCCAAACAAATGGGCTCTCTCTCTCTCTCTTTGTTCTGAGCCACCTGGAGCTAGGAGTGGAGTGACACAAGCACCTCTGTGGCCACCACCCCTAGGACTGCTCTGGGTCAGACCTGAAGCTAGCATGGCACTGGGTCTTGTCTGAGGCCTGCTGTAACCACTCCCTCTCTACTGCTTATGTTAGTTCAAAGCCTGGGGGTTTTACAATCAGCAGGTGGCAAAGCCAGCCAGGCCTGTGTCCTTCCCTTCAGGGCAGCAAATTCCCCCAGGCACTGGCTGGGTCCAGAGGTACCTTCTGGGAGTCAGAGACTAGAGGCAACAACCTTAGAAGTCTACCTGGTGTTCTATTTTCCTGGTGCTGAGCTGGCGCTCACGCCATAAGACACAGTCCTTCCCACTCTTCCCTCTCCATTCCAAAGGTAGAGGAGCCTCACTCCATGACCACTGTCACCTCAGGCCCACATGGAGTATTGCCAGACTACCGCTGATGTTCCCTTAAGGTTCAAGGCCGCCTGAGTCAGCTCGTGGTGAATGCTGCCTGGCCTGGGACTCACCTTTCAGAGGAGTGGACCCTCTAGACAGGTCTAGAAATGCCGTCCAACAGCCAAGTCCTGGAATAGGGAACCCCAAGAGAATACTTGGTTCTCTACCCCACTGTGGCTGAGCTGATATCTAAGTTGCAAGACAAAGTTCCCTTTACTTTTTCCTCCACTTTTCTCAAGCAGGAGTCTTGCCCCATAGCCACCAGAGCTGGGAAAGTGCTGAGCCTCACCTGAATCCAGCAAGACTTAGTGTCTCACCCAAGACCCTCAACCTAGTACCTGGGTATCACTGCTGGTTATTCAGTACCTAAGGGCTCTTTAGTTAGCAGGTGATGAATCTTGCTAGGACTGGGTCTTTTCCTTCAAGGCTGCAGATCCTCTTCTGGGTCCAGGTGTGGCTAGAAATGTCCAGGGGCTAGGGCCTGGAACGGGGGCCTCATGACTCTGACCGGTACCCTATCCTGCTGTGGCTGAGCTGGTATCCAAGATGAAAGACAAAGTCCTCCTAACTCTTCCATCTCCTCTCCTGAAGCAAAAGGAAGAAGTCACTTTTGGAGCCATGAGCTATGCAACCTGGGGTGGGTGGGGGGTGATGCCAGCACTCCCTTAGACACCCCAACTGGTGTTTCAGTAGGTCACGTGCTTCCCCTAGTCCACTGTTTCTGGGCCCAGTTCATCCCAGGAGTTGCCTAGGTGTTGCAATCCTTGTGGCCTAGACTGCCTTTCGTTTATCTGGGGCTCCAGAGTACTTTAGTCCAAGGCGATGAGGCTTGAGGGAACTCAAGTTTGTACTGCTGGAATCAGAGATTCCCCTCTGTCTAGGATTTGAATGTTCCCTTTGTGGGCAGGTGTCAGCTTAGTTTGGTCTGGTTTTGCTTTCTCTTATAACAACGGTAGCACTGAATTCAATGCCTCACAATTGCTGGTTTCAGTGCCTCTCTCAGAGATATGAAGTTAAAATCAGGTACTGTGAGAGTTCACTTGATTTTTGGGTCTTACAAAGGTGCTTTTCTTTGTGTAGATAGTTGTTAAATTGGTGTCCTTGTGGGAGGTGATGATCTGTGGAGCTTTCTATTTCATCTTGCTCCACCTTTCCCTAGGGTGTCTTCTTACTGTTCAGTTGTAGGAACTTTCTTTTCTTTTCTTTTGAGATGGTCTCACTCTGTCACCCAGGTTGGAGTGCAGTAGTGCCATCATGGCTCACTGCAGCCTCAACCTCCTAGGCTCAAGTAATCCTCCCACCTCAGCCTCCTGAGTAGCTGGAATTACAGGTGCATGCCACCATACCCGCCTAATTTTTGTATTTTTCATAGAGATGAAATTTTGCCGTGTTGCCCAGGCTGGTCTCTAACTCCTGGACGCAAGCAATCCACTTGCCTCAGCCTCCCAAAGTGCTAGTATTACAGGCGTGAGCCACTGTTCCTGGCTAAGTTGTAGGAGTTTACAATGTATTCTGGATACAAGTTCCTTACCAGATATATAATTTGCAAATATTTTCTCATATTTTGTTGGTTTTCATCACTTTTTTGTTCTTTGAAACATAAAAGTTTTAAATTTTGATGAAGACTAATTTATTTTTTATTTTGTTGCTTGTGCTTTTGGTATCATATCTAAGAAATCATTACCTGATCCAAGGTCACAAAGAGTTACACCTATTTTTTTTTTTTTTTTTTGAGATGGAATCTAGCTCTGTCGCCCAGGCTGGAGTGCAGTGACGCGAACTCGGCTCACTGCAAGCTCTGCCTCCCGGGTTCACGCCAGTCTCTGGTCTCAGCCTCCTGAGTAGCTGGGACTACAGGTGCCCACCACAATGCCTGGCTAATTTTTGTATTTTTAGTAGAGATGGGGTTTCACCACGTTAGCCAGGATGGTCTCGATCTCCTGACCTCGTAATCCACCCGCCTCAGCCTCCCAAAGTGCTGGGGTTACAGACGTGAGCCACCGTGCCCGCCAACTCCTATATTTTATGAGTTTTATAGTTTTAGCTTTTATATTAGGTCATTGATGCACTTTGTGTTAATTTTTATGTATGGTGTGAAATGAGGTCTAACCTGGTTCTTTTGCATGTCAATATCCAGTTATAGAACTATTTGTTAAAAAGACAATTTTCCCCACTGAACTGTATTGGTAGCTTTGTTGAAAATCAATAGACTATTCGTAGGTTTATTTATGGATTCTTAATTCTATTCTATTGATGTATATGTCTATCCTTATTCCAATACCACAGTCTTGATTTCCACAGCTTTATAGCAAGGTTGAAATTGGAAGTGTGAGTCTTTCAACTTTATTCTTCTTTTGCCAGATTATTTTGGCTGTTCTGGGTCCCTGCATTTCCATATACAGTTTACTTAATTTATTTATTTTATTTGATTTTTGTAGAGATGGGGGTCTTGCTTTGTTACCCAGGCTGGTCTCAAACTCCTGGCCTTGAGCGAGCCTCCCACCTTGGCCTCCCAAAGTGTTGGGATTACAGGCATGAACCGCCACACCTGGCCTCCATATTAATTTCAGTATCAGTTTATTAATTTCTGCAAAAAAAGGTAGATAGGATTTTTCACAGAGATTGCATTGAATTTATAGGTCAGTTTTGTGAGTATTGCCATCTTAACAATATTAAGTCTTCCTTGCAATTCATGAGCATGAGATTTATTTAGGTCTTTAAATTAATTTAGGTCTTCTTTAATTTTTTTCAACTATGTTTTGTAGTTTTCACAGTATAATTTTTGCACGTTTTTTGTTAAATTCATTCCTTTTTTGATGCTATTTTAAATGGAAGTGTTTTCTTAACTTTATTTTCAGATTTTTCATTGCTAGCATAGAAATACCATTGATTTTTGTATACTGATGTTGTATTCTGTACCCTTGCTGTACATATTTATTAATTCTATATTAATTCTAATAAGCTTTGTTTTTGCGAGGGTGGGTGTGTGGATTCTATACACATCATATTATTTGTGAATAGAAATAATTTTACTTCTTCTTTTATAATCTGAATGCCTTTTACTTCTTCCTCTTCCCTTCTTAACCTGGTTAGAACTTCCAGTACAGTATTAAAAAGAAGTGGTGAGGTGACACATCCTCATTCTGTTCCTGATCTTAGAGAAAAAACTTTCAGACTTTCACCATAAAATATGTTAGTTGTGGGAATATTTTCTTTGTTAACCAAATAAGCTCTTGACTTGTTTTCGAAACTTAATTTTTCCATTACCTGGATCTGGTTCTTATTCATGCTTGGGAATCTGTATCTGCTTTGGGCAATTTTTTTTTCATCGTGGCACCAGCAGCTGTTCATTTTCACTGTAACTTTTATTATTAGTCTTTTCTGGAATGGAAGATCTAACTGTGTTTGGCTGCTGTTTCTTTATGAGCTCCTGGCATCTGGACTCCCCAAGTCAGAAGTGTAGGGTGTAAAGCTTTGTGGCTTGTTGTGAAGAGAAAGTCAGTGGTTTTGGGAAAAGAAATGGATCCCTTTACATAAGTGTGTGTGTGTGTGTGTGTGTGTGTGTGTGTGTGTGTGTGTAGGTGGGGAGGGGGCACGGGTAGTTTGTACTCCATAAGCTTCTTTTGGATAATGACTTAAGGACAAGTGGGCTGTGGACTCAGTCACAGTTTGGGGTTCTGGGAATGTTGAAAAAAGTATTTTCAGAGTTTCCCAAGATATGTTTCAAGGAGCACAGTCCTAACTCGTTTTGCAAAAATTGCTGTTAAGCTCATATGTGCTTGAGAAATGCTGCATGCTATAGGCTCCACTTAGAGATCCATTATGCATATTAGTGCTTACGTTACTTAGGGGCCAGTCTAAATTCTGGATCAAAGACCCCAAGATATAGTGGCTCAAACAAGATGGAATTTTCTTTCTAACAACCCAGAGACGATTAGTACAAGGCTGAGTAGGTGGCTTTCTGGTCCAAAGTGGCTGCTCCTGCTCTTGTCATCACATTTACATCCCAGCCAGCAGAAAGGAGAAATGGCAAGTCAAGCACAGGCTTATTTCTTTAAACAACATGACTAGAAGAGACACCTCACTTCTGCTCACATCTTCTTATTCAGATCTTACATCCTCATTCCCAGCTGAAAGGGAGGCCAGGAAAAAGTCTCTAGCTGGCATATATGTGTTCAGCTAAAATTTAAGAGTTTTATTATTAAAGAAAGAGGAAGAGAATGACAATTGGAGAACAACTAGTTATCTCTGCCACAGCATATTGAAGGCTTTGAGAAATCCTGAAGCTAAGAGGTTTGGTCTGTTTTTGGTTTCTGTTTTGTTTTTTTGATGAAAAAGCTGCCAATAATCCACAGCGTCATTAGTGTTCCTTGGAACATGCCTTGGGAAATGCTTTTATAGGTAATCTCACGTCAGTGGGGTCTATTGCACTCCCCTTCCTCCAAGATCTCAGTGCCGAGACCATGGCCTTGCAAACTGCCTGATTATTATCTGGAGAGTGTCAGCTAGTGGGCTTTTCTGGAACAGAATGAGACTGGATATTGTATATGCAAAGCTGGTAGAATATTATGCATGCAAAGCTGGTATGTTTTTGAGTTTGGAAATTCTCTGTTCTAACTTCAGGGAGGAACAGTTAGAGCAAAACAAAATGACAAATACTGAACACACCCAAGAGAAAGAGGCTCTAGTGCCAGCCCAAATATTTATACACCAGCCAGCCTCCAGAATGGGGCAGAAGAACCAATGAATACATTTTCCCTGGGGGATCATGACAGAGGTAGGCTACATTGCATGTTCCACATGTGAGAGGCATGTCTGAAATGAGGGGCAGTCGATGGGCGGCCATTGGCAATTAGTCAAGGTTAGGAATCCCGAGGAGGCTTCTCCATGGCAACATCCCCCTAGGTCTGGGCTGAGGAAAGGAGGAGAAAGTATGAGCTTTCAGGCTAGACAGGGTTCATATCCCAGCTCTGCCATGTAGTAGCTAGGTGAACTTGAGCAAGCTCTTTAACCTCTCAGAGGCTCTGTTTCCTCATTTGTAAAGTGTAGGCATGAGTCACTGTCTCCTAGGGTCATTGCAATGATCAAATATAGAAAAGAAAGGGTGTCTGGCACTCCTCCTCCTCCTTTTCTTACCACAAGGACATTGGGCTCCTGTACCCAAAGTAAAATTAAGCTTTTCCTACAGTGGCTGCAGAGGGCAGTTCTAGCCCCATTGTTCCTTGTTTGATAGAAGAAAGTGGCAGATTTGGCCTAATGCAATCACAGCGAGGAAGGCAGAGAAAAAACACTGGGCAAAGGGGCAGGAGAGAGGGTGAAAGTCCCGGTCCTGCTGTGAACTGGATCCCTTCCCCTCTCTGGGCCTCAGATTCCTCCAAGTTAATCGGACTAAATGGCCTGGGGTCTGTTCAATTCATACAGTTGGTGGGCTCTGGCCCTGTCCTCGGACTGGCAGCGCTTCTCTGAAAAATAGATGGAATATTTCTTCATTTTTCAGTATGTGCAAGAAGCACATACTTCTCCAAAATGCCTTCCTGTGTTAATTTATTTGACTAAGAAGGTTTGCAGTGACAGACACCAAACAGGAAACTGCTGTCATAGCTGCTGTCTGCAAGTTTTGTTTTTTTTAAGGCTTTCTCCTGCACAACTCACCTTCTCTGCATGGCTTGGTATCAAGTGCTGGGCTGAGTAGAAGGGAAAGGGAAAGGGAAACACATTTTTAGAAGGGAACATTTTCCTTCAAGTTCAGGGTTTAGTGAAGGTTAAGGATTGTGACTATCCACAATGGCAGCGTTAGGTGGCTCCGTTGCAGGGCCTTTGCACACTCAGTTCCCTCTGCCTGGAACGTCCACTCTGCTCGGTTTTTCTAGTTAATTCTACTTCTTTAGGATCAGCTCAAGCATCACTTTCTCAGAGTCTTCCAGATCCATCTAGATTGTTTGTTGGTGCTGTGTTCTTGTAGAACCTTCCTTCAGTGCACTCCTCTTGGTTTGCAATGGCATATTCAGTAGTGTGATGTTTTGGTTCATGTCTCCCTACCCTCCTATAACTGGACCATAAGCCCCACAAAGACAGGAGCCTCGTGGCTTGCCACCACATCTCTAGCAGTGAGCATGGTGCCTGGTACATAGTAAGCACTCAGTCCATGTCCATCGAATGAATGAGAAACCTCCCACCCCTTCCACAGCCCAGGTAGGCTGGCCACGACACAGTGTCTGTGGGATACATCTTGACCTTGTCCCCTCGCCTGGTCACCTCCTCATGCAGGCCTTTTTTGCTTTCCGTTCTCCAGGACTTTTTTTCCACTCTACCAAAGCATCTGAGAAATTAATCCAGAGCCGACACTGGTGCCGGAGGCCCACGACAGCCCCTTCCCCAGCTATTTATAACTAACTTGGGGAGCAGGGGCCTCTGAAGACTGCAAGACCTTTGAGGCCAAAAGGAATGAGTATCTAATGGTGGAACTTCAGGTACCCCAAATGGCAGTAGAGGAAAAGGCTAACCCTGATCTTAACACTGTATCAATACCTTTTCCTGGAACTCAAAGACTCTAAGTCAGCACAGTCTTCCGAGCCACATTGAGGGCATTGTACTAGCACACTGTGGGCACGTGCATGTGTGTGTGTGTGTGTCTTTGTGTCCACACATGTGCCTGTGTGTGTGTGTGTGTGTGTTATGAATTAGAGGGAACAGAAGACAAAGACATGGGTCTTGATTGGCAGACCTATAGGAGAAGGCAGGGCCCCCTGATGGTCTCATGTTGAACAACTCACTGGACTGTCCTGCTGGCAACAGCACGACGGCCTCTGGAAGCTCGCCCTTGCTTGTCAACTTTACAGAACAGGATTATGTTCCTAACTGGGGTTTCATGCAGCACATGGGAAGGGCCCATTCCCTTGGGCTCCTGGGAGGTGTGTGACCTGCTGTCTTAGGCCCAGAGCCAAAGCCTGTTCTGGAACCAGAAGAGTCACGGCTTGGCCGTGGCTTCAGAGCCAAAGGAAGACCCCACCCAGCCAAGATCAGGTCTGGGAGGGGCAGGACCAGAATGTGACCCTTCCCTTGAGGGTATCTTGAAGGTGAGGCCTGGAGCTGCAGGAAGGAGGCCCTGAGAGCCCTGGGTGGGGAAGGGCGCAGCAAAGTCACCCACTGTCATAGAAGGGATTCAGAGGGAGGGCCTCCTGCTTCTTAGGAAAGCACGTAGTAAGTTCCTGGAATAACTTGGGCATTAGAGAGGAATTTGGGAAACAGGATGGGTTTTTGGGAGTTTTCTGGGAGGTAAGTAGACTTGAAGGAAAGCAAACTTAAAGCAGAATGGAGTTCAGGATCCTGGAAGGTGAGTTGGCAGCACATCTTCCAAAGATGAGAGTTGTTGGTGCCTGATCCCAGTGCTGCCTCTAATGGGCTGATCCAAAAAAGCTCACTCTAGTTAAGCTGCCTCATTTCAGAGACAGGAAAACTGAGGCTGGGGCCAAAGGATTAAGTGATGAAACATTGCATCTCTCAAACAAAAACGTTTCAGGAAGGTGAAATCAGAGATGTGAATGTGCCATGGGGAAAATAGCTCCACAAACCCAAAATATAATCCGCCACCATAATCTCAAGGGGACCTAGGACCGATTGAGAGATTAGTTGTGTCTAGAAGGCTGTTCCCTTACCAAGCACGTGTGCACAGATAAGAGAGGTTATATAAGATGGGAGGCCAGGGAGCCAGGAGCATGCAGACAAGAAAAACATTTGTGCAGGGAGGTCACCTTGATCCGAGGAAGCCCATTGTGCTAAGATTAGAGCTGGCCCTCACAGAGGTTACAAAACAAATCAGGGCCACGGCCCTGTGGGTCCTAAGGCACACGGGAAAACAAAATCTGGATCCTTTAAACACTTTAAAATCTGGATTGAGAAAGTAAAGAGATTGCTCCTCTCTGGCAGGCTACTCACTGGAGGTTTTTCAAGCTGAGCCAGACTGCAGACAATTGTCAGTAATTTGTGATCCTGAGATAACAAATCAGTTAATTTTCCTGCATGTGAATTTTCCTTTTTTAATCCCACCTCATCTTTAGGTCCAGAATTCAGCTCCTGCTGTATTAAATCCTGTTTTTAAAGGCAAAACTGTTTTTTTCTCCTGGGAAGAAAAAAGAGACAGATGCATTAACATGATCCAAAAGGCCAGATTAGCATTTTCTCCTGATAATTAAGATTCCGCACTAGACAATCACTACTTTATTTCTCCTAAGATGATAGACACCTGGCTTATGTTTCTTCCCTCGGAGATTAGACACTTGTTTTCTGAGTCTCTTACTGGCTGCACAATCCAAGAGAGACATGGAAAATGTGGAGACAGAGGGGTTGGGTAATAAGACCTCTTGTTTCAAAGAGGACTGGGGTTTTGCAGGCTGCAGAACAAAAGACTGAATGGCAATTTAATGCTACTCCAAAAAGGTCACCTGGCAGGGTACAGTGGCTCATGTCTGCAATCCTGGCATTTTGAGGGGGTTGGGGTGAGAGGATTGCTTGAGACCAGGAGTTTGAGGGCAGTCTGGGCAACAAAGTGAGACCCCGTCCCTACAAAAAAATTAAAAAATTAGCTAGGTGTGGTGGTGTGCACCTGTAGCCCCAGCTACTCAGGAGGCTGAGGCAGGAGGATTGCCTGAGCCCAGGAGTTCAAGGCTACAGGGAGCCGCGGTGGTGTCACTGCACTCCAGCCTGGGCAACAGCCTCCCCATCTCAATAAAAAAAAATAAGGTCACCTGCTTTTCATACCAAGCAAGGGACCCCAGGGTTAAGGGACAGCACAAGACATTTAAGTTGGACACACTTATCTGGTGGGGAGTGTGTGGGAGGGTTGAGGTTTGCTTTCTCCTGTGGCTTTTTCATTTCGAAAGGATAGATTATCATTTGCTTTAAAGGATGTAGCGAAGTCCCTTTCTAAAGGCAGAGGGTGGGTCTGGGAGCCTGTAAGCTTTTCCTGTCCCGTGGCTGCTCCCCTCAGGTCTCTGTTCTTCACTGCCCCCCTCTTGAGCTCTTCTACTTTAGGGAACCAAATGCCATTTCCACTGTGGAACTGCGTGAGCTGGCGCCTCTGTGCCCGGAGGCTGCAGGGCAGGCTAAAAAGAGACGTAGCCTGGGATCACCTAACGTCGCCGTTTCCGCTCCATCTCGTCAATGCAGTGGAGTGAAGTAACTGTCAGTGAAGTGCACCCTTTTCCAGGCAGCAAGATCACCTCAGAGCTCACACAGGTTTCTGAGGGCAAAGACATCCTGTCCTGGGATTTAAATAGACAAGTCTAGCATTTAAGGAGCATGAAGTCATTTTCAAAGAGGGCGGCCTCAAGAGGGATGTTTGTGTGAATGTGATGCCAAAGGAATCCACGCCAGCTTTTAGAGAAGCTCTGACCATCTCCTCATGGCGGGAATGCAATACCAATGGGTAACAGCACCATGCACGAGGCATTTCACATGGGAGCTCTCATTTCATTCTCAGAGCAGCCCTGTGAGGCAGGCATTATTATTCCCAGGCAACAGATGAGGAGAGGAAGACTTGGGTCACAGCGGTGGTGAATGGCAGAGCCAGCCTGCACCTAGTTTCACTGCGGTTATGCACATGCTCTTTCTTTCATACTAGCAGCCCCCGTGGAAAGATCTGGGTCAGTTGATCTCCTGCCATTCAGGCTCAAAGGTTGGCCTCTTTGGGACTGATCAGGCAGAAATCTCAGAGGCTTGCACTTTGTCAATGAAATCCAGTGTTTTCCTTCATCTTCTAGCCAATGCCCGACAACCTTAGAAGGAACCGGGGTCAACGTCACCATAGTTAACAGATGCCTTCCAAAAAAGGAGCTGGGTAAAACACCAGAGCTCCCTCGGTTTCCCAGGCTGGGCCACGGGAAATGCATAGAACCAGTTTCCTCAGGAGCTGAGCCACAGGGATAGCTGGTGTGGCAGCCACCCAGCTTGGTCCTCTAGATAGTTGAGTATCCTGGGAATAAGATTAATGCCAGCTGAAGCCACGGCTGCCTCATTTGTCCTCACATCGCCCCTCGTATCTCCTACATAGCACCTGTGTCGTACCCTGCTTGCACCACGCCCAAGCTAGCACACAACCTGTCTCCTCCATTAGACCACGAGGTGTTGCAAGGTGTGGCTGGTGTGCCCACACCATGTTGCCAGGAACACGTGGTAGATAGAGGCTTGGATGAACTGAGTCGAAAGGAGTTTGTGTTAGAAGCAGGTAAGGGGTGCTTCTTCCCTCTCTGCACAAATTTTGATCTTAAATTCCTGCGGTTAGAATATGAAATTAATGACTCCATGTTTTTAAACTAGCTTGAAATAATGAGAATAAAGCTGGAGCAGGAGCTAGGACAACTCCCTCAAATCCTGGCTTTGCTACTTTCTAAGATTTGGG
This sequence comes from Nomascus leucogenys, assembly GCF_006542625.1. NCBI lineage: Eukaryota > Metazoa > Chordata > Mammalia > Primates > Hylobatidae > Nomascus > Nomascus leucogenys. The sequence goes on from NC_044385.1 coordinate 67,711,876, forward strand.
CAAGTTATCTAACCTACTTCAACTTGCGTTTCTGGCATAAAATATGTGTCCTAGTTAATCTGAGTTTTAAGAGAAATGAATGAGATCACAAAGATCTTGTAAATGGGAAATACAAGGTGAATAAATTTTTGTGTTGTGGAAAAAATATAATGAATAATCCAGTTGTCTTAGCAGTTCTAGAGTTTTGTTTTGTCTCATTTTTTGACATAGCCCTCAAGACACACACACACACACACACACACACACACACACACACCTGTAACTACTACCTAAATCAAAATATAGAATATTAGTACCATCAGAGGCTCATTTTGGGGCCCTTCATAGTCAATATCCCCCAAAAGTAACCCTAGATTTGACTTTCCTGTTCTTGCATTTGGGATTTTACCTGAAATGTCTTCTTTGTTTGGGGTTTTCCCAACATCCCAGGTCCTCCTTCCCTGCCTTCCAGTTCTGCAATGCCCCATGGGTTCTCCCACTCAAGAGAAGTTACACCTGAGATGATGGCCATGAGGCCAGCCTCAGGGCCCACAGACCATGGAGGAGCCCAAGGCTGGAAGCCACTCCCTGCCTCTCAGGCTGGATGTACCTCACAGGCCTCTGTTACCACATTTCCATAACTTCACACCCATCTGCCTCAGAGTCATTCTCTCCCACCAGCCTGTGAGCTTCCTGAGGACATGGATCATGTTCTATCCATTCTACATTCCTTGATCCCTGCTGCAGAGCAGGTGTTTGCGTAACCCACCTGAGTTGTAGAGTTTGGTATGGGACAGGATATCAAATTTGGCAGGTACCAAATTCATTACCCAAATCACTAATCAGGTAATGAATTCACCTTTTTGGCTGAACTCAGTGGCTCGTGCCTGTAATCCCAATACTTTGGGAGACTGAGGTGAGAGGAACACTTGAGGCCAGGAGTTCACGACTAGCCTGGGCAACATAACAACACTCCATTTCTATAAAGAAATGAAATAAAAAAGAATTAACCTCTAAGGAGTTTGCCTTTTCAGCACCAAAACATGGAGAAAGTTTCCAAGGTTCTTGCAACTGGGGAAACTAACTTGCAAAATATCACCCTCTCCTTCAGTGGGAGACATCCCAAGGATACAAAAATAGCTTTTAAATGTGTGCAATTATTTATTCAATTTTTTAAATGACAAAATGTCAAGGAGCCCCAAAGCCAGCAGCCAACGTTGCACAACCCAGGTTGCTAGGAGTGACACTGCTGCTGGGACAGGCAAGGCTAGAACCTTGAAAACTTGCTTCATGTTCTGTTGCTGAAAAGACAAACACCCAGGAGGTGGATCCCTGAGCCAGCAGCATGACTGACCCAGCGACTCCTCAACTGCACACAATTGGACAAGAAGCAGGCCTGGCACTTCTTATGTCCCATGCAGGTTTTGCTTGGCCAGCTTGGTAGATGGGGTTTTACAGGGAGAGCGGCTAAGCTGGTTCTGTGCCTTCTCTATTTTTTCCACCTTTGACCCAGCGTTAACTCTAGGAGATTTCCCCTCCCCCAGCTACTCACTAGCCCGGCTCAGCCCCATTGGTAAAAATGTGGAGCTGTCACCAAGTCCATCACCATCTCCCCTTGCTTCCACCTTCCTGTCCTGTCTCAAGTCCACATGTTCTCTCCATCCCAGCCACCCCTGCCTTAGCTCAGCTCTGGGTTAAGTCTCACCCGGGTCACCAGTCTCTGTTCTTCTCACTGCTGAATCCACTGATGACATCACCACCAGTGTGACACCTGATGGCCTCACCATCACCTGCTTAAAACCCTTCCATGCTTTCCCATTGGCTTAAAGATAGATTTTAAAACAACAGCTTCATTGAATATCTTCATTAATATATAATTCAAATATCACAGAGTCCACCCTTGAAAAGTACAATTCAGGCCGGATACGATGGCTCACGCCTGTAATCCCAGCACTTTGAGAAGCCTAGGTGGGTGGATTGCTTGAGTCCAGGAATTCAAGACCAGCCTTGGCAACATGGGGAAACCCGGTCTCTACAAAAAATACAAAAGTTAGCCGGGCGTGGTCATGCACGCATGTAGTCCCAGCTACTCAGGTGGCTGAGGTGGGAGGATGGCATGAACTTGGGAGTCTAGGCTATTGCGAGCTGAGATCACACCACTGTACTCCAGCCTGGGTGACAGAGAGAGACCCTGTCTCAAAAAGAAAAGTATACAATTCTGTTGTCTTTAGTGTAGTCACTTGGTTGTATAATCATCATCACTAGCTAATTCCACGTTTTCATCACTTCAAAAAAGAAACCCTTCATCCATTAGCAGTCACTCCCCAATCCACCTTCCCCCCAGCCCCAGACAACCACTAATCTACTTCTTCCTCTATGGGTTTGCCTATTCTGCATATTTCATATTAGTGTAATCACACAATATGCAGTCTTTTGTGTCTGGTTTCTTTCATTTAGCACAATGTTTTCAAGGCTGGTCTGCACTATAACATGTATCCGTATTTTATTCCTTTTCATGGCTAATTGGCATTTCATGGTGTTGCTATGCCACATTTTGTTTATCCATTCACCAGCTGATGAACATTTTGGCTGTTCCTGCTTTTTGGCGATTATGAATAGTGCTGCCATGAACACTTGTGTACAGGATTTTGTGGGGGCCTATGTTTTCGTTTGTTTTGGGTAACTAGCTAGGAGTGGAGTTTCTGGGTCCTATGGTGTTTAAGGATTCATTTCAACGCCTTACTGTGAGGCCACGGCCCTGCCCATTCAGAGCCTGCCACGCCCTGGCCCAGACTCCACTCCTCTCTTGCCAGAGCAGACAACTGCAACACGCAGAGCATACCACACCCGACACTTCCTGCCATCCACCCCTTCGGCATGGCCTGCCTCTCTCCAGCCTCTCCACCTGGATAACTCCTTCGAAGCTCAGTTCAGGCATCTTCACTAACTGGGGATTCTCCAGTGAACAAAACAAAATCCCTGCTCTTGTGGAACTCTTGTTAGAGAGAGGTGAAATGGGTAAAAAGAAGTAAAACTATATATTAACAGGCATATGTGTTATGTACCCAACTGTTTACCAAAAATTTAAGCTTCCCTTTCCACAGTGTGGAATTGTTGCTATCCCAACAGGAATAAGGTTTATGTTTTCCAGCCTTCTTTCTATCCGGATGTGCCCACGTCATGAATTCTTGTTAGTGGGATGGAAGTAGAGAGATGTGTGTCACTTCTGGGATTGGGCTTTTAAGAAGTGGGTGGGCTTTTGCTGTACTCTCTCTTTCCCTCTGTAGTTTGGGTGCAGGGAACTTTGAAGCACTAGGGATGGCAGGTCTGCAGGATGGCAGGAGCCTGAGTGCCTGAATCACCACGTGGAAGCCAGCCATATGCTCACCAGGAGCACCACATCAGGCTGATAGAGGATGAGGATCCAACTTCTATTGTCTTGGGCCACGGAAGTGTTGAGTTCCTTTCTGAAAGCAGTTAGTGTTTCTCTCATACAATTGAAAATGAAAGGATTTTTCCATCAGGTACACGGTCAGACATAATTCATCTTTTCTGGAGCAGAAAAGTGGATGTGAACTTTTACTTGCTTCCTACTTTGGTGCCTTTTGTGTGAGGGTCCTCTAAGTCAACCCTGAAAAATTTTCCACCCGTCAAAAATATTCCCCAGCTGGGTGCGGTGGCTCACGTCTCTAATCCCAGCACTTTGGGAGGTCGAGGCTGGCAGATTGCTTGAGCTCAGGAGTTGAAGACTGGCCTGAGCAACATGGCAAAACCCCGTCTCTACAAGAAAATACAAAAATACAAACATTAGCCAGGGGTGGTAGTGCACATCTGTAGTCCAGCTACTGGGAAGGCTGAGATGAGAGGATTCCTTGAGCTCAGGTCAAGGCTGCAGTGAGCCGCGATAGCATCACTGCACTCCAGCCTGGGCAACAGAGTGACACCCTGTCTCAAAAAAAAAAAAAAAAAAAAAAAAAAAAAAAAAAAAAAAAATCTCAAGCTACCCTCAGCAGATCCAGCCAAATGAGAGGAAGCATGGATTGCTGGGCAGGGGAGAGAAATGGGGTTTCTGCCTTTTATAGTAATGATCCCCTCCCACCAGTTCCCAAGTCTCCTCACCTAAACATATACAATTTACTCATGTAACTGTTTGCAGGCAGAGGCATATTTTCTACACGACAGTTTTGGAAATGAGCTCTCAAACCCTGTGATAGCAGAGCTCTAAGTAAATGAAAACTTAACCTGTACCCCAGGCCTCCTGTTCTCTCTTCGAAGCCCATCTCTGCATATTGCACATGTTCAACTTGCTGAGCGGGAGAAGAAGAGCCCAGATGGAGACACGGGAGGGGGTTACATCTCACTCGAGAGCACAGCGTCCCCACCCTCACCTTAATTGGCTCTGCTCTGCTCAACTTCTCTCCTCACGGCCCCTTTGCCTCCTCTTTATTCCCGCCTCCCCTCCCCTTCCCTGGTCCCACCTGTTCATCTTGGCCTCACACCTCTTCAGGAAGTTGCCTCTGCCCAGTGTGGGACCCCCTCTTCTGGGTCTCTCACTCCTTTTTTCATATACAAAGCATTAGTATTTCCATTTTACCCCCTTAATCCTAGTTACACAAATTAACTTTCTCTGGATCCACCCTTAAACAAAGTAGAGCAGGGGCGTTATAAATCACCATAGGTTGTTTGTCCCAGCAGGAACTCAAAACATGCCTATTTTCATTCTTTCTTTCTGCCTTTTCCATGCCCAAAACATCTGCCACAGTATAAACAGTCCACACATCCTTATCAAATGCAACCAAGGGGCCTTGGAAATATATTGGAAACACACTGAATGTACCAAAAGAAGCCACAATTTAAGGTGGAGTTGTGATGGCAACCAACATCTTATTCAGTTACATGAAAGAGTTTAAGTTGATTCAACCAAGGATGCAGAAGGAAAGAGCTGCTTTGCACCACGTGGTGGCATCTAACAGATACCAACAGGTGTTCCTGGCTTATCGCTAGGTGATTGTGGTTTTGCATTTAAGTTCACTGGCCACCAACACCTGCGATTTTGCATATTCTTGCTCAGACCACAAAAATCTTTACTATAACGTTTGAGTACCCTGGAGAGGATAACTCCAAACTGACCCAAACACTGTGCTTCCATCTTCAAGGTGAGTCCAGTCTTTTAAGCGTTTTAAATTCTGTAGACATGAGATGTGTGATGCAGGTTGCCTGCTCCTTAGAGTTCACAAGGATTGGGTATCTTCCAGCTTGGAGATAATAGTTCTCCCATCAAATTGTTGTTATTATTATTATTTTATTATTATTTTTAGAGACAGTGTCTCGCTGTGTCACCCAGGCTGGATTGCAGTGGTGCAATCATAACTCACTGCAGCCTTGAACTCTTGGGCTCAAGCAATCCTCCTGCCACGGCCCCTCATCATTATAGCCAAACTTTATTGAGCATTACAATGTGGCAGGCACTGTCCTAAGGATATTGTGATTTATCTCACAATATCCACGCAACTGTCCTAGGAGGTAGCTACTATTGTTGTCCCTATTTTACCAAGGAGGAACCTGAGGAGTTAACCCATTTGTCTAAAGTCACTTGGTAAGTAAAAATTGGGAGACAGGCTTCCAGGTCTATCAGACTCCAAAGATCTGCACTCTGAACCCCTATGTTTCTCAGCAGAAGGTGGAACACCTGACTTTTATGAGTGACACAGGTATAAAGTTGGAATGCAAATCATTACTCTGGTGCATCCCTGGGCCCCCAGCAGTGTGGCTGGGTTGGTTCTGGGCCTTTGTTGAAGGTTCAGGTCTGCTTCGCAGATGGCTTGAAAAGGAGGATGAAGAGGAAGGGGAGGAAGAGGAGGAGAAGTAAGTTGCTTTTAGGCTGCATTTAGCATATTCTAAGGCAATTACTGAATGCTCCTTTTTGTGTTTCAAATGAATGGTGGCCCCTTCAGTGACGATAGAATCCACAAGTCTCCTATTTAGAAGGAACCTAACAACATGCAGTTCAGGCTTCTGCCTCCAGGAAAGATCGGAAAAATGACCCTCCAGACCCGTTTCCTCATCACTATGAAGGGGCTTAGGGGTGCAGGCAGACTGATGGCCTTGAGGCCTGTATTAGTCCATTTTTATACTGCTGTGAAGAAATACCTGAGACTAGGTAATTTATAAAGAAAAAGAGATTTAATGGACTCACAGTTTCACATGGCTAAGGAGGCCTCACAATCATGGCAGAAGGCAAAGCAGGAGCAAAGGCACACCTTACATGGTGGCAGGCAAGAGAGCATGTGTAGGGAAACTGCCTTTTAAAAAACCATCAGCTGTCGTGAGACTTATTCACTATCATGAGAACAGCATGGGAAAAACCCTCCCCCATGATTCAATGACTTCCCACCAGATCCCTCCCATGACACGTGGGGATTATGGGAGCTACAATTCAAGATAAGATTTGGGTGGGGACACAGCCAAATCATATCAAGGCCCTTTCTGGACTGGGTTAGAAGGCTGGGAGAGGCTTCAGCCTCTGGTGTTCCTCTGTAGAGTAAAGCCAAGGATTCCATCTTCTCCCTAGGATGATGTCCATTACCTGATAACCTATCAAGGTGATCTCTGGCTGCAGTCTCTCCTCTGGAGGAGATGGGTAGAAGAAATGCTTGAAGTGCTGGGGATCTGGGGGCTGGGTTGCAACAGAGCTGTTGAGAAGGTAACTAGGAACAGGAGCTGTCCATTAGATTTTGGTTGAACCACTATGGAAAACATTGTGGAGATTCTTTAAAGAACTAAAAGTAGAACTACAATTTGATCCAACAATCTTACTACTGGGTATCTACCCAGAAGAAAAGAAGTCATTATATGAAAAAGATACTTGCACACATGTTTATAGCAGCACAATTCGTAATTGCAAAAACATGGAACCAACCCAAATGCCCATCAATCAACAAGTGGATAAAGAACCTGTGGTATATATATACAATGGAATACTACTCAGCCATAAAAAGGAATGAATTAACGGCATTTGCAGCGACCTGGATGGGATTGGAGAGTATTATTCTAAGTGAAGCCACTCAGGAATGGAAAACTGAACATCACATGTTCTCACTCATAAGTGTGAGATAAGCTATGAGGATACAAAGGCATAAGAATGACACAATGGACTTTGGGGACTCAGGGGAAAAGGATGGGAAGGGGGATGAGGGATAAAGTACTACAAATAAGGTGCAGTGTATACTGCATTGTGTGATGGATGCACCAAAATCTCACCAATCACCACTAAAGAACTTACTCATGTAACCAAACCTACCTGTTCCCCAATAACCTGTGGAAATTAAAAAAAAAAAAAAAAAAAGATTTTGGTTGAGGAATCTGCTCTTGGTAAGTTAACTTCCACCTTCCATGTTTGCATTTTTATTTGTTTTTCCTTCTTTACTGGTTGTGGTAGATTGATTTATTGGCCCTGATTCCTCATTCTTTCCTGTGTTCACACCTCTACCCATGTGACTTTGCAGTTCCTGCCACTAGAGGCAGATCTTACTTGTTCCTCAGCTTTGGGCTCACCCTGTGACTTGTTTGGTCAATGGGCTGTTAACAGATATGCAAGCAGGACTTAATATGTGTTTGCATGGTTAGGCTTATTTTTTCAGGCCTTTGCCATCATCATGAGAAAAACATGACAAGCTTGCCCACTGGTCCAAGGAGGATAAGGGATATGTGGATAAGATCTGATCCCAGTTTGCAGCTTAGAGCTATTCAGCCAAGCTCAGCCTGTATCAGATGGCCCTCCAGCCAATAAACAGATGCATGAGCAAAATGCATGCTTGTTAGGATGTGTCACTGAGATTTTGTGGTTGTTTGTTATGTTGCTATGGCTGACTGATAAATTAGTAAAAGTTCCTTTTGATGCACTCCAATGTTCTCTTTGCTGAATTTATAAGTAAAAATATTTCCCAAACTTTGGTTAGGATATCTGCTGGAATCTAGATGTTCCTAAGTCCAGGAGGCCATCTCCAAATCCTAGGGAGGGCTGCAGCAAGTCTAGAAAGAAAGAAAGAGGATTTAGGAAATGCTAATCAACCTGGAATAAGAATCTGTTCTTACACTTTGAATAGTTTGTTGTAAAATGAATGCTTCCATTTTATCTTTAGGTTAAGACTGTAGAATGTTCAACTCCGATGAGATAAACTGAGGCTGCTTGGGAGAGAATTTTTGGATCTGCCTGGAATTTGTGCAATCTGAGATGAAGACCATGGAGGCTCTATGTGAACCACAAGACTAGAAAGAATGACGCCCATTCTCCTGCTTCCAGGAAGGACTGTATTTTTACACATAGTATTTTTGTTCTGACTATGACAAAAATAAATATATGTTTTGGAAAGTACAGAAAATAATAAAGAAAATAAAAATAATCTACAATTCTACTACCCAAAGATGATTACGACTGGCATTTGAAATTTTCTGAGTTTACAAAAAAATGCCTTTTATCCTGCCTTTTAAAAAACGCATAGCTGAAGAATTCTTTCATGTTGTTAAAGACTCTTTGTAAACATCAGTTTCAATGAGTGATACTATTTTGGAGATGGTTTTCCTGTTATTTGTGTTACTAATTCCCTAATGTTAGGAATTTAGTTATTTCCAATTTTTTCACAAGGGTAAATAATACTTAAATAAGTATTTTTACACACATTTTTGTTACTATTTATTTTTAAGACAAGTTCTTGTTCTGTCACCCAGGCTGGAGTGCAGTGGTGCAATCACAGCTCACTGTATTCTTGACCTCCCAGGCTCAAGTGATCCTTCCACCTCAGCCTTCCTAGTAGCTGGGACTACAAGTCTGCACCACCAAGCTTGGCTATTTTTTTATATTTATTTTTAGTAAAGATGAGGTCTCACTATGTTGCCCAAGCTGGTCTCAAACTCCCGTGCTCAAGCTCCTCTCATCTTGGCTCCCAATGTGCTGGGATTCGAGGTTTGAGCCACTGCACCTGGCCCCGGACTGTTAGTTTTTATTGTTATCTTAGAATAGATTCCTAAATATATAAAAGGAACACACACCCACACACACATATATATGTGTGTGTGTGTATGTGTTAGTCTGTTTACATGCTTCTGATAAAAACATACCCAAGACTGGGAGACTGGGCAATTTACAAAAGAAAGAGGTTTATTGGACTTACAGTTTCACATGGCTGGGGAGGCCTCACAATCATGGCAGAAGGCAAGGAGGAGCAAGTCACATCTTATGTGGATGGTAGCAAGCAAAGAGAGAGCTTGTGCAGAGAAACTCCCATTTTTAAAACCATCAGATCTTATGAGACCCATTCACTATCATGAGAACAGCATGGGAAAGATCCGCTTCGGTGGTTCAATCATATCCCACCAGGTCCCTCTCATAACACATGGGAATTATGGGAGCCACAAGATGAGATTTGGGTGGGGACACAGAGCCAAACCATATCATTCTGCCCCTGGCTTCTCCCAAGTCTCATATCTTCACATTTCAAAACCAATCAGGCCTTCCCAACAGTCCCCCAAAGTCTCAACTCATTTCAGCATTAACTCAAAAGTCCACAGTCCAAAGTCTGATCTGAGACAAGGCAAGTCCCTTCTACCTATAAGCATGTCAAATCGAATGCAAGTTAGTTTCCTCCATGGATACAATAGGGGTACAGGCATTGGATAAATACAGCCATTCCAAATGGGGGAAATTGGCCAAAACAAAAAGGCTACAGGCCGCATGCAAGTCTGAAATCCAGCAGGGCAGTCAAATAAAGCTCCAAAATGATCTCCTTTGACTCCATGTCTCACATCCAGGTCATGCTGATGCAAGAGGTGGATTCCCATGGTCTTGGGCAGCTCCACCCCTGTGGCTTTGCAGGGTATAGCCCCCATCCTGGCTGCCTTCACAGGCTGCAATTGTCTATGGCTTTTCCAGGTGCATGGTGCAAGCTGTCGGTGGATCTACCACTCTGGGGTCTGGAGGACAGTGGCCCTCTTCTCACAACTCCACTAGGCAGTGCCCCCATAGGGACTCTGTGTGGGGGCTCTGACCCCACATTTCCCTTCTGCACTGCCCTAGCAGAGGTTCTCCATAAGCACCTGCCCCTGAAGCAAACCTCTGCCTGGATATCCAGGTGTTTCCATACATCTTCTGAAATCTAGGTGGAGGTTCCCAAACCCAGTTCTTGACATCTGTGCTCTCACAGGCTCAACACCACATGGAAGTGCCAAGGCTTGGGCCTTGCACCCTCTGAAGCCAAGGCCTGAGCTCTACACTGGCCCCTTTCAGCCACAGCTGGAGTGGCACCAAGTTTCTAGGCTGCACAGAGCACGGGAGCCCTGAACCTGGCCCAGGAAACTGAATGCCTTTAACAGCACCCAAGTCACCTCTTGAATGCTTTGCTGCTTAGAAATTTCTTCTGCCAGATACCCTAAACCATCTCTCTCAAGTTCAAAGTTCCACAAATCTCTAGGGCAGGGCAAAATGCCACCATTCTCTTTGCTAAAACATAACAAGAGTCATCTTTTCCCCAGTTCCCAACCAGTTCCTCATCCCCATCTGAGACCGCCTCAGCCTGGACCTTATTGTCCATATCACTAGCAGCACTTTTGTCAAAGCCATTCAAGTCTCTAGAAAGTTGCAAAGTTTCCCACATTTTTTTGTCCTCCTCTGAGCCCTCCAAACGGTTCCAACTTCTGCCTATTACCCAATTCCAAAGTCGCTTCCACATTTTTGGGTGTCTTTTCAGCAACGCCCCACTCTACTGGTACCAGTTTACTGTATTAGTTCGTTTTCACGCTGCTGATAAAGACATACCGGAGACTGGACAATTTACAAAAGAAAGAGGTTTAATTGGACTTACAGCAAAGATTTTTAAAGTATCCTCAAAGAATACCAAGGAGAACTAAAACAGAAACCCTCACACATAGCTGGTATGAGTGTAAATTGGCACAATTTGCTTCAGAAATTATACCCTGAGTCTTAAGAATATTCATTTTGACTAAGTGCAGTGGCTCACGCCGGTAATCCCACCACTTTGGGAGGCTGAGGCAGGAGTTCGAGACCAGCCTGGGCCATATGTCGAGGCTCCTTAGTATTCTGGACCATGATCTGAGGTCAAGCCAGTGGACAGGAAAATCCTGAGGTCAACCTGACCTCAGGTTGAAGAACTAGCCCAACAGGATGGTTATAAGGGGAGGTTCGTTTATGATTTTGCTCCACAAGGATTGCTCATTCTATGTATCTATTATTTGTAAAAGATCAGCACATAATAATCCATCCACAAAGGCTGTTTACCTTTGTCTCTGCTAAGGGTTCCATCTGATCCAAAATAAGCAGCCAAATGTACCACTATATTAAAAGTAAAAACATCAGCAATCCAGATAAAGGTGAGTTTTAATTTTCTTTGCTTTTTATTTTGGCTTCTAAGGTGGAGTCAAAAGCTGTCTAGCAACCCCTAGCTGGGGTAAAATAATTCCTCTGAATGAACTCAGGGTCCTCTGAGGACCAGGCAGGAGAGAAGGAAGAACCAAGAAGAAAGCAAGGGAGAGACAAATGAAGAAACAGAACAAGAGCTGAGAAACCAGACACAAAAGTTGTCTCTGATATGAAATTAAACAAAATACCATGAATATTGGCTTAGGGCACACCACTTAAAATGAACACCTTAATGAGTTTTATTCTATGTGTGTGCATTATTTCTGTGGGAAACATGGCAGGTGTTAGGCTAAGGTTTGGGTAGGTGATGGTTAGTCCCCTTGACACCTACAAGTTTAAGAAAGGCCCCTTCCCTTGGACTTTGAGAGGATTTTGAAAAGAAAAGCGATCACTGGAAGGTTTTAGGACCTCCAAGAAGGCAATTTTACAACATTCATTAGACATACAGTGTGAAACATCTCTGCTTTGTGTTTCTGGACAGTAGAGATGACATGGCCTTCAATGGCTGGGGTGACTATTCCCCTCCAACATTAAAGACTTGGAACTTAATTAGGAAATTGAGCTTTTGAAGAATTTGGCCACCTTTTATTTGTTTTCAAAATCCACTAGTCAATTAAACAACTCATTCGAACTTCCACTTCTTGCCAAGGTAGAATAAGAGGGGCAGGAATTACCCTCTTGTGGGCCTGTCTTACAGGGTAAGAAAAACAAAACGGTTTTGCCTGCTCTGACACACACTTGACATGACACCCCTGACACCAGATTCTCCAGTGGACACAGCTGAGGGGTGTCCTATAATTCAATTCTGGAGATGGTGTCAGATCCTGCAGATTGAAGACTCAGTCCCACCGGACCACCCCCACTTCAGATGCCAAGTCCCAGGTGGTGACCTGTACTTTTGACCAATGGGCTATAATTTGGAGGTCCCATGACCGCCTCCTTGGGTTTGATTAGTTTGCTAGAGTGGCCCTCAGAACTCAGGAAAACACTTTACTTCTGTTTACCCATTTATTATAAAGGACATTACCAAGGATACAGATGAACAGCTAGAGGGAGGAGATGCATAGGGCTAGGTATGGGAAGGGGCATGGAGCTTCCATGCCCTCTCTGGATGTGCCACTCTCTGGGAACCTCCAGGTGTTTGGCCATCTGGAAGCTCATCTGCACCCTTGGCGTTTTTTGTGTTTTTATGGAGGCCTTATTACATATACATGATTGATGATATCATTGGCCCTTGGTGATCAACTTGACCTTCAGCCCCTCTCTTCTCCTTGGAGGTTGGGGGAGGGGGTGGGGATGAAAGCTCCAACCCTCTAATGCTGCTTGGTCTTTCTGGTGACCATCATCCACCCTTGAGCTATCTAGGGGAGCCCAAGAGGAGAGAAAATTGCCCAGAGAAAGAACTCTGAGGGGTCTCGTGACCATTATGGTGAGCACTGAAGCATATATGTGAGGAAACTAAGCCAAGGATGGGGAAAGACCCACTGGAAGGACTAGAGGGAGTCTTTCCAACAAATGGTGCTGGAACAATTGGATATCCATGGGTACAAAGATAGATCTGAATGTAAAACTGCAAAATATCTAGAAGAAAACTTCAGTCAGGCAAAGATTTCTTAGATAAAACACTGAAAGCAAGATCTTTAAAAGAAAAAATGGATAAATTGGCCTTCATCAAAATTAAAAGCTTCTGCATTTGAAAGAGATAGCTAGGAGAGATTTGTACACAAAAATATTCATAGCTTTATTTGCAATGGTAAAAACCTGGCTGCAAGTCAATGTCTTCTTTCCGTCATCCTTGTCAACAAGTGTTATTGTCTGTCTTTTTGTTTTAGCCATCCTAGTGTGTATAAAGTGGTATCTTATTTCCCTGATCACTAATTGTGTGGAACATATTTTCATGTGCTTATTGGCCATTTGTAAATCTTCTTTGGAGAAATGTCTTCTCAAATCCTTTGCCCATTTTTCAATTGGCTTGTCCTATTGTTGAGATGTAAATGTTCTTCATATATTCTGGATACAAACTCCTTATAAGATATATGATTTGCAAATATATTATCCCATTCTGTCTGTTGTCTTTTCATTTTCTTGGTGTCCTTTGAAGTGCAAACGTTTTAAATTTTGATGAAGCCCAGTTTACCTTTTTTCTTGTTTTTTTGCACCTTTGATGTCATATCTAAGAAATCATTACCCAATCCAAAGTCATGAAGATTTGCATCTGTGTTTTCTCTGTGAGTTTTATAGTTCCAGCTCTATTTTAAGTTAATTTTTGTGTATGGTGTGAAGTTGTGGAGATACGTTCTTTGTCTTGATTATGGTGATACACTGGTGTATATACATGTTAAAACTTAGCAAATGATACACCTAAGTGCAGTTTATTGTATGTCAACTATATCTCAATATATCAGCTTTAAAGTGTGATTTCTTAATAATGTAGCAATAATACATATTTATGATATAAATGTTTTTAAATAGAAAGGTATATAGAGATAAAAAATCACGGATAGCCCCATCATTGACTGTTAGCATTTTGTTGCTTTTCCATTTTATTTCAGTCTTTGTCAGTTTTATTTTAAACATCTTTATCGTGTTTTAATATTTTTCAAGAATATTAAGAATACTTTTAATACTAAATAAGAATGACTATTTTATTATTTGTTTAATTAACATTTAATTAAAATTAAAATGTAATTAAACACAGTCCATTAAAATTAAAAATTAGCTAAGATCCCATATTTGAAAGAGTCTGGAACAGGAGAGGACTGGAGTCTTAGAGGATCCCAGCTGGGAAAGGACTTGTTCTCCCTAGATTCCTGTTGTACTATTTAATTTTTTTATAGTGTGCATAAAAATAAATTCATTTCCATTTAAAAGATACCTAACCTTTCTTCTGTCTGTTCTCAGAAAGAGCACCTTTAATCCAGACGTGTTCTGATTCCTCAGTGTCCTCACGGCTGCAGTTTAAGAGGCTCTTTTGCCCTTTCTTGGGCTCCCTTGGGTGAACTTCGATGGCTTTCCCAGTGGGAAAGGAGGCAGAGGACCAGGCAGGAGCAAGAATCTGCTGAGCACGGAGCGCAGCGCGCGGAACCCCACACTGCTCACGGTCCGCTTGGTATCACCATATGCTGGGTGTGTTGGCGTGAGAGTGAGAGGAATTCCTCTGAGGGGAGTCTTCACTGTACCCTCATCTAAGACAGGATTTAACCTAAGGCTAGGAAATGGCCACCAAACCTCAGCCTTCCACAGCACGAGGTGGTTCCAGCCTACCCCATCCCGAACAGGTCAGCCCCTCCGGCTGCGTGTTAGTTTCACCTCCTAAAAGTTTCTCAGGGCAGCTACTGGCTGTGGAGGGGAGGCGGGGGCGCTGCCTAGGAGCCCCTGGTGGCATGACAGAGGGAAATCTTGTTTTTCCTGTAAGCGCTTCACTTTATCATCTTTTACAGAAATCTGTTTTCAAACAATATAGCAGTAGCTGAATTTCCAACCAGAAGCAAGGAAACCCATCATCTGAAAGTTGAAATTAAAATAAATTTTAGGTTAGCAGTTCAACAAATAGTATCTCTCCTAGTCCTTTTGAGCTGCTATAACCCAGTACCCTAGACATAACACAGTGCTGGGTGGCTTACAACAATAGAAATATACTTCTCACCGTTCTGGGGGCCGAAAGTCTGAGATCAAGGTGCCTGCAGGATCGGCTCCTGGGGAAGGCCCTTTTGCAGGTTGCAGACTGGAATCCTGTCTGAGGTCCCTTTTATAAGGCACTAATCCCATTCATGAGGGCTCCACCCTCATGACCTAATCACCCCTCAGAGTCCCCATTTCCTACTACTATCCTATTGATGGCAAGGACTTCAACATATAAATTCTGGGGGGACATAAACAGTGACTGGAGGCCCACTCCGCGCCAGGCCCTGTGCTAGGCGTTGGGGATAGTGACTTAGGTAAGACTGAAGTGGCCCTGCTCTCTGGGACTCAAGTGACTCTATGTGAATAGGGGCCTGCTCAGGAGGCACAGAGAGGGAACTCACCCAGACTGGTAGGGTCAGGAAGGGCTTCCTGGAGGAAGTGGCATGTCCACAGAGATTTAATGGATGAGCACATGTAGCCAGGAGAAGGCAGAGGGGAGACTATTCCAGCTGAGGACACAGCATGAGGACGGCGCCTAGTAACCAAGACGCTTGTCATCTCTGAGCCTCAGGAAAGTTGGTAACTGTTCCAACCTGTCCTCAGCTGTCTTGTGGGGGCAGTGAAGGGTACTCCTGTGCCTGCACTTCAGACAACCTGTTTGAGGCCATGAGTGAGGCTGTGGTCATTATGGGGAGATCCCCAGAGGGAAAAGTTCTTAAGCACATGGGGCTGGGCCTTCAGCCAACCACCCATGGTGAGCTTCTCACTCCACTGCTGACCCTGGCGATCCAGATTTAGTCCAGGGAGACAGCAGGTTTGTTCACATACTTTGGTGCAATTTGTCTGATCAGATTTGTTAGCCTCCGGGCAATGGGATGGAGATGTTTACGTGGACAATGAGAGGGCATTGGAACCAGAAGCTCTGGGTGCATGGCCCTGGAAAGAGACCAGGCCAGCGACCATGAAGCTGAGCAAGGGTTTGCCTGGGGCTGGCCCTGACTAAATAATGATAACGAGTGCTTAAAGATTGCACTACAATTAATCCTAAGGGCTTCACATATATTAACTCATGGGAAAAACTGAGGCCCAGAAAGGTCAAGTAACTTACCTAACACAAAGCTATGTAGCAGTAGAGCTGGGATTTGAAAGCAAGTTGTCTGATACTATTCTGCCCCTCCTTTAGAGTGGAAGCTGATGATGGCATTAACCTGTGCAGCATCGATTGTGCTCCAGGTCCTACTCAGGCCGGGTATTGTTCTGGGTTCCAGAGATTCACCAGTGAACAAGACCAGCAAAGGCCCTGCTTTCATGGGCTTATGTTCTAGTGGAGAGACAAGTTAAAAAAAAAAAAGATAGTTAAAAAATAATTTCAGAGAGCAACAACTGGTATGGAAAAATTAAAACAGGGGAATGTGACAGAGAGTGACAAGGAGAATTGGAATGAATGTAAGTGGCTTGGAGGTCGCAGGAAGAGAATGAATTGACAGGCCCTAAGCATGGGCCATGCAGAAAGATTGCATCTCAAGGACTGTTTCCTTGTCTCGGTAGATGCTGTGAGGTCAGCACGCCAGAAGTCATCATCCACCCAGTTTTTATTTCTTAGAGATGGAGCAGCCACCCCAAAATTGAGGCGGTCCTAGAGTTTAATGTTTAATAAATAAAGGAGGGTTATTTAAAAAACAGTTTCCCTATTTGTCCAGTGATATCAGGTTTTTAGTTTGGCTCTTCATTTTGCATTTACTATTAAATGTGTTACTACTACACCTGAAAAGAGATCCCTTAGGAACAAAGACTCACAGCATTTGCATTACAAACTTTCCTGTGCTGATTAAATGTGTTACTACTACACCTGAAAAGAGATCCCTTAGGAACAAAGACTCACAGCATTTGCATTACAAACTTTCCTGTGCTGATTTTGACTGAGGATAAACATCTTTCTGGAATGAACTGTGAATGGAAAGGGAAAATGTCACAATTTGAATGCAATTCAGAGTAACATCAGAGAAAGGTCAGTGCCTTTGCATGAGACCTCTCTTTTCAAAGTAAACAAGTGGAGCATAAAACCACTTTGGGAGGTTTCTTTTCTTTTCTTTTTTTGAGGCTGAGTCTGGCTGTTGCCCAGGCTAGAGTGCAGTGGTGCAATCTCAGCTCATTGCAACCTGCACCTCCCAGGTTCAAGCGATTCTCCTGCCTCAGCCTCCCGAGTAACTGGGACTACAGGTGCCCACCACCAGGCCCAGCTGATTTTTGTATTTTCAGTAGAGACTGGGTTTTACCAGCTTGGCCAGGCCGGGCCTTAGGTGATCCGCATCTGATTCTCCAGTGGACACAGCTGGGGGGTGTCCTATAATTCAATTCTGGAGATCGTGTCAGATCCTGCAGGTTGAAAACTCAGTCCCACAGACTGCTCCCACTTCAGATGCCAATTACAAGTCCCAGGTGATGACCTTTTGACAAATGGGCTATAAATTGGAGCTTGAACTCCTGACCTCAGGAGATCCACCCACCTAGGCCTCCTAAAGTGCTGGGATTACGGGCGTGAGCCACCGTGCTCAGCACTACCGGAGTTTTATGAGACCAGTGCCACTGGCTCCTAGACTGACCTATTCGATGTGGGGTGTCACCCTGGACCCCACCCACAAGCCCTAAGAGCCTAAAAGTCTACGGGACAAGGTTGGTTTTGATATAACTCACGGTTAGCAGCTGGGTCACTTGAAGGGGAGCAGGAAGTAAGGAAGGCTCAGTGGCCAAGTGCAATGACCAACTGCCTGTGTCAGGCCCCAGTGACGGGGTGGAGGGGTCAGTGCATTGCACCCTGGGATGCCAGGTCGACATGGGTTCCTAGTCATGCTTTCACTCTCCCCTGGGCCTGGGCCTGTCGCAGGTGTGTTCTTTCTGAGCCTCCCCTCCTTCCTTTTGCCGTAACTCTGGCCATGACCAACAGTGCGGGGAGGGCAGGATAACTGCAGCCAGGGTACCCAGCCAGAAGGAGCTGGGGACGCTAGGGTAGAACAGGTCTGGTGTGGGAACAGAAAGGACAAAGGCAGGGAGCAGCAGTAGTCAGCCAAACCACGAAGTGACAGCAAGTCCTGGCCAGGCAGACGTGGGGTGCTAGCAGGAATGCCATGGTGGGTCAGGTAATGTGTACAAATGCCCAGGCAGGAACACCCATGGGGACTTCCTCTGGGAGCAGGTGAGGGGCTGACCAGTAGTGAGGAAAGTGGACTATGTGGCTAAGGCACAGCCTTGGCAGCAGTCCGCTGGGTGACCTTGGGCAAAGGACTTAATCTCCCTGGGCCTCAGTTTCCTTGTCTGTCAAAAAGGATGGCCCTGTCCTTCCCCACGTGCTTGGGCTTATGATGTGGATGAGGTGATGAGAATCTCAAGGGCCTGGGCTCCAGGCAGGTTGCCAATACAATACAATACGATGAAGACCCAGTTCTCAGACTGAGATGCTGGGCATGGATTGCGTCTGGAAGGTTCTAAGGTCAGAACTGGGCCTCAAGGTGGGGCTGAAAAGGCAGCAGAAGCTGTCGCAGAGGACCTGAGAGTCAGGCTGGGGAAGGGGCTCCCCAGGGGTGGGTGGAGCTGGTTCTGCAAGGTGACTTAAGTGAGAAGCAAAATGAACGTTGAGAAATGCCTCATGACATAGCCCCTTCTTGGAGAGTTAGAAAGCATCGACCCTATTAGTAGTTTTGAGAACTCCTGCTGTTAAGACACCTCTTTAATCCCACTGATTCTCGTACAGACCTTTCCCCCTTTTCCACATACCTGGGAACTATATATGCTAGAAATGTTTGGGTTTCAAATCTCTCTGAAGTCCTTCTTTCTCTCTTTGGGATTGGTCTTAAGGTTGGGGCTGTGGCAGAGGATTCTCCCCAGCCATGGGGATTGATGAGGGAACATAGCATAGGAACCTGGCCGGGCCTCGTGCTATTTTATTTTTCTTTTTTAAGAGAATAAAGTTTTGATTTTGGAATAATCATTAATTTATGGGGAAGTCGTGGAGATAGCCCAAAGAGTTCTCTGTACCTTCATCCAGCTCCCCCAGTGTTAACGTCTCACACAACCAGAGCGCATTTGTCAAAGCTAAGAAATTCACACTGGCCCAGTACAGTTAACTCTCCACAGACTTTATTCAGAGTGTGCTTTATTCAGTTTTTCTGCTCTGTCCTTTTTCTGTTCCAGGAACAAATCCAGGATATCACATTGCAGTTAGCTTGCTTTTCTTTTTCCTTCCGTATTCCTTTCACCCTCAGTCTGTTTGGTTGTTGTTGTTTTAGCGTCCTCCTCTCGTACTTTGTGACTGAGGCCTGGAGAGCAAGGTGAGGGAGATGGTGAGGTAAGCACAGGAATCCTCTGCACCAGGACAGACACCGTGATGCCTTCTATGAGGTGAGTGGTGGCTGCAGGGAGAAGCCCACAGTGTGGCCAGATGGAGAGGGAGTTCGGGACACCATCACCAGTCATGAGCAGGCTGAGGAGGCTACAGGCCAACTGGCTGAGAGAGCAGACTCTGCGTCTGGTGGGTAACTAAATGGGCTGGTAGAGAAATCCATGAAGCTTGAGGGGCCTGCCATGTCTACAGCTGCTTTCTGAGGAAAGTAGCCCCAGTTGTTCCCCATCTCAATCGTAGGCACAGGTGGGGTTTGTTAGTGTCAGTATGTTAGCATGTTAGCAGAACCCAGCCCTGCTACCTGAGACCCGGATGGTTCCATCAGGTGTCACGATGTGGGTCAAGGCAATGGGCCAGGTGAGGGGGCACTCAGGTACCAGGGTGGCGTGGCAAGACTGCTGCTCAGAGGTGCCCCATGGTGATGGAAACAAGCCGGTCAATCCTAGCCCTCCCTATGTGAAGGGCAGGCTGTGTAAGCTCCGGGACTGTCTACAGTACCAGGGAGAGACACTCCTGGGTCTCTCTGAAGCCCACTCCATGCACCAGTGGAGCAGACAATTTTGCACCTACCCACCATGGATTTATCCCCTTCTTTGCCAGCACAACCCTGATTTAGTTCTGGTCTCTACCCTTTGCCCAATAGCCAAATGCTTCAGGAAGGCTGGCTTTGGGGGGCAAGGGCCCGTTGGTGTGCAAACTCATCAAAGAGCTCTGATATTGCCTGCTAGTGGTTGCTTTAAGCATGGACATGTGGTATAATTCTGGCCAACAAGCCAGATGTGAGGGGAAGTCCCCTAGTGTGTAGGGGGGTGGGAGAGAGGGCTAGGTGTTCTGAGAAAGGTTTCCTCACTCTCAACAAGCGACACAAAGATGAAATGGCTCCTTTTCCTGAGTCTTGGCAATGGTATGCCCAGATGTGACACCTGGAACTTTGGCAGCCGTCTTATAACTGAGAGAGCAGTGAGATGAGCAGAAGGGAATGATGGGAAGAACCAAGGTCCGCTCCATGTCACTGAGTCACCCAAAAAAAACAAGCTTGGAGCCTCCTGCCTGTGGACTTCTTGTTGTGTGTAAGCCAGTTGATGTAGGCTTTTCTTGTAACTTGAGATCGTGGAATCACCCACTACCAGATCTATGACCTGAGGGACTGCACCCCATGAGGCTGTCCCAGTTCTCCCTCTTGGTCCTGTGAATTCATGCCTGAGATCTCTGGATTAACTAATCCCTGTTAATTTGCCAACAATTTAGTGGTTTAAACCAATGTAAATTTATTCTTTTACCATTCTGGAGGTCAGAAGTTTAAAATCAAGGTGTTGGCAAGGCCACGTTCCTTCTGAAGTCTTCTGGAGAATCCTGTTTCTTGTCTATTCAGCTTCTAGAGCCCCCCACCATTCCTTTGCCCTCTTGTAAGGACCCTTGTGATTGCATTGGGCTCACCTAGATCATCTAGGGTCATCTCCTTATCTCAAGATCCGTAACACAATCCCATCTGCAAAGTCCCCTCTACCGTGTAAGGCAGCATATTCACAGGTTCTAGGGATTAGGGCGTGGATATCTGCGGGAGGGAATTATTCAGCCTAACAGCCTCCCTCACCCAAAGTGATCCATGTGTCCCTTTGTGGTTCCTTGGAGGCTGGTGGTTCCTGTGGCTTCCTCTCCATGGCACCACTTGCATGGACCCCAGCCTGACAGCCCACCTAGTGTTTCTCACCAATCAACTATGGAGGCTCTGCTTGGGCCTAGCGTCTACTCCTTGTGGGAGAGGAGAGCCTGGGGAGGGCGGAGGGCGGAGGGCAGAGGGCGGAACTGTAGCTACTTCAAAGCGGAGAGAAATAGTGGCCTTGTGTTTTCTCAGTAGCAGCGAAGCTGAAAAAGATGTTGTCAGAGGTCTACCAGATGGTTTCAGTGAAGTTC
Organism: Nomascus leucogenys; assembly: GCF_006542625.1. Lineage (NCBI taxonomy): Eukaryota > Metazoa > Chordata > Mammalia > Primates > Hylobatidae > Nomascus > Nomascus leucogenys. The sequence continues at coordinate 67,733,220 of NC_044385.1, forward strand.
AATGTGTCCTTATGTACTCACTGCTTTGGGGATCCCCCTCAACATCAGAGTCCCTGCAACTCTGACTAGATCTGGGTGCATCTTTCAGGACATATGAGGATCAGAGTTGGACCTGAAAACCAATAGGCCACTGATCTGTTTCTCCTCCATTCTGGACATTGGCTAGATTTGTGTGGGGAGAATTCCGAGTTGCAGGGTCAGCTTTTGGGAGCTTTCCAGCCACTTTTCTCCTTTATGCCACATGCTGGGCTTCAGGCTGGGCCAAAGAGGCCCATATATGGAATCAGGGTGCGTTCTGCACACCACATCCCAGACCGCATCTCTGCGTGACCTTCCGCATTCTGCCTTTGCATTGGGTGTGAAGTAGGGTCACCTTGACTGTAGAAGGAGGGGTTGGGGCCAGGCTCTAAAGCCCTGCAGCTCTCCAACATTACAGCTTGTGTATGGGACATTGAAGAGAAATTTTTGGTGTCAAAAACAATGAGGACAGAGCATTCTAGGGGCTTTCATCATCACCCCCAACTCCGGAAAGGGATGTGGTGGGGATAGTGGACTGAGTTGGCTTTGGGTGACTATCTCCCATAGCCTGGCCTAGGATGTGTTGTTCTGGCCTCTGAGGCATCAGAGCACCTCATGGTGGTTCCAACTCGCTCCCACCCCATTACCCCTGCCATCTGTCCCCATGGGTGGAAAGATGTCCTAGCTTTGGAGCAGGCCAGCCCCATCAGGAGAAGCCAATCCGTGATGCAAGAGATGATAAACAGAGCAATACAAATCTTGTTTGGAGAGTAAGCCACTCCTTAGAAAGCAGAGCTAAGACACCTTTTGTTGTCTAGATTCTAGTGATGATAACTTCTCACTCTTCCCCTTGATGAGTCCTTAGAGAACTATAAACTTCCAAAGAATGCTTTGTTTAATGGGTGGAAAGAGGAAGAACTGAAAGGAGGAAATGGGGGCCTTTGTCCTTTAAAGAGTAAGCAGCGTGGATGATGACATCAACGGCCAGTGTGGATGTGTCACCAGCACTGGCACCAGCAGCCCTGAGTTGGCACAATCTGGCTTCATGTGAATTCTTCTGCCACATTAGGAGTCCCTCTTGCCCTCGCTTGGCCTCACTTTTCCTAGGGAGATTACAAAACCTATGTACTTACCTGAAGGAAGTTGTGGTACATCCATGGGATAAGACACCAGACTAGAGGGCTCCTTGGAAAAGATGGCGGATCTGGGAGCCCAATGCTCACAGGAGCTGGTGAAGCAGTCTATTGCTGTGTAGCTCTTGCTGCCTCTGACCTCCAAAGTCAGCATGAGTCTCCTCAGCAGACCACATGTGTAATTAGCATAGGGAGGCTTCTGGGAAGGCACAAAGCTTCTCAGACACAGCCATACGTGAAGGAAAAGACCCACAATCTGGAGGCCCAGGGGATGGAGGAGGAGGCTCTTGGCGCTGGGTTTGGGCATTTGTCAGGGTCGTGGTTAGAAATCCCTCCTGGGCTTGTCTGCTCAGCGGTTTTGGATGTCTGTGCCAAGGGTGGCTGGGGGGCCCATCGAGGAGTCCCCAGATCTGCGGGGTCTGATTCATCCTGTGTCAGCCCAGGGCGATGACAGATTGGTCTGATTTTGGGCAGAGAATTGCAAACCAGTGTTAACGAGAGACAAACCTCTCCTAGATGCTTTGGGGGAACTTCTCAGCATGTGCTCCTCCTAAGCTCTTCGTCTCCTTTCCCATACTCAGCAGCAAGGCAGCCCACAGGCTCCAAGCAGTCCCTGGGGAAGTGGTGGTGAGGCAGAGATGGTTTTCTATGGAGCCAGGATACAGTGGGGAGCAGGCACGCACATCCTCATGGGGATGTTCCAGTCACTATAGCTAGAAAGGTGGCCAATTTCTTGAGATCTGAAAGGTATCAGGGCTCAGAGCGTGACTACTGGGAAGCCATTCTGCCCACACTGGCCACTGGCCAGGGCCGCTGGGTACTTGATATAGCCAAGAGAAGCAGACACTGGGGGTAAGATGGCATAAAGGAATCCCTTCGTTAGCCAAGAAAATGCAAGATCTTTTTATCAGTCAGGGTTTATAGCTGCAAGCAAAAGCAACTGACCCTGGCTGGTGAAGCAGAGACATTTTATTAACAACAGTGGGCAGCTCATAGTGTCCCTTGAGCCCTGGGGCACGTGGTTTGGAAGTCACACAGCCAGGTAGAGCACCCTAACTTCTGCCACTGAACCCGTCTGGGAAAGACATATTTGCTTTGCTACAGGGCCCACTGTCAACACCCCAACCCTGGGTGCTGACTGGAACAGAGCCCCTGCCCCTAGAAACTGGATGTCCTGCCACCAAGATCATCACTGCCCATCGCCAGAACACAAGTTGTGCAGGGAGACCTGCTGCTTCTTGTAAGGGACAGAGCCACGCCACTTACCTTGTCTACCTGCTACAGGGGCTGGAGAAGCCAGCGTCTGGCACTTTTGATTTCTATAGTGACAGGTGGGTCTCACTGCGGGGGCACAAACATAGAAGGCAATACAGGTTTTTGGTGACTAAACAGATGACAGTTGTCCCCTACAAGGCATTAGATTATAGGAACTGACTACAGGGCATCTGACTTTCCTCCTCCTTGGAAATGGCCTTCTTTTGATGCTAACGTACCAGCCTCACCTCTGCTGAGGGTGGTGGACACTTAAGCTCAGTCATCTGTTCCTGAATATCAGATGTTTTGTGTAAAAATGCCAACCAGTAAACAATTCCTGTCATTTAGTTTTATTTTTTCAGCTTTATTGAAGTATAATTGTACAGATTATAGATTCAATATATAAAATTGAATCTATACATAAAATTCAGGGTGTACAATGTGATGATTTGATGTACATATACATTGTGAAATGATGGCTACAATCAAAATAGTTAACTCATTCATCACCTTAGTTACTGTGTGTGTGTGTGTGTGTGTGGTAAAAACATTTAAGGTCTACTCAGCAAATTTCAAGTAAAGAATTATGGTATTATTAACTCTATAGTTAATACTTGCTGTGCATTGGGATCTAATGCTCCTGTTAGTGTAAGTTTCGTGTTATTATAAGTGGAAAAGGTTATAAGGCACACATCCACCAATCAACTTCCCAAATGTGATTAGATGTGTTGAAACACCTATATATGTAATAAACTACCACATTAGGATGTAAAATACTAGGCTGGTCAGGTTGACTCATTACTATAATTCCAGCACTTTGGGAGGTTGAGGCAGGCAGGTCACTTGAGGTCAGGAGTTCGAGACCAGCCTGGCCAACACGGTGAAACCCCATCACTACCAAAAATACAAAAATTAGCCAGGCGTGGTGGCACACACCTATAATCCCAGCTACTTGGGAGGCTGAGGCAGGAGAATCGCTTGAACCCTGGAGACAGAGGTTGCAGTGAGGCAAGATTGAGCCACTGCACTCCAGCCTGGGCGATACAGTGAGACTCTGTCAAAAAAAAAAAAAAAAAAAGATGTAAAATGCTTAAAACACTATAGTTGTTAAGGCCTACTCTGTAAGAAGTGACACCGTGATGCCTGTCAGTGCCAACAACTTGGGAAACCCTCATCCCCTTTGCTGAGGTTCACCGTGCTTTATACAACCTTCTGCATGCAGTTCTAGTGTTCTGTTAAGTGTAATTGCAATGTGTCTCAAGACTTTATAGACACATTGTTTAAAATGTAGTGTGTTGTGTTTTAGGGATATAAATTTACATTTTACCTTAGATAAATTCTGGCCAAAAAATGGCATTGAGAGAGATACCTGTGTTCCCTGAAGTTTGGATATTAAAAACCAAGTGGCATCCTGCAATGGGGATGTTAATCAAGAAGACGTTTTGTGGGGAAGGTCTTGATTTGAAGAGTATCTCCCAAATGCCAAGGGCTTTCCACATATTAGCACTAATGCCCAGAGTAACCTTAACCCCACTTTACAGGTGGAAATACCAGGGCTCTTTCTCAGGGCCCCACTGGGGCTGGGACTCAAACCCAGGTTTGTTTGACCCCATAATCTTCCCAAGATAAATCCTGTTTCTTGTTTTCTGAGCATAGCTGAACAAAGCTGAAGCATTCAAGAGAAACTTTACCAAAGTAAGAGAAATTGAAAAAATGGAAGATAATAAAATTACTCAAGAGTATGAGGCATAGTTTTTTTTAACCTTACATTTCTATTGCTTACCCATCCCACTTAGCACATTGTGTTCCATAATCTGTCTAGGATGGTGGGATGAAAGGGTGTGAGCATTGAAAGCAAACAAATGTGGGTGTGAAACCTAAAACTATCAGTGATTAGCTGTGTGTTGGCCTCTTGACCCGTTCTGACCTCAGGCTTCTCAGCTTTCAGACACGGATGATAACATTTTCATCAGAAGATTGTGGTGAGGGCTTTTTTTTTCCAGGGCAATTGTGTTGGTGGCATATTGGATATTTCTAACATGTACAAAGTTATGTATTTTGATTGACTTTAATTTCTTTCTATGTATATGTACTTCTCTTCAAATGCCAAGAGCTTTCTCTTGCTATCATTGCTCCTTTTGAAACAATTCAATTTTCAAGTCTACTGTTGATTGTTATGTTAAAGATTGAGTCACTGATATTCAAGATTTAAGTCTGAAACAGTCAAAATGAACCCTCAAAAAAACAAAAAAAGAAAACTGCTTATCAGAAATCATTACTGTGGAAATGAACTTTATTTGCCATTATGAATAATGTCCAATATAAGAATATGCTTCTGGAATTCAGTACTGCTTTTAAGTACCAATGATACTTATTTTTCAAAAATGTAATGGCACGTTATTGCTTTGAAATACTTGCTTAGGGCTTTTTTCATGTTATCTTAAAATGCGCTGGTGAATTCTCCATTTTTGACATCCATTTCACATGTAAAAGACAAAAAAATCTAGATTGGCCTTGATATTGGGATGATAAAAAGTAGGTAGCATTAAGAAAATAAAACAATCTTCATTTTAGAGATGAACCCATTAAAACAATTTAGGAAATGAGGGGCAAAAGGGAAGAAATAATATTGCCAAAGAACATGAGCATAAAAATGAATGCATTTCAATGTTTAAGAAGGCTTGATACAAAAAGAATGTCACCTTTTTATTTAACTGAAAACAAAAGATTGTGGTGAGGATTAAATGACAATAGTGGACATAAAGTCATGTAGATTTGTGGTTCAAGATGTAGACTGAAGACACTTGTTTACTTCTCCTTCCACCCAGGATGCCACAGAAATTACTGACAAGCTGTTAAAAAATACTAAGGCACTCATTCTCTTTCCTGCTGCCCTGTGAAGAGATGCCTTCTGCCATGATTGTAAGTTTCCTGAGGTCTGCCCAGCCATGCGGAACTGAGTCAATTAAACCTCTTTTCTTTATAAATTAAATAATAATAACAATAAATCCATAACTTACCAAGCATGGTGGCATATGTCTGTGGTCCCAGCCATTCAGGAAGCTAAGGTGTGAGGACTGCTTGAGCCTAGAAATTTGAGACAAACCTGGTCAACAGAGCAAGACCTTGTTTCATTAAAAAAAAAAAGTCATAACTGCTGGAAGAACATCAGACCCCAGAGTTGAGGAAGTTACTGGAGGATGGACTGAGGATGGTACTGGAGTGGTATAGAAAGTGGACTCTGTTTCTCATTTCCTTTCATCACCATATTTCTTGTGAGTTATTCAGATTTGTACTTCTTCGCCCTGTGTTGACTCTGGGAACCACTACAATCTGGCTTTTTCTACCATGATTCCATTGAAACCGTTCTTATGAAAGTGTCTCATGGCCTCCCCTTTGCTAAGTCCAGCATCTGGCGGTCATATCACTGTCAGTATCTTAGGCAACCTGTTAGCAATATTTGTGATAGTTTTCCACTTCTCGAAACCTTGTCTTTTCTTCATTTCCATGATACCTCAGCCCTCTGGTTTCCTTCCACCTCAGTGGTGGCTCCTGCTGCTGTCTTCTTGGCTAGCTTTGCTCTGTCTGGCTGATCTCTGAACATCCCTGTTCCCTGGTCCTGGCCCCTTTTTCATCATCTTCAATATTCTTGATGAGCTCCTCCATTCTCACAGCTTTCAACACTATGTCTCGATGGCTCCTGCATTTCTGTCTCTAGTCTAGTTCTCTCCTTGGAGCTCTAGACTTGTATACTCAATTGCATTAAAAACAAAACAACAAACCTTTTGAGCTGGATGTAGTGGCCCACGTCTGTGGTCTCAGCTATTCAGGAGGCCAACGCAGGAGGACTGATTAAGCCCAGGAGTTCAAGACCAGCCTGGGCAACATAGTAAAACACTGTCTCAATAAACAAAAACAAAAACAACCTTTTTTAAAATAAATTCTTTTTCAAACTTATACAAAGCTTACAAAAATAAAAATAGCACAGAAAACACCTGCATACGCTTTACCCAGATTTACCCAAAATTAACATTCACTCTATTTGCTTTATTTTTTTCTTCCTCTCTGTGTGTTCCTCTATGTGTATGTGTATCTGTAACACACACATATATAATATGTAATGTTATACGTGTGTGTGTGTGTGTGTGTGTGTGTGTATTTTTTTTTCCTGGAACCATTTGAAGGCATGGCCCTTTACTTCTAAAAACTTGTTTTCTTAGGGATAAAAGGTTTTCTCTTACCTAACCACAGTGCAGTTATCAACTTCAGAAAATTTAACATTGCTACCATGCTTTATCTTTTTTTGGTTGAACTTTTAATTTTTTTAATTTTAAATTTTTGTAATTTTAATTTTTTATTTCCATAGGTTTTTTGGGGAACAGGTGGTGTTTGGTTACATGGATGCATTCTTCAGCGGTGATTTCTGAGCCATGCTTTATCTTGTCTACCATTCACATTGCAATTTTTGTCAGTTAACCCAAAAATATCCTTTATGGCTTATTTAAAAAACTATAGTACAGGATCTAGAGTCGAGTCAGATATTGCATTTAATTGTGATGTCTCTTTGGCCTCTAATCTGGAGCACTTCCACAGCCTGCCTTTGTTAATTATGACACTGACATTTTTTAAAAAACAGCACAATTTTATTGAATCCTTATAGTCCCTGCCCCCACCCCATGAGGTCAGAGCTATTATTCTCATTTTACATGCAGGGAAACTGAAACATACAGAGGGTAAGAAACTTGCCTGATGTCACAATTAGCAAAGGTCAGAGCTAGGATTCAAACCTGCGCTGTTGGAATCTATACCCATCAACTTGACCATCTTAGAGCTGATTGCTTTCAATACCTTCATAACACAAAAATACCCTTACTAATGTTTTTACTGTATATTACACTGTACATTAACATTTTTGAAAAATACAGTTCCCTCTCATTTAAAAAAATTTTAAATAGGACTTCCTCATTTTGGTTTTGCCTGATGATTTCTCAAGATTAGGTTCAGGTTGCTTGTGCTCTGCTGGAATAAGACTTGGTTAGGTGTGTGCTTCTCAGGGCATCACAGCTGGAGGCACACAGCATCCGCCCATGCCTCATTGGCGATGGTAATTTTGATCACCTTGTCAAAGTGCTGTTTGATTTCTCCCCTGTGTAATCACTGGTTCTTCCCTTTCTCTTCCTTGTAAATAACATATGGTCTGTGGGGAGACACTTTAAGACCAGACAAATATCCTGTTCCTCATCAAAATTTACCTCTAGATTTAGCATCTACTGATGATTTGTCCCTGACTCAACCTTTACTAGAATGGTTGGAACATGGTGCTTTTCCGACTCCAACCATCACTCCCCCCACACTGACCTGTCAACCCTCTGGATTGTGCTGGAAGTAAGACCTTCCTTTTCCCTACCCATGTACTTTCTTGTCTATTGATTATCAGTATGGGCTCATGACTTTCTCCTTTAATGGTTAGTAACTTTGTACTGTACTTATTAGGTGCTCAGATTGCATTTTTGTCTTCTTCTCTTGGCTCTCATGGACAATTCAAACCTAACCTGTCCAGAGCAGAACTCTTGATTTCCTACCCCAAACTAATCTCCCACCTGACCTTAGTCTTTCCCATCCTGGGAAGTCATCATCATCCACCCAGTGGCTCAAGCCAGAGACCTGGGTGTCATCCCTGAGTCCTCCCTTTCCCTCAGACCCTCACCTAATTTGTAAGCAAGTTCTCTTCTGGAATTCAATTTTGTTAAAAACGTTAATGAGCTAAATGGACAGAGCTGAAGATTGAATCAATGGGCTGGAAGAGGACTTTTCAAATTTTATTGCATATTGGAATCACCTGGGGAGATTTTAAAGCTCCCAGTGTCTAGGTTGCATACTATATAAATTAATCAGACTTTCTCGGGGTGGGTCCATACAACATCAGTTTTTAAAGCTCTCTCAAGTTTGAGTGAAAGAGGTTTCCCAGAAGGAGAGGCAAAAGGAAAAATAAAATATATAGTTGAGGGATCTGTTTGACAGATTTAGGACTTTCTATACCCATAGGAGATCCAATATATATCCTGACACCAACAGAATTTTTTCATGCTATTTGTAAAACAGACCCTTGACTTCCTAAGGAAAAGAGAGGGTATAAGAATATTTGAAGTCAAAGGGAGACTAGTTTCCAGTTCTCAGATGTCAGAGTAGAGGTTCCGTTGAGGCTTTCTTCTCAATATGAGCCCCCAGACAACAAGGAGAATAAGAAACAGAAATGTAAACTCAATCTTTGATTAAACTAGGAAACATCTGAGGCCCAGCACCACATTTGAGGAAGGGCTGCCCAGTGAAGAGAAGGTCAACAATGTGGAGTGAGGATGCTGAAGATGCTGTGGCTGCAGCAATCCGCTCCATTCAGCAGAGAGTGCTTCTGCAAAGTGAGAGGTTCACTGGGTCCCAAACCAGCAAGAACTTACCTGAAACTGAGGTAGGAGGGAGGCAGGACCCCGACCCAGGTTGAAGACTGGACAAAGCTGGAAAGAGGTGCCAAAAGCATGGGTCTTTAAGACACACCCACCAGTGCCATGCCAGTTTACCATCGCCATGGTGACACCCAGAAATTACCACCCCTTGCCACTGGCAACACTTGGAACTTACCACCCATTTTCTAGCTAATTCTGAATAGCCTGCCCCTTAATTAGCATATTATAAAAGTGGGTCTAACTGCTGCCCTGTCTGCTACTCTCAGCACACTGCCTCCTGGGTAGCCCTGCTCTGAAGGAGCAGTCACGGAATTGTAACCCTGCTTGCCTCAATAAAACTGCCCTCTACCAACAGGTAGCTCTTGAATTCCTCCTTGGGTGAAGCCAAGAACCTACCCTGCATCAAAACCATGAGAACAGGGTACCAGGACCAAGGGCAATAGCTTCCCTAGACCTGTTTCCTCTAGGAGAGGCTGTGCTGAAAGACAGAATCTTAGGTAAACTATCTTTGCAGGAGACATTCTGAGGATGAGGCAGATGGAAGAGAGGGACTGAATGATAAGAACCCCTGTAGTTGCCAACCTCTTTTGAGTGGGGAGAAAACACGTATTTCTTGTTTCTGTGCTTTCTACTCCCGACCTCTCACCTTCCCACCATACCCCCTCCACCCCAAAGAGACACCTGACCAAAGATGGCTTCACAGCAGAATTCTATCAAAACTTTGAAGGAAGATATATGCAATGTCCATAGAAAAAGAAGAAAACACATCCAATTCAACAAAACACTGATGCTAAAATATAAAAGGAGCAAAAAAAGATAAAATTGCAATTTCACTTATTAATATTGGTACAAAGTTTCAATTGAATTATTAGTTAATGGGGTCCAACAGTATGTTGGAAAAATAAATCACTATGGTCAGGAGGACTTTATGCCAACAATGGAAGGATATTTCAATATTAGAAAATGATGAGCATAGATTTTCACATGATTACCTTCATAGTTGCTGATAAGGCATTTGGCAAAATTTAATATACATATTTGACCAAAAATGTTTTATAAACTAGGAATAGGTAAATAATTTTAGACATGGTAAATAAAAGAAATATACATATTTCAAAGTTGCCATTATGCTCAAAGTAGGAGAAAATGAGAAATATTCTTACAGTCAGAAATAGCAGGAGGAAGTTTCTATTGTTTGATGTTATTCTGGAAGTATCAAATCATGCATGTAAACAAAAGAATAAATTGTAAAGAGAGAGACATTTATAATTATTGTTATGTGATTTTATATCTGGAAAACCCAAGAAAATAAGCTGAAGAGTAATTTCTAATAGCAAGGGAAATTCATAAAGTTGGTGAATACAAAATAAATATGCAAAATAACTTGCTTTTCTATATACAAATAGTAACCAGTTATAATGGAAGAAAAGATCCTGTTTATGACAACACAGTGACAAAATACTCCAGAGTAAATGAGAAGACACATAAGATCTAAACGAAGAGGACTTTAAAATGTTGAGATAAACAAAAAAAAAAGGCTTGGAACAGATGTAAATACATAGTCTATTTCTGTCTAGGGATGATTAAATATCATGAAAATGGCAGTTCTCCATAAGTAAATCCACAAATCTAATACCACCCTTATAAAAAATACCAATAAGAAATGTTTGTGACTAAAAGTCTATAGAAAAGTAGACATGCAAGCACAGCCAGGACTTTTCTGAAAAAGATGGAGACACCTGATGGGGCTGGAGTGGGGTGGGGACTCAGGGAATAGCTCTAGCAGAACTGAAACCCATCTTTAAAGCCACAGCAATTGAAGCAATATTATACTGGGTATGAAGAAACCTACAAATCAATGGATCAGAATAGAGACTCCAGAAATAGACACAAACACATATACAAATATATGATAAGATAGCATTGCATATTAATGAAGGAAGGTAGGTTGTTAAAAATGTTTATACTCCAGAGAGCCATCTGGGAAAGTGCTATGGACTGAATGTTTGTGTCTGCCCTCCCCAGATTCACATATTGAAATCTTAATCCCCCAATGTGCTATTAGAGGTGAGACCCTTGGGAGGTGATTAGGTCATGAGGGTGGGGCCCTCACAAATGGAGTTAGTGTCCTTATAAGAAGAGACAGGAGAGAGTCTGCTTCCTCCCCCTCTCTCCCTTTGCTCTTTTCTCCCTGTGAGAATACAATAAGAAGATGGTAATCTGCAAGCCAGAAAGAGGACCTTTTCCAGACATAGAATCTGCTGGCACCTTGGTCTTGGGCTTGCCAGACTCCAGCCCTGTGAGAAATAAATGGTTATTGTTTAAGGCACTCACTCTATGGTATTCTGTTACAGCAGCCCAAGCTGACCAAGACAGAAAACTGGACCCCTGCTTCACTTCTTATATGAACAAATGGCAATTGGATCCAGGATTTAACCTTATAAAATGAAATTAGGAAAGCATAAAATTTAAGACAATTTAAAAATAACTAAGAGAGGCCTAAGTGTTGCACAAAACTCAGAAGCCATAGAAAAGATTAATAAATTTAATAATACAAATAAAATAATTCTGCATGGTAATCAGACGAAAATCCCACTATAAACAAAGTCAAAAGAGAAATGATGTTTTGATGGGGAAATGATGGGGACAATATTTGCCACATAAATTAAATTATTGAATATAACAATGTGCTCTCTCAAGTCAATAAGAACGACCGTCAAAGAAAAGAGTAAAGGACAAGAAAAGTAAGTACGAATGTTCCTTAAACATATGAGAAGATGCCTGACCCACTCATAATAAAGTAAATGCAAATATGGACAATGAGATGCCATTTTTCGGCTATCTGGCATCAAACCCAAAAGTCTGATAGCATGTTGTGTTGGCGGGGATGTGCAGGGAAGTATGTTTACATATCTAAGATAAGAATATAAACTGGTGGAACCTCTAGCATTGTTGTCAGAATTAAAAACACATGTCGGTGCTCTTTGACTATAGTCACACGTCTAAGGATTTATTGGACAGATATGTTCACATGTGTAGAATGTATATGCATGCATACTTCCTGAAACATTATTTTGAAAAGTAAAGTCTCAGAAACAAGCTTACTGTCTGCAATGGGAGGCTGGATAAATAAATTACAGTTTTCATACAGTGGAATGTAGAAGAATGAGGCAGCTTTATATATACTGATAGGAAGGATTTACAAAATACATACTGAATACTTCCATAATTGTTTGCCTAGGATATTCCTGGAAAAAAATGGAAGAGATTTCCTCTGGGGAGGAAAACTGGATAGCTGGGGAACAGCAGTGAAAGAAAGAGGGTGACTTGGTGACTTTATACCATGCTTTGTGAATTTTGTACTCTAGGCATGTATTACCCATCTTTTAAAAAAGGAATGGCCAAAAGAATCAGAAGAGGGGCCTTTTTCTCAACTTAATAGGATGTATTTTAAAGTTATAGAAATGGAAATTGTGACATTGCTATAGAATAGGCAAGTAGATCAGTAGGACAGAGTAAACTCAAGAACTAGACTGTCTTAGTCTGTTTGGGCTGCTGTAACAAAATACCATAGTCTGGGTGGCGTATAAATAACAGTTTAGAAGGACTGTTTATAAGAATTGTTTCTCACAGTTCTAGAGGCTGGGAAGTCCAAGACTGAGGCGTCAGCAGGTTCAGTGCTGGCTGAGGACTCACATTCCCTGCTTCATAGATGGTGCCTTCTCACTGTGTCCTCACATGGCACAGGAGAAAAGGGAGCTCTCTGGAGGGCACTAATTCCATTCTTAAGGGCTCCACCCTCATGGCCTAGTCACCTCCCAAGCACTGTGCCTTCTAATACCATGACATTGGGGATTATGTTTCAGTGTATGAATTCTGGGTGACATAAACATTCAGATCATGGAACAGACCAATATACACATGGGCATTTGGTGTGTGACAAAATGGCACTCCAGTATGTGGGGATAGATGGGTCAGTAAGCACATTTGGTCTAATTGGTTATTCATAGAGAAGAAAAAGTTGTTGAATCTCCACCTTGCATTATTCATGAATGTAAATTCCCACTTGTTTAAAGGCCTAAATGTCCAAAACAAAGCCACAAAATATTTTAAAGAAACATAGAAGAAATATGTGGTTTTGACTTTGGGGTAGGGAAGTCCTTAAAAGACAGAAAAAGCCCTCCCTTCCCACCCCACAAAAAGCTGACTGAGGTGGCACCTGCAGTCCTAGCTATTCAGAGGCTGAGGCAGGAGGATCTCTTGAACCCAGGAGTTTGAGTCTATCCTGGACAACATGGCAAGAACCCATCCCTAAAAAATAAGAAGGAAAGAAGGATGAAAACTTTTCAAAGTAATATATACATCTCTTAAATGTGTGTGTGTGTGTGCACGCACGCGCACACCCGCACATTGTGCATTTATATTTCAAACTCATAATAGTGGTTCCTTTAGGTAAGGTTGGGCATGGAGATGGATTGGGAATGGTGGGCTTTAGCTTTACATGTAAAGGGCTTTAAAAATTATTATTGAAGGAATTTATTTTTTATTATACTTTAAGTTCTAGGGTACATGTGCACAACGTGCAGTTTTGTTACACAGGTATACATGTGCCATGTTAGTGTGCTGCACCCATTAACTTGTCATTTACCTAAGGTAAAGGAATTTATTTTTGCTGTTAATTATTGTCATAATTTGACACTAATCTTTAAAACAATTTTTTTATAGAGATGGGGTCTCACTGTGTTGACCAAGCTGGTCTTGAACTGTTGCCCTCAACTGAACCTCCCACCTCAGCCTCCCAAAGTGCTGGGATGACAGGCATGAGCCACCACTCCCAGTCTCTTACCTAAAAAAAAACAGAAAAAATATTCCCAAACTGAAGAAAGCCAATACATCTTTAGAATAAAAGAGTCTGTTGAGTGTTGAGCATGAACAATGAAAAAAAAAAGATTCAAATCTAAATATATCCTCTTACAATTTTATAATGACAATGATATGTAGAAAAATCTTTTTTTTTTTTTTTTTTTTTTTTGAGACAGAGTCTCTGTTGCCCAGGCTGGAGTGCAGTGGCACGATCTCGGCTCCCTGCAAGCTCCGCCTCCCGGGTTCATGCCATTCTCCTGCCTCAGCCTCTCCGAGTAGCTGGGACTACAGGTGCCCGCCACCACGCCCGGCTAATTTTTTGTATTTTTAGTAGAGACAGGGTTTCACCATGTTAGCCAGGATGGTCTTGATCTCCTGACCTCGTGATCTGCCCGCCTTGGCCTCCCAAAGTGCTGGGATTACAAGCGTGAGCCACTGCGCCCAGCTGAAAAATCTTAAAAGCTCTGAGAGAGCAGAGACTTTCAATTCATATTGCAGATGGTTTCTCCCAAAAGATGCAGCCACCAGCAATTTTCAGGAGCCTCTGGTCCTAGCGTGTTCCTCTTGTCCACCTATGTTTGGCTGGATTCTGTGGGAATAGAGGCCCTTTAGCTCATGTCCCACCTGCAGAAAGAATTGCTGAAGCCACAGTGAGAGGGAGGTCAGCTCTGGGTTTGGAAGGTAATAATCCTCCCCAGTCTGCTCCTTTGGAATCTTGTACTGAGGTTTTTGTGTATCCGGGAGCAGGTAAAATGAAACTCCTTTGAACAGAAGTGAGCTGTGCTGCCCATTGTGGGGCCCTGAACCCTCACAATAGTGTTTCTTACTTCCCTACTCCTTGTAGACCAAAACACCTAATGGTTTTGTAGGATTTTCCAAGGTACTTTCTTTACCTACTCTATCATCACTGCTGAGAGATTTTAAAATGTAAGATGCAATCAACCACCCGAAGAATGTGTGAGCCTGTGGCATAGAGCTGGGTCCTTTGTCTTAAGGCTGCAATTTCAGGAATTTCTTAATGTGTCTTTTATGTGTTGTGATGATGAAAGGCTCTAGTGGAACTCCCTGTTTTCACAAAATGTGACACTTAGAAGTTTCCAAGAAAACGCCCTGCCTGTCTGGCAGAACGGAGCTACCAGAAAGACTAGGAATCAGGCGAGGATGCTTCTGATGTGCACGTTATCCACACCCCACGGGACAGAGCTCTCTTGCCAATGGTTGGCGGAACACAGGAAAGGCTTGTTCTGGAAGACCCTCCTATCTCAAACCCACACAAACACTCTCAGCCCTGCCCAGCTGGAGCTCAGGATGCTCTTGCTGCAGCTTCAGGGAGGGGGCTCAATTTCCTCAGAGAAGATGTCTAAATCCTCAGAATGCAGTGGCCCAATGCTATAAACAACATCAAATGTGAAAGAGCAAACTGGATATAACTGATGGAGGATGAATATTATTCCGATATTTATTCTTCTGGCAACGGAGTGTGAGAGGGGCTCATCTCACTACACTCTTGTATTAATGGAACTATGAGAGATAAAAAGTGACATTCCACTTTTTTTTTTTTTGACACAAAATCTTGCTCTATCACCCAGGCTAGAGTGCAGTGGCGTGATCTCGGCTCATTGCAACCTCCGCCTCCTGGGTTCAAGCAATTCTCCTGCCTCAGCCTCCTGAGTAGCTGGGATTACAGGTGCCCACCACCACACCGGGCTAATTTTTGTATTTTTAGTAGAGACGGGTTTCACCATGTTGGCCCGGCTGGTCTCGAACTCCTGACCTCGTGATCTGCCTGTTTCGGCCTCCTCAAGTGCTGGGATTGTAGGTGTGAGCCACCGTGCCTGACCGATATCCTACTTTTAAGTGCCATTGGTTGAGTGCCTGAGAAGAAAACATTTTTCCTTATGATTGTTCCTTTTTGTTTTGTGTTTGTTTCACAGTCTGGCTATGAGGAAATGATTGTTCCTTTATAAATCATGAATTTTCTGTCATCTGTGAATTTTCTGTCCATGTCCTTTGTCATACACCTATTGGGACATCAATGGATTTTGCTGTTTGTCACTTGGCATGAGTGCATTCAATATAAGTACACTTGGCTTGTTATATATATGGAAAATAATTTTCCTAACTTGCTTGAGTTAAAATTTGGTTGTTGCTGTGTTTTGTCTTGCAGAAACCTCCAGTTCTTAAGCGATCATGAAACCTGTTGATATTTCCTTTTAAACATACTTCCCCTATTCATTTTGTAGGGCCATTCCAGAGGAAAGAGCTTCTAGCAGTAGACTCTTTCTGAAAATGACTGACTTCTCTGCAAGTCAGGCAACAAGAATGATATAGTTCCTAACAGTAAGTGTCAATGCACTTCATCTGATTTGATGAAATTTGGGGGCAAGGACACAGTGGCATGCCAAGGGTAGGTGGTGGGAACAGCCTACCCTGCATGCAGGCAATAAAGGAATGCCTTGTGTGTAGCACCGTTAAAAACAGTAATAAAACTGACTACACGTTGGTCAGCTTTTTATTATCACTATATGCTGGTTATTCTAAGCAATGTCCGTGATGAAGTACTTATCTTTCCCCCCAAACCATTTATTAGTCTAAGTCCTAAACAGTTGCTGCTATTAGTGTTGTCTTTTAGTGATATATGTCCAGGCTTAAAGAGTGCACATTTTATTACTTAGTTTTAATAAACATTGCCTTCTACATGGAAGTTAATTTGGAACACCTTCAATTACACAGGATATAAGCAGAGTCAGTTGCAGGCTGGTTCCAAGAGTCAGTTTGCAAGGGTGACAATTCAGAATTGTTGGCACTCGCTTCTGGGGCAGTTGGTTCTTCCTACTCCGGATGTACGCCGTATTCCCGTGTTGAATGAGCAGGGTGGAAATGAACGAGCTAGCCTGGTGAACTGGATTCGCTTCAGTTCTGTCTGTCTGGGTGTGAGCCAGTCTCTAAAGCTTTGGAGTTCACTCTTTTGGAAGTGTTTCTTCGTGCATGCCCCCACTTAAAAAAAACACACACACACACATTAGGGTAATGATTAATCCATGACTTTTTAATTTTTGTATTGTAATATTTATTTTGCTTTTATTAAAAAGTTTTTACTGTCAAAATTATATATACAAATTTCAATCCTGCCACTAATTTCTCTGGCCATTAGTATTCATTTCATTATGACCAAAGATGATTTCATTGTATGTGGGGATGTTGAAGGTAATCTGCTTGAAACTAAAACAACAGTTGTGCCACAGCAGGTGTGTTTCCCAGTCTTCACCACAGGGCCTTGTCACCTGCAAGCTGGAAGAGCAGGTGGCAGGTATGGTTATGAAGAAGGGGTGGCCAGCAGGACTGGCTGGTTTCTCATCATTCAACTTCCATTCAATGCAGGTCAACTCTCCTGGGGTTGTCCTGAGCAATGCCTCCAGACCTGTGTTGACGGTGCCTACCTGGCCTTGGGGGACAACCCACCGAATACACAAGAGTGTCTTCTGCAAGCAGCCCTGCTGCCCCTCCTTGCAGGATGTGTTCTTTCCTGCTGCTGGTAGGCAGGTGGGGCTGGCTCCCCTCCCCTGGTCCACAGGCGAGATGCTTCACTGTGGTCTCTCTCCATGGTGGCCGGTGACAGGCTGGGAAAAGTCTTCTCCAGCTGCTCTCGGCCTGGCAGATGCAGGAGATGCGGTGCCCTTTGAGCCTCATGGTGTTGGTGTCTTCGCTACAGTCTCTGAAGACTCGCTGGGCCACAGGCAAAGAGAGAGCCACCATCTTTTTCTGTCCCACAAAAGTGCTGACATGGTTTTGACACTGGAGTCATAACATCAGGCTCACTTGGCGTAAGCACCTCAGCTTGAAGAACAAGTGGGAAGGAGGGCATCAGGTGCCTGTGTTTAGTGTTGCTTCAGTTCTGAGTTCTGCCAGTGATTTTGAGAGGTGAAGCCAGCTGGACTTCCTGGGTCCAGTGGGGACTTGGAGAACTTTTCTGTCTAGTTAGAGGATTGTAAATGCACCAATCAGCACTCTGTAAAAACACACCAATCAGAGCTCTGTGTCTAGCTAAAGGATTGTAAATGCACCAATCAGTGCTCTGTGTCTAGCTAGAGGATTGTAAATGCACCAATCAGCATTCTGTAAAAATGGACCAATCAGCACTCTGTAAAATGGACCAATCAGCACTCTGTAAAATGGACCAATCAGCAGGACATGGGAGGGGCCAAATAAGGGAATAAAAGCTGGCCACCTGAGACAGCAGCGGCAACCTGTTGGGGTCTTCTTCCATGGTGTGGAAGCTTTGTTCTTTCACTCATCATAACAAATCTTGCAGCTGCTCACTCTTTGGGTCTGTACTACCTTTATGAGCTGTAACACCGTGAGGGTCTGCAGCTTCATTCCTGAAGTCAGCAAAAGCCATGAACCCACCAGAAGGAACAAACTACAGAGAAGCCACCTTTAAGAGCTGTAACACTCACCGGGAGGGTCCGTGGCTTCATTCCTGAAGTCAGCGAGACCACGAACCCACCAGAAGGAACCAACTCCAGAAACAATTTCAGGAGGGTCGGCCTGAGGCTGTTATCCCTGCCACAGTTCCATGCCACCTGGAGGAGCCTCAGGAGCTGTCCAGTTCCAGAAAGAGACTGCTTTTTTGGAGCTGATCACAAAGATGCTTGGAATCAAGGGAACGGATTTTGTTTTTTAGAGATGGGATCTTGCTTTATTGCTCAGACTGGAGTGCGGTGATGATTTGCAGGCACAAACATAGTGCACTACAGCCTGGAACTCCTGGGCTCAAACAATCCTCTTGCCTTATCCTCCTGAGTACCTGGGATTCCAGGCACGCACCATCGCACACAGCTTATTATATGTTGAAATCTTAAAAAAGCCTTTCTGGCTGGGGAGACACCGACTCTCTGGAGCTAGTCAGTCCTTAGAGACAGCAAGAGGGCATGCCTTTGATATGCAAACTACCCAGCCCAGGGCATACCTCATCCATCTGGCCCACACACCCCAGGAGGCTATGTTCCTCTGCCTAATCATCCCAGGGCCAGGTGCCAGGCAGCTGGAGACCACCCTGACAGCCCGAAGCCGTTCAAAATTATCTACTCCAGCCCATCTTAAGCTGCTCACCCCGCCCTGGCTATCCCAAGGAGACTCCAACAAAGGCCATGGTCCAAGCTCACCCTGCACCCCTGCCTTCTGCCTCCTGACCAACACTGGTGCTTCCCCTGTGGTCCTGCTTGGTAGGTGGTGACCCCCTTTCTGGAGCTTGTGAGTGTAATGGACTTCATTCTCCTGCGCCTCTCCTGCATCTCCTCTTGTGGCCGTACCTGACCTGACCATTGCTTGAAAGGACAGAGCAGCGAGGCTGAAAACATCTTCGCTGTTTGCCTCGGGCTCATACCTGTTCCCCTTGGGTGTCCTTTTCTCTTTCTACAGCCCCAGGTTGATGAGTGACCCATTCATGATTTGTGTCCTGTGCTGGGCAACTTGTACCCCCCGCTTCCTGGGAAGGTGATGGTGGTTATGTCACCGTAGTGGAGATGTGGCAGCAAACAGATTCTCACAAATATGAATCATTCTTGGCATAACTTTGATGTCACGTAATAATAATAATAATGATAAAAAGTCCCCTTTTCTACCAGAGGTGAGATATAAAAAGTAAAACTTGAGTGAGGATGGAAGAACCTATCCTGCCATGGTATAGTTTTTGCCTAAGCAAAGGTCTGTTGAATGAAGACTTGTTTGCCTCTTGGTTCTTAACTGAGTCTCAGACTATGCATGTATGCATGAGAGACAGAGAGAACTAGACACACACACACACACCTGTCCACACAGATGGCATCACCATTAAAGTCAGGCAATAGGACCCTTGCTTGGGTCCCCTTTTTGAGAAAGCTGCTCCGTCCCTCTGACTGTGCCCTAAACCATATTATAAGGAAGCTGAAGGGCCAAGGAGATGCGCTCATAGGAAACCATACTTGCCCTGCTAGGCCACATTCTGGGCATTGGGGTCCTGAAACACTGTGCTTGGAGGGGGGGCCCTGAGCCTGCTTCCAGAGCTTGCATGGGCTTGTCTCCTGGGTTTGTCCTGAAGGGAATTCCTCATTTTTGGTGTGTGCACCCTAGATCCAGTGGGGCCAAGGGCAGCTGCTGCGGCAGAAGGGGATGGGAGAGGAACATGCGAGAGAAGCAGCAGGCTGGCAAGGTGAGGAGGGCTGAAGGCTCATACCTACATCTGCAGCCTCCCCGGGGCCACATGTACTGGTATGCCAGGGATACAGGGCAGTGTGCCCCTGCCTGCCTCGCCACATGACTTTCTTAGAGCAGTTGTTCAACAGGAGCCCTGATTCTGAGGATATTTTCCCACTAGACTCTCTCATTATTGAGTACTTTCCTGCCCAGGGGCCCATCCTCCCAGCACTTGGATTCCAATGTGGTTTGTGGGGATGATGCACGTGGGGCCTAATAATGGAGAAAGCCATGGTTTATGGTTTGGTTTTGTCTGTCAGGTAAAGGTGGAGATAGTGACACACAGGAAAAAGTTCTCACCAAAGTCTCCAAAGGACACTGGGCCAAGGCCCCTCTCTGCATCGCATCTTCGCATGGAGGAGGGGGTGGCCACGCAAGCTATGGGGACAAAGTAGTGCCTCGTGCTCTCCCCAGGTGAGAGTCAGGAGGGCTGGGGATCAGCGGCTGCAGCAGCAACCCCCATGCTCCCTTTCTGGTCCCTTCACACGTCCAGCTTTTTTCAGCTGTTGACCATGATTGATGTGTTGGACTATGTTTTTTTGGTTGTGCCCCTGGATGGTTGGTTTTTTGAGATGTGGGGTCAGTCTCTTAATCTCACTTGTCTAACAAGAAGATCCAAACGATGACCTTCTCCTCCTGGGTTCAAATGGGATGTCTGTTCAATGCACACTCCGCGCCTCTGACATGCAGTTACCCTCCCACGTGGGGAGCTCCGGCCCGAATCACTGACCCTGCTTCCTCTGACCACACATTCCCTGACTGTGAGTGTTCCCTGCCTCTGTTCACCAGGCTCCACACTCCAGGCTGGAGGCCTTGGTTTCTCCCTCGGCTCCCTGCACCATTGAGCCAGTGGCAAGTAGCTTCATCAGCTTTATTGGTGGAGGATCCAGGGGAAGGCTGTTTAACTCCCAGGCCAAGCTCTTTCCTCCTCTCCTCTTAGGCCAAGGCCTGGGGCACTAGCTGGCCACACATGGGTGATTCTGCCTAAGTCACTTCTTGAAGCCCTGGGTTAGACTGGTCCTTCCTGGCTAACTGGACCTTAGGACTCTTCCCCAGCAGGATGGGGTTAGAGGGCCCAGCGTGACCGAGGCACTGGGAGGGCAGGAACCAGTTAGCAGTGTTTGCCTCTCCCTAAGGCCTGGCTTACACTTGGAGAGGACCAGCCTTTGACCCTGCACAGCAGGCCAGGGCTCTGCAAACAGCCCCGACCGCAAGAGGGATGTTCAGTGTGTATCTGCCCCCAAACTCCCACGGGCCTCAGAAAACCGAGGCTGCCTCTGGGGGAGCCGCCTTTGGGCATTCCTGGGGCTGTCCCTCCGCTCTGCCACTTAACAACCGTGTGGCTGTGGTTGAGTGACTCAGCTCTGTCTGTAAAGCAGGGATGGAATGAGTCCTTTGAATCAGCATGGGGAAGATCCAGTGAGTTTCTATATGCCCAGCGCATCACAAGGTCTTGGGAGTTGGTGGTTAGTACTGTTGTTGCTGCCATTCATCCATCCCTCTTGTAATTGTTAGTTTACTTTCTGTCTTCCCCAGAAGCTCTTCTCTCCATATCGGTGCCATCCGCTTCTCTGACCCCAGAACCCAGTGTCAATACATATGGCTGGATAGATGGTTGAATGAATGAATGAATGAATGAATGAATTTATTGTTATGGAGATTAAATGAGATGCCATGAAAGCTCCAGGAACAGAATGACTCTTTATCTGGAGAAGGCAAAGGGACAGGCCACAGGCAGCCTGCACTGGGGCAGGCCCAGGGATGCGCATGACGCCCGGGTTGCAGCATCACAGCACAGCGGGAGAGCCCAGTGCTGCTGTGGTGAAGGTGTCCAGGTGGGTCACCTTTGCTGGTGGCTCTTTACTTCTGACTTCTGTGTGCACTCACCTTCCCGGCCCCTTGGCCTCCCTGGGGGAGCTGCCCTCCTGGACCTGAGCAGTGGGTGACAGCCCCACCTGTCCACAGGGAAAATGCTGTCGATTTCCTGTCAGTGTGAACTCTCACATTTACGTTTTTGCCAAGCTGGAAATAACAATAACATAAACACGCCTCCATGGCCCTGTCCTCTATGAAGGGAGAGGAGAAAGAAGTGCAGCCCACTCCGGGAAACAATGTTCCCTCTGTTAGCAGACACGGGCTTCTGTTTAAGTCCCCAGGGCCCCCATGGCTGCAATGGAATGAGCTGGGCCCGGCCTGCTGGGTGTACCGGGCTGTCTGGGCAGTCCCTCCCGAGGCCAGCCTTGTTTACGACCGTGGGAGAGGGGGGCCACTCCCAGCCCAGCTGGGCACCCGTGAGGCACTGACCAGCCAGCCCTGTGGGAACGCAGGGCCCTGAATGCCTCCCCTGTGCAGAAGGGTCAGTGCTTTCCAACCCTCTGCCCTGTGCACTGTGGTCAAGGGCACTTCATGTCCCCAAGCACAGAGTGTGCCCAGGGTCCTATTCTTCACAACAGCCTTCCTTTCACTGCCTGCTCAGCAAGCAGAAAAGGTTAACATTTCCATCTTCCGTCCTAAGGAGATGCCTGCTGGGACTTGGTCTTGGGCATGAGTCTTTTCTTCCTTCTTCCTGGGAGGGGTTGGAACTAAGCCTCAAAGCAGAGTGGCTGACAACGTGGGAGAGGCTTGGATGTGTCGCTGGAGAGGAACATTCTTGCCACCCCCACCCTAAAGAGGCTGCGGGGACAGGCAGCCCAGCCCTCCTGGCCTCTTTTCGGGCTGGAGAGAGGTTCGGTCTAAGGCACAGTTTTGGGAGGCAGATCAGCCTCCGTGTTCCGGCCTCCCCCTCCCATGGAGCTCTCTGCTGCCTCTTCCGAGGGGCTACAGATACCCATTCCTTGCTCTGTTTCTTCACCAGCCCCACCTGTTCTCAGTCCATTACCTCATGGGCCTGCTCTCTGCTTACTAAAGCGACAATTCATCTATAAGGAAGCCCTTCCACTGTAGCTGGGGATTCGCGAGGCTGCACCCTCAGCAGGCACTGTGGCCACACAGCATTGGCCTGAGACCTGAGTTCCTGGAGCCTCGGCCCTGAGGCCCATGGTGAGTATCTCTGTAGCTACTCAGCCAGCCTTGGCCTGCTGATTGTTAACCTGGGACCTTTCCCCCAGCACCAGCATCTGTGAGCTCAAGGAAGACATCTGAACTTCCTGATAGGGCAGGGCCAAACCATCTACTGAAATCATCAGCAAAAGTGAGGGGAATGCAGGACTGGTCGCTCCAGAAACTTCTAACTTTTTAGCTAGACGTAAATCATCCCACAGCTTTTGCTGCAATGTGGACATTGTGAAGGGTGTTTTGCCTTTTTTAGGGGTGCAATAAAAAAAGAAAAAATAACGGAATGAGAAAAAAAATCCAAAAACTGGATAAAAATCGTTGGTCAAGTCTTATAAAATTACAATCTGAGTTCTCAGAGTCTATGGGAAACACATCACAGTAGGTCGACTTATTTCTGTCTCCAACCCTAGCGACCATCTCATGTAAAAAAAAAAAATTTGTAAAACAAAAAGAGTTAGTCTTATTACTCAGTATACCACAATTACTTGCTTAGTTTTTATTTTGTTGAGCTGCTTCTGGTTTAAGTATAATATATATATTTGAAGTCTTAATAGCCATTGTGATCACAAAACTGCTGGCAAGTTTTATCAAAACCCTTAAGACAGGCAAACGTGAGGCTCCTAAAGAGAAAATCCTCAGTCGCCCCCTCATTTCTAATTTATCTAGCACAGTCAGTAAACATCTCTTTCAGAGGGAATTGAAGACAAATAGAAATAAACAAAGATACAAATGAATTCAATACTTACTGTTGTATAGATCAGAGGCTGTCAACCAAAGGGTAGCTTTGCCTCCCAGGGGACATTTGGCAATGTCTGCAGACAGTTTTGGTTGTCGCAGCTTGGAGAAGAAAGGCTGCCGCTAGCATCCGGGGGTACAGACTAGGAAGTCTACAATGCTCAGAATGGCCCCCCACAACAAAGAATTGTCCGGCTTGAAATTCCATAGTGTCAAGGTTAGAAATGGTGGTATAGAAACTATGAGAGACACAAAACGGCATAAAGGCATAATTACTGCGTTTTAGGAATTTGCAAGCTAACTCGTTTTCAAAATGCTATATAATGAAAACAGCCTTTAATTTCTCATATTTATTTCCCCTGCTCTGGTCCCTGTTTCAGATGTATGGGAAAGCCAGGAGTCCTGCCATGCTTCTGAGTGAGGCATTCTGGGTAGCGCCAAGAAGGGCAGTACAGGGACATTGGTGCATGGGCCACGGGCAGTTGGCCCTTGCTGGGCTTGGCTGTTCACTGGAATCTGCACTATTCTTGAGGTGACAGTGAATGACTAAGCCATTTTACCTTCAGGGGGTCTGCAGCTCTGAGGCCACCCAAGGACACCAAAACCAGGCCAGGAAGCTCTAGTGGGGAAGGTGATGAGAGGGGGCGTCGGTGCACAGAGCAGCACTGTGGCTGCGTCCAAGTCCGGTTGGCTTTTGGAATCTCGTCCTGCGTGTCTGTTCGTGATTCTCTCACTCTCCTCTGGCTTCTGGCCCTACCATGTTCTATGGAGCATCCCCAACTGGGGAGCTGACACCTCAGGGCCAGCTCTGCACTCTCATTTCTGGCGCATTCCACAGTGGGCCTTACTTGGGAGACATTCGGGGCAGGGCCCAGCCCAGATGAGATTCTCAGAACGTGTGGACGATGGTACTGTAGTTGAAGAGGGGAGTCCTCGCTTCTAGAGCTCGACGCCTGAATATTTACAATGAAATGATGTGATAGCCGGGATTTACTTCAGAGTAACCTGGAGTGCAGAGACAGAGGCTAGGCGATGGGAATCGAGAATGGCCATCAGCCTCGGGGATGGTCCATGGGGGTCTGATCTACATCTCTCTCTGCTTTCCCATGCATTTGAAATTGTTCATAAAAATATCTGTTAAACCATACTTGTCCCTCCAAGGCCAAGGCGTGGAATAGGGGCCTTGGTGAGTGAGGGGGCCCCGGTTCTCTTTTGGAGAGAATTACTTGGTTCGGAATGAGAGTTTTTAATATCTCCCTGTTGATCTGGAAGAGTGGGGCTCCTGTCACGGGTGGGTGGGGGACCCAGTGCCAGTGGTTGGGGGAGGCTGGAGGCTGGCTGGGTCCATCAGGATATGCTGGTGAGGACGCGGCTCAGGCCATCCCCTCAGAGCTGCCCTGAAGCAGGAGGCCTTGCGGGGATTTGAGGAGGCTGAGTCTGCACTCAAGAGGCTGCAAGAACCAAGCTGCCCTGATGCTGGGGGTGGGCCCCAGGCCGACAGTGTGAGCACAAGCCAGGCCTGAAGGGCACTGAACGGCCAGAGCTGACGGCACTTCCGAGGGGCTGAATCAGAGTCAGTCCCAGGACAGCGAAGAGGATGAAAGGAATCAGGAGGGCTTGTTTGTGTTTTAAGCCTGTCCACAAGAACCAGGAGATGGGCTCCTGGGATTTCACAATTCGAGGTCCGTCTGGTGCCTCCTGCATCCCCACTTGCACATTGTGTGACATATAAGTCAGAGGTGACCTGAAGACACGTGCACCACAAGGGATGCTGTGGAGACGCCCTACAGGGACCCTGATGTGGGGGCATTTCCGATTTCTGGGGCCTGGCTCTTAGACGAAGGCAGCAGAAAGTTACCTAAAGACAGCAATGGGGAGGTCTTTAGTGATCCACTGCTGTGTAATAAACCACCCCGAACTTAATGGCTTGTAACAGCAAGTGTTTATTCCCTGCCATGTTTCCGCAGGTTGACTAGGCTCAGCTGGGCAGTTCTTGGCTGGTCTCACTTGGGGTCTCTTGGGAGGTTGCAGGCAGAAGGTGCCTGGGCTGGAGTCCCCTGGACGCTCTCCCAGGGTCCCAGAACAGCTGCCTCTCCATGTGGTCTCAAGGCCTTCGCTCCCTATATGGCCTTTCTGTGTGGTGTCTCCAGGCAGACTTTCTGGTGAAGGGAGCTGGGGGCTTCTCACATGGAGGCTCAGGGCTCCTCAAAGTGCAGAACCAGAAGCCTTCTTAACACTTAGCCAGAAGCTGGCCCAGTGTCACTTCTTCCTCCTTCCTTTGGTTGAGCTGTTGTGGCCAGCTCAGGTCCAGGGGAGGGAAGTAAATTCTTGATGGGAGAATGACAAGGAATTGTGGCCATCATTAATCCACCATAGGGACCCAGTCTGGAGCCTGCACAGAAGTGGGGAAGCTGCGGCCGTGTTAGGTGATGCCGTCTTGTAGACATGGGAGATGCCAGAACCGCCATCCCTGGCTCCTTCTCTGTGTCCTCGCTGTGTTGGACAAGCAATGGGTCATTGTAACATCTTCACATGCCTCTTGGCCTCATGTCGTCAGCTATAAAGTGGCATCACAGTGATCTCTCTCTGGGGCCAGCCCTGGGTCCACTGCCAACCACCTCCCTGTGCACAGTTCTTGGAAATCATTCATTCACCTGACCAGACGCTGAAGCCAGACCCGTCCCCACCCACTGAGGCCACCTCTGTAAGGTCAGGTTGTGGCCATGTGCTGGTCATTTCACTGTCTTCCTTCTGGGCTCACAGGAAGGAAGGAGGTCTTTGCAGGGGCAAATGGAGCACCGCCTCATGTCTGCTGCACCTGCTCACATCCTCTAGCTCCTCCTCCCGGCAAACCTGCCTCAAGAGCACACAGAGTCCTGGTGGAGTCAAGACTCAAGTCCAGGTCCTTATACGGCAATGCCTTGTCTTCCCTGCAGGCTCCCAGGGGCAGGCAGGTGGGAGGTGGGTGCACAGGGAGCGCCATCGTCCCCACACCCAGACTTCTCAGGGATTCTCTTTCCTCACTTACAAAGAGTGCTGGCTCTGCTAGCCAGGACAGATGTTAGCAATTTTCTAGGAGCAAACATTTCTCATTTCATCTTACCTTAATCAAGTTATTTGGGCCCTGTCCACAAAAGTGTCTGAGGAACAGATGACTGAAGAAGGGTGACAGCTGCTGCTGGCCTGGAGGGGGCCTCTGTGCAATGAATAGCTGGCTGGCTGCTGGATGTGGCATGGCTTGCTGATGGGCATGAATGTGGGGAGCGGGAGCCTGCCTCTCAGCTTCCTGCATCTGGAATTGAAATTGGACCTGTTTGCAGGTCAGTGTGCCCTGGGGGAACTGCCATTCTCTCACTCTTCTCTGGGTCCTGGCTACCACTCCAGCCTGTTCCAGTGCCCATGGCTGGGAAAGAAATACCCGGGACATCGCTGGCTCAGCCCATACTCTGTCACCTCTCTGCTACATTCCACACACCGTGGGCCTCTTTGGGAGACTTTCTGGGGAGGGCTTTGCCAGATTGCGTTGAAAAATAATCTTTCAAATATGCTTCACCTTCAAAGCCAGGCTACAGATGGAGAGGCATAAAGCGAGACCAGGAGGATCAATGTTTTCTTGGAGAGTCTGATTTGATTTCAGTGCTGAGTAGGAGGAGAATGTCCTGCAGCCCCTGTCTGCTTCACCTTAATTTGTAAGGACGGGGGTGTTTCTTCCCCCACAGTGCCTAGACCTTTGCTAAGCACAGTGGGAATCAGCAAACATCAAGAAGCACTGAAGATGCACTTGCTGATTGAAGGTAATTGCTCTCGACCTTGGCCGAATACTAGGAAACTTTAAAAACCATGGATGCCTGGCTCCCACCCCCACATTCTGGCAATTGGCCTGGAGTAGGACCCGACAGAAACTCCCCTGTGATTCTCCTGTGCAGGCGAGGTGAGGCCTCCTGCCCTGATGCCCGCTCCTCAGCTCCTACTAGCCCTGCTGGATTGAGCCTAACTTTGCCTCAGCTCAGGTTTGCTCACAGGGGTGTCCAGCCAGCTGCCTCTTGTCACCACCATGACCTGGACAAGCCCTGCTGCTTCCCAGTACATTCAGACAATGGGACCGGAGGAAAGAGGATCTCAGTTGGAGAGTCTAAGGTGCCTCGAATCAAAAGATAAAACTTGCAGATGTCTGCCAATGGCTCGGGAAGACACCGCTAAAGTCATGTCATGCCATAACTGGGGCTGCATCTGTGAGGGAGGGGCATGACCTTGGAGGCAGAAGGTCAAGGTCAAGGCTCACCCATTCTACTCCATGTGCTTGGCTTCCCCATCTCCATAAATGGCAGCTTCATGTTTTCAGTATTGCAAGCCAATGGCCTTATGCTCATCTTTGATTCCTCTTTCTCTCACATTTCACATCTAATCCATCAGCAAATCTTGTTGGCTCCACATTCCAAATATATCCGGACTCTGAAGGCTGCTCACCACCTCTGTTAGCATCTTATCAGGTCTGAATTACCGCAACCACCTCCTAACTGGTCCCTCTGAGTCCATCCCTGGCCTGTCACAGTCTATTCTCATCGTGGCACACAGAGCAGTCCTTTCGAAATGCAATTCGGAGTATGTCACGCTTCTGTTCAGAACCTTCACGGGATTCTAAACTTACACCGCGGGACATCCCGAATTTTTACTGTAATCTCTAAGGCTGGCCAGGTCTGGTGCCTGCTATCTCCTGGGCCCATTGTCTGCTGCTCTCCTCCTCATTTATGCCAATCTGGCCACCCCAGCCTCCTTGCTGTTCTCTAAGATTCCCAGGATCCCACTGCAAGGCCTTTGCACTTGCTGTTCCCTCTGAGTAGAACACCCTTCTTGATATTTGCACAGCTCACTGCCTTCCTTCCTTCAGGTTTCTCTTCAGTTATTATCTTATCAGAGAGGCCTCCCTGTGTACCTTACTTAAAATAGTGTCCCCTAACCGAATTCTAACGCTTTTTTTTTTTTTTTAATTTTTTTTGGAGACAAGGTCTCACTCTGTTGCCCAGGCTGGAGTGCAGTAGCCTGATCACAGCTCACTGCAGCCCTGACCTCCTGGGCTCAAGCAATCCTTCCACCTCAGCCTCCCAAGTAGTGGGACTACAGGCATGCACCACCACACTTGCCTAATTTTTGTATTTTTTTGTAGAATAGAGGTCTCACTGTCTTACCTGGGCTGGTCTCAATCTCCTGGGCTCAAGTGATCCTCTCAACTCAGCCTCCCAAAGTGCTGAGATTACAGGTATGAGCCACCTTTTTCCTTTTATTCTCAGAATCTGTCACCACCCACATATTATACATTTACCTGTTTACTTGCAGGCTCTTGCCCCTAGAATGTGTGTTCCCTAAGAGCAAGTTCACTGTGGTGCCTCCAGCACCCAGGATGGTGTCTGAAACACAGCAAGTGCTCAGCAAGTATTTGCTGAATGCGTGAGTACATGTATGAGGAAAAGCAGTTGCAAAGAAGATTCCAGGGTGGGTCTTTTGGGAGGTCACGTGAACCAGACCTTAAAAGACTGAGGGTGAGCATGTAGGGGTGGAGCGAGAGGCTTTTCCAGAAAAGGGGATAACAGCTGTCGAGTTGGTCAGGAGCTCAGGCCAGAGGTGGGAGTGTGGGCGTGAGTGGAGCATCTGGATGGAGCTGTGCACGCCCAGCTCATGAACGTCCCCCCATCAGAGCTACTGAGGCTGAGCTGATGTGCTTGGGAGCCCTGTGCAGCCAGGAGAAGGCACTGCATGGGCGTCCAGGTTAACTGCATGACTCAGTTGCTCTCTCAGTTTGATACCACGGACCAGATAGCCTCCAGGTTTAGTCTTCTCAGAACCACTCATGAAGGTCCTACTAACCAGGGCTGAACTGAAGTGGAGGTGAGTGGAGCTGGTATGGTTTAAAGGGACGGATTTTTCTGCCTCCCCCAACCTGGCTGAGGCCTGAGATGGCTTTCACTGCCTTTGGGCTTTGTGGACCTCACTTGGCCTTGTGAGCATAATTGCATTCAGCCCCTCTAGGAGTGGCAACACCTTCCTGGTAGGGAGTGGACACTGAGGTGGTGCACTGTGGGAGACAGGGAGGGAAAGGCGGGTTTGGAGTCTCAGGAACTGACTATAACCCAGGCTGGGGCCCAGCCAGGAGGCTGTTTGGGTACAAACTCAGTCTTCCGAGGATGGCACTGCTGTGTGCTCACAAACACGGCCAGGCAGCTACTGGACATCCATCACCGGTTCCTTCCTGTGTCTCTGGTGACAACAAGTTGCCTGCGGACCTATTAGTGCCAGGTAATGTCAGGCACTTTACCACATTACCTGGTTAATCATCTCCAAAAAATTATGGAAAGATAAATTCATTGTGCAGTTGGGGAAATGGAGGCATAGAAAACTTCCTTAAGCTGGGTGATGTCAGTGAAAATGGTGGAATAAGGACCTCAAAAGACACTCTTCTCCATAAAAGCAATGTGAATCCTGGCAAAAATGGTCAGAATTCAACTTTCCCGAAACTCTGGAAGTTGAGTAAACACAGCAATCTGGGTAGCATTTACTTAAGAAAAGTGGCTGAATCTTAGTAAGAACAGTAAGCATTGTGATGTTCTAACTTGCTCCATTAGAAATAATAAACAAGTTCAGTAAAGTATCAGGGCATAAGATCAATACATACAAGTCAATTTTATTTTTTTTACATGAGCAATGAATAACCTGAAAATGAAATTAAGAAAATAATTTCATATACAATAGCATTAAAAAGAATAAAATATTTAGGAATAAATTTTGAAAAGAAGTGTAAGTCTTATACACAGAAAACTCCAAAACATTGGTGAAAGAAATTAAAGAAGAGCTAACTAAATGGAAAGACATCCTGTGTTCATGGATTGAGTTACTTAATATTGTTAGATGGCAAGACTCCCGAAATCGATCTACAGATCAATGGAATCTTTACCAAAATCCCAGCTGGCTTTTTTGCAGAAGTGACAAACAAATCCTAAAGTTTATATGGAAGTTCTAGGGACCCATGATAGCCAAAATAACCTTGGAGAAGAAGAACGAAGTTTGAGGACTTATACTTTGCAATTTCAAAACTTACTACAAAGCTACAATAACCAGGACTGTATAGTAGTGGCATAAGGATAGACACATAAATCACTGGAATAGAATTGAGAGTCCAGAAATAAACCCATACATTTATTTGTGGGTCAATTATGTTTGGACAAGGATACTAAAACAATTCAATTGGGAAATAATTGTCTTTTCAACAAGTGGTGCTGGGAAAATTGGATATTCACATGTAAAAGAATGAAGTTGGACCCCTACTTCACACTATAAACTAAAATTAACTCAAAATGGATCAAAGACCTAAATGGCTAAACTGTAAAATTCTTAAAAGAAAAAACATACATGTAAACCTTCATGACCTTGGATTAGGCTATGGTTTCTTAGATATGACACCAAAAATGCAAGCAAACAAAAACAAATAGATAAATTGAACTTCATCAAAATTAAAAACTTTATGCTTCAAAGGACATTATCAAGAAAGTGAAAAGACAACCCTCAAAATGGGGGAAGTATTTGCAAATCATATATCTTATAATGGTCTAGTATTTGGAATACATAAAGGATTCTTACAACTGAACAATAAATAGACTAATAACCAATTAAAAATGGGCAAAGGATTTGAATAGACATTTCTCCAAAGAAGATATGCAAATGACCAATAAACACATACAAAAATGCCCAATATTGGGCTGGGCATGGTGGCTCACGCCTGTAATCGCTACACTTTGGGATGCTGAGGTGGGCAGATTGCTTGAGTCCAGGAGTTTCAGACCAGCCTGGGCAACATGGCAAAACCCCATCTCTACAAAAAATACAAAAACTAGCTGGGTGTGGTGGTGCACGCCTGTAATCCCAGCTACTCAGGAGGGTGAGCCAGGAGAATTGCTTGAGCCTGGGAGGGGGAGGTTGCAGTGAGCCGAGATCATACCACTGCACTCCAGCCTGGGTGACAGAGCAAGATTCCATTAAAAAAAAAAAAAAGTTGCTCAATATCATTAGTCATTAGGAAAGTGCAAGTTCAAATCACAGGTTACTATTTCCCATCCACTAGGACAGCGATGGTCAAAAAGAGAGTAAGTGTTGGCAAGGATGTGGAGAAATTGGAGCCCTTATATTGCTGGTGGGAATGTAAAATGGTATAGCTACTTTGGAAAACAATTAGGCAATTCCTCAACAAATTAAACAGAGTTATCTTACAACCCAGGAATTCCACTCCTAGTTAAATACTCAAGAGAACTGAAAACATATGTCTGCACAAAAACTTGAACATGAATGTTCATAGCAGCATTATTCATATTCACCAAAAGACCCACTGGCTGATGAATGGATAAACAAAATGTAGTATATTCATGTAATTGAATATTATTTGGTTGTAAAAAAAAATGAAATAGTGATTCATGATATAACACGGATGACCTTTGAAAACATTATGGTAAGTGAAGGAAGCAAAAAAAAGTCCCACAATGTATAAATCCATTTGTGTGAAATGTCCAGAACAGGTAAATGCGTAGAGACAGAAAGTAAACTAGTGGTGCCGGGAGACAGGAGGAGTGATGCAAAGTAACTATTAGCAAGTATGGGGTGTAGAATTAGGGATTGCTGATGTTTGCACAACTTCGTGAATCTACTCCAAAACGCTGAATTGTACACTTTAAAAGGGTGAATTTTGTTATGTGTATTTTTCAATACAAAATATCGAAAAATATTTTATTTTTTAGGACAGAAAACTAGTTAGTATGGGGACATGATTTGAATCCAATGTCCATGCACTTAAGGTCATCTGCGCCAATACCTCTGGGGCTTGCTAGGCAGCATGTGGTCACTTGGAACTGTCTCAGGTACCCAGAGAAAAATGGTTTCTGTTGGGTGTCACTATGTGCTACTATCTGGGCACAGCTTCCTTGGTATCTGCTTGTCACCAGGGGCTGATCTAGACACAAATTCATGTTCAATGTCACACAGCCATCCTTGTCCCTGCCACTACTAAGATTTTGTTATAGGATCAAGCTCATGTGTCTGATTTGCTCTTCCGTTGAGCTGGAATTGTTTCCAGTTGTTTTCCCATCTCTCATGTGGATGGATTAGGGGTGGCCTGTGCTACCACTCTAGCGGATATGGCAAAATTTCTGCTCGGGCTAAAGCTGAGATGCCTCCTCTGCTGCCCTGTTATCATGGGTACTAACAGGAGCCCTGGGAATTTCTTTTCCCTAAGATATTTTAAATAGGGTAGACTTTCTCATCTTTGACCTATCCATACACCCACCGCCCACCCACTCATTTATCTGTCCATCCATCCATCCATCCATCCATGCATTCATCCATCCGTCCGTCCATCTGTCTGTCCATTGTGCATCCATTCCATTTGACTAATCCATGTTGTTCAGGGCTCTTTGCAAAGTGACTGACTGAAGCACAGTTTTGCCTGGGTTGGGGAACATGGGCCAAGTGATTTTCTCTAACGTCGTCTAGGGATTTATTAATCTAGGTGTCTTATTGGGTTGTGTGCAGGTAGGAATGTTTGGCAGCCATGATCATCTGCCGGAGAATCCCAGGCAGCCTCACAAAGGCTGAGATGATTCTGATGCTCCCTGTTGATTCCCCTTTTTTCTTGTTTTAGTTTAGGCCATAGAACAAGCCATTTTCAACAAAAGGACTTGCAAATTCCTGCCTTAGGGCTCCTTCTGCAGAAGACAGACCTTTCATCACCAACCCAACTTGTAATCTTGGGTAAAGAAGGTTCTCAGCTCATTTTCAAGAAGAAAAAAAAATGTAAGTAAAACAAAACAGCCACATCACGAAGTTGCTCCACATAATGAGGCCTGCTCTGTTGACCTATCATTACCCTGGGCTCCACGCAGGCCTGGGCTGCCCAGCCAACCTCCCACCTTATCCCTGGCTAGTCAAGGTTGGGGTCAGCAGCTGGGCAGCCCAGAGGCCACCACGGTGGCTGTGAAGAGAAGGCTGCTTTTCAGGGTCTGGCCTTGCCTAGAGTTGCTTGGCTGGGTGGTGGCAGCTGAGGAGGAGGAGAAGAGTCCTCTGAGGTCTGCCAGCTCAGCTACCCCTGGGACATTCCAAATCCAGGCTTTTGCTCGAACTACACTTACCCTCCCTTTCTTTTGGGGCTCCTTGACTCCTCTTGGCTCATGTGGGTCGGGCCTGCTTTTCAGAGCCAGAACTCGTTCTGCCTCCCAGGCCCATGGTGCCTCCCCATCCCGCAGCTATTTGTTCAGCAAAAATTTATTAACCACTTTTCAGGGCCAGGCCAAAGACAAATAAGACTTCACCCCTGCTCTTGTTCCTCCCACAATAGGGAAGGCAGATATGGAAAGAATGATGAGAGAGTGTGCTGAGCACCTAGGGCCATTCTTACTGCCTCAGGACCACAGAAGCTGGTGTCAAATGCTGTTGAGTTATTTCTCCACACTCTTTTGGTGATGCATCCTGTTTTCCCAGTTGATTGAAAACACCTAGAGGGAAGGGTCTTAAATGTCTTCTCTCATTTCCTGAGTGCCTTGCATGGTGGTGACCCAATTAATTAAATAGCTGTCCAGCAGCAAGGAACTATTTCCTTCAATCCAAATTTTACTGGATTTCTTGGTCTTTATTTCAATCTGGGAGCATTAGGTTATGAGAAAAACAACAAACCTAACTAACCTCCTATATTTGTTAGGCTGCTGTGCAAATTGGTGGGGGTCTCTGCTCCATACCATCACCCAGTGTCTTAGTCAGCTTGGGCTGCCATAACATATTACTGTGGGTGACTGGGTGGATTAAACCACAAGCATTTATTTCTCACAGTTCTGGAGACTGGGAAGTCCAAGATCAAGGTGCCAGCAGGTCCAGTGTCTTGTAGGAGCTGGCTTCCTGGTTTACAGACAGCGATCTTCCCATTATATCCTCACATGGTGGACAGTGGGACAGAGCTCTTGTGTCTCTTCTTTTAAATGCACCAACCCCATTAATGAGGCCTTCACCTCATGATTTAATCACCTATCAAGTCCCCACCTCCTAATACCATCAGAGCAGCATTTAGGATTTAACACAAGAATTTTGGGGGAACATAAATATTCAGTCCATAACACCCAGGATCCCAGGTTCATTGAAGCTTTGCTATCTTAGATAGAGCTACACCATCTAAAACACATAGTTTTCTCAGTCACCCTGATTCTGTGAAAGAGAGCTGGAGGGTTGCCTACTAGCTCTTAAAGGCTTTAAACCACTATTGACACATCACTTCTGCTCACAGCCCAGTGGCCAGAACCAGTCTCACTGTCCTGACCTAATTGCAAGGGCCCAGAGAAATATGGGAGATGTTTGAGCAGTAAACGACTCTGCCATGGTTCCCAAGCTAGCTTAAGTGAAAAGGGAGTGGCTGGGAGGACACCAAGGCATCTTATGGGTCTCTATCTAGGAAGGGGGTCCATCCAAGCCCCCAAAGGAACTGCGACCAGACATTGGAAAGTTAGGACCCACAGCCACATTCTTAGAGTTCCAGGGTGCTGTGTTTACTTCTCTCCTTCAGTCAGCAAGCTGACTTTTTCTTTTTTCTTTTTGGGTAGACTGGCTTTCTTTGCTTTCAAATACTATGGGAATAAGAACAGTCCGTGTCTGAAGTAGTTGTGAGGATATAATGAGTTTATCCGTGTCAAGTGTTTAGGAAGTGCCTGGTGCATGGGAAGTGCTAGGTAAGAGTTAGCTATTGCTATTATTTTATGTAATAATAATAGTAATATTTTTAATTATTCTCCTTGCATATGCCATAACGTGGCCCCCTAGGCTTAGCCTCTAAGACTTCCCCGAGAAGGAACTGACTAAAGGGAACAGTTCTTTTGGGAGCTGAGTGCCTAACTGAGTCAGGGTTCTCCCTGGGTTTGGGAGAGGGAACAGGCCAGGAAAACATCCTAGAGGGACTCTATTATAGTCTTTATCGTTAAGGCAGTTCCAGTGCTAACAGCCTCCTCAAGAGAAACCTGTTGCAAGCAAACTACTCAGAGCCACTCCTAAGAAAGGCCATCTCGCCTCATCCAGAGACAGGCCATGGCAGAGTTTGAGAAGCACAGTTTTCACCAAGAAACAAATTCAAGATCACAACCATGTGTGCAAATCAGGCAGCAAGCACAGGCTGTGCATGGTCCTGGCGGAACGGAGTCCCAGGAGAGGAGTGGCCTCCATGATCTGCCGCTGCACCCCCACTGCTTTACCTGGGGCTTTTCTTTCATTTGGTTCCTACTTCATTCATCCAAAGGGGCTGCTCTGGGCTCTGCATCTGCTCTGAGGTGTTTGACCAGGATGACCTGGTTTCCAAACAAAATTGGTCAAAGAGACTCTCATTTCTTAGGGGCCCACTTCCCTCTGAGGGCTTAAAACCAAATGCTCCTGCTTTTGGGGCAAGTGATGACCTCCTCATGAGAACATGCCTCTCGCAAAGGACCTCCCTCATCCTCTCCAGAGGAGAAGTGGAAACAAGAAATGCCTGGTGCAGAGCCAGGATTGCTACATCATGGATGTGAAATGCTCAGGATGCCCCAAGGCCGCCATGGTCTGGGAGTTTTGCGTTGTTGACTGCCCAGCTTGTCGTCTGCTACCTGACAGGGGGACAAGTGAGGCTTACCGAAATATGCTCCTTCAGACAGAGCAGCACCACAAGCTCCCTGAATCAAGATGAGTGGGAGACCATCCCAATAAACACCTTTCAGATAAAACGAAACCTCAAACAAAAACCCCAAATCAAACTCCAAATGCCTCTTGAACTGGATAGCACTTCCGGTTTATAAGGCGTTTTCATTATTTTATTTCAATCTTCACATGAACCCTAAGAGATGGGATTATGATCGTCATCTTAGAGGTGAGGAACCTG
This sequence comes from Nomascus leucogenys, assembly GCF_006542625.1. NCBI lineage: Eukaryota > Metazoa > Chordata > Mammalia > Primates > Hylobatidae > Nomascus > Nomascus leucogenys. The sequence goes on from NC_044385.1 coordinate 67,769,888, forward strand.
ATGCTCAGAGAGACCAGAAAACCTGCCCCAAGTCATGGGGCTCACAGGGCAGGCAGACCCAGGATTCTGCACTGATCCTGCCATCTCTGAAGCCTGCACCAAGTAGACTTGAGTTCGGGTTTCTCAGGTATTCGTGACCTGGCGGGATGGAACTGACTATGCCAACTAGGGTGCGTCTTCTTATCACAAACGTCAACTTCTCTCTTCCTTCTATGCTCATCCTTTGGTTTGTCTCACATATAGAATATTTTCACGGTGCCAGCCATGTGACCTCTATTTACAGAAGACCTAGGTGGGACAGTCTAGTTGAATGATGTCCAAATGACAGGACAAATTAGATTATCAAGGGGAAGGGCTGACATGGTTTTAAGGGGGAAATTGTGTCATGAATCTTTTTTTTATAAGCACTTTGTGGGTGGGAGTAGTGAAGTGGGGAGGGAGGTAATTTGTCAAGCAAGGATCAGAAAACACAAAACTGGTTCTCCTTGGAAGAGGAAAAAAGATAAACTTTTTTTTTTTTTTTGAGACTGGGTCTCATTCTGTCACCCAGGCTGGAGTGCAGTGGTGTAATCATGGCTTACTGCAGCCTCGACCTCCCAGGCTCAAGTGATCCCCCCTCACCTCCCAAGAAGCTAGGACCACAGGCATGTGCCAGCATGCCCAGCTAATTTTTAAAAATTTTTTGTTGAGATGGGATCTCCCAGTGTTGCTCAGGCTGGCCTTGAACTCCCGGGCTCAAGTGTTCCTCACGCCTAGGCCTCCCAAATTGTTGGGATTACAGGCATGAGCCACTGTACCCAAAGAGAACCATCTTAAAGAGAAAAAGGAGCTGTTTTTATTTTTTGTTTTTAGAAGGCCACGTTCATTTTTTCAGAGGCACTTGGTCTTTTTAGTGCTAAGGAAATACTCAAGGATTTTTAAAAACTGTTACACAACAGCTTCTTCTTAAAGGCTGAATCACAGGCACTTCAGAAAACTTCTTAGTAGGGGAGGCTCCAGTGATATGTACTCAATACTTACACTCAACAGGAGGGATATATTTCAATTTTGAGTTTGACAGGCACACACTGATCTCATTTAAGTCCTTACCCGGCTGGAGCTCAGGAATTCCAATGCGCTTTCCACAAGAACTTCCTCATGTCTTGTCGTGCCGAACAGTGGGGCATGACCCAGGCCCTGTTTCTGCAAGGAAAGAGAAGTGGCTCCCAAGGAGTGTAGTGGCCTCTTGGTGGTATAAATTGTTTTCCTAAAGGCCCACGGTACAGGGCAAGAGTTCTCTTGGCAAACTGAATTAGAAATTCAAAAAAACAAAAAAAATCTGATTTGTTCACATCATCAAATAATGGCCCAGAGGCTGTGGAGTAGATGTCCAATTCCAAAGGCCTTGTCCTTCCTCTGGGCCAGAGGCCTTTCATCACAGCTAGGAAATTACCTCCCTAACATACATGCTGTGCCTGCCTCCATAACCCAGAGGTCAGAAAGGCAGAGCACTTCTATAAGATGGAGGCAAAAATACAAATGGAAAACTGGGTGTCTCTGCAAAAACAAAACTAAGGAGAACCAAGGCACTGCCATCCAAACCCAACACAGCCTTCAGTGAGTGCTCTCAGGAGGCCTGACAGCAGAATATATGCCCAAGGCAAGCATGTCACCCAAGGTGCCCATGTCTCCTGCCCTCGCGTTGTGTCCCAGGTCTGGGTCCTCTGCTTGAGTAATGCTCCGAGCTGCAAATGCCCCCAGCCAATTCTACCTCCTTAACCCATCGCAGGCCCTCTGTTTAAGGACCTTCCTACCAGTGGGGGTTAAGAGGACAGCATGGGAATGAAAGAATTCGGACCAAGGGGTGCATGATGGTAGCCTGTCAGGGCTACTTGTAGTTGAAAAGAGAAGCCCCTTTTGCAGGGAAACACCACTGTACAGATAGACTTCAGATGCTGCGGGGCACGGCGCCAGGCCAGCTGTGTGGAGCTGCATTCCAGCCAAGTGACTGAATATCTGCTTTCATGCGGTTTTGTGGAGCTGCTACAATCTTCCACCTCTGCAGAGTATACCCGTTTCTTCCAGTCACCACGAAAGGTCATGCAAAAAGAGATTCTTCAGTTCTGGCACTACATATTTAATGTCAAATCTTTGTACTTGAGCCTGCAATGTATGGACATGCATATTCTATCAGCCTTGAAAATAGCTGCTCCAACACTGGAGCCCTGAAGGAAACTTTTTAGTTAAATATTCTCTCTCTGCCAACTGCCAAATAGACAATTTTATTATTCAACCCATGGATCCATTAACTAAACCCTGGCCTTCCCCAGTAGCCCCGGTCATCTGCTCTTTTTTTGTGTGTGACACCCTGGATCTGAGCATCTGCTTGTTGCAGAGGCCCTTGGATTCCCCAACAGCCTCAGGCTCTGTAGGAGCCACCCCCAGGAGGCAAGTCAATCAGGCTGCTTGCCCAGCTTTGCTATTTGATTTCTGTTGGGGCTGCAAGTGTTCCTTTCTAGGCCATTTTTAGGGCTGAATTTCATATGGGCCATAAAATCTTTTGTAAAAGGAAATGGATCAACTAGCTTTATCGAGACTCACTCTGTTTCTAGAGTCCTGATGATGAAAGACTTAATTAGCGCTGGAATAAAGAAACGGTCAGTCTCATTAAATTAGCAGCAGTATTAATATAAACACATTGCACTTGAAAAATCCAACTTTAATGTCCCCTCCGAGTAAATATACTTATTTTTCTTCAAGTTTCAATCAGTAAGAATTCATGTACAGCCATGATGTCATGAGACTAATTACACAGAGTACTCTTGACAGGCTTATTATTTTCTTGCCATATTCTGGCCTGCATAAGGAGCAAACTTGCTTTAGGATGTTCAGAGAGACATTGTTCTCTTCCATTTCCAGGTCAAACTCCAGCTACCATGACTTAATGCTTCAGAGCTGCATTTCATATTAATACATTCTTATATTCTGAAACTCCTCTGTGGTCACACTCACCATCTTTGGAGTCTGAATTTATTCACACACTCTGGTTGTTCCTTCAGGGAAGGAACTAGCAGCCCCAAAGTACTTCCACTGAAGCCTTTGAAAAAGAGAGAAGTCTCCAAGTCTCTGGCACCTGCAGAAGAGGGGAATCTTGAGAAGTAGCTGACGTTCCTTCGAGTTTACATGTCCCCTTGGTGAGATTTCTTACAGCAGGACATGACGTTCTTCCCACCCCTGGGATCCAAACCACTTTAAAAGAGTGGCCACTTTGCTCTGAGTGGCCAAATACCACAAGCACCACTTGATTTTAAAATTATGTAGGCTTGGTATTCCAAAGCCAACGTGCACCACCATGCAAGAACAGATGTGGTCTCTGAAGGCAAAAGCCCCAGGCAGTGCTTAGGTCTCAAAAAAGAGTTGTCATGTCATCCTCAACTTGAGATGTTTGCTTGGCAAGCATTTTTTACCCTCTGGAGGAAATTTTGTTTACAGGATTTAACAATTACACGCGCGCGCACACACACACACGCACACACACACAATTACTCATTGTTCAGCTGCAGAACAAAGGTCAGCTCTTGGCACACAGTAGTTTTCCAATTCCTGATCCTTTTCGATTTTCAAAGTGCCCATCAGCAGACATGTAATTTTATCTTAAGGCAGCCAAGTGCAAAGCATGAGACAATAGGCAGAAATCTTGTAAATAACTATCAAACAGAAATAATCCTTTCAGCTGACGAGGGAAAGCCTCCTTTGTTCAATTTTAATGATGTTTATATAACTTTTAGTATGCATATTCAGTCAGTAACATTATTTTAAGGCAGTTGATATAGGTGCCAAAATCCTCTGTGTACTGGGAGATAGGTTGTCTTTTGCATGTGTGGGGTTTTGGAGACAAAAGTTGCACTGAAGTGTGTGGCTCTTGTAAATTATATGAGGGACCAAGTCAATTTCCTGTTTGAGATAATGGAGCAGTGGATTTTCACATCCAACCCCTTTAAATTGTAGGTTTAATTCAACTGAGACCCAGAAGTGATTAGCCCAAGTTTACACAGGTACTTAATAGCGGAGCAGGGTCTAGAACTTCCTTTCCGCAGACAAATTCTACCTAGAGTTTGCAATTACTCCCCATGATAAGCTGGAGAATTGGAATTCCTTTCCATCACCTGTAGTACTTTTCCCATAGCAAGTCTTAGAACAAGAGTAAAGAAAAGGCAATAGGTTTTCATGGCTGGGTGCAGGGGCTCATAATTGTAATCCCAGCACTTTGGGAGGCTAAGGTAGGAGGACTGCTTGAGGCTAGGAGTTTGCGACCAGCCTCGGCAACATGGTGAAACCCCGTCCCTACCAAAAAAAAAAAAAAAAAAAAAAAAAGCTGGGCATGGCGGCATGAACCAGTAGTTCCACCTACTCAGGAGGTTAAGGCAGGAAGATCTCTTGACCCCACGAGGTTGAGGCTTCAGTGAGCTATGATTGTGCCACTGCATTCCAGCCTGAGTGACAGAGCAAGGCCCTATCTCCAAAAAAAAAAAAGAAAAAGGAAAAAGGACCTTATGATATAATCCTGACCAGAAATTAGACTTAAGTATTTTTAAAAGCCATTTTTGTTACTGGTTGGAAAAAAATGATAAAAGTGGGCATTTTGTTTCTTAATAAGATTAAAAAGCTATGTACAATGTATTAAATATAAGTTGACATTTGATTATTCCTAAGATGCAATTCCAGAAACAAGTTGTCCAGGCAGGAGAGGCTGGCTTAGAATTTGTGGAATATCTTATAATTGTGGTCATTGGAAACAAATCGAAATGCAACAAATAAGCCACTATTCCTGTTGTTCCCCTTGTCTGTTTCTCCCAGCTTTATTCACTTAGAAATTGAATTTTGCCTGACCTGACAGGCACAGGAAGGAGCCAGGTGGAGGGAGGGTGGAAGCCTCCAGGGTTGGTCTTTCAGGAACAATGGCAATGCTGTCTACTGAAAACCACTTCCAAACGGCTTTCAAAGCCCAAGAGTTTGTTTAGAGAAAATCTTGCTGGCATTGATGGATTTCTCCTCCTCTGACAGTTCACAGGAAAGAGTGTAGTATAAAGAATTAAGTGATTCATTCCAAACGTCTGATGGGTTCCCTTCAAGTACTCCCCCTCTGATCCACTTCTTATGACTGTGCTGAGCCTCCCCATCTGTGATGAGGTCATTTTGTCGGGCACACAAAGGATTCCAGGGGGAATATGCATCATATACTACAGCTATTCACAGCATTCATTCCTCCTGGCTGCTCACGGGTTAACAATGAACCTTCTCAGCATTACATGTGCTTACTAAAGAGACAGGGGTTAGATGCCTTTCAATGGAACCCCCGAGGCATACAATGCATTTATTATAATGTCTTGGCCCTAAGAAGGGCCTGGGAACAGCTTGGAGTGGTCTATAATTAAGTACATTTAATAATAAATGCACACACTTCTTAGGTATTGCAAGAAGTGAAAATAAGCTCTTCATCTTCTCAGTCTCAATTCCCTTTCCCCATCATCCTTCCCCTTCACAAATCAGAAAAGCCAGGAGTTCTGTGCTTTTTTAAAAATAACAATTGCAGAGGATGTCTGGCTGGTAGAGAAAGGTAAATTAAATTACTTGAGAACATTCTTTCCGTGTCAAAAAAATGGCTTCTCTCTCCTCAGGTAGTTACGCATGGGGAGGATTTGTTAAAGGTTGGCTGTTCCTTTAATCTCCCTTGGATTCCACTTCCAAAGGCTTTCAGGGGCAGTGACCTGCTAGCTAAGGGGAAACCCTTGGGGTTAAGCTGCCACTTGGAAGGGCACTTCCTCAGATCGCTGCTGTGCCTAGCAAGGAAGGAGCAGTTAGAAGTGTTCCCGACAGTGTCCCATGTCCTCGGTCCCCATACCTCTGAGTGCTCGAATATGGGCAGATAGACTTTCTGAGGAAAGGGAGAGGAAGAGAGCCCTGTGAATGTGGACAGGATACAAGAAGAGAAGCCACACTGGAAGGAAGAGAAAAAGGCAGCAGGAGTGTGACACGTACATTTGTGAGATGCAGCAAGAGGCGTGGGACTGCGAGGGACGCACAGGCATCGAGGGGCCTGGAGGCTGGAAGCCCAGCTTTGCCCCTGCCTGGCTGTGAGCGTGGCCTATTTTCTTGAACTTCTCTAAGCCTCAGTTTCTTTACTTGTAAAATGAGGATGTTAATTGAAAGGGGCTGGGCGGAGACCAAACTACACCGGTCGCGGTCAAGAGATCTTTATTGGAGGTATAGAGCTGCACCACGCAAGGAGAAGGAAAAGAAGAGAGAGAGGGCTGCTGGTGTGCTGGGTTTTATATCCCTTGGGCCTAAGTGGATTGGGCTAGGGGCGGGCCCAAGGGAAGGTGGGAGATGCTTCTTTCTGATTGGCCCTCCTTTGGTGGGTTCAGACAGTGCCTGGTCAAGGAGGGGAGAAGAACCCGGAACCGGCCCCATCTTAAGGTACGGCACCATTTTAAGGTACCCCATGTTTCCTAACATTAATGGTACCATGAATAGTTAGTGAAAGATCTAGTAACAGGAATCTTGGGACAGTGACTTAAGTTCTCTGAGCCTCACTTTCTTTATCTGCAAAATAGGGTCAAAAAAACCCCTGTTACATGCATTGTTGTGAGGATGAATGAAATAATGTATGCAATCACTTAGCATATACCTGGTTCACAGTAAATAATCAGTAAATGCTAGCTGCTGTTGTGGCGACTGTTGGAATGCAATTACATTTTTAAAGATACATATTGGATTGAAATTGTTTGCATCATTGAATGGTTCAATACATGGAGCAGGTGTCTCACTAGAGGAAGAAGAAAGCCATGCAAACTCACCGGGTAGTACCGTGCTGGAAATCAGATTGCTTTTATTTGATAATCAATGATAGGGAGAGGGGGTGATAGAACAAATGGGTATTATCTTTTCTTCTTTCCTATAATTAATTAAAATGAAATTCTGGACCTGTACAATTTCAATATATATGGATGGATAGGATAATATTATTAATAATAGTTTTTCCAACTTAAGACCAGTGTTTTCAACTCACTGGTGCCCTAACGTTTCTGATTTTGCTGTCAATAGTGAAGAGGAGTTTTTAAATTGTATGGTTAAAGAGAGAATGACTTTTGCTGAAGCATCTGATTTTAAACAAAGTGATATTGAGCCTATTGATAAAATAAAGGTCAGCCCAAGAGTGTGTGGGAATAAGGTACATTTTGAAAGAAAAAAGAATGAGGCTTTAAAAAAAGTTGTTTTTTGTTACAGCTAAAGAAATCTCCAATCACCATTCACTTCAAATATACCACCTTGATTTTACTTTTTTTACTTTGCTTTAGGTAATTTTTATATGAATATTCTCAATAAATAATTTTCTTGTAAGCATTTATTATTTTGAGCATTACAGTTTGGACCCCAAAATGGAGTACTGTGAATTTTTTGAGAGATGCTAGAAGAACAGAAGAAACAGTAAACTTTTAAGGCAAGATATCTTTCTCCTCCCACTCTAGCAGCAAGAAAAGGACATTTGCTCTTTAAGAGCCTTTTAAAAGTCACGTGGAAAGGCAAGCACTCCAAGGATTTTTTTTATTCCTTTTGGCTTTGGCCAAGAAAATGAAATTATTGAGAACAGCCAGCCTTTCATAAAATATTGCTGTTGGAGGGATCTTTTGGTGGGTTAAATATTATAAAATCATTGTTTTCTGGTCAATACAGAGCAGGGAGAAAATAAACATAATTATTGGAGCATTTTGATGGGTTTTGCACAGACTTGCATCTTGTGTCAGAATGTGACATCAAAGGCTCAGTTTGATGGGGTCACTTTTCTAAGGTGACCAGATGATGTGTTAAGGCAAAAGCAAAGTATTTTCTCCCCCTCAGGTTTTTGGAAATAGACCAAACACATAGTTCTCAAAACCACCTTCCTTTAACGCCAACCTTTGATAAAGTGCAGGTCAATTAGCTTGCCCTAATGACTTCTAAACTTTCCATGTTCAAGTCTCCTTCTGGCTGCTTTTCTGAATTCTCATTACTGAGCAAGTGTAGGAAGACCCAGGAATGCCGGAATCATCCAGTCACTGCATGGGTTCACTTCATCCGAATCTTCTTTTTTTCAGAATACTCTTTATTCCTGTCTTATTTCAAATCCCGGTGCCATCAGGGTGATGAAGGGCACTTCTTAGACACTCGACAACATGGTGGAGGTGAAGATCTGTTGTAAAATCTGAGGGATATCCTTGGTATCCATGGCAACGAAAGACCGACCAGCTGGTAAAGTTCTCTGAAGCCTGCCAGGATGGAAAGGGAGAGGAAGTTACCACAGTAAATGGGGCTCCCTTCCACCTCCTGCCCTGGCAAACCACAGTCTCCTAATGGTTTCTTAGGAAAGGAAGTTTTTACTTTCTAATACCTTGCTCTCTGCCTACCATTGAATTAGTTGTCATTAAACAATGAAAGGCTTGGAAGAGCAACAAGGAAAGACACAGCAAAAGCAGGGAACTGAAAGAAAGGTCTTTTCAGTGAGAAAGTCAGCGAATTTGAAAAGAAAAAATTTTCTTCCTTTCTTTACTGCCGTTTCTTGGTATTTCATATTCTTTTGGTATAGCAGAGCCATAGGGATTCATATGGAATCAGCTCACCTCCTGGGTCTAGCAAATATGTTGACCTCACACTGTATTTCTAAGTGCTTTTCCTTCCTTAGAAAACAGGCCTCTAAAAATGCTGCCCAGCCAAACCCTGAGTGGTTCTTTCTCTCTCTCTTTGCCTCTCTTTTTTCTGGTCCACATCACACAATGTGAAATGCGATCTGGATTGTCCAATTACTGCTTCAATGACACTGAGGTTATACAGGCTTACAAAATTTTTTCCAACTCATTTTTAAGTAAATTTTTAAAAACTTATAATGGGTTTTGATTTGAATTATCCTTAAAAATAACATGTCATTGAAGTTACGATAATTTTTTAAATACTAATTTATCATTTGGAACAAAAGGCCATTTTGAAGGCAACAAAACTGTAAGACACAGTTCTCTTCAAAAGAACGCCTTCTTTCACTGTGCCAGTGAAGTCTGGCTTTGGGATGACATTTAATAAAATTCAACCGTCCTGTGTAGTATCGTATATTTGGCATGCCTGGTAAGCCAGCTAATTCTGCAACATATCTTTTGCCAGTGGATGTTGGACCATTTCCCTAGGAAACCACAAGGGTATTATTGTGCTTTCTTAAGTATTCAAGCAGGATCTGTTCACTAGAAAGACAAAATAGCCATTTCATCTCAACTAGTATTTGTTGAGCTTGTTGTCTGCCTAATACTGGGCTGATGCTGAGGAAAACCTGGGTGGAAAAGGCATAGTTTGTGTTTGAGGATGTGGAGGTTCTAAAAGATGCAAAGCGCTAACTTGTAAAAACTAAGAAGAATGCAAACTCATGTCATAAAATGACTGTAACTACATGATATTAAGTCTGTTCTCAACCACACTCTGCAACCTTGCAGCAGGGGAAAGGGAATAGAAAGAGAAAAAGCTGCTAGCATTTTGGATATTAAAACATTTCCAGTCACAGAATATGACAAGTAAAAGGAGTGGAATAACAAAAAGGTAGGCCCTTTGTGCTTTAGGCAGGGATTTTTTTTTTTTTTAAGATTACTTTCACTGGTGTTTTGTGTTTCTTACAGGTATTTTAAACACAGAAAAACCATGAGCTCTTTCTGTTTCTAATTCAAAAAGATAAAAGTGTGTTCAAGTTATGAAACTGTTTCCAGATCTCCCCTTTCAGATCATACCCACTGGTATTTATTGTCTGATCATAAGATTCTCTATTGAATATTTAGTATATTCAGTGTAGTATCTAACTATATGTATATTATCTTATGTTGTCGCCAGGTGTTTCACCTGCCTTGTCTCTCCAGCAGTAAGAAGGGATACATGTGAGTGTGTCTATATATATATACAGGCATGCATATATGTAGGCGATGTCTCTATGGGGATGTAATACATATGTGTGTATATATATGTCTACATATGTATAGACATTCATACACACACACACACACACACACATACACACACACACACCCTATCTCCTATGCTAGGAAAATAGTAGATGTTCATGATTTTTAATATGATTTGAACACAAAATGATTAGCCTGAGCTTAGGAGCTTGATATAAAGTGCCATATGTATAAAATACTATCCAACTTATTAGTGACAAATCAATTTGTTAATGATTTATTAGTGGCTTAAATATAAACTAAAAAATAATTAATTTAAAATTATTATTGTTCATCTAAACAAAAGCTAGAATTTATCCCCTCAACTAGATTATAAACCCCTTGAGGCTAGCAACTCTAGTTTCTGTTTTTCCTCCATCTGCCTCACTGTCCCTCATGGTGCTAAGCCTATAAAACAGCATGTGTTAGCTACTTAGTATCTCTGTATCCGCCCTTTTCTGTATGCTCAGATGACACCTACCTGGTTGCTTGATCACCTAAAGAGCCAATAAAAATGGCAAAAGCATTTACTTGAGGGTCTCTTGTGAGGATTTGAGCAAACTTAGCAGGATGTATTCCATATCGTGACAGATTTGCATCACTCAAGACGATGACAAAGTACTCATCAGCTTCTTCTTTGACAATTTCCTTGATGGCATGTTCTGTCCCTTCTAACGTGTGGTCCCCACTCATGCAGAACTGAGAGTGGGCATGCATTGTCTGGAGGTAAGAGAAGTTGCACAAAAGCCATGGGTGAGAAACTTTTTTTTTAACAAATATGATTATTTTTCTTTTTAAATTATTATACTTTAGGTTTTAGGGTACATGTGCACAATGTGCAGGTTCGTTACATATGTATCCATGTGCCGTGTTGACTTCCTGCAGCGATTAACTCGTCATTTAGCATTAGGTATATCTCCTAATGCTGTCCCTCCCCCCTCCCCCAACCCCACAACAGTCCCTGGAGTGTGATGTTCCCCTTCCTGTGTCCATGAGTTCTCACTGTTCAATTCCCACCTATGAGTGAGAACATGCGGTGTTTGGTTTTTTGTCCTTGCGATAGTTTACTGAGAATGATGTTTTCCAGTTTCATCCATGTCCCTGCAAAGTACATGAACTCATCCTCTTTTTGTGGCTGCATAGTATTCCATGGTGTAGATGTGCCACATTTTCTTAATCCAGTCTATCGTTGTTGGACATTTGGGTTGGTTCCAAGTCTTTGCTATTGTGAATAGTGCTGCAATAAACATACGTGTGCATGTGTCTTTATAGCAACATGATTTATAGTCCTTTGGGTATATACCCAGTAATGGGATGGCTGGGTCAAATGGTATTTCTAGTTCGAGATCCCTGAGGAATCGCCACACTGACTTCCACAATGGTTGAACTAGTTTACAGTCCCACCAACAGTGTAAAAGTTTCCTATTTCTCCACATCCTCTCCAGCACCTGTTGTTTCCTGATTTTTAATGATGGCCATTTTAACTGGTGTGAGATGGTATCTCATGTGGTTTTGATTTGCATTTCTCTGATGGCCAGTGATGATGAGCATTTCTTCATGTGTTTTTTGGCTGCATAAATGTCTTCTTTTGAGAAGTGTCTGTTCATGTCCTTTGCCCACTTTTTGATGGGATTGTTTGTTTTTTTCTTGTAAATTTGTTTGAGTTCATTGTAGATTCTGGATATTAGCCCTTTGTCAGATGAGTAGGTTGCAAAAATTTTCTCCCATTCTGTAGGTTGCCTGTTCACTCTGATGGTAGTTTCTTTTGCTGTGCAGAAGCTCTTTAGTTTAATTAGATCCCATTTGTCAATTTTGGCTTTTGTTGCCATTGCTTTTGGTGTTTTAGACATGAAGTCCTTGCCCATGCCTATGTCCTGAATGTATTGCCTAGGTTTTCTTGTAGGATTTTAATGGTTTTAGGTCTAACATTTAAGTCTTTAATCCATCTTGAATTAATTTTTGTATAAGGAGTAAGGAAGGGATCCAGTTTCAGCTTTCTACATATGGCTAGCCAGTTTTCCCAGCACCATTTATTAAATAGGGAATCCTTTCCCCATTTCTTGTTTTTGTCAGGTTTGTCAAAGATCAGATAGTTGTAGATATGCGGCATCATTTCTGAGGGCTCTGTTCTGTTCCATTGATCTATGTCTCTGTTGTGGTACCAGTACCATGCTGTTTTGGTTACTGTAGCCTTGTAGTATAGTTTGAAGTTAGGTAGCGTGATGCCTCCAGCTTTGTTCTTTTGGCTTAGGATTGACTTGGCGATGCGGGCTCTTTTTTGGTTCCATATGAACTTTAAAGTAGTTTTTTCCAATTCTGTGAAGAAAGTCTTTGGTAGCTTGATGGGGATGGCATTGAATCTATAAATTACCTTGGGCAGTATGGCCATTTTCACGATATTGATTCTTCCAACCCATGAGCATGGAATGTTCTTCCATTTGTTTGTATCCTCTTTTATTTCATTAAGCAGTGGTTTGTAGTTCTCCTTGAAGAGGTCCTTCACATCCCTTGTAAGTTGGATTCCTAGGTATTTTATTCTCTTTGAAGCAATTGTGAATGGGAGTTCACTCATGATTTGGCTCTCTGTTTGTCTGTTATTGGTGTACAAGAATGCTTGTGATTTTTGTACATTGATTTTGTATCCTGAGACTTTGCTGAAGTTGCTAATCAGCTTAAGGAGATTTTGGACTGAGACAATGGAGTTTTCTAGATATACAATCATGTCATCTGCAAACAGGGACGATTTGGCTTCCTCTTTTCCTAATTGAATACCCTTTATTTCCTTCTCCTGCCTGATTGCCCTGGCCAGAACTTCCAGCACTATGTTGAATAGGAGTGATGAGAGAGGGCATCCCTGTCTTGTGCCAGTTTTCAAAGGGAATGCTTCCAGTTTTCGCCCATTCAGTATGATATTGGCTGTGGGTTTGTCATAGATAGCTCTTATTATTTTGAGCTACGTCCCATCAATACCTAATTTACTGAGCGTTTTTAGCAGGAAGGGTTGTTGAATTTTGTCAAAGGCCTTTTCTGCATCTATTGAGATAATCATGTGGTTTTTGTCTTTGGTTCTGTTTATATGCTGGATTACATTTATTGATTTGCGTATGTTGACCAGCCTTGCATCCCAGGGATGAAGCCCACTTGATTATGGTGTATAAGCTTTTTGATGTGCTGCTGGATTCGGTTTGCCAGTATTTTATTGAGGATTTTTGCATCAATGTTCATCAAGGATATTGGTCTGAAATTCTCTTTTTTGGTTGTGTCTCTGCCAGGCTTTGGTATCAGGACGATGCTGGCCTCATAAAATGTGTTAGGGAGGATTCCCTGTTTTTCTATTGATTGGAATAGTTTCAGAAGGAATGGTACCAGTTCCTCCTTGTACCTCTGGTAGAATTCGGCTGTGAATCCATCAGGTCCTGGACTCTTTTTGGTTGGTAAGCTATTGATTATTGCCACAACTTCAGAGCCTGTTATTGGTCTATTCAGAGATTCAACTTCTTCCTGGTTTAGTCTTGGGAGGGTGTATTTGTCGAGGAATTTATCCATTTCTTCTAGATTTTCTAGTTTATTTGCATAGAGGTGTTTGTAGTATTCTCTGATGGTAGATTGTATTTCTGTGGGATCGGTGGTGATATCCCCTTTTTCACTTTTTATTGCATCTGTTTGATTCTTCTTTCTTTTCTCTTTATTAATCTTGCTAGCGGTCTATCAGTTTTGTTGATCTTTTCAAAAAACGAGCTCCTGGATTCATTAATTTTTTGAAGGGTTTTTTGTGTCTCTATTTCCTTCAGTTCTGCTCTGATTTTAGTTATTTCTAGCCTTCTGCTAGCTTTTGAATGTGTTTGCTCTTGCTTTTCTAGTTCTTTTAATTGTGATGTTAGGGTGTCAATTTTGGATCTTTCCTGCTTTCTCTTGTGGGCATTTAGTGCTATAAATTTCCCTCTACACACTGCTTTGAATGTGTCCCAGAGATTCTGGTATGTTGTGTCTTTGTTCTCGTTGGTTTCAAAGAACATCTTTATTTCTGCCTTCATTTCATTATGTACCCAGTAGTCATTCAGGAGCAGGTTGTTCAGTTTCCATGTAGTTGAGTGGTTTTGAGTGAGTTTCTTAATCCTGAGTTCTAGTTTGATTGCACTGTGGTCTGAGAGACAGTTTGTTATAATTTCTGTTCTTTTACATTTGCTGAGGAGAGCTTTACTTCCAACTATATGGTCAATTTTGGAATAGGTGTGGTGTGGTGCTGAAAAAAAATGTATATTCTGTTGATTTGGGGTGGAGAGTTCTGTAGATGTCTATTAGGTCCACTTTGTGCAGAGCTGAGTTCAATTCCTGGATATCCTCGTTAACTTTCTGTCTCGTTGATCTGTCTGATGTTGACAGTGGGGTGTTAAAATCTCCCATTATTATTGTGTGGGAGTTTAAGTCCCTTTGTAGGTCACTCAGGACTTGCTTTATGAATCTGGGTGCTCCTGTGTTAGGTGCATATATATTTAGGATAGTTAGCTCTTCTTGTTGAATTGATCCCTTTACCATTATGTAATGGCCTTCTTTGTCTCTTTTGATCTTTGTTGGTTTAATGTCTATTTTATCAGAGACTAGGATTGCAACCCCTGCCTTTTTTTGTTTTCCATTTGCTTGATAGATCTTCCTCCATCCCTTTATTTGGAGTCTATGTGTGTCTCTGCATGTGAGATGGGTTTCCTGAATACAGCACACTGATGGGTCCTGACTCCTTATCCAGTTTGCCAGTCTGTGTCTTTTAATTGGAGCATTTAGCCCATTTACATTTAAAGTTAATATTGTTATGTGTGAATCTGATCCTGTCATTATGATGTTAGTTGGTTATTTTGCTCGTTAGTTGATGCAGTTTCTTCCTAGCCTCAATGGTCTTTACAATTTGGCATGTTTTTGCAGTGGCTGGTACCGGTTGTTCCTTTCCATGTTTAGTGCTTCCTTCAGGAGCTCTTTTAGGGCAGGCCTGGTGGTGACAAAATCACTCAGCATTTGCTTGTCTGTAAAGTATTTTATTTCTCCTTCACTTATGAAGCTTAGTTTGGCTGGATATGAAATTCTGGGTTGAAAATTCTTTAAGAATGTTGAATATCGGCCCCCACTCTCTTCTGGCTTGTAGAGTTTCTGCTGAGAGATCAGCTGTTAGTCTGATGGGCTTCCCTTTGTGGGTAACCCGACCTTTCTCTCTGGCTGCCCTTAACATTTTTTCCTTCATTTCAACTTTGGTGAATCTGACAATTATGTGTCTTGGAGTTGCTCTTCTCGAGGAGTATCTTTGTGGCATTCTCTGTATTTCCTGAATCTGAATGTTGGCCTGCCTTGCTAGATTGGGGAAGTTCTCCTGGATAATATCTTGCAGAGTGTTTTCCAACTTGGTTCCATTCTCCCTGTCACTTTCAGGTACACCAATCAGACGTAGGTTTGGTCTTTTCACATAGTCCCAAATTTCTTGGAGGCTTTGTTCATTTCTTTTTATTCTTTTTTCTCTAAACTTCCCTTCTCACTTCATTTCATTCATTTCATCTTCCATCAGCGATACCCTTTCTTCCAGTTGATCGCATCTGCTACTGAGGCTTCTGCAATCTTCGTGTAGTTCTCGAAACTTGGCTTTCAGCTCCATCAGCTCCTTTAAGCCCTTCTCTCCATTGGTTATTCTAGTTATCCATTCTTCTAATTTTTTTTCAAAGTTTTTAACTTCTTTGCCATTGTTTTGAATTTCCTCCCGTAGCTCAGAGTAGTTTGATCATCTGAAGCCTTCTTCTCTCAACTCATCAAAGTCATCCTCCATCCAGCTTTGTTCCGTTGCTGGTGAGGGACTGTATTCCTTTGGAAGAGGAGAGGTGCTCTGCTTTTTAGAGTTTCCAGTTTTTCTGCTCTGTTTTTTCCCCATCTTTGTGGTTTTATCTACTTTTGGTCTTTGATGATGGTGATGTACAGATGGGTTTTTGGTGTGGATGTCCTTTCTATTTGTTAGTTTTCCTTCTACCAGACAGGACCCTCAGCTGCAGGTCTGTTGGAGTTTACTAGAGGTCCACTCCAGATCCTGTTTGGCTGGGTGTCAGCAGCGGTGGCTGCAGAACAGCGGATTTTCGTGAGACCACAAATTCAGCTGTCTGATAGTTCCTCTGGAAGTTTTGTCTCAGAGGAGTACCCAGCCGAGTGAGGTGTCAGTCTGTCCCTACTGGGGGGGTGCCTCCGAATTAGGCTGCTCAGGGGTGAGGGACCCACTTTAGGAGGCAGTCTGTCCGTTCTCAGATCTCCAGCTGCATGCTGGGAGAACCGCTACTCTCTTCAAAGCTGTCAGTCAGACAGGGACATTTAAGTCTGTGGAGGTTCCTGGTGGCTTTTTGTTTGTCTGTGCCCTGCCCCCAGAGGTGGAGCCTACAGAGGCAGGCAGGCCTCCTTGAGCTGTGGTGGGCTCCACCCAGTTCGAGCTTCCTGGCTGCTTTGTTTACCTAAGCAAGCCTGGGCAATGGCGGGCGTCCCTCCCCTAGCCTCGCTGCCGCCTTGCAGCTTGATCTCAGACTGCTGTGCTAGCAATCAGCGAGACTCCGTGGGCATAGGACCCTCCGAGCCAGGTGCGGGACACAATCTCCTAGTGTGCTGTTTTCCAGGCCTGTTGGAAAAGCGCAGTATTAGGGTGGGACTGACCCGATATTCCAGGTGCTGTCTGTTACCCCTTTCTTTGACTAGGAAAGGGAACTCCCTGACCCCTTGCACTTCCCGAGTGAGGCAATGCCTTGCCCTGCTTCGGCTCGTGCACAGTGCACTTCACTGACTGTCCTGCACCCACTGTTTGGCGCTCCCTAGTGAGATGAAACCGGCACCTCAAACAGAAATGCAGAAATCACCCGTCTTCTGTGTCGCTCAGGCTGGGAGCTGTAGACTGGAGCTGTTCCTATTCGGCCCATATGATTATTTTTCTATTGACCATGAGCATGCATACATACCAATTATTACCCATGAGTAGTACATTCTAAGTTAGTTCTATTTAATTTGCATATTTGAGTGACAACAGTATACAGTGATATTTGTATCTGGCAAAGAATTTCATTAGATATAGGAATCATTCCAAAAGTATCACAGTGGGCACTTAGTTTTAAGTGGAAGTGCAAGCTTCCACTTAAAGTGAGAAAATATAAGAAAATATAAAACTTGGTATCACATTGGAGGATGCAGATGACACAGGAGGAAAATAAGGAATAAGTTGAGTTTCCAATAAAGAAAGTTATAATACTAAAAACATTGTACTCACATCAATAACGATGGAGGAAATTGACTTAAAATTGTGATGTGCATTTTTCTGTTGCAGGCTTAAGTGTGTGAAATCAATTATACATAAAATTGGGGACACAGAGCACTCTAAAAGCGGTCATTCTGCTCACCAGTGATATGATTGTATATCCAGAAAACCCTAAAATCTGATAAATGAATTCAGTAAAGTCTCAGGTTACAAAATCAATATACACAAAGCAGTAACACTGCTATATGCCAACAATTACCAAGCTGAGAATCAAATCAAGAACTCAATCTCTTTTACAATAGCTGTACACACACAAAACCCTAGGAATATACTTAACCAATGAGGTAAAAGAGCTCTACAAGGAATACTACAAAACACTGATGAAAGAAATCACAGATGACACAAACAAATGGAAACACATCCAATGCTCATAGATGAGGAGAATCAACATTGTGAAAATGACCATACTGCTCAAAGCAATCAACAGGTTCAATGTAATTCCCAACAAAATATCATCATTATTTTTCAAAGAACTAGAAAAAACAATCCTAAAATTCACATGGAACCAAAAAAGAGCCCAGATAGCCAAAGCAATACTAAGCAAAAGCAACAAATCTGAAGGCATCACATTACAGGGCTTTAAATTATACTAACGCTATAGTTACCAAAACAGCATGGTACTGGTATAAAAATAGGCACGTAGACCAATGAGACAGAATAGAGAACCCAGAAATAAAGCCAAATATGTGGATGTGGTGAAAAGGGAACATTTATACTGCTGGTGGGAATGTAAATTAGTACAACCACTATGGAAAACAGTATGGAAGGTCCTTAAAGAACTAAAGTAGGTCTACCATTCAATCCAGTAATCCCATTAACAGGTATCTACCCAAAGGAAAAGAAGTCATTATATCAATATAAAAAAGACACATACACACATGTTTATAGAAGCACAATTAGCAATTGCAATGATATGGAACCAACCTAAGTGTCCGTCAACCAATGAGTGATAAAGAAAATGTGGTATATATACACCATGGAATACTACTCAGCCATAAAACTGAATAAAATAATGGCATTTGCAGCAACTTGGATGGAGCTGGAGGCCATTATTCTAAGGGAAGTAACTCAGGAATGGAAAACCAAATACTGTATGTTCTCACTTACAGGTGGGAGCTAAGCTATGAGGATACAAAGACATAAGAGTGATATAATGGACTTTGGGGACTAAGGTGGGGGAGGTTCTCAGGGGAGTGAGGGATAAAAGACTACATATTGGGTACAGTGTACACTGCTCGGGTGATGGGTACACTATCTCAAAATTCACCACTAAAGAACTCATCCATATAACTAAAAACCACCCGTACCCCAAAAACTATTGGAATAAAATTTTAAAAGGGGTCATTCTTTTCCTTCTACTGCACATGTAGGGGCTGAGAAGAGCCATATAGGACATACAAGGGGGCCCAGGTTGTAGAATCCCAATCTAAATCCAAGTGTCCTAAAAATATGTAGGGGACAAATTTTAAATTTTACATGGTGGAGAAAAGGATTTTAGGCATGATGGGTGTTTTCTCAGTTCAATACTTGAATGTCTGTGATACAGTTTTTTTCTTTCCTGTGTATCTGCTGCTTCTTCAATGAATCTTTTTAGTCTTTACCTAATCTGATAGAAGCTTTCATAATACAGAGGTAACAAAATATATTTACCTTCAGAATTTCTAGTCTTTGCTTATTGTCCTTGGGGATTTTGTTAATTGGAACCAGGCCAATGTTGTAGCCATCTCCAGAGTGTCCAACGATGTCATACTACATGCAAGAGAACCAGAAAGTTATAAACTTTTCTCCACAAAAGAACAGTCATTAGCTCTTTAATGTTCAACTCTTTGGACCATTATTGTCCAAAGTTGCTCAACATATGGCCATAAAGAAATGCAGTGAGACAGATGTGTGTTTAATTCTCTAATCTCACTATGTACATGAGAAACTCCTGTCTACTGAGAAAGGCTAGAGCTGGGAGTCAAGTGCAACCCTTTCACAGAGTCTGGAAAAAAAAGTCTGGGGTCTGAGGTAAACTATAATTGGGGTGAGGTAGTTCCCTCCAATTTTGAGTTGCACATACTCTAGGTGTTGTAGAGCCATTGCTCTACAAATAACATTGCAGTTATTTCTTTTCATGTATGTTCCTTTTAAAATGGTGAGTTATTTGAAGGTGAGGCCACAGCTTATTTCTCTTTGAATTTCTAGAATCTAAGACAGTGCCTAGCATGTTTATTGCACAAACGCTGTAAGAGAGTTTGCAATCAAGTTGGGGCAATAAGAAGCTTTCCCCTTGCATGTGGGCTACATTCTTCTACAAATAAGCTGTTTGAAGCTGGAATGCATTTTTCCCCCTCAGCAATCATGGGATAAATGGTGGTTAGCCCATGCTAGCTGACAAACAACAATCCATAACATAACTGAAACTGCTGTGTTTTAAATGGAAAGAAACAGAAAAAATTTGGTTGAAATTGTTATTATGCAAAAATAGGAAGTGAGAAGAAGGGTTTCCGGGGGAAGATGAGTCCCATTATAGATATGCTGAACTTGTGTCCTGGGGGAGAGATGTGGCTAGGGGTGAAGACCTAACAGTTATCCCAAGGAGGGAATAAGTGGAGGCCTATATATGATGTCTAAATATGTAAAAGCTATACATCAGGCTACCAACTGTTACATAAAACATGTTCTGTCCTCCCACTTTGATAAAATATACGTTATAATAACCTGGAAAGCCAGGGCCAAATTTCAAATACTTGGGTTCCTGGAAGTTCTGTGCTAGAACATGGTCACATGGGCAGTGATAGCCCCTGGCCCACATAGCCCATGCCCTTCTCTTTTCATAGCTGACTCTGTCCCACCCCACGAGGTACCTCAAATGCATGTGTGTGGACACCCAGTGCTGACATCCATACTCCATCACTCCATCATAAACAACAGTTACCCCCTGCCCACCTCTCAGACTTTGGGGTGCTCACACAATTGGCCAGTCTGTCCTAGGAAGATGGACTTAGGAAAGAGGCCCATGCAGGACTTGGAAGCAGGCTTGAGGTCATTTGATGAGGATAGTTGGGGATCCCAGGTACCAGGAGCATGATCTAGAAACAGGCTTTAAAGGCCCTTTGGCCCCATAGACACCTCACCTCATGGGAAGGTCATGCTCAGAAGAGGGCCAGAGTGGAGCCATGGGTGGGGGTGAGATGGTGGGAGATTATTCTGTGCCTGGTTTAAATATAAAAGAATAGTGAAGGAAATTTATCAATGCATTAAAAAGGTAAATGATTTCTAATGATGTAACACATTCCATATAAGAAAAAAAAAATATTCTTAGTATAGTTTGCTATCAATAGAGTGAAAAGGTACCAAATAAAAACTGAAACTAAAAGCAGCTCAGCTCAGCTGTTAGAAATTGCTCAGGATAGGAAATGTCTGGCTTCAGCATAGGCTTGACTAAGGTCATCCATGGGTTCAGTGGTAGGATTGGCACAGATGTGGAGAGAGCTTGCATAATCCTTCCATGGAAGCACACTCCAGGGAGGCCCCGACTGATTTGACAATGGTCATGGCAGGAACTGTTTGTAGTCAAGAGTGGAAAGTTCTCCTGAGAAGGTGCCAGGCAGGTTGCTTTCATTATGGGCTGGTGAAGTAATCTGCTAAACAGGATCTTACGCATGAGGGAATAAGATCAGTTCCCTGACATGGAACTAGGTTTCTTATATTGGGCTGAGGTAAGATGGCTATGAATGTGTTTGACTTTACCCTCTCTTTTAACTGATGGCTAGAGTTCTTTCTAATTAGATGACAGTGAATGAGACTATAGAAATCTTTGATCATATGGTCTGTCACAGGGTCAATGTAACTGGCCAAAGGGCAGTCAACAAATACAGTTTTTAGCTGGTCTTTTATTAAAACAAGATACTGGCTGATTAAAACCTTCAGAAATATTTTAGCAACCATCCATCTGTCATTTGATTGTGTGACTGATATATCTATCTATCATTTAAATATATGCCCAGGAGAAAAAAAATATACTATACTTTTCTAGGCAAATGAGACAAAGAAAGGTGGGTTGTATACTTCTGTTTCTTCCTTCTTCCCTCTTCCCTTTCTTTCTTCTTTTTTTCCCTTCCTTTTTCTTTCTCATCTCTTCTTTATTTGTGGTAAGGAAAGTGCTACTTGCAGAAAGACCAGCCTTTGTCTGTGCCTGGTGAGTACTGCAAAGGCTTGAGAAGACACCTAAGCGACAGGATGGAGCTTATAAAATAGTTTGCAGGCCCTGGTTTCTCATCTTCCAGATGGGTTTGAGGATTATTCTGTGGCCCAAAAGTCAATAAAATGCTTGGGAGGAATCTAAAGTACATCCAAATGTGGACCATTCCCTAGCGTTACTGCAGATTATATTAAGCTTCCATTACCAGCAATACTCCTCCATCAAAATTATCTAGTATCTGCTATCCAAGGATTCCAACATAGTTTATAAATGGTGATTTGCTAATCCTGGAAATTGTGTGGGCTAATGGAAAAGATGCATACTCTCATTCATTTCCATTTTCTAACTCCTAAATCTGCCATTCACCTGATCTTGTTTCTGCGATGATCATGAAATCCAACTTGATAGGGCCTTGAGCATGCTTCCATGTAGGAGCCACAGGAGTCAATAAACAAGATCCTCACTGTCATTATCAAACCGCCTAACATTTAGATCAGAATTTTTTGTGAGCTCAAAATTTTTATGATCATGATTTCTGCACTTTTCAGAGCATTCCTGAAAACTCTGTGCAGTCTCACATTTAGCATTTAACATAAATATTAAGCCACAGTAGTAAAGAAAAGCCTGAACTGCAGAGGACCAATTTAAATACTTTTTTGCTTTAGAAATCTGTTTAAATGTCCCTTTGCTATATTTTCTTTTGGAAGTGTTGTTCATTTAGAGAAAAGTATAACAAACAAAAACAAATGCTGAAATTTTGGTCAAAGTTGTGGTTTATCATCAAATAAGAATGATGATTTACAATGTTTAGAATGTATAGGACAAAGTGCTATTAGCAATTTGATGAATAAGATTTATGTGTAAATTTCTATTAGGATGGACAACCATTTGCTGGCTTTAGGAGATGCTATGCTTTATTATGCAGCCACATTGTAAGTAGGTACAAGACAATCATCTAAGGCTATTTATTAAAACTACTAGATGTAAAATTCTCATGTCCTTCTAGAAATATAAATACACCATTCTCAGATGGTGCCACTAACTGTGGGCTACACAGGATCACAAGATAAATATGTGATTTAAAAAGTCAAGAGAAATGCCAGTGGAACCCTAGTGTTAGTTATGTAATAACCTATAGCATTAGCTGGCTAACCTTTCTTCGTATCATGTAAGTCAACGTGAAAAGAATAATGTACTGAAAGGTCAAGGATTCTAGACTTGGCTCTGACGTTAACAAGCTTTTTGACTTAGAGAAAAATCACTTAACCTCTCTAAACCTTGTTTCTACCTTGTAAACAATGATGGCTTAGAAAGTCTCTAACACTGTATGCTTGTAAATCACTTAACCTCTCTGAAAACACAGGGTAGTATCTGTTTTACCACCTCCCAGGATCATTGAAAGAATAGGACAATACACTTATTGACATTACAGTTCGTTACAGTTTACAAAGGGCTTCCATGTATCTCATCTCATTTTGATTTTCTCTACAAGCTTTGGGGTAAGTGTTATCCTTATGTCACAAATGCAGAAATTGATTCTTAGAGAGACTAACAGACTTTCGTAAGCGTGTTGGTTAAATCCCAGGTTTTCTGACACTAAATCCATTTTGGTTGTTTTTATTTTTTGGTTTTCTTTTGAGACAGGGTCTTGCTCACTGGCCAGACTGGAATGCACTGGTACGATCACAGCTCACTGCAGCCTCAACCTCCTGGGCTCAAGTAATCCTCTCATTTCAGCCTCCTGAGTAGCTGGGACCACAGGCATACGCCGCCACAGCTGGCTAATTTTTGTATTTTTTTGTAGAGACGGGGCCTTGCTACATTGCACATGTGGTTTTGAACTCCTGGGCTCAAGCAATAAACCTGCCTTGGCCTCCCAAAGTGGAATTATAGGCATGAACCACTGTACCCGGCCCAGTGTTTTTACTACAGAGAAATAACTACTTCCCCAGCTACGCTCCCCTCCCATCTCTACTTAAGTTTTTGAATGGTTGGGTTGGCCAATATTTCTACATCCACAATTGAATCAATTCTGAATTCTTGTTTGAATGGACTCAGAAAAGTATGTACGACCTCCTTTGGTCCAATCTCCATGTAGCGATAAGAATTTATTCACAGCCTAAACTGATAGGATGACTGGTCTCCATTTCTAAACCTGTGAAACATTCCTGAGCTACTGGAAAGAGGTTAATTACAGATACTGAATTAAGTTCTTGATAGAAGAAATTTCCCTGGCAGGTGCTGATTTGTGAGTCATATGTTTCCACTTCCTCCTGGGAGTTAACTCAGCCTTTCTGATCAAGGTATCTTTGAGAAAAGTTTGTCTATTATACTTCCCTTGGATGGTGAGGTGCCAAGGGTAGAAGACAGAGTACCTTACATAAATGACACACTTGCTCCTGAATTACGGTTTAAAAAAACCAACTTGAACAGAGATAAAATGGCTATAAGAAACAGGGATGAAACATCAGCTAAGAGCCCTGAAGTGGAAGTCAGAAGTGCTGGCTTTGCACTGTAACGGTGTGACCTTGGGAAAAGCATTGAACCTCTTTGAATCTCCATTTTCTCTTCTGTAAAACAAAAAGGTTGGCGAAAATAATTTCCAAGGCCATTCCTACCCCCCCCCCCCCCAATTCTATATAAACTTAATGGTATGTTTAAGAATTGTAATGAAAAAGCCTGTTTCTCTTAGTTTTAGGTAACACCTAATGCCTTGTTTTCTTCTGTCAAGGGAGGAGTGAGTCATCTAAATCTGAGGGTCAATGGCACCTTTTCCAGAAAGAAAGCTCTCAGAGCCTGTGAGAAATAATAATCCAGTACATAATCCCTAACACAATGGCTTTCTAATTCTTCCTTTCCTTTAAAAATTTGTTAGCAGTGGAACCCTTTCCTTCAAATGAAATACTGCACAAAAGCCCAGCTTATGAAACATCATGCATTGTCTATACATGTGAAATTGTTGTAGTTGAATTGGGGATGGAGGGGGATGGGGCAAAAAGTGCTGCCTACTCACTGCCCCCCTCCACCTCCAAACATCCTTCAAAGGTTCTTGTTACACTGTTAGAAAACCACTGCCCTAGAATGTGGTTTATATGCCTTCACAGAAACAATAAGTTTGAGTTTCTTTTTTTTCCAAGTGCAACTTCTGAATAATGAAATAAATCTCTTTTCTGGTTCCACTATTTGAGTGCTTAGTGGAGAAATAGTTACCTAACTTTGGTATTATTGAGTACTTTGAAAAAAAAATTAAGCCATTAAGAGCCTTTGAAAAGGAGGTCTATTTCAAGATTACAGTGAAAACATTCCCAGGGGCTTGGAGAAAGCATAAGGAACAAATTGGAATGAAGATTAAGGAAAAAAAAATGCTTCTTGATGAAAAGACAACGATTCACACAAACAGTACTATTCTACTACTTTTCACTTTAATTTGAAGCACTACATGAACACTAAGAATGGTGCGACTACAAGAGTAGAGGAGCTTATGCTGATTGTAAGCAAATGATGTTGCGCTAGTCTTCAGTGACCTATTGTGAATGCTATTCCCGGGAATAGCTGAATTCAGTTGGTGGAGCAATTATGAGAAACTTTAAACACTCCAAATGGCTTAGAGATGTGTCTTGCCACTGAATTACCTTTCCTTCTTAGTAATTCTTGCTCTAGGGTCCCTGTGGTTTAGCACAGGTCATGATAATGTGGAATAAAAAATAGAGGCTGACTCCAAATGAGCCTCTGGGACCTAGACTGTAATGACCCACGGCTCAAGAGCTGCGCTCAAGCCAAGCAAAACACAAAAAACACAAAGCAGACGCCAAGAGAGACAGGGAGAGTCCAGCTCACAGAACAGGCCAGCGGCTTCTGAAGGTTTCAAAGCAAATACAGACTAGACACCTTTACAATGAGGGATAACTGCAGGAAGAAAACATTAAGAACTGTCTGAAACTGGGGCTGGGGAATCTCAGATCACACTGCTGAATTCCTAATGACCCCATGTGTGATGCCATTCTGGGCTATGGAATATACATTTTTCTCTAGGAGCCCCTCAAACTGTCTTCTGTTCATGCATAATTTTCTATTTTCTGAGTAAATTAAATCCTTTTGTTGGTTATTCCTATTCCCTTTATGCCTTTCACAAATGAGAAAATGAAAGTATTCAGTTGAATATGATCACATAACATAATGATACAGAAGATGGCCGAATAGGAACAGCTCCGGTCTACAGCTCCCAGCGTGAGTGACACAGAAGACCGGTGATTTCTGCATTTCCATTTGAGGTACCGGGTTCATCTCACTAGGGAGTGCCAAACAGTGGGTGCAGGACAGTCGGTGAAGCGCACTGTGCGCGAGCCGAAGCAGGGTGAGGCATTGCCTCACTCGGGAAGTGCAAGGGGTCAGGGAGTTCCCTTTCCTAGTCAAAGAAAGGGGTAACAGACGGCACTTGGAAAATTGGGTCACTCCCACCCTAAATACTGCACTTTTCCAATGGGCTTGGAAAACAGCACACCAGGAGATTGTGTCCCGCACCTGGCTCGGAGGGTCCTATGCCCACGGAGTCTCGCTGATGCTAGCACAGCAGTCTGAGATCAAACTGCAAGGCGGCAGAGAGGCTGGGGGAGGGACACCCACCATTGCCCAGGCTTGCTTAGGTAAACAAAGCAGCCAGGAAGCTCGAACTGGGTGGAGCCCACCACAGCTCAAGGAGGCCTGCCTGCCTCTGTAGGCTCCACCTCTGGGGGCAGGGCACAGACAAACAAAAAGTCAGCAGGAACCTCTGCAGACTTAAATGTCCCTGTCTGACAGCTTTGAAGAGAGTAGTGGTTCTTCCAGCATGCAGCTGGAGATCTGAGAACAGGCAGACTGCCTCCTCAAGTGGGTCCCTGATCCCCGAGCAGCCTAACTGGGAGGCACCCCCCAATATGGACAGACTGACACCTCACTCGGCCAGGTACTCCTCTGAGACAAAAATTCCAGAGGAACTATCAGACAGCTGAATTTGTGGTCTCATGAAAATCCGCTGTTCTGCAGCCACCGCTGCTGACACCCAGCCAAACAAACAGGATCTGGAGTGGACCTCTAGTAAACTCCAACAGACCTGCAGCTGAGGGTCCTGTCTGGTAGAAGGAAAACTAACAAATAGAAAGGACATCCACACCAAAAACCCATCTGTACGTCACCATCATTAAAGACCAAAAGTAGATAAAACCACAAAGATGGAGAAAAAACAGAACAAAAAACTGGAAACTCTAAAAAGCAGAGCACCTCTCCTCCTCCAAAGGAACACAGTCCCTCACCAGCAACGGAACAAAGCTGGATGGAGAATGACTTTGACGAGTTGAGAGAAGAAGGCTTCAGACGATCAAACTACTCTGAGCTACGGGAGGAAATTCAAAACAATGGCAAAGAAGTTAAAAACTTTGAAAAAAAATTAGGAGAATGAATAACTAGAATAACCAATGGAGAGAAGGGCTTAAAGGAGCTGATGGAGCTGAAAGCCAAGTTTCAAGAACTACACGAAGATTGCAGAAGTCTCGGTAGCTTATGCGATCAACTGGAAGAAAGGGTATCAGTGATGGAAGATGAAATGAATGAAATGAAGTGAGAAGGGAAGTTTAGAGAAAAAAGAATAAAAAGAAACAAACAAAGCCTCCAAGAAATATGGGACTATGTGAAAAGATCAAACCTACGTCTGATTGGTGTACCTGAAAGTGACAGGGAGAATGGAACCAAGTTGGAAAACACTCTGCAAGATATTATCCAGGAGAACTTCCCCAATCTAGCAAGGCAGGCCAACATTCAGATTCAGGAAATACAGAGAATGCCACAAAGATACTCCTCGAGAAGAGCAACTCCAAGACACATAATTGTCAGATTCACCAAAGTTGAAATGAAGGAAAAAATGTTAAGGGCAGCCAGAGAGAAAGGTCGGGTTACCCACAAAGGGAAGCCCATCAGACTAACAGCTGATCTCTCAGCAGAAACTCTACAAGCCAGAAGAGAGTGGGGGCCGATATTCAACATTCTTAAAGAAAAGAATTTTCAACCCAGAATTTCCTATCCCGCCAAACTAAGCTTCATAAGTGAAGGAGAAATAAAATACTTTACAGACAAGCAAATGCTGAGTGATTTTGTCACCACCAGGCCTGCCCTAAAAGAGCTCCTGAAGGAAGCACTAAACATGGAAAGGAACAACAGGTACCAGCCACTGCAAAAACATGCCAAATTGTAAAGACCATTGAGGCTAGGAAGAAACTGCATCAACTAACGAGCAAAATAACCAACTAACATCATAATGACAGGATCAGATTCACACATAACAATATTAACTTTAAATGTAAATGGGCTAAATGCTCCAATTAAAAGACACAGACTGGCAAACTGGATAAGGAGTCAGGACCCATCAGTGTGCTGTATTCAGGAAACCCATCTCACGTGCAGAGACACACATAGACTCCAAATAAAGGGATGGAGGAAGATCTATCAAGCAAATGGAAAACAAAAAAAGGCAGGGGTTGCAATCCTAGTCTCTGATAAAATAGACATTAAACCAACAAAGATCAAAAGAGACAAGGCCGTTACATAATGGTAAAGGGATCAATTCAACAAGAAGAGCTAACTATCCTAAATATATATGCACCTAACACAGGAGCACCCAGATTCATAAAGCAAGTCCTGAGTGACCTACAAAGGGACTTAAACTCCCACACAATAATAATGGGAGATTTTAACACCCCACTGTCAACATCAGACAGATCAACGAGACAGAAAGTTAACGAGGATATCCAGGAATTGAACTCAGCTCTGCACAAAGTGGACCTAATAGACATCTACAGAACTCTCCACCCCAAATCAACAGAATATACATTTTTTTTCAGCACCACACCACACCTATTCCAAAATTGACCACATAGTTGGAAGTAAAGCTCTCCTCAGCAAATGTAAAAGAACAGAAATTATAACAAACTGTCTCTCAGACCACAGTGCAATCAAACTAGAACTCAGGATTAAGAAACTCACTCAAAACCACTCAACTACATGGAAACTGAACAACCTGCTCCTGAATGACTACTGGGTACATAATGAAATGAAGGCAGAAATAAAGATGTTCTTTGAAACCAACGAGAACAAAGACACAACATACCAGAATCTCTGGGACACATTCAAAGCAGTGTGTAGAGGGAAATTTATAGCACTAAATGCCCACAAGAGAAAGCAGGAAAGATCCAAAATTGACACCCTAACATCACAATTAAAAGAACTAGAAAAGCAAGAGCAAACACATTCAAAAGCTAGCAGAAGGCTAGAAATAACTAAAATCAGAGCAGAACTGAAGGAAATAGAGACACAAAAAACCCTTCAAAAATTAATGAATCCAGGAGCTCGTTTTTTGAAAAGATCAACAAAACTGATAGACCGCTAGCAAGACTAATAAGAAGAGAGAGAAGAATCAAACAGATGCAATAAAATATGAAAAAGGGGATATCACCACGATCCCACAGAAATACAATCTACCATCAGAGAATACTACAAACACCTCTATGCAAATAAACTAGAAAATCTAGAAGAAATGGATAAATTCCTCGACAAATACACCCTCCCAAGACTAAACCAGGAAGAAGTTGAATCTCTGAATAGACCAATAACAGGCTCTGAAGTTGTGGCAATAATCAATAGCTTACCAACCAAAAAGAGTCCAGGACCTGATGGATTCACAGCCGAATTCTACCAGAGGTACAAGGAGGAACTGGTACCATTCCTTCTGAAACTATTCCAATCAATAGAAAAACAGGGAATCCTCCCTAATACATTTTATGAGGCCAGCATCGTCCTGATACCAAAGCCTGGCAGAGACACAACCAAAAAAGAGAATTTCAGACCAATATCCTTGATGAACATTGATGCAAAAATCCTCAATAAAATACTGGCAAACCGAATCCAGCAGCACATCAAAAAGCTTATACACCATAATCAAGTGGGCTTCATCCCTGGGATGCAAGGCTGGTTCAACATACGCAAATCAATAAATGTAATCCAGCATATAAACAGAACCAAAGACAAAAACCACATGATTATCTCAATAGATGCAGAAAAGGCCTTTGACAAAATTCAACAACGCTTCTTGCTAAAAACGCTCAATAAATTAGGTATTGATGGGACGTATCTCAAAATAATAAGAGCTATCTCTGACAAACCCACAGCCAATATCATACTGAATGGGCAAAAACTGGAAGCATTCCCTTTGAAAACTGGCACAAGACAGGGATGCCCTCTCTCATCACTCCTATTCAACATAGTGCTGGAAGTTCTGGCCAGGGCAATCAGGCAGAAGGAAATAAAGGGTATTTAATTAGGAAAAGAGGAAGTCAAATTGTCCCTGTTTGCAGATGACATGATTGTATATCTAGAAAACTCCATTGTCTCAGTCCAAAATCTCCTTAAGCTGATTAGCAACTTCAGCAAAGTCTCAGGATACAAAATCAATGTACAAAAATCACAAGCATTCTTGTACACCAATAACAGACAAACAGAGAGCCAAATCATGAGTGAACTCCCATTCGCAATTGCTTCAAAGAGAATAAAATACCTAGGAATCCAACTTACAAGGGATGTGAAGGACCTCTTCAAGGAGAACTACAAACCACTGCTCAATGAAATAAAAGAGGATACAAACATGGAAGAACATTCCATGCTCATGGGTTGGAAGAATCAATATCGTGAAAATGGCCATACTGCCCAAGGTAATTTATAGATTCAATGCCATCCCCATCAAGCTACCAATGACTTTCTTCACAGAATTGGAAAAAACTACTTTAAAGCTCATATGGAACCAAAAAAGAGCCCGCATCGCCAAGTCAATCCTAAGCCAAAAGAACAAAGCTGGAGGCATCACGCTACCTAACTTCAAACTATACTACAAGTCTACAGTAACCAAAACAGCATGGTACTGGTACCACAACAGAGACATAGGTCAATGGAACAGAACAGAGCCCTCAGAAATGATGCCGCATATCTACAACTATCTGATCTTTGACAAACCTGACAAAAACAAGAAATGGGGAAAGGATTCCCTATTTAATAAATGGTGCTGGGAAAACTGGCTAGCCATATGTAGAAAGCTGAAACTGGATCCCTTCCTTACACCTTATACAAATATTAATTCAAGATGGATTAAAGACTTAAATGTTAGACCTAAAACCATTAAAATCCTACAAGAAAACCTAGGCAATACCATTCAGGACATAGGCGTGGGCAAGGACTTCATGTCTAAAACATCAAAAGCAATGACAACAAAAGCCAAAATTGACAAATGGGATCTAATTAAACTAAAGAGCTTCTGCACAGCAAAAGAAACTACCATCAGAGTGAACAGGCAACCTACAGAATGGGAGAAAATTTTTGCAACCTACTCATCTGACAAAGGGCTAATATCCAGAATCTACAATGAACTCAAACAAATTTACAAGAAAAAAACAACCCCATCAAAAAGTGGGCAAAGGACATGAACAGACACTTCTCAAAAGAAGACATTTATGCAGCCAAAAAACACATGAAAAAATGCTCATCATCACAGGCCATCAGAGAAATGCAAATCAAAACCACAATGATATACCATCTCACACCAGTTAGAATGGCCATCATTAAAAAGTCAGGAAACAACAGGTGCTGGAGAGGATGTGGAGAAATAGGAATACTTTTACACTGTTGGTGGGACTGTAAACTAGTTCAACCATTGTGGAAGTCAGTGTGGCGATTCCTCAGGGATCTAGAACTGGAAATACCATTTGACCCAGCCATCCCATTACTGGGTATATACCCAAAGGACTATAAATCATGCTGCTATAAAGACACATGCACACATATGTTTATTGCAGCACTATTCACAATAGCAAAGACTTGGAACCAACCCAAATGTCCAACAACGATAGACTGGATTAAGAAAATGTGGCACATATACACCATGGAATACTATGCAGCCATAAAAAATGATGAGTTCATGTCCTTTGAAACTGGAAAACATCATTCTCAGTAAACTATCGCAAGGACAAAAAACCAAACACCGCATGTTCTCACTCATAGGTGGGAATTGAACAATGAGAACTCATGGACACAGGAAGGGGAACATCACACTCCGGGGACTGTTGTGGGGTTGGGGGAGGGGGGAGGGACAGCATTAGGAGATATACCTAATGCTAAATGACGAGTTAATGGGTGCAGCACACCAACATGGCACATGGATACATATGTAACAAACCTGCACATTGTGCACATGTACCCTAAAACCTAAAGTATAATAACATAACGATACAGAACAGAATGCATGGTACACAGCCACTGAATGTATGTGCATCAAATATCTCTGAGAAGAGACTGATAATTCCACTAATAGTGGTTGTACTGGAGAGAGGAGCTGGGAGCTGAGAAGGGGCAGGCAGTGGCTTACTCTTCACTCTTCCTCCTTTTATAGCTCTTAAACTTTGTGCTGTGTGCACCAATCACCTATATACCCCCAAACATCTATAGTCAGCCCTTTGCATATGCAGATGTGGAACCCATGGAGAGGAAGGCCAACTGGAAGATTTCAGCATCCACAGGTTTTAGTATCTGAGAGGGATCCTGGATCCAATCCCTCATAGATAGCAAGGGGCAACTGTAATTATAAATAGAAATAACTCTTAAAGAATTTAGGAGCTCCATCTTACCTCCTTCCTGCCCTGCACATTGGCCTGGGGAGCCCCAGCAGAGATTGGCTGGTGGGTACTTAAATCTCAGACACATTGGCAGGGGTGGTAGGAAGATGATAAAGTCCCATATGGAGAGAAGGCCTGTTAGGAGTTTTGGAAATACTGGGGATATTGGGACAAGTTAAATGGCACCATGGAAAGCAACCAGAAAATCCAGTATAAGAAACAGTCTAGGGCCAGGTGTGGTGGCTCACGCCTGTAATCCCAGCACTTTGGGAGGCCAAGGCAGGCGCAACACGAGGTCAGGAGTTTGAGACCAGCCTGGCCAATATAGTGGAATCACTGTCTCTACTAAAAATACAAAAATTAGCCAGGCATGGTGGCACACGCCTGTAGTCCTAGCTACTCAGGAGGCTGAGGCAGAAGAATCGCTTGAACCTGGGAGGGGGAGGCTGCAGTGAGCCGAGATCACGCCACTGCACTCCAGCCTGGGTGACACAGCAAGCCTCTGTCCCAAAAAAAAAAAACAAAAAACAAACAACAACAAAAAGAATCTACAAGACAACTGGCCTGGACCCTCATGAGAGGGTCATGAGAGTGGCCGTCATGAAAAGCAAAAAAATGCAGTGGTAGGGGAAGTGGCTGTTCCAGACCAAAAGAAGCAAAGTAAGGGGTGAACTTTGGATCCTAGGTGGACAGCAGGGAGAGGGGACAATTATAAAAGATACTTTTGGGACAACTGATAAAACTGAATTTGAGTTGGATATAAGACAGTATGGGATTACTGATAATTTTCTTAGGCGTGATAATGGTATTGAAGTTGTATTGAGAATGTCCTTACTCTTAGGAGACACATAATGAAGTATTTAGAGGTAAAGCATTATGCTGCTTATAATTTACTTTCAAATGATTTGGGGGCAGGGGTAGAGAGAGTACTGTAAATACTTGGAGAGAAACAAAGCAAGTGAGGCAAAAACGGTAACAATTAGTGAACCTAAGTGAGGGCACATGGGTTTTACTTTTCTTTTAACTTTTTTGTAGGCGTAAAATTTACCAAATTAAAAAGTTGGGAAATAAAGGAGAAAGTTTAAAAATGAAACCAAACAAAAAAAAGGAAAACAAGAGTCCTGGGCTCTATGCTACTGTCTCCTGCTAGTCTTCCAACTTTGGGGAAAATCCACCTGTGTCTGGACCTGGGCTTTCTGTCTGTGGAATGAGGATGGTGGAGTAAATGGCCTCCGAGGTGACCCCAGTTCTAAAGTCTGTGGACACGATGAGGAGTTTGCAGGAACAGGACTCATATGGCTTGCTGGGTCCACCTTGTCCCTCCAGACACTCGCCCAGGTACCAATTTTTCTGAAAGAGGCTCAAAGAGCTTGTTTTGTGATGTTTTAAGGTCTCTTCCTTTGGTTGGAAAGATTTTAATACACTGGTTTCTTAAGACTTTCTATGGTCTTAAATAAAGCCCTAATGTAATTGTAGTGAATGTGATGGGACTAAAACCATTAACGTGCTTCTTGTTAAGAATTTAATGGCATAAAAAATGTCTTCAAGGCCTGAAAAATTTATTTTATCTTGGTGTCTTGCTACAATTTCACTTGGATTTTTCAGTCAGATGTTACTATAGTCTTCTCAATGTATCTGTGGTTGTGCTGACAAAGATTGAGGAAATTCTTTACACTACTGTGGCAACTGAAGAGAGTATTAGCAAAACACTGTTTTAGGGATGATACCCACAGAGGCATGTGTGAAGAAGCATGCTCTGCTCACAAGTTGCTCACTGAACCTTCTATCAGAATGAGCAGTTTTCATTATCTCCCTCACTGGGCTATGCAGCAGAGTGCTCTACTCTTAGGAAGTGCTCAGGTAATGGTTGTAATTTCGCGGAATTTAACTGACATCCAGCAGGTCATATGGCAACAGTTTGGTTTGTAACTGTCAATAAAAAAAAAATGAAACAACATATTGTGAAATGCTCATTTCCTTGATATTGTTCCTTTTTGGTATGAGACAAGTCTAGTTTCATTAATAGTTCTTCCATATTATAGACTTTTATAACTGAGAACTGAATAAATGGAGTTCTTTCTACACACTCGGCTGCGTGAGATGCAATGAAATACTCAGCCTGCTGTGCGACAATCATACGCCTCCCTGGAGGCATTGGAATGGCACCCTGAACACTAGTAGCTTTGCCACCTTCTTCCCTGTCTCATCCTTTACCCAGTCCTGGGGAGGGAGCTGTGTCAACCAATTTGTTGGTTAATTCCTAATGAATTTTCTTTCTAAAAACTTGGGAGAGGTAGTTTCACACGTCAGAGCAGTTCTGCCCTCAAAAATGTAGAAATCCTATTTCCAACAGGAGATCTTATTCAAGCTAACTATGAATCTGCCCATTTTAATGGTAGTATATTTGCTATGGTCTACATTGGGTTAAAATCTCCCTATAGGGCCAGGTGCAGTGGCTCGCGCCTGTAATCCCAGCACTTTGGGAGGCTGAGATGGGCAGATCACGAGGTCAGGAATTCGAGACTAGCCTGACCAACATGGTGAAACCCCGTTTCTACTAAAAATACAAAAATTAGCCAGGCATGGTGGCGGGCACCTGTAATCCCAGCTACTCAGGGGCTGAAGCAGGAGAATCGCTTGAACCCAGGAGGCAGAGGTTGCAGTGAACTGAGATCGCGCCATTGCACTCCAGCCTGGGCGACAGAGCGAGACACCGTCTTAAAAAAAAAAAGAGAAAAAGAAAAAAAAAACCTCCATATAGCTCAAAGACAGCCGAGGAACACTGAAATTCAAGATCCATAAAACAGGAGAAGGGACTGATCCAAATATTGGCAACACTCAAAGGTTTTAAAACATTAGATAGGATATGGGTATTTGTGCTGATACAATAGATGTCTAACAATTCTTTAGTCATCAATGGTCCAAGTGATTTAAGAACTATAATCTATCTCATACTAGAAAGGACCTAAAATATTTTAAAATAAACATTTTCTATAAACCCATAAAGCATAAAAAAAATAAAAATCAAGGAAAACTTACACCTGAAGGGAGCAAGGATGAAGAAAAGGAAAAAGCTGAACACCGGTCTGCAAGCCATGAGACATAACAAAGTTGTCATAGCTGGTCTTTGATTTTGGCTCTGAGCTTCCTGGCAACTAAAACCAAGAGGGAATCTTAAGCAGCTCCATGGCTTTCACTAATCACAAGGGGAAACACAGTTCAGTTCTTCAAGGGAAACAAAGCTACTCCCCACGGTGAAAGTCCATGTCTTATTTGTATTCATATCCTGTACTTGGACAGAGCCCGGCAACCCACAGCATTCATTAGCTGAAGCTGCCCTTCTTCTTCCACTTAATTCTAAAAGGAATTCCTCATGTAGAGCTTCACACAAGGGGCTCTGGGAAATTCAGGGGGGCGGTATCCTTAATAATAGGCCTAAAGTACATGAAGTGATGGGTTTCATCAATCTGTTTCTTGTTGTGTACCTCATAACACAGAGACACAACTCAGGGAAGCAATCCTGGGGTGCATGTGGGATGTCAAGCCTAATAGCAAGCTAAGATCACCGATTTCTGTAGGACATGTTTGATCTGTAATAAAATCTAGTCTGTCTATGGACTGTGTGTCCTTCATGCATGTCTGCACGTGCATACAGCATTTCTCATGATAGAACTTTTGATAATAATTACATAGCATGTGACTGAATTCAAGGTTGTTTGCTCTGGTAAGGGCCAGAAGTGCAGGTGCTCTCTGTGGCTGATTAAGAGAGGATTAATAGGCTCATATCAAGCAGTAACACAGCAGCACTGGGGGTCCCTTCTCCACGCTCAGATTTCTGAAATGGAGGGTGTGCAGCAAACTAAGAATACCAAAATGGAAACAGCTGAAATGGAAAGCTGCTTTTCTCCTGGGATAATCATCGTCATTGTTAGCTGGGGAGACACCAATGACTGTATAACCCTTGCCCATGTGGAAACGGAATGTGATACTGAAGCTTTCAGGGTGGACTCAAACTTTGGAAGGCTGCTTGGCTAGCGATGGGGCAAGACTGGGTGTGTATGGGGAACTGGGATAAGGACGGGAGGCTCTGAGGAGTCTGGGAACAGACTTTGGCTTCTAAGCAGCTCATTTTTTTCTAACATCATGGCTGCAGCATTTCTTCTGTAGTAATCAGACTTTTAAATTATGGTGTTATTTTACAATTACTACTGCAAATAAAACAAAAGCTTCACTTTCTCTGCACTGATGAATGAACCAGTGAGAGGATGAAGATTTTCATTCACTCTCGATGGAGTTTGAATCCACCTATCCATCATCGTGGTCAGTGATGCCTCTCATTATCCTTAGTTCATGTCATTACCTTGAACTTCTCCTCATAGTTCTCGAAGGCTTCCATGACCATACACACAGCCTCCATTGTGCGCTCGAGCCGGCCATCCATACTGTTGAAACGGTACATGCTACCAGACACATCCACCACCAGGCGCAGACGCTTGGGTTTCTGTTGTGGGCTGCCAAGCTGAGGGAAGGAATAACAGAAAAGCCGTTTGTGAACTGGCAAACTTCCCCTGGTGGCTGTCTTGGGGATCTCCTAGAAGCCCCAGCGTGCCAGCCCCAAGATGGGCAGACCAGCCATAGGCTCAGCCCTGCACAAGGCTGTCCTAGCAGGTAGCAAGGCATCTATGGGTTGTATTGCAGTAAACAGAATTTCAGACTTGTGCTAATGGTTGGGGCCACATGGAAAATATTTTCCTTTGGAATATAGTCCCTTCAAAGCTCACTCTAGTAAAGTTGACTTACCGAAGCTGATGCCTTAAAAATAATATGATGACTTAAAAATAATAATCTGGAATGACATGTCATTTTCACTTCATGCCTCAGAGTCAGTAACTCTAGCAAGAGTTTGTGTTATTTTGGAGAGAAGCCCATATCAATTTTACTTGTACATGTCAGATAGTGACCTGAAAATTATTCTCCACATAGGCCACAAGTAATGTCAGATTCCTAAAACGAAGTTATGTGATGGGGGTCTGGCAAATAAAGATTTTAAAAACGACTTTTGTGTTTGCTAAGCTGCACATCTTTTCTTCCTTCCACGTTATTGAATTAGTGCTTTTCTTTTCTTGGCAGTTTGAAAGCATAAAAGTGGTATCAGATTGCTATCTAGAAACAACTGTCAGTTAAGATTACAAGATTAAGTTTGATTTTAGACCCATGACTGCCAATTTGCAGATTTTAAAAAAAAGTTTGTTAGTTTTGCTGACAAGAAAAAAGAAGAAGGCTGCGTGCAGGGGCTCATGCCTGTAATCCCCGTGCTTTGGGAGGCCAAGGTGGGAGAATTGCTTGAGGCCAGGGGTTCAATACCAGCCTGGGCAACACAGCAAGAACTCATCTCTACAAAAAAATACACAAATCAGCTAGGGGGGTGCTATGTGCCTATATTCCCAGCTACTCAGCTGGGTAAGCTGAGAGGGCCACTTGAGCCCACTAGTTTGAGGCTGTAGGGAGCTATGATTGTGCCACTGCACTAAAGCCTGGGCAACAGAGCAAGTCCCTGTCTCTAGAAAAAAAAAAAAAAGAAAAATTCCAGATTATTCTGTTACTAAAAATTTGCTGTTATTAAATATAAAAAATAATGAGCAGAGTTAGTAATTTCAAGTAAACACGGGGGGTATTGAGAGTAATGGTTTGAGGCAAATTCAACATATTTCTTAAAAACTTGTTGAGTCTGCCCAAATTAAGAACACTTATACACATGCTTCCATGACTACTCACAATTTCAGATGTATCCAAACACATTTGTTGACCACAATGATTCAGTAAAGAATGCAGTTGTTGACTCATACCAATGACACAGAAATAACTCCCGAAATCACCACCAGATCCTCTCTAAATAAATATTTAAAAGGAGTGACTCTCCCTTCTCCCTACGAGTCACTGCACCCCCAGCTCTCAGTGGCAACTCAGCAATTCTGGTTACTCAGGAATACAGATCACAGAGCTCACCAAGAGACTCAATATTTCGTCCTGTCACCATTTTGTTTTGCTATTACATTGCAAATATTTTAAATTTATGGCTGTCTAAAACTTTACATACTACAATTATAGTTACTTAAGGGAGACATTCTTATTTTCTATATATTTTTTTCAGTTATATGATGGACACTGATCTTTAAAGTAAGAGAACAGTAGAAAATCACCAAGGTTGTTTTATTGTTTTCACTTGAAGGTTTCTGTAGGCTTAACAGAAACACCAGGTGTCTTCAGTTTCCCCACCAGGGCACCTGCTCTGCGTCCTGGGAGTTGATCTGTATGGACAATCCGTGTTGGGGCTCAGAAATCGATACCCTCTAAATATGGTGCTTGGACATGCTGAACTGAAGAAGCAGCATCAAGGTCTCACTGACCTTCCTCCCTCTCCCCACAAAGCACCAAATAATTTGTTCTCTGAAGTTTCTTCAACGTCTAAAGTTCAGAGCTCCAAAGAAGAAAACCATTACTCTGGGCCCTTCCCTGAGTTTTCATCAACTGAACTCATATCACAGGAAGAAAGGCTGAAGTCTGTCAACACATCTGGACAGACTTTGGTCACAAACCATTGCTCTGTGGGCCCAACAGACTACGTCCCAGGCCACTGTGTGTTCTTCAAGCCCACTGAATTGCCCTAAAACCATTTACTACCCCCGTAAAATCATCTACACTTCTCCATCTCCTTTTCCCTTAAGAAGAAGGGTACATAAGCATCTGTACCTCACTGTACGGAGGGGGACTCACCCTTGGTTTCACCCCGGTGCACATTAATACATTTGTATGCCTCTTCTCCTATTAATGTGACTTTTGTGAGGTGATTTTCGAGAACCTTCAGAGGGTGAAGGGGAAGTTTTCCCTTGGCCCCTACAACCACATCAGCTGGCCTCTTGGCTGCTGGCTTCCAGTGGGTTCTGCTCATGGGAGGCACTGGTGGAAGTCAGGGGGTGAGGGTGGAGTATTTATTCTCTTGGCCCCCTCTCTGCTGTTGCCCATGGGTTGGCTCCCCTTCTGCTGAAGGCCACCACTCCATCAACCGCCTTCTCCAGGTTCCAGGAACTGCTCTCTCATTCTGCCCTTTTAGGCCTCAGGGTGAGTTAGATGCCTGCTGTTGCTATCCCTGGGTTACTGCACTGTTTATTTTTTATTTTCCTAAACCCCACCTTTATTTTTGTAAATAGTCTTTGTACTGACTGTTTCTTAAATTACCTAATTTGAGCATGCCTTATGTTTCTTGCTGGGACCTTGAGTTGAATAATAAATAGTATAATATTTACGGAGTTTTTCTTCTTCTTCTTCTTTTTTTTTTTTTTTAACATAATGCTTTCCTTGGTTGCCATATTCAGGATTTGTGATATTTTGACACAACTCAAGAAAGCAAGTTTCTGTAAAGAGGGCTAGACTATGC
Source organism: Nomascus leucogenys (assembly GCF_006542625.1). Classification (NCBI taxonomy): domain Eukaryota; kingdom Metazoa; phylum Chordata; class Mammalia; order Primates; family Hylobatidae; genus Nomascus; species Nomascus leucogenys. The sequence continues at coordinate 67,809,495 of NC_044385.1, forward strand.
AGAGCTGAGGCTAGCAGTTCACCATGACTTACTTGCGGCTCCAGCTCACCCCGACGTTTGTAGATGGCTTTTTCTCCAGTCAGCCCATCGATGATCTTGGCATCATCTAGTTCCCCAGTAGCTTGATGTCTTAGCCATTGTCTTTCTTTACCTTTAGCCTACAAAAGACACACATACACACACAAAGCCTTAATTAGTTCTGCAGGGTCTCTGACATACTTCTTTGTGCATGAATAACAGGAAACACACCTGGGATCTTTTCAGTAAGTGATGGTTCTGCATGAACACAGTCATATAAATGAAGTGGTTTCTGCTCTGCTGACAAATAAATGCCCTTTGTCTGTTTTAATTCTTTCAACATATGGAACAATAAAATGAATGAAAGATGGTATGCAAATGAGTCCCTGGAGAGATGTCCAATATCTGGAAGTATAATAATGGGAGTGCATTTCTTACAGATTTTCTGTCACAGTGCTTCTCAAAAGTTTATTAGTTAAAATAATCAGCTTGTCTGTAAGCCCAGAGAAAATGTGACCTTTAGAATTCTACCTTTTGGAAAAGAGTTTGTTACTCAAGTTCTCTGGGACTTAGAGTGCAAATGGAAATAGCTGAAAACAATAGTATGTGAACATTTTGTACCCCACAAGTCTTTCTGGTTATCTATTTTCAGAAATCTTCTGGATTACTTTTCTAAAAGTTTTTTCACATAATACTTTGCTACAATAACTTACAATTATGCCAGATAGACTAATTTTATGGCAGTAAAATGATAAAGAATTATAGTATCCCAATCAAGGCATATGCTTATTACAGCCAACTACTATATTTACATTAATGAGTGGGAAGAATAGCTAAGATGTTTTTATGCATGCAAACTAAAGTAGTAGTTAAGATTATGTGTTCCAGCATCAGCCTGGTTCCAACTGTTCTTTCACCACTGTTCAATATCTGATCTGAGGCAAATTACTTAATCTGTCTGCATCTCTGTTTCTTCATCTCTAAAATGAAGATAACACTAGTCTCTACTTTAGTAAGCTCTTGTAAAATTAATAAAATCTTACGTGGAATCAGCTAAGAAAGAGCCTGGTGAGCCATGTTAGCTGGTACTATTATTTACTGCAGGGGATGAAACACATATGGACAACTTAGTCCACTTTAAGTTAAGCATGCTTCCATCAGTGTTTCATGGGAGGTGGCTATGTGATAGCACTGTCATTGGAAATACAAAGCCACTAAGCCTCAGGCAGCTGGTGTCTGTTTTAGGGCCAGGTCAGCCATTACACAAAGAAGCACCACACAATATAACTCTGGGTATTATAGTATGTATTGTTTTCTTGTTCCTGATACCCTTGCTGGAAACAGGGGCAAAATTACCATTTTGGAATACCAATATATTAATGCAAATGTCACCAGCATATAGATTATTAATTTTGGTGGGCAGTTAATTCTAAGAACTACCATGTATGTGACCCTTGGGAGAATGTTCTTTCCAGATTATGTTCTTGGCAAGAATCCCATGATCTCTCAGGAAAATGAGTCACTCTGGAGCATGGCTATCATGTAAAACTTCATCAGATACCCAGCTACGGGTGGCAAGAGGAAAGAATGTGCACAGTCTTCTAGAATCTCTTCCTACTGGTCTATCTATGAATCAGACAGACAACCTTGACCACACAGCACAGTCCTTTTCAGGCCCCCTCCCTGCACCAGTGATTGGGACTTAGCTCTTATCTCTTCTTTCCTAACATTTCTGTTCTCCAGTGTGGACAATCCTCAGGCTTCCTGGATAATTTATCCTGGGAAATGCTATTGTGGATGACCATCTATGTACCTTCAGTCTTCATATCCTACAACTCTTGGAGGTACCAAGCTGCAGAGCACTGGATTCTAATGGCTTTCATAGATGAGGACAGACTCTCACAGACTAGTCTAGACTGGGAAAACCAGCACTGAAGAAAGTAAAAGAGAACATGGTGGCAGTGGTTAGCAGCCATTAAAGTGACATGGAACTTGGATTCTTGAGCTGGGTTTAAGAGAAATGTGGGATTAGAACTGGAATGAAATTGTATAACATGTTACTTATCGGCCATGCCACTGTCATCATGAAGCATTGATTTTCCAAGTTTTCATAAATACATTGACAAGGCAATGACCCCAAGGACTCCCTACCCAATCCCATTAGCTGCTACATGGTTTTATTAACCAGTGATGCTTTTGCCATGTAAACAGCCACTGCAGTGGCTACAGATTGTCATTTTTGTAATTTTTGTTTTTTTTTTGAGACAAGGTCTCTGACACCCAGGCTGGAGTGCAGTGGTATGATCATAGCTCACTGAACCCTTGAACTCCTGGGCTCTAGTGATCTTACCACCTCAGCCTCCTAAGTAGCTGAGACTACAGGCATGTACCACTACACCTGGTTAATTTTTTATTTTTAAATTTTTGTGGAGTTGGGGATCTTGCTATATTGCCCAGGTTGGTCTCAAACTCCTGGCCTCAGGTGATCCTCCCACCTCAGCCTCCTAAAGTGCTGGGACTATGGATGTGAGCTAATTTTTGTGCTTTCTAATGCAGGTCACAACCGTAGTAAAAATAAATTTAAACCCCACCATCTTACCATAGAGAAAATAAAAAATGCTAAAATTCTAACTAATAATTCCACTGTCCTCTTTATTTTGGTGTTTCTAAAACCAGAATATATCTTATAGTTGATGGCAAAAAAAAGTTGTCAAGATGACGGGTAGAGGGACTAATTGTGACCTGGTTGCTGTAGCTGGAGGACACACAGCTGACGTTGGCGGAGCATAGCAGGCATCAGCTCACGGAATTATTTCCATTGATAGCTCGGGTTTGTTTTTAACTTCAGTTAAAATTCCTAACTATTATCTTAAACAATTCAAAAACATTACACTATATAGAAAATTAGAATAATGAGCAAGGAAATGGAGCATTAGGATGCAAATACACTATAAGTGAAGCAAGATTCTTTGCTGCAGAAATGACTACACTTCCAATAAGATTTACAAAGGCAAGATTCCCCCAAGGGGAAGAATTTGGGTGTAATTTTGTTGGGAAGACAAATTCCTAGAGGACTGCATGTCCCAGGCTATGCAATTAAAGAGGGAGAAACTGTTACATTTCATGAAATAGATCACAGAATGCTTAAAACTAGAAGAAGTTGAGAAGACTGATTCAAGTACCTTGAAGGACTATTAGGCCCTGTCAAAAAATTCAAGGAAAGCTGTTGAATTTTCTGTGATACATAATGCAATTAAGCAAAACATATAACTCTCAGTTTTGTTCATCATCATGCAAGAATCCAGGGATTTTAGGTCTTAATTTTCTTGTGCTGATATTGCTTCTTTTCCCATAATGATTATCTGCCCTTAAGGTACTCTCTAGCTTGAAGACTGTTTCCATTACTTATGCCAATAAAAGAAAAGGACTTGGTAAAATTTGCAGTGAGAGTAAGGGAGAGGGATACACCTTTTCCAATAAATCTGCTACCTTTTTCTTCTTTTTTGGGGGTTAACTTTTCAAGTTTAAGTACTTGTAATAAAGTATACAAATCTTAAGAATGTACTTTTACAAAGTAAACACACAATCTTAATCATCCACACCACCTAAGCCTCCCAGTGCCCTGTTCTGGACGTTACCTTCTCCCTGCCAAAGGTAACCAACCCCTATACTGACCTCTGTTACTATAAGTTAAGTTTGCCTGTTTCTGAACTTTATAAATATGAAATCATACAATATATACTCTTTCGTTTCTGGCTTGTGTGGTTCAACATTATCTCTGTGAGTTACCCATGTTGTGTGTAGCAGGATTTTATTCTCTTTTGTGCTGCAATGGTATTCCATTGTATGACTTTGTCACAATTTACTCATTCTACAGTTCTGTTGATTTCAGTTTGGGGCTATTAAGAATAATGCCACCATAACTGAACATGTCTTTTGGAGCAGGTATGTGCATATTTCATTGTATGGAAAGGCTGGGTCACAGAGTATGGATATGTTCAGCTTTAGTGTATACTGATGAACAGTTTTCCAAAGTGGTTTTCCCAATTTACATTCCTGTGAGCAGAGTATAAGGGTTTCATTTGCTTCTGTCCTCACCAACACTTGATACTGACAGCTTAAAAAATTTTTTTTAGCCATTCTTTTGGTGTATAGTATACTCCTTCATTTTATTTTTATTTGCAGATAAATGAATTACTTTTGGTACTGCTTATCATCGATATTTTTAGGAATGTGAACCAGTAGTTTTTGTTCTTGAGAGGTAAACATATGTATCAGCCTTTTGAGTCAAAACTATTAGGCACAAAGACATTTTTATAATAGTAGCACTGTTCATTAGTTTTCAAGTATGTAACTTGCAGATAAATATGGGTAGAAATTTGATTTTCTATCCTCTAGCCAGCCCACAAATACTTGGAAACTTAAAACAGGAAAAGGCCTGTCAGAATGAATGCTCTTGGGGGCAATGGGCTGGAGGGGGAGCTCTTTAGAAAGTTACTGAAGGCTGAATAAAAATATTTACTGTTTTGGACTGTGTATATAAGGGCTTCTGTATTTTATGATACTTAGTGAAATACTTCTTGAAATAGTGAGTTCCTACTGCATTTAAATATATGCTTTTTTTTTTTATAATAAAAGGCCAAACATGTTCTTTGTTATATATTCCTATTGCATGAAGTAAAGTATCCCTTGAAATATGTCCATCTGTTTTGTATTATACATAAATTTACACTAATGAGAGTTCATTATATATAAAGTGAGGTTGCATTAGTAAAAAGTCTATGTTACAGACTTTCTGAAAAAGAAATATAATTTTATTACTTTCACACAAAGAATACTTAGACTCACTGAAATGCTCAGAGAATGATGTATTCTGGTTAATTCATTTTCCAGGAAATACTTGCTTAACCAGAAAGTACACACACACACACACACACACACACACACACACACACCTGTAGCACTAAAGACACAATAAATAAACTTGACAAAAACCAATCATCTTGTGGTTTGTGACACTTTGTCTTATGATTTCAGCACTGAAATCATTCTGATTAATCTTATGTCTTTACTTATTTGGGTTATGATTAATCAAGACTTTTTTTTACCTACAAACTCTACAATCAAGCCAATTTTATATTAGTCCTTCAGAATTTGTTTAATGAAGAGAATAAAAAGACTTAAGTAGCAATTTTTATAGAGAGAGAGTGTATACATTCTACAGAATAAAGCCTACAAGATCATCAAGAAATATTTGTTAGGTGAATGAATAACTGTAAATGATGTTAGAGGGTACCTGTGAACAGCGATTCTCTTATTAAACATTAGCTCCCATTATTTTAACATCTCTTCATGCTCAACCAACATATATTTTTATGCTACAAATGTGTATGACTCAAACAAATAATTATTGGATTAAGGAAAACTTTCATATTGAATTTATAACATACATTATTAATCAGTGGAAACACAAAATTTTATTTTGTGGTTCTCAACATATTGGTATAGCCATTAAAAATATTTTACTAAATATCTGCTTAGGTTCCTAGGTGCTCTAAATAGTGAAAGAGAAGAGGAGATATGTACCTTATTCCAAGGGATTCATGTTTCTTGAAGTAATATCTCATTGCAAAGGAAAATGGTGAATCATCTATGGTGATTCTCATTAGAAGAGTTTATATTCTTGGATGCTGATGTGGAACTAAATCATTATGTTGAGTAACACTATACTATCTATAGTCACTTTTTATGAACTAAAATTATTTCAGGTCTTTCCTTCAAGAATTAAATATTTTGTAATTAAAAGGAGCTGGGAACATCTCGGTGTGCAAACATAACAGGCATCTTATACTTCACAAGTTTAAAACTCAACCCTGGATTCCACCCTAGAAAACCTGTTCTCTCTAAGTCCTCCCCCATCTCAGTGAAAGGCAAGAGGCAAACCCACTCTTCCAGTTGTTCAGGCCCCACACTGAGGAGTCATCTTTGACTCCCTTATATCCACACCCAATCCATGGGCAAATCCTCTCAACTCCTGGCAGTATCTGACCGTCTCTTACCATCTCCATGCCTAGCCTTAGTCCTGTCCTCATTTTCTCTCCCCTAGAGCACTGCAGCAGCCTCCTGAATGGTCTCCTTCCTTCCGTTTTAAACAGTTTTCCAAAGTTGTTTTTCCTGTACAGTTCCCTCTTCACATAGCAATCAGAGGAATACTTATAAAATATGTTGTCATTTGTAAGAACTATATTAGAAAGAACCAGCATGGTTAACTTTAAGTCTTTAAAAAGCATGATTGAACTTATATTTCTCATGATTTTCAGGAATGAGTGTATTTGCCTCTCCCATATGTAACATAAATTGTTACACTTTTACTTTCTTCTGTTCCTTCTCTATACCAATTTAACTAACCAAAAACCAACAGAATCAAAAATCTTCTTGATTTTTGTTTAATTTTAAAATAATATGAGAATTTAGGCCCTGTTTATTATTAAATTCATAATTTTTAATATTGTATACCTTTAAAAAGAATGATTCTTGATATTTGAGTTTTTAAAAAATATATTTACCACAATTATTTAGACCTGATTTTGTGTTGAACTGCTTCTAATGCTCATTGCTGGTCCTTTTATATCACAAGGTCCCCATTCTTAAGGAATTTTGATTCCTCTTTTAATTGACTAGAGTATTTATACAAATACACATATTTATTTCAAAGTTATCTTTTAAAAGGGTGCTTAAGAGACATTTTAAGCCTCTGAATATCTGCAAATATCTGTCACTTTTGTACTTTGGCTATGCACAGAATTCTTGGGTCACAAGAATTGTCCCTTCAAAATCCTGCAGACCTTGTTCCACTATCCTGTGGCATTCAAGGTTTTAGGGGACAACTAATGTAAAATTAATTTTTCTTTCTCTGACAATAGCTTGTTTTTCATCTGCTTCTCTGCTTTTAGGATTTTTTTTTAAATTTTTGAAATGTTAAAATTCCATGAAGCTGTGTTGAGTGCTTCTCTCTTTGTTAATTTTGCATGGTACTTAGTAAAGTCCTTTTGATCCATAGACTTAGGCCTTTCTTCAGCTGGGTACGGTTTTATTACTACTTTGGTTACTGTTTATGAATATTTTTCAGTGGCCTCCTCTATGGGGATATGATTTGTTCATTCAGCATATGTTTACTAAGCACTTACCATGTTTCATGTACTGTTCTATTTGTTGGGATGACTCAGGGCTCTGTACATCAGCTCTCTACTTTGTTTTTACTAATTAGCTTTCTTATGGTTTTTACCCCTTTATTTCCTCTGGAATAACTTTTCAAGTTTTTTGTTCACATTACTACTTAGACTTAAGACTGGATGGAGTCTGTTCTTTCTACTTTTCATGTAGATTTGGGCTTTGGCAGTGCACTTTTAGTTTTCTCATCTTTCCTTATTGCATTCAATTCCCTTATTATTTCTGCTTGCTTCTTAGCCAGATACTTTTCAATTTATGTCTTATTTCACATACTTCAAATTTCTTTGAATTGTGAGAACACAAAGCAGATGTTTTCTAAAAATTTTATGTTTTCTGAAGAATATTCTATCCCAGCAGCATCTTCTATATCTTAAATGCTTGTTATTCCACCTCAGTACACAACCTTTTCATACATCCCATGTTATTTTATGTTTTCTGTGTCCTTATTCTCGAATGATGAGATACAAAACTGTTCAGGAACAGATTGGACAGATGCTCCCTGGTTGCATTCACTTTCCACTTAGTTTCTACTAGAATTCTCCTTGAGAGATTTTAAACTGGTTGAACTAAATCTACAATGCCAGCTCAAGAATTCAGCAGGGAAGGAATTGAAACTGTGGACAGTCCCAGCATGAGAACTTCATCACCACATCATTTCTTATTTTGTTTGGAAAAGGCACTGCAATGGGGCCAACTTTGGGCATTTGGCTCCTTTGTGATTTAGTCTTCAAGCCAAGTGTAAGTTGGGGCTGGTCTGGCCTTTTTCCCAGGGCTATTCCCCTTTCAGCTTCCTGCTTGTAGCCGCTGCGTGAAACCTGGATCTCTCCCACAACCATGCCTCCATAGCGCTGCTGCTTTCAAACGCTTTTGCATGGCAGTAACAAAATGGAGGTCAAGTGATCTGCTTCTCACCAGCTCTAGGGCTCTTTCTTCTTTTCTCTGCCTTTCTAATCAAGGGATTTAGTGACATTCTGTTAGCTCTCATGCAGTTACTCATGAATAATGCTATTTCTCAGGAAGGTTTTCAAGTTGTCTTTGAGAGGGGTCCCATCAAAGTATATTTAGCAAAAATTCTTCAAAGCTGTTTGCATGTCACTAGTGCTTTTCATTAATTTCTCCTGACACGTGGGGTTTTCAATGTGTAAAGCTTTTGACTACTTAAATAATTTTAATGGTCACCTGGCAAAGACTGAGTTAGAGATGCCCATAGTCATGCAGCCCAGAAGTCAGGACTATATTTCTAGGCTGCACCTGGATGAAGTTGTCCTCTCATGGCCACTGACACCATGTCTTGAGTGACGAGCCATTCATGATGTGCTAAGAAAGAGTAACTGGCACTTTGCTGCTCTCCTGTGACATGTAGACGTTCCTTGACACGGCTGTTCTCACCCTTCCCCTCTCTTTACTCTACACTCTTGCCTTAGTTGACACATCTTCCGTTGGCTTGGGCTGTCCCTCTATTCAGATGACCACAAAAATACATATATAGATAGCCATATACACATGAATCCCTATCTAGTCCTCACCTTGCTCCTGAACTCCAAATTCAGGTTTTGAAAACTTTAAACATCATGCTTGATATTTTTACATAGGTGTCCCAATAGTGAGAAAACATATAACATCCAAAGCAAACATCTGCTTTCTTCACAAGTCTGTCCTCTTCCTGTGTCCCCTATTTCTGTCCTCCAGGGCTTGAAAACCTCCCATTTCCCTTCCCTCACATTCAGTGTCACTTGTCTTTTTGCCCTACCTCCAAACTGCTTCTTGAATTTGTCTCATTCTTTCCATTTTCATTTCAATTACGCTGGTTCAGGTGCCTATCACTTCTCACCTGAATAACTGATACTGTTTTATGATTTAATCTCCTGGCTTCCACCTCTCTTGTCTCTGAAACTTTCTCCTCCATGGCTACAAAACTTCCTAAAGAAGATAGAACCAGCTCTCAGCTCATGCCTGAGACCACACAGTGTCATGCATCTGTCTGTGCTGTGACCTCTTCTGGGGCATCGTTTCCACCCTTCTCTGTCTGGTTAATACTTGTGTGTCTCTCAAGACTCAGCTCATGTACCCTTACCTTCAAAATCTATCCTTGAATCCTTTTCTTCTGAGCTCCCTCTACCTAGGTACTTACCATATTAAATGGAATGAGCTCTTTAGGTGTCTGCCTTCTCTGCCCCTCAAGCCCAGAATTTTCTTAGTACAGGGACACTATCTTATCAATCTCTGTGCCCTCAGTGCCAAGCATAGTGCGTGCTACACAATCAGTGTTCAAAGCACTATTTATCTGAACAAAAGCTTATTTTGAAACACCACAGGGGAAAAAAGGAACATAATTGTTTGTTCATGGAGATATCATGCTAGCCAAAGCAATCATAGGAAGGTTAATTTAGTTTAGCCTGAGAATGAAATTATGATTATAGATCAGAAAAACATTGGAGAGAAGATATGATTAAAATCAAGTGGTTTTTTGTATGAATGGATGTTTTCTTTTGTTAGAGCATGCATGCTGCAATAAGAGATTGAGATTCTGAACCAAGTATAATTGAAGTATTTATGGACTGATGAGAAGATTCATGCAATCGATTCACAAAAGGGAAAAGGTTCAATAACTCAAAGAAGCCAAGGAAAGTCACTGGTGATAGCTATCTTAATTGAAGGAAAGACATGTACTGCAACATAGGCACATGCTAAAGCAGACATTAACATGGGTGGCAACAGCATTTCCTGCTCCTCAAATCCCACCTGGAATCAATGAGTGGGCCTGAGGCTGTGCTTTGGAAAGTAATCTCAAGTGATGATTTGCTAGTTCCTGGCCAAACTTTGTGCCGTTCACCAAGGAAACACCCATGGTTACTTGGATTACATAGCAACCTCGAAACAGCTGGAAGATATTAGTCAATCGGAGCCACACAGGACTGGCAGAAGATGGCAAAATGGGACCAAATCAAAGGTTCCTTGCTTTGTTTTCAATCTAAAGTTCCATATTCTACACAAGGCCGTGTCCATGCTTGATCAGTAGCTATGTTTTAAACTAGCCCTATCTTCCTAAATGGAGGACTAGAAGGCCCACCTGAGAATAACTCCCCTATGGATTAAAAATAGATTCAATAAGGAAAACACTTGAAAAATGCTGTGTTGGCATTTGGATAATGATGCAAAATGTTTTATGAGTATATGTAAGAATATACTTTTTATGGAATTGTTGAGTTGGAAGAAGAGAACAGAGACCCTAACAAACAATAATGAACTGAGCTTTGGGCCGCACCTGCCTCGCTAGCCATACAGCCCAGGACAGGTTACACCATCTTTCTAATCTTCCGGTCTCTCATTTATAAAGTGGGGGCAAAAGATGGCAGAAATGGAACCAGTATTTCACAGGATTATGAGAATTGACATAATGTATGTTTCCTCATCTATCAAATGTAGAAAATTATACATACTGGTTTCTGTAGAGGTTAAATCGCACAATGAATGTAAAGTACCTGACTGGGTACCTGGCCTGTAATCCAGGCTGATAAATCTTAGCAAGTACAACGAAGGTAATGATGAAGTGAATCCTTCTGTAGAGAATGCTGCATGCTAGGCATTGTTTACGCATATCATCTGAGTTCTTCACTAACACACTAGTATCTGTCATTCCCATTTTACAGAACCCAGGCTGTCTGGCTGCAGAGAATGACAATAATGATGGAGGTGATCTTGGTGGTGATGACGATGTGAAGCACCTAGTAGAATGCCTGGTGCATGGTAAATTCTCAGTAAATGCTTGCTATTATTATAATGCTGGTATTGTTTGTAAAGATTTCTAAAGACGGAAGTTCTACATCTATTTTAGCTACTTATTCAAGGATTAAATTGCTTTTATCTTCTTTCCTATATCTTAAAACTCTTTCTTGGTGTTAGTTAAGCCTATTTTCTCTTTTTAGATCTCCAGAGAGGAAGAGAATAAAAACTCCCCTGAAATAATTACTCTCGTTGAGGATATTTAGTAAGTTATTGACTCCAACCCCCTTAAGGATTTTTTAAAAATGGGTGCTACTTTGTTTTCCATGCATTTAATCTTACTTGTTGCTTTTACCTGAGACCTTCAGAGTTTTCTTTCATTCCTCTTTGAAAGCTGAAAGCAAAACTGGACACTGTTTTCTGATACTGGTCTCACTGTTGTGGTGATTAGTGGAAGAGCCATTCCTTGATGCTAACTCTAATTCTAACCCAGGCTTCATTTGTGTGTGATTGTGAGAAGTCAGAGCAGTGGACCTGACTTTTCATCTTTTGGCTGATTGTATCAACATGATACCATTTATCTAAAGCACTGATCTGAGGATTAAATGTGATAGTGCTTGTAAAAGCAACTATAGCATAGTCCCCAACAAATACCAACTAAGACATCAACTAATACCAGAGGAGGAATCTGATACCTTCAATTAAAAATGTATTCTTATATCCCTTTGTAGCACTGCGAATCTTCTTTCTGCCCACAGGGTAGGACTCGATGTTGTCTGCATGTTCTTGTGGCATCCAGGGCTATTCAGGATCTGGTGCCTATGACTCTGGCAGCCTCTTGCCACTGTCTCCCACCAGGGTGTGCTTTTCTCAGCCATAACAAATACTCTGTCCTTCTCTGAACTCACTGCACTCTCCTATACCTCTGTGCACTTGTGCATACTGCTTCCTCTGTTGGACATGCCCTGACTCCTTAAGCACATGGGAAATTCCTTAGCATCTTTCAAGAGTAAATTCAAACATTACATTCTCCATGAAAGCTTTCCTCATTTCGTCTCATAGCATTGTGTGCCAAATTCTCTACAGAACTTAGGAAATTTAGTTGACTGTGAGTCCCTTCTTTGAGGGCAGAAGATGTATCTTAGTTTTCTCTCTCTAATGGTGTGCATTGAGAACTTAAGAAGTGAGTGAATCACTGAACCATACTCATTCTCAAGTCTTAGGATAGGCACCATCTCCCATTACTCTCACCTCTGAATCATCCATTTTGGCCCTTAGCCAACTATTGCCTTACCCTGAAGCTCAGAGCCAACCTGGCAGTGTCCTGGTGCTCTCAATGTCCAGGGCAATGAACACTTGTCAAATGAGTGACTATGTAAGAAGATCCAATCATTCAACATCATATTGTTCACATAGTTTATATAAAATCTTATGCTGTTTTATCCTAAATAACTGCATATAGATTTTTTTTAAAGCACATGGTTTAATTTTTTACATTTCTTCCATTTTGAAATTAGACATCTGGTTAATTGTTATAAAGATCTTTCCTCCTGGAAATGACAGAACTTTTATTAATCTCTGGATACGGTTTAGATCTTTTTAAAAAATAAGGCTTTTCCAGAGTTTTAGGTTAAAATGGTGGATTAAAAACTGCATCACAGAAGTTCTAATCCCCCATACTTAGCAAAAATAATAAAACTTCCCCCAAAAGAACAATTACAAATAATAACCAAAAAGGGAAAGGCAATCAGCTTGAAATACTTCATGGAAAAGAAACACAAGATTCCAGAGTAGAATGGAGAAGCAGGGCACAGCTTGGCTCCCAACCTTCTTCCTTCGTCCTGAAATGGGGCTTTGCTTTCTCTTTAGACAAAATAATCTGATTTTGTTTGTGATTTTAAGGAACACTCAGCCCCTCCTAAATTATTTGTGCAAACTGACCAGAGCACAATTTCTCATTTGAAATCTCCAAACAATAGTCATGCTTAGGAAATACTGAAGTGTCTTAATATTTTCAGGAGCAGTAGCAGTACCAACTAGTTCCTCAGCATTGAGAGCTTTGTGAAACTGCAAAAGGGCAGGCAATGTGAGAGCAAGAGGAGGGCAGAAAGAGGAGGAGCCAGGGGATATACAGAATACATACCCTGGATGATCAAAAAGAAAGCCATGGGACATTTTCACACTGATACATATTTTCACACTGATACATTTTTTTCAGACTGGCTAATTAGGGTTCAGATAATTTTCTCCAAGACTTTAGGAATGTGTCCAGGTTTGGGCCCAGGTTATTTTCTTGGTCCATAAGTAGATTACCTGTAAATTATCCAGGATGATTCGGAGGGAGTGCACCTGTCGCCGAACAGCACCTGAAAACCTTTCATAGGTTGCAGCATCGTATTCACTCATTTGGATCTCCTTTAATCTGAAACCAGAAGAGCATAAAAAGTTAACAGCTTAAATCACGTATATGTGGGTTTTTACTTCCATTCGCCTCCTGCTAGAAATTTAGCAAACTCCTTGGAAACTCAGATTCATGTTAAGGAGAAAAGGCAAGAAGTGATGTCTCCAGCTATGCTTCCAGATTCAAAGGAGGTAACATCCAGTAGTGTGCTAATAAATGGTTAACAAACTAGGACAAGAAAAAAGTCCTAGATTTGTAGTGTTTGCTGATTTCCATGATGTAAATATTGCCACCATGATCAGTTACAAGCTATGAACAGTGAGTCAGGAAAAAATGTGCACAATTGGCTCTCATGAGCCAGTATGAATTGGCTTTGTGGTACACCATTGCTATATCCCAAAGCCATATTGTGATGTTTGCAGCCGATCAGTTCATGTGGCAGATTCCTAAGAGGGTTCCCATGGGTTGCTCTTTAAGACGAGATCATGTATTTGATTGACCAAGATAACAGTTCAAGCCTAAAGAATGTAAGTTAATGTGCTGCTATGTATCCCTATGTGAGAGTTTTCTAAAATTGCTGACAGTGTAATTTAGACAGGACAATTGTATTTTAATATTATTGTGGCTTTGAAATTCTATCTTCCCAGTATGCTGCTCCTTTTTATCAGTTTTTATCATTTGCTTCACTGAAGCCCCGCCAGCACACTGGAAGCTCCCCGTACATATCACATGCCCTGCAAGTGCTTCTCTCCCACTTGCAGTGTCCCTCCCCTGACTTTGCCTACTAACTCCCACTTACTCTTCAAGACTCAAGTCAATGATTGCCTCCTCCAAGAAGTCTGCTCTGATCCCTGGGTCTTTCTTCTGTGCTCTTATCTCACTTCATTCCTCCATCAGATAATTTGCTTTCCATGCTGTAACTATCTGCCTCCTGTCTCCCCAACTAGGCTCTATACTCCTTTAGGTAAGGGCTGAGTCTTTCTCATCTTTATCTTTACAGTGCCTAGCATGAAACCTAACATATAATGGGTGCTCAAAATAAATAGAAATGAATGACTGAAATAAAAATACTTAAAATGCAGCATCTTAAACCGTCAGTAGAAAGTTCATTCAGAGTGAACTCTCTTGGGTTTTACAGTGTTGTATCCATAATACATTAACTTAATCACACATTTCTATAAATTTCTATAAATGTAAAAGGTGCTGATATTAGGACAAGGAATAATAAGTGCGTATCTTGAAAGCCCAAGCATAACATAATCTTCTAAACTAGTGTGTGTGTATATGCATGCAATGTTGGAGATATGAATCCTAGGTGTATTGCTGAAACTCTTATCTAATGTGTATTTTTTATCACCTTGAGCTAAAACAGAAACCTCAAATACTGAATGAGAATAAATGTTCTCTATTCCTCCCTGTCAGGTTGAGCATTGGGAAAAATCCATTCACCAAGAGCTTATTACAATTATGTAATGCTAGGCCTAGACTACCATGGGGCAGACTGGCATTCCTGCCCTGTCACCCCACTGGATAATACCCACTTAGGTTTCAAGATCTAGCTCAAAGGCCACATCCTTTGAAGTCTTGCTTGAGCCATTGCATAAAGCTGGCCATTCCCTTTTCATGTGCCCTATACAGACATCTACCATGAAACTCGCATACTTTATTGCTTTAATAGATAGGCCTGTTGCCCTCTATTATGGTGTTTTCAAATTTTTCTTTCCATAGTAGGAAATGTTTTACATTGAGATCTTATATACACAAATGCATGTATGTATATAGGATAACTGAACCAAAAATTTAATGAAAAATACTTTTATTACATGGGATGTACTCTGATGTTTTCTATTCTGTTCCTCAGGGAGAAGGATGATGTTTTATTTTTTCATTGAACTTCCAGTACCTACCACAATACCTGCCTGGCACACAGTGGCACTCAATAAGTGCTGCTGGATGGCACTTTGAAAACACTGACTATTAAAAGGTAAATACAGAAAAGGCCACTATAATATCTGAATGGTTGTATCTTGAGGTGACATGCCAAGGTGCCTTTCTAAATCTAATTAACTTTCAGTCCTGAAGAATAAAAAGAAATATGTGTATAGGACTTGACCTCCTGACAATACCTCTTGTATTTAGTTTCTGGCAGTCTCTGAAATCTCTCTATGACTTTTTATTAGATTAAGTTATGTCTCAAGTATCAAGGCTGACAGAAGCTGGCCACAATGAACAATGCAGGACATGCCACCTACCCCTTCATGCCTAAACTGGTGTGTGTTTGTATGTCATGCTTCTTCTCAAAGAAGGGAGATTAGCACGGATTAGAAACAAATGTAGACACAGCTGTCCATGGGGTGGGGAGGGGATGGAGGAGAGAATATATAGAAATATGTGATTAAATTAGCGCATTACGGATACGACACTGTAAAACCCAACAGAGGTCACCCAGCAAATGAACTTTCTACTTACAGTTAAAGATGCTGCATTTTAAATAATCCTGAGTTGTATTTTTATTTCAGCCATTCAATTCATTTTCAGCATCCATTATACGTTAGGTACTATGCCATATATTTCTATAAATATAAAAGGTACTGATATTAGGACAGGAAATAATGAACATATATCTCAAAAGCCTGACCACAACACAATCTTCTAAACTACTGTGTGTGTTTGTGTGTGTGTGTGCGTGTGCATGCACGCACATGGAATGTTGGAGGTATGGGTTGTAGATGTATACATAAATACAAACATATATACACACATAAAAACACATATGTACATACATACACACATACATATCAAGGAAGGAGCTAGCCATTTGGTAAGCCACCTCGAGCAGACTGATCTTTGCAGAGTGATCAGAATTAGCTCCAGTTATAGGGCTACAACTGGTGCGATCATGTTGCACCCAAAACACACCACATGCTGTTTTAATTATGAAGAAATCTGGAAACCATATTCCAGATTGTGTCGGTTTTCAGAAAGATCATCTACAAGGCAATCAAAGCTGATAAATTTTGAAAGATGATGACTGAAGGAAGGGATGTAGAAAGAAAAGAGAAATTTTAGCCTCTGGATCAAATGAGGTACCCATTGCTAATACTCTCAAGCCCACAAAACTAGCTGGAAACATATCTTTCTGCTTCTTTAACCCTGATCAAAACTGCAGGGCACAGCTGCTTCACATCCTAGTAATCTTTGTGGACTAACTGCATTTTGTTGGCACAGTATATTTTTAAAGGGTATATTTATTGTTACGTAAGAGTCTGGGAATTTTAGTTCTCATTTTACTTTTTCTTACAGGTCAGACTTAAGTACTATAATTTTGAATCAATTATAAGGAAAACAAACATAAGCTTAGGTCCACTGTGTGAGGCTGATTAGTTTTGCAAATGGTAGTGGATGCAATCTCCACAGCTGGTGCCTACCCTAGACGCTTTTCTAAGAGTGTACATGTACCTCATTGTCTATTTCATTTGCTTTTCACTGGTATAATGTTTCTGTTCTATTTTATTCATGTTTTATGCTTGTCTCTCTCTGTTAGTCTGCCTGAGTTAATATATTCTTGATATGCAAGGGCTGGTATCTAGCTTAAAACCAGATACAAATAGATGCTATCAAAATGCTGTGTTGATGATGTCAGGAACCCACTTAGCAGCATTAGGCTCTCCAAGGCACTAGCACAAACTTTCTGGCTCACAGCTAGGACTGCCTAGTTTCAGCCAGTCTCTGAATTAAGTACTAAAGGATGATTCCATTACTTGTATACATGTGTGTATCATTCATTCCACAAATACATATGAAGGTTTGCTACATACCAGGTTCTTGGTGTAGGTCCTGGGTTTATACTAGAGCACAAAACAGATGGATGTTTGCCCCCCAGGAACTTACATCGGAGGAGAGACAATCAACTATTCACACAAATCACATAACGGGAAAGAGTGATGAGAGTTACGGAGAAAAGGTACAGGATGCCATAAAAGCATCAATGGTGGGAACTGACCTCATTCTGCATATGCCTAAGTGGCAAAACCGTTTTCAAACTTATTATTTGATGATAGTGAAGAATTATTACTTTTTAAAGACTTAATAGTAGTATTGTGAGTTTGTATTTTTTTGTTTTTATATTATGCAGATACACTTGGAAATATTTACAATGAAATGATAGAAGTCTTGGATTAGCTTCAAAACAAGCCAGCAGAGAAGACTAAGAGTGGAGCCAGATTTTTCTTCTTGAAGCTGGGGGGTCGGGTCCATCGCATTCATTATATGTTCTTCTCAACTTTTATGTTTGAAAAGTTCCTAATAAAAAGTTGAAAAACTTTCAGCAGCATTAAATGAAATATTCAGCAAATGGGATGAAAGTCCCATTTCTACATGAAAGTAGAAAGCAACATCTTCCTCTTGGTGTTTTGCTGTGCCCCATTTTTCTCAGGATCTCCAGGTGTTTCTATTTCTTTCTCTCCTTTCTCACACCCTTGGCAAACTCCTCTGTCTTTCAACTACCTTACGGTATTCTCTTTTACTTCAACTGAGACTTTTCTCTGCAGCATTTACTAGAGGTGTATATTTTCCTCATCCCTTCCCCATGTCGTCTCTTTCCTCTCTTACATCTGCTAAATTCATTTGCATTATGGGCACAGATGCCATGCCCCTGACTTCTTCCCCTGTAGGGCAATTGTCCTTAAGAGAACCACACTCCTTATTCCTATTATGGTAACAGGAGAAGGGGGTACATACTTGTGGCCAGGCACTGTTACCTTTCTGCCTCCCTGTGAACTATGTGTGTGCCAGAACACTCTATCTACCTGTCCACTTGGGCAAAAATTTAGACTGAACAATTACTTGGCAGGTTTTAAAGGTGGCAACAATAGAACTCATTAATTGCGGAGGGAAGAATGACACATGTCCAATTGTTTAGTTCTTTTTCTAAATGGGTACTTAATAATTCATAAGAAATGTAGAAGCCGGGCGCGGTGGCTCACGCTTGTAATCCCAGCACTTTGGGAGGCCGAGGCGGGCGGATCACGAGGTCAGGAGATCGAGACCACGGTGAAACCCCGTCTCTACTAAAAATACAAAAAAATTAGCCGGGCGTGGTGGTGGGCGCCTGTAGTCCCAGCTACTTCGAGAGGCTGAGGCAGGAGAATGGCGTGAACCCGGGAGGTGGAGTTTGCAGCGAGCCGAGATTGCGCCACTGCACTCCAGCCTGGGCGACAGAGCGAGACTCCGTCAAAAAAAAAAAAAAAAAAAAAAAGTAGAGAACTTTCACTCTAACAAGACTGTTCACTACACTATTCTCTACCCTTTTTTGAGAGGTTTAAACACTTTCATTCCTAACATAGTTACCTGTTCTCATAACCTCCCTGGGAGAAAGGGAGAGTGAATTTTATTCCAGAAGAGCAAATTCAGGCACAAAGAGGACAGATAAACTGTCAACAGTCACCAGGGAAGCCAGCAGAAGGGCTGAGAGCAACACTCTTGCCTCTAGCATCAAGCGTGTTATTTACCTGCTGAACCCTCGAGGGTCTGAGCTGGCAGGCTTTCCTGAGGGTGTGGCGGCAGGGCCTGCATTCTTGTCTCTATTGTCCTGTACTGTTTACTTGCAGGATGTGGAAGCACAGCATGTAATGTAATACCAGATGTTCTATGTGGGAGGAATTTCATAACTCATACACTTTAGCATGCTTTTTTCTAACTGCGCCCAGCTCCTTTCATGCAGCACAAAAATGTAAATCTGCTTCCCAAACTACTACCAGGTCCTGGAATCTAAAAGGAAATACTGGTGGTTCTTTGGTATTTTTCACTTTTAGCTGAAGCGCACATGTGGATGTCTAGGGTAACATCGTGTGGATTCTTCTTATTTTTTAAATGGCTCCTATTGTAGTGGCCCAGAACAGCTGGGGAATGTCCGAGGGCCACAGGCTCACTGGCCTAGATTAAGGCCTCTACTCACTGATGAGGCCTCCCCATCCAAACTCACTGTCCCTCCTCCCGAGCTGGTGCCCATTATCCTGAGTGGGCTAGCTGCCTCTCTCTGCCATAGACACTATGCCCAGCCTGCCCTGGTGCCTCTGCTCATTTAGTTTTCCCTTTCTGAAATATTCTAGCTCTTCTCTTCCCATCTCTAAATCCTAGCTGAGCTTTGGCCCCACCTCACATCAGCCCACTAAACTTGCCTTTCTCTGCACTGCTGGAGGGGACAGCCTCCGCACCCTATGACTTTAGCACTTAACTCTGTGTGTGTATGTATGTGTGTTCCCTTGTCCTGTCTCCACACTAATCTGCAAGATTTCTGAGGGCAGGAAGGGACCATCGTGTAGAGTTACCTGAATTCCCTATGTTGCCTAGGAACAGATAGACATGGATGGGGTGATTTGAGCTTTAGATTTTAAGGAGCCTGGGCAGAAAGAACAGGGGATTTTGTTTATTTGGCTGTTTCAGTTAGGGACAGGGATGGCTGTGGATTTTAGTTTCAGGTCTGAGTTGCTGCATGAGGTGGAAACACACACAAATCTAGGTTTCCCCACAGTCCATCATGACATTTCACCATAGCAGTAGTGCTGCTCTAAATGCGATGGGAACACTGACCTCTGCTGGAACGCTCTCTGGCCCATCTCTCTAGCAGCTCTCTTGACCTCTTCGGGAACTGCATCTTTCTCAGCCTGAGAGACCTGGTACACCGTATGGCCTGCATCCAGCCGGTAAGGGCCTCCTTTGCCACCCAGGCCTGCCGTGTCTCTTCCCCCTGGAAGGAAAACGTGGATATTCAGATGATAAATCTGAACTTGACCACAGAACAAAAGCTGGGTCATGGTTTTAGGACAGCCTTGTGGAGGATATTAATTGTACTTAACTAGGAATTAAACAGTCAAATTACCTTCTTCTGGAAAAAGATGTATTCTCTTGTTTAGGATGCTTTTCCTTTTTCCCATGCATTCAAATACTACCTATATATCAAGGCTTACTCCAACTTCTATGACACCTTAGCTAATGCTGCTACCTCATAAGGATCCATACTCTCGTGTACTATTTGTTATCCTTTCATATTTATTTTTCTCACCAACTATATGATGGATGAGATATTTTATTTACTTTTGTACTACCGCACCTATAAGAGTGGTTTGAATATCATAGATACTTAGTATATATTTGCTAACTAAATGAACAACTGTTTACCTCCCTCACATATTACCTTAGTTTTCCTTAAAAAAACCTAGACAGTTAAGCTATAAATACTGTTTTTTTCTGTTTTGCAAATTATAAAAATAATGCACAGAGAGGCTAAATGACATATTCAGGACCTTGTTATCACTGGCTTAGCCAAGATTAGAAGCCAATTATTACACCAACTTTAACTTTTGGTTTGAATAGTATATAACATAAACACCACCAGCTTTAGAACAGTCTTTCAACAGAAACTCAAGTTTACATAATACATATTACATATACATATTATGTTTTATAACATAACATTGTATGAACTGTTCATATTGTAAATGCCTGTAAGGCCAGGTAGGTCATGTGATAAAAAGTGGGACATTGGCTAACTTAGAGAGGATTTACCTTGTCTAAATACACAAAAATTGAAATTATTTTAAAACACTACATGGACCAGAGAAAAAAACACATCTGTTGGCTAGATTTGGCCTTTGGGCTATAAGATCGTTACCCCTATTTAGGGGTAGATTAGAATACTAGTAACCCATTTCTTTTGTTCTTTCACATATAACTTGAGAACTTAGAAGAGAATCCAGTATTGGAGGGGCAGTATAGTACAGTATAGTATATTATAATACACTGCTATTGTAGAGTATATTATGATATAGTTAAGCCAGACTGCCTGGGTTTGAATCCTGGCTCCAACCCACCAGCCATTTATCTTTGGGGAATTACTTAACTTCTCTGTGTCTCAGGCTCCTCTCTATAAAGTGGGGATACTAATATTACTTACTTCATGGGATTGTCATGAAGCTAAAATGCTTAGAGCAGTATCTGGCACATAATAAAAGCCATATAATGGACTGCTTTTACTATTATTATTAAACAAAGCCTAGTTACACAGAATTAGGCAATTTCTAGTTTCATAAAGTGGAAAATTTGAAGGCTTTTAGACTTTGGGTAAATTATGTTACCTTTTTCTTTCACCATCACCACCCCCACCCCCACCTTACCACTGAGCTTTAACTGGTCTAACAGAACTAAAACCAAGAACTCAATACGAACTGCTTTCCTTATGAAAGCCCAGGTAGGTCATTTCCTTTTGGGAAATACCATGAGAACTGCCTGTTAATTACACTACTTTAATCTTTTGATTGGAACATATTTCACTTTTATTTAGAAATGGGTGGTGGAAAATTCCTTCTGGGATGTGTGTGACTCCCATTTCTTACTCATGGCCAGCCAACAGGCAGAGGAGTGCAATAATTGGACAGTGACAATGAGCTATAGGAGGAAAAGGTATTTCTGGGATCTAACTCCTTTCCTACAGGAGGGTATCCTGAGTATGGGTGGATCATGAATTTGAGCTGAAAGCTTCCTAGGTGCTGAGATGTTATCATTCTGGTGAAAGGGAGAAAGTGGTGGAACCATCAGAAGCTGGTGTGAGTGACTGGCCACCTGAGTCACAGGGCCCCGGGGAAAGTCGCACTAGGGTGGAGCAGGAGGTGCTCTTCATGATCTCCACTTCCCAGAGCCTTTAACTTGTACTATTTAAATGAAAATGCTTACCAGAGGTTCTAAGACTACAGGGCATAAGCCTGGACATTCCAAACCAGTTCAGAAGATAATGGGGAGGGTGGGCAAGGGAGGAGCATTGATGAAGAAAGGGGAATCAAATGACTTGTTGGGCCAGAGCTCAGTTCAAAGTAAAGAATTCTGAGGGAAAAGAATGGCAGAGAGAAAAAGAGAAATTGAAGCCAAGGAGCCTTGATCAATTGAAAACTAAAAGCCAGGTGAAACAAAGGTAGCCTCAATCTGGAGAGATACGTGAGCTAGTAAATTCAAGTTTGGTAACAAATAGGAATTTCTCCCCCAGAGTAGTCCACTGCTGGGAAACCACATCTGGCCAGCTCGTTCCACAATGCATTCCATATGGATTAAATCTTGTTGGCTTGACACTAACTTCCAGATCAAAGGACATTTCTAAAAATAGCCTTACTTTAAAGCTGATGCTTGATGAATAAACAGAGTAGGCAAGAAGTCCACAGGCCTATTTGATAGCACATTGTCTCAGCAGAGAAACCCATTTCCTCCCAAGGCTGTCAAGGCCAAGAGGCACAGACCATCCTAAGGAAGGTGAAGTACAGAGCTCCTGCCAGCACTCCTCACGGTGAGATAAGCTCAGACAGTGCGCACACAGTCTGGCCCTATTCCTGTGGACTCGCAGATGTGTCTGCTCCAGCTGCCGCAGAGGAAAAAGGAAGACGGCAGTCCTGGGAACAATGCCCTAGTTGGGCAGCCAAGAGGAAGGAGTCGGCCATCGGTTTAGACTGCAACCAGCCTTATCTCGAAATCTTGCATCCTCAACATACTTCGAAGATGTGGAAGACAAGGACCATTTCTTTTCAAAGTCAGTTGCTCAAGAAAGAATTTACTGTGGATTTCTGGCATGATCCCAAGGTCATGGAATTTAAAAGAAGGGATTAACACTTTAGTGAAAATATTCTTCATGCCAGGCACTGTGCTCAGTGCTTAACAATCGTAATCTCATTTAATCCTCACCACAACTTAAGGTAGTTTACACTATCCCCCTTTGACTGATGAAGCAACTCCAGGAGGGCCAGCATGTTCTTAGGTCACAGGGTGGCAGAGCCTGTGGGACTCCAAATGCCAGGCTCTTCACATGCCTTGATGTCATGCTGGGGCAGAGGGCAAGACAACAATCCAACTGAGTAATGAGGGAGGCAGAGAAGGAAAGCCGGTCTCTGAGTCTTCTCAGGGGCGATGTGCTGGCCTAATGGGCTTGGGAAACCTCAGGAAGGCTGACTCAGGAGAATGCCTGTGCTACCAACCTGTTCCGCCAGCCCAAGTGTTGCCGCCCACGTGAGGCATGTTGTCTGGGTCCTCCTTCCCGTGTTTGGGGGAGCTTACATCTTCACCACTGTCTCTGTTGATTGTTATCTAAAAATGAAGAATTGAGACATTTTTACTATCCTGTGACAAACACCAGGAACTGCATGACAGAAAAAAAATTATTTTCTCCTAAGTCCTTAAGGTATCACATAACCTCAGGCCACTGGACTTGATAAATGCTGTGAGTATTTGGCAAAAATTCCATCAGATGGATTCCAACATCCATCTAGTTGGGAAGAAGAACTAATTTTTTAAAAAACTCTTAAAGAAAAGTAAAGGAGCTGGACTGCATTATAGCTACAGAATTTTTCTGGTGCAAACCAAGCCGTGAGCATTTCCACAGGGCATGAGACCTACCAGATGCAGGGAAAATGGATCTCACTGGAGAGGGATATTTTGCCAGTGGTTTAAAAGGATCACCACCTAGCTGATCCAGCTGAGTCATTATATACACATTTACCCATTCTGTTTTCAAAGAAATCCCGTTACTCTGAGAGATGCCATTTTACATACAATATATGGAAAAGAAAAACAAAAAGTTATGTATGTATGCCTTAGTGATAGATTTATGTTATATACTAAAAACTGCTTATTTATTTTTTTGACCCACTTCAATCTTTATTATGGTATTTTGTAGCTTTCCTAATTCATCTTTATTATAAAACTAGATTTATGATTACTGCAATTCAAACAGAGTAAGAAGCACTTTAGCCTTCCTCTGTGAGAGCCTGAAGTTCATTGCTTCCTATTTCATTCAGTACAGTGTCACCAAAGGAGTGATAACCACACAGAAATTTCAATCCTAGTAGTCAGTTCAGTAGATACTACTCCACAATAAAAAGAAATCAAAGCATTCACATTTTATGCACACCATGAGCCTGCTCTCAGATAGGATTTCCCAGAAGACAAGATCAAATTCTCATTTATTTGTTCAAATAAGACTTACAGAAAATGTACTGATGGGACATTCTGTGAGGTACCATGGGGCCTACAAAGCCATGGGCGATTGGTTCCTGCCCTCAAACTGCTTACAGCAGAACAAGACAGCTTACAAATAAATGGGCCTGAAGTCGGTCTTTAGAGTTAACCATTCCATGTTGGTACATGGGATTTTCATTCTTGATGTTGGGATTAATGCAGTTAGGTAGATAATTTGAGGTTTTTGCAAATAAAATGGCCATTCAGAATAAAATCAAGATAACTTCTATTGTCTTCTGTCCAAGTTGGTTCATTTCAAGTGTTATGACATCGTAGGGATTTTAATTAGCTGGACTTTTCTGCAGATAGCTTTGGCAGGATCAACAAAGTTTTTGCCAAAACTTCAGCATACTCCAAGAAAATTTAGAAGCCAGACATGACGATTGATATAAATTCCACACACATAATCATGCTTTAAAAATGGGTGAAAATAATTTTTCCTCCTGTTTTCTTAAACTAGCAAGATAGCTAGGAACATTTAGAGAAAAAAATAAACATTTAAAGTACTTTCCCCAAAACTTGCCACCATTTTTCATCTCGTTTATAAATAATGTAAGAGATAAGTTGTAAAATTAAAATACATATACTGGCTACAGGAATTCCAGAAGAGCACTAATCAATAAAATTTTCTGTGTTGATGAAAATGTTTATATTTGAGGTGACCAATACGGTAGTCACTAGCCACAAGCTCAATATGGCTGTGAGCATGTGGCTTGTGTGACTGAGGACCTGAATTTTAAATTTTATTTAGCTAACTAAAATTTAAATTTAAATAGCCATGTGTGCCAGTGGCCATCTTATTAGACAGCACACCTCAGGGACAAGCTTGCCTCAGACCTGGAGATCCCGTTTAGAGATCTTTGCAGCACCCTCTAGATGTACTCCATGAGAAATGAGAAGGACAAAGAACATTTCAAAACTGGTACAGAGTTTTATTCTGTTGCTAATAAATCTATATGAGGCTGGGCGCAGTGGCTCACACCTGTAATCCCAGCACTTTGCGAAAAACAAAACAAAACAAAAAAACTATATGAAAGGTATGATTACAGTCTAAATTTTTTTTTTAAACAAAGAGAATGGAACTTACATATGGAGATACATTTTTTTTTTTTTTTTGAGACGGAGTCTTGCTCTGTCACACAGGCTGGAGTGCAGTGTGCAATCTTGGCTCACTGCAACCTCCACCTCCCAGGTTCAAACAATTCCCCGGCCTCAGCCTCCCAAGTAGCTGGGATTACAGGCAGCTGCCACCACGCCCAGCTAATTTTTTTATTTTTAGTAGAAACGGGGTTTCACATTGTTGGCCAGGCTGGTCTTGAACTCCTGACCTCAAGTGATCCACCCGCCTCGGCCTCCCAAAGTGCTGGGATTACAGGCATGAGCCACTGTGCCAAGATACATTTTTATTTTTAAATAATAAGAAGATACTTTATTTTTTGATCATAAAGACACAATTTATTTTTATTTTTTATTTTTATTTTTTATTATACTTTAAGTTTTAGGGTACATGTGCACAATGTGCAGGTTACATATAGTATACACGTGCCATGTTGGTTTGCTGCACCCATTAATTCGTCATTTACATTAGGTATTTCTCCTAATGCTGTCCCTCCCCCATCCCCCTGCCCCATGACAGGCCCTGGTGTGTGATGTTCCCCACCCTGTGTCCAAGTGTTCTCATTGTTCAATTCCCACCTATGAGTGAGAACATGCAGTGTTTGGTTTTCTGTCCTTGCAATAGTTTGCTCAGAATGATGGTTTCCAGCTTCATCCATGTCCCTGCAAAGGACATGAACTCATCCTTTTTTATGGCTGCATAGTATTCCCTGGTGTATATGTGCCACATTTTCTTTATCCAGTCTATTATTGATGGACATTTGGGTTGGTTCCAAGTCTTTGCTATTGTGAATAGTGCCACAATAAACATGTGTGCATGTGTCTTTATAGTAGCATGATTTATAATCCTTTGGGTATATACCCAGTAATGGGATCGCTGGGTCAAATGATATTTCTAGTTCTAGATCCTTGAGGAATTGCCACACTGTCTTCTACAATGGTTGAACTAGTTTACAGTCCCACCAACAGTGTAAAAGTGATCCTATTTCTCCACATCCTTTCCAGCACCTGTTGTTTCCTGACTTTCTAGTGATCGCCATTCTAACTAGTGTGAGACGGTATATTATTGTGGTTTTGATTTGCATTTCTCTGATGACCAGTGATGATGAACATTTTTTCATGTGTCTTTTGGCTGCATAAATGTCTTCTTTTGAAAAGTGTCTGTTCATATCCTTTGCCCACTTTTTGATGGGGTTGATTTTTTCTTGTAAATTTAAGTTCTTTGTAGATTCTGGATATTAGCCCTTTGTCAGATGGGTAGATTGCAAAAATTTTCTCCCATTCTGTAGGTTGCCTGTTCACTCTGATGGTAGTTTCTTTTGCTGTGCAGAAGCTCTTTAGTTTATTTAGATCCCATTTGTCTATTTTGGCTTTTGTTGCCATTGCTTTTGGTGTTTTCATCACGGAGTCCTTGCTCATGCCTATGTCCTGAATGGTATTGCCTAGGTTTTCTTCTAGGGTTTTTATGGTTTTAGGTCTAACATGTAAGTCTTTAATCCATCTTGAATTAATTTTTGTATAAGGTGTAAGGAAGGGATCCAGTTTCAGCTTTCTACATATGGCTAGCCAGTTTTCCCAGCACCATTTATTAAATAGGGAATCCATTCCCCATTTCTTGTTTTTGTCAGGTTTGTCAAAGATCAGATGGTTGTAGATGTGTGGTGTTATTTCTGAGGCCTCTGTTCTGTTCCATTGGTCTATATCTCTGTTATGGTACCAGCACCATGCTGTTTTGATTACTGTAGCCTTATAGTATAGTTTGAAGTCAGGTAGCGTGATGCCTCCAGCTTTGTTCTTTTTGCTTAGCATTGTCTTGGCAATGCAGGCTCTTTTTTGGTTCCATATGAACTTTAAAGTAGTTTTTTTCAATTCTGTGAAGAAAGTCATTGGTAGCTTGATGGGGATGGCATTGAATCTATAAATTACCTTGGGCAGTATGGCCATTTTCATGATATTGATTCTTCCTGTCCATGAGCATGGAATGTTCTTCCATTTGTTTGTGTCCTCTCTTATTTTCTTGAGCAGTGGTTTGTAGTTCTCCTTGAAGAGGTCCTTCACATCCCTTGTAAGCTGGATTCCTAGGTATTTTATTCTCTTTGTAGTAATTGTGAATGGGAGTTCACTCATGATTGGGCTCTGTGTTTGTCTGTTATTGGTGTATAGGAATGCTTGTGATTTTTGCACACTGATTTTGTATCCTGAGACTTTGCTGAAGTTGTTTATCAGCTTAAGGAGATTTTGGGCTGAGATGATGGGGTTTTCTAAATGTACAATCATGTCATCTGCAAACAGGGACATTGACGTCCTCTTTTCCTAATTGAATACCCTTTATTTCCTTCTCTTGTCTGACTGCACTGGCCAGAACTTCCAACACTATGTTGAATAGGAGTGGTGAGAGAGGGCATCCCTATCTTTTTTTTTTTTTTTTTTTTGAGACAGTCTTGCTCTGTTGCCCAGGCTGGAGTGCAGTGGCACAGTCTTGGCTCACTGCAAGCTCCGCCTCCCGGGTTCACGCCATTCTCCTGCCTCAGCCTCTCCGAGTAGCTGGGACTACAGGCGCCCACCACCACGTCCGGCTAATTTTTTGTATTTTTAGTAGAGATGGGGTTTCACCGTGGTCTCGATCTCCTGACCTCGTGATCCGCCTGCCTCAGCCTCCCAAAGTGCTTGGATTACAAGTGTGAGCCACTGCGCCTGGCCTGGCATCCTCATCTTGTGCCAGTTTTCAAAGGGAATGCTTCCAGTTTTTGCCCATTCAGTATAATATTGACTGTGGATTTGTCATAAACAGCTCTTATTGTTTTGAGATACGTTCCATCAATACCTAGTTTATTGAGAGTTTTTAGCATGAAGGAGTGTTGAATTTTGTCGAAAGCCTTTTCTTCATTGAGATAACCATGTGATTTTTGTCTTTGGTTCTGTTTATGTGATGGATTATGTTTATTGATTTGCATATGTTGGACCAGCTTTGCATCCCAGGGATGAAGCCAACTTGATCTTGGTGGATAAGCTTTTTGATGTGCTGCTGGATTTGGTTTGCCAGTATTTTATTGAGGATTTTCGCATCGATGTTCATCAGGGATATTGGTCTAAAATTCTTTTCGTTGTGTCTCTGCCAGGCTTTGGTATCAGGATGATGCTGGCCTCATAAAATGATTTAGGGAGGATTCCTTCTTTTTCTATTGGTTGGAATAGTTTCAGAAGGAATGGTACCAGGTCCTCTTTCTACCTCTGGTAGAATTTGCTGTGAATCCATCTGGTCCTGGACTTTTTTTGGTTGGTAGGCTATTAATTATTGCCTCAATTTCAGAGCCTGTTATTGGCCTATTCAGGGATTCAACGTCTTGGGAGGGTGTATATATCTAGGAATTTATCCATTTCTTCTAGATTTTCTAGTTTATTTGCATAGAGGTGTTTACAGTATGCTCTGATGGTAGTTTGTATTTCTGTGGGATCGGTGGTGATATCCCCTTTATCATTTTTTATTGCATTTATTTGATTCATCTCTCTTTTCTTCTTTATTAGTCTTGCTAGTGGTCTATCTATTCTGTTGATCTTTTCAAAAAACCAGCTCCTGGATTCATTGATTTTTTGAAGGATTTTTTTGTGTCTCTATCTCCTTCAGTTCTGCTCTAATCTTAGTTATTTGTTGCCTTCTGCCAGCTTTTGAATTTGTTTGTTCTTGCTTCTCTAGTTATTTTAATTGTGTTGTTAGGGTGTTGATTTTAGATCTTTCCTGCTTTCTCTTGTGGGCATTTAGTGCTATAAATTTCCCTCTACGCACTGCTTTAAATGAAAGACACAGTTTTTACAATAGTCCTGCCACAGCCCCAAGGACTTCTGGGCTGCTTTCAGAAGGATCTTCAGAATCTATGGCTGGTTTTTAATATCTTTCATAGTGACATTTATGTATTCTTTAAAAACAGATTTGACTTTTAATAAATAGTCAAATGATACTTAGAGTTGAATTCTGGTGGAAGCTATTTGCTAACTTGCTGGTAAACTTTGGCAACTCAAGTAAGTTCTCCAGACCTTCATTTTCGCATCAGAAACTAAGGAGGTTAAACTAAATTATTTCTACCATTACACCCAGCTTTGATGTGCTGTGACTGATTCAATGATTCCAAATCTGGTAAATAAGGTGATCAAAGTAGGGCTTTCATCAAAACCAGGTACAATTATACAATAATGAGACAACTGACAGCTTCTCATTTACAATGGTTTGACATAACTTTTCAACTTTACAATGGGATGAAAGCAATACATTCAATAGAAATCATACTTCAATTACCCATACAACCATTTTGCTTTTCACTTTTAGTATAATATTTAATAAGTTATATGAGATATTCAACACTTTATTATAAAATAGGCTTCATGTTAGATGATTTTGTTCAACTGTAGGCTAATGTAAGTGCTCTGAGCATGTTTAAGATAGTCTAGGCTAAGCAATGAAGTTTGGTAGATTTGGTGTATTAAACACATTTTCAGCTTACCATATTTCTAACTTATGATGGGTTTATTGGGATGTAAGCCTATTGTAAGTCAAGGAGCACTTGTAGTTTGCTTGTATGCGTTAAGACTGTTCTATAGGTCAATTGTAAAAGAGAAGTTCCGAAAATAGTCTAAACAATTGGAAGAACCATTCTGAACACCATTCCTCACTTTGTGGGACATGTGTGTGTATTCTGGTACACTATTTAAAAATAAATTTTAAAAAACCAGAAGAGGTATGAAAGGCAAATTCCTATGTGTCTAGTAGCTTTACTTTCATCAAATACTATCTCCCTAAGACATTTCACACAATCCAGTTATTCTGCTGTAAGATAATAGTCTTTTAAGAATAAGTACTACAAATGAAGGCACAAGGTAAAAGAAAAGGCCCCTCAGATAGCCTCCCTCAGTTACCTTCAAAATTATGCTGTTGAAGTTGCAAAGAAACCTATAATGGCCATCAGGGAGGAAGAAGACAGGTGATAAAAATTCTGGGCAGAAAGGAACTGGCATGTTCTTTGCCACCTGTGTGTCTTGCCAGGCCATCTGCTGGGAAATCGGGCTGTTCACATTGCCAACACAAGGCAGTTCCACACCAACCCCAAATAGGAGCCCAGAGACATTTCAAAATCGACAAATTCTTGACAAAAACAAACATCAGCCAAAACCTGATATGTTCCAGGGACAATTCCAGGGATGTTTAATTAGAAGGAAGGCATTTAGAGAGCTTATCTAATTTTGTGTCATTTTATGAATGCCACTCACTCACAGGAATATATTTCTTTAGGTGGAAGGGAGGAGTACATATGTCAAGAAGTTTTCAAAGCCATTTTAGGACATCTCTTACATCAATTGACAATGATTCATAAAAGATGCAAGTCAGGAATTCTAGGACAGTCCAACCCAGGACAGAAAGAAACTGGAACATACTAGGGGAGGCTTATCATTTGAGGAATTTTGTTTCCTGGGGACAGCCATGTGGTAGACAGCCACTAGCCATTCAGAAAGCTGATAAGCTGCTGTTTGCTTTCATGTACGTGTTGAAAAGCATTTGGAATGTACTTCCTTTGAGAGCTGGTTTCATCTAGAAAAAGCTCAAGTAAGTAATTCCAATTACTGAAATAAACACTACTGAATTCACTTAAAGGGATCAAAAATTTTCCCAAAAAAGAAAATATTATGGCCCCTTATAACTTTTGATGCAACCCGATGCTGAGCCCCTTGATGTGTTTCTCACAGCTGACACAATCTGCTTTCTTTTAGGTAAGTGTGCTGTAATCGTAAGAATCATTATCCTCTTACATGTGAATTAAAATGGAAAAAACATGGATCTTGTAAATTACAACTCATAAAAATGTTCCAGAGTAAAGCCAGTACAGGGAAGGGACATGACTCACTGAAGCCCTGTAATTCTGGGCAAGGCCCATATATTTTAGGCTCCTCCTTGAGTTCATGACTTTTAAAAACCACCAATAAAATGATATAAATAGCCAGAATATAATCCTGGAAGAAAAGTGAGCTTTTGGAGGTATGACTGGACAACACAGCTGGAGACTAGGTGTGGCAAAGCAGACATTTCTAGTTGCCTACCTCACGTTCATTTCCTCTTTTTTCCTTTGAAACAGAAGTCGGATATATCATGCTTGGCTGGAATTAAGCACAATAATCCCATTCTCCTTTGTCAGTGACTGGTCTAGGGGAAGCCACGTGGTCTGAGACGTGAGAGAAAGTCTGCCAGGATGCTTCTAGAAAGCCTTCCCAGGTAAAAGAAGAGATGGTTGTGAGAAGAGCTTCTCACTGTCCTGGATGCACTGCTCTCTCATCCCCTCCAACACACACACATACACATACACCCACTTCCTGCCTTGGACACAGTTGAGTGAGAATATGATGCATAGAGCTGTAGCATCCACATGGTGACCATGTGTTAACAAGAGGATGGCAGATTGGAAGGCTGGAAGAGTCTATGCCCCAATGACATTGTTGAGCTGCTGAACCAGCCCTGAAGTCACTTGCCTCTAATCTCCTACATAAGTAAATAATACATGTCCTTACAGTTAAGCCATTGTTATTTGGGTTTTCTGCTACTTGGAGTCAACTGCATGCAAACTAACTGATTCACATATTAAGGGATGAATGAGAGGCAGCAGGGCAGAAGCTACTGTTTTGATCTTCCTGAGGATGTCCTACCTCTAATGAGACATGCTTTGAATTTTCTGACATTAAAAATTACCATAACAGCCAGGCGCGGTGGCTCACGCTTGTAATCCCAGCACTTTGGGAGGCCGAGGTGGGCGGATCACGAGGTCAGGAGATCGAGACCACGGTGAAACCCCGTCTCTACTAAAAATACAAAAAAATTAGCCGGACTTGGTGGCGGGCGCCTGTAGTCCCAGCTACTCGGGAGGCTGAGGCAGGAGAATGGCGTGAACCCGGGAGGCGGAGCTTGCAGTGAGCCGAGATCGCGCCACTGCACTCCAGCCTGGGTGACAGAGCGAGACTCCGTCTCAAAAAAAAAAAAAAAAAAAAAAAAAAATTACCATAACAACATCAGCACAGAAATCCTAATTATTATAGTTGCTCACTATCTTCTTGGTTGATTAGCAGGCAACTGAATGTATTCATTCACTCATACTCTTGTGCAAACATTCCTATGTATGTGTGTGGTGCATCTAGTACTCAGGTGGGATACAGAGATTTCTCAAACAGGATCTTTGCTTCTAGGAGGATATTGTGTAAAGGGGAATAAAGTCACAGCACAAGATGATACAGGCTATGATAAGGTTCTGAATATACCTACCTAAAACAAAATATTGTCTGAGGTTATTGTACCCACAGGTTAGAAATTTCTTTCATAGGAATAAAATAAGATTGATAGATGGCTAGCTAGATTAATAAAGAAATAAGAGAGAAGATCCAAATAAACACAATCAGAAATGACAAAGGCGACATTACCACCAACCCCAGAGAAATACAAAAAACCCCTTACAGATTATTATGAATACCTCTCTGCACACAAACTAGAAAACCTAGAAGAAATGGATAAATTCTTAGAAATATACAACTTCACAAGATTGAACCAGGAAGAAACTGAATACCTGAACAGACCAATAACATGTTCAGAAATTGAATCAGTAATAAAAAAACCTACCAACCAGAAAAAGCCCTGGACCAGAAGGATTCACAGCTGAATTCTGCCAAATGTGTAAAGAAGAGCTGGAACCAATCCGACTGAAATGATTGTCAAAAAATCTAGGAGGAGGAACTTCTCCCTAACTCAATCTATGCAGCTAGCATCATTCTGATATCAAAACCTGGTAGAGACACAATGAAAAAAGAAAACTTCAGGCCAATATCCCTGATGAACATAGCTGCAAAAATCCTCAACAAAATACTAGCAAATCAAATCAAGCAGCACATCAAAAAGCAAATCTATCATAATCGAGTAGGCTTTAATCTTGGGATGCAAGGCTGGTTCAACATATACAAATCAATAAATATGATTAATCACATAAACAGAACTAAAAATGAAAACCACATGATCATCTCAATAGATGCAGGAAACGCTTTCAATAAAATTCAATATCCCTTCATGTTAAAACCCTCAACAAACTAGGCATTAAAGAAACACACCTCAAAATAATAAGAGCCATCTATGACAAATCCACAGCCAACATCATACTGAATGGGCAAAGGCTGAAAGCATCCTCTTTGAGAATCGAAACAAGACAAGGATGCCCTCTCATTACTCCCATTCCACACAGCACTGGAAGTCCTAGCCAGAGCAATCAGACAAGATGAAGAAGTAAAAGGCATCCAAATAGGAAGACAGAAAGCAAACATCTATCTTCTCCAATGATATGATTCTATACCTATAAAACCCTGTAGTCTCTGCCCAAAGGCTCCTAGAACGGATAAACAACTTCAGTAAAGTTTCAGGATACAAAATCAATGTATGAACATCAGTAACATTTCTATACATCAATAATATCCAAGCTGATGGCCAAATCAAGAATGCAATCCCATTGACAATAGCCACAAAAAGAGTAAAATACTAGGAATATCATTAACCAGGGAGGTGAAAGATCTCTACAACGAGAATTACAAACACTGCTGAAAGATGTCACAAACACACACAAATCAAACACTCATAAATCAGAGATGACACAAACAAATGGAAAAACATTCCATGCTAACAGATAGGAAGACTCAACATTGTTAAAATGGCTATGCTGCCCAAAGTAATTTACAGATTCAATGCTATTCCTATCAAACTACCAATGTCATTTTTTCACAGAATTAGAAAAGGCTCTTTTAAAATTTATAAGGAACCAAAAAAGAGCCAAATAGCCAAAACAATCTTAAGCAAAAAGAGCAAATCCATAGGGATCACACTAGCTGACTCCAAACTATAGTACAAGGCTACAGTAACCAAAACAGCATGGTATTGGTATAAAAACAGACACATACATTAATGGAGCAGGTTAAAGAACCCCAGAGTGAAGCTGCACACCTACAACCATCTGATATTCAACAAAACCAACCATAACAAGAAATGGGGAAAGGATTCCCTATTCAATAAATGGTGCTGGAATAACTGGCTAGCCATATGCAGAAGATAGAAACTGGATCCCTACCTTTCACCACATACAAAAATCAATTCAAGATAGATTAAAGCCTTAAACATAAAACCTAAAACTATAAAAACCCCAGACAAAAACCTAGGGAATACCATTCTGGACATAGGCCTTGGCAAAGACTGCACGACAAGGACTCCAAAAGCAATTGGAGCAAAAACAAAAATTGATAAGTGGAACCTACTTAAACTAAAGAGTTTCTGCACAGCAAAAGAAACTATCAACAGGGTAAAGAGACAACCTATGGAGTGGGAGAAAATATTTGCAAACTATGCATCCAACAAAGATCTAATATCCAGAATCTATAAGGAACTTAAATGAATCAACAAGCAAAAAAACAAACAACCCATTAAAAAATGGGCAAAGAGACACTTCTCAAAAGAAGACATACATGTGGCCAAAAAGCATATGAAAAAATATTCTATGTCACTAATTATTAGAGAAATGCAAATCAAAACCACAATAACATCTCACACCAGTCAGAACGGCCATTATTAAAAAGTTAAAAAGTGGCCTTTGAGACCATATGCTCAGGCCCACTCCCATTCATTTTCAATAAAACCCCAATTCCTTCCTTGCTTTGTGTGCTTTGTCCAATTCTTTGTTCAGGACTCCAATAACTTGGACACCCTCCATCGTTAACATATTTTGGTGAACCAGCCAGGAGGAAGAGTTAAGCAGGTTCGCTAGGGCCGCTCAGGGAGAGAGAACCTAGAAGGCTGGCATGCTGGCAAAAGGGTAAAAAAAGCTTTTTATGGTTTGAATCTTCTGGAAACATCAGAGAAAGACTGTCCTTGCCATCCACATTACAACAAAACTTCGGGACCTTGAACTTTGGGTTCATGGTGTCGCAACTGAGAAGGGCCCCTCCACACTGGAACAGTGCACCCACTGGAACCATGAGAGACCATCAAGCTTCAGATGATCATGCAACAAAGGCTCCAGCCAGTTTCAGGTGAAGACACCACCGCTGGCCATCAAGAAACTACCCTGCCTCCACTAGATGGAGCAGAGCGAGAGTTCCATGATCCCCAATAGGTAAAGACTATGCCCCAAATCAGCATGAAGCAGTCACAGAAAAAAAGACCATCGGTCCCTCTCCTTCCCATAAAGATTTATGAGGATCACATCTCTAAGTGGGGAGATGACACAGGAAAATAGAGTCTGGAAGCAGGGAACATAGGCCGATTCACACTTCAGCTATAACAGGAAATATCCTCTCCATAGGGCACACACCGAGTAAATGACTTTGTAACTTTACTTCATCTGCTTGATTTACATAGGGTATACCCCAAGTAGAGGGTATTTAAACTCACAAAATCTCTGTAACAGGGCCTTTGAGCTCCTATGCTCAGGCCCATGCTGTGGAGTGTCCTTTCATTTTCAATAAAACCCTTCATTCCTTCCAAAAAACAAAACAAAACAAAAAAAGTAAAAAAATAACACATGCCAGAGAGGTAGCAGAGAAAAGGGAACACTAATACACTGCTGGTGGGAATGTAAATTAGTTCAGCCACCATGGAAAGCAGTTTGGAGATTTCTCAAAGATCTTAAGACAGAACTACCTACCATTCAATCCAGCAATTCCATTATTGGGTTTATACCCAAAAGAATATAAATTGTTCATTTATGTCAACAACGTATATATATTTACATTTATAAAGTGCATATAAATTATGCACATAAATTTATACACATTTAAAATGTGCATGTATGTTCATTGTAGCACTTCTCACAATAGCAAAGACATTAAATTAACCTAGGCTCCCATCAAGAGTGGACTGGATAAAGAAAATGTGGTACATGTACACCCTAGAATACTAGGCAGCCATAAAAAAGAATAAAATCATGTTTTTTCCAGCAACATGAATGCAGCTAGAGGCCATTATCCTAAGCAAATTAATGCAGGAACAGAAAGTCAAATAGTGCATGTTCTCACTTATAAGTGGGATCTAAACACTGAGTACACATGGACACAAAAAAGGGGACAACAGGCCGGGCACAGTGGCTCACACCTGTAATCCCAGCACTTTGGGAGGCCAAGGTGGGCAGATCATGAGGTCAAGAGACCAAGACCATCCTTGCCAACATGATGAAACGCCATTTCTACTAAAAATACAAAACTTAGCTGGGTGTGGTGGCACGCGCCTATAGTCCCAGCTACTCAGGGGGCTGAGGGAGGAGAATCACTTGAACCCGGGAGGTGGAGGTTGCAGTGAGCCATGATCGCGCCACTGCACTCCAGTCTGGCGACAGAGCGAGACTCCGTCTCAAAACAAACAAACAAAAAACAAACAAAAAAACGGGGACAATAAACACCAGGGCCTACCTGAGGGTGGAGGTTAGGAGATGAAGACTGAAAAACTACCTACTATGCTCAGTACCTTGGTGACAAAATCATTTGTACACCAAATCCCAGTGACATACAACTTACCCATGTAACAAACCTGCACATATACCCTCTGAACCTAAAATAAAATATGGAAGAAAAAAAAGTAAAGAGCTATAACATTGTATTGTGCTCTAAGAATTAGAGGGAACAGAGCAGCTTAATTACAAGTGGCCAGTTTTTCAGCTCTATATTCTTATGCTTGTTATGAGATCAATAAAAATTATTTCCTGATTTTCTAGTTCTAAACATGCCAAGAAAACAACTGCCCTAACCTGGTATGCTAACATTAATAAATCATAATTATGTTCTCAATACTGTAATAAAAGTGTACAGTAGCCTGAAAAAAGAAATTTCTTTCATAGATATATACAATGAAAATCACATAATATTTCCCTAGGAATGATGTTTTTTCACATGAAGTCAGCTGGCTAAATAACAACAACAAAAAAGGCTGACCACCACCCGGTTTTCATTAATAACCAATATGTTCTACAATGATAACACATAACAAAAATACCTATGTTGCACAGATAGCTTCTATGTGTTTCAACTTCAACCTCTGGCAAAGCCATCAAGTATGCAATTTATCTTCAGTTCTTCCCTGGCTTGGTGGTAATATTTGCCTTCAAATACTCAATGACCCTCTGCCCTCTTTAATCCCTCAACACCCTTAAAAAGCAGAAAAGCATCTGACTTTTGGTCACTCATAGCTATAAATTATACTGTAGCTGATATTCATTCATACTAAATAATTAACCTCAGTGGGCATTTCTATTTTAAGTGCCTTTATAAGTAACTGAAAAATAAAGCCTTGTTTTCTTTGTTAGAAAGTTTGAGAATCAGTAAGGAGACAGAGGTAGTGGGATGGGGCGGGGGCATATTAAGCCTATTCCCTGGTCCTAAAGACAAATGCCTATTAGGGCAACTTGTGATAATACAGGTGAGAAGGAGAATGAATGGTCCATGGTTTGTCCTGCAGAAGTCCTGTCTTCTGGCATAGAAAGGGATTCTTTCCTTTCTCATGGGCTTCTTCAAATCAACCATCAGCCCCTCCTTGTTGATGTGAGCTGGACCCTTTTGCCAACCTCTCTATACCAATCCAACTCAGTCTCACCCTCCTACTCTCCACACCAACCCAACTCACCCTCACCCTCCACCTCTCCACAGCAATCCAACTCAGTCTCACCCTCCTCCTCTCCACACCAACACAACTCAGTCTCACCCTCCATCTCTCCACACCAACCCAACTCAGTCTCACCCTCCACCTCTCCACACCAACCCAACCCAGTCTCACCCTCCATCTCTCCACACCCCCCCCCCCCTCCACCTCTCCACACCAACCCAACTCAGTCTCACCCTCCACCTCTCCACACCAACCCAACTCAGTCTCACCCTCCACCTCTCCACACCAACCCAACTCAGTCTCACCCTCCACCTCTCCACACCAACCCAACTCAGTCTCACCCTCCACCCAACCCAACTCAGTCTCACCCTCCACCTCTCCACACCAACCCAACCAGTCTCACCCCCCTCCCACCAACCCAACCAGTCTCACCCTCCACCTCTCCACACCAACCCAACCCAGTCTCACCCTCCACCTCTCCACACCAACCCAACTCAGTCTCACCCTCCACCTCTCCACACCAAACCAACTCAGTCTCACCCTCCATCTCTCTATACCAATCCAAATCAGTCTCACCCTCCTTCTTCTTTCTGCTTGAACACTCATAGAGGCTTAAGAATATTTTGATTTCTAGCACACGTGATATGCTTGATAAACATTTAAAAACATTTGAAACTATAACCAAAGCCACTCCCCCTCCTCTTTTATCTAGATGTTCTGAAACACATCTCTATAGGCATCTTTATTATTTTTCTGAGTTTACAAAATCTCTGACAAAGAACTTTCTCACTGGAATGACCTTCTTCAGTAAGTGCTATTACGATGCAACAAAAACACCCAGTCTAGTGAACATGAGCAAAACTTTATATATTTTACAGACTTGGGATAAAAGGAGAAAAAAAAGTTTATTAATATTTTACTTTACCTTTTATTATCTGATGTAGTAGTTGTCAACAGTGGTATACACATATAGCCTTGCACATAAGAGGTGCTAAATAAATATGTATTGAATGCAAGCATGGGAGTCTGCTCAGTAACAGGAAACTAAGAATTTAATCTGCATACAATCTTTTCCACAGTAAAGTGTCATCTGAGTGCCTGATGGGACTCTTTCCAGCTCTGCCTGCCAGCCCATAATTGGCACACAGTGGGGCCACTGATCGGCAGAGAGCCATCTTCTTTATTTTTTGAGACAGAATCTCACTCTGTCACCCAGGCTGGAGTGCAGTGGTGTGATCATGGTGCCTTGCAGCGTCAACTTCCCAGGCTCAGGTGATCCTCCCACCTCAGTCTCCCAAGTAGCTGGGATTACAGGCACACGCTACCACACCAAGCTAATTTTTGTATTTTTTGTAGAGCTGGGGTTTCGCCATGTTGGCCAGGCTGGTCTTGAATCTTTGGGCTCAAGCGATCCTCCCACCTGAGCCTCCCAAAGTGCTGAGCTTACAGGCATGAGCCACTGTGCCCGGCCTAGAGAGCCATCTTCTAAAGGGCAGGAAACCCTGTTGGCTCTGGGTTGTTCTTAAATCCTGATCCTGCTTCACCCTCAGCTTGACTTTGACCCCTACCAAGGTCTCAGCTCAGTTAGTTTCAGGCCGAGCTCCTCGCTGGGCCCTACATGGACTCCCTGTCATAGCCTCTGAGTCTATAGGTGATGACCTCTCTTCTTACTTCCTGGTCCAAATAGAGCTGTTTGAATGGCTGTCCAAAATAAAATTATAGGCTTGTAGAACTCATCCAAAGCAAC
The DNA here is from genome assembly GCF_006542625.1 of Nomascus leucogenys. Classification (NCBI taxonomy): domain Eukaryota; kingdom Metazoa; phylum Chordata; class Mammalia; order Primates; family Hylobatidae; genus Nomascus; species Nomascus leucogenys. The sequence goes on from NC_044385.1 coordinate 67,849,428, forward strand.
TGCTCATTTTACTTAGAGTACCTTATTTATTCATTTTCTTCTATTTAAATTCAAGTAGGAATGAAAGATGAAGAAGATTTTTGGAAAATCTGGGAATATGGAATGCAGAATGATGAAGTCAAGAGGATGATTCACGGATTCAGATGCTATAATTATAAACAAACCTTTAAGGTAAAACAAATGTTATCATTGTGTGTAGGTGAGTGTCAAAAACAAATGTTGAAAAATTGCAAACAATTGGCACAGCACTGGTTTACTGCATGGAAATGCACCCTTCCTGCTGCCTCCTCACAGACTCACACTCAGTATTAACACCCACACAAGAACAACTGCTAATTAGACTGAGAGACAGCATGGGTGGGGCAAGCTGTCAGGTCTTCACATAGTCTACCCTTTCTATTTTTGCCTCTTTTAAGAGCCTTCAAAAGGTTAACATTCAACACTATGGTAAATTAAAGCCCAGCCATCAGACCTCCATAGCCAAGGAAGAAGTTAGCAAAACATAACAACCTTGACTACAGCAAATAGTATGCAAATGCTTTGGTTTTGGTATATATACAAGGTGGTCCTGGCAAAAGACATTTAATACCATGTACTTCATTATTAAAGCTCAATGATCTCTCATGGCATTTCTTGGCCTGGTGACTTCAATCTCATACTGAAGCATTGTGCTTTTCTCAAAATATAAAACCTGCTTGGCATTTTTAAAAGCTATGCTGTTTTCCATCCCAACAGAATTCTCTGAGGTGTTAAGGGTACCAGGAAAAGGGCGGGCAGGTAGAAAAGCCATTATTACCGTGACTGCAGGTAGAAGCAAAAGGGGGATTTAATATGACCCAGATCCTAAAGATTCTTGGAAGCACCTACATGCAAAAGAATTTAGCATGAGGAATTCTTTTCTGAAGACAGGGATGCTAGCTGAATTAGTGATGGACAGGTTATGATGGTATAGTCCCTCTGGAGAGGTATTTCCCACATCAAATCTTGGCTGCTGCTTTTTCCATTTTCTTTGTTACTACAAGTCACATTATACTGTTACCCATCATTTCTTCCAGGATGCTTCCTACAACTGTTGGTTTACCATCTTAGGCTACAATAATGCTTATGAATCCATTGCCTACTGATGTTTACCCTGAGTTTTTCCAATCATTTCCTCAAGGCACCTGGAGTTCCTCTGAAACATATGTTGGAACACCCAATAATAACAATCTTCCTTTGCTTCCAGCAGGCCAGGCACTGTCACTTACATACTTTTTGACAGTCACTATGGTTCAAAACTATTTGTAAAAATACAAAATAATAACATAAGGAAAGGCCACAGAGAAATAAGCAATCTGCACTGCACACTCACAACTCAGGATCAGGTAACACATCACTCAGTAGCTAAAGGCATTTGTGGTTTTGGGCTTTGAGGCTTACTGTGTGAGGGAACCTTCCAGGTTGCTGCGCTGGCTCCAATAAGCTCAGAGTATGAAACAGCACTTGGAGCATGGGAAAACTTGACACATGAAGTAACCGTAATGTACTCTTTTATGATAGTACATTTATGTATGTGCATATGTAGATATACATCCACACATATACATTTTTTGAAGAAATATTTCAGTGATAAATAGCATTGCAATGAATCAGTGGTATGGGTTATGTAGGAAGATGTGGCTAGATACATAAGCTGGTATGGATTCTAGGTATAAACATCTGGAGGGAAGGGACTGCATCTTATTCTTCCTAACATCTTCAGCACCAGGCACAGTCTTGGTACATTACAGAAGCTCAGGAAATGTCTAGTGACTAAATGAATGACTGCATGGCCATTGCCACTCCAGCTGTGTCAAAGCCACAGAATGACCACAGTGGCATATAAGCCACCAATAATACATGGAAGCCTGATAACTGCTCTCCTGGAACTTATGGGGGCAAGTTAGAAAGAAAGCAGGAACTTTGGGATAGGAGAAAAGAATACCATTGGAATTCACTTTTTGAAACATCCTTTTAATTTTAGGTTGTGAAGGCTCTTACGATGTGAGCAACAAATTAAGAATACTAAATATCAGTGGGTAAAGCTTTCTAATTAAATTTAGGGCACAGCTGATCTGATATATATTTGCATTATATATCACTGATATTGAGCTGCATGGTAATCAGAAACACACAAACAATTCACATGATGACTGTAATTAATCAGGGGTTTCTACAATCGAACATAGGCGGGTTGGTCATTTCCTCCTTTGTATTAGTTCTCCATTTTCTTTAACCGTGTAAATCTGTTTGTTTCCCACTTATACCCTGAAATTCTTACTCCTAAAAAGATTAGAGTCCTGGATGCCATTCCAACTAGTTCCCCTGCCTCTGCTTCCTGTGGCTCCCTCTTTCTCCCTATACCTCTCCCACTTATCTCCCTCTGTGCCCCATCTGAGAATTCCCTTAGCAGTGCCTGTCTTGGGAGGTTGAGGGCTTTAGGTGGCACAAACTTTGAGACATGAAGTTGTATATGTTTGGCCATGGGTGCCGTGGCTTGGTCAGCAGGCAATACTGAGAATCATACAGCGGGGAGAGGAGAGAACACCATGTGAAGAGACTCTAGATTAACCCAGGGTCTTGGGCTGAGCTAGGGTGAGTAGGGTGGCACCACACTTTCCTTGGTGTCCTCTAGAGCCTGTACTATCCTCTATTGCATTATTATAATTCTTTATGACACTTAGGAATTTTTCATGTCTGTCGCCCTCTACTATATGATTGCACCCCAAGACCTAACACAGTGCAATGTTCTAGTTGTGTAGTCATGTGAGGTAGCTTAACAGAACCCTGGCTTTCAGAAACACACTTTATACCCAATTTTTGACTTATTCTGACAAGTCTTAGCATTATTTTTTGGGATGAAGAAGTTTAATATAGATAGAGTTTGAGGTTAGGAATCTGTAAGAGAAACGTTTTAAATGAAGGAAAGAGCCTGAGAGGAATCAGCAGTGTTTGAGGGTGTGGGAGTTTACAGCAGAGACAGCACTGGGAGGAAAGTTGAAGCCTGCTTTTCAGCCCAGCATGGCCCATAACTCTCTGTGTGATGCCAGACAAGTCATTTCATCTTTCTGCACATTAGTTTCTTCATCTTCAAAATGAAAAAACAAAAACACACTAAATTATTTCTAGCTCTAATTTTTTTCCTTTGGCTCTTATATAATTTACTTCAGTTTTAGTTTACAAGTTGCCAGGGATCAATTTGAATGGAAAGTTAGGTTTAAATAATATTTTTATATGATTTTATTAAAGTTTAGCTTTTCTTCAAATGGGTTCATTAAGATTTTAAAGTCAAGAAAATTTTTTTGGAAGGCAGCTTGATGTCATGGAAGAAACATTTTATCAGGAATTAGAAGACTGACTTTTGATCCTCGTTCTGGCACTAACTAGTGAAGTGGTTTTGGCCAAAATGACTTACCTACTCTTAGTTTTCTTCACCTAAAAAAATGAGGCGGACAGTTGGCAGAAATGCAATTCAGGTACACTGTGTGGTTCTGCTGATTGATAATATTTTATTTAGTTATTATAATGTGAAATCTGAACACTATTCTAACTAAAATTCTACTATGAATTTACTGGGATAAGTGCATATCTGACATTGGGATAGAGAATAGGAATAGGGAGATATATTATGTGTATCCCATGTAGGGATGGGAAGGTGAAAGAGTGCTCAATCCCGAATGTCTATGGTTGAAGTAAAAAGATAATGCCTAAAATGGATAGAAGAAACAGAAGTATGCTATTTAGAGATACGGGGGCAAAAATAAATCAGCAAAAAGAGTTGAAAGTGTTTGCATCTGAGCTATTTTTCATAACAAGTCTTATACATTTAATTTCAAAAACTATGTCCATATGTAATTAAGATAAAGCTTTAAGTGACTCCCTTTCTTCCTTACCAGTTAGTCTGCACACCTGCCTGTAGTTTATTTAACAACCCTGGCTATGAATCAGCCACTCTGCTAGATGGTGAGGATACAAAGCCCAATGAGACCTGGTTCTGCACTTCATGGAGTTTTCAGCCAGAACTGGGAGGGGATCTGTACTCAATAATTAGTGCAGAGAGCAGGTGGGATCCTCAGCCAGGGGTCAGCACAATATGGTACTAGAGCAAACCAGAAAAGCTCCTACCCCAGAGGCTAGGGGTCAGGAGAAGAGTCAGAGAAATTTTCCTGGAAGAAGTAATGTTCAAGAGGAATCTTGAAGAACGAGTAAGAATTAGACAGTGCAGGAGGCTGGAGATTTCAGGCAGAAGGAATAGAGGGGGGTGCCGAGTTAGAAGTGATTAAGTGATAGCTTATTAATCCACAAAGAGCCCCTTGTCTGTGATCTTACAGCTCTTGTTACAGCACCCAGAATAACCTTCGTGCCTCATACATATTCATTGAGGTTTATGATCATAAAATACCTCATCTTAAAACCCACCCATTGCCAAATCAAAGCAGAATAAACAAATCAGAGCACACAAAGATTTATGTGAAAAATCCCAATAACCAGAGAAGTTAGAACTTATCACTGCTAAATGTATTCTTCCTTATTAAGAACATCAGGGAGAACAAAGCTGGAGGCATCATGCTACCTGACTTCAAACTATACTACAAGGCTACAGTAACCAAAAGAGCATAGTACTGGTACCAAAACAGAGATATAGATCAATGGAACAGAACAGAGCCCTCAGAAATAATGCTGCATATCTACAACTATCTGATCTTTGACAAACCTGACAAAAACAAGAAATGGGGAAAGGATTTCCTATTTAATAAATGGTACTGGGAAAACTGGCTAGCCATATGTAGAAAGCTGAAATTGGATCCCTTTCTTAAACCTTATACAAAAATTAATTCAAGATGGATTAAAGACTTAAATGTTAGACCTAAAACCATAAAAACCCTAGAAGAAAACCTAGGCAATACCATTCAGGACATAGGCGTGGGCAAGGACTTCATGTCTAAAACATGAAAAGCAATGGCAACAAAAGCCAAAATTGACAAATGGGATCTAATTAAACTAAAGAGCTTCTGTATAGCAAAAGAAACTACCATTAGAGTGAACAGGCAACCTACAGAATGGGAGAAAATTTTTGCAATCTACTCATCTGACAAAAGGCTAATATCCAGAATCTACAATGAACTCAAACAAATTTACAAGAAAGAAACAACCCCATCAAAAAGTGGGCAAAGAATATGAACAGACACTTCTCAAAAGAAGACATTTATGCAGCCAAAAGACACATGAAAAAATGCTCATCATTGCTGGCCATCAGAGAAATGCAAATCAAAACCCCAACGAGATACCATCTCACACGAGTTAGAATGGCGGTCATTAAAAAGTCAGGAAACAACAGGTGCTGGAGAGGATGTGGAGAAATAGGAACACTTTTACACTGTTGGTGGCACTGTAAACTAGTTCAACCACTGTGGAAGTCAGTGTGGCGATTCCTCAGGGATCTAGAACTAGAAATACCATTTGACCCAGCCATCCCATTACTGGGTATATACCCAAAGGATTATAAAACATGCTGCTATAAAGACACATGCACACTTATGTTTATTGCGGCACTATTCACAATAGCAAAGACTTGGAACCAACCCAAATGTCCAACAACGATAGACTGGATTAAGAAAATGTGGCACATATACACCATGGAATACTATGTAGCCATAAAAAATGATGAGTTCATGTCCTTTGCAGGGACATGGATGAAGCTGGAAACCATCATTCTGAGCAAACTATCACAAGGACAGAAAACCAAACACCGCATGTTCTCACTCATAGGTGGGAATTGAACAATGAGAACACGTGGACACAGGAAGGGGAACATCACACACTGGGGCCTGTTGTGGGGTGGGGAGGGGGGCGGAGGGACAGCATTAGGAGATATACCTAATGCTAAATGACGAGTTCATAGGTGCAGCACACCAACATGGCACATGTATACATATGTAACAAATCTGCACGTTGTGCACATGCACCCTAAAACCTAAAGTATGATAAAAAAAAAGAAATTAAAGAAATTAAAAAAAATAAAAAAAGAACATCAGGGAGAAATGTGTTTAGCATTGTGTTATTGATTCACCAGAAATTGGTATGTACATTTATAAAAAACAAACAAATTAACAATCCAACTCAATCTTTAAGTATGACTACATACTTAGAATTTTTATTATGTAAAACTCTTCCTCCCTGCCTTCTTCCCCCACAATCATGCCACGTTGTAATAGTACATGATGCAGCTGTTGTTATTGTTGTGTTTGTCTCTCTCTTTTTAAAGACAATCTCAGTTTTAAAAATAATTTAATTGCAACAATCCTAAAATTGCAAAGAAGCAGTATCATGCATGGTAGCAGGCTGGAAACCAGGTGACTTGAGTTTTAGTTCTAGTTCTACCACTTATGAGCTATGAAACCTCATACAAGATTCAAACACTCAAAATCTTGGTGTTCTATTCTCTTAAATGGTAATAAGTACATTCGCCCCCATGGAGTGGTGAGGTTCAAACACGAAACAAACCAGTGTGTGACTCTAAAAAAATCCTTAATCTCTTTGGATTTCAGTCTCTGCATCTACAGAATGAAGGGAGTTGCATGCAGACATAACCCCTTATGACATTTCCAGCTTGAAACCTGTTTATATCTATGTAAAGACGGTTTGAAAAAATGTAAACTACCATTCAAATATATGATACATTAAAGAATTATTTTAAATAAAACAGAAGAAAGGGAGAACTCATTCTATTTTTCTACTATACATTTTTGTAAACTCCTACCATATCTATGACTATTTTATTTGTTAATGTACAACTACCAACCACCTGAAACCATGGAAGTGAATGAAGTTGCCTGAAATGAGAATTTAGAGTGAAAAGGGCTCAGGGGAGAAATGAATCAGTGAAGGAGACTGAGAAGAAGCAGACAAGAGGGAAGCTTGGCGGAGATCGGGATTATCATGGAAGCCATGAGAAGACTGGGTTTCAATGAAGAGGGAGCGTGCTCAGTTAATGCAGCTCAGGGCTACATAAGATGATGAGTGAAAGGGCCCTCTGAATTTAAAACATGGAAGTACTTGTGACTTTAGCAGGAGCAATTTTGCAGATGGAGGAGGCAGGGCCCTGTTGGAATGAGAGGTGAGTGAATGGAGGTCCGAAAGTAGTCAGTGCATGTAGATAATCCCTTTATGAGGCTTCATTATAAAAGAGATTAGAATTACATGAATCAGAGTGATAGGAGGTGAGATCTGTGGGGTTCAGAAAAATATTAGAGCATGTTTAAATGCTGATGGGAGGAATCCATAAGTGAGAGAGAGAGAATGTGATCCCAGAGAAAAAGGTGTCAAAGGACGGAGCCAATGCCTGAGGAGGAGGGAGGAAAGACAGGCCTTTGACAAGAGACAGGAGAGGCTGGTACAGCTGCAGATGGGCTTGCAGAACTGAGCTTGGGAAGTCAAAGGAGCTCCCTTCTGGTATCTCCTATTTTCTTTGAGAAGCACAAGACTGGAATATTGTCTGAGAATGTAGGTGACAGTAGTTTGAGGTTTGAAGAAAATGAAGACTGCACAAAAAAAGTCATTGTGGAGATTGGGCTTAAAAGACTTTTTTCTTTTTTTAGCTCAGAAGAATTTTTAAATTTCTAAACACATTCCTTTAAATGAAAGTTTTGAGGAGCATAACCATTTATTTGGAAATTATTAAGTGCTAGATAGATGTGAAAAAAAAGTAAGGAGGCTAAATCAGTGAAACCTAAAGTCACATTTTGGACAAACTGCCAAGTATTTGAACACAAGGAAAGCCATCCTGCACATGATACCTCCCAGAAGTTGTTCCTGAATTTCCCAAACAAAAGATGCGTTCATTTATCTGGGTGCTTAGAGCTCTCTGTCCTTTCCATATTGTCCTTTGTGCTACATCAGTCCTAACAATCCACATATGCTTTCTCCACCTGCTAACCCGTAGGCACCTTAAAGGCCAAAGGCCATAGTCCATAGCTGAATTACACAGTGTGTCTTTCAAGAAATGCTACCTTTGAAATGGTTACATAAATCTTATGTCAAAGAAGAAATGTTATCTGATTTATACAAATTGGCTTTATACACACCGAGGAAGACTCTCACGGCATAAAGTGAGACATCTTTGTAAGAACAAAGGGTTTCATTGAGTACCCACGGACACAAAGAAGGGAATGATAGACGATGGAGCCTACTTGAGAGTGGGGGGGTGGGAGGAGGGTGAGGATCAAAAAACTACCTATTGGGTACTATGCTCACCACCCGGGTGAGAAAATAATACGTACACCAAACCCCAGTGACATGCAATTTACCCATGTAACTCGCCTGCACATGTACTCCTGGAACCTAAAATAAAAGTTGGAGGGGGAAAAAAAGGAACAAAGTGTTTCCAGAAATATCAGCATAACAAATGGGTGGGCCACACTTGGAAGCAACGTGCTCTTTATGTGGGTCACATCACTACTCTATTTTACGATTTCAAGAGAGCCCTATGTAGCCAAGTATATTCAAGGAAATGAAACAACTCCCTCCCCCGCTCCTATTCTTCTTAGATACAAAAGACAGATAATTATCTAGAGTATTTCTCAATATGAACAAAATGGAAAAGTGACCTTTGAGTCTGTGACAGTCTATTCACGTCAGTGTTTTTAGCAGGAGCAAAGCAATGTCCAGGCTTAGGGAATGCCCACAGGAGCCAGCTTCTGCTCTCCCTCACATTACATCGACCATAAATAAAAAGAAATAGTTTAACAGGCAGCCAGACCCAAATAGCTCATAGGTACCTCCTGGGAGTGATAAAATTCTCCTGCTGGTAGACTTACATAAACCAAGATGCAATGAAATTTTTAAGGATATTCTCCTTGCTTAATAAACCTGAATGTTTTAAGCCTGAAAGATGGCTAGACTAAGAGGGGAAATAAATCAATCTAGCAAGAAAAAGGCATCATTCAGAGTGTTGGTAGATTAGCTGAAACATACAGGAGATCAAATTCAGTGATTTAAAAATCATGTACTTCCTAGTTAAAATGCCCATTTCTAGCTTTTTACCCATTTTAAAACACACTAAAAAGTTTCACCTAGTGATTTAGTTGCTTAATGCTAAAACTGGGGCTTCTATCCAATCTCTGACTTGTTTATGTTCAAAATAGAACATACAATACATTTCGAAGTCTGAAATTTTTTACAGATTCATCTGTTGTCTGATGGCAATTAACAACAAAAAAGGCACTTTACTTTATCAGATAATAAGTCAATCCAGTTGTTCATCCTGATCGTAATAAAATCTTAGAGGCTTTTTTGGAAAGTGATATTTCCAATTTATTAAAGCAAAGTGCCCAGACCATTGTTTTGTTTGATTTTAAAAGAATTACACAAAAACGAAGAGGACGAGATAAAAAAAAAAACTGGTAGAAGATTGTGGAATCAGTCTGAGAAGTCCTCCTATCCTGTCCTGATTTCCCATAACCACTGGGCTTATGAGAACTTGCTAAGACTGTGAAGCACACATTCTATTCTAAATTACCCTTGTTTTGCTCCTCCTTTTAAAATCTTCAAGCATGCACCCTGAATGAAGACAAAGAATGAGGAGGACTGGCAGGAGAGTTATGTTGTCTGTGGGCAAGATACGGCTAGCAGGGCTGGAGTGTTAGATATGGATAGCATGGCTGGGAGTGTTTTCTGGGAGAAAGGATGTCCTGGGGTAAACAACTAGAGCGAGAATTGCGGTGCTTAGAGCAAAAAGGAAATCTTAAAAATAAAACAAAACCAATTAAAACTAAAATATTAATTTATGACAACTAATTAGTTTCCAAAGTATTTAGAGAGTTGATGGTTTTTCAGAAAATTACAATGCTAGTCCCAGTCAGGTAGATTATTTGACTTTGAAATCTCTTCAGAAATTTAATGCATGGGTAACTTGCCTAGGGTCATACATAGTATGTCTGGAGTTCTTTGGAATTCTGACTCTCCATATGTGTACTGGCTCAGCTTTTTGGCAAACAGTTATCATAATGTCTACTACTGGTGAGGGGCCGGTACTGCTGAGGTGCTCATTATTAGTTTTAAGACGGCTGCTCTGCTCTTATCTATTAAGAGACACCATGGGAATGACGTCTCCCCTGACAACCAGAGGATCTTAGGTAGGGAGGCAGCTGTGCTCATTTGTATTCATACTGCATGGTGTTCTTGAATGCATTATAAGTTTATAACGCAAAGAAGATTTTTATGAAAAACAAAAACAAAAACAAAAACAGTATGTGGGAGAAGTGGAAAACCTTTCCTTGGTATGCACATGTTTTATATGACGAAATATTCTGCATTTATATTTCTAAAACACCAGAGAGATTCTACAAATCTATCTTCTAAATAAAATAAGACAAATGGAAATCAAATGAATAACCAGTTGGTCATATGTCTTGCTATGCCTACAATAGTTCTGGTTAATGCCTGTTGTCTCAGCATAATTATTAAAATGACTCCTTTCAGTCTCATCAGCAGAATTATATGATCACCCTACAATAACTGGACATGTAGACATAACCCAGCCTCTTGGAGGAGTTAATTATTCCATTTAGGTATTAAATTAAACTCTGTTTCTTGGCAGCAATCACCAAGGGCAACAGTGGGTTACACACATCTCACCATTTGATAGAAAGAGGTATACATGCTTGCCTATAAAATGTTTAAGACCATGGTAACAGCACTTTTGAAAATGCAGGCCGGGTGCGGTGGATCATGCCTGTAGTCCCAGCACTTTGGAATGCTGAGGCAGGCAGATCACGAGGTCAGGAGTTCAAGACCAGCCTGGCCAACATAGTGAAACCCTGTCTCTACTAAAAATACAAAAAATTAGCCAGGCATGGTGGCAGGCCCCTATAATCCCAGCTACTTGGGAGGCTGAGGCAGGAGAATCGCTTGAACCTGGGAGGCAGAGATTATAGTGAGCTGAGATCGCGCCATTGCACTCCAGCCTGGGTGACAGTGCGGGATTCCGTCTCAAAAAAAAAAAGAAAAATTAAAAAGAACATGCAGAATCGTTTGAATTTTGAAACAAAAAGTCCAAACTTTTGACCAGGTGTGGTGGCTCACACCTGTAATCCTAGCACTTTGGGAGGCTAAGGTGGGTGGATCACCTGAGGTCAAGAGTTTGAGACCAGCCTGACCAACAAGGTGAAACCCCATCTCTACTAAAAATACAAAGATTAGCCAGGCATGGTGACAGGCACCTGTGGTCCCAGCTACTTGGGAGGCTGAGACAGAATTGCTTGAACCCGGGAGGTGGAGGTTGCAGTGAGCTGACATCACACCACTGCACTCCAGCCTGGGCAACGGAGCAACACTCCGTCTCAAAAAAAAAAAGTCCAAACTTTTGAATTTTGTCTTGAAAAGTAACAGATAAATTTTCTGGGATCTGCTTTCACAGTGATTCTTTATTAAAAGTTAGAGCATGATACATGATTTTCAGCTTTTTAAGGTCCTTCTATAGACTCTAGGTGAAGGTGATCCTGACAGCTAGGACCACTTAGCCCCAAATGCTGCTCAGCCTCAAGTTAATTCTGCTGTTGGTCCACTCTCTTCTCATACACTTATTGTCTAAACTGCCTTTTTTCTTGGGAATAAGCCCTCCACCTTGCATTTACCTTCTAGTAACTGGGTCCCAATTTGGTTCCCTACTGCATGAACCTATATTTTGGTTCCTTGCCTTTTCCTTTCTCTATTTAGGGGCCTGTTTGTGTGATCCTGAACTTTTTTGATCTGGACTCCCAGCCATTGCCAGTCATCACACTCCTCACTCTCCATTTTGCTGTCAAGGACTTTTCATCTCTGAATAGCTGTCACTTAGTACAATGCCTGGTGCATAGCAGATCCTCAATAAATAGTTGTCAGAGGAATCAATAATGAACGAGGACTGAAGCTTCCTTCTCACTGACTGGAGCTGGGTTTGCTTCCAAGTGCTACTTCCACCCTGGCTCTTTCCACTATTAACAGGGCTTAGGGAGCTAACGTTGTTCGCATATGTTAGTCTTGGATGAGTTAACACAGCCACAGAGCTTAATGAACGCCAGTGTAGTTGCTTGGTATGTCCCTAATGGGGCAGCTGCCTAGGGCTGTGCAGGGTAGGTCTCAGCTGAGGCAGTGTGAGTGGGGCTGAAAGTCACACAATGCTCACATCGCCAACACCAGGCTCTAAAGAGGGTAGCCAAAAGAAAGCAGCTCTTTCTATTTTCTAACCAGTTTGCCCAGAGAGGTCCTTCTCTGCAATCCATCCTCTCGGTGGGAGAGCCTTTTTCTAATTTCATACAGTAGCTCATTTGTGTTGGAAGAGGCCCTAGTAGGGCTAACATTCCCACAAGGAAACATGGTAAGTGAGTTTTTGGCAAGTGCATTTCTTAAGGAGCAAGCATCTGTGAAGGAGTGAATCTCTTATCTGCTTTCTTCTTCTTATAAGTAAAACCCAATATCTTTCTCCAGTTAAGTTCATACAGACAGACTTCATCGAAATTTAAGGGCAACAATTTTAGCATGGTAGCTGACTACCCACATTTTTTTTTAATTGTGCCATTATATTAAAGCAATTTTTCCCAGGGAAGCGAGGTGAACGCTCTTAGCTTGGAAGAACCCTTGGCTCTTTCAGAGGCTTTCCTCATACGAGCCTCTAATCCACCTGTGAGACCTAGGCATCTTGTACCCAAAAAAAAAAACAAAAAACCCCAGAGTGTAGAGAGGTAGTTTGCCTTGCCCATATGCACTTCTCTAGGATAATTAAATATATATTTTGTCTAGTCTTAGCAGATACATGTACAGCAGGTCCTTGACTAACATTTTGTTCAAGGACATTTCATTATACAGTCAATGAGAAAAAACATAGACTCTCGGCCAGGGCCACTGTCTGTGTGGGGTCTGCATGTTCTCCCCATGCCTGTGTGTGTTTTCTCTAGCTACTCTGGTTTCTGCCCACATCCCAAAGCTGTGCACTTTAGGTTAACTGGTGTGTCTACATGGTCCCAGTGTGAGTGAGTGCGGGTACGTGAGTGCGCCCCGCGAGGCGGGGGATGGCCTCCTGTGCAAGGTGGGTTCCCCTGAGCCACCAGGATAGGCTCTGGCTAACTGCAGCCCTGAACTGGAGTAATTGGGTAAATAGTTATCTTACTTGTTTTCATTAATCTTTCTTAAATGTATGTATAGCTTACATTGATTTCAGTGTTTACTATAAGGAGTGTTTTGGGTCTCTATTTAGAAGTTAGGTGATGTTTTTGTGACCAGAAATATGCTGTAGGAACTTAACTCTTGTTTATCCCAATTAGCCTATGGTAAAACTGGTTTCACTATTTATTGTTTCATTTAAAGTTTCCAAGAATAGTATAATCTCCAAGAACCTGTTGACTATGTTAAGTGAGGACTCACTGTATTACTGCTACTCAAAAATTTCCTCTAACATGGTTAAAAGCACAGACATTGGAACCAGTTTCCTTGAATTCAAACCCCGTCTTTAACACTTATTAACTGTGTAAGGCACTTCATCTGTAAAACAAGGATAGTAATGGCATCTACCTCATAGGGTCATTGTGGGGGTTAAAAAGGTTAAATTCACATTATTACTTAAGATAGTGCCTGGCCATACTAAATGCAATATGCATTATCTATTATTACTATTATTTTAGGAGATTGAAAAAGGTACTGCTTAGTACAAAACGTTCATTTTTCAGTGGAGATATGTCAGGTATGTATCATGTTAATATTAGCATTGGGAAAAAATAACTCCGGATTTTCATCAAGGATATTTTCTGAAGTTTGGGTTGTATGAGAATTCTACACTCTGTCCAACTCTTATAATAACACTCATGATCTGCTGTTCATTCATGACCTCACTCAGGAAGTTCAGTTTTGCTACAAATATTACAAATACCAAACTGATGTTTCCTAACTCACTCAGTGTTCTGCCCAGATTGTGGCAGGCCCCTTTTTATGGCTCTGGCAGCTGAAATTAGGACTTGATTACTTCTGAACTCCTGAAAACATGTTTGCTCTCAGTTGCAAAAGAGGTGGCATGAGAGCGACTCAAAACATTTCCAGTATCATGACTGTTCCAGGAAAGACTTGAGAGAAATGGATGCCTCAAAAAAATGAGAATAAATGTGCTGAAGTGCCAAGGAAAAGGCAGTTCTCTCTCTACTAGCTCCAATTTAGGATTTGCACTTCAATCTATTATACTTGCTCACTTGTGGAATTAAAAATCTTTTTTAAAAAAAATCACATAATATCAGATGTGACTTTTCCACTTACTTTTATTTTTCTAAGTGCATCTGAAAGAAGAAAGGTATTTCCAGGAGGGCAAAGAAGAGAATGTATATGATTTTTCTTCTCACTTAAGATTCTTATCAAATTTTCCTGAATTTTTTTTTTTTGAGACGGAGTTTCGCTCTTGTTGCCCAGGCTGGAGTGCAATGGCGCAATCTAGGCTTACTACAACCTCCACCTCCTGGGTTCAAGCGATTCTCCTGCCTCGGCCTCCCGAGTAGCTGGGATTGCAGGCATGTGCCACTATGCCCAGCTAATTTTGTATTGTTAGTAGAGACAGGGTTTCCCCATGTGGTCAGGCTGGTCTAGAACTCCTGACCTCAGGTGAACTGCCCGCTTCTGCCTACCAAAGTGCTGGGATTACAGGCGTGAACCACCACGCCCGGCCAAATTTTCCTGATTTTTATGTGTAGCGTTGAACAATGGAACCTAACCTGAATCATTCATTCATTCATGGATTCATTCAGTGAGTAATGATGATGAGTGACTACCACGTGCCTGTGCCCTGATGTTTACAGTCTAGGCATTTTACATATACTACTTCTGATATTCATAATTCTTCATATTAGGTATTATTTCTACTTTGCAGGACAGGAAACTAAGGCTTAGAGATGTATAGCAACATACTCATTATCACATAGTTACTAATTGGAGGAGCCAGGATTGAAATCTCAGTCCATCTCCTTCTAAAACCCAGGTTTATCAGATTTTTTTTTTACTACATTACACTGGCTATAAACAATGAACGTATTCTTGATAGTACAGAATTCAATGTTTTATAAAGCATATCATGGTTTAGGAAAGCAAGAAATATGCCTGAAAGGCAAGCATTTTTCCTTTTTAATATGTATCAGATTTATAGAAAGCACTGTATACATCAATAAATAAGACATTAGATTAAAGGGCTAGCATATCTTTCAGAAGGTTAGTAAAATACTGTATTTATGTATGGTCTGAACTGCATCATACCAGACAATCCTGAACATGATCTGCAGACTCAGTGCTTGCCCTGGTGGCTCATGTCTGAAAATGCCACTTACTGGCCACAGGACATTGGATGTACTATGTAATCTGTTTGAAATTCTGTTTCTTCACCTATAAAATGGGACTATCATCATTCTATCACATGGGAAGCTACAAAGAGAAAATGGAGAGATACATGTAGAATACTTAACAGTGATGGACAGGCTTCAGTACCTTACCTTTTCTTCACATATTACACACACAGCTTTCCTAACAATGGCAGTAAAGCACATCTCTGTTTATCATTTACACAGAAAAAAAGAGCTCCAATGGAAATGCCCCAGAACATGAAGATCACTGACTTTGATGGCCTGCCTGTGGTAAAACTTAGGATATAAATGAGGATCAGAAGTTTTGGGAGACATTTTCTGGATGTGTCAGGTTTAGGGTGACTGAAGAAGGGTTTGAATAGATAATCCCTAAACTACAAGTAATCTTCCACTTATGCATATTAGGTAAGGATAAATGAACATTCACATTAACACACAGAGCATATCTACAAACAAATAAGATTTTCTTAAATACATTAGAACGTGTTCATTTAAAAGACTTATTTAAAAAAATAAAAAGAATTTTAAAAGGTTGTTACGTGACATTGTCACTCTGAATGCATATATATTTATTTCATTCATTTGACAAATGCTTACTGAGTGTCCAGTAAGTTCAGGGCACTGTGCTAGCATTGGGCATATGCTGATACACAAAACAGCAATGGTTTTTTCCCTTCAAAATCAGTTTTGAAGCCATGAGTAGAATCAGTCACATTATTTACTGATAAATATACATCGCTAAAAGAATTCAAGTCTGGGCCAGGCGCAGTGGCTCATGCCTGTAATCCTAGCACTTTGGGAGGCCGAGGTGGGTGGATCACTTGAGGTCAGGAGTTTGAGACCAGATTGGCCAATATGGTGAAACCCTATCTCCACTAAAAATACAAAAATCAGCTGGGTGTCAGTGACGCATGCCTGTAATCCCAGCTACCCAGGAGGCCGAGGCAGGAGAATCACCTAAACCCAGGAGGCAGAGGTTGCAGTGAGCCAAGATCCGCACCACTGCACTCTAGCCTGGGCGACAGAGCGAGACTTTGTCTCAGGAAAAAAAAAAAGAATTCAAGTCTGACTGACTAAAGCCTAAGCGCATCATAAAACCCAGATCCCACCAACTAGGAGAAAATATTAAACTATGCATGTCTTGGAGAATCTACATAGTTAGCAGAGGAGGGCTTTCCTAACACAATAGAAAAATGCCTTTGGACTGTATCTGTAGTCCCCTCAGTAAAGTGTCTCACATTTCCTGAGTCTGATCACTGTTAATAATGATGATAAAAAAAGATTTCCTTTTTTTAGCATTGGAAAAAATCCTACCCAAATAATTTTTGGAAGCTTGAGATTACATTATTTATCTGGTTCAGGTTTTAAATATATTTCTGATTTTTTTCTGCCAAAATCCAAGCCCTCTTTCCTCATACAGAACAACCTAGATTTCTGTCTTCCCTTGACATTACTTGGGAGGTGGGCATTATTTCCCCAGAAAAGTAAACAAGGGAATAAAAACAAGGTGACTCAAAGGATGAGGAAGTATGTTTTTGTAGAGAACAAAAGATCCTTTCACAGTATGTCAAAGACTTAACTGTGAACTTTCCCAAATGTAAACACTGTTCAAATGGCAAAAGGAATTTCATCTATGTCTATAAAAGGTCCTGCACAATAGCTCTTGCTTGAAGCTACTTTTGACGGGCAGTAAAATAATCTTTTCTTCAAATACTTTACATACAGACCTACAAAAACTTTTTCATTTTCTCAGGAGATATACAATTATAATTACCTTCATAATAGCAACAATAACACATAGAGCACGGTACTGCTAAAGGCAATTAATGTCATAAATTATAAGCAGCATCATTTATGCTTAGAGTCTTCAGGAATAAAGAAATGCTTTAAGAGATAGTTTAAAATATTAGGCTAAGGGTTTCCATTTAGCCTAAAAATTTAAAACCTATAGGGGCTAAGCGCAGTGGCTCATGCCTGTAATCCCAGCATTTTGGGAGGCCAAGGCGGGTGGATCACATGAGGCCAGGAGTTCGATACCAGCTTGGCCAACATGGTGAAACCTCGTCTCTACTAAAAATCCAAAAATTAGCTGGGCGTGGTGGGGGGGGCGGTGCCTGTAATCCCAGCTACTTGGGAGGCTGAGGCACGAGAATCACTTGAACCCGGGAGGTGGAATTGCAGTGAGCTGAGATTGCGCCATTGCACTCCAGCCTGGGTGACAGAGGGAGACTCTGTCTCAACAACAATAACAACAAAAACATAGGGCAGTAGATTTCTTTAAACAGATTTCGTTATGATTACAAAAAAGCAATATTAATATTTTAAACCAAAAGGAATTATGAGATGTCAGTTAGCTAAAATAAATATTTAACTTTTCCTACTTTAAAGTTTTACTCTTTACAAACCTCCTAGTTTTAATAATTGTAAAATGAACACTAGTAATTATTTAATGACAAGAATATGTCCTATAGTAAAATGCAAAGGAATAAATAGGTTTATTTGCTGTATTAGATGAATAATATATGAATTATAGTCAGGCAGATAATATTATCTGTATTTCTGGTGAGGTAGTTTTACTTCATGTTTCTTTGTGAATCATTTTGATTAGAGTAGATTTTTTCCATTAGTATTTTGAGTATTGCTCATTTTTATTTAGTACTGTTACTATTCATCACAAGTTGATTGTTTTTTCATTTCCAAAGGTTTGTTGTTGCGGGGGTGAGGGGAGAATGTTATTTTTTTCTACTGACATGCATCTCTAACTTTATAATATCTGGTAATGGTAAAACAGAATTCACTTCTAGTAACAAGACCTAAGCCACAGAATTTCAGAGTTGGAAGAAAATATGCTAGATACTTTAGGCCCACATTCAGTCTCACTCTGAGAAGGGCAGCATTCCACCACCAGGGGTATCTTGCACAAGTTAGGTACAAATTTAAGTGATCACTGCAACACGTGTTGTGCCTTTACAAAGCTGGCTGGGACAGGAAATAATCTAATTCCTTGGACTGTTTGTTCTAATTTCTGTAAGTTATGAACCTAGTATTAGACCCTCCCCTTAAAAGAAGGGTCATTATACATACTCAATAAGTTTTCTAAAATTTTAAAGTTAATTCGGTAGCTCTTTAAAAATTTTAAAATTAGTTCACCATATAATCTTTAATCTATAATAGATAATAGGAGAAATCTATAATCCTTCTATTATTGTACGTATTTATTATCATAAATAATAATATCGTATACTTATATACTACTTTACAGTTCACAAAGTGCTTGAACATGTTATCTCATTTGGGTTTTACAACAATCCTGTGAGGTAGCTGCTATAGTCAGCTCTGTTTTACAGACGGGGAAATGGAGCTTCAAAGAGGTTAAATGATAGCCTAAGATCACTGGATAGAACTTGGAATCAAACTTGGTTTTGGCTACCTGGCTCAGAGGTGTTTATTCCATAGCCACAAACTAACAAGCGTAGAAACATGAACCAGGGTGGGATTGATCCCTATTTGATTCTTTGCCAACCTAGGCAATAGTCACTAGTGAACAGTGAGCTCATTTACAGACACAAAAGACTCAGCCTGGAAAACACCAAAGGATTCTCCAGTTTTATCATCCCTCTGAGGGACCTCGTAAAAGCTTTAAATAGCCAAATTAATATACATCCATTTACTGATTTACTGATTCATCAAGAATTTATTGAACTCTGACCAGGTGTCAGGCTCCTAGGTGGGTACTGGGGGTGCCAGCCTAAGTGGGACATACACTCTGCTCTGGGGGAACTTGCCCTTCTGACACATGTCAAAGTCAGAGATCACAGCATGATCAAGGCATAGGGATGCCAAGGAGGCAGGGATGTGTTTTGCTGAGGGTAGACAGGCTGCAGCCAAGGAGGGCTTAGGGAGACATTGGCACACAGCCTTAAAGGAAGAGACACAGAAGTGGGTATGGGCATTCCAGGCAGGGGCCAACGTGAGTGAAGGCGTGGGGTCTGATAATGCATATTTAAGGGGCGTGTGGACACTGCTTTAGCTTCATTCTTCTCATTCTTACAACCAGAGGATTTTGCTTTGTCACTCATACAATGCGTAATAAATATAAACAGAAACCAAAACAACATGGTACTGGTACAAAAACAGATACATTGACCAATGGAACACGTGAGAGAAGCCAGAAACAAAGCCACACACCTACAGCCATCTGATCTTTGACAAAGCCAACAAAAAAAAAAAGCAATGGGGAAAGGATTGAGGATTGCTTTGACTATTCAGGCTCTCTTTTGGTTCCATACAAATTGTAAAATAGCTTTTCCTAATTCTGTGAAAAATGACATTGGTAGTTTGATAGGAATAGCATTGTATCTATAAGTTGCTTTGGACAGTATCTCCTTTATTTTCCCCCTTTCCTTCCCTCTGATTTCAGGAGACTCCATTTAAAAAAATTATCTTAGAGTGAGAATATAATAGTGTAGAAAGCAGAGGTAGACTGCCCATCTTTTTGGCTTTTGTATTCCAAACCAGGAGTTGGCAAACTTTTTGTATAAAAAGCCACGTAGTAAATATTTTAGGCTTTACAGGCCATATGGTCTTTGTTGCAGCTACTCAACTGTGCCCTTGTAGTGCAAAAGCAGATACAGACAATACATAAATGAATGAGTGTAGCTGTGTTTCAATAAAACTTTATGGACACCAAAATTTGAATTTCATAAAATTTTCATATGCCATGAAATATAATTCTTTTTATCAACTGATTTTTTCCAATTGTTAAAGTTTTTTTCCAAAAAAATCTTAGTTTGTGGGCCTTACAAAAAAAGGTGGTGCAATTTGCCAGTCCCTGTTTTAATTGCTTAGGGAACCTAAGGGACTCTTCTAAAGCATGTAAGCAAATTTAGCAACACAGGAAAGCCTGGAAGAGAATGGGGCTTCATTTCTCAACCCTGCTCCCACCCTGGTGAGAGAAAAGAGATATCAGCGGGTCCTGCCATCCCACAAATGTGTGTACTGTCATTACTCCCAGTGTGAAACATTTTAAATTTGCTGCTAAAATTTCAAATTAATGAGATTTCACTTAAAAATCTAGATGTTGGTCTTCTCTTGAAAATGGGAGGATAAGGCCAAATTGGGGCCAGATTCTCACATGGCAACAGCTAGGTAGTGACTGCCTTCCTATATGGGGCACAACTTCCTGTTCACCTGAGACCCTGCTGGACTGTGTCCCCATCCACATTGCCTATCTGGCACCTATAAGCATTTAGTCTAAATTCTACTAAGCAGAGACATCTGTTTTCTTCTCTAAGGGTACAACTTCCATTAAAACTAATCTTTTGGTCTTAGGGAAGCCACATGGGGAAGAGGCATACAAACATGGGCTTCTGAGTTAGATAAACCTAGGCTGAAATCTCAGCTTTGTTCTTTGTTAGCAGAGTGAGCCTGGGCAAATTACTTACTCCCAACCTCAGAATGGGAGCAATAATATATACACCTGAAATGGTGGTTGTAATGATCATGTGAGAGAATGTATCAGAAGCAGCTAGCACATACTCAGCAGTTAATTAAAAGAGGAATCACTAGGATGGAGAAATTCTTTGATGTGTATCTTTTACTTTTAGACCCTGTATTCATTGTTGCCTTTTGTGGAAGGACCTGAAGGATGAGCTTACAATCTACCTTATTTTATAAAAAAAGAAATTAAGGCCCAGAGAGGTGAAATGACTACTTAAAACCAACTAGTGATGGAACCAGAAAGAGGATTTGGATTTCTTAATTTTTAGTCAGAGGAAATTTCTCTATGCTACAATACCTCACTAAAATTTCTGAATTCTTTCATAAAAGCCTTTCATTTGATAGCCAAAAGATCTTCTAATAGAAATGACATTGACTCAAGATTTCTGGCTAGCCTAGTGACGATGCTTTTATATTACAACTTCCAAATACAGTGAAATGACAAGAATTTGTCATTAGTTGTTGAAGTTCCAGTATTTATTTGAAATACTCCTGTTCTAAGCTCACCGACACCCTCCTGTGGTCAGTGGAAATAATAATTCCAGTCAAACAAACAAGAAAAATCTGGAGCTATTTAAAGTTAATGGTTAAATAGAACAAGATAGATAGATATCAAATAACATAATACAAATTCACTATAATTACATTATTTTAGGTCCTGGACATTGCACAGAGCAAAGATTACTTGTATATCTCCGACCAAATCTTTAATGAGATTGATAGATTATAATGGATGCTTTCCTTAGGGCTTATTCACAATAAAACCACCTGTTATAAATTAATGTAAAAAAATCAGTAACATTTCTATATACCAATAACATCCAAGCTGAAGGCCAAATCAAGAACACAATCCCATTCACAATAGCCACAAACAGAATAAAATACCTAAGAATACAGCTAACCAGCGAGGTAAAAAATTTCTACAAATTACAGAATTACAAAATACTGCTGAAAGAAATCAGAGATACCACAGAAAAACAGAAAAACATTCTATGCTCATGGATAGAAAGAATCAGTATTGTTAAAATGGCCACACTGCCCAAGGTAATTTATAGATTCAATGTCATCCCCATCAAGCTACCAATGACTTTCTTCACAGAACTGGAAAAAACGACTTTAAAGTTCATATGGAACCAAAACAGAGCCCGCATTGCCAAGTCAATCCTAAGCCAAAAGAACAAAGCTGGAGGCATCAAATTATCCAACTTCAAACTATACTACAAGGCTACAGTAACCAAAACAGCACCATACTGGTACAAAAACAGACACATAGACCAATGGAACAGAATAGAGAACCCAGAAACAAATTTGCCCACCTATAGCCATATGATTCTCGACAAAGTCAACAAAAACAAGCAATGGGGAAAGAACTCTATGCAATAAGTGGTGCTGGGATAAGTAGCTGGCCACATGCAGAAGAAGATTGAAACTGGACCTCTTCCTTTCACTAGATACAGAAATAAACTCAAAATGGATTAAAGACTTAAATCGAAGACCTAAAACTGTAACAACCTAGAAGAAAACTAGGAAATACCATTCTGGACATCAGCCTTGGCGAAGAATTTATGACTAGGTCCCCAAAAGCAACTGCAACAAAAACAAAAATTGACTCATATAAACACACGCACAAAGGGAGAAGAGAACACACTCCGTTACCTTAGAATGCCAACTAATAAATGTAGAAGGAATACTGGAATCAGAAAAATCACCACTTTGCAACTATAGTGATAATAACTGATTCAAGCAAGAATCATGAACAGATGATAAAATTAATGGATGAAAGTTTGATGGAACAAGATTCACATCATCTTCAAATATATGCCCGCAAAACACATTATAAAGGAAAAAATAGTAATGTCACAGTGGAGACATCACCCTAACCAAATGTTCAAAGTTAACATCACCAGCAATGGGACAAACTGACATCATGTGTCACCTAGTAGAGCAGTCCCCAACCTTTTTGGCACCAGGACCTGGTTTCGTGGAACAATTTTTCCAGGGACAGGGTAGAGGGAATGGTTTCAGGATAAAACTGTTCCACATCAGATCATCAGGCATTAGATTCTCATAAGGAGGACACAATTTACATTCCTCACATGCGCAGTTCACACAAGAGGGTTCGTGCTCTGTGAGAATCTAATGCTGCTGGTGAGCTGCTGGTCTGACAGGAGACAGCGCTCAGGTGATAATGATCACCTGCCAGCTCCTCACTTCTTGCTGTGTGGCCCCAGGCCCACGGCCAGGGGCACTGGGTACT
This sequence comes from Nomascus leucogenys, assembly GCF_006542625.1. Lineage (NCBI taxonomy): Eukaryota > Metazoa > Chordata > Mammalia > Primates > Hylobatidae > Nomascus > Nomascus leucogenys. Next base: position 67,872,567 of record NC_044385.1, read on the forward strand.
CCTGATCTAACAGGACACATTGAGAACACAGCATTATTGTGATGTTCCTGCCAATGATGCGTAAGCTGGATCTAAAAATAGAAAACATCAGATGAACCCAGACTGAGGGATGTTCTACAAAATCACTGGCCTATAGTCTTCAAAAATGTCAAGGTCATGAAAGTCAAGGAAAGATGAGGAACTGTTCAGATTGAAAGACACCAAAGAGACATGTAAAGTAAATGTAATACATGATCTGCAATTGCTTCCTTTTTCTATAAAGGATGTTATTGAGACATCTGAAATTTGAATATGGTCTGTGGATTACACATTAATGCTATATCAATGTTAACTTCCTGATTTTGAGGTCTGCATTGTGGTTACGTTAGGAGAATGCTCTTGTGAGGAAAAACTGAAAATTTTTTTTTTTTTTTTTTGAGACAGAGTCTCGCTCGTGGCCCAAGCTGGAGTGCAGCGGCATGCTCTTGGCTCACTGCAACCTATGCCCCCTGGGTTCAAGCAATTCTCCTGCCTCAGCCTCTCTAGTAGCTGGGATTACAGGTGTGTGCTACCATGCTCGGCTAATTTTTGTATTTTAAGAGAGACATGGTTAAGCCATGTTGGCCAGGCTGGTCTCAAACTCCTGACGTCAGTTGATCCGCCTGCCTCAGCCTCCCAAAGTGCTGGAATTACAGGCGTGAGCCACCATGCCCAGCCAGTATTTAGAGGTAATGGAGCATCATGTCTACAACTCACAGTTAAGTGGTTCATGGAAAATAATGCAGATACATAATATATATCCACACATACAGAGAGACAGAGAAAGAGAGAGAAAGTAAAAGGTTTTAAAAATGTAATTATATTTTATGAAAAAATGGTTACATTATATCTGGGGACAGAAATTATAGAGTTTGGATTTAAGACTCTGGTGATGGAATGAGTTTTTTTTCGTATTATTTTTATCAGCAAGTGCCCTTGGTGAACATATGCTCCTTTTAAACTCACCAAAGATTAGAAGATATTAGTGATATCTTCTTCAGAGGTTGAAGAATCAAGACCTATCCTGTAAAGGAAATGCTATTGCAATTTTAGAGAAGCCATATTATATAAATAAGTATTGAAAATACATTTGTATAGTCTATCTATCTATCTAAATATTTTGTGAGCTGGGCTTGGGTGAGAAGGAGCTATATTCAGAATCTTAAAGTATGTTCCTGTTTTATCTTGAAAGCAGTCAGAGGCCTTCCCTACCATCAAACCAGAGGCACAAAAGAGATGTACATCTGATTTTTAAACTTTGAAATAATTATGGGCTACAAAAGAAGAAATATTGTTATTTTAAGACTAAGGGAGTCATAATTACAATAATGGCGACTATTTACTGCTGTGACATGGTCCTTACAGATTGTTGAGAGTAACCCGAAGCAGACTGGAACACATGAACTTGTTTCTGATACTGTGTCAGATTTTTCTCTTTCTGAGTAATGACTTATATGTAAATATGAAGGCAGAGCGGTTGAGGGAATGATGACTCACAATCAAATGCAGCACTTTCCTCTTTGGCTTGTGCAAAACCTATTTAAGTTTCAGATTTTCCTACGAGGGCTCTACAGATGTTCTTTATGGAAAGGATTATTCAGCCCTCACCAGCAACATGAAATGTAGGCCCTTCAACAGCTTTGTATTCCCCTCTTAAACATCCAAAAGAAAAAAAATAATAAAAATTATCCAATATGAGTGAGCTCTTTTTCTTGGGGGGCAAGGGGATTCCCACTGTTATGCTACCAGAACACTGTCAAGGAAGACTTGACAAATTTCATTCAGAACCCCAGCAACTGGAAAGTCTCATATGAATTAGACTGGACTAGAGTATTTATTTCTGCTCTCTGTATAATTACAAAACCAAGTATATATTTCTGAGCTATTCATCCAAGGAATTAAACGGAAGGTAAAATTAATGGATACTATATCACCATTGGCCTAATTACCATATATTAGGTGAGGATCATGCTTCATGATTGCTGTGTTGAGTGCAAAACAATAAATCTGACAATTCAAGTAAATCTGAAGTCCCAGACTCCAACAAGCCCTAAGTTAGAGGAAAGATCATTAGCTATCACTTGGAAGGAGCTGGCTTTTGCTGTCAAAACCACTAAAAAATAAAAATTAAAAAAAAAAATCACATGGTCATGTGTGTTGTTCATCCAGCATTTCTTCTGGGGTGCTCCCCTCCCATCCTTATTTCCTGACTTCATGTTTCAGGTGTGACTGATTCAGTCCCTTCTCATTCCAAACTCTAGGGGTGGAGACATGGCCCAGGTCTGACCAATCAAAGTATCCCATCCCTTTGGCCACAGTGATGGGTTCAGGGCATGTGACCTCACCAGCCTATTTAAGCACTCATGAGGACTTCTGCTGAAATTACACGGAGAGACATGCCCCTTTGGCTGAGATTGCCAGCTGGGAGAACCATATGTATTACCCAGCACTACCAGGACCATCTTTGCCACCTGATGGAGAATGACTGTGTGAGAATGAAGCCACCCCTGAGAAAAGCAGAGCCAAGAGGAGAGAGGCTGGGTCCTGTGACATGTGTTGAGCGTCAGGCCCTGAGACTTCTAGGTTTTGTGAGCCAATAAATTTCCTTTTGTAGTTTAAGTTAGTGTGAGCTGAATTTTTGTCATATTCTATGTTCCTAGTAAACATCATTTTACATACTTTTTGATTCCATAATAAATCTGGAATCACATAAATAATAAGTCCTCTCTTTAAAGGTACAGAGAAAAGTTATTCTTTTAAGTGGCAGCTTAACCCTAGCACACCAGATTTATCTTCTGAGGTCATAAATGACATGCAACCTGGCAATGTCATGAGTCAGGATTAGAATGAGCATAAAGGTCTTGTCCTAAGAGGTCTACTGGAGTAAAGAAAACCAGGAACACAGACACTGGCAACTTGCTAATGTATCTTTTAAAGGTCAAAATAGATTTGGGGTCTATTGGGTTAAACAAAGTTAAAGAGGTTTCTTTACAGAGAGACTTCTCAAAGCCAGATATTTACCAATTGTAATTTCATCTCTAAGAGGCTACTAAGCTATACAGTGTTTCCTAACAGTTAGAACATGGAATTTTCATGGAAAAAGGGTTCAGAGAACAAACTTTCAGAAACATTTAGCTGGGCAGTCACTTGCACCTGTAGTTCCATCTACTTGGAAGGCTGAGGTGAGAGGATTGCTTAAGCTCAGGAGTTTGAGGCCAGCCTAGGCAAAATGGTGAGGTTCCAGTCTGAAAAAAAGGAAACATTTGACTATGCATGTTTCTAAAAACATGCATAGTTTATTTGTCCTGAGCATTTTCCTTGATTGCTCCATTTTCCTTGGCATCTTGCCATTTTTATGGTTTCACCTAAAACCTTCATGCTCAGGATCATTATATAAATATCTCTCTCACTAGCTTGAAGCTCTAGTCCCTTGTTTCAATTTCTGACTGAACACAGTCACGATTACCTCAAACAGCATATTCACAATGCCTGAACCCTATCTTCTCTCCAACTTCCCTGGTTCCTTCAGTGATCTGCCTTTTTGCCAGACATCCAAACTAGAAACATCCGTAATGTCTGCTTCCATGTCCCATAGTCAGCCAGTCTCCATCAACTCACACCTGGTCATTATCTCAGCCTCACAGTTGCCCAGCTTCACTCGGGCTTCCTTCCCAGACCACATCACTCCCATGTCCACCCTTCTAAACACAGCTTTCAGTATTATATTTTTCCTATTCAATGGGCATCAGCAGCTCCCAGTCATAGGGAATCTAAAAACCTCCCTGGGCCTCCACACAGTCTAGTCTCTCCTATTCATGTGACTCCTTATTGTACTACTGCTCAAAAGACTGTTTGCTTTAGTCAGGCTTGTCCTGTGATGTACTAAAGGATGGGTATGCTTAAGACAGACAAAGGGTTCCCTGGAAGGTGAGCTTCCTTTCAACTGCTTTGAAAAACATCCAGTGTCATCAAGATATTAGTGTGCGGAAACTAAACCACACTTCTCAAATCTGCTAGGCTGTGTGTTTCCTGTGGCTCCAGACTCAGCTTTTACTCACACCTCTGCCCTGGTGTCCACTCCACTAGCTCCTTGGGATAGTTGGTGTTGAACCTGGATTTACCCTGCGGGCTTTGTGCTTGCATTAAATTGGCAGTGATATTTGCTCACTGCTTCTCTGGGGTCTGTAACCAGGTCATCCTTGAATTTGTGGTGGGCTAAGTCTATGGTATAACCCTTCCTCTTACGAAGGAAACACAGCACACTCATTCTTACATTTATGCCTGCAGCCATGATTTCTAAAACGCCTGGAATGCCCTTCCCTCTCCTTTTGAACTATTAAAAAAAATCTATTTAAAAAGCCCAGACCAAGCTCCACCTCCTTTCCTTATGAATTTTATCTGCATAGACACCTCTCCTTTGAACTACTACAGCACAGGGCCCAAGTCTCCCAATTTAACACTGGGCTATATACTGTTTTGTACCCCTTGCTATTGTTTCATGACTATCAGTCTCATCTCCCAGTTATATAGTATAAGCTCCCTGAGGGTAACAACCATGTTTCATCTTTCAGTATCCCCTTCATCGGGCCTACATTGGTGGGTATAGAGTAAGTGCTCCACTAGAATTGGCTGGCTAAATGATTCTCAAGGGACTCAATTATCTATTGTTTGTCCATAACTTCTGTAATTTAATAGATGACAATCTGCCCATGCCACAAAGAAATTCTATAGCTTGGATCACCACCATCTCCCTAGGAAATTATGGTTCATTGACCTTCCTGTAACCAGGCCTAGAATAAACACGGATGTTGGCCAGGGGTGGTGGCTCACACCTGTAATCCCGGAGCTTTTGGAGGCCAAAGCAGGAAGATCACTTGGGGCCAGGAGTTCCGAGACCAGCCTGGACAACATAGTGAGATCTCATCGCTATCAAAGAAAAAAAATTTGCTGGGTGTGGTGGTGTGCCCACGTAGTCCCAGCTACTCAGAAGGCTGAGGGGAGAGGATCACTTGAGCCCAGGAGAGTTATAGGCTTTAGTGAGCTATGATGATGCCACTGAACTCCAGCCTGAGTGGCAGAGTGAGATCCTGTCTCTAAAAATGAATAAATAATTAAAAATGAATACTGTTATTATACAAAAACAAACTAGAATATTGGAGGAGAGGACCAAAAGAATTTTTAAGAAATTGGAATTCCAATGATATAGCCATTAAATTGTGATATGACATCACAGGAAAACTTATGCACCAAAAAAAGTATTTATGATGGCAAATGTATAATTATGTTTGGACCAATAAATGTTGATTGTTGCTTGGGGCTGCTAGAAGGCTATTCATTAGGGCCGGCTTCTCACTGAGATTGTGCTTAAAAGTTTTCACTTTATTCATATGCAGATAATTACTGAGAAGTCAATTTTTTAAAAATGTCACAGATAAAAGTCACAGTTATTTCAAGGGAACACAAACATGGCTGAAATAAGACTGATACTTGACTAGTGAAAGTGAAATCATGAAAGAGCAGTTTGGAAAAGAAAAAAGAGCCCACATCACCAAGTCAATCCTAAGCCAAAAGAACAAAGCCGGAGACATCATGCTACCTGACTTCAAACTATACTACAAGGCTACAGTAACCAAAAGAGCATGGTACTGGTACCAAAACAGAGATATAGATCAATGGAACAGAATAGAGCCCTCAGAAATAATGCCGCGTATCTACAACCATCTGATCTTTGACAAACCTGAAAAAAACAAGCAATGGGGAAAGGATTCCCTATTTAATAAATGGTGCTGGGAAAACTGGCTAGCCATATGTAGAAAGCTGAAACTGGATCCCTTCCTTACACCTTATACAAAAATTAATTCAAGATGGATTAAAGAAAAGCAACTTCTAAGTGAATGAGATGCTAGCTTCCTCTGGGACAGACCAGCCAGTCTAATTCGCTGCTTTTATGTCCCGGCCAGGCTTCTGCTCTGCCCTAAGGCTTGAGGGTTTCACACATCCACTCTAGAAATGGTGCACTTTTCTCTGGAGAGCCAATGCTTTTAGCAGTTTTTGAATGGAAGCAGACAGCATTGGTGGTTCAGTTCTTGGGCTATAGATTGTGGAGGAAATACATGGGCTATGCTCTGCCTAGAAAGTGAGCAGTAATATTACATGGGAGAAGGCCTATTCTTATACCTGTATCTTCCTACCAGCAAATCCTGCAGAACTTTAAATGAAACTCGTTCCAGAAAATCATTCTAACCCTTGTTAGGCCTGTGTCTCCTTAAGTATTTGTATGAAAGGTCAATTAAAATTTAATTATGTCAATGGATGAACAAGAGGGAAAACTTTTATATTATTTTTAAAATCCATATTCCTTAAACTGAGGGTAGAGATCACTGGACAGGAGCAAGATTTGAAACAATTTCTGAGAAAGCTAATCAGTAACAACATCACCCATCATGACCTTGTATCAATGGGGCTCAGAAATGCAGTTCTTTTCCTACCTTTCCAATCAGAAGTATGTAAGAACATGGCTATGGGTAAGTTATGATACATTTAAAAGCAGATTGCTTCAGTACAAAGAAAGTTATTTAACCTCCATGTGCACTGGTGTGTTAACAGCTCTGTGCTTCGGTTTCCTCATCTGTAAATTGCAGTAATAACAGTACCTATCATATAGTGTTTTATAATAATTAAATGAATTAAAAGCCTGCCATTTGTCTCTGTATGCTGAGAACAGCATTGGTATATGATCAGCACATGTAAGTATTGGCTATTATTATTATTACTATTACTACCATTTTAGGGATTATTCTTCCTTGTTTTAAAACTGCTATTAGAATAGTATTAGTGAAAACAGTGTTCACAACTGGAGTTACTCCCAGGGTGTTAGTCTTTCTTGTTTATCTACTCCCAGGACCTGTGCTCCTAGGTCTATTCAAATAGAGTATCTTACTGATGTCTCTATCCAGCTGTTACATAATTCTGATCTCAACATAAATATAGAAATACTTAAGTAGACAACAACAGCAACAAAGTTTTTTATTAGAATTCAAAAATATGTTCAAATTGGTGACTTCTGGAAACACTTTCATAAGAGAATACATCAGAAACTGTTACGTGTCCTATAAAGATAAGGGACAACCTACTGAACCAAGGCAGTTCAGAAAACTGATGACTAGTTTTGGTTAAGCAAGCATATGAAATTTAAAACATGATATTGATATAGGAAAAAGTTTGGGCTCTAGCCTTCCCATAATCACACTGCTACATTTCCACTGGTGAATGGAACTGAGGATCACTCTTTTTTTTTTCTTTTTTTTTTTTCTGAGACAGAGTCTCACTCTATCACCCAGGCTGGAGTACAGTGGCATGATCTCGGTTCACTGCAATCTCTGCCTCCCAGGTTCAAGTGGGAGCAGTGCCTTGTGGCTGAACCTTGTGCCTCAGCCTCCTGAGTAGCTGGAATTACAGGTGCACGCCACCATGCCTGGCTAGTTTTTGTATTTTTAGTAGAGACGGGGTTTCTCCATGTTGCCCAGGATGGTCTTGAACTGTTGACCTCAAGTGATCCACCTGCCTCATCCTCCCAAAGTGTTGGGATTACAGGCATGAGCCACTGTGCCTGGCCAGATGATCACCCTTCTTAAATCCCAGAGGCACTGGCTTTCCTCTAAACACTCCACAGTGGTTTCACTACATTCTTGAGGAGAAGCAGTATCCCTGTGTGGGTCCTGTCTTTCGATGCCTCATTTCTTAAAGAGAGATTGAGGACTCCCAAGAGTCTCATTCATCCTGGGGAAGGAAAGACTGATGAGCTCATTACTACACAGCCTTAACGTTGTTTAGGGGTGGTGATGGGATACCTAATCAACTCACTTCTGCGCACTGAATCATGCTGCTGCAACTGTGCTTGTTTTTACCCTTTTCCTGACAGCAGGCTCACTCTTCTGGAAACCAACTTCAGATCCTGCTGCCTTGCTCACTTGAACAACATAGAAATTTTGCAACACTTTAACTTATTTTATCTATTCATCAAAGGAAAGAGTATCAGGGATTAAAGAAATGGCATGAGAATCTCTGAGAATTCGGTTTCTTTTTTTTTTTTTTTTTTGAGACGGAGTCTCGCTCTATTGCCAGGTTGGAGTGTAGTGGCGCGATTTCGGCTCACTGCAACCTCTGCCTCCCGGGTTCAAGCGATTCTCCTGCCTCAGCCTCCCAAGTAGCTGGGACTACAGGCGCATGCCACCACACTCAGCTAATTTTTGAATTTTTAGTAGAGATGGGGTTTCACCATGTTGGCCAGGATGGTCTCGATCTCTTGACCTTGTGATCTGCCCACCTCGGCTTCCCAAAGTGCTTGGATTACAGGCGTGAGCCACTGCGCCTGATCAAGAATTCGGTTTTCTGTTATCAATTAAAGAGCATCTAAAAGGATCTTTCTTACTGCTTGCCACGGAGCCGAAAATTATTTGGCTGCTCAGAAACACTGACTTCTATGGGAACCAAGATAATTTGATGGAGTTATACAGAGACAAATGGCAAGCTTTTAACTCCACTGGCATTTTCAGATTTTGGCAGGGGGAGGTATTCTGGAAACTCTGGATATCTGACTAGGTAGTGAAAGTTGGTAATGCTGCCTGGGCTGTAGGGCATGGTGGATAAAGAGCACAAATTGTAGAACTACTAACTCTGCCACTTACCAACTGTGTGATCTTGGGCAAGTTATGTAACCTCTCTGGGCCTTAGTTTCCCCATCTGCAAATAACATACCTGGAACATTTTCTTACTCCAAAAATGATACCATAGATTGAGACTTTTTTTTTTTTAACCCTCTGACCAAATTAGCTTTCTTGACCTTAGAAGTTTTAAAGTATTCATTTAAAATTATTTTTAAGAATTAGCTTCACAGTCTCTATGTAATTACAACAATGAATGATGACATGGGATTGGATACTATTATTATTGTATACATGGCATTGTATACTATTATTACTATTGTATACTATTATTATTCCTGGGCTTGTAACTATTGTGTAATTTTATTTGCATATTGAAAAATCAACAAGGTTTTAAACACGTGCTTGTTTTGCATATGGATGTCCAATTGTCAAAGCACCATTTGTTGACTATCCTTTCTCCATTAAACTGTTTTGGCATCTTTGTTGAAAACTACTGGCAATATGTCCGTGGGTCTAATTTTGGATAGTCTATTGTGTTTCATTGATTTAATTTTTTTTGCAAACATTGCACTGTCTTGACTATTGTAGTTTTATAGTAAATCTTAAAATTAGGTAGCATGATTTCTCCAACGTTATTCTTCTTTTAAAAATTATTTTGGTTCATCTAGTTCATTTATCTTCCCATATAAATTTTAGAGTTGGTTTATAGCTATAAACAAAATCCTGCAGAGATTGGATTGGAATTGTGTCAAATCTGTAGGCCAATTTGGAGAGAACTGACATCATTATTAGGTAGAGTTTTCTAATCCATGAACTCAGTATATCTCTCCATTTATTTAGGTCTTTGATTTCTTTCATTAATGTTTCAGCATACATAACCTGCACAAGTCTTATTGATTTATACTTAAATATTTCATTTTTAGACAAAGCTGTTTGCAAATGGTACATATATTTTTAAATTTTAATTGTTAGTTATCAATTGTTCATATATAGAAATATGATTGATTTTTGGCTTTGATAAACTCATTTATTAGTTCTAAGAGTAGTTTCTTTTGCTTGTTTGGTTTGTCTTTTTTTTTTTTTTTTTTTAATAGATTCTGTGGGATTTTCTAGGTAGGCAATTATGTTGTTTGCAAATAGGGACAGTTTTATTTCTTCCTTCCCAATCTGGAAGTCTTTTATTTATTTTTCTTTTCTTATTGCTCCTTTTCTTTTATTTTTTTATTTTATTATTATTATTATTATACTTCAAGTTTTAGGGTACATGTGCACAACATGCAGGTTTGTTACATATGTATACATGTGATGTTGAATAGGAACGGTGAGCATGGTCATTGCCTTATTCTCAACGTTACAGGGAAAGTGTTCAGTCTCTTATCATTAAAATATGGTGCCAGCTGTGGGGATTTTACAGATGCCCTTTACTGGGTTGAGAAAATTTCCTTCTATTCCTAGTTTTCTGAGAGTACCACTTCAATTTCCAAGCTGCCTTGAATCAAAACCAGAAGACTCTGGAGGAAAAATGAGAAACTCATAGCTGATTACCATTTAGGCAGTTCAAATTCTGGTCTTCTTCCTCAATCCATATGCTATCATTTATTTTTCAGGGACTTTGAATAGTTGCTCATGCATTCTGTCCAGGTTTTATAGCTGCATTCAGTGGGAGAGACAAGGTGAGTGTTTGTTCCACTGTATTCAGAACTGGAATCCTTGAGTCATTTTAAAGTCAAAGAAAGAAAATTAACCAGCTTATTCAGTTCCATTAAAAAAAAAAAAGTACCGTTTTAAGTTTCAAGGATCCAAAGATGAGTTAAATTTAATCACTACTTCTGAGGAATTGTTTCATGCCCACTCTCATTCCTCTTTTCCACCTGGTAAATTCCTACTTGTTATTATTTTGACTTGTTATTATTTTGAAGTAATTTTTAATTCTTATCAAAGTAATAAGCATACATGGTTTAATAAGTCAGATAGTACTACAAGATGTATAACAAAAAATAGCACCCTTGTGACACAGTCTCCCCCTCAAGCAATTAAGAGGTTAAAGGTAACTACTTCAACTCTGCTTACTACATCTTTTACTATTTACTTCCATATTTCTAAGTAATATTCTTATGTCTCTCTATTCTTCAATTTCAGACATTGTCTATTGACTTCCTATTATGAAAGGTAAGGATTATTTTACCTCTCCCACCTCAAACACACATCACTCATTTTTTTCTCCCCTCATTCCCCCTAATAAAGTGCTATCATAAACAAATCAATATTGTTTACCTTATCATTACTATACCGTCCCCGACTTACGATGATTCAATTTAACAATTTTTCTACATCGTGGTTCAATTTAACAATTCTCCTACTTTACGATGTAGAAAAATTGTTAAATTGAACCATCGTTAAGTCGGGGACTGTCTGTATAGTAATGATAATAAAGTGCTGAATAGCTCCTGTAACTTACTGAATATATTATGTCACAATCTAGACATAATGTATTCAGTAAGTTACACGAGCTATTCAGCACTTTATTATCAAACAGGCTTTTATGTTAGATAATTTTGCCCAACTGGGAATTACCTTTGCCACTCTTTCCACCTATGTCTTCCTCTCTCTTGGTTTACTCCCTTTTTTTTAGTGACAGCACATCATGCAGTAACTTCTTGAGAACGAATGTAATGTTTTTGAGATTTGCACATTTAATAATGGTTTTAGTCTACCTGATTAATAGCTCGGCTGGATATAAATTCTAGCCGGAAATCATTTTCCCGCTTTGATTTTCTCTTTAGTTTCCAATGCTGCTTTGGAGAAACCCAGTGCCATTAGGATTTTGACCACTTTTATATGATCTGTTCCCTACTTCTCTCAAAATTAGAAGTTATCGGCCTTATTTCTTTATCCATGGGGTTCTAAAATTTCAGGTGGACATGCTTTGATGTGCGTGTGTGTGTGTGTGTGTGTGTGTGTGTGTGTGTGTGTGTGTTCCATTTGTTATACTGTATATCTGGTTCTTTAGTTCAGTGAAATTCTTAAATATAGATGCTACTACCTTCCTTGAGTCTAAGTAAAAAAAAGCAGACTTTCACTTTATCTTCTTGTTAGTTGTATGGTTTCCCTCCTGTCCTAATTGGTGCCTTTTGTAAGGGCAGAGGAGAGCCAGCTGCCTAGAAGCATAGGATAGAGGAGAAAATCTGGATGTCTCAATGGCCTGGACAGACTTTCAACTAATCTTCCAAATTTCAGTGCCACCCCACATTACAACCTTCAGAACTACACAGTACCTTCAAGTCCTGTTGCTAACGAAAGCTTAAAATAGGAGGAGGAAAAAGCTATGAAAAGCTTAGAAAGACAGGATTCCAATTTGCCCTGTGTTTTTGTTGTTGTTGTTGTTGTTTTCCTGTTTTCTACTGTTCTCAGGACTCAGAGTAAATGATGTATACTTTGCTGCATGTTTTTTGGTCTTGTTCTAATTTGTCTTTTAAATAAGGCTAAACACTATAATCCTCTGCTGACAATTGTCCTATCATTGATTTCCTGCTTTTCTTCAAGCTGACAGGTTTAGGCAAAGACCATTTTTACAATTCCTTTTTTGGATCTGACAAAATTTTTTCCAAACAGGATTATAAACAAAGCTTACATTTTAACACTAGTATAGATGATGAATTATATAACTCACTGGATCATAAGTTAATATTAGGTATTTGAGTAATAGTATTTCATTTAAATTTGGCTTTGTCTCCATAAAGCATTGAAGAATTCTGTAGCCCAATATTAACTTAAATTCTAAGTTTCTATTTTTTATTGTTTACTGAGTACTTACTCTGTACCAGGCATTACTGTATTTCATTCTTACAACAACTTTGTTAAGGTTCAATTATTTTTATATTATGATTAGAAAGTGAGGCTTTGAAAGAATAAGTAATTTGCCAGAGATCACCTACAAAGTTGAACCAGGATTTTAATCTAGGTTTGAACACTATAAATTTCATGCTCTTAAACAATAAGTTGTACTGCTTATGAATAAAATCATAAATATAATAGCAAGAAGCTTTTATTTCTATAGCCATTGTGATGGTAAGGTATACACTTACTTAAATATAAGTGTATACCTAATGAGCTCAGAACCGTAACAGTTCTGGAGTCATTGACTGTCAACCTATTAATTGCATTTCTCATTCAAGTTTATAGCCAGTATACTGCAGAATTAATTTGTTTTCTTTATACTTTAAATAAATATTGTTAAAATTACCTCTTTACTTGCTGATCATATTGTTGAACAATATGCACTAGTGATATGGTAACACAATTATCCTATGGCCTGTCTTGAGAGAAGGAGGTTGAAATAGTCCTGCTGATGATTTGAAAAGGAATTTTTTAAGGTTAGACCTTTTCTAAAGAGTGAAAGTAAGATAATATTTCTATTTTAAATACTAGTTTAACATTCTATAATTTTCATAATTTATAGGGGTATCATTCTTATTGGATATGCATAAAAAGTTAATGAAACCTCACAGCCTCCCTAAAATCATAAACTTGTTTATTTGCTTGCCTTAGGGAGGTCACTGTTGATTTAATTTTAATTGTATTTAGCAATTACTGATAATGTTGTGATCCAATGGAAGCTTTTCTTTTAGAGGAATGTAAAAATCAACTTGCAATTTCTCTCTAAAACACAATCTATATAAGAAAGGAGGCCCATATGCATGAACCCAGGAGTGTTATCTTACTTCAGGGCAGATTTTTCTTCAATTCTTTACTCCAACCAAATTTCTGGTTCAAGAAGAGTATGGCCAATTTGTGACTGGGATAACTGCAGGCTTCCACATTCCCTGAGCTAACATGATACTATCTTATCTGTGTTCTCTGTACCTTTCTCCCTTTTCTCTCATTGCTTCTGTCCCTATCACCATCTTATTGCCTCATTTCTGAAAGCCTTGCTATTAGGTAACTGCCACAATTCTCCTTGGGGAGTTAGATGATAAAGCCCTAAATAAGCAAGTGGCATGATAGAGCTAAACTGTACCAGCCTATGAGAGATAACTGCTAAATATTTAGGAATTTTTCAAGCTGATTGTTAACTTTTGGCAGCTTGAAATCATGGTGGGGGTGTTTGCACCATGGAAATTGGCAAACTTAACAACCCCCCAGTCTCCATGAGAACTGGTTTACTAGCACGCCACCAGGTACTACACTTCTCAGGGGGATCTTGCATTTTCACTCAGTGCTCCTGAAAATCTTAAAGATTCAAAATGAATTTCCATGGCTGGGACTTCTCTAATAGGAATAAACAATAAAAAAAAAATTACAGGCAATGCCCAAGTGTTACCATATAGGGAAACAGCTGGATCATCTTGCTGAAAGCCAGCTCTACTGACACATGGCGAGGAGACATGGATGGTGGGAAATTATAAAAGTTCAGAAAAGCATTGCCTTTCTGGGCCAAGAAAGATTCCCAAAGACATATGTACATATAACAATCCTACAAAATATGGATTGTTCTGTAACAATGATCCACTGAATCAGACTATTTTTTCAGAGTTATTGATCAAAGAATGATGTATAAGAGTAAACTACGCTCCTTAAAAAGAACAAAGGATTTCATAATCCCATAGAGGATCTGAAGATAACCTAGCCTGTAAACTAACTGACTAATAGCCAGTTAAATAACCCAGTGGTTTCTAAAACTGAAAATGGAATTTAATATCCTACTGAGATCTTCAAAAATCAAAACTGCTGGACTAGAGATTATAGAAAAGGCCAAGCTTAGTTACCTAAGTACATCAAACTGCACTTATTCATAGTCCTAGAAAATTCTCTTTAAAAGGGGGAATAGACTAATGGTGCTTAACATAAATTAGTTATCTTTTCCATGTATTTCTTTCTATGCCTCACTTCTTTTTATTTTCAAATGCTGGTTGTGTGCTTACTGTGTACCAGGCACTGTCTTCACTATAATGATGAAAAAGTTCCAGTCTCACACTGTATTTCAGAAGATTGCATCCACTGTTAAACAACTTACTACTTCCTTAAGTACTATGCCAAGGCTGCAGAGAGATCCTACCAGCAATATACAGAAGATTTACTTTGTGATTTCTTTTAATTAGAAAATAACATTTGAAAGCTATAACCTTTTAAGCCTTTTTGCTCCCACAAAAATAATCACCAAGAGAAGATGATTTGATTTCTGAGGAAATCTGTGGTATAGCTTTAACAGCTTTCTTGGAAGGAAGACAAATGTAACTGAGTATGAATAATAAACTTTAAATATAGCCAGAAGAATTTTGACTTATAATTAACCCATGTTTCTGAAAATATGAAATCTAAAAGTAATAAATATGCATTCTTAATAATGGGCTCTTAAAACTACATTTATAATAATCCTTTCAGTTTGTTGTTATGGTTATTATAGGAAAAACACATGTTCCTATCAAAGCATGTAAAATTAATGAACACATTTTATATGTAGAGCTCAAAAAATACTCTCTTGTAAGCTGTACTCATTAAATAAAAATACCAACGAATTCATTAAACAAAAACAAAAACTCAAATCAACAATGGCAAAGCTAATAACTCCAGAAGGCTGAAATGTAGCAAAGATAAAGAGAGTAGTGATAAAACATTTAACTATTAATATACTCTTTATCTCAATATGGACAGTTCCTTTGCTACGATGCAGAGGAATCAGGAGGCATGGGGATCTTATGTGGTGGATGGCATGGCAGGTTATTTGCCCAGCCCTCACTGCTGACCTAAAGGCGCCTATCTTGCTCAACAGGAACCATACAAGACAAGAGTGTATAAGCCTTTCATTGCCAGCAGGCCCGTTAATTTCCATGATGTAAAAAGTAAGTCCATCTGGCCACTAGATGGAGATCAGGTTACTCTGTCAGTGATGGGGAAGCTGCTTGCAGCCAGCAAGTGTTAAGTAAGCAGGGTATGGAGAACCTATTCTCTTTTTTCAATACTTCTATCAAAGGCATTTTCCAAGCTCTGAAGTTAGGAGCAGATCTGTGCTGAATAAAGAGTATATAAATGAAGCATAGCTTGAAAGATCAAACAGAAAGGGAACTGTAAAAGACAAACATTTGCTTGTTATTACTGTTGCCCCTGGAATGACTTCTATTTAGGTTTGGTTGTATAAACTACTTGTAATTAATAAGATGAGCTGGTCTAAATAAGAACAATTAAATAAACTATCTCATTATTTACCAAGCAGGGAAGAAGAGAGATATGACAAAAAATTAAAACAATGATAGATTATTAAGACAGTTAGTCTTGTCTGTTTGAACATAAGAATACAGACTCATGTTTGAGTATGTATATAAGTATGCATTTTTAATATCAACCAAAATGGATCAAGGGAACTTAGGGATCAAAGGAGAATGTCAGATAACATCTATTCTAATTTTCCAAATGAAACTATCATTCAATTCTGAATTATATAACTTTATTACTAAACATGTCTTATTTCTGTAATAGCTGAGCTTTATTTTATTTTTTTTAGAGACAGGGTCTTGTTTTGTTGCCCAGGCTGGGGGGCAGTGGCTCGATCTTAGCTCCTGCAACCTCCACCTCCCGGGTTCAAGCAATTCTTGTGCCTCAGCCTCCCAAGTAGCTGGGATTACAGGCATGCGCCACCATGCCCGGCTTATAGCTGAACTTTAAACTGGAGACATAAAGTTACACATGTCCTGGAAAATGTTTGGTTTAGGGAAAGTTCAGATATTGCGCTGTGTAATGTAGCTGAATATTTTGATTATTCTTGAGATGTTAGATACCATAATTCTGTTCATTTCTAACTTAATAACTATATATCCTCATTCAATAAATATTTATTCAGTTACATCAAAACAAGTAATTTGTGAAAAGAAAAATTCCATTCGTTATCAAATAGTTTCAATTACCAGTACATTTTAGTATATAGGAGTGTGAGCATAAACAAACATATTAATTGCTTATTGCACCAACCATTGTGCTACAAACTAGGAGTACAAAGATGTATATATAGCCAGAGAAGTAACTGGAAGAGAAGGCCTACATGATTAAAAAACAAATACAACTTCATTTTTGTAGCAGTCAAGAACAATTATTAAATGATCAGTAAAAGTCCTTTGTAAAGTTCTATTGTGAAAAATAAACTTAATCTTGACCAGATGGAAAACATGACCTTTGATCTCTACCACATAGAAAATATAGAAATTCAAACACAATAGTATTTACTATTAGGCACCAATGACTGTAATGAGAACACGAGCTTAATTCAAAAAGAGAAGAAACTAATGTTTAGAATAATAAATGAAACAGGCCATAATTAATTGGTTTTCTAAATATTGTTATGAGTAGTAACCAACATTCAGTCTGTTGCTGTAATCAGTCCATGGCACTTACTTAAACACATGCTTATTTTAGAGTCACACATTTGTTTTAGCTTAATTAAATTAATATATTTTTACCCCTTCAAAAAGATTTGAGTTCTACTTTGGTTCGAGGTTTTCAAAATGTGCCTACAAGCTTTTAAGGATCTAAGAGAATTGTTATTCATTCATGAATATATCTATTTCTATTTAAAGAAAATCACAAAAAGAATCACATAAAATAGGAATTATTAATCAGGTATTGATGAAATAGTTTGTAGAAATTTCTTATTTTGCTAATAGGCTCTTTGCAGGACAACCTGGCTGGGAGGAACCTACTTTTCTTTTTGTTGGATAAGAAAGTAATGTAAACAGGAGAAGTTTTGTTCCAAAGATTAAAATAAATGAATAGCAAATAAATCCTTTTATTATATGCTTTAGTATATATGGGTATATAGCCTTCCTCATTCTTCGAATTAGTTCCAGACAGCAACTAGATTGATTAGATGATGACTGAGTCATTTCTGGAGTTACCAGATTCTTTTCACTTTGGTGGCCTGTTCCCATATTTTTCTCCAGTGCAGGGTTGGGTCTACTTATTGTTGACTACTAAATTTGCATTACTTGGAAATAAGGAAGTTGGTAAAAAACGTTCTATTGGATGCATATTTTTGCTCACCTTCTCTAGTTTAGAGGTTCTGGCCTTGTAATAATCTGCTGTATTCTAGTTCCTAAATGTTTCTGTTTCCTAGGTAGCATGTAGAGATGCTGACCCTGAAGATGGTAAAAGTGAGAACAGATGCAAAGGTGCTGCTGGAAACTGGTTAGTGCTTAAGGTTAAAAAAATAAAAGCTGCTGATTGTATTCATATGTTGTGATGTCAGTAACCTGCACATTTAAGCACTGACAGAAAAAAAGGCACATTTTTACTTTTTCATCATTTAGATGGAGAATTTTTGTCTTTTTATTTTGAATCTAAAAATTCTTTTAGTTCTTTAAGCAACTATTTTTGAGTCACTGGCCCAGAAATTTTCATGACTGTGGCATCTGGAACTAAATTTATACTTGAATGTGCACCTCTAAGAGATAAGGTGAATTCAAATGGTACCTGCATATTTCTGTCATCTTGTCCAATCATGTTTCTCCATTCCATGAGTGATCGCTGCAGACGTTGAAGTCCAGTTTCCCAAAGCCTGATGTGACCTCCCATATCAACAGTAACAACACCGCTTTTGTCCCACTCAGCTAGCAGTGCATCTGTATCTGAAATGGTCGACAGCCATGTGGTATACGGCGAGAGAGATTCTGATCTGGAAAAAGGAATCCAAGTGACGCTAAGAGACCACAAAAATAAAGCAGGAGGGATGACACTGCACATTGTAATGTTCTTTACTGTTGAAAAACTATGCTCACACTACTCATTATTTTATACCTGCTCTTACCTATGTCACCACATAGGCAGTTATGAGGATATGCTATGAGCAAAAGTTCTTAAACAAACATGCCCAGGGTTCATAAGCAAACATGAGGCAAGACAATCATGAATACAAAAAAAAAAAAAAACAGAAAGACTATTTTAAGAAAGATGTTTTTATAAGTGATCACACTATATAACTAATTGGTAGGCCAGGAAACAAAGCTGGTTTAAACTGATTAGGTTCCCTAAACTTGCTATAAAGAATTTGCTATGGACTAAATGCTTGTATCCCCCCCAAATTCATATGTTGAAGCCCTAACCCCCAATATGATAGTATTAGGAGGTAGGTACTTTGGGAGGTAATTAGGCTTAGATGAAGTTGTGAGGGTAGGTCCCCTGTTATAGAATGGGATTAGGGCCCTTATGAGAAGAGACCAGAAAGCTTGCACTTGCATGTGGTCTCTCCCTGTTTCCTTCCCCCCCATTCATGTTAGGATACAGCAAGAAGTTAACCCTCTGTAAGACAGCCTTCACTAGGAACTGAATTGGCTGGCCCCTTTATTTTGGCTTTCCCAGCCCCCAGACTGAAAATAAATATTTGTCACTTAAGCTACCCACTCTATAGTATTCTGCTGTAACAGCCTGATCTAAGACAGAACTCTAATAATGAGCATATTAAAAGACAAGATATCAACAGAACCATCTGTAAGGAGCAAAAATACACAGTAATTTACTGGTTCTCTGCATTTTCCTGTATTTGTAGACGACACTAGCTTCCACTGTCAGGAAGAAAGGAACTCTATATCAGTTCATACCTCACACGCCTGCAGTACTGGACTCACTCCTTAGAGGCCTAATGTCAGTGCTGAACCGATTTCTTGTTTATGCATTTCGACTGCATTTGTATGTGATATTTTGCCTTTTCTGACTTAGAAAGTTACATGAATCTATAACAAGGAATGTATAGATTTCTTATATATTTCACACATATTTCCTTTGTTATATATTTCTGACATCTGTATGAGTGTGTGTATATATATATATCTATAGTAATTTCTAGGAAAGCAAATTTGTCTATAAGAGTCAACTGCATATCTCCTTTATCTGAGTATAGCTCTTATTATACAAAAGTGATATAGATTATAAATTCCAACTATTAGTGTTGGCTCACAAAATGCATCTGATATTTTCTATATGAAATAAATAGTCTAAAGAGAGGGTCTGATAAGAAAAACATAACAAGCTATCATTGTAGATTTTGGAAAAACACAAAACCATTATATATTAGGTAAATTCTTATAATATTCTAAAAGATAAATCAAGACTAATTTGACCTTTTTTCAGTCTGCCTTAGTTGATACTAAACACAGAGTGACAAGGGCGGCCACTCTTGGACACAGAAGACTTAGAAAATGTTCATATGAGGAGAACAACAGTGGGATGGGACCATATGTTTCCAAGCTACTTTACAGGACTCCCAGAAGGGCTCAAAGAAGGTAACATTTGATACAATACATGGTACTCTATCAATAAATATTTGCTGCAGGAAAAAACTTAGTAGTTACAGATGATGGAGTCAGGGGCTATTCAAGAATAATGAAATTTATCCATTTGTAACTATGATGTTTGAAATTCTGCCAAGAACACCCAAGCTGTATGATTCTATTGAGCACTGTGCCTACTAGTTGTCACTACTTAACTCTTCACAAGAAAACTTTACATTTACAGGCAATTTCTTTAATTTATTAAAAAAAGAATGACTGAAGAAATTACATATTTTCTACAATTTGCACACTAGGTCTAAAATCTTTTCTTCACTTAAAGAATGTTTTCCTTATAAATAATAACAAAGTTTTAAAAGGACACATAGAATTATAATAGAGTGAAGCCTAAATTTATACACAGCCACATATGAAAGCTTGGCAGTACTATTTTACAAATGCAGATAATATAAAACTTTGAAGAAAATTATGTGAGAGCAAAAGTGATGTATTCATTTTGGCCCTGAAGTTACATACAGTTTTATTGTATTTTCTATTATTTGAAATTAGCTATCAAATGGAAAATTCCTGATATCTAGCAGAATGCTAAATCTAAGCTACTAGCAAAAAAACTGAAGTCCAGATGGGTTGTTCCCTTGGATTTTATACATATGTCAAAAAAAGCAGTAGTTAAGAGAAACTCAGGACATACTGACAATGAAACAGACTCTAAATTCATACTGACAATGAAACAAACTCTTGACACTTGAAATGTGGCAAGTCCAAATGGAGATGTGCTTTAAGTGTAAAATACATACTGAATTTCAGAGACTTAGGAAAAAAAAAGGAATGTAAAATATTTCATTAAAAATTTTATATTGACTACATGTCAAAATAATATTTTGGATACATTGGGTTAAATAAAAGATATTAAAATTAATTTCACCTTAAAACAATAATGTGTCTACCAAGAAATATATAATTACATATATGGCTTTCATTATATTTCCGTTGGACAGTGCGGCTCTAACTGAATGCATTATGGTGGCCAGCTGGCTCTGGGCTGTGCACACAGCTGCTCTTCCAGATGTTCTTTCCATGGCAGGTATAACATGTGATTCATACAGAAAGTCAAAAGAGAAAAACACTGAAATAAAAAACTAGTGAGAGAAATGACTATAAATACTGGAAAAAATTATCAATGTTTTAGATATGTTAAAAAAGATGTTATTTGCTTTTGTTACTTGAATTAGTATATTTTAATGAGCATATAATTAAGATGGAATATGCAATTTCCTCAAATGATTAAAAGCCATTTTCCATTAAACCAACACATTAGGATGTTCCAAGAAGTCATATATGTTGGAAGAAGTAAATCTATTTCTTTGAATAATGATTTTGTTTTCATATTTTTTGAATCTGATTAAAGGGTCCTAAGAAATGAAGCTGTGTTTCTGAGTTATTTGTACTATCATGCCGAGCTATTTTCTTCTAGGGGATGGAGAAGGGGGAAGAAAGGAAGCCTGGTGACATTTTGGGTGACTGACAGATTCTGGTATCCCTGGTCTTCCTCTGCAGGCCCTCCAGGCTACTCTGCTAGAGCTTCTAGCCAAGACTTCAACCACTGTGTTGTGAGGGCTCAATGGCAATGTGAGGGAGTACATGAGAGGAGCAGATGTGATTGTAATCTAGGTCAAAATAGAATAGAAAGATTAGAGGAAGAAGGCTTTGGCATGGAGGGCAAAGAAAGGGAAAAAGAGGAACCTAGGATAAGTAGGCCAAAGCAGGTGCAAGCTTAGGTTGGAAGAGGGAAATAAGGCATGGATGCACCCAGAAAGGGATGGGCTCCAGGTGATGATGCCTGTGTTCTTCAAGGGAGAGATCAAGCTTTATTGTTTCTGTTTTTAAATCTTCAGTTTACCTAGTTTAAATGCTTTGCTTCCATAGTGGGACAATAATGAAGGAGGCGAACAGTAATGAGTCCTATTCTAAAGCTTTGGGATCCTTTGGCTATTGTACAACCTTCCTGACTGCAGATACATAATAACATATATCAAAACAATATTAAAGAAATCTATTTAAATTCTTTTGATATTTTGAACACACTTACTTCAGAAAATAAATATATAAAGTTAATAAGTATTATAATTTTTGTAATACTAAAAATGCTATTTCAGATACAGAAAAACTTATTAGAACGGATCAAACAAAAGAGAACAAAGACTTGCAGGCTGTTTGACTTATACCTATGTAACAGTGGAATATTTTTACAAAATGAAAATAAAAATGCCAGGAAAACATTCAGAAGAACAGCAAGATAGAAACCAACTGTAACTGGGAAAAAAAGAGCTTGCTATTTAAAGAAGCAAAAAAGTACTCATTTGTTCAGAGTACTTAGCAAGAATTTACTCATTTTTTATGACATACTAAGCTAAGAACAAAGGTGAAATGGATTACCTGGGAATAGGGATATATCGGAGTTTCTTTGATTGAAGATCAGTGACTTCTATATAACCAGATGTTTGTGGAGGAGTAACATCTACAAACAAGTCATGACATGAGCCAAGTATTAAATTATTGCAAGATACCAAAATGGTGCTAAAAGTGGAATCAAATTATCCGTAGCCTAGGGTAGAATGCTGGGATCTACTTGACAAGGTACTGGGTCAACCCTCATGGCTAGACTCTGAGAAACATGCTTCCCTCAGGGAAGCATATTGGGCTGTGATTCTTTACTGTCAGAAAATAACCTAAGTTATTTTCATTTGATAGCTTCCCAAGATGAGTCAATGTTTTTGCACTTACAGTTTTTTAAAAAAATATTTCATCATCTGAACTGTTTTTCCTTCTTAGGAAGCAACAACAATGCAGTAAAATGTGGTAGAATCGGCACACTCTCTAATTAGACTGACCTGGTAGGAAGTCCTGCTCCTGTCTGAGCTGTGTTATGTTGGTCAAGTTATTGACCTCTCTGAGGCCTGTTTTCTTCATTTGTAAAATGGGGATAACAACCCCACTGTGAAATGGGGATAACAACCTCAGATGACCACAGCATCTGAGCATCATAAACATTATCTTGAGGATTAGATGAAATTAGTAAATGCAAAGCACCAACAGGGGTTGCTCATCACACAGTATCTGTCATTATTAGGGCCCTGCAAGACAGGGGAAGGTGAGGTGAGGATGGGGCAGTGGGGTGAGGACTCTGGAGTTTGGATCATAATCCCAAAAGACACAATCCTGAATGCCATTATTCTGATTGTTGAAATCCCAAAAGATAGATAAAAGTCCCTAAAGTTTAAAATTCTGAAAATCACAATCACAGTATAATTGCATCATGTTATACGGAGCTATTACTTTGTTACTGTCTTTGTTAGGAAATTAAGTATGGTTTAATGAGATGCATATAGGTGCCAAGTTGACAAAGGGTGTATTTGTGGACTTAATTTTAGGTGTCAGTTGGACTGATTATAGAATACCTAGAAACCTGGTAAAGCATTATTTTGGTTGTATCTGTAATCTGGAAAAGAGATTAGTATGTGAGTCTGAGGGAACCAGGTGGTGAAGACCTGCCCTCAATATTGGTGGACATCATCCTGTAAGCCAAGAGCCTAGAGGGGACAAATACAGAAGGTGAATTGGTCTCTGAGAGCTGGGACAGTCTTTAACTGCCAAACATACTGATATGCATGTATGACATTTCCCTTTTGACCAACTGCTTTATGAATATGGCTCATGTGTTCATAACTGTTATACTCATGTGATGTCATTAGTATACCTGAGTGTTTATGCTTGCAAAAAGTGTATGTTATTATTGCCTATTTTATTGTGCAAGGTGGTTTGTGAAGTGTTCTGCTGTTTCTGTTTGTTTGTTTTTTGGAGACAGAGTCTCACTCTTGTTGCCCAGGCTAGAGTGCAGTGGTGCGATCTTGGCTCACTGCAACCTCTGCCTCCTCTGTTCAAGTGATTCTCATGCCTCAGCCTCCCGAGTAGCTGGGATTATAGGCACCTGCTACCAAGCCCAGCTAATTTTTGTATTTTTAGTAGAGACGGGGTTTCACCATGTTGGCCAGGCTGGCCTCGAGCTCCTGACCCCAAGTGATCTGCCTGCCTCGGCCTCCCAAAGTGCAGGGATTACAGGTGTGAGCCACCACCCCCGGCCTGTTCTGCTGTTTTTATGTTTCTCAAATAAATCTTCTTTTAAAAATGTACATAAATATCTTTTAAATAATTTTAAAATTATTTTTTCCAGAATTATATTTTCGAGATTTTCATCTTTTGGGATTGTGCCAGAATTTTAGACTTTAGGAATATTTATCTTTCTTTTGGGATTTCAACATTTGGGGTTATGGCATGGGGATTGTGTTTTTTGGGATTATGATCAGCTCTCAGGATTCTGGATAGTAAAGAATATGAAAAGTTGGGGGAAGATAAAGAGATAAGGGGTCCAGAGCCCTCAACTAATTCTATAATTGTTATACTCATGTGATGTCATTAGTATACCTTAGTGTTGGTTTTCCAGCAAATTCCTGTGCTTCACTGATTTCTATTCCACAGCCCTGAGTAACTATCATCCTCAAAATCATTAGCTGCCACCATGGTGTGTCAGAAACATTGCTTAGTCTTCACAGAGAGTGCTTCTGATACTAACAACAACAAAGACTAATAATTCCTGTCTGAGAGATGAGGAAACTGAGGCTTATAGAGGTAATGTAACAATATGACTTATTTGGGGTGATACAGCTGGAGAGTGATGGAGATGGCTTCAAACCCAGGCCTTTTTAGCACTCAAATCTATGCTCTGGCCACGACTCCACACAACTTCTATGTGAGTTGGCCCTAGTGAAATAGCTATTTGTAAAATATCCCATTTTATAAAATCTTGGCCACCAAGTTCTCTTAAAAAAAAACCCCCTACACAAAACCCATGCTTTTTAAGATTTTTGTCTATCTGTTTCTCTATCTAATCTTTGATGACAATTTCTGATTAGAATGATATATTTATCTATTCATCCATCCATCTATCCATCCATCCATCCATCCATCCATCCATCCATCCATCCATCCATCTTTTATTACAATTTCTGGTTGGAATGAAGTATCCAGGATGTCCTGGATAAATTCAAATTTGAATTTATCAAATGTAGTTTACAAAAAACAAGAAACTTGACATTTTTATTTCGTGCATGTAGTTGAAGGTTTTTAAATAGGCCAGCTGAAAAACTCAACATATCTCTTATTTATTTAACAAATGTGTTTGAGCATATTTTGCGCCAGACATCATATGAAGCATGAGGGTATAGAAAAGATATGTGGTCTCTGACTTTGAGGCGTTCACAGTAAAATGGGGAAAGTTCCTTTCTATTAAACCATTGTGGGCCTCTGGGGACTTGGAAAGGATTCTAGAGTGGGAATCACAGTCCTGAGGCCAGGTATGAGCTGTAGAGCTAGGCAATGGGTTGTCCCAAGAGACAAACAGCTCAGCAGGAAGAAAAGGTAATGTCCAAGGAGAGGAATGGGTAAGAAAATAGAGTTACTATAGTAATTTGACCACCCAGCTGGATTAGCTGTCTTCAAGTGGCCATTTGCACAAAGTGAATATGCTTATCGTAAGCCACACACAGTCTGCATTGGAAATTCTGCCTGTGATATAAAGTCAATCTTGGATAAAGTTTTGTATCATATATCATTTTTAACAATTCCTGCTGCTTGAACCTAGCTGAAGTAGGTTGAATTATTTATAGCTCAGGGTTCTTTGCCAAGAGTGACCAGTTACTGAAGCTATAGAGATGAGTGGAGCTGCCTCACTAACTTACTCATATTTTGGCTTGCCACTTAGAGGCGCTTTTACAAATAAGGAATAGTATTAAGTTGATCTACTGCCATCAGCACTTTTAGATTGCCTGTGAAAGCAAAGTAAGCCAACTTATTTTAAAATATCTTTTTTTTCCCCATATCTTTCTTTTCTTTTACTTTGCTAATTAATTCCATGGTGAGAAAATGCAATAATGACTGTGTCTACTATTTCAAGAAGTAGAATTTTACTCCTGGTATTAAAAACTATTTTCAAGTATCAGAGAAGGGTAATGGCTACAAATCACTTTAGGGAAATAGTAAAGGTGGTGGTAGTGGTGGTAGTAGCAGTAAGCACTTTAAAAATAATAAAAATTGATGTTTACTGATTTGAAAATAAGTCAGCTCAGAAGAAAAGCATATTTACAAAAAGATTCTTGAACAGAATACTTGACTGAATTGAGGAAGTGAAAACTGTGGCCAGGTTTCCCTCCAAACTTAGCCAAGGCCTCATCCATCCATTTTAAACGTTTTAACACTGGAGTGAGGATGGAGGCTCAGTAAATTTCCATTACATTTATAATCCAAGTGGATTTCAAAGATAGGTATAAATTGTATTTAGGGATTAGTTCACTAACCATTAAAGGGAAGTCATTGCAGCAGTGTTTATCACATAGCTCCCATGATCAGTGGGGACAGTTTACATGCACAGTGCCAAGGTTAGAAGGAGGTATTAAAAACTGTCAGGCAAAACAACCAAGACAATTTTCAGAGGGAAGGTGAAATGCTATTTAAAAACTCACTCCTTCTAGAAATGTAATTTGATGTACACCTATTAATCACTGGGTTTAATACATTTCTGTGTTCACAGATAAAAAGAGTGATGTGTGCCCCCAAACTGTGCTGATACCAAATTTTTGATTTTACCCAAAGTTCAAAAAAACATTGTACTGCTTTCAATCAAGAATCATTATTTTGTGTTTAAAGAGCTCAGACCTGTGGTTTAAAAAAAGCTAACATTTAGCTAGAAGAAAAACAGTTGGAAGAAAGCAATAAATTTCTCCCCATCTGCATTAAATAAAAGCTACCTCATTATTGTGAAAGCCACCAGGAGAGTAGTCTTTACAGTTGATTTCTTTATAAAAGGCTGATGTACATTAGTCCCAGACTAATTAGATGGTTGGATTTGATTTACTTTACAAAATTATTCTAGCTTGAATTTTCATCAGAGATCTACATGCACATAGAATTAAGTATCAAAAAGGCTTAAAGAACAAACAGCCCCTGCTTTACCCCCTACCCGCCCCCGCCGCCCCACCATTTCCTGCCCCCTAGAGACACTTTCAACTTTTTAAGCTATTTCTGTGGTATTCACCTTCATCATTATGGTGCCTTCTTGAGGTTTCAGCTTCAGGCATTATCTCTTGCCTTCCTCCCAAGCAAGAAGAGAGTTTAACTCTTTTTCATTCCCCAATCCCCCACTCCCGATTTTCCCATTCCCCCAAACATTCATATAATTTTGCTTGGATTAACATCCAGTGCTTATATTATTACAATTATCTAAATGCTAATCACGGCTTTGCTATGTCTTATATTATCATTACTTTTTCCTGTATAACTTTTTGCTTTTATTGGAGCTAATAAGCATCATGTTTTGTTTAGTTTTATGTAGTACAAATTTATTCCCAAGGTTCCCTAATTGTTAAAATCTCTAAATATGTTCATATATATTGGGTTTATCAATTTCAATTTCTAAGAGACATCTCTCCTGAAATGTCATCTGTTCTAACCTTAGGCCTGTGCATGGCTGTCACCCTGGGATCTTCCTTCACCATGCTCCTAGGGATTTTCATTCTTTCTCTCTTTTTTACAGCCCACATTTATAAAATTCTTCCCCCATGTCAGACATTGTCCTAAGCAATTTATATATGTTTGGAATATTTTAGTAACACTACTTAAACAAAAGAAGGGAAATAAAACTCCTAGCAACTAAGAGAAAAATGGCTAAATAGGCAGTTCTTGGAAGAGTAAATGGCAACATATGAAAGGATGCTCAAATGTACTAGAAGTCAGAAAAAGGTAATGCGAAACCACAATAAAAGGTTTGACCCTTACAAGAGTAGATTAGGATGGGATGCACCAGGACCCGCTTTATGCTACTGGAACACCTTTGGTAATTCTGCTCCTAAATATGCTCCCTACAGACTCAACATATACACAAGCAGACAGGTGCAAGGCTATTCATAGCACCATTATTTGTAATAGCAAAAACCTGGAAAGAACCTAAATTTGCACTGACAAATAACAGAAGAATAAATTGTTGTATGTGAAGCAGTGAAAATAAAAGTAGAACTATCAGTATGGATGATGACAAAGGTCTCTCTTTGACTGAACTGTAGTCAGGCTCTTCTGAATCCTCTTCCCAACTAGTTCCCAACTCTGGGGCCTCTGTGTTCATCTCTGCATTGTTCAATGCTAACAAGAATCCTGCTAAGTCAGTTTAACCAGAATCCCTAACCCTTGATATCTGATTGGGTTCCCCATTCTCCACCATCCCCTAGGTGATGTCAGATCACTCTGGGCTGCTCTCAGCAAGGATCCTGTTAGGTTTGTTCAGCCAGAATTCCCTCTTACCCCAGATGTTTTCTCTCAGTAATTTTCCATCCACTGACCCCCACCCTACTGCTTCACTTATTTCCACTTTTCCTTGTTATATTCAGAGTTGAGCCCCATCTCTCTCCCTTACTACAAAACTTCTTTGCAGTCATCCCTATACCTATCAAGATGGCCCTGCATAAAGCCTACCTTACCATTTTGTAACAAATGTCATGAATGATTTTTTTCTTTAGTAACAAATCTCACAAACATGATGGTGAAAAAAACAGACCAAGTTACAGAAGAATAAATACAATATGATACTATTTATACAAAGTTTAAAAACATAAAAAAAGCTATATATTATTTTGTGAATGATAAGTACTGAACTCACATTCAGAACAGAGATTACCTCTGGTTTGTCAAAAGGGAAGGCGATGAAAACACAGGAGTCTCTGACCATACTGGTAATGACTTACCAATATGGGTGGTGGGTGCAAAGATGTTCATTGTATTTTTCTTTAAACTTTTGTAGGCCTGAGATATTTTGTGAAAAATTAAAATACGCATGGAAACATGAACACACTCTTCCCGTCCCTAAATAGGAAGTGTTATGAGAGAGTATGACAAGGGCACCTGATTTAGATTTGAACAAGACCTTCTGAGGAAGTGACATTTAAACTGAGACCTGACAGATGAGAATGAGTTTGGGGGTTGGGGGGAAGGGGTGCAGCAGAAAGTTGGGAAGAATTTTGTAAATTCAAATTAACTGAAAGAAGTCAGAGAGTTATGTAATGCACAAATCACACTGGATCTTTTAAGCCAAGTTAAAATTTCTAAACTTTATCCTAAGGACAATGTGACCTGAGTTGTGTTTAAAAATATTACTTTCTGACTAAAACAATTTTGAAAATGAAGAACAAAGTGGAAGAATCTATACTACCTAAGTCAACCAAGACTCACTATAAACTATAAAGCTATAAAGCAATCAAGAGAGTACGGTATTAGTAAAGGGATAGACACATAGACCAATGGAACACAATAGAAAATCCAGAAATAGACCCACTCATATGGGCAGCTGATTTTCAGCAGAGGTCTAAAGGCAGTGCAAAAGAGAAAGGACAGGACAGTCTTTTCAGCAAATGGTGCTGGTGCTGGAACAATTGAATATCCCCATGTAATTAAAATAAAGAGCCTCAGTCCATACCTTATACCATGTAAAAAATTAACTCAAAATGGATCATAAATCTAAATGTAAAATATAGAACTATAAAACTTCTGGAAGAAAACATAGACGATTTGCCCTTCATCAAAATAAGAGAAAATGTTTGGAAAGTATATCTTTGACACTGAACTTGTATCTACACTAAAGAACACTCAGAGTTCAGGAGTCTGAGACCAGCCTGGGCAACATGGCAAAACCCTGTCTCTACAAAAAAATACAAAAATTAGCCAGATGTGGTGGCATGTGCCTGTAGTCTCAGCTACTCAGTAGCTGAGTTGGGTGCTGCTTGAGCCTGGGAGGCAGAGGCTATAGTGAGCTGAAATCGTGTCACCACACTCCAGCTTGGGCAACAGAGCAAGACCTTGTCTCAAAACAAATAAACAAAAGGAATGCTCGAAACTCATTAATAAGAAAATAAATAACCCGATTTAAAAATGGGCAAAAGATCTGAAAGATATTTTATTAAAGAAGATACACATAAAACAAAATGCTCAACATCATTAGGTGCTAGGGAAAACACAAATTAAAATCATAATGAGAAATCACTACACTCACTAGAATGGTGAGAAACTGACAATACCAAGTGCTGACAGGGATGCAGTGCAACTGAAATGCTGATAGAATTTCATTTCAAATATTCATTGCTGATAGAAATGCAAAATGGTATTTCCACTTTGGGAAATAGTTTGGCAGTTTCATCATATGATGCAAAAATGCCATTCCTAGGCATTTACTCAAAAGAAGCAAAACTTTATGTTCACTTAAAAACCTGCCCACAAATGTTCATAGTGGCCTTACTCTTTATTGCCCAAAACTGGAAACAACCAATAAATATGTCACCTTGTGAATGGATAAACAAACTGTGGTACATCTATGTAATAGGCAACCACTGGCAATTAAAAAAAAAAAAACGAATGATACACACATAACATAAAAAATAAATAAATAAATGATTCTCAAATGCACTGTATTAATTGAAAGATGCCAGACTCAAAAGACCACATACTATATGATTCCATTTATATAATATTCTGGTAAAGGCAAATCTATAAGAAAAGAAATCAGGTCAGTGATAAGTTGTAGGTAAGTGGAGGCATTGACCACAAAACGGAATGGGGGAAGTTTTTGGGGTGATGAAACTCTTCTATATCAAGTGTGGTAGTGGTTATCCAACTATTTGTGTCTGCCAAACTCACAGAACTATACACTAGAAATGGTGAATTTTACTGTATATAAACTGAGCTTAAGAACCAACGTACACTGTACTTTAAAAACATCACCCTGTCTGATGTGTGGAAAAGGGTAGGAGGGGAAAAGAGTGGAAGAGGTAACAATATCATAAGGCTATGGCAACATTTCAGTGTATGATGGTGGTGCTTTGGATGGGATATTGGTAACAGAATTGGAGACAAGTGGGTGGATACAAGATATATTTGCAAGGCTGTATATCAGAACATGGTGATTGCTGATGGATGAGATGTGGAGGATGAGGGAGAAGAGGTATCAAGGTGAGTCCCAGATTTCTGGGTGAATGAAGGTGCACTAAACTCTGGTACATAACTTCTTGTAATTCCTGGAATGCTCTGCCAAGTCCGTGCATCTTTCACATGGAGTATCCCTTTCCTGGACCAAATCCTTCAACTGATTAACTCTCATCTTTCAAGAGTCAACTCATAGTCTCCAGAATGGATTGTAAACTTCTCCTTTGTGTTTATATATCACCTTGTGAATATTCCTATCTTATTACACTGTACTAGAATTGTCAGTTTATTCATCTGCCTCTTCTACCACAAAAAACATTTTAAGGAAATGGTGATTTATCTTCCATGAGTTTCAGTTGGGAAGAAACTAATTCCAAACGTTATCATATAATCAGAACTTTTCAAACCCTGTTACAGATTATTATAATACATTTAGCATTATATTTGTGAAGTCCACACTAATACAATGCATATAGACACAAGATAATGTATCACTACCACTGTGATGTAAAAAAAAAAAAAGTCAATGAATCAATGATCAAACTTTTTCATAGTTATCTGTTATGATGAATGCCAGTGTGGTTCAATAAGAATAGCTCTAAACTTGGGATTAGAAGATTGTGGGGCAAATCTGGGCACTGTTGTCCACTGGTGGGGTGATCCTGGGCCAGTTATTTTAGTTCTGTGTCAGAATATTTTCATGTACAAATTAGAGAGCATGCTAACAATAGGATGGGGTTTTAAGGAGTAAGTGAATTTATACAAGGAGAGGAGATCATCCCAGGAATTGGATATTTTATGCAGTAATAAATATAAATTGACTTTCAGAGTGCTGTTAAGTGAATCAGTCTGCATGATAAGCCCCTGACTTTCAGTCTTAGGAGTTTAAGACAAAAGGCAGGCCTCAGTTTCTATGCCTAATACACTAAGACTTTTTAAAAGGCTCTGTGAAAACATCTTTTAGGTAAAGTTACTGCATATATTATAATATAAATGAAGATGAGTTCTAACAGCAGTGGCCACAGTTGCACACTGTGAAAATGAGTAAGAACTTTCTGAATACAGAGAGGTCTTTTTAGTTACTTCTAAACTTGTCAGAATGATCAATTTTTATAAGTATGAAATGATAAAGATAAATTAAATATCCTCTACCAAAAGGAAGCTACTTTAAACCACCTTTGTAAATTAGGAATTGGTGAGTTCCTTCTTACCTTTAGGGTAGATATCTTTTAGAGGGACTTCTCCTGGGGGTAAAATCCTCACTACCTGATTCGTATCTAAAAGAGTCACACAATTGCTTTGTTTTGGAGTCCCACTTTTCTTCTTTCCTCTATAGAATGATGTATCAGTGCCACTTCGTTTATGCAAAGATGATGATCTCTTCCAAGAATAAACTTCACTGGGTGACTGAAAAAAAGAAAGAGATTAAAGTACTGAAGTACCATATACTACATTCACCACAACCTTAACAACACAGCCCTTTAAGCAAATACTAATGGGAAACTAATGTTTCACAGGTATAAGAAAATCAAATTATTGGCTGGGTACAGTGGCTCATGCCTGTAATTCCAGTACTTTGGGAGGCCAAGGTTGGTGGATCACTTGAGTTCAGGAGTTTGAGACTGGCCTGGGTAACGTGGTGAAACCCTGTCCCTACAAAAAATACAAAAATCAGCCAGACATCGTGGCACATGCCTGTATTCCCAGCTACTGAGGAGATCTTGTCTTAAACAAACAAAAAATAAATAAAGTCATTTGGATGTGGTACAGGAGGTAGCTGCTTTGTCAATAATCATAACTTTCAGACAAGTGTAAAATATACAAGTTAAAATTTTTATCTTGAAATCAATTACAACTAAACAGAAGAAATACAGGAATTAGTTAAAAAATAAGTAAACATCTATACATAATAGAACATAACTAGCATTTTTAAAGCCCTGGGAGGGCTTCAGAAGTGATTGGGCCCCTTCCCAGTCATTCTTTCTCTCCCCTAGATTTTACTCTTCTGGAATTTTGTGTTATTTTTTCCTTGCTTTACTTTAAATTTTTACCACATATGTATTTATCCTTCCTAAGATCATAAAGATAATTTATGCTTTTTCTAAAAGTTTTAAGGCTTTATCTTTCACAGTTAAGTCCTTAGCCTATCAGGAATTAATTTTTGTGAATGGTATGAAGTGGGTATCTGCATTCATCCTTTTCTCACATGTATAGCTTATTGTCCAAATACCACTAACTTTTGCCCGTAGCAACAGTATCATAAAACACAGTTTATATGCAGATATCTGTTTCTGGGCACTGCATTTTGTTCTACTGTGTATTTTTCTATTCCCAGGCCAATACATGGTCTTAGTTACTGAAGTTTTATAATTATCCTTGAAATTTAATAGGAAGAGTACTTCTGTCTGGTCCTTCTTCAGAGATGTTCTGGTTATTGTTTGCCCTTGCAATAATGAGTTGCATTAGCTCTCTGCGTCCTTGTCAGTACTTGGTATTGTCAGTGTTTTTTTTATTTTAGCCATTCTAATGGGTAGGTACTAGTATCTCATCATGGTTTTAATTTGCATTTCTCTAATGACTAATGATGTCCAATAACTTTTCATGTACTTATTTGCCATCCCTCTATCCTCTTTGGTTAAGTGTTTGTTCAAGACTTTTGCTCATTTTTTTTTTCACATTTACCTTTAATTTTGCTTCTATATTTACCTAAATACATTGAAATCTATGAATTCACAAAAATATATCCAATTCTACTCTAATAACTACATGGTTCATTCTAGTTTTCTTCCTTTTAGTATCTATAATTCCCCTCTCCAACAGTTAAAAATTTGCTTTCATTATCCTTAATGTATTTTGTTACCCTTCACATATTTACTTTCTTGCTCAAGTCCACTGTATGTGACCCATCTCCCATCTCCACCACTAACCTTACTCCCTGGGCAGATGCTCTACTCTCCCTGCTTGGGTCCTGACAGCCCATATGGGGCCTCACTCACACAGGGACACATACTTCACCTTACTTGGGCTCCTACAACCCACTCCAGGCTGCCCCTTCACAGGAATGCCATCTTCATCCTGCTTGGGCTTAATATCCATCACTAGTGGTCACCTCTCTCCACCATAGATGTCCTTACCTTGCTTGGGCTCTGATCTCTGATAACTCACACTGGCCTACTATTTGCTCATTTGTAAAATTAGGCTATTTGCCTTCTGACTGTTAAGTTTTAAGAATTTTTATAGACTCTAGATACCAGTTTTTGTTGGAAATGTGGTTTGCAAATATTTTCTCCCAGCCTGTAGATTGTCTTTTCATTCTCTTAACAGTGTCTTTTAACAGAACTCAAATTTTAAATTTTGATGCAGCACAATTTATCAATTTTCTCTTTATATATCATGTCTAAGACACTATTACCATGTTTAATAGAAGTGGTAACAGTGGGCATCCTTGTTTTATTCCTAATAAGAAAAGAAAAGAAATACTTCTGATGTTTCACCATTGAGGATGATATTTGCTACAGATTCTTATAGCTATTTGGTATTAGATTTTAAAAGTTATATAAGTAATAATTAAGATGCCACTGATAACTCTATGAAAAAGTTAATAAGAGGTAGCATACTCATTTGTCAATAGTTTTATAGAGAATCCAAAGAAGTTCACATAAAGCAAGAAGGCAGTGTGGTGTGGTAAAAGGATGTGTGTTAAAGGGCTGGCTAGTCACACTTCAGCTCAAATCCCATTGCTTATAATCTTTGTGGCCTAGGGGATATAAGCTCTGTCTGTTTCTGTTTTTTCATTTCTAAAACCTGATAGAATTGTTGTAAAAATTAACTATCATGTATGAAAGGGCTTAGAGTAGCACGCTGCCTATTCTGTTGTGGCCTAAAAATATTACTGTCATCTTAAAGGCTGCCTAGCTGACTCTAATCTTCTATTTAGCAAATATTCATTAAATATCTCCTATGTGGTAGGTACCATACTAAGTAGCAGGGATATAGCTTTTAATTTAACAAGGCCACTAGTCTTACAGGCTATAAGAATTTCTATAAGGTTAATACAAACAGTGCCTTAACTTAGCTTTTATTTTCTAACTTTTTATAATAACATTATATTTCTATACTGATTTCTTCAATCAGAAGAAGGTAATTAGAAGATCAATTTTTAAAATAGTTTTACCTCCAGAACAAGTCCCAACGTTTTTTTTACAGCAGCAAACATTGTAGAAAGCATATAAAACACATCTCTTTCATATCAAGGCTGCTGTAAACACTGTAGTTCAATAACATTTCATTTCAAATTATATGATAGCAGATGCTTTTAACTTGATAATTAGGAAAACATACATCAGAGTTCTAAGCCACATATTATCCATTGAGTTTTAGATTTCAAATCTTATATCCTGAAGTACCCAGCATTCATTAACTATATTAAAATTTTGAGGCATACAAAATTGGAGTACTGTCAAGCAGAGCCCATATTTTTATCTTTAAATAATTCTATCATCCCATCTAAAAGCTACAAAGGAAATTATAAAAATTAAATGTTTAGTCAGAACACATGGAGCTACATCTAAGGTTATTAGATGGCAACTTGGACTGAAATAACTTTTATAATTAATTTCCCCACATTTCCATCAGAGAAAGATTTGCCCAGTTTCACCTACAGTCAATTCAAATAGCTTCTCCTTTATAGGTAACAGTAGATAACAGAAGGGCCCATCTAAGAGAAAAATCAATTGAGACAATTAGCCATTATACTATAACCTAGATGCTGCAAAGATATGATAAATCAGAGCAAAACTCAATGGAAAATAAATCTATCTTCATGACTGTTGAAAATTTTAATCTGCAATAATGACAACCCAACAAATTTAACTTTACACAGGAACAAAAAACCAAATATCGCATGTTCTCACAAGTGGGAGTGAAACATCGAGGACATATAGACACAAAGAAGGGAACAACAGACACTGACACCTACTTGAGGGTGGGGAGTGAGAGGAGGGTGAGGATCAAAAAACTACCTATCAGGTACTATGCTTATTACCTGGATGACCAAACCATCTGTACAACAAACCCCCGTGACATGCAATTTACCTATATAACAAACCTGTACATGTACACTTGAACCTAAAATAAAAGTTAATAAATAAATATATAGAATGTGTAGATGGAAAAATAATTAACTTTAAAAAATTCTAGAAGACATGATAGAAAATTACCATCAGAGGGTTAAGCATTTAAACTGTATTACATGAACTCCCACATATGGAGAATACTCATTTCCCCCTACTAGATTCTATCATTGCATTACACTTTCAGTGTTAATTTTTAAAGTGTAATGAAACTATTTAGGTATAACATATTTTCTACTGAGTGATTTGGAAGGCAGACTTGATCCAACATGTTTACCAGGAAATTATATTTTTAATAACCCCTCAAACAGGCTTACAGATTATAGGTCAAACTAAGGGAAAGAAATATTTATCCAATAATTTAATAGGTGCTTACCATGAGATCTGGAAAACCAACAACTATTGTAGCATAATTGTTCTCATCTGAGAGAATTCTGTTGGGAGAGGCAATCTTTTGCTCCACAGCTGAACTTAGATGTTCAGATGATAGTTGATCACTGGAAATTTTATGAGGTATGCTGAACTCTGTTTCTGAAAAGTATCAGAGAAACATTAGACACCATATGCTCCTGAAATGCTCCAGGAATTAATTTTTTGCAAGATTTTATTCTCAACAAGTCAAATGGAAAAGAACAAGTTAAAAAAGAGAAAACACTTTAAATTACATTCATGGGCTTTTGTTTGAAAAAATGCTGTTTTTATAATCAAGGCATCTTGCCAAAGTGATCTCAAGTATTTATAGAATCCAAAATTTTATTAGGAATAAATATTATAATTAATAGCTCCCTGTAGAAAAGATGTAAAAACTGACCCAACAAAGGGTTGGCAATGGTATGTTTTAGATTTTTTTCATAAGGACTATTCATCCCCCAAAACTGTGATAAATTAAGTAGAAATCCCAATGGTCTGTAGAAAAAAGATGTTATCCTAAATTAGACTTGCAACCTAAATGTATATAAAAATACTGATCTGTCAGTTAAAAAAATTCAAGGACAGAGCTTACAACAGTGAACTTCCTTATGACAATTTGAGATAGTAGATTCTTATTTACTATTTCTGGTGTAGCGACTAAGTTTTTTCTTTTGGTGTAAACTTAACATAGGCTGGTGTTTTGTTCTTAAATGATTCTAGAGGACAGTATGTGTACAAGCATGCACTCACACAGCCATAAACACAGATGACATAGCATTTACCTTGTGTAACTCCAAACCCTGTGCTGGGCGGCTCCTCTTTCAGCACATACAACTGGCAAACCCCACTGCCCTCAGATTCGATGTGTGCAGGCTTAGTTAAAAGATATTTCCTGCAAACAAACAAAACATCTAGCTTAAGTGAAATTTTTCTTTTTCTAATAGTCATAAGGCCAGACTAAGAAATATTAGATTCTCCTCAGCCTCTTTTTTATAATTCCAGTATAATTTGCAGTTTTGGAGTTTCATCATGAATTAACAAGTAACTTCTCAACACTGTGTTAAAGAGCAGTGCACAACAGCAATACAGTAATGAATGTGAGGCAAAAATCCAATGCTTCCTATAAGAGAAAGGGTTGTGTGGGGGGAAGCAACTCTAATGGGGTACACTCTTATTATCATGTAGCCCTCTCTTGATAAAACTCTGATCAGCCAGGAAAGGGGAGTATGACTTCTGATTTGTGATCATCTAAGAGACAGATGCCCTCACAACTGTAGTCTCCTTGATCTACTTATTTTTAACATTTCTAAAATATGGATGTATATATAGGCAGAAATCCTCTGCAATGAGATACTTCTGCTTGTCAGCAGAGGGGCAGAAAGAGTCTGCACTTAGCTAGTGGAGTTGTGCATGAGGGAAGGTGCTCAAAGTTGACACTGCCTTTCATCAAGAACTGCACAGTCCAATGGGTCAGATAACATAAACATAAACATAACCACATCCAAACCAGAATACACAAGATAAAAAGAGAAAGAAACTTCTAAGGTGTGAACTCTGTGAATTTACAAAGAGGCAACAGCTCTAGCATGGAGACTGTGGCTCTTTGAAGGGAAAATCTACTTTGAAGTATCTCCAGTTTAGCAAGAATACAGTGAATTCTCAAGGTACAAATAGGAAAAAGCCCAAATAAATATGGATCATATGAAAAAGTCATGACTTTTTAACTGTTAATTTCAATGCCATTTTCTGAGAAGTGACATTTATTTTTTCTCTCCTCCTCAATTCTTATAAGCTTCATATATAGAGATGCTGCCAAACACAGAAATTGTTAAAAGACAGACACAGGAAAGACACAACAGTAAAGATGTTGAATAATTGATGAATAAGATTGAGCTACAACATACTCCATGACACACTATATAAAGCCACTCACTGATTTGTTTTGCTCTCCACCAGAAGCCATTTGTCCTCTGCTACAAGGAAAACTGTCTTGAGGTTGATGGGAAGTGAGATGGTGTGAGTTCGCCCTTCTAGAACATCCAACACAGTCAGGCTGTTCCTGGAAAAGAAGAAAACTGTATCTGAAAGGAAATGGTGAGGATAATGGTTGAGTAATCTGGCGTAATCATTTCATGATACATTATGCAACCCGTAAAAAGAATGTTTTTAAGACTAAGTAATAATATAGAAAAATGTTAATTGAAAAAAAAAGATATGCAAAATTCTAAACTATGTCAGGGTGTGTATAAGTAAAAATAATGGAAAGTAGTAACTATTGCCATGTTAGAAGTGGCTATGTCATGGAATTGTGAGCACTAGCTTTTCTTATGTCTGTTTCTCAATATTCTGCAATGTGGGCAAGTTACTTTATATTAAAACATTCATAATTTGGTTACATTCACTTTATAGTAAACAAGTATAATCAAAATAGTAATTGGAATGGGCCAAATAAGAACTCCAGTTTAAATCCTCTATAATAAAGAGCTCACCCTTTTTCTTTGTAGAATACCAGCCAGTTTTTGTGTGAAAATTCTTTACACATTTTATAAGTTTCCTAAAGACAAACAAAACAAGATATTCACATTAAATGTGTCAGATACGGTCATGTACATCTTTAGCTACTTCCCCTTAAATAAAAGTTCTTCAACTTGTAAAACATGTAATTCTCAAACAAGCTATCTATTTATCTACTCTAAGACTCTTATGGTAAAATGGATTAAACTATATATCAAAATTTACTGTGAACTATGTACTAAAACCTCTTCAGAATAAAATTTTAAAAACAACACCAAACATTGTTAAGCAATAACAGGCTATCTGATGATTAACCATGGAATTTACACCATAAAATAAACACATGGGAAACACTTTGTTTCTTATATTAGAATACATTTATGACATTTTAAAATATCACTTTTTTCATAGTCTTTTAAGACCTAAGTATGTTGACTTGCAAGGCAGAGGGTAAACCTTATTTTAAATCCATTATTTTTTTCTGAATGGCAGAATAAATTCTCTTGTGTTGGCCTAAACTATTTACTTACTAGTTTAATTTAGTTAATAAACTAAAACACTTATTTGTCTAATAGAGGAAATTAGGTATCATACCCACAGTTTTATCATATAAATCCAAAACATAACTACATAACTGGAAAACAGGTTAAATTGACTTCATGATCA
This sequence comes from Nomascus leucogenys, assembly GCF_006542625.1. NCBI lineage: Eukaryota > Metazoa > Chordata > Mammalia > Primates > Hylobatidae > Nomascus > Nomascus leucogenys. The sequence goes on from NC_044385.1 coordinate 67,912,314, forward strand.
GAAATTTGTTAGAAATACCATATTCAAATAGTTTTTAATTTTCTCTTACTGTTAGTCCAGTCCTGGCAAATCTTCATGCAAGTATAATGTCATAAAAAGAATTTACTGATATTTAATTATACACATATCTATGGTTATATATATCATGTTAAAATCTATACATGCATAATAGGAAATTCTCTTGCGCATTACAACAAACAAAAGGCACTTAAAGGGATGGGCATGCATGCATCTTTCTGGTTAGAAAGCTATAGAAATCCTTGGCAATTTGCTGGACAAATGTGGTGTTTCTTACAGCTTCTTCTTTGTTCCACCAGAAAGGTTTCTTAGATGTAAGCTTCTCTGAAGGGAGGATGAGACGACGAAGGGCCCGGCCAGTAGTATCTAACAACAGGATAACATTACTCTGCAAATGATAAAAACAGTGAAAAGCTCAAGATTTGTTCTTTTTTCTTTTTTTTTTAAAGCAGCAACCTCTTGGCAACCTGACAGTGAAGGTTATAGTGATAAATCAAAACAAAGACAATATTGTAATACTTAAGAAATATCACAAAGACATTAAGTGATTTTTCTTAATGAAGAATTTAAAATTTTTGGCGGTTTTATGAAGACATTTCTAAATATGTGATGCAGAAAGTATTCTCTTTAAATATTTTTATGTAAAAACCATTCCCTTTTAAATATAAGCTAGTTGAACCATGATTCTGTTTTATTATCTAGTTATAAGGAAATTACAAGGACTGATGATTTTAAGAAGTTCATCTACCTGTACCAAAATTATACTTACAGAATGCTCTGTTGAAAGCTCTCTTATATTGTGCATAATTAAATCCAGGTTCAATTTAGAAAATAGGTATAAAATAGATATAAAGATGAGTAGGCAAGAAATATGAAGGACTCCAAGAAACTAGCTAGTAATGAGTGTTCCTTCATTTGGAAATTCACCAAGCTTGAAGAACTTGGTGCTGTAATAAAGTACAAACAACAGATTTCTGCAGCATTATTAATCATAGCTGTGCAATGATGTAATCTTTCAGTAATTAGGATATGTTTTTTAAGAAAATAAATAAACCTTATGTGTTGAAATAAATGAACTGAAATACATGAAATAAAAACTTAACATTGAGAAAGCCAGAAAAAATTAAATATTTTAAACGGATGCAAAGAAGTTGGCTTTTTAGTTAAAATATAAAGAATTTTGAAGATTAGACTAACAGGTTTGCAGAAAGGTACCTGCAAGTTATTTGTCAGACCTCATTGTTATGCAGGTGTCTTTTCTTTCTTTGTTTTATTTTATTTTAAATGTGGGGCTCCTCCAGTTATCCTAACTCTTGTGAACTTTTCATTTCAAGAAGAATTTCTTTTGGAGAAAATAAAGTCACAAAGCACATGAAGAATTAATACAAACCTTGAAAAATATAGAAAACAATAAAATGTGAAGTGTTTGTTCATTTATTCCATAATATTGAGGAGCTTATATTCAATATATAAAGAATACAACAATGAATTAATCATGACCCTTGCCTTCTGTCATATAATTTAGTTAGAGAAATAAAAAGAAATGTAAAAAAATGAATGATGCATCTGCAAATCTAGCATCTCAGTGTGGTTTTAATTTTATTTTACAAGCTAATTTTGTGGAAGTGTTCAAGAATTAAAATAGTATTTGCACCATATAACTCACTTCACACCATATACTCTGTATTTGTATTAAAAAATTTTACTAAGCATGTTAACAAAGCTTAAATTTCTTTCATAAACATCACCCTTAGAATGTATCATTCTAAGGCTGGGCGCGGTGGCTCACGCTTGTAATCCCAGCACTTTGGGAGGCCGAGGCGGGCGGATCATGACGTCAGGAGATCGAGACCACGGTGAAACCCCGTCTCTACTAAAAATACAAAAAATTAGCCAGGCGTGGTGGCGGGCACCTGTAGTCCCAACTACTCAGAGAGGCTGAGGCAGGAGAATGACATGAACCCGGGAGGCGGAGCTTGCAGTGAGCCGAGATCGCGCCATGCACTCCAGCCTGGGCGACAGAGCGAGACTCCGTCTCAAAAAAAAAAAAAAAAAAAAAAAAAAGAATGTATCATTCTGTATAAGATATAATTCTCCATTAAGAATGTGTGTTAGAAATATTCTTTTAAAAATTAACATACAAGAAGTATCATTCACCACTACTTGACAGTTTTGAAAATGGTAATGATACCTTAGAGGTTTCCTTAAGAAAAAAATAAAATTAAGTTAAAAATTTATAATCTCTATTCTAGATTCAATATTTTTTGAATTAAGTATTTTTTGATGGAAAAAATCTTTCTTGTATAATAAATATGTACAACATTAAAATGAATTCTTAGCACTTAAGCAATTTGGGATAATATTAGCCTTTGTAAGCAAAAGTAAGTCCTAAAAATGTTTCATGCCCAAAAATGAGTAAACATAAGAATAAACAGTTGATTAAACAAATATGATCAAGCAGAAAAAGAAGTTACTATCGTCTTCCATTTTTCTACCTTTTTAGGGTCTAATACTTACATATTCATAACATGGCATAAGTGAACTAAAAAACTGTATCTTTCTAAGTGACAGAAAACATGTATTTCCAGCCACTGCTGTATTTAGAATTAGTTTATAAGCAGTTGGCAACATGAAGGAGTTCTGTTGCTCCATCCTTTTAGATGTTAATGGTTTCCTTCTGTAAATGACTAATGATAGATTCTGTCTGGGTTTAAAAATAGAATTTTGCGTCACACATGAGTACATGTAACTGTGGCTTTGGCACTCCTTTAAGGGGGCAGGGAGGAGACGCAAGTGAGCAATTTTATTATGTTTGTATTTAACTGGGAGAAAAGTAACCTCTGGATGACCTCAATGTCCCTAAATCTGAAATTCTAAACTTTGTACAGATGTAATAAATAATCTCATGGGGAGTGGGGGAAGGGGAGGGTCTCATTTTTAGGCATGGCAAAGTTTCCCTTTCCTTACTTAAGATTTTATTTTAGCAAGGAATTTTTGAACAACTTCTTAAACTAACCAGGGATATGCATCTGTAGCAAAGCTTTATGTTAAAAAGACAAGGAATAGCCAAATTCATGGAAGTACTTCTCTACAATATTTTTGCTTCATTTTCAGTTAGGGTAGAATGAAGAAGAAGGAATTGATGGCAGTCTACTTATTTTTCATTCCACTAGAATTATTTATCAGTTGTTAAATTTCACAGCTGTGTGCTCTTCACATGGAATTTTATAGGTCTGACATCTTGACAGAGGTATATTGTAAAATAGTTAAGATACTTTCTCTGGGAAAAGAGAAGGCAGTTTAGAGGACAGGTAGAGAGGAAGTATACAGATAAGGTGTGCAGGTCTGCTCAGGGTTCCGAAGCAGTTTTCTGGAAAACTTGAAACTGCGGCCAAAGGGATAAGTAAGGCAGTGTATAAGGAGGCAAGATGCTGGTTATGGAAGTCAAGCACAGCTTCACAATGAAAATCAGATTTTCTTTCATGAAAGTAATTGAAATTAAACAGGGTATTAATCAGCAATGTTACCAAATAATTGGACCTTTTGAGGAAATAAAACTCTTGCTGAGAACCTACAAATCTGGCACTTTTATTAAAGAATTTGTGTATGTAAATTTGACAGCTAATTTGACAGCTGAAAATGTGGCAGGACTGTTTAAATAAATATTCCAAATGTAGTCTCATCCAATTTTGACTGACTTACTAAATTAAAACCACCAAGATATCATGTACCTTTTATGACAGATTGTTTTGGCTATAAAGTTAAATTCAATGGCATCGATACTTTGTTGAAAATCTATAAAGTAAAACCCTCATTCCAATTTTCAGGAGATAAAGTTTTATAAACAATATCTGGATATTTATAAATTCCGCTCCTAGGAGAAAGTAAAAGTAAAAATAAAAAAGTGAAAACAAAATCAGAAAAATACTTCTAACTCAGAATTTATGATAATTTCTGGTGGCAAGGACTAAAGTTAAAGTTGACTTATTTCCTCAATGAACTACTGACATATTATGCAATACTTTTCTCTTGATTAGTGAAAGTATTATTTCTTGGTAGCACTTTACTCTTTAAATATTCACAAGTAACAACACTGCATTTAAAAAATATTTTCCTATTATGAGTACTTTTTAAGTTTTCAAACTAATCTTTTTCCCCAAATCTGTAGTGAGTGAGAGAGTAAGTGATGTTTAATTCTGGTAGGGTCAATCCAATATGCTATGAATCTCAGTTCTACTATATACTTGCCAGACAAGTTATTTGAAGTCTGAGCCTCAGTCCTGTCATATGTAAATGTGGCTGAGAGCTACCCTCACTGGGCAGTTGGAAGAATAACATGAGTAATGTAAGCAATCTCTTACATGTTATGTCATCAGCATTTAACAATTGATCCTTATCTTTGAGACATTCATCACTTGCATTCCTGGATACCACACTCCTCAGTTTATCTGTCTACTCTATTGGTCACTCATTTTTAAACTCCATCATTGATTCTTCCTCATCTCCCTGATTTCTTAATATTTTACTGCCCCAAGGCTTAGTGTTTGAACTTCTGTTCTCTATTTACTTTCACTCTCTTGGTGAGTTCTTTCAGTCTCATGGCTTTAAAGAACATTTGTTAATGAATCCGAAGCTTGTATTTCCTGGTAGGAGCTCTCCATTGAACTCCAGTCTTATCATCTATGTGGATATTTAATAGACATCTCAAACTGAATCTAATATCATCTGAGCTTCCCTCCCAAACTGATTGCTTCCCCATCTTAGTCAATGGAAACTTCAAGTTGCTCAGTCCCTAAATTTTACGGTTGTCCTTTACTCTCTCTCACCCCAAATATTGGAATTGTTAGGAAATCCTGTTGGTTCTACCTTCAAAATATATCTAGAATCTGTCATTGCTTATGAGCCCCATCCTCCTTCAAACCACCATTATCTCTTAACTAGTTTCCCTTATTGTGCCTTAGCACCTACAGACTATTTACACAGAGCACCCAGAGAAATCCTTTAATCATGCTAGCTCCCTGCTCAAAACCTCCTCATGTCTTCCCCTTTTACTCATAGTCAGGACCCAGAAACTTCCACGGCCTACAAGACTCTACATCAGTGGTCCCCAACCTTTTTGGCACCAGGGACCAGTTTCGTGGAAGACAATTTTCCCACTGACTGGGGAGGTGGGGTGGGGGCTGTGTGGGTGTGTAGGATGGTTTCAGGATGAAATTGTTCTTTCTAAGATCATCAGGCATTAGATTCTTACAAGGAGCGCACAACCTAGATTCCTTGCATGCGCAGTTCACAATAGGGTTCACACTCCTATGAAAATGTAATGCTGTGGCTGATCTGACAGGAGGTGGAGCTCAGGCAGCAATGCTTACTTGCCCACCACTTACCTCCTGCTGTGCGGCCCAGTTCCTAACAGGCCAGGAGCCAATACTGGTCTGCGGCCTGGGGGTTGGGGACCCCTGCTCTACACAACCTGCTTCTCACCACCCCCTTCACTTTGCCCCTACTCCAACCCACAGTGTAACCTCTTTATCTCACCTCCTCCTACTTCCCTCTTATTCAATCTTCCCCACTACACTTCTTTAAAGATGAAGAGGCATGTTTCTAGACTCTGGGCCTTTAAACCTACTATTCCTTTTGTCTAGAACTCTCTTCTTCCAGATACCTGTTCTCCTCTTCACCTCTCTAAAATCTTTGTTTAAATATCCCGCTTTCAATTAGGCAATCCCTGCCTGCCTTATTTTAAATTGCAATCTTATTCCCTCTTGTTTCTCACCTTCTAATTTAAGATATAATTATTTATTTTGCTTATTGTCTATCTTCCTGCATCAGAATGTAAGCTTTTGAGAACAAGAGTTTGTGGGAATTTTGGTCACTGCAGTATCCCCAGTAGGAGGCACATGATATATTTGTTGAATGAATAATATGCTTAGTGTAGTACTTGGTGTATACTAGATAGATAATAGGTATACAAAAACATTAGGCTCCTTTCTATTGGTATTGTATAGATTAACTTAGACCTTTAGAATTATCACTAATTGAAACACAATCTGTCTTCTGATATTTGTGTTTTGTTTGGAATTATTTTTAGCCTGACTCCGGGCATCTGTGCTTGTCACTAGTATAATCTTAGTGTACTAATCCATAGTAAATGATGGATAGAACTTGAGCATCATTAGATATGGATGGATCTCACTGTATTCCCTTTGGTGTATTTACATGACTGTCTCTACCAAAAAATGTCATTCAGGTCTCAGATAAAATGTCATTTCCTAAAAGGAAATATCTCAGCACTCTTTTTAATACCATTCACCTCAATTCCTCCTACCCCATCCACATCACTCCCTTGGACATTACTCTGTTTCTATATATAACAATTATCATCACCTGAAACTGGCATGTTCATTTGTTGGTTTACTTGTCTATCTCCCCAAAGTGAGTGTAAGCTTCATAACAAAGAATCATCTGACCTCAGATGTCAATAGTGTCGAGGTTGAAAAACCCTGACTTACCTGTTTCTAGAGGTATAGGTCATGTTGAAGTCTCTAGAGAAAGGAAGATATTAGCCTGCCTTTGTGGTACTGATAAAATGCAACTTCTGACCCATCCCTCCAGCTCCTCTCCTTGATCACATGAAAGCACATCTTTTCACAGTTATAGGTTTCTAATCACTCTTGCCTTTCATATAAGTCATTCTTCACATAATTGTAGCCTGGTGTGCTTTACCTGCTGCTCATGGAGAACGACTTGACCTTTGAGAGGACTTCCCAGCGGTGCCACTGTCATAAAAGGGTGCCAAATGCCATTGGCTGTTCTTGGGAAGATATCAAAAAAGTCCACTAAGAAGCCACTTTTCCCAGTCATATTCATAAAGTACAGGGAAGCAGGATTGCATGTAACTACATAGAGAGTATTTTGCTCATTTTCTGAAATGACAAAAAGGTGTTAATTTTGTGGCTGGCAACCAATTTTCTAATTGGCCAAGAGGTCTAGTGAAAACTGAATCATGAATACACAGCTGGAACAGAGTTGGAACTCAGCAGATGATTTGTATCATGGCTTGATTAGGCTGAAAAGACCATAAGAAACAACTTAGTTTCGACCCTAAATGTAGATAAGGTCACACCTATCTACTTGAAAAAATTGACTATCTATTTGTTCCCCAAAGAATGTCATAATATCTTGTGATAAAACCATTAAATATTAAACAATCCTCAATGTCAGGAAATTCTTCCTTGTATGACAGTAACGTGCTTAGTGCTACAGTGAAGGTCTGTTCTCTTGTTGGTTCGGATGGACACCAGTTGGTCAACGTCTTCTATCTGCTAATCTTGCATTTTCCAGATAGTTACTAGCTCTTTAAGATTTTCTTGCTGTAAATAAGTAATTCCATTTAAAAAATCTTAGTTCTATGGATCTTATTTTCCAAACTTTTGTTCATATTTGAGTATTTCTTACTATAAAATCTCTGTCTTTTCAATCTGGGTACCTAAGTCCATTTCCTTCCATTTGAAGAAGTCAGTGCTTCTTCAAATTTCAAGTGCCTATGAATCACCTGGTGATCTAATAAAACTGCAGACTCTGCTTCAGGAGGTTTGGGGTGGGGTTTCAGATTCTGTCTTTCCAACAAACTCCCAGGAGAGGCTAATGCTGCTGGTTTGAGATCCTCTCTTTTGAGTAGCCAGGCTCTGGACTAAGTTTCTCATAATCTCTTATGTGGTCACCGTTGAAGCAAGGGATTAAGCTACTTTTGCATAATAAATGGTATCAGCATCACCTATCACCCAGGTATCTATTTTACAACGGTCATATTTTTCAAACCCCAAATTAAGACACAAGATATGACAATAAGATACGTTATTTAAATTTGGGACTACCCTGGAAAATCTGGAACACATGTGTATGTCTGTGTGTGTGTGCATCATATCTATTTATTATATATAATGATATATTATACATATCACACATATTATATATAAAGATATAGTAAATTTAAATAAATGAGCTAACCGATAAGAAACACAAGTCAACAGGACTGAAAAAGACATATATTTTTAGGAGACAATGCAAACTGTAGATGTTACAGTTTCAATTATGAGATAGAACCACAGAATTTATAATTTATGGATCTTTCATAATGCTTCCATTATCAACACAAATAAGTTCTATTCAACATTTATTGCATAATATAGGGCACTGGGAATACAGCAAAAGTGTTAACAGAAATGTACTTAATAAACTCATTAACGGTTTTCTCTTTTTGCAGGCATTAAATGCAGTTCAGTCTTTGTCTTAAACATATAGATACAAGATTTATATTTATCTTTTACCAATTTAAGAAAAACTATATTTTTAAAAGCACATATTTTTATTTAAAATAGGAGATTTGTGGAATAAACTACATCAACAGAACTTATAGGCACAAAAACAAGATACCAATTTTTGTCTCAACAATTCTCATCTTATCAAGTTAGAGACTCTCCCTTCTCCCAGCCACCACTTCTGTTTATATCACCTTAGTAACTGACAGCAGTTGAGGAACTTCTGCCAAAATGTACCCAGAGCCCACTGCATGAATCAGTAGGTAATGGCAACAGTCCAGAAGTGTGGATGCCAAAAATTCACATTCTTTATTTGCCATCCTTTACAATTAGAAGTTCAATGACTGCAAATCACTCCAGCCCTACTTTCATGGTTCATGTAATCACCAAACTGGAATCCCAGCCAAAAAACCCAATGTTTCTCCTTTTTATTTTTCCCTTCTATTTTTAGCACATGCCTGGGTGTGTTTAACTTTGTGCTACAATTGTAATGAGAAACAGACATATGCATACAAACTCAGCAGTGCTTACGTGGATTCCACAATAGCATTTTGTTAGGTTGTTAGAGGAAATTAGTTCTAAATTACATATAATTGCTATCCAATCTAAGAATGACAGACACCAAGTCTATCATAAACCTTTTGATGTCTAGAGATTATTTTAATCCATCTTTTAAAAAAACATATGCAGGAGGGAAAGATCAAAAGAATAAGCAGACATACCATGTGATGTAGCAATGTCACAGATTATATTAATTTCATCCAATGGTATTCTCCAGGAGGCACATTCTTCAGTAAAGTTTAGGGATCTTTCTTCATGTCTTTCTATTGGATACTCCTGTATATTTATAAGTGCTGGACCCTATAATAAAGCAGTTATCTCAGTTAAGATATTTTGGTTGTCACCAAAATGTAGAAAAGCTAAAGTTCTTCCAAATATAAACTTTAACATTCAAGTATTTAATATCCTGCTATACCTTCTTTCAATTTATTGACAGGCTTAGTACTCATAACAACAATAATATCATACACTTGCACTTATAAATGCTTTCACATGTGCTATCTTATTTATTTTTCTCACTTTTTCTTTTTACTCACAAAATATACCAGATGCAAAATCCCATAGCATTTCTCATTTCTTCATTCCTTCCTAAGGCGAGAGCCAGTTTTGAACTCCAAGTATCAGGACGCAGAGCTGTCCAAACCAGGAGAATAGTTCGCAAATGAATGAGCCAGAGCCTGATACATTTCCATTGTGAAGAAGGATTTTTATGTCATTACACAGAAATGTAATGGTTAAACCTGGGTATTTTAAATTAAATGCAAAACATGTGGCATTTGAAATTTTTTAAAAAACCAAACTTACTGATAACCACTAGTGGTGACTTATGAAGGATAGAGTATTTCACACATCGTGATAATTATTCAATATAAATATAAGCAAAGGAGCTAATTTAATAATGTTAAGAATATTGGTTCTGGGTACTTAGATATGACTTCTTGAAAGAATGCTATAAATGTAAGCAAAAACCAGTGATTTGCATGCCCTACAGTCCCTAATTAATCAAAAATGTTTGGACTAGATATTGGCATCCATGTCCCCCGCCCACCACCCCTCTTCTATCTAGTCTATATCTTGAGGGCTAGGGAGTAAGAAACTGCATTTCTCATACTCTCTTTAAAAAGGGTTCTGGAAATGATTTAGGTTTTGCCAATTAAATGCACCTGAATGAGATTTGGAAGGCAGGAAAGAGGTAGTGGACATCTTCTTGCAGTGACAGCAGACAAGGAGGCTCTGACAAAAATGAACAGTTGGATTAGCACATGTCTGGGTGTGTTTCACTTTGTCTTACTGTAAGGGTTGACAAACTATGGCCTCCAGGCCAGATCTGACCCACAGCCTGTTTTTTTTATAAATAAAATTTTAGTGAAACACAGCCACTTCCATTTGTTTACGTACTGCCATGGCTGATTTTGCACTACATGGCAGAGTTGAGTGGTTGCAACAGAATCTGTAAGGCCACAAAGCCTAAAATATTGACTCTGTGGTCCTTTAGAGAAAATGTTTGCTGACACTGCTCTACTGTGCTGCCCTCAGCAGCAGGGATGACAGCAGAAGCAGAAATACTGATCTTGAAATTACAAGTCCAGTGTTGCCCCTCAACTTCTGTTCCTGCTGCCCTTTCTAATGATTTTACAAGCATCTAATTTCTCACAGTAAATTCCTTTCTGCTTGAAATACCTAGAGGGACTTCTATTACAACTAGTAACTGATGGTTATTTCCTTTACTTTCACATGAAGACTGAACCTGGCAACAATGTGTGGCTAAAAAGAGGCCAAAAATCAAAAAGCACAGTTTTAATCCTATTAGCACAAGACAAATATCACAGAGCAACTTTCCTAGGAAAATATGTAACATACCTGACTCTCATTATCCAATTAGCTCTTTAGAAATTCTATCTAGCCTTTAGGAATTATCTACTGAGAGGCCAGCCTGATTTGAAAGTTAGAGCAGAAGCTAAAATAACATCAGAAATCATTTCTGAGATTGTTTGGATTATCTCCAGGGAAGATACAGCAAAATTTAAAAGGTTCAATATTTTAAGAGAAAATAATGATGATATTAACCTTTATGTCTATATGATGAGTTTCCACTGGACACAAGAGTTTTTGCATCCCACTTCTTGCCTGACCAATTGTCCAGTAGCCCATGAATGTCTGTTCTGGCAGAGGCAACCTGTTAAGGATGATTTGCAAAGTAAGTATTTCTTACTGTATCCAAGTCATAGAAAAAAATAACAAGCCATCTATTATCAACCACACAAATAAATTTGAAGAACGCTTTACTTAGAAGTGAGTTATACTTCATTTTATTAAAAGACAGTATATAAAATCATGTTGAAAATATACTTTAAGACAAAAAAGATCCCACATTTCAGAAACTAAGAAGGTAAGGCAAGGTCCTATTTTTACCTTAATGACAAATATAATTGATTTACATACATACTCCTTTGAATTGCAGTAATTTAACATCTAAATTTCTGGTAGAGTATAGGAAAACTTTTGTTTAAAAATTGGAGCAATCTATCAATTTTTTCAGTCTATTCTTTTTTTTTTTTTGAGACAGAGTTTCACTCTTGTTGCCCAGACTGGAGTGCAATTGTGTGATATCGGCTCACTGCAACCTCTGCCTCCTGGGTTCAAGCAATTCTTTTGTTTTAGCCTTCTTGAGTAGCTGGGATTACAGGCATGCACTACCACGCCCGGCTACTTTTGTATTTTTAGTAGAGACGGGGTTTCTCCATGTTGGTCAGGCTGGTCTCGACCTCAGGTGATCCGCCCGCCTTGGCCTCCCAAAGTGCTGGGATTACAGGCATGAGCCACCATGCCCAGACAATTCTTTTAAATTTGGAATCACATAATGAAGAGTACACCATACTACTAGTCCCACATTTGTATGTTGTATAGGGCAAGTTTCATAGACTTTATTTTGGCATCTTAATTTTTTTCACTTTGAATTAAAATATAAAATACATACTAAAATGTCCACATAAATATGTCAGCTCTGCACACATGTGTAACCAGTACCCAAAGAGGTAGAGCATTACTGGCATCCAGAAGCACCTGTGAGGCCACTTTCAGCACTAATCCACCAAGGGAGCTAAATACTGATTTCTAATGGAATCATTCTGTATTTAGATTCCCTTTTATTTAAAATGACTTTCAAATAAGGTGATTTGCCAAAACCAACACGGCAATACTAAAGTATAAAACAGCAGATAATTTTTTTTTTTTTTTTCTGAGACGGAGTCTTGCTCTGTCTCCCAGGCTGGAGTGCAGTGGCGCAATCTCGGCTCACTGCAAGCTCCGTCTCCCGGGTTCACGCCATTCTCCTGCCTCAGCCTCTCCGAGTAGCTGGGATTACAGGCGTCCGCCACCACACCCGGCTAATTTTTTTGTATTTTTAGTAGAGACGAGGTTTCACCGTGGTCTCGATCTCCTGACCTCGTGATCCACCCGCCTCGGCCTCCCAAAGTGCTGGGATTACAAGCGTGAGCCACTGCGCCCGGCCCAGATAATTTTTTTTAAGTCTTCATTTTTTTTTTTCTTTGAGACAGGGTCTTACTCTGTCACCCAGGCTGGAGGGCAGTAGTGCAATCACAGCTCACTGCATCCTTGAACTCCTGGACTCATGATCCTCCCACCTCGTCCTCCTGAGTAGCAGGGACTACAGGCATGCAAAACTATGCCTGGCTAATTTTTTCATTTTTTATTTTTAGTAGAAGCAGGGTCTTGCTGTGTTGTCCAGGCTGGTCTCAAACTCCTGGACCCAAGTGATCCTCCTGCTTCAGCCTCCGAAAGTGCTGGGATTACAAGTGTGAGCCAAGTCTTCACTTTTTAATCATACTATCTTTTATTTGAGTCTTTAAAATAGGAACCATTGATTTGTCATTTAATGCATTAGAAAATTAGTGATTCAGAGTTAAAAGCTCTTTAAAAATAATACGCACATGGCTACAAATTGAAATGTATCCTTGGAATGAGTTTGATGACCATTAAAAGAACACATGTTTATATTTAGAAATTATTTTATTTACAGTAAAAAAGTAGTCTGACATAATATTTCCATACGCTTAATAAGATCATGTAAGGCTAAGATATTTTTTGTATAAAATAATAGAAGCAAACATTCTAGTAGAATATGATTTTCATCCCTTTTGAATGCTAATATTTATCACAAGAGGAAAGAAATTAAAAAGAAATTTACACTGAAATTCTTCTAAGTCATATGACATAAATCTCTCAAAACCACACACACACTTTCGAATCTATCATCTAAAATATATTTTAAGTATCTGGACAATTATCTCAATCGGTGACCCACTTACTTCCATCTTTTTACCAGGAAAGAATGTGTATGTGCAGGGGGTCAGGGGGAGGGTACCGAATTAGGGGAATAAAGGGGTTTTACAATTACTGTGTTCTCTCTTTTGAATGTAATAAAAATACATTTCTGTGTTAATAGGTCAGATCTTAAAAACATAGACTGGGATCTCTCTCTTGGTTTAGGGAATAAACTATATTTTACACTTGCTTTCAGCAGTTCACCGAAGGAGAATTGGGGCTCCAAATGTAGAAACAGAAAAATAAAAGAAGGAGATACACTTAATATTCTGCCAGCATAGAAGACATAATGTAACAGACTGCAAGAGATTTGGGTTTTAGTTCTTTTATCAACCTGCTATATAAACTCAGGAAGAGGAAAGTCCATTGTTTTCTCTAAGTATTAATTTTTTTTTGTCTTTTTGACTTTGCTTGATATTAATTTCTTCATTTGTGAAATGAAGGGAATGATCTGTAAAGTTCCTTACAGCTTGGGGAGTCTGTGAGGATCAAGGAAGAGAGTAGAGAGAAGTGTCACTGGTAAGTTTTATAGTCTTGCATTGTCTTGATACTCTGAAGTGAAAATAAATAACCAGAATGAAAATATCTATAGTTACCAACAGAACAGATCCCCTGATAGACACACATGCTTTATTAAAGCATATAAAAACAAGCTCTGAATACATCCCAAATTGTTTCTTTGAAAACAACAGAAACAGTTTCACATCTTGAAATTTAATTTAATTCAGGGGAGATCATTAATTACAACGATCTTTGGTTGATACCTAGCCTAAAAAATTGATCTAATATATTCTTTCATAAACCTTACAAAACGATCATACAAATGCTTAAAAAAATAAAAAAGCTTCATCCATTTGAGAAAAAGTAACTTTGCTCAACTTTCAGATTTTACTGACAATGCCAGGCATGTTCATAAAATCTGGTTTGAACTTGCCAACTCATTCTAAATAACAGTCATGGAAATTATACGTTGCCTGGCTCTATATAAAAATAGCACTGGCTGTTTGGTTGGCAGGGTATGGGAAGGACCTCCAGGTACCCTATATAGAATCTACTTCAGAACCACATAACATGATGCTATTGGCAGTAATAACTAAACTGAAAGACACATAACACAAGGGTGTCCTGGAGTTACACAATCAAACTGACTCCATCCTGTCCCTTGGTAACATGGGGTATTATTGTTTCTGGACTTTTACTGTAGGTTCTAGGCTGGCCAAACTGAGGTAAACCCAAGACCCTCATTTATTTTCCACTACTAAGACCTCCGAATAAGCTGTGGGAAAATTTGATCATTACTAACTTTCTCTCCCTTGGTAAGTTAGTAGTCAAGGGAAAGGGGAAGCAATATATGATATTTCGGTAAATGAGCAAGCTTTGGAATTTGAAACATAATCAACATTAATTTAGGGGAAACTCTAAATAACCAGCTAGCAAAAGGCCCTCTATTCCCTTAGTGAACTATGTCATCCAACTCTGACCAGACTTAAGTTTTAATAACTGATTTGATTAAAACAATAATGCCATTTTCCATAGCTTTAAGACTTTGTCACTTGTATTGTTTAACTTTGTTAAAGTCCTAGCTGGAATGATGTGTGGATTTGATTTCATGGGGAAGGAGGAGGAACTTAAGGCCCATAAATAGCACTACTTTTTATCTTCAATGTCATTCATGAATTTATGTTTTTTAAAAACAGTGAAGTATTTCAGTTCCTATGTTTGGCATTTCTTAATCCCTTGTGGAAATGATAATAAGGATCTGGAAGTAAAAGTTTGGACTAAAAGAAAGGTGAGTATCATAATTATGACTCAGGTCAAATTATAGTACTTGAGCAAGTTACAGAAAGAACAAAAAAGGTTTTCTTTTTTTAAAACACACACATACAATTCATAACATGATGCATATGGACACCAAAGCCAAGTACTATAGGCTGAATGACATGCAACAGATTTGTCTAAGATTGCTTCCATAAAGAGGTGAGCTGGGTTTTAAAAGAGTATGTTCTGGCAAATTTCTGCCTTCTCTGAACATTTGCCAATACTATTTTTGGAATATGAAAGAAAACACATGCAAAAGATTTGGATCTTTCTAGGGGCATTATGCAATTGGAAGTTGTTGACATACCTATTATCAACAATTCCTAAAACATTTCCTTACCACAAGAACTACTAATTTTCATGGGAATAACGGAACCCTTCAGGGCTGTTTCACCAACTCTCAAAAATTCAACAATTACTACCATCTTTGAGAAGAAAAATAACAACTCCAATTTTAGCAGGCCTCACTCATTCCTGATGTTTTAAATCTAATTTCTGGCAAAAATTAAGTTGAGTTGTCCAACAAAGTTCACTGGAGCCTTTCATGGAATAGCCCTGACTAATAATTCTGGCTTTGTGCTTATCCCTTCCTTTCAGTCTCAGCCACCTCAAACTATTAGTTGCTATTCTTGAACATGCTATGCATTTTCATGCTTCCAGGAGGCCATTACCTCTGCCTAGAATTCCTTTCTGCTCTGGCCTCCTTGGTGAAATCCTTCTTATTCCCAAGTGCCAATTCAAATGTCACTCTCCCTTGCATTACTCCCCACTCCCCTATATTCCTTTCTGGGAAAAATGAATTCCTTACACTTCTGGGTTTCCACATAAATTTATACATACAAAACTCCTAGAAACTCTTAGAATAAAGTTCTATAGAATCTATACTTTTCACATTAAAGACCTGAGAGAGAAGAAATTTGAGAGAGCAGGTCAGAAGTAAACCAAGGAATCCCTTAAAATATTTTTATATGGGGCCGGGCGCAGTGGCTCACGCCTGTAATCCCAGCACTTTGGGAGGCTGAGGCGGGCGGATCACCTGAGGTCGGGAGTTCGAGACCAGCCTGACCAACATGGAAAAACCCCGTCTCTACTACAAATGCAAAAAAAAATTAGCCGGGCGTGGTGGCGCATGCCTGTAATCTCAGCTACTTGGGCGGCTGAGGCAGGAGAATTGCTTGAACCGGGGAGGCGGAGGTTGCGGTGAGCCAAGATCACGCCACTGCACTCCAGCCTGGGCAACAAGAGTGAAACTCAGTCTAAAAAAAAAAAAAAATTGTATGTACTAAAAGAAAAAAACAGCACATTAAAGAGAGATAATACAAATGCCCCTTTACATACTTTAAATTAGTAACAATGGATACCATTATTAATTCCCAGTAATATCTTCCTTTATTTGCTAGAAACTTCAGAATGTTGGTAAATTAATTTGGCTTTGCTGCAAATGATGTATACGTGAGTATTTGTACATGATTTGTATTTTCTGTGCTTGGTTCTGCATTTAGCTATTATGGCTTCCACTTCATAACTTAGACTTGTATACCTCTGCCACCTAGGTCCTGCAGAGATGACAGAAATGCAGAGTAATCTAGATGTATGAGATGGAAGATTTTGGGAAATTTGCTGTTCTTGGCAGGCACTTCTCAAATATACTCCCCAATACCCAGAATGACACTGTAGTTTAGTGCTGTTGCCCAGCGTCACTCAGTGCTAAAGCAGATGTTGTCAGCTTGCTCCACACATCTCTGGCTCTCTTCCTCCTCACAGAAGTTGCCAGACTAGTTCTGGGGCCAGGGTTTCCTTTCCTTCATCTTTCTTCACGTTTCACTGAAAAAAAGTCTTCTCTCTTTCTGCCATCTGCTTTATCAGCTGCATCTTAGTATTTTCTAATCTTATGTTCTCTCCTTTTCTAATCATCCACAACAAGAATAACTGGGACTGAAACTCTCCCAGTTGTCGAAAACTTTCCCAGAGAAAAATCTCCTGTATTTCTCACAAGAAGGACTCACAGGATGAAAACTCTACTATGAATACAGGACTTTGAATATAACATTGCAAAAGGTTGGTAGTTTTACATGTTTTCCTTACTAGAGTGTTAATGCATCAAGAGTAAGCCTTACATCTTACTCATTTGGATCTCTAGTATTCAGAATCCATCAGTTCTGCCACCTAATCCTCTCTCGCTGTTGTACCTCTTTTTCATTGCCACGGCCACAATGTGGGCCTCATTCTTCATCACCTGGGTTACTGCAACTGCTTTGCAACAGGTCTTCCTGCCTTTAGGTTCACCGCCTTTCAGTTTATTACCTTTAGAAAACCAAAAAGGAGTCTTTTTAAATTAGAAAGGTAACCATGTTGTTCTCTGATTGAAACTCTGATCTCTTCCTTTCAGCCTCACCACTCACTTAACCCTGAGTTAGTTGCCAAAGGGCCTTTAGTTTCCAAAATGCACCATATTTTCTTAAAATGTGTCCAGTGTTCTTCCGTTCTTTATTTGCCTGGAGAATAATTTAATGATTCAGCCTCTCTATCTTCACTGACTCTTCCCCAGGGCAGATGGCTGCAATCCTGAGTCTTGGTTCCCTCTTGTGTGGCTCTAACTTCACATGAGTCACTCTGTCTCTCTTTTTTTTTTTTTAAAGAAACAGGGTCTAGCTATGTTGCCCAGCTGGAGTGCAGTGGCTATTCACAGGTGCAATCATCGTGCTCCACAGCCTTGAACTTATGGGCTCAAGGAATCCTCCTGCCTCAGCCTCCTGAGTAGCTGGGACTACAGGCATGCACCACCACTCCTGGCTACAAGTCAGTCTTTCACTTGACAGCTTTCCCAATTGTGATCGCTTCGAAGGCAGATAATGAGTCTTCGTCATCTTCATAATTCATACTCCCTATATGTTGTTTACCACTAAGTAAGTGTCTGGTAAATGAAAGAATGCTTGGTTATATTATAACTGCCAACATTTTGACCTACTTGTTTCTCATCTCAATGGCAATTTGCAAACTACTATGGTACATTTTCCCTTTGCATTCTGATTACATGTCGACCATTTCCTTCACTTACAAGACTCAACAAATGATGCACTCTACTTTGCAGGTATACCAGAAAGGATAGCTACAGGTGGGGATTGGTGATTTCTATTCAGCTAGGAGACAGGCTTTCATAAAACATCACTTTTAAATGCTTAAGGGATCAAGAATCATTCTGTGCTACTGCATGCATGAGAGAAGATTCATAGATCTTGAAAATTTCTATGTAGATTTGTTTTGTATCCCCATAAATGAGCTAAAAGCTAAATGGAATGGCTGTGAAGCTACTTCATAATATGCCAAGAGAATATAAGGCAAAGACTATGACAATATAAAACTCATCACCACTCTGCTGCTTATGACACTTTTGAGATGTCATTAAGTAGACTTTATCAGTTTTGAAACAAACAGCTCTTTCTGAAATGAAATTAAATCGTCATTCAGAGTGGAATTGTACACCTTGGAGCTCCACGATCAACACCATGAACTTATTTGAAAAAACTATGACTACAAAAAGAAAATTTTGACATATAATAGCTTGGGAAAATGAAAGACAGGCACAAAACTTTAAACAAAGAATATTTTACGTTAGTAGGATAAACAGTAAACTGATAATCATTCTGACTTTCAAAGAGAAATCTAATGAAAGTATTCCAAAGACAGGCCCTGGCAGGGGGATGTTCTTTTTGATGCCTCTGATACTTTAAAGACTCCATAGTTGTTCTTTGTTAGAAAAGTAGCAGCTGCTATTGATGGCACAACTATGTAAATTTTTAAAGCAGAAAACCGATTCTAGGCAGATATTCTTTCAAGGACAAATTCAAAAGAGATGAAGCTTTCTGTCTGCAAATATGCACATCTGGCACTGCTCTGAAAAGATAAATACTAAGTACAATCCTGTAACACACATTGCAGTACACACAAATGAAAACACAGTCTCAGCTACTTTCATCAGGGGTAATACTAAAATATGTTGATGCATCCAAAGTAAGGGTAACATCTCTGATATAAGGGAAGGAAGTTACTACTTATTTGGCTTCCCTATTCAATTAGGGACAGTAGATGACGGAAGCTATGAGTTGGAAGGACGTTAAGAACTACTTAATTCATTGTTCTAAGTCTGAATCCTCTCAAGTGCCTCCCCAAAAAGGTTTGTCCAGATCTGTCTGAACCCAATCTACAGAAAGTACACCTTCTCTTTGTCCTCAGTAGTCTATTCCTTCTTTGAATACAGGAGCTATTAGCCCCCTAAAGGAACCCGACTCTAAGTTGTAATGACTTAATAGCAACTTACAGGTACACAGGTAATGCACAGGGATTTATGATTAATCTGTTAAAGTGATTATATTAATGATCATAATTTTGAAGATCATAGTACTAAGTAGAGGATTCTATATAAAAGAAATTTCAGGCCAGGCGCAGTGGCTTACGCCTGTAATCCCAGCACTTTGAGAGGCCGAGGCGGGCAGATCACGAGGTCAGGAGATCGAGACCATCCTGGCTAACACGGTGAAACGCTGTCTCTACTAAAAATACAAAAAATCAGCCGGGCATGGTGGCCAGTGCCTATAGTCCCAGCTACTTGGGAGGCTGAGGCAGGAGAATGGCATGAACCCTGGAGGCAGAGCTTACAGTGAGCTGAGATCACGCCACTGCACTCCAGCCTGGGCGACAGAGCGAGACTCCGTCTCAAAAAAAAAAAGAAATTTTAAAAAGAATTGTTCTATTCATTTTGAAGAATTTGTTAATGCAAACACTTTTTTTTTTTTTTTTTTTTTTTAAAGCAAAAGCAAATCCTTATTGCAGGAGAAAAGATTTAGGATACAAATACTACATGTTCTCACTCATATGTGGGAGCTAAAAAACTTACCTCATGGACATAGAGAATGGAATGATAGATACCAGAGATCGGGAAGGTTGAGTGGGTGGGAGGGTCTTATGAAGAGAGGTTGGTTGATGGGTACTAAACTACAGTTAGGTGGAAGAGATATGTTGTAATGATTGATAGCAGACTAGAGTGACTATACTTAGCAATAATATTTTGTATATTTCAAAGTAACTAGAAAACAGTACTTGAAATGATACCAACACATAGAAATGAGAAATATTCAAGGACATGGATACCCCAAATACCCTGACTTGATCATTATACATTTCATGCATGTAACAAACACTCACATGTGCTCCATAAATATGTAAAATATTATGTATCAATAAAAAAAGATTTAAGATAATCTGCTCAGATTTTATAGAAGGGATATGTTTATTAATTTCTGGAATCAATGACAAATAGCATTAATATGAGGAAAACTGTAATTAAAACAATGGGCCTAGTCCTCAATGCAAATATCTGATCCATGTTCCCAAATGGTAGAAAATAGAATTTGAAAGACAACTCTAAAGCTTCCATTATCTTTGAAATCTCCATATCTAATGTTGTATTGCATGGCTTTTCTCATGAAAACAGTGGACTAAACATAAGGATGGTGTTTGGAACCAGAGAGATCTGTGGTTGAATGCCCCGTTCTATCACTTATTGGTTGTAGAATTTATTTAAAGTCTCTTGAGTTTCCGTTTTTTAATCTGCAAAACAGATTCAAACACACAAATGTACATACCCCAAAACCTAATAGATAATAGAAAAAAATTCTTTAATAGAAAAAACAATATTGTAATGTAGATTAGGTGAGTTAACATTTGTAAAGTGCTTAGAGCACTTAATAAAGACTTGATAAATGTCAACTATGTTTATTTTTGCTGCTTTAAAAATGTGTTGTCCACCCTCACTTGATACGTTTATGTTGACACCTACCAATGCATAAACTTACTTATTCTGGTTAAAATGCCATAGAAATGCCTAGTTAACTTGATTTTTCACTTGCCATTGGCAAAAGTGCCAATATTCTGCCATTAGAGTAGGTACTGCTGTGTGGTACAAGCTTTGCTGTACTGGAGGCAAAGGTTCTAAGACACAGCAATTTCAGCACAGGGCTTTAAAATTTTCATTTAAATAAGAGGACAAAATGAAAAATTCCAGTGTCCGGAGAGTCAACAGACATTTTACAAATAAAATGTAGAAAATAATACGTGTGTTAGAAAATTAAAATATTACTAAATGTGATGCATCCTTTTCTCTTTCTAGGGCCTCTCTCAAAAACAACCACTACAAACAGATATCACTGTGTTTTGAAATAGTTTAAAGAGCAAAACTGTTAATTACATTTAATAAAAATAATGGCTATTATGGTCGTAGAACGTGTTAATTCAAAGTTACCTTATTTTGCCTGAAAAACAAAATTTAAAAATTTTTAATTAAAGCATTAGAAGGCAGGAAGAAAATGCATAACAACAGGAAATCTGAGGAGTAACTACAAGACTTCATTAGGGCATCCTTTCCAGCTACAGGACACTTTTAAAGTACACTCTCATGTCACAGTTATTTTTAGATGTGCAGTTTATCTGGCAAGAGCATTTTTACATGTCTGAAAAGGATGATGACATTTAAACCTATGCATAAAGACACAAAGCACTGATACTAATGTTTTTAATCCTGATGAGAACATCTCATATACTTTATGAATCTTGTTCATTATGTTTAGAAAAAAATAAGTTTAAAATTTCAAGGAAGGAGGGAAATGGAGAAAAAGTAGAGATGGGAAAGAAGTGTTAGACATAATCAAATCAAATTTATTTTTGATAACTTTCTTTCCAACAAATTAGCTTGTGAATGAAGTGTCTTAAGAAGAACTCTTGGAACATCTATTATGTCAGAAAGAAAGACTCAAGAAAATAAAAATAATTAGAAAGAAATATTTTTCAGTGCATGAAATAACACATACAGTCATAGGAAAAAGTCTAGAAGGGTTATCAATGGCTATTTCTGGATGGTAATATTACAGGAGTTTTTATTTTCTTTTTGGTGATTAATTTTAAAAATAAATGGGATGCCACTCTTCATTTAGTAAATATCATCATAAAGAAAGCCAACATCTAAAAAACTTTTTAATTTCCTTAGTTTTTTTTTTTCTACTTGACTGATAGAAATGGATGTTTGTTAAATAATAGCTAGTTTGCTAGTGACAAATAGGCAATGAATGCTCTGGGAGGAAAAGTAGCTTAACATGAAGTAAGTAGCAATAAAAAAAAATCAACGGAATTAAGGGCAAAGAACTTGGAGCACAGAGAATGAACATTTAAATATTTTATAGAATGTGTGTCTCCTGGAGAAGGCAGGGAGAGAAAAACACATGAAGGTAACTTCAGAGGATAGAGACAATTTCTCTGTATGCTTATTTTAAAAATTACCACAATCTTTGAGAAGAGTCTATAAATTTCTTTTGTGTTCCAAATCAAGAAGAAATGATGGCTAGTATACTTCTTATATATGGTAGTCATACAAAGTTTTCTAAGGTTTTTATTTTTCTAAGTGAATCACCTTGTGTTTTATTTCTTGATCCTCCATATGTCACAAGAAAAGAAAACTTAAATGAGAATGAAGAGGTCTCCAAAATGATCTCTGTTGTGCCAAAAATCTCTATTTATCTGCTTTGTGGTTACTCTTCATTTTGAACTATGGCTAAAATCCAAGCATCTGAATCTGTTATAACTCCTTGAAGAATAAGAATTTGTATATTATATGTACATGACATCAAGGTCAATGATGAGTTCCAAGTTGGTTACTTAAAATCCCAAGGTCCTTTTAAGCCAAAACTATTGATAATTTTCAGTATCTAAATAACTACTCTGATTTAGAAATTCCCTACAATCTACATATCAATCTGTTTATATCATCCTTAGAATTGGAATTAATATTACATATAGCCCAGCTGTACCCCTGCTTTCTAACCTCCAGCAAGTTACGTAACTTCTCTGTGCCTCAAATTCCTCATCTACAAGATGCAATCATATTATATATATGCCATAGGTCCATTGGAAGAATTATATATATTTATGTAAAGAAAGTGCTTGGAAATATGTCTGGTACTTAGTTATCTATAAATGTTTCTATTACCATCATCGATATTATTGTACTACCATCATTATTACCATTATTATGAAATATAATCTTAACATTGTTGTTGTTATAATTATACTTAGAAGTAGAGTATTTACATTTCATTGTTGATCTATGAAATGACAATTTTCTCATCTTCAGAACTGGAAAGTAAGAGTGACATATAAATTTAAGATAAAATAGTGTATAAGTTTCTTAAAATGGAAATTTCATGAAAAAGATAGCATTTTTTTCTTTCTTCAAAACAAATGTTTTCCCAGTATAGTAGATTTCATAAATTATTCTGAAACACACTTTTTAATTTAGAAGTGCTAATGTGCTAGCAGTATGTTTATTCCCAAATAAAAGAAAGTTCACACATAAAAGTTCACTTGAGGAAAAAACAGGCAAACTTTGCTTTAAAGTTTATATTTATAGTTGTCTATATTGAAGTATAGCAGATAATCTATGCCTTGGTTGGATGTTTGGACCTAATTCTCTTAAAATATGTATGTTACAAAGATATTTCCAATAACAACATTTAAAATTCAAGAGTTTCAATTTTAACATAAATCCTCCTATCTCTCCCTACAATACTGACAAAATGACATTAGTACATGCAACACACACATATAGCATCAATTGTCTTGTTTCTCTATAGGACAAACCCCCATCTTGAGTGTGGGGATGATCATCTTTTCTTGATTCATAGATGACATACAGTTGTTTCTCTATAGGACAAATGTCACAGAATTAAATTCAACCCCCATATAAAGCATAGTATTCATATTTTTAAAAATAATTTCTCCTGTGTACTTCCTTATTTGGTTATGTTTGCCTTCTCTTGGCATGTCCTTTCCCATGTATTAGAAACTTAAAAGAGGAGCAATAACAAACCTCAGGAAGTACTAGTGGAAAGGGGCAAATGCAGTGGATGGGTGGGGTCTAGGTAACCAATTCTGATCCTGGTACTAAGGTCTGGGAATATATTTGCAGATAAGGAAGAAGAGCTCCATTATGGCAGGATCAAGTAAAATAAAATAACCACCCAATAAGACTCAGTCTAAAAATACCAGGTTTAGCAAAAGTTGATTAAAGAAGACAAGTTAAATTCACCTCATCACACTGGGCCTTTAAAAAATGTGCAGAAACCTGTGAGATAGATAACATCACTGCACTCTTTAGGAGAACAAAAGGGAAAGTGACAGCATCTCTCTTTTGGGAATTTTGCCAAAGAACACAAAAATAACATCACCACTACTGAACAGACAAGTATATTCTGATTTCAGTTGAGGAAGAAGGTGCTGTAGATAGCTACACAAATAGTGGTTTAGTATTATCTTGGCCCACGTAAAAAAATTCCCCCTTCTAGAACATCTGACTTATATCTCTTTTTAGCTATATGTAGTGGGTGGCCAATTATCTTTCCATCCCCATCCTGAGTGTGGGTATGATCATCTTGTTCTAGTTTCAGTGTAACTTTACTCCCATCAATAAGCATTGTGGTTGGATTAGAGAACATGAAAATTAAGTTGTAGCAAGAACTGTTCATTCAGGGCAAAAAGATCATCCTTCTTCCTTAGGAACTGAAATCCAATGTGTATCTTCCCCACTAACAGTACCTGCAGAGCTGGGTAGAAACAGCCTAGAAGAACTGGTTTAGCAAAAGGTCTAGAAAAGTCAAAGTGAAATCAAAGACTGCATGGAGAAGACTACCTTTTCGGTGATCTATGTGATTACCATCAACAGTACACTACTTGTCAATTTTGGCTTTTGTTGCCATTGCTTTTGGTGTTTTAGATATGAAGTCCTTGCCCACGCCTATGTCCTGAATGGTATTGCCTAGGTTTTCTTGTAGGGTTTTAATGGTTTTAGGTCTAACATTTAAGTCTTTAATCCATCTTGAATTAATTTTTGTATAAGGTGTAAGGAAGGGATCCAGTTTCAGCTTTCTACATATGGCTAGCCAGTTTTCCCAGCACCATTTATTAAATAGGGAATCCTTTCCCCATTTCTTGTTTTTGTCAGGTTTGTCAAAGATCAGATAGTTGTAGATATGCGGCATTATTTCTGAGGGCTCTGTTCTGTTCCATTGATCTATGTCTCTGTTGTGGTACCAGTACCATGCTGTTTTGGTTACCGTAGCCTTGTAGTATAGTTTGAAGTCAGGTAGCGTGATGCCTCCAGCTTTGTTCTTTTGGCTTAGGATTGACTTGGTGATGCGGGCTCTTTTTTGGTTCCATATGAACTTTAAAGTAGTTTTTTCCAATTCTGTGAAGAAAGTCATTGGTAGCTTGATGGGGATGGCATTGAATCTATAAATTACCTTGGGCAGTATGGCCATTTTCACGATATTGATTCTTCCAACCCATGGGCATGGAATGTTCTTCCATTTGTTTGTATCCTCTTTTGACAAATGGGATCTAATTAAACTAAAGAGCTTCTGCACAGCAAAAGAAACTACCATCAGAGTGAACAGGCAACCTACAGAATGGGAGAAAATTTTTGCAACCTACTCATCTGACAAAGGGCTAATATCCAGAATCTACAATGAGCTCAAACAAATTTACAAGAAAAAAACAAACAACCCCATCAAAAAGTGGGCAAAGGACATGAACAGACACTTCTCAAAAGAAGACATTTATGCAGCCAAAAAGCACATAAAAATGCTCAGCATCACTGGCCATCAGAGAAATGCAAATCAAAACCACAATGAGATACCATCTCACACCAGTTAGAATGGCCATCATTAAAAAACCAGGAAACAACAGGTGCTGGAGAGGATGTGGAGAAATAGGAACACTTTTACACTGTTGGTGGGACTGTAAACTAGTTCAATCATTGTGGAAGTCAGTGTGGCGATTCCTCAGGGATCTAGAACTAGAAATACCATTTGACCCAGCCATCCCATTACTGGGTATATACCCAAAGGACTATAAATCAT
The DNA here is from genome assembly GCF_006542625.1 of Nomascus leucogenys. NCBI lineage: Eukaryota > Metazoa > Chordata > Mammalia > Primates > Hylobatidae > Nomascus > Nomascus leucogenys. The sequence continues at coordinate 67,938,334 of NC_044385.1, forward strand.
GCTGCTATAAAGACACATGCACATGTATGTTTATTGCGGCACTATTCACAATAGCAAAGAGTTGGAACCAACCCACATGTCCAACAACGATAGACTGGATTAAGAAAATGTGGCACATATACACCATGGAATACTATGCAGCCATAAAAAATGATGAGTTCATGTCCTTTGTAGGGACATGGATGAAACTGGAAACCATCATTCTCAGTAAACTATCGCAAGGACAAAAAACCAAACACTGCATGTTCTCGCTAATAGATGGGAAGTGAACAGTGAGAACTCGTGGACACAGGAAGGGGAACATCACACTCTGGGGACTGTTGTGGAGTGGGGGGAGGGGGGAGGGACAGCATTAGGAGATATACCTAATGCTAAATGATGAGTTAATGGGTGCAGCAAAACAACATGGCACATGGATACATATGTAACAAACCTGCGCATTGTGCACATGTACCCTAAAACCTAAAGTATAACAATAAAAAAGAAAAAGAAAAGAAAAAAAAAACAGCACACTACTTGAAGGGCAGGGGCGGAGAAGGGGGAATGAAAAGTGTTAGTATCACATATTTTTATGTTTGTTTTTGCAGATGAGACAAACATTAAGAGTATATTAAAATTCAAAGGATGTTAGAATAGAAAGGAACCTTACTGATGATCCACAATGAAGATAATCACATATTCTGGCCTGGCCAGGGCAGTCTTATTTTACACTCTTTTTACAGAATTATTGTCAATAGCTCCCCCTGCTTTTCTCAAAAATGTCCTGATTTAGATGGTAAATCAAATATTTTAAAAAATAATTTCTCCCAGTGTACTTCCTTAATATTTTTAAATATTTGAATATTTAAAAATATTTTTAAAAATCAAATACATATGCTATCTATAAGAAAAGGCCCTCCATACCAATAGAGAATTAGTTAAGTAACTTCTCTAAATTCAAATGACCAAAATGGAATGGTGAGCTCTTTGAGGGCAGGATTCTGTCTTTTCATCTGTTTCTCCATGTCTGATCCAGGTAGACAGGTGAACATATGACTAACTGCTAAATTCCCAGGCCATTACTTTGTTCACTTTGCTATATGCGGCTGGGGGACAACTAGGTGTTTCCATCCCCTTGTAACACAAGAGTGTGACCAACTTGTTTCCAGGTTCAAAGTACTTTTGCTTCTACTCAAAAGTACTAGAGTTAGAATTAACTTGCCATAGCAAGAATTTTTCTGTTTAGAACTGAGGATGACAATGAATAAGTTAAACCATTTTTAGTTTCTTCCTTAGAAACTAAAATTGCTTTAGAAGTAAAAATTTTCTCATGATTAACCTTACCAATTAATATGTATTTTACTTTTTATTTATAGTCATGCAAGAGTAGAAAAAGAAATTGTTTTAAAATCATGAGCTTAGTTTCCATAAAGCCAGTACTCTAATTATATAAATTTGTTAATGGTAATAAAAGCCATCTTATTTCCAGCTAAAAATGAGGGAGTTTATAAAAACGAAGTAAATAACTTAAGTTTACATATTAAAGAAAATTTATAATAGAAAGTTTGCATATTAAAGAGAATTTCTTGAACTCTCTTATACAGACAATTTGTTATACCCATTAAATTACTGACTTAGTTTCAAATGCCCATAAGGACTGCTAATCAATCAGTAAAATAGCATTGTGCCAAAAAAAATGTGTGCATTTGCAATTGCCACCCAGTCTTTCTTCTGGAAAATAATTTACTTATTCATTAATAATATAAACCAATGCACAGATAATATAATTTCTAAGATAAGTCCATCTTGTTCTTTTAATACAGAAGGGAAATATTTGTTTCTCTTTTAGAAATTCCTGATACTGTAATAATTTATTTCTATTGGCATATATCCTGACAAGTTTTTATAATGACTTCAAAGAATCAATAAATATGGATGAGTATGCACTTTGGAGATTTTATATATATATATACATATATATATATATGTATATATATATATACGTATATATATATATGTATATATATATATATACGTATATATATACATATATATGCAACTTTTTTTGCTAATCACTGATTTATATTTAATATATAATCAGTGATTTATATTTAACACATTTTTTCTACAGAAAGATAGTGTCTCCTTTTGGGGCTAAAATTGAACAGTAATTTAAAAGTGATTATTATCCCCTACAAATTTATAATTAACTATTTTTATAGACAAAGATGGTATTAGATGCATTATCAATAAGTTAGGCATATTGAAAACTATTTTCTAGTGAATTTGTGCTGACTTAATTACTCTACTAAAAAACTCTGTCAATTACTTTTCTGATCAACACCATATGTGGAAGATTCTTAACTAACATTAAGTAGTAGCCTATGATTATAAAATAAAGGGTAGGCAACTAGCTCACATGAAATAAACCCACTAGTTCTTACTCCTCTTTCATCTATGAAGCTGACATAAGTAACCAAAAATCTCTCTAGTTAACATGATCATAAATTTAGAAAATTATCATAAAGAAAACTATATACTAACAGAAATAAGAACATATCAACTAAATATACATTATCTCTTTATGTGGTTTTCACGTTCGTACAATGATGTGCACTCGATTATACGAAATAGTAATACTCATAGTAATTCAACAAAAGGACTGAGACTGTCAAAGAAACAAATATTTCCCTTTATTTGACTGTATTACATCTACTCATGGGACATACATAATAATCAAAATTTTCAATTTACAGGCCTATAAATAATGCTATTTAACTGAAAAGCAGCCAGCAAATAGCAACATATACATATATTTGAAAAGCTTACTCATGGAAAGTAATTTCCATAGCAACTCAGTTTTGTAGAATGCAATGGTAAATCAAGAACTATCAGCATTTAAGAATCAGAAGAGTACTGATCAACAGTGAATTTGCCTTACTCCTTTGCCAGCTGCACACTGGTAGGCTTTGCTCCGATAGGTATCCCGTATTTGTGTAAAATGTTAATCAATATCTCCCTCATGTCATTGTTGTAGGAATCAAAGTCAAACACATTTCGAACTACACTGGAGAGACCTTCAGTGGGAAATTTCTGTATTAAAAAAAAAATTCCCTTATTATGCATGTGATAAAATATACAACGTTATAAAGATCTATGAAATGGATAGGACAATAATGATCAAATGAACTACAGCAGAAATTTGCTGGCCTTGTCAAATAAGCAGGTAGTAGGCATATAGACATTTTTCTCTTTCAATGTTTGCTCAGATGACTTAATAATATTTTCCTTTTTAAATAAATGCCAGAATTTGAGGGGAAAGAGTTCCTCCTCTCAAATGTTAGAGCAGTGCCTAGATCCTGGTGTCAGTGATTGCCACTGCTTTCTGAAATCTCCTGCCTTTAATATGAGTACCAGATCGAACAGTTTAAAAATGCTAGTTAAGTAAAGGAGCGTGTTAAATATCTATACCGAAGTTTTCAGAAAAGTTAGTCTATGAATAAGAAAAGATAAAGCAACAAGAAAAGAAGAACATAAAAAGTACAAACAACAGAGAAACAGGGAGCAGTAGAGGGCAAGAAAACAAGTATGACTACAACTGAATTTACACTGCTCATATCCTCCAAGTCCTTTCCTGGGTCTGCTTTGATTTTCTTTAGGTGATGGGTTCTGGGCTGGCTGAATTGGACTTATGGTTTTATAGGCAGAACAAAGCTTTTATTTTTAATCTTGTTTTCTTTCCATATATTTTTAATTGACAAATAGTAACTGTATATTTATGGGGTACAATGTGATATCCAATGTATGTATGCCTTACAGAATGGTTAAATCACACTAATTAATATATCCATCATTTAACACACCTTTATTTATGGTACAACCATTACTTAAAATCTACTTTCTCAGCAATTTCAAAATATACATTACGTTGTTATTAACTATAGTTACCATGCTGTGCAATAGATCTCAAAAACTTATTTCTCCTGTATAACTGGAACTTTGTATCCTTGGATCAATATCTTCCCCTGTGTGTACTCTCCCTGCCCCACCTTTCTACTTTTCTTTCTAGGGTTTTCTTGGAGGGTTGGGGATAAGGCGGAGGTCAAGAGTTGTTGGGTTGTGACTGTTAGCTTGGAGACCCTTATTTGTTCTGTAAGATTTATATCATTTTTTATTTGTTTGTTTTCTTTACTAAGGTGGAGTACACATTGTACATGGTCGCAGGAAATTTCATTCTCCTGCCTACTCTATCTTGTAAAACTTCCTTGCAGTATTTACAGGTATTATTAAGTACTGTTAGTTCCTACTCTGTTTACTGTTGTCTCCATGTGATTTGTTTCAAAATGAAAATACTTTTTACCCACATACCACATGCTTGTTGTAAAAAGCCAAAGAACAGAACAGGAAGGTTTCCCCACTGACTCACTCTCTTGCCTCACCTGCCCTCTAACAGCCTCCCACCAAATTTCCTAACTCCTTGGTAATGACTACAGACTTTGCCAAAGTTAATTCAAAAGCAGAACAGATAATAATGTTCATTGGCCTACCATATTTATAACTTAGATTATACACATTTCAAATCATGTAATCTGACTCATTATTATATTTACGGAAATTAAAAACTCTGGTACAAACTGTACAGTCTGAAAAAATAAAAAATAAAAAAGAGAGTGATGGCTCTTACGTACAGGTGTGTGCCATACCTACCTGTAAATGTTTGACTATGTTGACAACTTCTCTGGTAGAATAAGGATAGTTAATAATCCCTTGGTCAGCCAAACTCCTCAGCTCTCCAAAGGCAGCCACAAGCTTCTGAAGGATGGGCTCAGGCACATTTGGTCCATACTGTCTGAGCATCTTGAGCTCCGAGTGGGGTTTGGGGTTATCAACTGCATGGCAGCTAAAAATATCACCTAAAGGAGAGAAAAGATTCACATTCAGTATGCAACAAATCCATTATGATGTCACAGGAAAAAATGGAATGGTTGTTTAAAGAGCCACTGGTTGCTCATCAAAGCATAGCAAGCCCATCCAACAATAGGATGGTACAGAGAAGAAAGCAAATGACTGAAGCAAAAGAAAGAAAACTGGGTGATGGATGGTTTATCTCCACGAATTTATTTTTGTTAAAAAACTTACATAATACTTGAATACATGCTCACCAGGAGATATTCCAATACAAAGAGGAAAAAAAATTCTCCTTTAAGTCTCTGCCAATGCCACTCCCTCCCCAAAAAGCACTGAGTCTTAATGTTTAGTGTATTTATTTTTCCAGATCTGTATTAGTACTTTTTTTAAAAAAAAATGCATACATGCAAACAGAGTTTAGATAACTTATTCCTTTTCTATTAATGGGAATATATTTTTCAAATGGTTCTGAGATGGCCTTTTTAAGTTCAACAAATGTTGAGTATCTTAAAAAATTATATACATCTATCTCATATAAATGCTTCTTTATGCACTAAAAAAGGGAGAATTAGTAGCATCACTCTCTAAACAATTTGTATCTTGTGCAGATCGACAGAATGTACTTCAGAGATTAGTTTTGGTAGAGTAAACCTATAGAGACATTGTCTGAATTAAAATCAAGAAAAGGAATGTAGAAAAATAATATTTCATCTGTAATTTAGAGAAATGAGAATGTACTAGAAAAACAATTCTATTGATTCATAATCTAAGAGACCAGGGATCAAATGAAGTAAAAGTAATTAGACTTATATCATATAATATGTTCATTTTAGAAAATGAGGATATCTAGTAGGTAGCAAGAAGATCTTACTTTGATTTAGGAACCATTTGAACAGTTATTTTGTATGTGTGTATTTAAAAGCAATTGAATAAAATGAAAGCCATGATATCTTCAAAATTTTATCTCATATACTAAAGCTTTTCAAATACAAAAGTGAAGAATGGCTTTTGCCTTTTTTGCTGAAAATAAAACCTATCACTAACATAAAAAGATAATTGACCCCTCATTCATTCACTCATCAAATAATGATTAATTAGGACAGTAGAAATGGTAATGCTGGGGGAGATCAGTCAGGTAAACCTCATGAGAAGGTAACATCTGAGCAAATGTTGATACCTGGGGGAAGAGCATGCCAGGCAGCTGGTACAGCTAATCCAAATAACTTAAGGCAGGCATACCTGGCATATGGAAGGAAGAGGCAGGAGAGCAGAGTGGATGGAATAGAGGAAGTGGAGAGAGCAGCACCAAGCAGTACAGGACACGAGGTTACAGACATAGGAGGATGTGGGAGACATACTGTGTAGGACACTGCAAACTGTTGTAAATACTTGTACCTCTACTCAGAATACAATGGGAAGCCATGGAGGATTTTAGCAGAGGCGTGGACTACTGTGCTGTGAACACACCACAAAAGGGTGTAGGAAGATAAATATCTTGTGAGCAGAGGCACTGACCACATTGACTGTATTTCCAAGAATATCTGTAGAGCAAACAGTGCAGCCTTGGAAAATATATTCTCTCTCTCTGTCTCTCTCTCTTTCTTTCTTTGTAAGAAGGTAATTTGGGTTACCTAAGCTCTGGGTTCCTCTTCTATAAGGCATCTCACTGTAAGTGCAGGTATCATTTGGCCCTCTTTCTGTTGCCCTGTGGGAAGCGGGGCTTGAGGAACCAGCACAAATGCTGGTACTTTGACTACTGCTTTTGCTGAATAATCACTCCTCTTTTGTCTCTGACTCAGGAGTCTAGTGTCTTCTGCCATGAAAGCCTTCTGTGGCAGGCTGACTTGTTAGCTTAAAAGTAGAGTAAACTCTTAGATCTTTCACAGTTCATAACAAAGAATAAGGCTGGAAGCAGGGCGACCCATTAGGGGACTATTTGAAGTAATCTAGGTAAGAGATGATGGTGGCTCAGATCATAATGGTGGCAAATGGAAGTGATGGGGAAAGTAGGATAATTCTGAATGTATTTCGAGGGTATAGCCAATAAGATTGCAGGATATTTGGAAAACAGTATAAGAGAAAGAGAGAAACAAAAAATGAATTTGGAGTTGTCATTAACAGAGATTTACAAAAGACTATAAATTAATCAGGTTTAAGAAAAAAAAGTAAGTTCATCATGGACATGTTAAATTCAAGATACAGGAGCTATTGAACTGGAAGCTGGATATGAGTGTGAAGTTCAGGAGGAAGGTCTGGGCTGGAGATGAATATTTGGCAATAACAGGCATATAATTGGTAGTCTAAAACATGACACATTCCAATTTTATTAAAGGAATGAGTATAGATAGGTAAGAGGACCAGGGCCTGAGCCTTGGGACATTCTAACAAGCTCCAACAAATAAGGCTGAGCAGGAATAGTTATTAAGGTAAGAAACCAAGAACATACTTAAAGAAGTATTGTAAGTCAAGTGAAGGAAAATGCATCAAGGAGAAGAGAGTGACTAACGGTATCAACTATATACTATATTAAATACTGCTGGTAGATTCAGTACGATGAGGACTAAGAATCAACCACTGGATTTAGCAATAGAAAAGTCACTAATGACCTAGATAAGAACGGTTTCTGTGGAGTAATGAGAGCAAAAATCTGATTAGAATGCATTTAAGTGAGGATGGTGCAGAAGAAATGGAGATAGCAAGTGTAGACAACTCTTTTGAGTACAAATGACTGTAAGGAATTTTGTTACAAAGGAGAAGAAAAAAAGTAGCAATAGATGGCAAAAAGAGTAAGATTAAGAGGTTTGTTTGTGTGTGTTTTGAAGATGAAGGAAATAGCCTGATTGCAGATGGGAATAACGTAAGGAGAGGGAAGTTGCTGATACAGGAGAGGGAGGGCAGAACTGCTAGAGCAGCAACCTTCAAAAGGTGGGATCTGGTGCTCATCTGGAGGGACTCCCTCTAGATGGGAATGTGAACAGTTTACCTGCAACAAGTGGGAAAGCAGAGCATCATAGGTGGAAGACTTGGTTGTAGGAGTCTGTGGACATTTGTTTTTAATTGCTTTCATTTTTCTCAGTGCAGTAGGAAGACAGGAGAAAGTAACAGAAATCTAAAAGAAAGTCAGTAAACTGAATCCTGGTTAGCAATGGGGAAGGAATGTGACTGACGGGAAAATGAAAGAGAATTTCCCTTTCCCCTCCATAAGCCCTTCTATATTTCAATCTCTTGCAGTAAGTGAATGTTCAAGTATTGTATAATTTTAAAACAAAAAGAAATTCATGCAACAGTGTTGGAGCTGTGAGGAGAGAGAAGATATGAATTACCCTAGGAGAACAGGAAAGTGAAAGGTCTAGCGAAGCACGGTGTGACTGCATTTAGGGACACTTGAGGTCCATTGTTAAGAATCTGAAATGAGATTGGTCAGTTTTGGGCTTTTTCTAACCACATTCAGCTGCACATGTGTAGGTTCAATGTTGTCAGAGAGTTGGCAGTAACCAACTCTCTCTCTCAAGGGCAGAGGGGTTCCAAGTGCATAGGACAAGCTAAGAGAGGAACAGGGAAGCTGAAGAATATATGTAAGGGAGTCATAAATGTGAAAGATCATGGAATTGAAGCTGGGTAAGAAAAAAAAAGGCTGGATAAAGCAGAAGAAAATATATCAAGATGGGTAGGTGAAAAGGTGGTAGGATCAATGGATTGAAGCTTCTCATACATTTGAAGAGTTATTGGATTTGGTGTAGTAGAGGGAGTAGCTGGAAAGACTAGAAGTGGTGAATGCATGGATGAGATAAAAATCCCAAGGACAATTGAGGACAGAATATGAAACGGAAATTACAGAAATGTCAGTTGTAGAAATTAGCCATGAATGGCTAAGATATGGTATAAGACCGCTGGAATAAAAACATCCAAGGAGCCAAGAAGCCAGAGAGTGGAAGGGTCACATATGTGTATATTGCAACCACTCCAAAAGAAGAGTAGGGTTGGAGAGAATGAAAGTGAGTAAAGGGCTAAAGATCAACAAGAAGTGACAAGGATGAATAGGGGTAGATGACAAAACAAGAGCAGATGGCACAGTATGTTTTAGGATTTGCAGGTGGATGGAAGATGGAGACAGAACAGGGAGTGAGTATTCTTACAGGCATTAAAATAAATGTGATAAGGAATGACTTGGGGTATAAGGGGTGACCTATAAACGTAAAAAGAACTCAAACCTCTTTACAATTAGAAACAACTTATCTTTGTTGTGTTTACATTATTACACTTCTAAATGCATCAGTAATCTATGAATTGTTAGTAACTTTTAAGGTAGTATCTGTACATAATAAAAACTACAAAAATAGTATAACTATTTTATATTCCCATCCCTAACTTCCATTGCAAACAATGCCTTATCAGATTCTTGTGACCTTTCTGGAGAAATTCTATGCATATACAAGCATAGGCATGTACCCATCCCTCCTGCCTTTTCCAAAACATATGAACGGGTAAACTACTATACCCACTTTACTTACTTATTGTTTCAATTACTGTTTTGAGTACTGATTTTTTTTCTATCAGCATCAGTAAACTTATTCCTTTTTTTAAACAACTGCATAGCATTCTATTGTGTGGATACAAAAAAATTTCTTTATCCAGTCCCATTTAGATGGATATTAGGGTTGTTTCCATTCTTTCTCCTATAAACAATGCTATAGTGCCTATCCTTGTACTTAAACATTGTATAGGTAAATTCCTTAGATAAATTCCTTTTTGGGTAATTGCTAGATCAAAGATCCCACTGAGAGACTGGGTCTGCTTCACATTGAGTGTGAGAGTCCAGAATTATATACTTGCTATAGAGAAGAGAAGTCCTTCTTAAAGACTTTTGATGAGTAAGTTTATCCCAGGGCCTCTCCAATCAATATGAATCAGTCTCCTCAGAGCTGAACTCAATCTTTTTCATGGTTAGGGGGATGTGACAAAAGTAAAACCATTTCTTATTCTGTGTTTTATTCCAAGAGGTCCTAAACAACAAAGTATAGTGTAATGGTTTAAGAAAAAAGACTCTGGGATCAGACAGACTTAGATATGAAGCCCAAGTCCACCACTCACTATTCCAGACACTATCAAAAAATAATCTCTCTGGGCTGGGCATGGTGGCTCACATCTGCAGTCTCAGCACTTTGGGAAGCCGAGGCGGGTGGATCACATGAGGTCAGGAGTTCGAGACCAGCCTGGCCAACATGGTGAAACCCCATCTCTACTAAAAATACAAAAATTAACCGGGCCCAGTGGCACACGCCTGTAATCCCTACTACTGGGGAGGCTGAGGCAGAAGAATCGCTTGAACCTGGGAGGCGGAAGTTGTAGTGGGCTGAGATCATGCCACTGCACTCCAGTCTGGGTGACAGAGTGAGACTCTATCTCGGAAAAAAACAAAACAAAAACCTCTCTGAATATCAGATATTTTTCTTCACTAAAAGGGGGATAATAAATATTCTCACAAGGTGATCATGATGGTGGCACAGCACATTATAAGCATTCAATGACAGCCATTACAGCAGTGTTACTAATATTATTATTACTGTTATTGGTATTGTTATTATCATTACTGTTTTTACCTAAGGTACCGAAGAAATCATTGCCTAGGAAAGGAAATCCAGGTCTGTTTGCCAGAACAATCATCCTAAAATCAGGATGAATCACTACAACATTTTCTCTTCCATTCACATTAGCAGAATCTGAAAAACAAAATTTCTACTTATTCTGTATCAATATTTAATAATTCTTAAAAATATCAAGCAACAGTCTTTAAGATAACATAAATAGTTATACTGTTCAATTATAAAAAGCTGTAAGATATTTGGCTGTGATAACTTGGTTGCAGAAACAAAAACTTCCTTGAAAAAATTTGCTCAAGAACCAAACACTGATAAAGCATATACTAAATTGTACAGGGACTTGCACTCTTATATACATTCAGTGTACATCTAAAAAAAAGCAATCTTGTCTAAATGTAGACTTACAGTACTTAAGCCTGGCTTGAGATGTTGTTAGTCCTTAAAAAAATTAAAGATAGAAATCTATAATAAGGGAAAATCCAAGGAATAGCTAAAGGATAAGTTCTTTAGTTTTTATCAAAGCAGTAACCTCATCCTTTTGCATAGAGCCTGCCATTACGCAGCTAAGGAGTTATTCCTGTTTAGATCATGCACCCTGAAAACTAAATACATATTAATAGAATAAAGGTCTTAAAAACCTAGTCAACTCATTAGTACAATGTTGATTTATTTCCAATCATGGGATTGTACCATAGTTCTTAAAATAAGTGACCTTAAGTTGACTGGGGCTTTCTTTGTGTAAATGTGAAAGGTATTTCTACTGGCTAGTGTACATTTCAGATAGAATTGGAAGTCCAGAAAATAATTTAAGATAGTAAAAGTTTTATCATGGTTATTTCAGGAAGAATCACTTGCTATCTGAATTTACTTAAACCCCACCCTTAGGTTGCCCATCTTTAAAAAGTGATAGTCGTGAAGTACCTACAGCTTTATTTGAGGTGAGTTTGGAAGAGCCTACTTTCATTTTTTTATGATACTAAAAAGTAATCTTTCAGCACGTACATATTCATGTACACCAATACAACCAATAGTTTTAACTCTGATCCCCATTAATCTTAGTAGTGGAAAATAACAATGGTATGTGGCTACAGGCAAAATTCAATCAGTTAATCAAAACAAAAATGACAATAAAAAATGAAAAATTTAAAAAGTAAAGAAAACGAAAAATATAACCCTACAAGTGATGGTTCATGAAACTACATTCAAAAGAGCTTCAAGTGCTCTTGTTCAAAATGTCAGCTACAATCATACTTGAGTTTAAAATTATAATGACTATTCCTCAAAAATATATCAGAGAATGTAGAGGGTTGCCAGGAGATAATTATTTCTTAACTACAATTGTGTTTCAGCAATTCTTTCTTCTTTTCCATTTCGCTGTCCTCATAATGCCTCATAAGGGCAGGCAGAATTCTGAGGGTCTGAATGATCTTTTTTTTTAAGAGAAAGTATTCAGGGTAACTCAAATTCTAATTTTCCACATAAATTCATTGTGAAACTGAAATATTAGAATGCTTTTATTAGTGCTAAGCCCATGCTCAGAAATGGCAATCTTGCAAGGATGCTGTTGCAGAATGTCTCTGTGGTGATGCACTTATACCTTTTTAATGGGGTTTTCCTTACATACTCTCTTTGAATATTGAAGATTTTAGTTATTAGTCTCAACTTGTTTGGTTACTCTGGTTGGCTATATATTTTCAATGGCTAGTTATAAATTTTCAAGTCCTTTCAGGACACAAACATTTTAAATTTGAAATTAGAAAATGTTCTTACATTGCATCAAACTTAATTGTTCCTTGAGGTTTAAATACACTGGCAAGATTAATCTATCTTCATTTTTTTTCCTAACAATAACAACAAAAAGAGTGTTTGTGTGAGGGGGGCAGGAGACAATAAAAAACAGAGGATAACTTCTTCCTAAGGTAGTAGTGTGTGTGTAATATATATGTCTTTATATATACACACGTATTCACCACATATATGTGTACATATAAAATAAAAAGTCCAGCATTTTTTTCTTATAATGAGCAAATTGAAAAAAAAAATCATACACAAATAATTGGGAGATGAGTACAAGGGTTATATGTTGGTATTGTCAGAGTAGAAAAATACAAAGTTGATTTGTCCTAATACTACTACTAAAAATTTCAAAGATGCTTGGTGGCTGTAAAAGTAAAACTGACAAAGCTAGATTCAGATGTATTAATTTTTATAAATGATTGTCAATACAGGCAACTTAAGTCATATTGAACTTATGCTTATTATTGTAAATAAGTAGCCAGCTAGGTTTGTGATTTGATACAGAGATATAAACATTGTATTTATTAAAGGAAATATTGCTTTTTAAAATACTCACTTGCGACAATGCGTCTTCCATCTGCTAGAATCATTTCTCCATTTTCTACTAGAGTTTTTAAAATACACGTGACATTTGTTGGAGCTTTGTCGGCCTCATCTACTACCAGAATATGACCCAACTTTACTGCTTTAACCTTTGAAGACAGAAAATTTATCATAAACAATTAAATGAAGACAGCCATTATTAAAACTTCATTACTTACTGCTTTGGACTTATAACAGCTGGCTTTATTTGTTACAAGTATACACATAGACACACACACACACACACACACCCACACACACACACACACCTATAGCAGAGCTGTAAACAAAATTTTGGGATTTCTACCAAAAGCTTCACGTAGTTACTAAACTGCCAACTCCACAGTTATCTTTTTATTTCATTTTAGTATTAAAATTATTCCCATGGTAGTGATACCCAACAACATCTCACACCCAAGAGTAGGAGAGATTTAAAACAAGCATAACAAATAGAGAAAGTGCCATGAGAGTTATGAGGAGTGAGACACCACAATCACTGTGGATATTAGAACACTGAATTTGTTAAAGCTCTTAAAAGAGTATACAATTGTAATAGACCCAAATGGATAGTGCAGAAAAGGTGGCTACTCAAGACAAAGAGAATCAATGGTCAAACTCAAGAAATCCTGGGGCATATCCAGAAATGAGTGACTATGAACAGTCTATGCTGGCTGAATTAGAAGTTAAATGTGAGAAAACAGACTGGAAGGGTAGACTGGGTGTCTACCACTAAGGATTTAACTTCCAGACCAAGAAATAGGTACTGCCTCATTAAGTAATGGGATGCAATTTAATGGTTATGAGTTCACACATGATAGAAGTGGAGCTTGGAGCTACACTTCAGGATATTTAATCTGGTGACAATATGTAGAATAGTTTGGCCAAAAAGTGGTTTGGGAATCTGATTTGAGGGAGGTATGAAAAAAATGGAAATAAAAGGCATTAGATTGATTTGAAGGTTTTGTAGAGACAGAATCTATAGTCTTGGCAACTGCTTAGGTGGGAAGAGGAGAAAGGAAAAATAAGTTTTAGGTTTAAGGTGACTGGGTTGATGGTGACATCATGAAAAGAAAGAAGAAAGCTAGAGAAAACTCTTAAAAACATTTTTGAGGGGTGGATAAAAGAAGATACCCATTGAATTTAAGTGAAAATCTCAAGTTTTTTTTTAAAAATAGTAAGAAATATAATGTAAAGTGGACTACATCCTAATTTTTCTCATAGGATGGTATATTTTAAGAAAATACAGATTAAGAAATGGGCATTCCTTCTACCACGATTATTTTAAACCATATTTTTAAGAAACATAAGAAATTTCTTTTTAAAATTTTAGGATTAAAAAAACCTGAATTTAAAAAAAGAAAACATGTAGCTTCTATCCTCAACCCCATCTTTGTTCAGGGAAAGACAGGCCCAGTCTGGGAGAACTCAAGCAGGAGATCCTAAAGACTCCACTCCCTGGGGTCTGGACCACAGAGGTTCCCATGATGACTTATTTGTGCCATTACTGCAAAGGTGTGTGCAGAGGGACATGCCTGGCAGGCTGAGATTTCTGTAGGTCTTGTGTAGGAAGTTGAGGACTGGATCTTCCCAGCTGTCTAAAACACTTGGCTAATATTTTATTAATTAGAACCATTTTAAAAAACTTTTCTAGAAACCTTACCTATTTTCATACTCTATACATTTGAATATGATAGTAAACTTAAAAAAAAATCTGGAATAGAAAAGAAATCAATAGAGGATTGCTGTCATTCTCTAAATCTCTCTGAAGAGAGAAGAACAAAACAGGAAAACATGTTATCTTCCCAATAATTTGCATATATCCTCTCCTAAAATGAACATGAATGAATGCTTTCCAGTTAGGCTGAAACGTATTAGAATCTGATATGGTTTGGCTGTGTCCCCACCCAAATCTCATCTTGAATTGTAGCTCCCATAATTCAAAAGAGGGACCCAGTGGGAGATAACTGAATCATGGGGGCAGTTTCCCCCATACTGTTCTTGTGGTAATAAATAAGTCTCACAAGATCTGATGGTTTTACAAGGGGAAACCCCTTTGCTTGATTCTCATTCTCTCTTGCCTGCTGCCATGTGAGACATGTCTTTCACCTTCCACCATCATTGTGAGGCCTCCAGAGCCATGTAGAACTGTGAGTCTGTTAAACCTCTTTTTCTTTATAAATTACCCAGTCTCAGGTATGTCTTTATAAGCAGCATGAATACGTAATCCATGAGACTAATATGTAATCCATGAGAGATCCATCCTCCAAAAACTGAAATACAACTATGATACAAAAATACACTTGAAAATATTTCTATGATTAGATTACTAACCAAAGGTGAGTCTTCATATACAATAAGTCCGTCTTTAACTGAAGGCTGAAGCGTAAGAGTTTGTACTGTGGTATCCCTAAAATAAAACCAACACATTTTATAGTTAGTAAGGAAATAAGCTGACGATTGATCATGATAAAAATACAGCACAGGTGCATTTTTTAAAAGATTTTTGCTCATCATCCTGCTTCCCCTCCTCCCACCAAAAAAAAACAGCAAGTGAAATTTATTTGAGTAACAATACTTTGTAGACTTAATACAGCATAAATTACAAAGAATTTGAGAATTAATCCAGACTTATAGATTATCCAGATTCTTTACTTCTGTTTTTCTTTCTGGTAATATCACTTGTAACCATTTCACACCTCAAAATTACCGCCTGAGGGTGAAGACGAGAAACTAAAAAAAATATATATATATAATATAATATTTATGTTGTTTAAATATAATTTTGATGGCAAGTTTGGTAATGATTGGCATGCTGACATGGACAATTAAAGCAAATCTAGTAATCACACATTCAGGCCCAAACTGCCATCACTAGGTGCCAAAGCCAGACTATCACACTGCTTGCCAGGAATACTCAAGAATTACTTTATGGGATTTTGAACATTTCTGCTAGCATTAAGGCAATCCATTATATTTCTTAAATCTACTTTTTACTATTTACCTGACCCTCCTTTAGATCAGGATCTTCAAAAATATTAACAGTTGGCTATCTTGATGTTAAGAGCCTCCTTACATGATGAGATGTAACATTTACATCAAGTGTGGATGTTCTTGCCAAAATGTGTGTAAGGAAGTTGCAGGTGGTAGGTAGGGTCAGATATTTTTAAGGGGATCAATTTTGTATCTTCACCTTCTATCTAAGATTATTTCCCACAGAGAATTAGAACTACTTTAAAAATATGACTAGAATCTTTGAAGAGTTCAGTTATTTTTTCAAACTACCCTACTTCTTATTCAAAGTAAAGCATGAAGTTGCAATTGTGTTGTTTTGACTATCTACTATGTATAAGACACTACTGGACAGTGAACTTCAGACCTTGACGTTATACTTGTGAAACGTACATCCAAAACCAAACTTTACTACAATCTATTAAAATTGTAAAATGTGTATCTGTTTTTTAAAAAGAAATAAATAGCACTTGACAATAAAACACAAGATAAACTTAACATGTCATCAGATAACTGTTTTGCTTTTAGTAGAACAAATATAATAAAAATCAGTTAATTGCTTTGAGAGGCAGCTGAGGAGTAGTGCAAAGAAGACCTTGGAGTCAGATCAATCAGGATTCAAATTCTTGTTTTTGCCCCTCATTGGCCATGTGATTGTGGGTAAGTAATAAAACCCACCCAAAAGGATTGCTGATAGAACACTTGGAAAGTGTCTAATGCCATATCTGGCAGACAGCAGGGGTGTAATTACACACCAGCTTTAGATATTTGTTATCATTATTGTTGTTGTTGTGACTAAAGTTCCTTGCCTGCCTACCTTTCACTTGATCTTCAGTTTTTTAGCATAGATGGTACTTCTTGAAAAATCTCTTCCCTGGCCTTTTGTAGACCAGCTTAGGTGCCCCTGCTATGTGTTCCCCTTGTGACCCATATATCCCCTAATTCAGCCCTTAACACACTATACTGTAAGTACTTATTTTACTATCTTCCCACACAGACTGTAAGATCTAAGAGTACAGAACATGTCCACAGTCCCTCATTCTGTCCCCCATCTAGAAGATGTCTGGCTCACTGGAGGAATTCTATAAATATTTGTTGAATGAATGAAATAAACAAAATATATGAAAAAGTAAAAGTCAACGATGTAGTTTATGGTGCAGGATAAAATACATGGACTTTCGAATTTATCAGATCATTGGATTTTGTTTTTAAACAGAGAATCTGGAATCTACTTTAGTAAATGTCCAGGATAAAATACATGGACTTTCAAATTTATCAGATCATTGGATTTTGTTTTTAAACAGAGAATCTGGAACCTACTTTAGTAAATGTTGGGTCAGAATAAGGCTAATTCTCTTACGGGTAAGTAATGGTACATTATGGCCGGGTGCAGTGGCTGAAGCCTGTAATCCTGGCACTTTGTGAGGCTGAGGCAGGCAGATCACGAAGTCAGAAGTTCGAGACCAGCTTGACCAACATGGTGAAACCCCAACTCTACTAAAAATACAAAAATTAGCCAGGAGTGGTGGCACATGCCTGTA
This sequence comes from Nomascus leucogenys, assembly GCF_006542625.1. Taxonomy (NCBI): domain Eukaryota; kingdom Metazoa; phylum Chordata; class Mammalia; order Primates; family Hylobatidae; genus Nomascus; species Nomascus leucogenys. The sequence continues at coordinate 67,955,750 of NC_044385.1, forward strand.
ATCCCAGCTACTCAGGAGGCTGAGACAGGAGAATCACTTGAACCTGGGAGGCGGAGGTTGCAGTGAGCTGAGATAGCACCATGGCACTCCAGCCTGGGTGACAGAGCGAGACTCCGCCTAAAAAAAAAAAAAAAAAAAAGAAATGGTGCATTCTAAGGAATGCATCTGTAGGTCTGTATTAGAAAGTATAGTCGTCTTGAGAAGGTATGCATGGGGTTGACTAGTCAAGGGACTGAGGAGTTGACGGTTTATGTCCAAGATGGAGTTGAACTGGAACTTACGGTTGCAGTGCATACCTTCCCCATCAGAGTCCTCATTTACGGAGCTTGAACAGGTATGCTGGCAATACAATTATTGACATTTACAATTTGTAGACTATTTGCCTTATTTGCCTACAGCTTGGAAAGGTTCTCCTTCTAACTTGACCAAACAGTTTCTTCAGTTAATTCTCTGGGCTTCTGGCCTATTGCTGTTCCTGATTCCTAACCAACTCCCATCACCATAATCCTGGCTTTCCTGGGCCGGGCACCTGCCCCCATAATCTACTGCTTCTTATGGCCCTAGCACTACGCTTTACAAAGAATCTAATTTTGTTTATCTTCTCTAAAAAACAAATTAAATTGTGTCTAAAAATAAAGCCCTGTGGGATGATAGGGAAAGTGAAAAATACGTTGTGGCAAGTTATTGGTGATTATAAACCTTTAGTATGAATAAAATGTTCCCTGTATAACACATGGATTGTCATATATCTATTTTCTGCATTTATGGGTTTTATAAACTTACTGCAGGGCATATGTTATTTTTTTGCTAACAAATTAATTATTAAAGTTTTAAACAAATCAAGAACAAAGTTTAATTAAACTTACTTATATTAATTGTTAATATTCTAGCAATAAAGAAGGGGGTGGATGAGGAAGGGAAATAGATGTGTTCACACAGATTTTTATAGTAATATAATGAATTTCTCACCTCAGCTTTCACATATTTAATGGGCAACAACATGTCATCTTCCAGCACCAAAAAGAAAAAGGAACTCTTGCATCATTATTAGTAGAAAGGAAATTCAGTTGTTACCTTAATAATTATTGTGCTTCATAGCAGATTAAGAAAAGTAAATTAAACCTGAATTCTAATTTTAAAAAGAAAATGAAATTGCTCTGTAACACTCGAATTCTGATAGCATACAACTTGTCAAATTATATTTCTCAAAAGACTTCTGTGCTAGAAATAAAAATCACAGGTTTGAGAAAACAAGCACAAATCAGATGATTTCCAAAGGAGACTAAAATGAGAATAAATGCAAATGGGAAACATGGCTTTTAGTGGAGTAGTATGCGAGAAAGAGAAATTTATAGGATAAAGGTGGTTTTGTTCTGCTCTTATAATAAGTCCCTTCATCTAGTACAAAAAAAAAAAGCAAAGGCTAGTAAAATATGTAAAATAATATTGAACTTAAGAAATTAGTAGGTTTATGTTTCAGTAAGTTACCCTCATTATGTAAGTGGGAAATAATCCACTACTGTCAGCATAAGACTTAATACAATAAGAAAAAAGGCTTGATTTCCAAGATATACTATAAAATTACAAACTTTAAATTATTAAGTAATAAGGTGACTACTGTTGTTACAGGTAGCATAAACTGACTCTTAAAGACAAGATAGTATTTCTTTTTCAGAGGGTGCTTGATTAAAATAATTGCTCTGCATTTATGAGCAACCTGGATAAAAAGATTAATTCTCCACACAAATAAACAATGACCCTAAGAGAATATTTTATTTCTTGCAACTTCAATCCTCTTGTGAATTGTTCCTCTCAAAAACAGCTTTGAAATGTAAGCTAATGAAAATTTAGTGTCACAGCAATACTAGAGAGAAGAAAACTTAAAACACACTTTAGTTACTAGTTCTTAGCCTAAAGCTTAAAAAAGAGATGTCTTTCCAGTACAAGACATTTATCAGTAATACTTGATGAATTAATTAGAATGTTCAGCTAAGTGTTGACATTTATGTTATCACTGTTCTCACTTTTTACTCTCTTACAGACTACAGCATCTATCGACTAAAGCCTATGTCAATAAAGGGGCTGCTCAAAGAAATATTGTACTAAACTGTATTCTTAACTTTGCCACTTTAAAGTATTTTAAAAAATTAGAGTTATATTTCAATAGTAATTTAAAATTGTTCCACATGTAATAAAAGCAATTACATTGTGTAAAGACCAAGTTTTTGTCAAAATAAGAAAAGAAAATTGGCCTCTAGAGAGCAAGCACAATCTGTTCTGAAATATTGCTTATAAAGGTACATTAAGTTAGTATCTTCTAATTTATTGAGGAGCAGAAGATCTCAAAATAGCGATGTTTACTTTAAGGATGATATTTTAATAAGTTGTATCTTAACTGATTTATAGTTAGATTTATTTTAGAAAAACTATAATAGTTAAACATAAGAGTAAAGGAAGAAAGAAGACACATAAGAGTTTCAAAGAGCTGATGAAAATCTCTGTCTTTATAGTTCATTAAAACAGAAATGCCTATAGGAATGGTCCACGCAATAATACCAGCCAAACATGAGAAAGGAAAGACAGAATATGGAACAAAGGCAGCACTGAAAAAATGTTTGCTCGATATTTTTTCTTTTTTCTTTTTTTTTTTGACAGAGTCTCACTTTGTCACCTATACTGGAGTGCAATGGCATGATCTTGGCTCGCTGCAACCTCTACTTCCCAGGTTCAAGTGATTCTCCTGCCTCAGCCTCCAGAAGAGGTGGGATTAGAGGCATGCACCACCACACTTGGCTGATTTTTGTATTCACCATCTCTACCAGGCCAGGCTGGTCTTGAACTCCTGACCTCAGGTGATCCGCCCACCTCAGCCTCCCAAAATGTTGGGATTAAAGGCGTGAGCCACCATGCCCAGCTGCTCAACATTTCAAACAGAAGTTTAATTATGAAAAGAGAATTAGGTGGAGCCAAGATGGCCGAATAGGAACAGCTCCGGTCTCCAGCTCCCAGCCCCAGCGACACAGAAGACGGGTGATTTCTGCATTTCTGCTTGAGGTACTGGTTTCATCTCACTAGGGAGTGCGTAACAGTGGGTGCAGGACAGGCGGTGAAGGGCACTGTGCGCGAGCCGAAGCAGGGCGAGGCATTGACTCACTCGGGAAGCGCAAGGGGTCAGGGAGTTCCCTTTCCTAGTCAAAGAAAGGGGAAGCAGACGGCACCTGGAATATCGGGTCAGTCCCACCCTAACTGCGCTTTTCCAACGGGCCTGGAAAACGGCACACTAGGAGATTGTGTCCCGCACCTGGCTCGGAGGGTCCTATGCCCACGGAGTCTCGCTAATTGCTAGCACAGCAGTCTGAGATCAAGCTGCGAGGCGGCAGCGAGGCTGGGGGAGGGGCGCCCGCCATTGCCCAGGCTTGCTTAGGTAAACAAAGCAGCCAGGAAGCTCGAACTGGGTGGAGCCCACCACAGCTCATGGAGGCCTGCCTGTCTCTGTAGGCTCCACCTCTGGGGGCAGGGCACAGACAAACAAAAACTCTGCAAGAACTTCCACAGACTTAAATGTCCCTGTCTGACTGACAGCTTTGAAGAGAGTAGTGGTTCTCCCAGCACGCAGCTGGAGATCTGAGAAGGGTCAGACTGCCTCCTAAAGCGGGTCCCTCACCCCTGAGCAGCCTAACTGGGAGGCACCCCCCCAGTAGGGACAGACTGACACCTCATTCAACCCGGTACTTCTCTGAGACAAAACTTTCAGAGGAACTATCAGACAGCTGAATTTGTGGTCTCACGAAAATCCGCTGTTCTGCAGCCACCGCTGCTGACACCCAGCCAAACAGGGTCTGGAGTGCACCTCTAGTGAACTCCAACAGACCTGCAGCTGAGGGTCCTGTCTGGTAGAAGGAAAACTAACAAACAGAAAGGACATCCACACCAAAAACCCATCTGTACATCACCATCATCAAAGACAAAAAGTAGATAAAACCACAAAGATGGGGAAAAAACAGACCAAAAAAACTGGAAACTCTAAAAAACAGAGCACCTCTCCTCCTCCAAAGGAACGCAGTTCCTCACCAGCAACGGAACAAAGCTGGATGGAGGATGACTTTGATGAGTTGAGAGAAGAAGGCTTCAGACGATCAAACTACTCTGAGCTACGAGAGGAAATTCAAAACAACAGCAAAGAAGTTAAAAACTTCGAAAAAAAATTAGAAGAATGGATAACTAGAATAACCAATGGAGAGAAGGGCTTCAAGGAGCCGATGGAGCTGAAAGCCAAGTTTCGAGAACTACGCAAAGATTGCAGAAGCCTCAGTAGCAGATGCGATCAACTGGAAGAAAGGGTATCGCTGATGGAAGATGAAATGAATGAAATGAAAAGAGAAGGGAAGTTTAGAGAAAAAAGGATAAAAAGAAATGAACAAAGCCTCCAAGAAATTTGGGACTATGTGAAAAGACCAAACCTACGTCTGATTGGTGTACCTGAAAATGATGGGGAGAATGGAACCAAGTTGGAAAACACTCTTCAAGATATTATCCAGGAGAACTTCCCCAATCTAGCAAGGCAGGCCAGCATTCAGATTCAGGAAATACAGAGAACGCCACAAAGATACTCCTCGAGAAGGGCAACTCCAAGACACATTATTGTCAGATTCACCAAAGTTGAAATGAAAGAAAAAATGTTAAGGGCAGCCAGAGAGAAAGGTCGGGTTACCCACAAAGGGAAGCCCATCAGACTAACAGCTGATCTCTCAGCAGAAACTCTACAAGCCAGAAGAGAGTGGGGGCCGATATTCAACATTCTTAAAGAAAAGAATTTTCAACCCAGAATCTCCTATCCCGCCAAACTAAGCTTCATAAGTGAAGGAGAAATAAAACACTTTACAGACAAGCAAACGCTGAGTGATTTTGTCACCACCAGGCCTGCCCTAAAAGAGCTCCTGAAGGAAGCACTAAACATGGAAAGGAACAACCGGTACCAGCCACTGCAAAAACATGCCAAATTGTAAAGACCATCGAGACTAGGAAGAAACTATAGCAACTAACGAGCAAAATAACCAACTAACATCATAATGACAGGATCAGATTCACACATAACAATATTAACGTTAAATGTAAATGGGCTAAATGCTCCAATCAAAAGACACAGACTGGCAAACTGGATAAGGAGTCAGGACCCATCAGTATGCTGTATTCAGGAAACCCATCTCACGTGCAGAGACACACATAGACTCAAAATAAAGGGATGGAGGAAGATCTATCAAGCAACTGGAAAACAAAAAAAGGCAGGGGTTGCAATCCTAGTCTCTGATAAAATAGACTTTAAACCAACAAAGATCAAAAGAGACAAAGAAGGCCATTACATAATGGTAAAGGGATCAATTCATCAAGAAGAGCTAACTATCCTAAATATATATGCACCCAACACAGGAGCACCCAGATTCATAAAGCAAGTCCTGAGTGACCTACAAAGGGACTTAAACTCCCACACAATAATAATGGGAGATTTTAACACCCCACTGTCAGCATTAGACAGATCAACGAGACAGAAAGTTAACAAGGATATCCAGGAATTGAACTCAGCTCTACATAAAGTGGACCTAATAGACATCTACAGAACTCTCCACCCCAAGTCAACAGAATATACATTTTTTTCAGCACCACACCACACCTATTCCAAAATTGACCACATAGTTGGAAGTAAAGCTCTCCTCAGCAAATGTAAAAGAACAGAAATTATAACAAACTGTCTCTCAGACCACAGTGCAATCAAACTAGAACTCAGGATTAAGAAACTCACTCAAAACCGCTCTATTACATGGAAACTGAACAACCTGCTCCTGAATGACTATTGGGTACATAATGAAATGAAGGCAGAAATAAAGATGTTCTTTGAAACCAATGAGAACAAAGACACAACATACCAGAATCTCTGGGACACATTCAAAGCAGTGTGTAGAGGGAAATTTATAGCACTAAATGCCCACAAGAGAAAGCAGGAAAGATCCAAAATTGACTCCCTAACATCACAATTAAAAGAACTAGAAAAGCAAGAGCAAACACATTCAAAAGCTAGCAGAAGGCTAGAAATAACTAAAATCAGAGCAGAACTGAAGGAAATAGAGACACAAAAAACCCTTCAAAAAATTAATGAATCAGGAGCTGGTTTTTTGAAAAGATCAACAAAATTGATGGACCGCTAGCAAGACTAATAAAGAAGAAAAGAGAGAAGAATCAAATAGATGCAATAAAAAACGAAAAAGGGGATATCACCACCGATCCCACAGAAATACAATCTACCATCAGAGAATACTACAAACACCTCTATGCAAATAAACGAGAAAATCTAGAAGAAATGGATAAATTCCTCAACAAATACACCCTCCCAAGACTAAACCAGGAAGAAGTTGAATCTCTGAATAGACCAATAACAGGCTCTGAAATTGTGGCAATAATCAATAGCTTACCAACCAAAAAGAGTCCAGGACCTGATGGATTCACAGCCGAATTCTACCAGAGGTACAAGGAGGAACTGGTACCATTCCTTCTGAAACTATTCCAATCGATAGAAAAAGAGGGAATCCTCCCTAACACATTTTATGAAGCCAGCATCGTCCTGATACCAAAACCTGGCAGAGACATAACCAAAAAAGAGAATTTCAGACCAATATCCTTGATGAACATTGATGCAAAAATCCTCAATAAAATACTGGCAAACCGAATCCAGCAGCACATCAAAAAGCTTATCCACCATGATCAAGTGGGCTTCATCCCTGGGATGCAAGGCTGGTTCAACATACGCAAATCAATAAATGTAATCCAACATATAAACAGTACCAAAGACAAAAACCACATGATTATCTCAATAGATGCAGAAAAGGCCTTTGACAAAATTCAACAACCCTTCATGCTAAAAACTCTCAATAAATTAGGTATTGATGGGACGTATCTCAAAATAATAAGGCTATCTACGACAAACCCACAGCCAATATCATACTGAATGGGCAAAAACTGGAAGCATTCCCTCTGAAAACTGGCACAAGACAGGGATGCCCTCTCTCACCGCTCCTGTTCAACATAGTGCTGGAAGTTCTGGCCAGAGCAATCAGGCAGGAGAAGGAAATAAAAGGTATTCAATTAGGAAAAGAGGAAGTCAAATTGTCCCTGTTTGCAGATGACATGATTGTATATCTAGAAAACCCCATTGTCTCAGCCCAAAATCTCCTTAAGCTGATTAGCAACTTCAGCGAAGTCTCAGGATACAAAATTAATGTACAAAAATCACAAGCATTCTTGTACACCAATAACAGACAAACAGAGAGTCAAATCATGAGTGAACTCCCATTCACAATTGCTTCAAAGAGAATAAAATACCTAGGAATCCAACTTACAAGGGATGTGAAGGACCTCTTCAAGGAGAACTACAAACCACTGCTCAATGAAATAAAAGAGGATACAAACAAATGGAAGAACATTCCATGCTCATGGGTTGGAAGAATCAATATCGTGAAAATGGCCATACTGCCCAAGGTAATTTATAGATTCAATGCCATCCCCATCAAGCTACCAATGACTTTCTTCACAGAATTGGAAAAAACTACTTTAAAGTTCATATGGAACCAAAAAAGAGCCCGCATCGCCAAGTCAATCCTAAGCCAAAAGAACAAAGCTGGAGGCATCACGCTACCTGACTTTAAACTATACTACAAGGCTACAGTAACCAAAACAGCATGGTACTGGTACCACAACAGAGACATAGATCAATGGAACAGAACAGAGCCCTCAGAAATGATGCCGCATAGCTACAACTATCTGATCTGTGACAAACCTGACAAAAACAAGAAATGGGGAAAGGATTCCCTATTTAATAAATGGTGCTGGGAAAACTGGCTAGCCATATGTAGAAAGCTGAAACTGGATCCCTTCCTTACACCTTATACAAAAATTAATTCAAGATGGATTAAAGACTTAAATGTTAGACCTAAAACCATTAAAATCCTACAAGAAAACCTAGGCAATACCATTCAGGACATAGGCGTGGGCAAGGAATTCATGTCTAAAACACCAAAAGCAATGGCAACAAAAGCCAAAATCGACAAATGGGATCTCATTAAACTAAAGAGCTTCTGCACAGCAAAAGAAACTATCATCAGAATGAACAGGCAACCTACAGAATGGGAGAAAATTTTTGCAACCTACTCATCTGACAAAGGGCTAATATCCAGAATCTATAACGAACTCAAACAAATTTACAAGAAAAAAACAAACAACCCCATCAAAAAGTGGACAGAGGACATGAACAGACACTTCTCAAAAGAAGACATTTATGCAGCCAGAAAACACATGAAGAAATGCTCATCATCACTGGCCATCAGAGAAATGCAAATCAAAAGCACAGTGAGATACCATCTCACACCAGTTAGAATGGCCATTATTAAAAAATCAGGAAACAACAGGTGCTGGACAGGATGTGGAGAAATAGGAACACTTTTACACTGTTGGTGGGACTGTAAACTAGTTCAACCATTGTGGAAGTCAGTGTGGCGATTCCTCAGGGATCTCGAACTAGAAATACCATTTGACCTAGCCATCCCATTACTGGGTATATACCCAAAGGACTATAAATCATGCTGCTATAAAGACACATGCACACGTATGTTTATTGCGGCACTATTCACAATAGCAAAGAGTTGGAACCAACCCAAATGTCCAACAACGATAGACTGGATTAAGAAAATGTGGCACATATACACTATGGAATACTATGCAGCCATAAAAAATGATGAGTTCGTGTCCTTTGTAGGGACATGGATGAAACTGGAAAACATCATTCTCAGTAAACTATCGCAAGGACAAAAAACCAAACACCGCATGTTCTCACTCATAGGTGGGAATTGAACAATGAGAACTCATGGACACAGGAAGGGGAACATCACACTGCGGGGACTGTTGTGGGGTGGGGGGAGGGGGGAGGGACAGCATTAGGAGATACACCTAATGCTAAATGACGAGTTAATGGGTGCAGGAAATCAACATGGCACATGGATACATATGTAACAAACCTGCACATTGTGCACATGTACCCTAAAACCCTAAAGTATAATAATAAAAAAAAAAAAAAAAAAAAAAGAGAATTAAATGGCAATTTTTACCAGTAAGACATAAACCTAACATCATTGATTGAGAGAAGTAAATGCTGTCAAAAGATATTTTTCAAGTGAAGATGAGTTCTTGGTATCAAGAACATAACTTTCACAAGACCTATTTTAAAATGAGTAATGAAATAAAGATAAAGAACTAAAAAGAATTATCACCAATAAAATAGAGTGGTACTTAGAAAAAGGTGATGTAAACAAGTTTAAGAATCACTTGATGTTTACAGTCTGAGCTGTCCGCAGAATAGTGGCATCCCATCCCCTAGCCCTATCTATAAAAGACACATTCACTTTGCCATATTAGGCAAGAAACTTCCTTAGCCCCTCAAACAAAAACAGTCACTGTTAAAAGCAGTGTTGCTATCCGATACAACAATAGGAGGGTATAGAATTTTGAACAGGAAGAACATGTTTTCTTCTTCTTTTTGATTTCTATTGTACAACATGGTGAATACTTCTAGTTTATTACAGTGTTGCCTATTTCAAAATTGCTAAGTAAATTTCAAATGTTCTCATCACAAATAATGTTAACTATTTGACATGATGGGTATGTTAATTAGCTTGATTTAATTATTTTGCATTGTATTTGTAAGGTATAACATCATTTTGGACTATAAATTTTTTTTCCCCACACAACTCCCTCTTCACAGAACCCATAAATTTATACAATTATAAACTGTCAATGTAAAATTAAAAAAAAAAGAGAAAAGAAGAAGACAAAATGAGCTATGACTACTGCAGTGTTGAAAAGCAGCACCAGACTGAATCTGAGGCCTTTTCCCAGTTTGGTCAATCTCCTAACCTCCTGAAGCCCAAGATTACTCATCTCTACAGAAGAAATTAACATAGAACACTGAGGAAATATGATAGTGTAAAAAGTATGGAAGACAAAAGAGCGAGAATGAGAGACAGAAAGAATATTATTATACAGTGTTTTGAATATTTTGAACGCTTTGAGGAAAAAGTCCTTTTAGTATGATAAGTAAAATATTTCTGCCAAAGCTGCTAAAAAGACTCTATATCTTAAAATAGTTATTTTGTTGGGCAGTTTATTTAGTAGTCAATCACTCATCACTAATATGCTCAGACGCAAAAAATCCTAACTATAAAAGGAAGGAAAACATTAGGGGGATAATATTCATAGAATATTATCTGTGATGAAACACTTTGCTCTTCAGAGGTAGGGTCTTGCTGGGAACTGCTGGCAGCAAAAAGCCACAGCAAAACAGTCACCTGATGGAAACTAAACATTTCAAAATGTGTTTAGTTTACAAAATCTACTTATCTCTACCACGTCTCCTACTACTGTGTTAATACTATTTAAAAAGAAATTCTTCAAAAGTCAAAGCCATGCTGATAATCAAGTCTTTTAACTAACTAACTGAAAATTTTCGAAGTTGTCCACTGTTTAGAAATAAAAACAAATCTACTAAAATAGTATATAGAAAATTGGATCTTTTATCTGCACTCTGAAAACTGGCTTTCCAGCTTGGTAAATTTTAGGCATTCAACGTGACCTAATTTCTTTGCAGGAACATAATTTTCCTTTTTCCTGACAAAAAAGAAAGACAGTGTGCAGGTCCCTTATTTGAACAGAAAAACATATTTTCTAATCGTTTTTTTGAAAAAAAAAATAGAAGAATGAAATAAGGATAAAAATACAAAGTTGAATGAGTGTACAAAGATGCACACACAGATGCAACCAGCGGGTGTGGTTGATGAACACTGTATCCACTGCATAAATCTTTAGCAGTAAATATGGTATATGTGACCTTTTTAAAAAGACTTTATCAATTGTAACAACATAAGAGTGTGATAAAGAGACAAAATTAGTGAGTGACCACTTTTTCATGTTAGGACTTTCTATGGTCTTTTATTCAACAAATATTTATTGAATAACAATGAGTACTGCTTTAGAGATTGGAGGATTATCTGTGAACAAAACAGGTAAAAATTCCTTTTCTTGAAGACTTCAAATTCATACTAAAGGGAACTTATCTTACCATACTAATAATGTACCATCTTTAGTACAGTACTCAATTTTGCATGAGATTAAATATCAAAAGACATTTTGTCACAGGCAATTCAAAGAAATAAAGTTAAAATGAATATTTTTGATCATCAAGACAAATAACAAACTAGTCTGGTGCAGTTTAAATCTACGAGGGGAGTCATGTTCTCTATGAAGTTGGTTAGGTATGTCTCTTTTGGTTAATAACCCAAAATATATCTTCACATAATACATGTTATCTAAAACTTACTATATAAGTTGCATTTTGTATATAGCATAATATTATTTGATATACTCTAATCCATGAATTATTTTATTCTCATTTTGGTTGTTCATCAACCAGGAAAAATTCCCAATGCTCTAGTTTTATGTTTATCAGACTTTAACCACCCAGGTCAAACAAAAAATAGTATATAAATAAGCACTATGTTTGGAAAACTCTTACCTTAAAGAAAATCTGTGTTTTCTACCATTTACCTATTTTATTGAGTTTTTATGATAGACATTCATAAAGAAGACACAATTGCATCATAGGAAAAACAATATATTTTGCATTTTTAGCAACAGAAGTTAAACAATTCATTTCAACCCAAGCCTATCTTCTAGTATAATTTTTTTTTTTTTTGAGACGGAGTCTTGCTCTGTTGCCCAGGCTGGAGTGCAGTGGCACAATCTCAGCTCACTGCAAGCTCCGCCTCCCAGGTTCATGCCATTCTCCTGCCTCAGCCTCCCGAGTAGCTGGGACTACAGGCACCTGCCACCATGCCTGGCTAATTTTTTGTGTTTTTTAGTAGAGATGGGGTTTCACCATGTTAGCCAGGATGGTCTCAATCTCCTGACCTCATGATCTGCCCACCTCGGCCTCCCAAAGTGCTGGGATTACAGGCGTGAGCCACCACACCCGGTCCCCAGTATCATTTTAATGGCAGAGGAAAAGGAACAGATATCTCTGAAGAATCAGGACAGAAGACTGAAGCAGCTCTCTAAACACATTTTCTTGTCATCTTACGTTTTATCTTAAAATTTGATGTAGTTTTTTTTTAAATTTAAAACTTCTTTTACTCTCTAGCCCTATGTCACAGTGATGTAGATTTTGAAAGCTATTCCATAATATACCCAGCTTCTTTCAATACAAAAATATTTAAGCCGTCATTAGGAAAAGAGCAGCAAGGAGCTGTTGTCCTGAGCCAACACTTTCAGGAAACTGGGTTGAACTAAAGACGGCTATTGCTGCAGAGCAAGTTCAGCATCTGCACGCATTTTTCTGTTCTAGTATCAATCACATTATATCTTGGACCTCATTATATCTTGGTATAAATGCAGTCGGTTTTTTTACTTTATGAACTACGTCAGAGTGATCACCATCCAGAGCCTCCAGAATGATGCCAAGAAGGAGGTATGTGCAGCATTTTTTGACTCCTGCTGGTAGGCATTTCAACAATGGCACCTTTTAAAGATATCACACAGCTTAGGTCATGTGGGACCAAAAAGTTCTCTCATCTCCTGGGAAATCTACTACTTCAGGATGAACATGAGGATGTGGTTCATTTGTCCCGTTTTCTCATCTGAGTTTAGGTATCACTGAAATTTATTTAAGATTAGCCAAAACATCTTCAAAACCACACAAAAACAAAATACTTAATATATGGGTCAAATTAGAAAAAAACAGGCATATTTACAGAGGCAAAACACTGGAAACAGGCTACTGTCCAGTCCTACTCAAATGTCAACCTTCCCAGAGAGGCATTGCCTGATCAACCTATTAAAACTATAATCTCTGCTCTGGCCTCCTTCCCTGCTTTATTTTCCCCCATAACACTTATCACTATTTGATGTACTATGTATTTTAATGATCTCATTCTCCCTCTCACCAGCAACTATAGATAAACATGAAGACTGGCCTTTTTAGCACTTGTTCACTGACGTTATCACTCACACTTAGAAAAGTAACCAGCATGTAGTAGGTGTTCTCAGTGCTTGCTGAGATGGACGCATTTCAGATACTTCAATCATGTACCATGAGGCCATACTGAGCTATTAGAAGTTCCTTACACACCGGGTTTATTTGTGTGCACCTTTTCTCCTTTCTGCAAAGTTCTCTTCCCTTTCCGCCACTTTTTTTTTTTTTATTATACTTTAGGTTTTAGGGTACATGTGCACAATGTGCAGGTTTGTTACATATGTATCCATGTGCCACGCTGATTTCCTGCACCCATTAACTCGTCATTTAGCATTAGGTATATCTCCTAATGCTGTCCCTCCCCCCTCCCCCAACCCCACAACAGTCCCAGGAGTGTGATGTTCCCCTTCCTGTGTCCATGAGTTCTCATTGTTCAATTCCCACCTATGAGTGAGAACATGCGGTGTTTGGTTTTTTGTCCTTGCGATAGTTTACTGAGAATGATGTTTTCCAGTTTCATCCATGTCCCTACAAAGGATATGAACTCATCCTTTTTTATGGCTGCATAGTATTCCATGGTGTATATGTGCCACATTTTCTTAATCCTTTCCACCACTTTTTATGACAAATGGTTAAGGCCCATTCCTTAAACACTCAGTTCAAATGTCACCTGCTCTTAGAAGCATTCCTTATTTCTCACTGTTATCCTCCCAGCTGAACTATTGTTCCATGGAAAGCACTTTACAGTTAAGAAACTTTTCAGTTGTTCACATGAGTATCTCCTTGACAAGGCATACTGTCTATAGACAAGGGTATAACATTTTTTTACGTATACCTAGTGTCTATCATTATGCCTTCAACATTGTAGGCATGCAAAAAATGGTTAGCCAAGAATAAACACATGAGTGTATTAAATACTAATTATAAAATGAATTATATTTATACATTTCCAATGTGCAAAGCAGATTATTAGGCATGAAGGTTTATAAAATGAATAGTTCACATACCCTAATCCCGGGAAGCTCACATGACAGACAGGGAGACAGACATAAGGCAATTAAATTAAATTCATGTCAAAAGATGACAAGGGCTATAACAGAAATCAAAACAAAGTGCACTGGGGACACAGAAGAGAAGGCAATTAATCCTGATGGAAAAGAACAGAGTCCTGATTATGGAATTTGATTTTAACCGGCAGGAATGAGTAGAAAGTATGTCTAGGCAGAGGAACAAGCATGTAGAAGTTGGGGGATGCAAGAGAAGTTTAAGGCTACACTTAGTTATCCAGCATGTCTAGGATATAGTCGCATGGAAGGATGTAAAGCTAGATAGGCAGGCTAAGTCCAGAGTGTACAGTCTTCATTGCCATTCTGGAGTCTGACTTTCATTTCATGGAAAATATGAAGCCATCGGAGAACCAATCATCTATGCATTTCAGAGAGAGGATTGGAGAAGATTCTCTAAATGGATGTTCCAAAGATGGATGGAAGGGAAGAGACATTACATTCATTCATTTGTTTAACAAATGTTTATTAAACATCTACCATACTCCAGGTATCATGCTGGAAGTAGGAAGTTCAAAGATATATTCCTGCCCTTAAGATCTCTCTGTTTAGCAAAGGAGACAGAGATGGGAATATGTAATTGTGATAAAAAATGACAGGTACAATACCAGAGCCTGTTCTAGGTCAGTGGCTCTAAACTTAACCGTCAACAAAAGTTTTTAAGAAGACACATTCTAAAATACACAAAAATAGAAACAAAAAACAACGAGCTAAAGGTGAAAAACAGTACCTTAAAAACACTCTTGGATTTTACTGGTTAATAATGCAAAATCTTTTTTGTTCTCATTAAAAATTAAAGGAGGATATTTTGGGAAGAGCAATGTAATCTATATACTTTATTATTTGTGTGATTTAAAGGTCTCCTCCTAAATTCAGTTTACTTTGCTACTTTGTTTCAGTGCCTATCATCTCTGAAAAAGAACTCACAAAGACATGAGATCCAAATGGAAGAAGTGCAATACTGACTGCATTCCCTAAAGTTCAACACGCGTTTTTCAATCTCATTTATCAAACATAGAAAGGCTCTTTTGCACCCCACTTTATGCTTATGGTGGCACAAAGAAAGGAACCAACATCTGCTTGTGGAGAAGAAGAGGAAAGAATCTAAGATATTTTCTTAGAGGAAAACACTTTGATTTTCATTTTGAAGATAAAGTATGAGTTTTCCAGGTAGACTTGACAGGGAATTCCAGGCAGCAAGAGCTGCACGGAACAAGTTGGGGAGTAATAGATGTGGTATGTGATACCTGGGAACCACAGGCAGCTCATATGGCTTAAGCATACGTGGGAGAGAAAAGGTTGGTGGAAGACAAGTGAAACAGATAGTGGTAACAGGAGTCATTGCAGGGTTCTGAGCAGAAGAGCAAGTAATCAACTTTATTGGTAGAAACATGTAAGGCACGGAAAGGAGAGATTAGAGGCTGAGTTCTTAACCAGAAGGCTACTACAATAGTTCAGGCAAGAAAAGATGAGCAATGGACTGGTTCTCACTGCTACAAGCATGCTGTCAGGAATGATTCTATTCCCCTAGTGAGAGACCTTAACTTGGCTTGGTCCCATTAGCTGTTGGCTGTAGTCCTATTCCAAACTGTCACTTGACCAAATTCTTACAACCCTCTAATTGCTGTAATGTGAAAGGCTGGCTATTACTTCGCTTACAGATCAAATCTGCATTGGTTCAATTTATCCACCAACTCTCCAGAATAGACGAAGTTGCTGAAATGCCAGAATGTCTCGCCACAAATAAACTACAATTATGAAAATAATAATTGCTGCCAAACATATCAGCATTTGAGTTCTCCTCAAGTAGTCTCCCATTTATTTCTTATCGCATTACCCTTTAAAAATGTTTATATCATTTTCACTTTATTAATAGCATTGATATTTTCCTGTTTATTAAATTATTTGTTCATTGCCTATCTTCTTACCACTAGAGAGAAAGCTTCATGATAGCAGTGACCTTGTCTGTCATTCTGTTCATTGTTGTGTTCTCAAGAACAGTACTATGGACATAAGAGGAACTCAATAAAAGTTTGTGGCAATAGATCTCCTTTACCACCAAATGCAACTATACCCCAGCTACTGCAGCACTGACTTCTGAAAGCTCAAAGTTAAACCTTTCTCTAGAGAATTTTCTTCCACTAATGGGAGTTACCTCACCCAGAAATGCTTGGGAGGTCACAGGTGCCTGCTTCCCTTTCTCCCTCAGGGCAGCCCTTAATCAATGACTTAGAGATATGAGGGTGAAAAAGGCTGGTGCTCTTGCTTCCAGGTGGGGTAACTGAGTAGTAACATTCACGCTCCAGAACTCCCTGTGAAGAGGCTGAGGCCAGCCTTCAGCTAAACCACCTCTTTTCACTGGCCTTATCCTGAGTCCTTCACTTCCCTACAGATTTCACCTAAAAGCTGTCCCTCTAAATCATTTCCACAAACATTTCCATCTCTGGTTCTGCTGCTAGGGAACCCAATCTAAGATATCTGTTGACTGTTCGAATGAATGAGATAAATGTATAAATATTAGATCTTCTAGCAATACTTTTAATTCTTCCTGCATAAAACATTATAGATACACCTCAGTTAACAGAAATTAGCTAAGGAAGTTGTGAACTGAACAACCCATAAATACATAAATCTACTTACTACTAATTTAAGCCCCTCATCCCATCCTCTTCTGCTCATTTGTCACTGTTGCCATCATCTGAAGATTCTGGCTAAAGCAATAAGAAATGGCATTTTATAAAACTAAAACAAAACAAAACACCACTTTAAATCTAATTGAATAAGAAGAAAGTTGGGAGGTATCTTCTTCACTCCGTCTGCTTACCTAACAACCCTGTAAGAAACCTGCAGCTGGTGCTGACTAGAAAGGTCCAAAGAGAGGAGAGCAGGTTTAAGTGGTTAGGACATGATGCTAAACATGTTAAGATAATATATGATTGAAACAGTTCTAATATTGACTTGTTTTATTTATTTTTATTTTTATTTTTATTTTTGAGATGGAGTCTTGCTCTGTCACCCAGGCTGGAGTGCAGTGGCGCAATCTCGGCTCACTGCAAGCTCCACCTCCTGGGTTCACGCCATTCTCCTGCCTCAGCCTCCTGAGTAGCTGGGACTAAAGGTGCCCGCCACCACGCCCGGCTAATTTTTTTTGTATTTTTTTCAGTAGAGACGGGGTTTCACTGTGTTAGCCAGGATGGTCTCATCTCCTGACCTCATGATCCACCCGCCTCGGCCTCCCAAAGTACTGGGATTACAGGCATGAGCCACTGCGCCTGGCCTATTTTTTTTTTTTTTTAATTCTACTTTAAGTTCTAGGGTACATGTGCACAACATGCAGGTTTGTTACATATGTACACATGTGCCATGTTGGTGTGCTGCACTCATTAACTTGTCATTTACATTAGGTATTTCTCCTAATGCTATCCCTCCCCCATCCCCCACCCCATGACAGGCCCCAGTGTGTGATGTTCCTGGCTCTGTGTCCAAGTGTTTTCATTGCTCAATTCCCACCTATGAGTGAGAACATGTGGTGTTCGGTTTTCTGTCTTTGTGATACTTTGCTCTACCTACAGAATGGGAGAAAATTTTTGCAATCTACCCATCTGACAAAGGGCTAATATCCAGAATCTACAAAGACCTTAAACAAATTTACAAAAAAAAATCAAACAATCCTATCAAAAAGTGGGCAAAGGATATGAACAGACACTTCTCAAAAGACGACATTTATGCGGCCAACAGACACATGAAAAAATGCTTATCATCACTGGTCATCAGAGAAATGCAAAGCAAAACCACAATGAGATACCATCTCTCACCAGTTAGAATGGCGATCACTAAAAAGTCAGTAAACAACAGGTGCTGGGGAGCATGTGGAGAAACAGGAACACTTTTACACTGTTGGTGGGTGTGTAAACTAGTTCAACCATTGTGGAAGACTGTGTGTAGATCCCTCAAGGATCTAGAACTAGAAATACCATTGGACCCAGAGTTGTTTTTATTTTTATTACAAATAAGGACTAAATTTTTAAAAAATCCCAGTTCCATCAGAATATCACTGATTTTATCATAGAAATAATGATTTTCTTAAAAAAATTTTGCTTTACAAGCAAAAAAAAAGGATTAAAAAGTTACAAACTGAATTTATAATAGTGATTGACTTGAGGAAGGGGAGACCAGATTGGAAGTGGTGGCTAAAGGAGACCTCAGCTATAATTATAGTGTTTTATTTCTGCAAAAGGAAGAGTAGAATCAAATTTGGAAAAATATGAACAGTTGTTAAAACTGGGTGATAAATTTGGATATGTGTTATATATTTGTATTTACATTTTTTGGATTTTTAACGTTTTTCTCAAACTAAAAAAGTAAATAACACTTGAAAGGAATGTAGCTGTTCTCTAGTGGCAAGGGACATAACAAAACTAAGTAGAAAATACACGCTGCATCTCAGTGGTTCTCAAGCTCCTTAAGCTTGTGATCTAGAAAATAAAGATGAAGAAATCCACAGAATCCTGTCTCCAGTCTTCTTTTCCAAAACAGCCCTGAGCACACCACTTGCTGGTATCTCCAGTTTCAGGAGTCAGTAGCTCTGACTCATCAACTCGATAACCCACAAATTAGATGCCAGGATAATGTAACCACCTGATGGGTACACTGAAAGAAAGGATATTACTGAGGTACCCAGCCGGGGAGGAACATCATCTAAAAGATCACAGGAATTAATCTGGTAAAAGTTTTTATGAATCGCCCAGGTGACAGAACAGAAAACAGGGCTATTAAATTTACTGATGACACTCCTCAAAGGAGGTTGTGATTCAGCATCAATGTAAGTGTAATAATCCAGCAAAGTGAAATTTAATATGAATATCACTATTGACAAAAATGGAGTAATATGGAATAACTGGCCAAAAAATGTGGAAAAATACTTTGGGATCAAGCTGAGCAAGGATTAGGAATATGATGCTAGAATTTTAAAAATCAAGTATTATATTATACATAGGCTGAAGTGTAGATTGTAACAATTGGTTTGACCCATAGTCCTATCATATGGATAATACTTTAGTGACATACTTACTGCAGTACTATCCTCACTAAAATACCATGGATTCAGCATAATAAACTCAAGCAGCAGTTTTGGTTACTGTAGCCTTGTAATATAGTTTGAAGTCAGGTAGCGTGATGCCTCCAGCTTTGTTCTTTTGGCTGAGGATTGACTTGGGAATGTGGGCTCTTTTTTGGTTCCATATGAACTTTAAAGTCGTTTTTTCCAGTTCTGTGAAGAAAGTCTTTGGTAGCTTGATGGAGATGACACTGAATCTATAAATTACCTTGGGGAGTTTGGCCATTTTCACAATATTGATTCTTCCTATCCATGAGCATGGAATGTTCTTCCATTTGTTTGTATCCTCTTTTATTTAGTTGAGCAGTGGTTTGTAGTTCTCCTTGAAGAGGTCCTTCATGTCCCTTGTAAATTGGAGGGACTTCAAATTCCCTTTGAAGCAATTGTGAATGGGAGTTCACTCATGATTTGGTTCTGTGTTTGTCTGTTATTGGTGCATAAGAATGCTTGTGATTTTTGCACATTGATTTTGTATCCTGAGACTTTACTGAAGTTGCTTATCAGCTTAAAGAGATTTGGGGCTGAGATGATGGGGTTTTCTAGATATACAATCATGTCATCTGCAAACAGGGACAATTTGACTTCCTCTTTTCCTAATTGAATACCCTTTATTTCCTTCTCCTGCCTGATTGCCCTGGCCAGAACTTCCAGCACTATGTTGAATAGGAGTGGTGAGAGAGGGCATCCCTGTCTTGTGCCAGTTTTCAAAGGCAATGCTTCCAGTTTTTACCCATTCAGTATGATACTGGCTGTGGGTTTTTCATAAATAGCTCTTATTATTTTGAGATACGTCCCATCAATACCTAACTTATTGACAGTTTTTAGCATGAAGCATTGTTGAATTTTGTCAAAGGCCTTTTCTGCATCTATTGAGATAATCATATGGTTTTTGTCGTTGGTTCTGTTTATATGCTGGACTACGTTTACTGATTTGCGTATGTTGAACCAGTCTTGCATCCCAGGGATGAAGCCCACTTGATCATGGTGGATGAGCTTTTTGATGTGCTGCTGGATTTGGTTTGCCAGTATTTTATTGAGGATTTCTGCATCGATGTTCATCAGGGATATTGGTCTAAAATTCTATTTTTTTGTTGTGTCTCTGCCAGGCTTTGGTATCAGGATGATGCTGGCCTCATAAAATGAATTAGGGAGGATTCCCTCTTTTTCTATTGATTGGAATAGTTTCAGAAGGAATGGTACCAGCTCCTCCTTGTACCTCTGGTAGAATTCGGCTGTGAATACATCTGGTGCTGGACTTTTTCTGGTTGGTAAGCTATTAATTATTGCCACAATTTCAGAGCCTGTTATTGGTCTATTCAGAGATTCAACTTCTTCCTGGTTTAGTCCTGGGAGGGTGTATGTGTTGAGGAATTTATCCATTTCTTCTAGATTTTCTAGTTTATTTGCATAGAGGTGTTTATAGTATTCTCTGATGGTAGTTTGTATTTCTGTGGGATCAGTGGTGATATCCCCTTTATCATTTTTTATTGCATCTATTTGATTCTTCTCTCTTTTCTTCTTTATTAGTCTTCCTAGTGATCTATCAATTTTGTTGATTTTTTCAAAAAACCAGCTCCTGGATTCATTGATTTTTTGAAGGGTTTTTTGTGTCTCTATCTCCTTCAGTTCTGCTCTGATCTTAGTTATTTCTTGCCTTCTGATGGTACTGCTACCAAAACAGAGATATAGACCAATGGAACAGAATAGAGCCCTCAGAAATAATGCCGCATATCTACAACTATCCGATCTTTGACAAACCTGACAAAAACAAGAAACGGGGAAAGGATTCCCTATTTAATAAATAGTGCTGAGAAAACAGGCTAGCCATATGTAGAAAGCTGAAACTGGATCCCTTCCTTACACCTTATACAAAAATTAATTCAAGATGGATTAAAGACTTACATGTTAGACCTAAAACCATAAAAACCCTAGGAGAAAATTTAGGCAATACCATTCAGGACATAGGCATGGACAAGGACTTCATGTTTAAAACACCAAAAGCAACGGCAACAAAAGCCAAAATTGACAAATGGGATCTAATTAAACTAAAGAGCTTCTGTACAGCAAAAGAAACTACCATCAGCGTGAACAGGCAACCTACAGAATGGGAGAAAATTTTTGCAATCTACTCATCTGACAGTGGGCTAATATCCAGAATCTACAAAGAACTCAAACAAATTTACAAGAAAAAAACAAACAACCCCATCAACAAGTGGGCAAAGGATATGAACAGACACTTCTCAAAAGAAGACATTTATACAGCCAAAAGACACATGAAAAAATGCTCATCATCACTGGCCATCAGAGAAATGCAAATCAAAACCACAACGAGATACCATCTCAGACCACTTAGAATGGCGATCATTAAAAAGTCAGGAAACAACAGGTGCTGGAGACGATGTGGGGAAATAGGAACACTTTTACACTGTTGGTGGGACTGTAAACTAGTTCAGCCATTGTGGAAGTCAGTGTGGCGATTCCTCAGGGATCTAGAACTAGAAATACCATTTGACCCAGCCATCCCATTACTGCGTACATACCCAAAGGACTATAAATCATGCTGCTATAAAGATACATGCACACATGTTTACTGCGGCACCATTCACAATAGCAAAAAGTTGGAACCAACCCAAATGTCCAACAATGATAGACTGGATTAAGAAAATGTGGCACGTATACACCATGGAATACTATGCATCCATAAAAAAGGATGAGTTCATGTCCTTTGTAGGGACATGGATGAAGCTGGAAACCATCATTCTCAGCAAACTATCGCAAGGACAAAAAACCAAACACTGCATGTTCTCACTCATAGGTGGGAAATGAACAGTGTGGTGGGAATTGAACAATGAGTACACTTGGACACAGGAAGGGGAACATCACACCCCGGGGCCTGTTGTGGGGAGGGGGAGGGGGGAGGGACAGCATTAGGAGATATACCTAATGCTAAATGACGAGTTAATGGGTGCAGCACACCAACATGGCACATGTATACATATGTAACAAACCTGCACGTTGTGCACAGGTACCCTAAAACTTAAAGTACAATAATAAAAAAAAAAGAAATACATTTTATAAGGCCATGGTTGCCATAGATACTGATTCATCTTACGGATCTGGGCAAAGTCAATTGAAAATCTTCTGCAAAAGGTTCACCATTCTAGATCCAATTAAGAACATCTGGCTGGGCATGGTGGCTCACATCTGTAATCCCAGCACTTTGGGAGGCCGAGGCAGGCAGGTCACAGAATCAAGAGATCGAGACCATCCTGGCCAACATGGTGAAACCCTGTCTCTACTAAAAATACAAAAATTAGCTGGGCGTGGTGGCACGTGCCTGTACTCCCAGCTACTCGGGAGGCTGAGGCAGAAGAACTGCTTGAACCCGGGAGGTGGAAGTTGCAGTGAGCCGAGATCATGCCACTAGACTCCAGCCTGGTGACAGAGCGAGACTCCATCTTAAACAACAACAACGGAGGGTGGAGCCAAGATGGCCGAATAGGAACAGCTCCAGTCTCCAGCTCCCAGCCCGAGCGACACAGAAGACGGGTGATTTCGGCATTTCTGCTTGAGGTACCGGTTTCATCTCACTAGGGAGTGCCAAACAGTGGGTGCAGGACAGTTGGTGAAGCGCAATGTGCGTGAGCCGAAGCAGGGCGAGGCATTGCCTCACTCAGGAAGGGCAAGGGGTCAGGGAGTTCCCTTTCCTAGTCAAAGAAAGGGGTAACAGATGGCACCTGGAATATCGGGTCAGTCCCATCCTAATACTGTGCTTTTCCAACGGGCCTGGAAAACAGCACACTAGGAGATTGTGTCCCGCACCTGGCTCGGAGGGTCCTATGCCCACGGAGTCTCGCTGATTGCTAGCACAGCAGTCTGAGATCAAGCTGCAAGGCGGCAGCGAGGCTGGGGGAGGGGCGCCCGCCATTGCCCAGGCTTGCTTAGGTAAGCAAAGCAGCCAGGAAGCTCAAACTGGGTGGAGCCCACCACAGCTCAAGGAGGCCTGCCTGCCTTTGTAGGCTCCAGCTCTGGGGGCAGGGCACAGACAAACAAAAAGTCAGCAGGAACCTCCACAGACTTAAATGTCCCTGTCTGACTGACAGCTTTGAAGAGAGTAGTGGTTCTTCCAGGACGCAGCTGGAGATCTGAGAACAGGCAGACTGCCTCCTAAAGTGGGTCCCTCACCCCTGAGCAGTCTAACTGGGAGGCACCCCCCCAGTAGGGACAGACTGACACCTCATTTGGCCGGGTACTCCTCTGAGACAAAACTTCCAGAGGAACTATCAGACAGCTGAATTTGTGGTCTCACGAAAATCCGCTGTTCTGCAGCCACCACTGCTGACACCCAGCCAAACAGGGTCTGGAGTGGACCTCTAGTAAACTCCAACAGACCTGCAGCTGAGGGTCTTGTCTGGTAGAAGGAAAACTAACAAACAGAAAGGACATCCACACCAAAAACCCATCTGTACATCACCATCATCAAAGACCAAAAGTAGATAAAACCACAAAGATGGGGAAAAAACAGAGCAGAAAAACTGGAAACTCTAAAAAGCAGAGCACCTCTCCTCCTCCAAAGGAACGCAATTCCTCACCAGCAATGGAACAAAGCTGGATGGAGGATGACTTTGATGAGTTGAGAGAAGAAGGCTTCAGACGATCAAACTACTCTGAGCTACAGGAGGAAATTCAAAACAATGGCAAAGAAGTTAAAAACTTTGAAAAAAAATTAGAAGAATGGATAACTAGAATAACCAATGGAGAGAAGGGCTTAAAGGAGCTGATGGAGCTGAAAGCCAAGTTTCGAGAACTACGCAAAGATTGCAGAAGCCTCAGTAGCAGATGTGATCACCTGGAAGAAAGGGTATCGCTGATGGAAGATGAAATGAATGAAATGAAGAGAGAAGGGAAGTTTAGAGAAAAAAGAATAAAAAGAAATGAACAAAGCCTCCAAGAAATTTGGGACTATGTGAAAAGACCAAACCTACGTCTGATTGGTGTACCTGAAAATGATGGGGAGAATGGAACCAAGTTGGAAAACACTCTGCAAGATATTATCCAGGAGAACTTCCCCAATCTAGCAAGGCAGGCCAACATTCAGATTCAGGAAATACAGAGAATGCCACAAAGATACTCCTCGAGAAGAGCAACTCCAAGACACATAATTGTCAGATTCACCAAAGTTGAAATGAAGGAAAAAATGTTAAGGGCGGCCAGAGAGAAAGGTCGGGTTACCCACAAAGGGAAGCCCATCAGACTAACAGCTGATCTCTCAGCAGAAACTCTACAAGCCAGAAGAGAGTGGGGGCCGATATTCAACATTCTTAAAGAAAAGAATTTTCAACCCAGAATTTCCTATCCAGCCAAACTAAGCTTCATAAGTGAAGGAGAAATAAAATACTTTACAGACAAGCAAATGCTGAGTGATTTTGTCACCACCAGGCCTGCCCTAAAAGAGCTCCTGAAGGAAGCACTAAACATGGAAAGGAACAACCGGTACCAGCCACTGCAAAAACACGCCAAATTGTAAAGACCATCGAAGCTAGGAAGAAACTGCAGCAACTAACGAGCAAAATAACCAACTAACATCATAATGACAGGATCAGATTCACACATAACAATATTAACGTTAAATGTAAATGGGCTAAATGCTCCAATTAAAAGACACAGACTGGCATACTGGATAAGGAGTCAGGACCCATCAGTGTGCTGTATTCAGGAAACCCATCTCACGTGCAGAGACACACATAGACTCCAAATAAAGGGATGGAGGAAGATTTATCAAGCAACTGGAAAACAAAAAATGGCAGGGGTTGCAATTCTAGTCTCTGATAAAATAGACTTTAAACCAACAAAGATCAAAAGAGACAAAGAAGGCCATTACATAATGGTAAAGGGATCAATTCAACAAGAAGAGCTAACTATCCTAAATATATATGCACCCAACACAGGAGCACCCAGATTCATAAAGCAAGTCCTGAGTGACCTACAAAGGGACTTAAACTCCCACACAATAATAATGGGAGATTTTAACACCCCACTGTCAACATTAGACAGATCAACAAGACAGAAAGTTAACAAGGATATCCAGGAATTGAACTCAGCTCTACATAAAGTGGACCTAATAGACATCTACAGAACTCTCCACCCCAAATCAACAGAATATACATTTTTTTCAGCACCAAGCCACACCTATTCCAAAATTGACCACATAGTTGGAAGTAAAGCTCTCCTCAGCAAATGTAAAAGAACAGAAATTATAACAAACTGTCTCTCAGACCACAGTGCAATCAAATTAGAACTCAGGATTAAGAAACTCACTCAAAACCGATCAACTACATGGAAACTGAACAACCTGCTCCTGAATGACTATTGGGTACATAATGAAATGAAGGCAGAAATAAAGATGTTCTTTTAAGCCAACTAGAACAAGGACACAACATACCAGAATCTCTGGGACACGTTCAAAGCAGTGTGTAGAGGGAAATTTACAGCACTAAATGCCCACAAGAGAAAGCAGGAAAGATCCAAAATTGACACCCTAACATCACAATTAAAAGAACTAGAAAAGCAAGAGCAAACACATTCAAAAGCTAGCAGAAGGCTAGAAATAACTAAAATCAGAGCAGAACTGAAGGAAATAGAGACACAAAAAACCCTTGAAAAAATTAATGAATCCAGGAGCTAGTTTTTTGAAAAGATCAACAAAATTGATAGACCGCTACCAAGACTAATAAAGAAGAAAAGAGAGAAGAATCAAACAGATGCAATAAAAAATGAAAAAGGGGATATCACCACCGATCCCACAGAAATGCAATCTACCATCAGAGAATACTACAAACACCTCTATGCAAATAAACTAGAAAATCTAGAAGAAATGGATAAATTCCTCGACAAATACACCCTCCCAAGACTAAATCAGGAATAAGTTGAATCTCTGAATAGACCATTAACAGGTTCTGAAATTGTGGCAATAATCAATAGCTTACCAACCAAAAACAGTCCAGGACCTGATGGATTCACAGCCGAATTCTACCAGAGGTACAAGGAGGAACTGGTACCATTCCTTCTGAAACTATTCCAATCGATAGAAAAAGGGGGAATCCTCCCTAACACATTTTATGAAGCCAGCATCGTCCTGATACCAAAGCCTGGCAGAGACATAACCAAAAAAGAGAATTTCAGACCAATATCCTTGATGAACATTGATGCAAAAATCCTCAATAAAATACTGGCAAACCGAATCCAGCAGCACATCAAAAAGCTTATCCACCATAATCAAGTGGGCTTCATCCCTGGGATGCAAGGCTGGTTCAACATATGCAAATCAATAAATGTAATCCAGCATATAAACAGAACCAAAGACAAAAACCACATGATTATCTCAATAGATGCAGAAAAGGCCTTTGAGAAAATTCAACAAGCCTTCATGCTAATAACTCTCAATAAATTAGGTATTGATGGGACGTATCTCAAAATTGTAAGAGCTATCTACAACAAACCCACAGCCAATATCATACTGAATGGGCAAAAACTGGAAGCATTCCCTCTGAAAACTGGCACAAGACAGGGATGCCCTGTCTCACCGCTCCTATTCAACATAGTGCTGGAAGTTCTGGCCAGAGCAATCAGGCAGGAGAAGGAAATAAAGGGTATTCAATTAGGAAAAGAGGAAGTCAAATTGTCCCTGTTTGCAGATGACATGATTGTATATCTAGAAAACCCCACTGTCTCAGCCCAAAATCTCCTTAAGCTGATTAGCAACTTCAGCAAAGTCTCAGGATACAAAATCAATGTACAAAAATCACAAGCATTCTTGTACACCAATAACAGACAAACAGAGAGCCAAATCATGAGTGAACTCCCATTCACAATTGCTTCAAAGAGAATAAAATACCTAGGAATCCAACTTACAAGGGATGTGAAGGACCTCTTCAAGGAGAACTACAAACCACTGCTCAATGAAATAAAAGAGGATACAAACAAGTGGAAGAACATTCCATGCTCATGGGTTGGAAGAATCAGTATCATGAAAATGGCCATACTGCCCAAGGTAATTTATAGATTCCCATCAAGCTACCAATGACTTTCTTCAAAGAATTGGAAAAAACTACTTTAAAGTTCATATGGAACCAAAAACGAGCCCGCGTCGCCAAGTCAATCCTAAGCCAAAAGAACAAAGCTGGAGGCATCATGCTACCTGACTTTAAACTATACTACAAGGCTACAGTAACCAAAACAGCATGGTACTGGTACCACAACAGAGACATAGATCAATGGAACAGAACAGAGCCCTCAGAAATGATGCCGCATATCTACAACTATCTGATCTTTGACTAACCTGACAAAAACAAGAAATGGGGAAAGGATTCTCTATTTAATAAATGGTGCTGGGAAAACTGGCTAGCCATATGTAGAAAGCTGAAACTGGATCCCTTCCTTACTCCTTATACAAAAATTAATTCAAGATGGATTAAAGACTTAAATGTTAGACCTAAAACCATTAAAATCCTACAAGAAAACCTAGGCAATACCATTCAGGACATAGGCATGGGCAAGGACTTCATGTCTAAAACACCAATAGCAATGGCAACAAAAGCCAAAATTGACAAATGGGATCTAATTAAACTAAAGAGCTTCTGCACAGCAAAAGAAACTACCATCAGAGTGAACTGGCAACCTACAGAATGGGAGAAAATTTTTGCAACCTACTCATCTGACAAAGGGCTAATATCCAGAATCTACAATGAACTGAAACAAATTTACAAGAAAAAAACAAACAACCCCATCAAAAAGTGGGCAAAGGACATGAACAGACACTTCTCAAAAGAAGACATTTATGCAGCCAAAAAACACATGAAGAAATGCTCATCATCACTGGCCATCAGAGAAATGCAAATCAAAACCACAGTGAGATACCATCTCACACCAGTTAGAATGGCCATCATTAAAAAATCAGGAAACAACAGGTGCTGGACAGGATGTGGAGAAATAGGAACACTTTTCCACTGTTGGTGGGACTGTAAACTAGTTCAATCATTGTGGAAGTCAGTGTGGCGATTCCTCAGGGATCTAGAACTAGAAATACCATTTGACCCAGCCATCCCATTACTGGGTATATACCCAAATGACTATAAATCATGCTGCTATAAAGATACATGCACACATATGTTTATTTGCCGCACTATTCACAATAGCAAAGAGTTGGAACCAACCCAAATGTCCAACAACAATAGACTGGATTAAGAAAATGTGGCACATATACACCATGGAATACTATGCAGCCATAAAAAATGATGAGTTCGTGTCCTTTGTAGGGATATGGATGAAACTGGAAAACATCATTCTCAGTAAACTATCGCAAGGACAAAAAACCAAACACCGCATGTTCTCACTCATAGGTGGGAATTGAACAATGAGAACTCATGGACACAGGAAGGGGAACATCGCACTCTGGGGACTGTTGTGGGGTGGGGGGAGGGGGGAGGGACAGCATTAGGAGATATACCTAATGCTAAATGACGAGTTAATGGGTGCAGGAAATCAACATGGCACATGGATACATATGTAACAAACCTGCACATTGTGCACATGTACCCTAAAACCTAAAGTATAATTTAAAAAACAACAACAACAACAAAAAAAGAAAGGAAGGAAGGAAAACATTTATGATTCACAGAAGGAGGCCGAATTATCAACATTAGCAGAAGGTTAAGAGAAATTGAAATCAACTCTCCCAAAATATTTTCAAATGTTCAAGACTTTAGTGGAAGAGGTCACTGCAGATATGCTGGAAATAGCAAGAGAACTAGAATTAGAAACCAAGCCTGAAGATGCAGGTGAATTGCTGCAACCTTGTGCTAAGACTTCATCAGATGAGGAATTGCTTATTGCTAAGACTTCATCAGATGAGGAATTGCTTATTGTGAATAAACAAAGAAAGTGGTTTCTTGAGATGGAATCCACTCTAGGTGAAAATCTTATGAACATTGTTGAAATGACAACAAAGTATGTAGAATGTTACATAAACATATTTGATTAAAAAAAAAAAACCAACTCAAGCAGCAGTACAGTACAGTGGTTAGAACACAGGGCTGAAGCCAGAATGTATGAAGCTAGCTGTGTGACCTCGGCCAAATTGTTTAACCTCTCTGTGCCTCAGCAGCTTCATTTGCAAGACAGAGACAGTAATGGTATTGATCTCATAGAGTTGTAGTGAGCAGTAACAAGTCACAGTTTGAAAACAACTTAGAACAGTGCCTGGCCACAGTAGCTGCTATGCAAATGTTAAATTAAAAAAAAATACAAAAATTTAAATCAATTTGGAGATCATCTAGAGGAGTCAAAAATTATTACAAACCTAAAGATCTACATGGAAAAGTAGAGGCACTGCCATAATTCACTTTTTAAAAAATTTAAAAAGGGGGGCACTAGAAGGCATTATTAATATGGAAACTACTGCCCAATTGCTAATAAAAATGTTTCCAAAACAGCCTTTTCAAATTTATAATGGGGAAGATGAGAAAGAGGGAGCAGCCTGGCTGTTCTGTGCAGCAGCTGACATTGGACAGGGCTCCAGTTCTCTAGTGCTCTTATCAGTGCTAAGAATGTTGTGATGACTCAATAATAATTTTTTCCAGGAGACTGCAGAAAAGCTTTTACGTTTTCTCTTTTCTGCCAGTATTTCTATGTGCTCTCTGGGACTTTGTGAATTTCAAAATTTATACTGTCACATTCAGTTTTTTTCAGCTTGAGGAGAGCCTCATATGTTGAATTATGCTGTGCTTTGTAAAGCATGTCATCATTCACTCCAGGATATTTGATTTTAAGAGGGCAGAATTTGCTAAACGGTTACTTCATTTGGTTTCACAAAGAAAAAAGTATAAAACTATGACAGAGGAAAGTAAGTGTTTTAACAATAACCATCCAAAATGCAATATTTTAATGACCTCAGTTGGTTAGAGCACTTATATAACAGTTAAAGATCTATTATATACATAGAATTAACCTTAATTCTAAAACAAGCATCAGTACTCCTCAGTAGGCATGGCTGACCACAGGGGAGCTTGACCTGGAAGTTTCAGATGAAATTAGCACATATCAAGTCATTTAAACAAATACTTACTGGACATCTGCTGTGAATTAAGAACCACATAAAGTACCTGCCTCATGATTGGTAGATCACCCACAGGAGTTACTGTTAACTTCTCTTTTCCCCCCACCCTCCGCATAGTTATAAAGGCTAAAATTGGCCCTGTAAACCTATTTCAATATGTCCCTTCTTTCCACTCTCATTGTCAGTATGTTTGCTCAGCACCAACAATATGATCTGGATCACCTCCTAGTGTTTTCTGTGATTCAATCCTGCCTGTTTTCAATAACCATAATGCTGCTTTCTCTGTGCTCCACTTAGAAAACTCCTACTTACCCCTTAAGACTCAGTTTGAGCGCTACCTTCTCCATATCACCTTCTACCATATCACAGACATGTATTCTGAGAGTTCAGTGTCCCTCCTCAAGGCTCCCATGGCACCTGCACATGCTCTATCATAGCTTATATACAATAACTGTACCATAAATGTTGATGCATTTTCACCACTGACAAGCAAGCTGTACTAGGTCAAGATGGATATCATCATCTATACGTCATCCAGTGCCTAAAACAGACACTGCCAAACAAAATGAATAGATATTAGGTGAATGAATTAACATATAGTGAATAAACCAGGTTCTTGCCCTCAAAAAGTTCCCTATTTAGTTGGAAAGGCATGATTGGGCAAAGAGGAGGGGATGGAAATAAGATATAGAAACTACTACAGTGCAAACCAATGTTTGATAAGACAGTAGGGTATACGGCAAGAAGCTAACGCTTATTATGCTGCCTAAATGTTTAGGTATCTAAAGGTGCCAGATACTGTGGTTGGCCCATTGCACACATTCTCTCATTTATTCCTCACAACAACCCTGCAAGGTATTATTATTTCAATTTGATAGGCAGGGAAATTAAGACTCAAGGAGTTCAGGGCCCAGAAAGGTTAGTGAAGACTGGATTTGATCTCTAAAACCCACGCCCTTTCTATCACAATGGTACAAATTCAATTCTGTGGAGTGTCAGAGGAGGGAACAAACAGTAACACCCAGAATGAAGAAAAATCACAAAAGGTTTTATGTAGAAGTAACAGTGGACCAAATCTTGAAGGGTTGGGGGAGAACGGAGCTACATTTTAGATGGAGGAATAAAGAAGGCATGCATACAAATTCAAAACTTATGAGTAGGACACTGAATAGTCTGGAGTAAATTGAGAATATCTGCAGAAAATCTCACTGAAAGAGAAACTTGGGGCTATCCTGGGAGACCTGGGAACTCCCAATCTAAACACCACTATTAGAAAAATAACCAAGAGCACAGGTCATGTTAATGATTGGACCTGTGCTGTCCTCTTCAATTATGAAGGATAGCAAATAAAAAAAACTCTGGCAGTATAAGTATTTCAGAGCCCTAAAATAAGT
The DNA here is from genome assembly GCF_006542625.1 of Nomascus leucogenys. Lineage (NCBI taxonomy): Eukaryota > Metazoa > Chordata > Mammalia > Primates > Hylobatidae > Nomascus > Nomascus leucogenys. The sequence continues at coordinate 67,987,500 of NC_044385.1, forward strand.
CTGACTTTAATCTTGTCTAAAATCTTAATTTTAGACATGTATTTTTAACCAAGGAGGAAATACAGCTATAGAAGTTAACATATTCAAGTGTCCTCTTAATGTCAAATTAACATAACATCATAGAAAAACAAGTAAATAGATTCACTTCACAAATGGGAGCCATATATTCTCTTCTGTTTTAAATGTATACTTTCAAAAGTAATTACTTTCATTAATCTTTTAAATTACCTATATCATTCTCTCCAGACATCTTGATTTTAACTAAATCCATGAATTGCCCAGCTTGCTGGCTTTATGAAATCTGATCATCAAAATATAACATGGCCATATTTAAAAGTACACTGGTTGTGTTTTATTTGTGTATGTTTGCTGACAGTTTTACTTATCAAGACTATGTTTTGAATGGCCCTTATAACTAATTTGTTCAAATGACATTCATAAACTAAGTGTGACTGATTATTTAGATGGTAACATCACAAATCCATTGAAAGGAATCTAAAATAAACGAAGATCTTAAGTGGATTATCCATAGATTAGAGAAGTCTTAAACATTCTTTATAGACTGCCTTTTTTAGGTCTTTTAGACATATGTTTCTCTTAAGGCAATTTTATGAGCTAAAATGTTATAGCAAATGTAGCCCTAAAACTGTATATAAAATGTTATGGCAAACATAGCCCTAAAGCTGTATATAATAAATAAAAAATTCCCACACTGAAATTAGTAGGTCAGTCTAGTTAATAAAAAATGTTCAATGTATGTATTTTTTTTTATTTTAAATTTTTGTAGGTACTAATATGGTTTGGCTGTGAACCCACCCAAATCTCATCTTGAATTCCCACATGTTGTGGGAGGGACCCAGTGGGAGCTAAATGAATCATGGGGGCAGGTCTTTCCTGTGCTGTTCTCGTGATAGTAAGTCTCAAGAGATCTGATGGTTTTAAAAAGGGGAGTTTCCCTGCACAAGCTCTCTTCTCTTGTCTGCCATCATGTGAGACATGCTGTTTGCCTTCCGCCATGATTGTGAGGCCTCTCCAGCCACATGGAACTGTAAGTCCAATAAACCTGTAAATTGCCCAGTCTTAGGTATGTCTTTACCAGCAGCATGAAAACAGACTAATACAGGTACATAGTAGGTGTGTATATTTATGGTGTACATGAGATATTTTGATACAAGCATGCAGTGCATAATAATCACATCAGGGTAGATGGGGTATCTATTACTTCAAGCATTTATCCTTTGGGTTACAAACTATCCAATTATACTCTTCTAGTTAGTTTTAAATGTATTTTAAAATTAAATTATTTTTGGCTATAATCACCCTGTTGTGTGGGCAAATACTACATCATATGTATTCTATCTAACTATATTTTTGTACTTATTAACCATACCTACTTCCGCAACACCCCACTATTCTTCCTAGCCTCTGGTGACCATGCTTCTGCTCTCTATCTCCATGAGTTCAATTGTTTTAATTTTTAGCTCTTACAAATGAGTGAAAACATGTGAAGTTTGTCTTTCTGTGCCTGGCTTATTTCACTTAACATAATGACCTCCAGTTGCACCCATGTTTTTGCAAATGACAGGATCTCATTCTTTTTTTATGGCCGAATAGTACTCTATTGTGTATATATATCACATTTTCTTTTTCCATTCATCTGTTGACGGACCCTTAGGTTGCTTCTTCCAAATTTTGGCTATTGTAAATAATGCTGCAGTAAACATAAGAGTGCAGATGTCTCTTCAATATACTGATTTCCTTTCTTGTGGGTATATACCCAGCAGTGGGATTGTTGGTTCCTATGGTAGCTCAATTTTTAGTTTTTTGAGGAACCTCCAAACTGTTCTCCATAGTGGTTGTACTAATTCACATTCCCACTAACAGCATACAAGGGTTCCCTTTTCTCCACATCTTCATCAGCATTTGCTATTGACTGACTTTTGGATACAAGCCGTTTTAACTGGGTAATATATATATTTTAAACAGAAATCGAGACTTTTCACTTTCAACTTTACATAATAAATAACCAATATTGTTGGAGATACTTAGGGCCCTTGTTAAAATGAATATTTTATTTGTAATACTATTGTCAATCAATAATATAGTAATGGGTACTATAAAATATAAATATTTAGCTTTGAAATTTTTATTATATTTTCAATTTAGGAATTTTTTTCATAGATAATGTATCTATACTTTTATCTAGCCACTTTCAGAATTACTATAGAATATAAATCAGCAACATGCAACTCTTTACAATTTATGGATCGTTTGTTATTTTGTAACAAATGGTTAGTATTAAAGACATTCTAGGCAGAAAGTAAGGCATGGGATCTCTAATCCTTTAAACTTTTAAAAGCATTGTGAATACTGTCTTCTTTTTGCCCAATGAAAGATATTCAAATACAGAGCTAAGAAAGATATTATTATAAAAATGACCCCAACTGCTCCTTTTAGAGATGAAAAAACTGAGACCCAAAAAAAGGCTCAAAAATATATAGCTTCAAATGAGCATACTATAAATTAAAGATTGAAAATCAATGATTTAGGCATTCACATCAAAAAGCTTTTAAAAAGAACAACACATGAAATCGAACGAAAACAAAAGGAAGGGTATAATAAAGATAAAATCAGAAATTATTGAAATAGAAACAAAACATACAAAAGAGACTTTCAACAACGCCAAAAGTTGGTTCTTTGACCAATAATATTAATAAACCCCTGGCAAAACTGATTGAGAAGGCAAACAGCCAATACCAGGTGTAAAAATGGGAATCTCATTACTAAGGACATTAAAATATCATAAGGTGATACTCTAAATAACTTTATGCCAATAATTGGAGGGGAACAGATCCTAAAACAACATTTATCAAAGCTTCTCATGGCTAATAAACATGAATCCACAACTAAAAAGCCTGCTTATAAAGATAATGGTGGTAACATACACCTAGAAATAATTATTAACACTTGTTATATTTCATTGTCTCCTTTTTTGCTGGTTAAGTAATGACCATAATCTAAAATTAGAATTGACTGAGGCAGTTCAGCCTAATATATCTTTCTAAAAATATATTTTGTTGTTCAAAATAAGGGAATGGAGAAACTGCCCTCATGATACAAAGAAACTCTCACGTAAAACGACTTTCTTTTTCCTAGGGTATTATCTTGATAGCTGATTTTAATTTCCAAAGCTATCCTTAAAGAAAAAATTGGTTTTTGGCTTATTTTAAAATATTAAATTTAAATTCACTTGTTTTCACTTTAAATTGATAGTATATACTTATATGGCATCGTATATACATCTCCATGGTGAAGTGATTCTCATGAAAAGTGACTTCCTCTTTTCTGGAGTATAAATTTCAATGACATTTTCAACTTTTGAAGCCATCTTTAAGAAAAAAAGTTTTTTCCTTATTTTAAAATATTAAATTTAAATTCATTTGTTTTGCTCTAAATTGATACTATACACTTAAGTAGCATCTGTATATACATTAAAACTGTCAAGTAATAAAATGTTTTTAAAGGAACCCACACTCTACAGTAGGAGGTAAACACTATGCAATCAAAACAGCACAAATTCTGCTAAGAATGAACTGCAATGCTCACTTATCATCCTTAAATATAAAATATTGGTCTTGCTATGTACCCTGTAACTCAAAAGTCAGAATTATGATATGTTATAAATAGAAATTATTCAAGTGAGAACTAGCAAACTAGTTGAAAATTCTGATTCTTTCATTATATTTCCAATTTTATCCATGTGTGAGGAAAAACTAACTGAATAGCTTAAAGGAGAGGAAAAAAAAATGAGAGTGCTTCAGATTCAGGGGAACACAGAAGATTGAAATAATTACAAGTAAGAACAGTATTACAGCTCCTGTAGGATTATGTTTCTTATTTCTTCCTATACCTCCTATAATACACAGCCTCATAGTTTTAATGTGACAAATATTTAAAAATTTTTTGAGTTGAAAGTCCTAGGTTTATATAATACATCATTCCTACAAAGAACCATGAGAAGATATAAAAGTAGTGTGGTAAAGATTTGGATGAAGCTGGAGTAAAAGAACCAGTATTAGTCTTCTTTTTAAAAAATAATTACAAAAAATGTGGCACATATACACTATGGAATACTATGCAGCCATAAAAAATGATGAGTTCATGTCCTTTGTAGGGACATGGATGAAACTGGAAACCATCATTCTCAGTAAACTATCGCAAGGACAAAAAACCAAACACCACATGTTCTCACTCATAGGTGGGAATTGAACAATGAGAACTCATGGACACAGGAAGGGGAACATCACACTCCAAGGACTGTTGTGGGGTGGGGGGAGGGGGGAGGGATAGCATTAGGAGATATACCTAATGCTAAATGACGAGTTAATGGGTGCAGCAAACCAACACGGCACATGGATACATATGTAACAAACCTGCACATTGTGCACATGTACCCTAAAACCTAAAGTATAATAAAATAAAAAAAATAAAAATAAAAAATAATTACAACCTTTATTTTAGATTCAGGGGGTACATGTGAAGGTTTGTTACATGGCTATATCGTGTGATCCTGAGGTTTAGGGTATGACTGATCCTGCCACCTACACAGTAAACATAGTAACCAATTGTTAGTTTTCAATCCTTGCTCCTCTCCTTCTCTCTGCCCTTTAGCAGTCCCCAGTATCCATTGTTGCCATCTTTATGTCCATGGATACTCAATGTTTAGCTCTCACTTATAAGAGAGAACATGTAAGATCCTATGTTCTTAAAGCACTAGAAAAGGCTAGAAATTTTCTGAAATATGTGGTTGACCTATATAAAATTTGGGAAATGAAATGATGGGTGATAGAAGAAAGAAACATGGAAAGTTGGGAGTGGGAATGTGGGGGACAAGTAATATGACAATGAGAAGAGGGCTTTCTACGGAACAAATTCTTAACATTTAATGCCTAACATATTGAGAAGAATTATATTTAGCTTGGCCAATTCATGCATCTAGCTTTGTAATTACAATTCTCTAATATTGGCAGAAATGATGGTAGCATAAAATCAGGATTAAAAATGTATTGTAAACAACAAAGAAGAATACCTTCTATTTCCAAATAATGTAGAATGAACACTATATAGCAGAGATACTGAGGATATTGAGGGTGATGTTGAGGTAGATGAAGATAAGGGGAAGAATTTACTATGACGGAAGCTCATCATCTCACAAGTATGAAACAGATAACCTTCAGTTCCATTTCAAACAGCCATCAACAAGTTAAAAGTATTTGAAGAAATAATGGTGTCTGTTGACCTTGTTACATACTATTAACAATAGCAAATTTAAAATTTGCATATATTCCGTTAAATTAATTTATTCCTAAATATATTCTTTATACTACTGTAAACAGTATTTTTAAATTTTTTCTCATCGCTATAGATATATATGGAATATATATATGGAATACAATTGAGTTTTGTACATTTTCCTTGTATCTTATGACCTTGCTTAACTTGTTTATTAGTTCTAACACTTTTTTTATATGTTTCTTAAGATTTTTTTATATACACATTCATGCAATTGTGTCATCTATAAATAACACGTATGCCATTTATTAAGTTTTCTTGCTTTATTGTGCTAGCTGGCACCTCCAGCATAATATGAGTTGTTAATATTCTTGTCTTTTCTCCTAATCATGAGAAAAACGTTTAGTTTTTCATTTTTAAATATGAAGTTTAGCTATAGGCTTTTTATAGATGCCTCTTATTTGATTGAGGAAGTTTCCTGATATTTGTAGTTTATGTGATATTTTATCATGAATGGATATTGAATTTTCTCAAATGATTTTTCTGGCAGCAATTAGAGGATCATATGGTTTTTTATTTATTCTGTAAATGTGTTATATTATTTGATTTTTAAATGTTAAGCCAGCCTTGCATTCCTGAGATAAAACCTCCTTGGTTATGACATATTATCCTTTTTATATATTGTTGAATTTGATTTGTTAACATTTGTTAAAAATTTTTGCATCTATGTTCATAGGAAATTCTGAATTGTAATTTTATTTTTTTGTATTATACAGGTCTGCTGATAAAAAACACTCTCAGTTTTTGTCTGAAAATGTCATTATTTTGCCTTCTGAAGAATATTTTTGCCAAATATACTAATATATACTGATTTTTTTTTCTTTCAGCACTTCAATTGAATTGTGGTTCATATTTATTTCTCAGGAGAAGTTGGCAGTCACTTTTATCATTGTTCCCCTATAGGTAATATGTCTTTTATCCTCTGGCAATTTTAAAGATTTTTCTCTTGGTTTTTAGCAATTTGATTATATGCCATGTAGTGTTTTATTGTTTATTCTGCTTGAAGTTCATTGAGCTTCCTGGATTGGTGATGTTATCTTTTTTATCAAATTTGAGAATTTTCCTACCATTATTTCTTCAAATATTTTTCTGTCCCATTTTTTTCTCCTCTCTTTTGAGACTACAATTGTGTGTATGTGAAGCTGCTTTTTTAGGGTTGTCATTTTACACTAAGAATTTCCAATTATTCTGTCATTATGTTCATTTTTCTCCCTTTAAATGTTTGAATCTATTTACGGCAACTGTTTTATAGTCCTTGTCTGCTAATTCCATTATCTTGTCATTTTTAGTCTATTTCTACTGACCAATTTTCCTGCTTTTTTTGTATGTCTAGTCATTTCCTATTGAATGCTTGACTCAATGAATGTTATGTTGCTGAGTGTTTGGATTTTGTGGTCTTCTTGGTTGAGTGTTAAGTTTTGTTCAGGTATGAAGTCAATTTACTGTTGAATCACCTGATTTTTTTCAAGGTATTCCTCCCTACCTCCCCAAATACCCATTATTTTTATTTTTAAAGCCATTTTGTAGGAGACAAAACTTCCAAAATAATATTAAGTAGTAAGCATCCTTCTTTATCAGGGCTTAGTTTCAAAATTTGTAAGGATAGGCATGGAGTAACTCTTACTTTAGGGATAGATCGTCCTACTTCTAAACATAGACTTTATAAGATAAATACCCTTCTGAATACCAGGGGTATTTAATGAAGGAACTCTGGTAGTTGTTCAGCTCAAAGATACCTAGTAGTTTTTCTTTTCCTAGTGTTTGTGAATTTTGTTCAGTTTTATAGTTTTTATTGTGGTAGGGCTAATCTGGTACCACTACCCTGTCATGCTCAGAGGTATAAATCCCAAAAGGCAGTTTTTCACCATATCTCAGCTTTCCCTGGGTCCTTTCCTCTTTCTCCTTTGACCCACTAACTCTGCCCTTTATTCTCCTACAATTCTCTCTCAAGAACTGATAATCACTTAGTGAAAAGACCCAGACCAGAAACTAACTCTTATAACTCAATTCAATGCTCTATTATACTATATATTTTTTACTTCCTAGGATTAAAACAATAACAATCTAAGTTAGCTTTAAGTTGTTCATTACTTGATATATTTCTTGACTTATCTATTTTGTTTTTGGTGGATCTGTCATTTATATTTTATTTTTTAAAAATTAGAACAGGTTCACTCATAAAGCTAAAAATGACCCATATTGAGAAAAACTATTTGATTAAAAGCTGAACCAGCATTCTAACCATACAAAATTATCTAAAAAGTAACTTTAAGGAAGGCAAGGAGACAACTAATAACATACTTCTTTCAGATTTCTGGGTTCCTTATCACATACCTGAGATTCATATAGTTTATTATTTCTCCTTGTGAGCTATTTTAGCTGCTTGTGAGAGAATAGGCTTAGATCCTACATGTTTTTCTTCTAACTTAAGAGCCTTTATGTTGATGAGATCTGTTCCTAGAATGTAATGTTCATCACTCTCTGTCCACAGAATATCTATTAATTCATGTTTATAAAGCATTACTTTAAAAATAAATTCTGCATGGTTTTATTACCTTTAAAGGAGAGAAGAGATAAAAGCAAGAGGAACAGAAATAAAACTGGCTTATAAAATGGGCCTTTAAGAAAGTATTTTTAAATTGTACCAGGAGGGAAACAAATGATTAAATGAGATTTTTAAGAGGTTGTGGGTCTAACAGTCTTACCTGTGTAGTTGAATATATTCTCGGGGTCTGTTGAGCAGGTGAAGGAATCTGTCAACAATCTTGTTTTTTCCTACACCCTGTAATTACACAGAAAACATTAAACAAAAAGAGGCTATTTTCTGGAGATAAGCTTATGCCAAACCAGAAGAATCTTTTACCAAAACCTGCTTTCTCACCTTTTTACTGTTTTAGTTTATTGTTCATGAAAACCAAACTGGCAAACATATACGGAATATCTCCTATGACATAAGGGTTTAAAAAATTTATTTCTAAACATACTAGTTCTAAGTCATTCTTATTTGAAAGGAAATCCATAAATTTGCCTCCTACATATTGACTTTTTGGTTCTGTAAATTTACACTGAAGTCTAGGCATCACAGCAGATGCCTATAGTATTAACTATTTCAGATTTGAAGAATGTCATCAAAGGTGATCAAGTAAGTATAAAACAATGGTCTTTCTAATCAGTTCTTCAGAATTATGATTCTCAGTTACAGAAAGGTAAATATAATACTGTACTTTTTCTATTCGAATCAAACACTCATTTCTTCTCCTTTTATGCCACTTTCCAGTCCTTTAAAACCTTGGAAACCTAAATTTAAAACCAAGGTGTATTAATAAAACTCAACTATATGTGCTCTTCCTAGAAATGCCCTCATTTCCTTACCACTTACTGGTGCTGAGAGTTGCTATCCTTTTGTAGAAGACAGACTGTTAAAAATGGAATCCACCCCCATGCTATTTCCCTATTTCAAAGTTTTCACTTAGAGTTGAAATACAATTAATGGGGTGTAAATCTTTTAACAAGTAGGTTGTGTGGAAAGAGTTATAGTTTAAAAGCTGACTTCATATCATACATGCTAGCAAAAATAACTCTTACTGATTCTTATATGGGTTGAGCATCCCTAATCCAAAAATCTGAAACCCCAAATGCTCCAAATTCTGAAACTTTTTGAGTACCAACAAGATGCTCAAAGGTCATGCTCAGTAGAAATGCTCATTGGAGCACTTCAGATTTTGGATTTTTAGATTAGGGATGCTCCACTGGTATGTATATGCAAATACTCTAAAATGTGAAATGCTTCTGGTTCCAAGCATTTCAGATAAGGGACACTTAACCTATACTGTGCCAGGCTGTAGGGTAAGTATTTTCATGGGTTATTTCATTTAATCATCACAACAGTCCCATGAGGTAGGCATTAAAATTATTTCAACCTCGCAAATCAAGAAACCAAGGCTCAGAGGTAAGCACTGTGCACACAGTCACACACAGGTAATTCTAGTGAAACCAGGACTCACATCCAGGTAATTCTAGTGAAACCAGGACTCACATCCAGGTCTATATGATTCTGATGGTCATAATTATAGTCCCTGCATTATGGAATATCTTTCTTTCAGTTTGAAATTGATTTTGGTAATCTGGGCCTTAAGTTATCTCCTTCCTCACTTCTAGGTCCATCCTAAAGAAATAATTAGGCAGACTGGGGCAATGCATGGTATACAGGAACAATAGCAGAAGCCCAATAGGGAAGCAGGTATTTTTACTGGTATTTTTACTACGTATGCAAACATCTTGTGAAGAAAAGCATTCTACAAACATCAAGGATAGAAATTCAAATCAACTGAAATGGTATTTATTGAGTGCCACAGGGGGTAGAAACCACGTCTGTTTTGCTTATCACTATATCCCCAGAGCTCAGCACAGTGCCTGAGAGTGCATTCGATAAATATTTGTCAAGTGAATAAACGAATAAAGGGAGTTTGGAAAGTACTGGAAAAGGAGTGAGGATTCTGGTAAAACATAAATGGTGACCATGTTAATAAGGATGCTGAAATTATGGACTTATAAAAGAAGAACGGGCCAGGCACATGACTCACACCAGTAATCCCAGAGATTTGGGTGGCTTAAGTGAGAGGATCACTTGAGCCCAGGAGTTCCAGATCAGCCTGGGCAACACAGTGAGGCCTCATCTCTATAAAAACAAACAAAACAAACAAACAAACAAACAAAAAATTAGCCAGTCATGGTGGCACATGTCTGTAGTCCTAGCTACTCGGGAGGCTGAGGTGGAAGGATCTCTTGAACCTAGGAATTTGAGGCTGCAGTGAGCTATGATCACACCACTACATTACAGCCTGGTGATGGAGCAAGACTCCACCTGTAAAAATAAATAAATAAATAAATAGATAGATAGATAGATAGATAGATAGATAGATAGATACATAGATAGATAGATAGATAAAGTGGGATAAATTTTAAAAGTGATTTATTTCGCCTACAGAAGATTCAAGGTTATCGGAGCTGAATGTCAAACTGACAAATTCACTAAAGTTAGAACAATGGATCATTTCATCTTCTAGGAATCTTTCAGTATCTAATTGGATTTCACCCAAAATAGTTTCAAGCCTAGCATAGAAGCACAAAGGAGGAAAATAACATTTGCACGTTTGTATGTAAATTACAACTGGTATGTAAACTTTAAATGGCGTGTGATCATAAATATAAATTTTTAAATAGATAAATTCAGATGAGTAAAATGTCTGTATTAATATATTAGTTCTGTTAAATTCAGCAATCCTAGAAAAAGCAGACATCATAAATGCATTACAATGTCAGAAATACAAAGGATTTCCTGGAAGAAATGTCATGAAAACGTGCTTTCAGGGAGTTCCTCCTCCCTCCCCACCTCTAAAGTTATTAAATAGCCATGCTTATTCAAATTCCTCCTGAGCAAGGCACGATTTAGGAGTCACAAGTCCCATAAATGTAGTTTGAGATGTGGAGTCCCAGCTGCCACTGAGGAGCTCTTTTGCTGTGTCTCTTTAAATGTTGGAGTCTCCAGAACCCCAACCTCAGCTGTCTTGCTCCATATGCTCCCTCTCCCGTGACCTCAGTCATCACATACAGCTCACACTTCTTTTCTAAGCTTCATTCGATATCCCCTATTCTTAACCATCAACTGAACTTCTGAAACAGATGCTTATCATCCTTCCACCCAAACCTACTTTTTTCTCTTTTCAACCCCCATATAACAGCATAGCCACGTACTCAGCTGCTCAATAAAAGAATGCTAGAATATTTTTGATGGCTTCATTTTTTCCCCTCTGCAAAATGTCATTAGGATCTTTACAGTCCCTACCTGCAAAACTTTTAGTTTTATTCTTTCCCTCCATTCCTTCTGTCTCCTTCATTCCTCTTTCCCTTCCAACATTTTCTCCCTCCCTCCCTTCTTTTCTCCCTCTCTCACTTCCTTGCCTAACTCATCAATTATTTGAGCACCTAATATTACAGCACTGTACTAGCTGAGCTGGATATAACAGTAAAGAAAACAGCTACAGCCTCTTACCATATTCACAGCTTACAGTCTAGGAGGGAACACAGACAACACATATAACAGATAGTGTCCTCATATGACAATCCAACATGCTTGAAGATTTAACGTAAGGGCTCAGGAAGGCCGACTGCACAGTTATGTTTAGATTGAGATATCAAGGAATTAAAGAGGTACAGGGAAAGATGAGAAAGGGGAGTGTTACAGGTAGAACAGTATGTGTCAAGACTCTTGGGTAACAGTCAGTTGGAGAGCTGGACAGGTATGCAAGAAGTCAGAAGCTAGAGAAACACGAGAAAGGGAGTGGTAAGAAACCAGGCTAGAAAGGTACATGGGGTTTAAGTCTGGCTAAGCCCTGGAAGCCACTTAAAAGAGTTAGAACTGTTTCCTCAAAGCACCAAGAAGCCACTGAAGTAAAGGAATAATACAATCAGATTTTCAGTTTTAGAAAATTGCTCTGATGGAATTGGTACGGTGGAGTCTGGTAGAGAGCAGAAGAGAAAGCAAAGGAAAGCAGTTTGAAATTCCTTTAAAATTCAAGCAGGAGATGATGGTGGTCTAAACTATGGGATAGAGAGAAATGAATAGATTTAAGAGATATTTAGGAAAAGGAACCGACAGGACTTAATGAGGGCCTGGAGTTAAGGATGAGGAGATGAAGAAGTGAAAGTTTCTGTCTTAGGCAATAGAGTGGCAGGTCACAGAAGAAACAGGGGAGGAGAACTGAATTAGCTGGGTGGGGGAGGGAAGTCTAGTTATAAAAGGCAGTTTAATTTTGGATATGTTTACTTTGAAGTGTCTGCTTCCCATATCTGCTCCTTCCTCTCCAATTCACTGTCTCAGCTCAAGGGTAGCTCATCCCCTCCCCAGACTACTGGAAAGGGACTAATTTGGTTTGGTTTCCCACCTCCAGATTTACAACAAGACAATCCCCAGTTTGTTTAGTTATTTTTCTAAAACAGAGATCTCATCAAGTTGCTTACTACTGCATTTTAAGAAGCTCTGATAATTCCTTCGAGGAAATGCTGAAAGCATCATCTAGGAAAGAATTTCTGTAAATATCCTGAGCAAAATGAAACAGTTATAATGACTTGTTCCTTCTAATCACAGTTTTTGCCTAGAATAGAGAATCCTCAGGATTATTTTAATTGAATAAATACATAAATAGTATCTTATTTTTCCATTATAAAGTTACACATGCTCATTTTTCCCACTGGGAAACTTAGAAAACAATAATCATCCAATGTCCAGCTGCTTAAAAAATCTGCTAACATTTTCATTTTGTTCCTATATATATTTATCTTTACTTACTAAAAATTCCATTTATATGTAATTTGTATCCTTTAGTAAAAATCAACATGAAATAGATAAATTTTTACATCATTAACTCTTATTGAGAATATTTAGTAAGTGAAAATTTGATATAGGAGAAGAGCTCCTGTATCAAATTTTATATATAGAACTCCTAAAAAATAAAAATTATCTCATGAGAATGACGCTAACATTTATCATTACTGTTCTGCCGGACTGTGCTCTTCATGATGACGTACTGGCCAGAAGGATTTTCGCAGAAGCAGGAGTAGGGCAGCCCTTTCACTACCGGGTTAGGAGAAGTAGGAATTATGTGAAGCCCCACAGACAGGAGTCAAACCAAGGAGAGGAAGTAAACATACTTCTAGTTTCTGAGAGAAAAGCTCAGGGACCATGACTTTAAGAATTCTGAGGGATTCTGGGACTCTTATAACTTCCTCAGGTTTATTATTTTAGTTACCCTGTTTCCTCAGAGAGATTAGCAGTAAAATTCTTTACAGCAAAGGGACTTTGGGGCTTTTCTTCCTGGACAAGAAAAAAATACAGAACGTACAAAACTCTATCCATGTTCCATCAAAGGAGGAGAGAAAGAAAGAAATAGAGTAGGAGAAAAAAGCTAAAAGGGAATAGAAAACAGGCAAAGAGAAAATTAGTCTAGGAATGGGATTTGGACTAAATGTTGGGACTCGAATGCTGAAGGATTTGTGACAGGCCTTGAGGGATCCCTGCAACAGCAGATAAATTTGCAAGCACGCTCATCAGCCCTCTGTGAGTCTCACTCAAACAAGTTCCTTTCAGCCACTGTCTCCTAAAAATTACCTTTCCATATCCATATCTTTGCTTATGTGGTTTCTTTTGACTACAATAGCTCATCCTTGCCCATCTGTCTGTCATCTTCCACTCCCCCACCTAGCCTTCTGATGAAATGTTCCAGCTTCTCTGAAGGTTTGCCTATCTGTCCCATTGTTTTCTCTCCTTTAACTCTCAGCACCAGAATGATTTCCTCCTTTGGGTTCCTAAACCACTCTCTCTCACCAGTATAGTCTAGCAATGTGCCAGGTCCTTGGCAGGTAGACAGGCTTGCTCCTTGAGGCCAGGATCATCCCCCTATTCGGGTCTCTTAATGTCATGGAGTCAAAGATCAGTCAGTTTAACGTTGTAAAATCACATAAAACACGTCTGGAAGCTCCCTGCATGTTATCTAAGGTTCAGAAGGGAGAACAGTGAGGAAGCAAATCCAGATCTTTTCTTCAGCAATTTATAAAATGGACTCTAGGTGAGTATTTGCCACTGCCAACATTCAGCTTTCTTGCATGTTCTCTGAAACTTGTTTACTGTGGGCCTTCCTTTAGTTGCCTCCAATTCTTTAATAATTTTTATAAAGTTAGTTCAGTTTGTATAATAGAGATGTTCTTTCCATAGGGTGCTAATTTCTTTGTTAGAAAAGTCACCACGTTAATGTCATTAACAAATACCAATTACAATAAAAAATAACAAACTAATATTATAGTAAATCCAGAGAAATAAATTTCAATTCCTTTAAAAAAATCCCACCTAATGCTGAACCTTCTAATTCTTTGCTTAAATGCCTAAAAATACACTATACTATCCCTCTCAGGTGGGAATTTTTACAATCTGAGCTTAGATTTGCTCATTTGAATAGAGAGGGCTTAGACAAGCTAATCTCTAAATACTATTTTACAATGATATTCCTTGGTCTTATAACAAAATAAGAGATCATTGCTAATGATCACCGGAAATTTCTTATTTTCCAAATTCTCTCAATACATATACATTACTTTTGTAATCAGACAAAAAATTATTAAAACTGAATAGTAAATAATCCTAAACAGTCATACAAATGGGTTCTTTATAACAGTCAACAAACAGTAGTCAGAAGTCAGATGAGAAAACATATATTTCAATTACATTACTAGTTTGCATCACTCTAAAACACAATCCTTATAAACCTCCCTATCAAAGTCATAACCTCCTTTTCACATGAAAATAATAAAATCTACATCTCTGCATTTTCCCTTTGAAATACTGTGTTGCTATAAATGGCAAAGATCCACTTTTGGGTAGTGTGGTCAGCTATTAGATATAACCGAAGCAGTCATGACAAATATTGCAGGGGGCAAAAATCAACGTGTCTGCAGGAACAAAATACAGATTCAAAATAAATTCAAGAAAAAATATTCACTAAGAAACAATGGATAGACAAACTAAATTGGCAGAAAGAATGTGGCAGAATGCCAAAGAATTTCCACATTGAAATTCAGGCAACTTCATTAACTAAGGGGTTTGAGAAGGAACAAAAAATAATTTAAAATAGAGTGCCACTGTATTTGATGAAACAAGTATTTCATAGTCTTGGGATACCCAGGCTGCTGGAGCTATTAGACACTAAGTTATCAAATTCCCTGCTGCCACTACCAGCTGGGAGACACAGGCAAGACAATTTCTGGACAAACTGTTCAGTGCTTCTACAGATATTAAACAATTATGCTGTCATAGCAACATGGTATATTTATGAGGGTGCACAGTAGAAATCTGCCAGGGCTTAGTTCAAATTATTAATTAGCAAAATTCGCACATTCTTTAATTTTAGCAATAAAATATTCACAGTATCTCAATATTAAATAATTCAACATTTACTAAACCTCTACCAGGAGAAAAATAGAATCTCTAGTCACATTAAGTTTGTAATTAATAGACAGAATGAGATACAAAGAATTATATAGTTAAAATGTTCATAGAGTCCTGCTTAGTTGGCATTAAATATATGTTTATTGATTTTCAGACTGTATAAAAGAGTTAAAAAATCAAATGCTATGAAACGCAGAGAAGAATGAATCATTTCTAGCCGGGAAAAAATTGATATGCCATAATTTCATTGTATAAATTAATCAAGAAATTAAATTGGCCCAGTGAAAGTTACTTTTATAATATTTCCTCAATGGAAGTTCATCAATATTGGTATAATTCTGAATAAAAGGTTTATATTCAAAAATATGGGTCTATACTTCTTAGGATGAAGATGAGTACATCTTTCCTCTATCAAAGAGACTTAGGAGGCACATCAACTAAATTCAATGACCAGGCTTCGTTTTGATGCTGACTAGAATAAATCAACTATAAAACAATGCCTTTTTTTTCTTTTTTTTGAGATAGAATCTTGCTCTACTGCCCAGGCTGGAGTTAGTGACCTAATCTTGGCTCACTGCAACCTGCACCTCCTGCGGTCAGGTGATCTTCCAACTCCAGCCTCCTGAATAGCTGGGACTACAGGTGCATGCCACCATGCCCAGATAATTAATTTTGGTATTTTCTATAGAGACAGTATTTTACTATATTGCCCAGGCTGGTCTGCAGCTTCTGGGATCAAGGCATCCGCCTACCTTGGCCTCCCGAAGTGCTGGGATTACAGGTGTGAGCCATTGTACTCAGTCAAAATAATACTTTGGAGATAACTGGGGAAAACTGAAAACAGCATCAGATCATATGAAGGGATTATTGTTAATTTGTTAGGTGTAATAATAAAATTGTGGTCATATTAGAGATAAATGGTGAAATATCTATAAGGAAAAATGATATGCAAAAGAACAATATATTAAAAGATGACATACAAAAAAGTGTTGGGAGAGTGCCGGACGCGGTGGCTCATGCCTGTAATCCCAGCACTTTGGGAGGCCGAGGCGGGTGGATCACGAGGTCAGGAGATCGAGACCATCCTGGCTAACATGGTGAAACCCCGCCTCTACTAAAAATACAAAAAATTAGCTGGGCGAGGTGGCGGGCACCTGTAGTCCCAGCTACGCGGGAGGCTGAGGCAGGAGAATGGCATGAACCCCGGGGGGCGGAGCCTGCAGTGAGCCGAGATTGCGCCACTGCACTCCAGCCTGGGTGACAGAGTGAGACTCCTTCTCATAAAAAAAAAAAAAAAAAGTGTTGGGAGAATAGATAAAGCAAGATGGACAAAATGCTTATTAATCATTGAGGCTGGGTGATGAATACAAGGGGGTTCATTATGTACTCTACATTGTGCAGAATATATAAAAAATTTCCCATAACAGAAACATTTTAAATGTCCTTTACTTTGTATGTGAAGTATAGTCGTTGGCCTATTATAAGCACTTAACAAAAGTTAGTTATTATATTATTGTTGTTGTTGCTGTTCTGCCTAGTACAGGAATTAGTGTGGTATGACGGAAAAAAGTATGAGCTTTGGAGATCTAATACCTAACTCTGATATTAACTAGCTATGTGATTTTGAGCAAATATTTTTACCTTTTTGAACTGGTCTGCTTATTTGTGAAAGGTGGAAAATAAAAACTTTTACCTCAAAAGGTTGATGTAGAACTAAATGAAATTATATAAAAGTACATTGAAAATTGTAAGACATGCAAATATTACTATTTTTAATCTTAGTTCATAAGAAACTTTTAACCAATTATGGATGAAATCAAACACGGATTGCAACAATTTTAAAAGACAATTGAATCAACATAGTGAGAAAATACTACAAAGTTCAGAAGAAAATAAGATTACTTCTTTTTTGGGAGAGACAAAGAAAGCCTCATAGAGGAAAAACATCTGAACTCTTGAAAGTTGGCAGAATTTTCAAAGGCAAAGATGAGAGTAAGAGGCACCACATGAGGCAAACAACATGAAAAATGGGGAAGGGGATATTGCACTCAGGAAGTGTAAGAAACTGTAGTTTGAGGCCAGGCGCGGTGGCTCATGCCTGTAATCCCAGTACTTTGGGAGGCCGAGACGGGTGGATCATGAGGTCAGGAGATCGAGACCATCCTGGCTAACATGGTGAAACCCTGTCTCTACTAAAAATACAAAAAAATTAGCCAGGCGTGGTGGCGGGCACCTGTAGTCCCAGCTACTCGGGAGGCTTAGGCAGGAGAATGGCGTGAACCCGGGAGGCGGAGCTTGTAGTGAGCCGAGACTGCACCACTGCACTCTAGCCTGGGAGACAGAGCGAGACTCCGTCTCAAAAAAAAAAAAAAAAAAGAAAGAAAGAAACTGTAGTTTGAAAGAACTAGAACCATAAAAGGAATTTGGAGCCAGATTGTGGGTGGTTCTGAGTGTCTCTCTATGACGGGGATTTTATCTGGTAGACAAGATAGAGCCACTTTCACCTTTTAGCAGAAATAACATTAAGAGATTCTTTCTAGGATATGCCTCACTGCTGATAGATCAGAAGGTGTCATAGAATTGAAATGAGTACGTACAGACTCAGTAATGTAAAAACATGAAGAAAATGAAAATCAGGGATAGAGAAGGCATCCTGTATGAAAATCAGCCAGAATTGGCTTTTTATTTTATAAGAAATATATAATATATTGGAGTTTTAGTAAGGGCAAAAAATATGGATGGGAATACAAGAAAAGCTTAAGTATAAAAATTTTACCAGACTGTTATTTCGTAAAGTGATATAAAAAGCTGGATTAAAATGACAAAAAAAGTAAGCTGACAAATCCTGGGAAGTGATTTTATCAGACAATATTCATGTAGAAATGATTGTGAATTATTAATTATGCTTCATTAAATATAAATTAACTTTTGATGACTTACTTTGAAATTTTGTCTAATATCAGAAACCAAGTGATGTTATGACATGTAGATCAAATTTTTATTTCTAAAAACAAAACACTGAATATTTAAAAAATAATTCCTTTCTTTTTTTGAGATGGAGTCTTACTCTATCGCCCAGGCTAGAGTACAGTGCTGTGATCTCGGCTCACTGCAACCTCCCCCTCCCAGGTTCAAACATTTCTCCCGCCTCAGCTTCCCAAGTAGCTGGGATTACAGGCATGTACCACCACATCCGGCTAATTTTTGTATTTTTAGTGGAGACAGGATTTCACCATGTTGGCCAGGCTGGTCTCAAACCCCTCACCTCAGGTGATCCGCCCACCTTGGCCTCCCAAAGGGCTCGGATTACAGGTGTGAGCCACCTCGCCCAGCCTAAAAAATAATTCTTATTAAGGGTACTTGAACATTTTAGAACACAACATTCCTAAAATATGTTTTGCCTTGAAATATCTGATAAAGAGCAACTGTCTCTCAAAACACATGTATTCTTACACAAAAACAGACTCAGTCTTAGGGACTTTTTTTTATATTTTTATTTTTGAAACAGGGTCTTGCTCTGTCACCCAGGCTGGAGTGAAATGGCACAATCTCAGTTCATTGCAACCTCTGTCTCCCGTACTCAAGCAATCCTTCTGCCTAAGCATACTTAGTAGCTGGGACTACAGGTGCATGCCACCATGCCTGGCTAATTTTTTGTATTTTTTGTAGAGATGGGGTTTTGCCATATTGCCCACGCTGGTCTCAAACTCTTGGACTCAAGCAATCCACCCACCTTGGCCTCCCAAAATGCTGGGATTATAGGCATGAGCCACTGCACCCAGCAGGGCCTTTTTTTTTTTTTTTTTTGAGACGGAGTTTCACTTTCCTTGCCCAGACTGGAGTGCAATGGCGCAATCTTGGCTCACCGCAACCTCTGCCTCCCAGGTTCAAGCGATTCTCCCGCCTCAGCCTCCTGAGTAGCTGGGATTACAGGCATGGACCACCACACCTGGCTAATTTTGTATTTTTAGTAGAGACAGGATTTCTCCATGTTGGTCAGGCTGGTCTCGAACTCCCTACCTCAGGTGATCTGCCTGCCTCGGCCTCCCAAAGTGCTGGGATTAAAGGCGTGAGCCACCGCACCCGGCCCCCAGCAGGGACTTTTTTAAACAAAAAGAAATATGGCACTTATGGCTGATTCTATAGCCCCCAGTTTTCACAATAAATATTTTGTATATCAAATTGAATATGACACTATACATCAAAAGAAAACCAGGTATGAGAACATGGGGAAGGCAGGAAATTTATTCTTGAGCTACAGCTGGCATAGAAAAAATATCACTGGTTAGAAAATAAATAGCCATCTCTCTTTTTGTTAATTAGAAAGTCATACTGTGACAAAAAACAAAACAAAACAAAAAAAACAAACCAGCATGAAGCTCCTGATAGTATGAAAGGTACATATAATGTTATAATTACAGTAGGTAGAAAGTAATGTATGTTACAGCATGCTAAAGTGGTTCTATAATATTCAGCATTATACCCTAAGTGACCCTCAAACATGTATATTTTCACGGTACCCTATCCCACTTGGCAGAAAGGCAGCAATTCTGCTGCACTTACTGGAAAGACTATGTGCTGTGTCATGAAATCTCACACAGAAAATAGAAAGGATTTTTAAAAATCAGTTTTATTATAAATAAGGGGCAGGCTACTTTATTTTACTATGACAAGTGGTGCTTGTTTTTAGCTTCCCAACAGATGTAAAATCTTTTCTAGTATCAAAGATTCTTAGAAAAGATAATATCTGCAAGAAAAAGGTGAGATTGGGTTTAATAAAGATGATAAACCTTCAGATACCTCAAAATCAGCACCCATTCTCTTTAATTTCCTCATTGTAAAAGTTGCCACTGGTAACAAAGCAGTCTTGTAAAACATCTCTAGATATAATTTCAAGTGTTGAAACATTTCTTTCATAGAGTTCAGCCAGTTTCTAGTTTGCAAACAGAAGGCTGTGTAGACTGCATATATCTATAGATAATGCTTTAGAAGGAGAAAGAAAGGAGACTGAACAATTGCTACACGTGATTCATTTACTTTAAAAATAAATTATGTGATTAAAATAGGCATTTTCACAGGGGGCTGTCACTTTGCATTTGACTGAAAACACCAGTGACACTACTCCAGGAGAGCTGAGTCAATTGTCCTCCACCTACTATCTGCATCTTCACTTGCCTGTCTTGGTCTTCTTTGATTGTCTTGTTTCAGAAGATGGAAATAAGGGTGAAGGTGAGCAGGTGCATCAAATATGAAGAAAAGCATGAAATACCATTGACCAAAGAAGCAAGGCATTTTTTAAAGCTACTGAAGAAGGACCTGAGTTACTATCACTGCAAAAATATACATTCCCACATAAGTAACTCTCCTAGATGATCAGCACTCAGAAAAGCACAGAGAAAGAGAACACAAACTCTATGCCAGTCCTTAGCAAAGCAGTTCTGTGGGGTACTGCATTAGCCAAGGAATACTACAGGTGGCTCTGTACTCCATCGTACCCACCAAACAGAAGCAGCTAAAAGTCTAACCACAGAATCTTGCTCAGATCTTAGCACAGATGTTACCTTATGAAAACACATTAGAAAGGAATTGAAGTTGGCTAAAGGATTCAAAAAGTTCTATTTAGATTTTAACCAGCCGCCTTGGTCCAATTTCCACCCCTTGACCTGGTAAATGCAAGCACAGGCAAAGTTATGTATGATTTAATTAGCTAAATACTAATCAGCACTTTATTATTAGAAATTTAAAAGTAATTAGCATTTCATTATTCTATCTTAGTGATAATGCTGCCAGTCTCTGATCCTGTCATTATAGAACTATATCCAGTTGAATAGGCTACTTAACTATTTCCTCTCTTGAGTAGGTAGTCCCTAGATTTTATCTAATTCATTTGTCTCCTTCATTAAACAGCTGCAAGCTCAGAGAAAAAGAAATTTCAATTTGTCTTATAACCCTCTGAAAACAATCCAACTAAGCCTAAATTTTAAATTCATATTACTTCTAAATCATTTTGGCTACTCATTAGGAATTTATGTATTTATTTATTTATTTATTTATTTATTTTTTTTGAGACAGTCTCGCTCTATCTCCCACGCTGGAGTGCAGTGGCACGATCTCAGCTCACTGCAGCCTCCGCCTCCCAGGTTCCGGCGATTCTCCTGTCTCAGCCTCCCAAGTAGATGGGACTGCAAGCGCATGCCATTCCACCTGGCTAATTTTTGTAGTTTTTAAAATAGAGATGGAGTTTTGCCATGTTGGCCAGGCTGGTCTCAAACTCCTGGCCTCAAGTGATTCACTCACCTCGGCCTCCCAAAGTGCTGGGATTACAGGCATGAGCCACTGCACCCAGCCAGGAATTTCAGATAGTCCTTTAAAATCTACTAATTAACTCAGCAAGTATTTGTTGAATGTCTACGGTATGCAAGGCATCAGGGAGACACAAAAATAATGAAGACTCTTTATCTCTCTTCCATAGAGATGGTGGGTAAATACATAAATCTAACTAAATCCCAAAAGAAATCTGTAAGTGACCTATCACACTTCAGAGAGTCAATTCAAGCCTTCAAGCCATAGTGTTCACAAGGACTTTATTAAAGAAGCATATTTTTACAGCCAGAGAGACCCTAGAAAATATCTGTGCCAAGCCTATAATTTTATAGATAAGAAAAAAGAAAAGGCCCTAATTAGAAGGAATAACTATTTACTCAGTATCACATATCAGTTGATATCACACATATCAATTTACTCAATAACAATTTACTCAACTATCACAGCGAGTTACTTTTCCATGATGCCACATTGCCACTCTGAGGCTAAGAGAATGTGAATAGGCAAATATAAGAGAAAGAGGAGAGCATGCTGGCAAAGATTAGAGGTTGAAATATAACACTGATAAGAAGGTATGTTTGGGAAACAGAGTATTTAATTTGTCTGAGGAAAAAAAGCATTTATGGGGAGAAACCAGACGCCAGGCTGAAAGCAGAGCAGGATTAGATCATAAAGGACATCAAATGACAGTATAAGAGACTTAGACTTTTTCACTATACAATATAATGAACATAGGTAGCAGAATTTACTTTCAAAAAAACATTCCTTCAACATTGGTATTATAACATAACACTGATGGTCTTAGAGGTTTATATAATCAAAGAACAGAAAACTCTTTTGATATGAAAAGGGCCAGCTAAACATAGCAAATTATACTGAATACAATCTCCCTTTGTAATTTCTTCTTTCTCCAAAGTGGAGAGTGGCAGGATAAGAATACAAGATGGCAAGACAGTGTGATCTGCTGACCACAGATGGCTTTTGCAAAAGAACTGATAAATGAAAGTTTGTGCCAACCCAGGGCTCCTGCCGTGCTCTTCGTGGGGATCTTCAACTTGAAGGCTCTATCTAGCTGAATCCTGAACCAGTCCTAGATAGGCTTGAAAATCGGTGGGCTTGTCCATCCTTATCAGATGCTGGAGTCCAATCATCTACCTATGGAGCTGTCGCTGCCCTTCCCTCCACCCCACTGCCTAGCTCTTCACTCTAAAGCCTTGTTCCTTTCTTTAGGACTGGAAACAAAAGAGAGATAGCATATTAGATTTTATGCCAAGGTTTGTACAGCACCCTAGGACAATTCCAAAACACTTTCACAGTCTCTGCTTCATTCATCATAAAGCAGAAGCAAACCTCTGTTCTACTTCACCCTTCACTCTGAATAGCTCTCCCAATCCTCCAGAGGTTAGAACATTCTTCCTGTCTCTCTGGTTACTGGCTAGGCATTAACTTCAACCTTTTAAACTAGAAGACCCTCCTAAAACTCTAATCTATTACCTGCTCAATTGCAAGTGCTACCTTTGCCAAGAAACCAACTGCATCCAACTCACCAAACCCTTAGGATAGCAATAGCATGCCAGAGATTTCAAAACCACTTGGACACCATAACTTGACCTCTAGGGATCTTCCTTTTGAAAACCTGCACCTTAGAAAAATTATTCCTCAAGCCCCAGTTCTGTATAGTCTTGGTCTATTCTCTTCTCCATGCTGGTCTGCTGCTGCTGGGATGCCAACAGCCTCTGTGTCTCAGGCCATCCAGGCGATGGCAGAAGTTCTGAAAAGGACACACTGAGTGCATCAAGGTTTAACTTATAAAGAGAGTTTATGCAAAAATCCTCAACAAAATACTGGCAAACCGAATCCAGCAGCACATCAAAAAGCTTATACACCATGATCAAGTGGGCTTCATCCCTGGGATGCAAGGCTGATTCAACATACGCAAATCAATAAATGTAATCCAGCATATAAACAGAACCAAAGACAAAAACCACATGATTATTTCGATAGATGCAGAAAAGGCCTTTGACAAAATTCAACAATGCTTCATACTAAAAACTCTCAATAAACTAGGTATTGATGGGACGTATCTCAAAATAATAAGAGCTATTTATGAAAAACCCACAGCCAATATCATACTGAATGGGCAAAAAGTGGAAGCATTCCCTCTGAAAACTGGCACAAGACAGGGATGCCCTCTCTCACTATTCAACATAGTGTTGGAAGTTCTGGCCAGGGCAATCAGGCAGGAGAAGGAAATAAAGGGTATTCAATTAGGAAAAGAGGAAGTCAAATTGTCCCTGTTTGCAGATGACATGATTGCATATCTAGAAAACCCCTTTATCTCAGCCCAAAATCTCCTTAAGCTGATAAGCAACTTCAGCAAAGTCTCAGGATACAAAATCAATGTACAAAAATCACAAGCATTCTTATACACTGATCACAGACAAACAGAGAGCCAAATCATGAGTGAACTCCCATTCACAATTGCTTCAAAGAGAATAAAATACCTAGGAATCCAACTTACAAGGGACGTGAAGGACCTCTTCAAGGACAACTACAAACCACTGCTCAATGAAATAAAGGAGGATACAAACAAATGGAAGAACATTCCATGCTCATGGGCTGGAAGAATCAATATCGTGAAAATGGCCATACTGCCCAAGGTAATTTATAGATTCAATGCCATCCCCATCAAGCTACCAATGACTTTCTTCACAGAATTGGAAAAAACTACTTTAAAGTTCATATGGAACCAAAAAAGAGCCCGCGTCACCAAGTCAATCCTAAGCCAAAAGAACAAAGCTGGAGGCATCACGCTACCTGACCTCAAACTAAACTACAAGTCTACAGTAACCAAAACAGCATGGTACTGGTACCAAAACAGAGATATAGACCAATGGAACAGAACAGAGCCCTCAGAAATAATGCCGCATATCTACAACTATCTGATCTTTGACAAACCTGACAAAAACAAGAAATGGGGAAAGGATTCCCTATTTAATAAATGGTGCTGGGAAAACTGGCTAGCCATATGTAGAAAGCTGAAACTGGATCTCTTCCTTACACCTTATATAAAAATTAATTCAAGATGCATTAAAGACTTACATGTTAGACCTAAAACCATAAAAACCCTAGAAGAAAACCTAGGCAATACCATTCAGGACATATGCATGGGCAAGGACTTCATGTCTAAAACACCAAAAGCAATGGCAACAAAAGCCGAAATTGACAAATGGGATCTAATTAAACTAAAGAGCTTCTGCACAGCAAAAGAAACTACCATCAGCATGAACAACCTACAAAATGGGAGAAAATTTTTGCAACCTACTCATCTGACAAAGGGCTAATATCCAGAATCTACAGTGAACTCAAACAAATTTACAAGAAAAAAACAAACAACCCCATCAAAAAGTGGGCAAAGGACATGAACAGACACTTCTCAAAAGAAGACATTTATGCAGCCAAAAAACACATGAAAAAATGCTCATCATCACTGGCCATCAGAGAAATGCAAATCAAAACCACAATGAGATACCATCTCACACCAGTTAGAATGGCCATCACTAAAAAGTCAGGAAACAACAGGTGCTGGAGAGGATGTGGAGAAATAGGAACACTTTTACACTGTTGGTGGGACTGTAAACTAGTTCAACCATTGTGGAAGTCAGTGTGGCGATTCCTCAGGGATCTAGAACTAGAAATATCATTTGACCCAGCCATCCCATTACTGGGTATATACCCAAAGGACTATAAATCATGCTGCTGTAAAGACACATGCACACATATGTTTATTGCGGCACTATTCACAATAGCAAAGACTTGTAACCAACCCAAATGTCCAACAACATGGAATACTATGCAGCCATAAAAAATGATGAGTTCATGTCCTTTGTAGGGACATGGATGAAACTGGAAATCATCATTCTCAGTAAACTATCGCAAGGACAAAAAACCAAACACCGCATGTTCTCACTCATAGGTGGGAATTGAACAATGAGAACACATGGACACAGGAAGGGGAACATCACACTCCAAGGACTGTTGTGGGGTGGGGGGAGGGGGGAGGGATAGCATTAGGAGATATACCTAATGCTAAATGACGAGTTAATGGGTGCAGCACACCAACATGGCACATGAATACATATGTAACAAACCTGCACATTGTGCACATGTACCCTAAAACTTAAAGCATAATAAAATAAAAATAAATAAATTAATTAAAAAAAGAGTTTGTGAAACTCTTATAAAAAATTTACAGAGTACTTTGGGCTACATACAACCTGAAAGTCCACAGAGCCATTGTTTTTCAAAGTGCGATGAGAATGCGACTTCCTGGGTTTCAATATCAAGAGCCAAATTCTGACTGTTAACTGATCTTCATCTTCCCACTCTGGTATATAGGCTCATCTTTTACTGTTCAGTGAAGAAAAATAGGTAGGACTTTTCAAATAGTGGGAATTAAAAGTCATAAATAATTTATTGTTCTAGTTTTAATTCTTGTTTTAAAAAATGAAACAAGAGAATATTACTTTTAAACTATACAGTGACGCACACGTATTTAGCTGACAGAACTGAGCACTGTGTGAAGTACTTCCCACGCATTATCTCATGACACCCTTACATTAGCCCAAAGGGACCATACTATTTTCATTCCCAGGTTAGACATCAGGAAACTGAGCCTTAGTAAGATAAACAATTGGCCCAAAGTCACACAACCATATGTGGAAGAGTTGCTGTTGAGCCTCTAGTCATCTAACTTCTAAGCCTATGCACTCAAATCAATAAACCACTCAACTGGCCCATTTTTACTTTTATTTTTTAATCAGTACTTTAAAATGATAAGTTTGAGAGGCTAAATATATAAAGAATATGCATTATTTTTATAAATACAAAAAAGAAGAAAAAATAGGAACCAAACTTCAGAAACTTTGTTACCCTTAATTTAAGACCAATTTAAAAAACCGAAAGTGCTGTTCATTGTAAGCCTGAAAATTCAATACAGGAAAATTATCAGGACCCTGTAAACCTAAAATTTTCATACGTTCCTCCATAAGCATACATTGAGTGTCTACTATGTAACAGGTACCATGCTAGGAGCTGAGGACAGAGATAAATAAGAAAAACACAGTCCCTGCTCTCAAGGAACATACAGACAAGTTGCAAAGACAGTCATATGGTATGACTAGTATGATAAAAGGGAGTAGAAGCAGGAAAAACCTATTCAGCCAGGGACAAGGGAAGGTCTCTCTTCCATGAGTTAAAGGGAGGGTATATGGGAAGGGGACAGGAAGTTCTCCCTGCAGAAGGAGGAGCATGTAGGGAGGACCAAAGCAGAGATAAGTAACTGAATAGATAAGAAACTGCAGAGTGCCTCAAGCCAACAGTGAGAGAAAGAAGGGGCCATGGCTTAGGAATAGAGGGATGGACAGAGAGTGAATCCTGTACACCGTACTGAAGACTCAGACTATACCTAACAGAAATGGGGAGCCAATTTCAGCAAAAAAGAGAGGCTCAATCAGATTGTAGTTTTACAGGTATCAATCTGACAACAGATACTACAGAATGGAGAGTAGATAAGAATCGGCATAAGGTGGGGATGGAGCTATCATAGGAAACTACTGCTGTAATCCAGGTGACAGGTGAAGATCACTGGGGCTAGAGTGACAGATGTGGACAAGAAGAGTAGATAACTTATAAGACAGAATGGACAGAACTTGATGAGAGACAGAATGGAGGATGATTTAAACGTTGAGGTAATTTTGAAGTTTAGAAGGTAGCAGAGTCTCATCCTTTAATTAAACCAGTCATTTAACAGGGGAAAAAATAACTGATTCCAACAAGAAGAAACTTACTGCCTTTAAATTGTTACTATCATTTTTTCATTGGTACCTAGATTTTAGCCATAACTCACCTGGTTGCCAACCAATAATAAGTGTTCTCCAAGGAGGAAGTCTTTCAGCATATCTTCCATCACTATCGCGTGCTAGAGAAAAAGGAACTAGGGGGTAACTGTGTTTTGTACAATCAAAGTTAAATAAGAAAGTTAACTATAAAGATATCTTTATAGAATATAAATATCTATTATAATAAACACTAATCAAGCGATTTGATGTAACCCAAAATTAAATCTGTGGTTATAAGTAAATTATATAACCATTTAGGTCACTGATACTGAAAACTTGAAATAGTCCACCTGAGTAAAACTAAGCAACTGACCAATATTTCAGAGTTTTTAATAATTCAACTCAAATATTTTTTTACCTATTATACTATGTAGAGTTGGCTTATAATTTAATATATTTAAATTGATACTTGCTAATGTAAATATGCAAAGGCTTCCTAAAATAACTGTACACTTCTAGGGAACATTTTACATTGACTTGTTCTTAACCATTACCTTTAAAGCTATGGATAGCTTCAGAATTAAAAATATATTATTTACCTTCCACACTTTTTAATTTGAATTATGACACAATATAATAAAAGAACAAGATTAAGGTTGTTCACAATAGCCACAGAGGAAATTACATTGCTCTTTTGTATCTTGAAAAATAAGACACCTGTAAGTAGGTCATACGGGTTCTTTGGGGCTGGGAAGAGATCTACACTCCAGCACAATTAATATTCCTATTACTTTCTCTTGGTTTTCCGTATCAAATAGCAGCTAAATAAGTTCTAAAGTTATTGACGTTCCCTATTTGTAAAAAGGCAAATTAACCTTTTGCATCTAACACATGCTGCAGATATTTTTCTAGTATGTCACTTTCCCTTTTTTTTATTTTTTGAGACGGAGTCTCGCTCTATCGCCCAGGCTGGAGTGCAGTGGCACGATCTCGGCTCACTGCAAGCTCCGTCTCCTGGATTAAAGCCATTCTCCTGCCTCAGCCTCCCGAGTAGCTGGGACTACAGGTGCCTGCCACCACGCCCGGCTAATTTTTTGCATTTTTAGTAGAGACGGAGTTTCACCATGTTAGCCAGGATGGTCTCGATCTCCTGACCTCGTGATCTGCCTGCCTCGGCCTCCCAAAGTGCTGGGATTACAGGCGTGAGCCACCGTGCCTGGCTGCTTTCTTTTTTCAATTTCGTTTATGGTGCTTTGTATCTATATTGTATAATACACATATAAATTATACATAGTATAAAATACATATAAATTATATATAATATATAGATATATAAATATATTATAAAAATATTAAAATATATACATAGATATACATACACACAGAAATTTTTCTTTTTACTTGTCAAATTTAATAGTATTTTCTTTCAGAGTTTCTTCCTTAGAAGAAAAACTGAGAAAGTGTTTTATCTCCTTCAAGAACAAATGAGTATTCCCTGATGTTTATCTTGGCCGTTTTTATTTTCAAAAATGCTTTCAGATACGCCATGGAGCTAGAGTTTTAATAAGGCTTGAAGTGAGTTGAGTATATAATTGTCTATTCTTGAACACTTTTAAATGTATACAAGGTGTATGCTTTTAAGAATAAAAAGAGACACTATTAATAATTATGCCGGGACAACAAGTATAAGCAGAAACTATGTTAAGCAAACCAAGATATACGTCATTTTAAGCTGAGTTCTGGTGGGAATATAGCATGGAGACCTCCTCCTTTTCACTAAGATGAAAAGTCAGTGCCAATTCCAGAAAACACTAAGCTCTTCCAGTAATAAATGGGCTAATCTACCTTGAAAAGTTGAAGTACCTGAATAGCCAGTTAAAGAAAAAAGCAATGTAAATATCGAAAAATAATCCAAACTATATTTGTGTTCTTCTTTACAATTCTCATGTCCTCCTACTTCATGCTGTCATTATATCTAACTAGATTATTCAAATCAACAAAACTTAGCTAAGGCTAAAGTCACCGCCAACACAATTCTCTTCTTAGCCTCTTGACCACTTAGTACTGCAGACAATTTCTTTTTTTATTTTTTATTTTTTATTATTATACTTCAGGTTTTAGGGTACATGTGCACAATGTGCAGGTTTGTTACATATGTATCCATGTGCCATGTTGTTTTGCTGCACCCATTAACTCGTCATTTAGCATTAGGTATATCTCCTAATGCTGTCCCTCCCCCCTCCCCCCACCCCACAACAGTCCCCGGAGTGTGATGTTCCCCTTCCAGTGTCCATGAGTTCTCATTGTTCAATTCCCACCTATGAGTGAGAACATGCAGTGTTTGGTTTTTTGTCCTTGCGATAGTTTATCTAGAATGATGGTTTCCAGTTTCATCCATGTCCCTACAAAGGACATGAACTCATCATTTTTTATGGCTGCATAGTATTCCATGGTGTATATGTGCCACATTTTCTTAATCCAGTCTATCGTTGTCGGACATGTGGGTTGGTTCCAACTCTTTGCTATTGTGAATAGTGCCGCAATAAACATACGTGTGCATGTGTCTTTATAGCGGCATGATTTATAGTCCTTTGGGTATATACCCTGTAATGGGATGGCTGGGTCAAATGGTATTTCTAGTTCTAGATCCCTGAGGAATCGCCACAGTGACTTCCACAATGGTTGAACTAGTTTACAGTCCCACCAACAGTGTAAAAGTGTTCCTATTTCTCCACATCCTCTCCAGCACCTGTTGTTTCCTGACTTTTTAATGATGGCCATTCTAACTGGTGTGAGATGGTATCTCACTGTGGTTTTGATTTGCATTTCACTGATGGCCAGTGATGATGAGCATTTTTTCATGTGTTTTTTGGCTGCATAAATGTCTTCTTTTGAGAAGTGTCTGTTCATGTCCTTCGCCCACTTTTTGATGGGGTTGTTTTTTTCTTGTAAATTTGTTTGAGTTCATTGTAGATTCTGGATATTAGCCCTTTGTCAGATGAGTAGGTTGCAAAAATTTTCTCCCATTCTGTAGGTTGCCTGTTCACTCTGATGGTAGTTTGTTTTGCTGTGC
This sequence comes from Nomascus leucogenys, assembly GCF_006542625.1. Classification (NCBI taxonomy): domain Eukaryota; kingdom Metazoa; phylum Chordata; class Mammalia; order Primates; family Hylobatidae; genus Nomascus; species Nomascus leucogenys. The sequence continues at coordinate 68,018,086 of NC_044385.1, forward strand.
AGAAGCTCTTTAGTTTAATTAGATCCCATTTGTCAATTTTGGCTTTTGTTGCCATTGCTTTTGGTGTTTTAGACATGAAGTCCTTGCCCATGCGTATGTCCTGAATGGTATTCCCTAGGTTTTCTTCTAGGGTTTTTATGGTTTTAGGTCTAACATGTAAGTCTTTAATGCATCTTGAATTAATTTTTATATAAGGTGTAAGGAAGGGATCCAGTTTCAGCTTTCTACATATGGCTAGCCAGTTTACCCAGCACCATTTATTAAATAGAGAATCCTTTCCCCATTTCTTGTTTTTGTCAGGTTTGTCAAAGATCAGATAGTTGTAGATATGCGGCATTATTTCTGAGGGCTCTATTCTGTTCCATTGGTCTATATCTCTGTTTTGGTACCAGTACCATGCTGTTTTGGTTACTGTAGCCTTGTAGTATAGTTTGAGGTCAGGTAGCGTGATGCCTCCAGCTTTGTTCTTTTGGCTTAGGATTGACTTGGCGACGCGGGCTCTTTTTTGGTTCCATATGAACTTTAAAGTAGTTTTTTCCAATTCTGTGAAGAAAGTCATTGGTAGCTTGATGGGGATGGCATTGAATCTCTAAATTACCTTGGGCAGTATGGCCATTTTCACAATATTGATTCTTCCAGCCCATGAGCATGGAATGTTCTTCCATTTGTTTGTATCCTCTTTTATTTCATTGAGCAGTGGTTTGTAGTTGTCCTTGAAGAGGTCCTTCACGTCCCTTGTAAGTTGGATTCCTAGGTATTTTATTCTCTTTGAAGCAATTGTGAATGGGAGTTCACTCATGATGTGGCTCTCTGTCTGTGATTGGTGTACAAGAATCCTTGTGATTTCTGTACATTGATTTTGTATCCTGAGACTTTGCTGAAGTTGCTAATCAGCTTAAGGAGATTTTGGGCTGAGACGATGGGGTTTTCTAGATATACAATCATGTCATCTGCAAACAGGGACAATTTGACTTCCTCTTTTCCTAATTGAATACCCTTTATTTCCTTCTCCTGCCTGATTGCTCTGGCCAGAACTTCCAGCACTATGTTGAATAGGAGTGGTGAGACAGGGCATCCCTGTCTTGTGCCAGTTTTCAGAGGGAATGCTTCCAGTTTTTGCCCATTCAGTATGATATTGGCTGTGGGTTTGTTGTAGATAGCTCTTATTATTTTGAGATACATCCCATCAATACCTAATTTATTGAGGGTTTTTAGCATGAAGCATTGTTGAATTTTGTCAAAGGCCTTTTCTGCATCTATTGAGATAATCATGTGGTTTTTGTCTTTGGTTCTGTTTATATGCTGGATTACATTTATTGATTTGCGTATGTTGAATCAGCCTTGCATCCCAGGGATGAAGCCCACTTGATTATGGTGTATAAGCTTTTTGATGTGCTGCTGGATTCGGTTTGCCAGTATTTTATTGAGGATTTTTGCATCAATGTTCATCAAGGATATTAGTCTGAAATTCTCGTTTTTGGTTATGTCTCTGCCAGGCTTTGGTATCAGGACGATGCTGGCTTCATAAAATGTGTTAGGGAGGATTCCCTCTTTTTCTATCGATTGGAATCGTTTCAGAAGGAATGGTATCAGTTCCTCCTTGTACCTCTGGTAGAATTCGGCTGTGAATCCATCAGGTCCTGGACTCTTTTTAGTTGGTAAGCTATTGATTATTGCCTCAATTTCAGAGCCTGTTATTGGTCTATTCAGAGATTCAATTTCTTCCTGGTTTAGTCTTGGGAGGGTGTATTTGTCGAGGAATTTATCCATTTCTTCTAGATTTTCTAGTTTATTTGCATAGAGGTGTTTGTAGTATTCTCTGATGGTAGATTGCATTTCTGTGGGATCGGTGGTGATATCCCCTTTTTCATTTTTTATTGCATCTGTTTGATTCTTCTCTCTTTTCTTCTTTATTAGTCTTGCTAGCGGTCTATCAATTTTGTTGATCTTTTCAAAAAACCAGCTCCTGGATTCATTAATTTTTTGAAGGGTTTTTTGTGTCTCTATTTCCTTCAGTTCTGCTCTGATTTTAGTTATTTCCAGCCTTCTGCTAGCTTTTGAATGTGTTTGCTCTTGGTTTTCTAGTTCTTTTAATTGTGATGTTAGGGTGTCAATTTTGGATCTTTCCTGCTTTCTCTTGTGGGCATTTAGTGCTATAAATTTCCCTCTACACACTGCTTTGAATGTGTCCCAGAGATTCTGGTGTGTTGTGTCTTTGTTCTCGTTGGTTTCAAAGAACATCTTTATTTCTGCCTTCATTTTGTTATGTACCCAATAGTCATTCAGAAGCAGGTTGTTCATTTTCCATGTAGTTGAGTGGTTTTGAGTGAGTTTCTTAATCCTGAGTTCTAGTGTGATTGCACTGTGGTCTGAGAGACAGTTTGTTATAATTTCTGTTCTTTTACATTTGCTGAGGAGAGCTTTACTTCCAACTATGCGGTCAATTTTGGAATAGGTGTGGTGTGGTGCTGAAAAAAATGTATATTCTGTTGATTTGGGGTGGAGAGTTCTGTAGATGTCTATTAGGTCCACTTTATGTAGAGCTGAGTTCAATTCCTGGATATCCTTGTTAACTTTCTGTCTTGTTGATCTGTCTAATGTTGACAGTGGGGTGTTAAAATCTCCCATTATTATTGTGTGGGAGTTTAAGTCCCTTTGTAGGTCACTCAGGACTTGCTTTATAAATCTGGGTGCTCCTGTGTTGGGTGCATATATATTTAGGATAGTTAGCTCTTCTTGTTGAATTGATCCCTTTACCATTATGTAATGGCCTTCTTTGTCTCTTTTGATCTTTGTTGGTTTAATGTCTATTTTATCAGAGACTAGGATTGCAACCCCTGCCTTTTTTTGTTTTCCATTTGCTTGATAGATCTTCCTCCATCCCTTTATTTGGAGTCTATGTGTGTCTCTGCACGTGAGATGGGTTTCCTGAATACAGCACAATGATGGGTCCTGACTCCTTATCCAGTTTGCCAGTCTGTGTCTTTTAATTGTAGCATTTAGCCCATTTACATTTAAAGTTAATATTGTTATGTGTGAATCTGATCCTGTCATTATGATGTTAGTTGGTTATTTTGCTCGTTAGTTGATGCAGTTTCTTCCTAGCTTCGATGGTCTTTACAATTTGGCATGTTTTTGCAGGGCTGGTACCGGTTGTTCCTTTCCATGTTTAGTGCTTCCTTCAGGAGCTCTTTTAATTGTGATGTTAGGGTGTCAATTCTGGATCTTTCCTGCTTTCTCTTGTGGGCATTTAGTGCTATAAATTTCCCTCTACACACTGCTTTGAATGTGTCCCAGAGATTCTGGTATGTTGTGTCTTTGTTCTTGTTGGTTTCAAAGAACATCTTTATTTCTGCCTTCATTTCATTATGTACCCAATAGGCAGGCCTGGTGGTGACAAAATCACTCAGCATTTGCTTGTCTGTAAAGTATTTTATTTCTCCTTCACTTATGAAGCTTAGTTTGGCTGGATATGAAATTCTGGGTTGAAAATTCTTTTCTTTAAGAATGTTGAATATCGGCCCCCACTGTCTTCTGGCTTGTAGAGTTTCTGCCGAGAGATCAGCTGTTAGTCTGATGGGCTTCCCTTTGTGGGTAACCCGACCTTTCTCTCTGGCCGCCCTTAACATTTTTTCCTTCATTTCTACTTTGGTGAATCTGACAATTATGTGTCTTGGAGTTGCTCTTCTCGAGATGTATCTTTGTGGCGTTCTCTGTATTTCCTGAATCTGAAGGTTGGCCTGCCTTGCTAGATTGGGGAAGTTCTCCTGGATAATATCTTGCAGAGTGTTTTCCAACTTGGTTCCATTCTCCCCGTCATTTTCAGGTACACCAATCAGACGTAGGTTTGGTCTTTTCACATAGTCCCAAATTTCTTGGAGACTTTGTTCATTTCTTTTTATTCTTTTTTCTCTAAACTTCCCTTCTCGCTTCATTTCACTCATTTCATCTTCCATCAGCGATACCCTTTCTTCTAGTTGATCGCGTCTGCTAGCGAGGCTTCTGCAATCTTCGCGTAGTTCTCGATACTTGGCTTTCAGCTCCATCAGCTCCTTTAAGCCCTTCTCTCCATTGGTTATTCTAGTTATCCATTCGTCTAGTTTTTTTTTCAAAGTTTTTAACTTCTTTGCTATTGTTTTGAGTTTCCTCCCGTAGCTCGGAGTAGTTTGATCATCTGAAGCCTTCTTCAGACAATTTCTTAAAAGTCTCCTCTCCCAGTTACCCATTTCCCCTGATTCCTTCCTACCTCCCTAACAATTTTTCCCATAGTTTTCTGAGCTGGATCTTCCTGTAGCAATTCCTTCTTTCTACCTTCTTACATGCTTCCCTTTGTATTCATGGTATGGGGCAGGTTGTGACTATTTGTACCCAGGCACCCACCTGAGGGTTGAGGGAGGGCTGTGTGCAGAGTTGGATACCCACATGTCAGCATTCAAAGACCCACCTCTGATCCTGCTCTCCTTAAATACTCTCATGTATCTCATGGCTTCAGTGACCAGCTCTACACCAATCTTCAACAGCAAAACTCTTCCTTAACTATTTCCCAGTCACCTAAATTCAACACATCTAAAACTCAACTTACTACTTTCTCCTGAACTTCATTCTTTATCCTGTATCTTTTTCTCCAGTTAATGGCATCATTTTCTACCAGCTGACCAAACTCCTATCATCAGCACCCTGCCCTCCTTATTCCTCTCTTATCAAGATCCAACTAAACAGCACCTGAATTGTTAAGCCACCAAAAATCAACTGCATCTACCCTTTCTTTTCTATCCCCACAGTTTCAAGGTTTTTATCATCTCTAGCCTAGATTTGTATCAGCTAATTAGCTTCTCTAACTTCAGTCTCTCCTTGAGCCAATGTGTTCTTACAGTACTGACACTTCTTTGTTCAAAATCTTGTCATCTCATTTCTCAAAATTCCTTAAATGACTCCTAATACTTTAGGAACAAAGGTCATTGCTTACATTCTTGATCTAGTCTCAGCCTCATCTCCTACCACTCTCCTTTTGTACTGTGTTTCCAACCATGGGCACGATTTAGAATAATGTTCTGCTTACTCTTCTGTTTACTTTTTCACCAGACATCATGCTCCCTGAGAAAGAATCTCTGCTGTTCATCTAACACAAAGTCCCACTGACTTGATCTCCTAAATAGCCCTGCAATGTGTCCTCTCCACTCTGTCCCCACTGTCACCTCTTTAGTTCAGATCCTTCATAAATTTCATCTGGACTACTGCAATAACCACCTAACTAGTTTCTCTTTGCCTTAGTTCTAACTCCTAGACAATACTAAAGAGTAAAAGCAAAGTTAGCCAAAGTACAAATGTGCTTAAAATCTTTCAATAACTTCCTCATTCTTCTAAACAGAATCCAAATTCCCTAACTACCAAGACTGAAAAGATCTCACTCTTTCCTAATTCACCAGCCTCTTCTCTTGGTACTCTTCCTCTTGCAACCTCAGCTTCATACCAGTGACAACAATTTATATATAGCTTCCTAAACAAGCTACTCTCTCATATAACTAAGTCTCTGCTAATGCTAGTCTCGTTGCCTGACAGACTCTCCTAATTGGGTCTGGTTGACCAATTTTCTATGATCATTCCAATCTGGGTCAATCAACCCCATCAATGCCACCATAAGTAAACTGCATGTACTTCCACCACACTGTGTAGTAACTACGTGTACTTACTTGCAGATGAAGAACAACTTGAGCCCTAGAGCTGCATATACTTGTGTGTATATTTTAATCTCTGCATCCCAATACCTTAGGACAAGGCCAGATTCATGATGGGTATTTTTAAATTCTTACTCCTTAGGCTTATTAAGAGGCTATTATTTCTCTTTCCTCCAACTTCTCCTCCTTACTGCTGCAAGTGTAATATTCCTTAACGGAAGGCTTAATGAAGTAATACTCTTTATCAAGAACATTCAAAATCTTACTCATTATTAATCCACTCAACACATATTTACTTGGCAGTTACTATGTGCCAGGCACTTTATTATTTGCTGGAAATATTAAATAAAGAAAACATAGGGCTGTGCCTTAGTGATATGGAAAACACATTTTAAAAGTCCATTTCAACACAATGTGGTAATGAGACAACAGGGCATAGAACAACAAGGTGATACAGAAGCACCTAAATCTGCAAGAGGCACTGACTACGGCTTCAAAGATGAAGTACAGCATAAAAGAAAGTAATAATATACACAATGGAAACAAATTTAATCAAGCTACTGTCCGTAGAATTGATGCAGCTAAAAAGTTTTCATTAATGGCTAATTCATGATGCTTTAAGAAGAGAAGGTACGTTTGGAGACAGCTTAAGAAACGTCCCTCAGGGCCACTGTGTAAAGTTCATAGCAGCCCTGCGTCCTAAATGTCCATGTCACAAACACCATGGCAACAGACATTGTGTTCAAGGGCACAATGGTCTTTGCTGCTACTGTATTTCCTACATTCTTATATCCTGTGAAGTCTTTTCAATCTTTGCCACCATGGAGTTTTTCAAACTGTCATTTGTAACGGTTTCCTGGTTCTCTGTCTCTTTGTTCCTTTCCACTATATGAATAGAGTGTAATACTATCAGTGCTCAGAAATAGTATGTTTTCCTCCTAATCATGTTTTTGCCTTTGACAGGCAAGTTTTTTTTCTACTTTTGTTCCTTATAAGTAGCTTTATATTCTGTTCGTTTGTCTACTGATTGTGCAAGAGTATTAATGCTCCAGAAGAAAAATAAAACATTAGTTAATTGGCTATAGAATGAATAAAAATCAAATCAAGGTTATGCTCTTTTCTACGCCATAAAAAATAATTATAGTTTTGACAGATTTCAGAATTTTTAACCAAGATTTTTATTAAGAATAATATGTCTAGATACCTATAAAGTTAATATAACTTAAAATATATTATAGAAAATTTTAAGTAGGTGTTTTACTATAAAAGTAATACATAGCCACTTGACAGAAAAGTTGGAAGAGAAAACATTTTTATATTATAGGTAATTTTCTCTAAAAAAATTCTTATTAAACATCTACAATAAAGCTTTCTAGATACAAACTTATATGTCTTACTGGAAGGTCCATAATTATTGGCTAGTTTACAAGGAGAGAATTCTCTACCCTCCTCTTTTAAAAAATAAAGGAAAAGGAAAGAAAAGAGAAATACTAGGAACTTGCAGGAAAAAGAAGAGTATGAGAAAAAGGATGCATAGGACATATCCCTCTGAACTATTGAAATCTTTTAACAAGCAAGTAAAAGAGGGGATGATAGCTCCGCTTTGTTTTTAATTTTAAAATATTTATTTTAATTTAAAAATTGCATGTAAAATTACATATATAATTATATGTGTGTATGTGTATATATTTTATATATATATATAATTTATTATCCTAATCATAGCAACCATTTCTCCAATTTTTAAGTACCTTTGGAAAAAATTTTCTGTTTTCTGTCTTATGTCTTAATAAAAGTTGTTCAGCCAGGCACGGTGGCTCATGCCTGTAATACTAGCACTTTGGGAGGGTGAAGCAGGTGGATCACGAGGTCAGGAGTTCGAGGCCAGCCTGGCCAATATGGTGAAACCCTGTCTCTACTGAAAATATAAAAATTAGCCGGGCATGGTGGCACATGCCTCTAGTCTCAGCTACTCTGGAGGCTGAGGTAGAAGAATCGCTTGAACCCGGGAGGCGGAGGTTGCAGTGTGCCGAGATCGTGCTACTGCACTCCAGCCTCGGCGACAGAGTGAGACTCCATCACAGAAAAAAAAAAAAAAGATGTTCAGCACTTCATTTTGCATCATCTAAATTAAATTTAGGAAATCACAAAAATAATTACATGTCAATTTCACTTGAATTGGAGTGTACTACCAGAATTTAAGTGATTTATCCAAGAACACAAAGCAATACTCTTACCTGAATGTTGTCATAGAAAAGAACATCAGGCACTTTCATTTTCTCGTGTGCATTATAGATCGGTGCACTAACAGCACCAATCCTCAGAGTTCCAGATGTTACTTCACCTAAACATTTCACACAGGACAGATAATTATTCATAGCACTGTCCTCAGAGATGCCAAGCCACCCAACATAGAATGCAATACAGTTTCAGTAATATCTGTGGATTTAAATTTAACATCTAAAGAAATAAGCTTGAGAGTAGTAATAAAACACCACAGCTCTAGATACAAAATGCTTCAAAAGGTAACAAATTTTCTTTAAAACAATGTAGATAGAAAACAGTATATATATAATTGTGAGAAACTAAAAAAACAAAACAAAACAAAACAAAACCAGAATACAGTCAAGCCACCTTCACAAGCTTGTTTGGTCAGAGACTATAACACATACATAAGTTAAATACACCTAAATTCAAGAGCTCCAAAGTACCTTGAATATTATCTTTTAGTGTGCACCAATTCAGAAACCCCTTAAGACAATCTCCTATAGCTCTAGTCAAAAATACAGATGAACTAACCTACCACAGAACTCTTAAATTACTATTTCAGCCAAGTGCAGAGGCACATGCCTGTCACCAGCATTTCAGAAGGCCAAGGCAGAAGGATCACTTGAGCCTAGGGGTTCAAGACCAGCCTGGGCAACACAGAGAGACCCTGTCTCTACAAAAAATATTAAAAATTAGCCAGACCTCATGGCATATGCCTGTAGTCCTAGGTACTCAGGAGGCTGAGGCAGGAGGATTGCTTGAGCCCGGGATGTTGAGGCTACAGTGAGCCATGATTGCACTGCTGTACTCCAGCCTGGGTAACAGAGTGCAACCTTGTCTCTCTCTCTTTATACACACACACACACACACACACACACACACACACACACACACACATACACACACACACACACTAAAAATAAACATAACAAAATAAATATTTTAAAATTACTATTTTCAAGGTTGGTTCAGGAGGCCTATATTTTCAAATAATCACTCAAGTGATTTTCATACCCAGCCAGATTGGGAACCTCTGTCTTATGCAATTATTTTGTAATAATAATTATTATATTGTTCCTTATTTGCTTTAAGTAGGTTGACCTAGAAGACATTATTAGTTCCCGGAAGCCAGAAAACTAAGTAATAAAGCTCTTGAAGTCAGGGAACATATCTGCTATATATTCCCTACAGTAACCAGATATGCATGACATGTTCATTGACATGTTCCAAGTTCAATAATATTAATAACATTAATAGTAGTAGGTATTTTAGTAATACTAATGATTACAATGATAGAAGCTATCATTTATTAAGGACCTTCTATGTGCCAGATCCCAAGCTGAGGTTTCACCTCATTTTTTTCTCATATGATGTCATGTAATTCAAAGAGGAAAGAATAATGAGAATACTAAGAACATACACTGTGTAATTTGCTCAAAATCACCCAGATAATATGAGTAGAGCTTAAAACAATTTAGTCTAGTCTGACATTCTTTCTACCATATGGGATATATTTAATATTTTGACTCCAAATAACATTGCAACCTGTGGAAATACTTTAGCAAGCAAATACACGCCTTAAACAATTCACCCATCTTTTTTTTTTCTACTTCAAATAAGAAAATTACAGTTTGTTTCTCCACTAGAATGTGACTTTTGTGCTAAGCATTTTGAAAGACAATGGAGAAAAGCAACTTTTGCTTCTATGGAGTACTGTGAACAAGTCTGAGCTAAAAATAATTGTCACCCTGTTTAATCACTGAGGAGTGCTACACATTTGACACAGCACAGTAGATCTTAACGGTAACTTCACCCTTCAATAAATCCTTGCCATTTTCCTTTTATTTACAAGTTCTACAGGGAAGGAAAACCATGAGCTGTAACACTGAGAGTTTACTATTAATTTACTACCATTAGGTCTCTGAAATAGACCCAGTACAAAACTGTAAAGGGAAAGAAAGAGCAGGGATATGGCAGTGAATCTACTATCTAGTTGCATGTTGAGATGACACATAATTTCAGATTCAAACAGCATCCATCTGATGCTATCTATGGTTTAGTTTATGGAATACATCCACTCAGCAGATTTACGGCTTAAGGACAAGTTTATTCACTCAACTAATGTTTATTGTTAAAATGTCAACCTCAAAAAGGGAAATGCACTCAGAGAATGGTGATGCTAGCACTTCTGTGGGAGAAAGTTGGCTAGCTATCTTCTAAGAAACCCACAGAATGGCATTATTTTGGTAAATTTGTCAAGGTTCTCAGCCTAGTAGGCTGTAAACCTGATTTTGTCATCACAACTAAGGGCAAATCTAACTTTCAGGAGAATATTAAAGATACATATTCTGGTTTCTCTCTATATATAATGATGTAAAATCAGAATTGCAAAATATTATATGACAAGTGTAACTTTCACATGGACTATGATATACTGGTTGCCATAACCAGCATATTAATTGGAGGGAACCTGCGTGGAAAGCCAATTCCTCATCAGAAGGTTGTTGTGTGAACACGGAGAGTTAATTAAATGAATTCTTCACAAGAGAGATGGCCTTAAAGATGAATGGAACCAGACAAGTAAAAAGTCTCTTCACTTAGGCTCCTTACCCCCCTACACAAGGCTTAGATGGGCACTGCTAACACTAGCCAGTAACCAAGAACAAACAATTGGCAGTCAGAATGACAGTTGTTTTTTGGATATTTAATAGACTCACTCAAATAATATTGAGAATACAGTATTATTCCTTCTCTTTGAGTTGACTCTGCGTATCTGTATTCAGATCCTTCAGTATGCTGAGTTTATAATTTGACTCTAAAAAATTCATTTTATTTCCTCAATACCAAATTCTTGTCTCAGTGCAGCCCCAATGATTAAAAGCATCTGCTACAAAGAAAGCCACAATAGTCCCATTTAAAGAGTAGTCACACATTGGCTGCTTCGATAAAATAGGTATTTACATTTTTAAAAAATTGAAAATCTTTCATTGTGTTCTAATTGAAGAATAGAAAGCTTTTAAACGAAGAACTAAATCTCCCCAAAACTCAAAATTATATTTATGGCTATCCAGAAGAAAAGTACCAAAAAAGACAATACAGGTGGAAATGGAAGGAATAAGAGGGCATGCATATTCTGATTATTATTTTAGTTTGTATCAACCTAGGAAAGTTTCTCCAACGTATCTTATACGACATTGCTGACCCTCAAAATGTAAACGTGCAAAGAAAACAGCATTCTAGATTCATTGGTGAAATACATTTGTTAAAATTAGACAAGTTGATTTGCAACAGGAATTCTCAGAGTATCAATTAGTATCACTTGTGAGTCTTAAGGGTGAGGGGAATTGTATCTAGTATGTACTGAAATGAAGTAAATATTCTAAGATTTTACTTGTGTTTTTCAAACTTAAAAAAAATCAGATTCATTTCTTCAAACTAATATATAAAACAAAGTAGATGAAAACCAAAAATTTTTTAACCGGAATTAAAATAAACAGCATCAAATGTTTGTTAATTATTATTTCACTTAAAAAAAAGAGCCAAATCAAATACTTACATTTGTAATCCTTCAGTTCTGGCTCCAAATTGTCATCAGTATTTATTTCTATTGTAGCATCTGCCAGATTTTTTTCTAATGCTGACCTAGCAAGACTGGGTAAAAACCTGGAGGATGAAGAGGGAGGAAGGGGGAAATGGCTTAAGTCAAAGCTTTCTGCAATTCTTAAACACACACACACACACACACACACACACACACACATACACCCCTTACTAATTACAACCAATTAAGGAAGATCAGTCTGGATCTGTAAAATATAAATCAAACAAAATTTTAGAATAAATATAAACTTAAAGTATGTGTGAATTATATGTTTGTGGAATCTCCTTTAATAAGTAAAACTTATTTGTAATTAGCAGTACTGATTTATGTACAACACTTTGCAAGATAAAATTTAAAATAATTTGCTTTCTTAAGTATAATTAGTATACTGGCTTATCGAATTTTCTTAAGTAGATTAAACAACAACACTTGGCTGTTCTAGGTTGGCAATCATAAATTCAAACCAGTGGAGATGGATTAATGAGATTTTCTTGACTTTCTAACATAAAGTTCTGAATGAACTTAAGATTATCTAGCTTGGTTTTTCCTTCTATTAAAAATATATCTGCTTATCTATTCTATGTGTATGTTGTCAAAACAACAATCTAGTGAGTGACAGTTATTCTTCAAACAAACAGATTATGAGCATCATGTGCTTGAAGCATGAAACATAGTTTCCCACCCACACAAATAAAGTTATAGGTAGAATTTATGTCCCAAGTGAGACAATGGATATGACTTTTAATCCATGGTACCCATGGTTTAACTATACCACTTTAAATTAACCACTATGTGATACAATGTTCCAAATAAACATACTAAGAACATACTACTTTTAAACAATTTGGGTTTTTCACAGCTCTAAATCTTTGGTGGTGGTTCCTACAGTCTTGAGTGTAATCTCTAATAGTGGAAAGGTTGGAGAGCGTGAGGCAGCAAATAGACAAGCATGTAAAGAACTGTCAGGTTTCCTGTCCCTGTAAAATTCCAGTCCATATATCTGACATTATATCTTACCTCCTGTCTCATTTTGGGCCTAGGCTATGATAGAAGAAATTACAAAGCTCTATGCTAGTAACTCCTCAGTTCAGCATGAAGTCAGACTTTGCTGCTCACCTCTGAACTTTCGTCATAGTTCTTAGATCATTGCTTCGTTCAAAACCAAGCCCTCACCTTATCTCCCAGTCCAATAGCTGGCTTTTGTCCTGTTTTTGTCTTGGCACCCTGCTTAACCTTCCTCTTACCACTATCCCACAAACTAGAGGCTGGCTTGGTAACATTAGGCCCTGCAGCTGCATCTGCATTATTCCTGTCAGAACACCCTGACTGGCATTGACTATTTTCAGACTTAGACTTGTTTGCTATTCCCAAGCCTCCCCAACGCGTATATAGTCTGCGTGTCAACACATCTTAATGTTGGCCCTGTGTGGAAACATTTCTAGATTACACTCCAAAGCCTGCAGAGGATAGCAAATATGGCACAGATGCCTTCCCTTCACCAATATTGGCAGGCATTGCTTGCTAATAGGGCATTCTTTCCTGCTGAGATTGAACACACTTCACCATTATTCTCAATCTAGCACCCAGACAGCAATATCAATCGAGGTACCAAGGAAGTTGAAATATATTTACATCTAGAACATTCTAAGACATTGGCCCATCCAACAAATGAGGAGAATGGAACATATCAGGTGGTGTGAGGCCAATCCTAATTTTTTTCTGAGATTGTAAGGGATTTGTTAACTGCTTCCTTGCCCATTGCTCACTGATATTTTCTACTTATTTTTTCCCTCTCCTCCCTTGGCCTTGGTAAAATAAGCAAATAAATGAATGAATGAAATATTACTCTTTACTATCCTAGCTTCCCAAAACCAAAGCAAGCACATATCCTGTTGCAAATTTTCCAAGTGTACTCATAACTATTATGAACAGCCTGGTGTCTTTTAAAAGTAATTATTACATTTACCATATTTATTCATTTTACCAACAAAAAAAAAATTGGAAAAGCTCTAGTCTCATTAGGTTTTGGTTATAAGAAAAACTAAAGAAAGATTCAGCTATACTCTGGGAAAGTCAAAAAGAGAAGTATAGTAGTTACGCTAAGCTAACTCAAATAACTGTCTTTGTCACAGGAGTGGGATAGGATCTTTAGATTAAGGAATAAGATAGGACTTCTCAGGATGGTAGTAAAGAAGTCTGTTAAGGGTCGGGGTATTCTCAAATCACCAGCGCTAGGAAGGAGGGGTGTTACTTATAAGAGTGAAAGAAAAAGACTGAGGGGCTTTGTGGATACTAGGCAGTCTTTGACTTCTATTCAGGATGTAATTGATTAATTAATTTGTACGTGTGATTTTAAATCTTAAATTTCCAAATAGTATTGGAATATTTAAGATAATTTATAGTACAGCCTATTTATAAATTTAATTGGCTATATTTGTGCATTAATTACTCAGGAAGGTTTTGTTTGTTCATTGAGACATCCAAAGTATGTAAAAGGAAACAGAATATATAAAATTTATTAACCATTTCAAATGTTTGAAGGTATTTTATTTAGCCGAGTTTTATAAATGGAACCAGACATTTTTCAAAGGCTTTTCAAAGTGATTGTTAATATCTGCTAGACTTACAGAGTTAACTGAATGAACAGAAAAGCCTAAAGAAGGTCTCAATTTTTTAAATTATAACACTATAAAACTGAATGCCAGTTTCTAAAACCAAAAATAAATCCCCAAATAGTCTTTCCTGCAAGCAAAACGATTCTTCCAGACAACAAAAAATTCACACCAACAATAATCATTCTAATTTTAACACTGTGTATGATTAGTTCGATCAGACTTGTGATTTTTAAAATTAATTACTAACAGCTTAAACAGTGAAAATTTTATATAGATGTTATTAACTTTGCTTATTTATTTATTTATCCATAGGTGTTGATCCCAAATCATTTTATATCCAAAGGGAATTTCTGACAACTGCATGCAAATTGAGTTTTTGACAAATAGAATAATTTCCTCATTACTTCAATAACAGAAACAGTTAATCTTCATTTCTGATTAAACTCTTACAACTTGTCTAAAATTTCCATGCTAAAGGATCAGCATAGAATTGAATTTTGAGGATCACCTTAAAATTTTCCAGAAGTAAATAAATTAATGAAATACCAAACACTTGAATGAAGTAGAACTCTTATTACAGAGACCTCTAATTAATTTTTCTACAATAAAAGTATTTTTGGAATGCAAATTACTTGAGAATTTCCTAATCTTCTAAATTCTTCCCTGTAGTTCCTTAGGTTTTCAAATATCTAGAAAATGAATTATGCATCAAGCTCTGAAATGATGTTCATGTTATAGGGTATGAGGATGAGGTACTTGGGGAATTCATCACATAAAAATTATTGCAATCTTAATGCCATTGGCGTAAATATATGAGTGATATTTTTAAAATTACATTAACAAAAAAAAGCCCAACTAATATTTATAAATTCAATGTTTAATAAGTTTAGGTTAGATAATTTATTTTGATTTTTGTCTGCTTCATAAAGTTCTTTGTGAAAATAAGTTACATCAATCTTTGTTTTAAAATTTTCCACAAAATCCAATTCCTTTTCACTGATTCAATATAAAATGAGTTTATTAAAAAAAAATACTTTATGAATCAATAATTTTGGCTTCCTTCCTGCCACTGTGCTGTTCTAAAGAGAAGGTTAGTAAGAAGGCTTTTGAGTCTGCAGCCTTGCTAAACTAAACAGATGATGCATAAACAAAATAGCTGTTTTCTATTCATTTCTAGTTGAAAGGGTCATGGAGTGATTAGAAAATAGAGTTTTTTATGGTCAGTTGATAACACTGGAAAAATTAGTCAACTATTTGATTCAGTGAATATGTATGAGAATGAAAAGTAACCAATTTTTGTTTTTCAGTTTTTTAAATTACAAAATATTTCAGTATTTCAGAAAATTAAAGAGATTATAGAAAATTACAAAGCTGGAGGCATCACGCTACCTGACTTCAAACTATACTACAAGGCTACAGTAACCAAAACAGCATGGTACTGGTACCACAACAGAGACATAGATCAATGGAACAGAACAGAGCCCTCAGAAATGATGCCGCATATCTACAACTATCTGATCTTTGACAAACCTGACAAAAACAAGAAATGGGGAAAGGATTCCCTATTTAATAAATGGTGCTGGGAAAACTGGCTAGCCATATGTAGAAAGCTGAAACTGGATTCCTTCCTTACACCTTATACAAAAATTAATTCAAGATGGAGTAAACACTTAAATGTTAGACCTAAAACCATTAAAATCCTACAAGAAAACCTAGGCAATACCATTCAGGACATAGGCATGGGCAAGGACTTCATGTCTAAAACACCAAAAGCAATGGCAACAAAAGTCAAAATTGACAAATGGGATCTAATTAAACTAAAGAGCTTCTGCACAGCAAGAGAAACTACCATCAGAGTGAACAGGCAGGCAACCTACAGAATGGGAGAAAACTTTTGCAACCTACTCATCTGACAAAGGGCTAATATCCAGAATCTACAATGAACTCAAACAAATTTACAAGAAAAAAACAAACAACCCCATCAAAAAGTGGGCAAAGGACATGAACAGACACTTCTCAAAAGAAGACATGTATGCAGCCAAAAAACACATGAAAAAATGCTCAGCATCACTGGCCATCAGAGAAATGCAAATCAAAACCACAGTGAGATACCATCTCACACCAGTTAGAATGGCCATCATCAAAAAGTCAGGAAACAACAGGTGCTGGAGAGGATGTGGAGAAATAGGAACACTTTTACACTGTTGGTGGGACTGTAAACTAGTTCAGCCATTGTGGAAGTCAGTGTGGCGATTCCTCAGGGATCTAGAACTAGAAATACCATTTGACCCAGCCATCCCATTACTGGGTATATACCCAAAGGACTATAAATCATGCTGCTATAAAGACACATGCACACGTATGTTTATTGCGGCACTATTCACAATAGCAAAGACTTGGAACCAACCCAAATGTCCAACAATGATAGACTGGATTAAGAAAATGTGGCACATATACACCATGGAATATTATGCAGCCATAAAAAATGATGAGTCCATGTCCTTTGCAGGGACATGAATGAAGCTGGAAACCATCATTCTGAGCAAACTATCACAAGGACAGAAAACCAAACACCGCATGTTCTCACTCATAGGTGGGAATTGAACAATGAGAACTCATGGACACAGGAAGGGGAACATCACACTCCGGGGACTGTTGTGGGGTGGGGGGAGGGGGGAGGGACAGCATTAGGAGATATACCTAATGCTAAATGACGAGTTAATGGGTGCAGCACACCAACGTGGCACATGGATACATATGTAACAAACCTGCACATTGTGCACATGTACCCTAAAACCTAAAGTATAATAATAAAAAATAATAAAAAAGTAAAAAAAAACATCATTATGGATTTCATCTCTCAATAAAAAAAAAAAAGAAAATTACAAAGACTACTAAACATTCCATTCATCTCTCTCCATCTCTAGAGAGAACTCTAACCTTGAAACTGGTGTGCATTTGTTGTCCATATTTTTATATTTTGCTATGTAAGTGTGTATGAATAAAAAATATATTGTACTGTTTATCACATTTAACATTTTGTACAAATCACTTCATATACTGAATCTCCTTTTGCAACTTTTTTTTACTCAATATTAAGGTGTTATGTAATGGTAAATATATGCAATTTACTTCATTTTGACTGTTGTAAATTATTTGATCATACAAATACATCAATTTATATATTAATATCCTACTGATGGACAGATGGGTTGTTTCCAATTCTTCATTATTACAATGATACAGTGAACATTCTTGTATATACCTCCTTATATACACATGTAAGTCTATCTTTAAAGCAGATATTGAGAAGTGGAATTGTCAAATCATAGAGCAACAATATATTTAGGCAAAATAAAGTGTTGAAACTTCCATCCCAACAGCAGTGATGAAATTACATTCCTCTCCATTCATAAAAAATGTTACTACAAGTAAAAAATTTAAAGTATAAAATGATAGCTGATTATTATTTTAGATTTCATTTCACTGATTATTAATGAGGCTAAGCAGCTTTTCAAATGTTTATTGGTCATTTGAATTATTTAAATTTTGCATAAATATCTATTCATTCTTTGCCCATTTGGAGTTAATTCTTTGTCTTTATTAATTTGTAGTTACTTTACAGTCCCTGAATGCCAGTCCTTTCTTAATCAAAAATCATGCAAAACATCTTTCCTAGTTTGTGGGTTATAACTTATAAAGTAGTTTATAGTGTCATATAACTGGATTTTACCTTTTGTGTGGGATAAAGTGGAAAATCTTTATTTATAACCATGTATTGACAAGCCCATCCACTCCAACATTGATCTACAATGCTACATCTCATATACTAAGTTCTCACAAATTTATGGGTTTGTTTCTGTGCTCTGTATCTATTCTAATTGTCTATTTGTTTTTCCCTGTACCAACACATGCTATTATAATGAATACAGAGTTAGAATTAATATTGATATCTAATAAGCTAAGTATACCCTAATTAATTTTATCAAAATTTCTTGGCTATTAGTAGCCTATTATACTTCTATGCCAATTTTGAGATCAGCTTGTCAAATTCACTATAATCTTGTGGGATTTTGACTAATTATATCTAAATATCAACTTGGGGGGAAACAGTTTTACAATACTAAGTCTTCCATTTATTTGTCTTCTTTTATAACTTTGAATAAAGATGTATACTTTTCTCCATTAAAGCATTATATGATATTTGTTATTCTTAGTTGTGCAAAGCTTTCTATTACTTTGAATGAAATTTTTAAAAATTATATTTCCTTATTGATTGTTACTGGAGTATAGGAAATGTCATTGATTCGGGAGTATAAATAACCTCACTAAACACTATTTGTTCTAAATAATTTATTTGTATTTTCTCTTGTATTTTTAATGTAGCTAATCATATAACCTAAGGCAAATGTACTTGCTAAAAGTGCTGAAAGATTATTCTTCTTTTGTTCCTAACTCTAAAGAAAATGTGACAAGTATTTTGCCTTAAGAATATTTGCTGTAAATTTCTGGTAGATATTCTTCATCAGATTAAAGAATTTCCTTTCTGCTCATAGTTTACTAAGAATATTCCAGATTTACTAAGTTATATTTGTTTTTGCTTTGGTTTGTTTTTAGGACTGGCTATTGAATTTTATCAAACACTTTTTCTCCATTTAGTAGAATATTTTTTCCTCAACTGATAAGAAGATGAATTAAAAAACAGAATATCAAACCTTGACATTCTTGAGGTAATGCCAAATTGCTCATGAATCTTTAAATATACCTACATTTGAGATAAATAAGAAAGATATATTTTAATAGACCGAAGTGAAAAGAGGAATCTCAGAAATAAACATTACCTTTTTTTGACTGATTGAATGTGTCCTCCCTAAGATTCATAGGTTGAAATCCTTTTGCCCATAGTAAAACTGTCAATTAAAAATACAAATTTAGGTCGGGCACAGTGGCTTACGCCTTCAATCCCAGCGCTTTGGGAGGACAAGGCAGGTGGGTCACGAGGTCAAGAGATTGAGACCATCCTGGCCAACATGGTGAAACCCCGTCTCTACTGAAAATACAAAAAACAATTAGCTGGGCCTGGTGGTACGTGCCTGTAGTTCCAGCTACTCAGGAGGCTGAGGCAGGAGAATTGCTTGAACCTGAGAGGTGGAGGTTGCAGTGAGCCGAGATTGGGCCACTGCACTCCAGCATGGCGACAGAGCAAGACTCCATCTCAAAAAAAAAAAAAAAAAATTAAATTGAAAAGAATATTTGCTGCATGTGGCTAGCCAGTTCTCCCAGCACCATTTATTAAATAGGGGATCCTTTCCCAATTGTTTTCATCAGGTTTGTCAAAGATCAGGTGGTTGTAGATGTGTGGTCTTAGAATTTCTGAGTTCTCTATTCTGTTCCATTGGTCTATGTGTCTGTTCTTGTACTAGCACTATGTTGTTTTGGTTACTGTAGCCTTGTAATATAGTTTGAAGTCAGGTAGTGTGCTGTCTCCAGCTTTTTTTTTTTTTTCTTAAGATTGTCTTGGCTATACAGGCTCTTTTTTAGTTTTATATGAAGTTTAACATAGTTTTTCCTAATTCTGTGAAGAAAGTCAATGGTAGTTTAATGGGAATAGCATTCAATCTATAAATTACTTTGGGAAGTATGGTCATTTTCATATTGATTCTTCCTATCCATGAGCATGGAATGTTTTTCCATTTGTTTGTGTTCTCTCTAATTTCCATGAGCAGTGGTTTGTAGTTCTCCTTGAAGAGGTCCTTCAATTCCCTTGTTAGCTGTATTCCTAGGTGTTTTGTTCTCTTTGTAGCAATTGTGAATGGGAGTTCATTCATGATTTGGCTCACTGCATGCCTGTTGTTGGTGTATAGAAATGCTAGTGATTTTTACATATTGATTTTGTATCCTGAGACTTTGCTGAAGTTGCTTATCAGCTTAAGAAACTTTTGGGCTGAGACAATGGGATTTTCTAGAAATAGGATCATGTCATCTGTAAACAAAGATAATTTGACCTCCTCTCTTCCTATTTGGATGTGCTTTATTTCTTTCTCTTGCCTGATTGCCCTGGCCAGAACTTCCAATACTGTGTTGAATAAAAGTGGTGAAAGAGGGCATCCTTGTCTTGTGCCAGTTTTCAAGGGGAATGCTTCCAGATTTTGCCCATTCAGTGTGATATTGGCTGTGGACCCCATCCTTATGCCTTATACAAAAATTAACCAAAGATGGATTAACAACTTAAATGTAAAACCCAAAACCATAGAAACCCTGGAAGAAAATCTAGGCAATACCATTCAGGACATAGGCACAGGCAAAGATTTCATGAGGAAAACCCAAAAGCAATTGCATCAAAAGAAAAAAATTAACAAAAGAGATCTAATTAAACTAAAGAGCTTCTGCACAGCAAAAGAAGCTATCATCGGAGTGAACACATAACATCCAGAATGGGAAAAAATTTTTGCAAGCTATCCATCTGACAAAAGTCTAATATCCAGAATCCACAAGGAACTTAAACAAACTTACAAGAAAAAAACCCACTCCATTAAAAAGTGAGCAAAGGACATGAACAGACACTTTTCAAAAGAAGACATTTATGCAGCCAACGAACATGAAAAAAAGCTCAACATCACTGATCATTAGAGAAATGCAAATCAAAACCACAATGAGGTACCATCTCATGCCAGAAAAATAGCAGTTAGTAAGAAGTCAATAAACAATATATGTTGGCTAGGCTGTGGAGAAATAGGAATGCTTTTACACTGTTGGTCGGAGTGTAAATTAGTTCAACCATTGTGGAAGAAAATGTGACGATTCCTCAAAGATCTACAGGCAGAAATACTATTTTACCCAGCAATCTCATTATTGGGTATATGCCCAAAGGAATATAAATCATTCTGTTGTAAAGATATATGCATGCTTATGTTCATTGCAGCACTACTCACAACAGCAAAGACATGGAATCAACCCAAATGCCCATCAATGATAAACTGGACAAAGAAAATGTGGTACATACACACCATAGAATACTATGTAGCCATAAAGGAATGAGATAATGTCCTTTGCAGGGACATGGATGGAACTGGAAGCCGTTATCCTCCACAAAATAACACAGGAACAGAAATCCAAACACCACACGTTCTCACTTATAAGTAGGAGCTGAATGTTGAGAACACATGGACACATAACGGGGAATAACACACACTGGAGCCTGTTGAGGTAGGCGGGAGGAGGGAGAGCATCAGTATAGCTAATATAGATAAGTATAGCTAATATAGATCCTGGGCTTAATACCTAGGTGATGGGTTGATCTGTGCAGCAAACCACCATGGCACACCTATGTGACAAACCTGTACCTCCTGCACATGTACCCCAGAACTTAGAAGTTGATGGAAAGAAAAATAAAAAAATAAATAAAATGCATCTAAAAATGATTCATTCTAGGATCATAATAATGTTACCTTGATAGTAAAAGGTATGATTACTATAAAATTGTTCATAATTTGAAATTATTCATAATTGCTCATGATTTGTTAATATTTTACTTAGAATTTTTGCATCCATTCCATGAGCATCTGTAATTGCATAATTTATAATTTTCCTTTCATAAATTATTCTTATCTGCTTTAGGTGTCTAGGTTATACTAGACTCAAAGTGAATTTCTATGTTTTCACCATTTCTCTATTCTCTGGAAGTTTATTTAAGGCAGGGATTCTAAATTTCTTGACAATTTGGTAAAATTTGACAATAAAACCACTCAGGAATGGTCTTTTTTAAATGAAATTTTTTAACTACCAACTTTATTTCTTTAATGGTTATAGGTCGATTTGAATTTTCTATTCATTCTTGACCAATTTAGGTAATACACATGATTCCAGAAAATTGTCTTTTTTAGTATACTTTTCATAAATATTGACTTTATCTTCAGTTATGCTTTTTCCTTTCCAAAATTACTAAACTACTTATTTGTTCTTCCTCTCTTTTACACTAATTAAATTTACCAAGGCTTTATCTATTAATATTTTCAAAGAACCACCTTTTGGTTGGACTAATCTTTTCTATGATTATTTTGTTTGTCAGTTCATGAATTTATGCCCTTAACTTCATTATTCCATTCCATCTACTTTCTTTGGGTTTAGTCTGTAACTTTTTACTAACTTAAGTTGAATGCCTGGCTCACAAATTTTCTTTCTCTATTATTTTCAAGTGTGTGAGTTTAAAACTTTAAAAAAAAAAAAAAAGTTACCTTAGGTGTATCATTCAAGTACTGAAATTCAGTTTTGGTCATAGAGTTGTTAATATTTCACAGTTTTCATTTTGATTTCTTCTTTTGATGTCTGATTTAAATTTTCCAACTAAATAGGCTTTTAAGTGTATTTTTTGTTATTGTTACGAATTCTGTTGCTTTTTGGTCAGGGAATGTGATCTTCATGACAAATATTCTTTGCTATTTACTGAAAAACCGATCTTTTTTTTTTTTTTTTTTTTTTGAGACAGAGTCTTGCTCTGTCGTCCAAGCTAGAGTGCAGTGGTGTGATCTTGGCTCACTGCAACCTCCACTGCCCGGGTTCAAGTGATTCTCCTGCATCAGCCTCCCAAGTAGCTGGGATTACAGGCACATGCCACCACACCCAGGTTTTTTTTTTTTTTTTTTTTTTTTTTTTTTTTTTGTATTTTTAGTAGACACAGGGTTTCACCATCTTGGCCAAGCTGGTCTTGAACTTCTGACCTCATGATCCACCCACCTTGGCCTCCCAAAGTGCTGGGACTACAGGCATAAGCCACCACACCTGGCCAAAACTGATTTTTTATCTAGCTTATGGTCAGTTTTTGATACATGGTACAAATGTCTCATGTGTGCTTAAAAAGAATGTATATTCATTGTCCACTGGGTATAAAGTCCATTATATCAAGTTTGTTAATTGTTTTGGTAAATCTCTATCTTTACTAACTCTTAGAATATATGATCTGTCAGTTTCTGAAAAAAGTGAGTTTTGAAAACTCTCATTATAACTGTTGATTTGTCAATTTTTCCTGTCTTCAATTCTGATTGTTTCTGTCATATAGTGTTCCTTCTTAGGTATAAATGGCTAAGGAGTATTAAATCTACTAAATGAATTTTTTGTTCATCTTCTTCATCCCCAATCATGCTTTTGGACTTGAAGTATATTAATAATAATACATTTCTTCCCTTTTGGTTAGTATTTGCCTGTTCTTCTTTTTACACCTTCACCTCTGATCTTTCTATAGTATCTTTTAAATGTGACTCTTGTAGCAACATATAATTGGTTTTTGTCTTTTAAAATCTTAATCAGAATCTCTAACTTTTATCTGGAAAGTTTAATCTTGTGTAATATTTATGCTCACTTCTAACACTCTTTCATGTTTACTCTTTATTTTTTCTTTCATTTCCACCTATGTTGTGTTGACAGGTATAACATTCCTATTTGCTTATCTCTACCACCACTGGATTTATTTCCTTTTTTATTTGTGGTTACTCAAAATTTACACACACATACTTGAACTAATGAAGTCTAAAATTATTCAATTCTTCTATTCTCTTCTTAAACAACAGAAGAACCTAAGAATGCATTAATCTCTTTTTCCAGTTTCTATAAGTTTTTAGCTTCACCCTGTTGTTAAATACTTCCCTATATTGGTATTCATTTTTATTACTTTGTTTTTCACAATACATTTAAATTTAACAATATATTTGCCTATTTCCTTTCTCACCATAGTTTCCTGCATGTCAGTCTTTTTCTCTGCATTCAGTCTCCTGCTTGCTGAAATATATCCTTTAGTAGTTCTTTAAGTAGTGCTGAAAAAACTACTAAATGTAGTAAGCTCAGTCTTTAGCTGAAAATGTATTCCACTAGGCAAAGATTTCTGGCATTGATAGTTATTTTCTCTCAACACTTTCAGGATACTATCCAATCCTGGAATCTACTATTGCTGATGTAAAGTTGTCGGCTTGATATTTTTTCTCTTGTATCTTTTTCCATTATAAGTTTTTCTCTTTGTCTTTAATGCTGTGCAGCATCATCACAATGTATGTAGGTGTTGATTTGTTTTTATTTGTCCTACTTGGGAACTGATATACTTCTTCAGTCTGTAGCCTCATGTCTTTCTGCTTTCTGTTCTGGAATTCTCCTAACCATTGCCTTTTTGAACAATTATTCTCCCTCAGTCTCTTTATTCTCTCTTCTTAAATTCCTATTAGACATATGTTGGACTTTCTTATCTTATTCTACATGTCTATTAACAACCCTTTCAGGTTTCCTATCTCTTCACTTTGCTGTGCTGCATCCCAGGCTATTTTCCCTCCACTTCATTCTCTTTTCAATAGTCTAATTTACTAATTAAGTGCTTATTGAATTTTGTCTGATGGTTTGTCCATTTGTTTGTTTTCTTGCAATGACTATATTCTTCAATTCAAAAAGTTCTGTTTGTTTGATTTTTCTTTCAGATCTATCAGTTCATTTTCTCCTCTATCATAGTCATCCAGTTTTTAATTCCTCCTAAGTTTTAATAATCTTAAACATACTTATTTGATAGTCTCAAATTATTGCATTATTTTGAGTTCTTAAAGTTCTATTTCTTCTAAATGTTGTATCTGCCAAATATCTTACGGTTTTTTTCCCCTAAATATGGTTTATTACTTTTTACAATGACCAAATATTCAGATGGGATATTTAGTGTACTGATCTTGTAAAAGTATTTGCCACAGATTGGTTTTCAGGGTTGGTGTTTTCTACTAAGCCTCCAAGCAACTAAACGATCCTGGATGTTTTTCATATTAACTTAGTACTTTTTGGTTACTACCTTTACAGATGGCATCAACATGGACCCTCACACCTGCACCTGAGCAATGTGGGGCATTTGATTCCTCATGGTGACAGTTTCTTTCCCACCCCAAGCTCCAGGGAGATGGTAAGCTTTCTCATCATTTCTCTGGGCTTGTGGGCAAACATTTTTTAGTCTATGGGAACAGGGAGCACTTCCAGACTCTATTCTTCATGCAGGGATCTTAATTAAAACCTCTCCACCTCACATACGCCTGCAGCCACATCCGTTGTCCCCAAACAGATATTAAAATCCAGCATTAGACCACTAAGCCCTATTCCTATTTGAAAGCCTCTTTGGCAGCCATGATATCATTATTATTCTCCTTATTCTGGTATTGCTTTTTACTTCATTTCTTCTTCTTTTTAAGTATTAGCTCTATTGAGATGTAATTCAGATATCACACGATTTACCTATTTAAAGTATACAATTCAATGGTTTCTAGTATATTCACAGAGTTGTGCAACCATCACTGCAAGCAATTTTAGAACGTTTTTCTTACCTAAAAAAGATCCCCTGTACCCACAAGCAGTCACCCTCCCTTTCTACCCCCAAGTCTACCTGGCCTCAGGCTACCACCAATCTACTTTCTATCTCTATGGATTTGCTCTATTCTGGACATTTCATGTAAATAGAGCCAAACAATATGTGGTCCTATGTATCTGGCTTCTTTCACTTAACGTATTTTCAGGGTTCATCCATGTTGTAACATGTATCAGTACTTCATTTCTTTTTGTTGCTAAATAACATTTGATTGTATGGATAAAACACATTTTATTTATCTGTTGAGCAGTTGACAGTCATTTGTTGGCAGTTTTTCACTATTATGAATAATATTGCTATGAACATTCATGTGGAAGTTTTTGTATGGACCTGTTTTTGCTTCTCTCGGATAGATTCCTAGGAGCAGAACTGTAACCCTAGTCCTATTTCATTTCTGATACCTCTGATATGCTCTTCCTTTTGAGTTTGGATAAGAGTTAACAACTACTTATTATATTTTATTCAGAATTTCCGGGTTGAGTAGCGTATGGGGAGGACATCTAGCTCATTCTGTTTTGTTCATGTATATCACTAGCTTTTCTACGGCCTTTATTTTCACACGTTTAAAAAATACTTGTGGCCAGGCACAGTGGCTCATGCCTGTAATTCCAGCACTTTGGGAGGCCAAGGCAGGAGGATCATGAGGTCAGGAGATTGAGACCATCCTGGCTAACACAGTGAAACACCATCTCTACTAAAAATACAAAAAAAAATTAGCCGGGTGTGGTGGTGGATGCCTGTAGTCCCAGCTACTCGGGAGGCTGAGGCAGGAGAATGGCATGAACATGGGAGGCGGAGCTTGTAGTGAGCTGAGATGGTGCCACTGCACTCCAGCCTGGGCGACAGAGCGAGACTCTGTCTCCAAAAAAAAAAAAAAAACTGTGTTTTAGAAGAGATCCATTAAATTTCCCACTCCAAATAGCAGAGGAAATATAAAATCACACAAAAATTATTTCTTGTCAATATTGTCTTGAAAATCTATCCTAGGGAGATAATAAAATATATGACAGAAATGCGTCCCTTAGTTTTTCTGACCTTTATTAAAAACATTCTCATGTTTTCTTTGTAGACTGAATTAGTAATAAATTGTAGCTGAATTGGTAATAAATTAAACACTGCTAGCTTTCAGTATTCTCATATGCTTTATATTTCTCCAAACTTTGATATTTTTAATTTCTTAGATCAACTCTTATTACTTGATTTATTTTTAGTTTTTCAATTTGTTTTTATTTATTTATTTTTTTAATAAAGGAAATTAAAAGTTGATTCAACTACCAGGGCATATCTAATAGTCTGCAGAATGCTTTGAAAGTCCAAAATTTTTATATTTAATAAGAGAATCAATATTCTTATTTCCTATACTTATTCATTCTTCAAATAATTACTCTGAAGACACTAGAGAGGAATTTCATTTTAGCTGGATACACACAAGAAGAACAAATTCAAGTTGCAACACAAGGAGCTTAATTTAACTACAAGAAAAACTGTCCACTAAACTGAGGGGTTATAGAGGGCAATAAAGATTCTGCTAAACTGAAAATAGATTCTCCTTTAATTCCTTTTATCAAGAAATGAATGGACAACAAGCATAGTCATCATAAAAATAATTACTAGATCATATGAAAAGAGACAATCTTTGAGCTTACTGGGAATTGTTCTTAATCTTTTCTTACTATTCTTTAAAATAGCTTCATGTAGATTTAATTCTGTAAGAAAATTCTACAAGCCAATGTTTTATAATCACTAACCAACTGGTATGAAAACAATCAGTACAGACTGAAAAAATGTTAGTTTTGTCGAATTTAGATATTGAGCAGTACTGTCAAAAATGAAAAGTTCCAATGCAAATTTTAGAGGCAGTAAGTGTAATAGTGCTAAAGAGCCCTAGCTCAGAAAACATATGAACCAGCATTCAAATCCCAAACCACTTTTTATAATTATGTGACTTAAGTGACTTAAACAATTTTCTCATTTATAAAATACCTCTGAAAATTATTGATGTCTAAATAAGATAATATATTAATGGAATGAAAGTAGACCAAGATGGCTGAATAGAACCCTCCAGCAATTGTCCTCCCCTCCACAGGAACACCAAATTAACAACTATCCACATAAGAAAGCACCTTCATAGGAACCAAAAACCAGGTGAGCAATCACAGTACCTGGTTTTAACATCATATGAAGGAAGGAGGCACTGAAGGGAGTAGGAAAGACAGTCTTGAATTGCCTACACCACCTCTTCCCCATCCCCTAGTGGTGCTACATAGCTCCGAAAAAGAATCTGTGTGCTTGGGGGAGAAAGAGCGCATCAACTGTGGTATTTTGCATTGGAATTCAGTGCTACCCTGTCACAGTGGAAAGCAACAGGGTAGCATTCAGCTGATGCCCATGGAGGGAGGATTTTGATCAGCCCTAGCTAGAGGGGAATAATCATTCATCCCAGTGGTCAGAACCTGAATTCTAACTAGCCCCACCACCACAGGCTAAAGTGCTCTGGTGTTCTAAATAAACTTGAAAGGCTGTCTAGGCCACAGGAATACAATTCCTGGGCAAGTCCTGGTGCTATGCTCAGAGTCGGTAGACTTGGGGTGCATGTGACCCAGTCAGACACCAGTGCGGACAGCCAAGGCAGTGCTTGCACAGTCCCTTCCTCAACTCCAGGCAGCACAGCTTGCAGCTTTGGCAGAGATTCCTTCCACTGGAGGAAAGGAGAGGGGAGAGTAAAGAGGACTTTGTCTTACAATTTGGATACCAGCTCAGCCAAAGTAAAAGAAGGCACTAAGCAGATTGCTAAAGTCCCCAATTCCAGGACTTAGCTCCTGGATGACATTTTGACACCCACCCTGGGCCAGAAGGGAACCCATGCCCTGAAGGGAGATTCCTAGGCCTAGCAGGATGAATCACAAGCTGACTAAAGAACATTTGGGCCTTGAATAAACATAAGTGGTAGCCAGACAATAGTCACCATAAGCCTTGGGCAAGACCCCGTATTGTGCTGGTTTCAAGTCTGACCCAGCACAATCCCAGTGGTGGTGGCCATCCCTCTCCCAACTCCAGACAGCTGAGCATGGAGAGAGAGATTCCATTTGTTTGAGGGAAAGTAAGTGAAGAGAGCAAGAGTCTCTATCTAACAGTCCAAGGAAGTCTCCTGGTTACCCAAGACCACCAATGTGGTATCTCTATGAGTCTGCAAGAATCACAGCATTACAGGGCGTGGAGTGTTCCCTAATGCAGGTATGGCTGCAGTGACCAGAATTAGATCACACACTCAGTTCTCTTTGAATACTTGGAAATGTTTCCCAAGAAGGACATGTACAAACAAGCCCAGGCAAGGAAGACTACAATAAATACTCAACTCTTCAATGCCCAGACAACAACGAACATCCACAAGCATCAAGACCATCCAGGAAAACATGACCTTACCAAACAATCAAATAAGGCACTGGTGACCAGTCTCAGAGAGACAGATATATGACTGTATTAGTCCGTTTTCACACTGTTGATAAAGACATACCTGAGACTGAGAAATTTACAAAAGAAAGAGGTTTAATGGACTCACAGTTCCATGTGGCTGGGGAGGCCTCACAATCATGGCAGAAAGTGAAAGTACGTCTCACATGGCAGCAGACAAAAGAAGAGAACTTGTGCAGGGAAACTCCCCTTTATAAAACCACCAGTTCTCGTGAGACTTATTCATTATTACAAGAATTGCATGGGAAAGATCCGCCCCCGTGATTAATTTTCTCCCACCAGGTCTCTCTCACAATATGTGGGAATTATGGGAGCTACAGTTCAAGATGAGATTTAGGTGGTGACACAGCCAAACCATATCAGTGACCTTAAAGAAAGAGAACTGAAAATAGCTATTTTGAGGAAGCTGAATGAAATTCAAGATAACACAGAGAAGGAATTCAGAATTCTATCAGATAAATGTAACAAAGAAATTGAAATAATTTTTAAAAATCAAGTAAAAATTTTGGGGCTGAAAAATTCAATTGAAATACTGAAGAATATATCAGTCTGTCAAAAGCAAAATTGATCAAGCAAAACAAAGAATTAGTAAGCTTGAAGACAGGCTATTTGAAAACTCACAGTCAGAGGAGACAAAAGAATAAAAGAATCAAAAAGAATAAAACATGACTACAAGATCTAGAAAATGGCCTAAAAAGGGAAAATCTAGTAGTAAATGGCCTTAAAGAGGAGGCAGAGCGAGATCAGGGTAGATTTATTCAAAGGCATAATAACAGAGAACTTCCCAAACCTAGAGAAAGATACCAATATTCCAGTACAACAAGGTTATAGAACACCAGGCAAATTTAACTCAAAAAAGACAACCTCGAGACATCTGAGGTACCTAAAAGCAGGAAGAGAAAAGAAACAAACAACATATAATGGACTTCACTAGGTCTGGCAGCTGACTTCTGAGTGGAAACTTTACAGGCCAGTAGAGAGTAGCATGATTTAAAGTGCTGAAGGAAAAAGCTTTTATCCTAAAATAGAATAACCAGCAAAAATATCCTTCAAACATGAAGGAGAAATATAGACTTTCCAGACAAACAAAAGTGGAGGGATTTAATAAATGTCACACTTGTCCTACAAGGGAAAAAAATGAATTAAAAAATTAATGTAAAAAATTTAAAAAAATTACTGAGCAGTAAGAAATATCTGAAGCCTCAAAATTCACTGGTAATAGTAAGTACACAGAAAAAGACAGAATGTCATAACATTTTATTTGTAGTATGTAGCCTACTTATAACTTGAGTATAAAGACTAAAAGATGACTGAACAAAAATAATAACTACAACAACTTTTCAAGACATAGTACAATAAGATATAAACAGTAACAACAAAAAGTGAAAAAGTGGGTGGAAAAGTTAGAGTGTAGAGTTTTTATTAGTTTTCTCTTTGTTTGTTTGTTTACACAATCAGTATTAAGTTGTCATCAGTTTAAAATAATGAGTTATAAGGCATTATACACAAGCCTCATGGTAACCTCAAACCAAAAAATCCAAATACACAGCAAATGAAAAGCAAGAAATTAAAACACACCACCTGAGAAAATCACTTTCACTAAAGGAAGACAGAAAGTAAGGCAAGAAGAAAGAGAAGACCATAAAACAACCTAAAAACAAACAACAAAATGGCAAGAATAATTCCTTACTCACCAATAACGTGGAATGTAAACAGACTAAACTTTCCAGTCAAAAGACAGAGTAGCAAAATGGATTTTAAAAAATGAGACTCAATGATGTGTTGTCTACAAGAAACACACTTCACATATGAAGATACACAGACTGCAAATAAAGGGACAGAAAAAAATATTCCATGCCAAATGAAACAAACAAACAAAAGAAAACCAGCAGTCGCTATACTTATATCAGACAAAATAGACTTCAAGACAAAAACTATAAGAAGAGACTAAGAAGATTGCTATACAATGATAAAAGGGTCAATTCAGCAAGAGCATATAACAATTTTAAATATCTATGCACCCAACACTAGAGCACCCAAATATATAAAAGCAAATATTTTTGAGCAAAAGAGAGAGATAGACCCCAATACAATAATAGCTGGAGACTTCAACATTGGACAGATCACCCAGACAGAAAATCAGCAAAGAAATATTGGACTTGGCTGGGTGCAGTGGCTCATGCCTGTAATCCCAGCACTTTGGGAGGCTGAGATGGGCAGGTCACCTGAGGTTGGGAGTTTGAGACCAGTCTGACCAACATGGAGAAACCCCTTCTCTACTAAAAATACAAAAATTAGCTGGGCATGGTGGTGCATACCTGTAATCCCAACTACTCGGGAGGCTGAGGCAGAAGAATCGCTTGAACCTGGGAGGCGGAGGTTGCAGTGAGCCAAGATTGCACCATTGCACTCCAGCCTGGGCAATAAGAGCGAAACTTCATCTCAAAAAAAAGAAAAAGAAAAAAAGAAATGTTGGACTTAATCTGCACTACAGACCAAATGGACCTCCCGATATTTACAGAACATGGGATCCAATGGCTGCAGAATACACATTCTTCTCAGCACATGGATCATTCTCAAGGAGAGACCATATATTAGGACACAAAGCAAGTCTTAAAAAATTCAAAAATAAATTAAAAAAAAAAAGAAATGATGTCAAGTATCTTCTCTGACCACAATGGAATAAAACTAGAAATCAATATCTAGAGGAATTTTGGAAACTACACAAATACATGGAAACTAAACAATAGGTTCCTGAATGACCAGTGAGACAATGAAGAAATTAAGAAGAAAACTGAAAAATTTATTGAAACAAATGAAAATGGAAACACACCAAAACCTATAGGATATAGCGAAAGCACTATAATAAAAGAAAAGTCTATAGCAATAAGAGCCTACATCAAAAAAATAGCAAAACTTCAAATAACCTAACAATGTATCTTGGAGAACTAGAAATGCAGGAGCAAACCAAACCCAAAATTAGTACAAGAAAAGAGCTAATAAATATCAGAGCAGAAACAAATAACATTTAAATTAAAACATGAAAGGATAGGCTGGGTGCAGTGGCTCACGCCTGTAATCCCAGCACTTTGAGAGGCCGAGGCCAGCAGATCACGAGGTCAGGAGATCGAGACCATCCTGGCCAATATGGTGAAACGCCATATCTACAAAAATGCAAAAAATTAGCCGGGCATGGTGGCACATGCCTGTAGTCCCAGCTGCTTGGGAGGCTGAGGCAGAAGAATAGCTTGAACCTGGGAGGCAGAGGTTGCAGTGAGCCAAGATCATGCCACTGCACTCCAGCCTGGGCAACAGAGCAAGCCTCTGTCTCAAAAAAAACAAAAAACAAAAAACAAACAAAAACAAACAAAACAAACAAACAAACAAAAACTACGAAAATTAGCTGAGTATGGTGGCATACGCCTGTAATCCCAGCTACTCGGGAGGCAGAGGCAGGAGAATTGCTTGATACCCGCAGGGGGAGATTGCAGTGAGCCAAGATCGCGCCACTGCACTCCAGTCTGGCGACAGAGTGAGACTCCATCTCAAAAAAAAAAAAAAAAAAATGCAAAAGATTAATGAAATGAACAGTTAGTTTTTTGCAAAGATAAAATTGGCGAACCTTTACCCCAACTAAGAAAAAAGGAAGATTCAAATAAATAAAATCAGAGATGAAAAAGGAGATGTTAGAACTGTTACCACAGAAATACAAAGGATCATTAGAAGCTACCATGAGCAACTATATGCCAATACATTGGAACACCAAGAAGAAATGGAGAAATTCTTAAACACACACAACCTCCCAAGATTGAACTATGAAGAAATACAAAATGTGAACAAACCAATAACAAGTAACGAGATAGACACCATAATAAAAAGTCTTCAGCAAAGAAAAGCCTGGGCCCTGATCGCTTGCCTGCTGAATTTGACCATTTAGAGAAGAACTAATACCAATCCTACTGAAACCATTCTGAAAAATAGAGGAGGAGGGAATATTTCCAAACTTGTTCTACAGGGCCACTATCACCCTGATACCAAAACCAGAGAAAGACACATCAAAAAAAGAAAACTACAGGCCAATATCCTTGACAAATGTTGACACAAAAATCCTTAACGAAATAGTAGCAAGCCAATCTCAACAACATATTATAAAGATCATTCATCATGACCGAGCGGGATTTGTGCCAGGGGGGCCAGCATGGTTAAACACATGCATATCGGTCAATGTGATGCATCATATCAACAGAATGAAAAACAAAAATCATGTGATCTTTTCAATTGATGCTGAAAAAGAATTTTATAAAATTCAACATCCCTTCATGATGAAAACCCTCCAAATGATGAGGATAGCTGGACACAGTGGTGCAGGCCTGTAGTCCCAGCTACTGAGGACACTCAGGCAAGAGAATGGCTTGAGCCCAGGCATTCTGGGTTGTAATGCACTATACTGACTGGGTATCCGCACTAAGTTCAGCATCACTATGGTAATCTCCCAGGAGCGGGGAACCACCAGGTTGCCTAAGGAGGAGTGAACTGGCCCAGGTCAGAAAAAGAGCCAGTCAAAACTCCTGTGTTGATCAGCAGGGAGATCGTGCCTGTGAATAGCCACTGCACTACGATCTGTTGTCTACAACAAGCATACTTCACATATGATGATACATAGACTGAAAATAAAGGGACAGAAAAAAATATTCCATGTCAAATGAAACAAACCAACCAACAAACAAAAAACAGGAGTCACTATACTTACATCAGACAAAATAGACTTCAAGACAAAAACTATACAGCCTGGCAACAAAATGAGACTCCGTATTTAAAATAACTAACAAAATAAAAATAAACTTTTTTTAAAAAAACACTGAGTATAGAAGGAACATACCTCAACACAATAAAAGCCATATATAACAGACCTACAGCTAGTATCATACTTGCATTAGTCCGTTTTTGTACTACTATAAAGAAATATCTGAGACTGAGTAATTTATAAAGAAAAGAACTTTAATTGGCTCATGGTGCTGTACAGGACACATGACGCTGGCATTTTCTTGGCTTATGGGGAGGCTTTAGGAAACTTAAAATCATGGCAGAAGTCAACGGGGCAGCAAGCACTTCACACTGTCACAGCAGGAGAAAGAGAGAGAGGCAGGGAGGTGCCACAAACTTTTAAACAACCAGATCTCATGAGAACTCACTCACTGTCATGAGACCATCAGCAAGGGGGAAATCCACCCCCATGATCCAGTCCCCACCAGGCCCCACCTCCAACATTGGGGATTAGAATTAGACAGGAGATTTGGGCAGGGACACAGATCCAACCCATATCAATACTGAATGGGAAAAACTGAAAGCCTTTCCTCTAAGATTTGAAACAAGGCAAGGATACACACTTTCACCTCGGTTATCCAACACAGTAGTGGAAAGCCTACCTAGAGCAATTGGATACAAGAGAGAAATGAAGAGTACTCAAACCGGAAAGGAAAAAATTACATTATCCTTGTCTGCAGATGATATGAGCTTATACTTGAAAAAAAACCTAAAGACTCCAACAGAAACCTGTTAGAACTGATCAACAAATTCATTAAAGTTGCAGGACACAAAATCAACATACAAAAATCAGTAGCACTTGTGTATGTCAAAAGTGAACAATCTGAAAAAGAAATAAAAAAGTAATCCAATTTACAACAGCTACAAATAAAATAATATATATGAGAATAAACTTAACCAAAGAAGGGAAAGACCCCTACAATGAAAACTATAAAACGCTAATGCAGGAAATTGAAGAGGATGCCAAAAAATGGAAAGATAGTCCATGTTTATCGATTGGAACAATCAATGCTGTTAAAATGTCCATACTACCACAAACAATCTACAGATTAAATGCAATCCCTGTCAAAATATCAATGACATTCTTTACAGAAATAGAAAAATAATCCTAAAATTTATATGAAACCACAAAGACCCAGAATAGCCAAAGCCATCCTGAGCAAAAAGAACAAAACTGAAGCAATCACATTACCTGACTTCAAATTATACTATAGAGCTATGTAACCAAAACAGCATAGTACTAGCATAACAGATACATAGACCAACGGAACAGAATAGAGAACCCAGAAACAAATCCATACACCTACAGTGAACTCATTTCTTGACAAAGGTGTCAAGACCATACATTGGGGAAAGGACAGTCTCTTCAATAAATGGTGCTGGGAAAACTGGATATCCACATGCAGAAGAATGAAAGTAGACCCCATCTCTTGCCATATACAAAAATCAAATCAAAATGGATTAAGAATTAAATCTAAGACCTCAAACTATGAAACTACTAAAAGAAAGCATTGGAAAAACTCTCCAAGACATTGGTCAGGACAAATATTTCTTAAGTAATTCCCCACAAGCACAAGCAACCAAAGCAAAAATGGGACAAATAGGATCACATTGAGTTAAAAAGCTTCTTGTGCAGCAAAGGAAATTGTCAATGAAGTGAAGAGACAACCCACAGAATGGGAGAAAATATTTGCAAATCATCCATCTGACAAGGGATTGATAAAATATATGAATTCAAACAACTCAGTAGGAAAAAGCCTAATAATCTGATTATACAATGCATGAAAGATCTGAATAGAAATTTCTCAAAAGAAGAGATACAAATGGCACACAGGTATATGAAAAGGTACTCAACATCACTGATGACTAGAGAAATGCAAATCAAAACTATAATGAGGTATCACCTCACCCCAATTAAAATGGCTTTTATCCAAAAGATAGGCAATAACAAATACCAGCAAGTAAGTGAAGAAAAGGGAACCCTTGTACACTGTGGGTGGAAATGTAAGTTAGTATAGCCACTATAGAGAACTGTATGGAGTTCCTCAAAAAAAGAAAAAAAAAATAACTACAACAACCATATGACACACCAATCCTAGGTATATGCTAGGTATATGCCCAAAAGAAAGAAAATCCATATATTGAAGAGAGGTCTGCGCTACCATGTTTATTGCAGCACTATTCACAATAGCTAAGATTTGGAGGCAACCTAACTGTTCATCAACAGACAAATGGATAATGTTGTACACACACACACAGTAGAGTACTGTTCGGCCCTAAAAAAGGATGAATGAAGTTCTGTCATTTGCAACAACATGGACGGAACTACAGCACATTATTTAAAGTGAAATAAGCCATGCATAGAAAGACAAAGTTCACATGTTTTCACTCATTTCTAAAAGCTAAAAATTAAAACAATAGAATTCATAAAGAGAGAGTAGAAGGATGGTTACCAGAGGCGGGAAGGGTAGTGAGAAGTGGGGAAGGGAATGGTTAATGGGTACAAAAACATAGATAGAATGAAGATCTAGTATTTGATAGCACAACAAGGTGACTATAGTCAACAATAATTTATTGTTCATTTTTAAGTAACTAAAAGTATAATTGGAATGTTCATAATGCAAAGAAATGATAAATGCTTAGGGTGATGGATATGGCATTCACCCTGTTGTGATTATTAATTATTGTATGCCTGTATCAAAGTATCTCATGTACCCCATAAATATATACTGACTATGTACCCATACAAATTAAGGATAAAAATTTATTTTATTTTATTTTATTTTTTTATAAATAAAAGAGGTTTTATTTTGGCTCATGGTTCTGCAGGCTGTACAGGAAGCACAGTACCAACATCTGCTTCTGGTGATGCTGGGACCAAAAATTAATTTTAAAAGATAATATGTTGTATTAAATAAGTTCTAATCAGTGAAGGCAACGCTGAAATAGCTCTAGATTCAGACCAACATATTTTGAAGAATTGGGAATACACACGATCAGTTAAACTTATCTTATAGTTTTAGTGAAGATCCAGAAACTTACATGCAGTGAGAAAGAATATGTTTACCTGGAAAGGCAGGCTTTAGTAACAGCACTGTGAAGATTTTCATTAGGATACTGTGACAGCCGACGAGAAATTCGCAACAGTTGTCTGGTAGAAAGTGATGCCGCTAACGATTGTGCCTATCAAGAGACAAATACATTGTGTTAAGAGTCTTGTTTCAACTTGCTAAAGTTCCTTTAGATGGATGTCACAGCAGAATTCATTATTACTGAAGGGGTAAGGCCAAACTTAAAGTATGTGCTGTTAATTAATTAAAACCAAAATAAACAGAAACCAATTTACACTTAAAACATCCTTGAAGATAGTTTTTAAAAAATCTAAAGTATTTATCAATTAAATTTAATTAATGTATTTTAATTGTGCTAAGTTGGAGATGGGAGGGGCAATGGGGGAAGGATGTTACATAACAAAGGTCACACTGGACTTAGACTGATGATTGACTATTCACTTTTTCTGCTTACACAAAGCCAAGGTGTTAAGATACCATGGAAATGTTTAAAGCTTTAAGCAAATCCGTGGTTTCTAAAATAGCCAAAAAGAGTTGTAAACAATTTAGGCTGTTGACCACAGAGGTGTCAACCAATTTGTCACTTGTGTTGCAGCTTGCTGTTTTGAATCCTTCCCCTATGCTGTCAGAATAATTTCACTTTGTTATATTACATTTCCCAAAATTCCACAAATAAAGTTGCTAGTACAGAACTCAGGACATGGTAAGTACTCAATAAATATTTGTTGAAATTCTTTTGGCAGGCAGCATAATATAATGGTAAAGTTTATAGGCTTTGGAATCAGATAAGTCGGTATCCTATTTATTAGCTGTGTTACCTTGGCAAATTACTTAACCTTTCCAAGCCTCAGTTCCCTCAACTTTAAAATGGCAATAGTAATGCCCTCACCTTTAAGGTTGTTATGAACGTTAAATTAGAAAATGATTCTAAAGTACTTAGCACATGTCACACACATATGGGTGCTCAACAAATGGCAACAACTGTTATTTAAAAAGTCAGCCTCTTTAAAATGAAAACAAAAACCCCAGCAGAGAAAGGTGATGGGACCTACATATTAGCATATATTTAGTAAATGAGATTATTACTGGCCTAATTCCTAACTTAGATCAGCAGCATTAGAAGACAGTGATTTTCACTGAAAACCACAGGACAGAAGCACTTTTGAAGCAACTGGACCTTTGGGAGGCCAAGGCAGGTCAGTATGAAATGTCACAGAGGGTGATAAGAGCAGTAAAGTGGCCCTGAGCACTCAAGGGCCTGGAGAAGAGGACTCTATGAGATTAACAGAGGGTTCAGAATGGATGAGGGGAGAATGTCAAAGACACACTGCGCCTTTGCTTGTTTTAATGTTCCACCTAAGGTCATCTCCGTATGTCTCAAAGAAGAAAAAAATTAATTTATTTATCCTTCCTTGTGTATTTCACATCTCCATGAGATATTGGTCTGCTCTTAGTATTCTATCTCAGCTACAACATTAGTATTATATTTCTTTTGGGAATTAGGTTGGAAGCATGACCACCACATATCCTTTCTTCTATTAAAAAACACATTCTAAGTTTCAAAGAACTCATTTACAAGCAAACATTTCGTCCATTCCTGTTTGCATTCCAGACATGGAGACAATATTCAAATATAATAAATCATAAATTACAATTAAAAATAGTATATACTTCAATGCTAAAATAAGTGGAACAGTAGACAGCTGTTATAGGCAGTTAAAATATTCAAATGGGCATGAGAAATCCTCTGATCAAAGGCATGAAAGCAAAAGGAATGGAACCACAAGTAGAACATGAGGAAATCAGCCCAGCTTTACTAGAAGGTCCTGCTGGAAGGCTTGCTCTCAAACAACAAAGACCTATGAATGATACTCTGAGGGGTTTGGCTTTATTCTTAAAGGCACTGGGATTCTGCTATGTGTAAAGTCGTAACATGATTTTAGAATCAGGTTATTACTAGCCTACTTCCTAATTTAAATCAGCAGCAGTACAGAAAGTAGTTGAAGGACAGAGAGAACTGAGATAGGAAACACAAAGCTACTTCAATAATCTGCCTATAAAACGAAAAAGTCCTACAGTAAGGTTATGGCAACAAGAATGGAGAGGTAGGATACAACAAACTTGGCAACTGACTTGCTATGAGAAAGAAACATGTATTGAGGATAAAATTCAGGCAATGTGACTGATATCAAAAGTCAAATATAACTCAGAAATTCCCATTTTTAATACCTAGGACCATGAAAAATTCATATTTTAATCATAAAAAATATTTGACAAATGACTGTAACCAGAGGATTCTTATAAGAGTCCTGTTAAACCATAGGGTATAACATTCTAATCTCATTCTCAGCATGACACTGAATTCAGGCTTCACACTTCATTCCAGTGATCAATAAGGAATGCTCATATATTTGAACACCAATTCTCCAGTTCTTCTAGTTGAAAGCACCAAAATGCTTTGCAATAATAACCAGGGTTGAGAAAATGAGAGATAAGCTTTGTGTTGAGCCATTTAAGTGTTGAATAAAGGGTTTGGTAATCTCTGCTCTCACATCATTATCAATTAACAATTGAGAGTATACTTTAAAAATTCCTAATGTATTTAACATTTATATCAAATTTCTAACTGCAGTTTTATCTTGCAAAAAAAAAGGGGGGGGGGGAATATGAAGCACATTCCCCTAGTTACCATGGTTATACAGTCTAAGAGTACACCTCGAAGGGTTTGTTCATATTAACAAGATTAGTAACACTTCAGCTTAAAAACATAAAGGTTCTCATCAGAAATTATTAAACATTATTTTTCTATTCTTCATTTTTATAAAAGAATGAAAATGTAGCATGTTCTAAAGGAGAGAAAACTCTAGGGACAATCTGTTAATAAAATTTTAATTAATCAATTTATTCATTAATTCACCAAAGATTTAAGTGTCTATTATGTGCCAGGCTGCAGGCTGGGAAATGGGAATAAAAGAACAAATAAGACTTAGTCTCAAGGAGTTCAAATAGCAACTGGGGAAATAAAAGTAAATTATAATACAACTGCAATAGGTCAACATCAGAAATGTATGTCAAGTGTCATGAAAGCAGATTGGAGATATTAGTTACTGCTGCCTAAGGGGGCTGAGAGAGACTTAAGAGAAGAGAGAAACTAAGGGACAACTGGATGGAGGGAAAGCACATTCTAGGCATTATCTAAGGCGGAGACATTTGAGTATAAGTGGTATTAGAAAATAGCAAGAAGCTAAGCGTGGGAAGAGCTGAGGATGCTTCAAAAGAGTTTGTAGAAACTGAGGCTTGACGAGCAGCTTAGGGTCAGAGGGAACTCAGCAGGCATGTTTAGCAGGCTGTCTTCAGTCTATAGGCAAAGAGAATCAATCCCTTAACGGTTTTAAACAAGGGGAA
Source organism: Nomascus leucogenys (assembly GCF_006542625.1). Classification (NCBI taxonomy): domain Eukaryota; kingdom Metazoa; phylum Chordata; class Mammalia; order Primates; family Hylobatidae; genus Nomascus; species Nomascus leucogenys. The sequence goes on from NC_044385.1 coordinate 68,058,390, forward strand.
GAACTTAGGAAATGGATTTGGGAAAGATCATTCCAGGGACAATATGGAAGATTCATCCATCCATTTATTTAACAGATACTTGTGGAATACATTACTAATCTCTAACTTTGTTCTCTGTAGTATTGCCAGCATTTGGAACTTTGCACAGTAGGAACACTATGCAAATCAGGAATAGCTACTGTGCAAAGTTCCAGATGCTGGGGAGACTACAGGGAACAAAGAAAAAACCCCTGCAATCCTGGAACTGAAATCCAAGTGATGGAAGATAGACAACAAAAAATTAGTGAGTAAAACATACATTATGTCAAAGAGTAAGAAGCCCTATAAAGAATCTTAAAGCAGAAAGAGGGATAGAAATAAAATGGAACAGAAATTTGATTCTAGACGGCTTCAGGAAGGCCTCACAGAAAAGGTGGCCACCTGAACAAATCCCAAAAAGGAAAGTGAGTAAACATGCAGCTATCCAGGGAAGAATAATCTAGGCAGAGGAAACACCAAGTGGCAAAGTCCTTGGGGCAGGCACTAGTAAGTTCAAGGAACAACAAAGACACCAGTGTAGCTAAAAACAATGGGTAAAGGAGAAAGTATTTGGAATGAGGCCCCAGAGGGGAATTAACAGGGGACCTGTGACAGCCAGAAAGTGACCACCCTTATCCCCCCAAAAATCCACATCCTAATCTCTGGAAACTGTCAATGTTACTTTCTACGGCAAAATTGACTTTGCAAATAAAATTAAGGATTTTGAGATGTGGAGATTATGCTGTACTATGTGTGTGGACCCTAAATGTAATCTTATATACCCTTGTAGGAGGGAGGAAGAGGGAGATTTGACACAAACACAGGGGAGAAGGTAATGTAAAGATGAAGGCAGGATCGATATGGTGAGTCCACTAGTCAAGGAATGCTGGCAGCCACCAAAACCCAGAAGAGGCAAGGAGTAGATTCTCCCCTGGAGCCTCCAATGGAGTGCAACCTTGCTGACACTTTGATTCTGGCTCAATCATACAGATTTCAGACTTTTGTTGTCCAGACAAAGAAAAAATAAATTTCTATTATCTTAAGCCATCGATTTATGGTAACTTGTTACAATAGCAACAGGAAATTACTAGACAGTCATATGATGAATGAATTATTGGTAAAGAAGGCAGTCAAGAGAATATAATATTACAGGAGAAAGATTACGAAATCCACTAGTTACTAGGACAGTTACTGACAATAGATAAGAGAACAGATGAGACATCAAGATGCTTAACTGGTGAGATTTGTTTTCAGATTAAGTAAAGACAGCAGGAAAGCAAGGAATCAACAATGATGTTTAGGTTTCTAATTTAGGTAATTTGGCAGCTAGATTATCAACAAAGTCAAGAAATTAAATCAAGAACAGGAACAGATTTAAAATGGAAAGACAGTTTAGTTGTACAAGATATGTGAATTTACAATGATCTCAGTGTATCCAGGGAGAAAGTGAAAGAAATTAACGTTTAGTAAGCAGTTACTAAGAAGGAGATTCTTTATACACATTTTTATGTTTAATCATTGAGACCATTTTATGCGGTAGATGGTACTGTTCCCATTTTACAGATGAGAACACCGAGACTCACAGAGTTAAACAGTGACAGTCCTCTATCTTTCTAACATGCCATCTGGGAATGGAAATACAAGTCAATCAGAAATGAGAAGTTAGAAGCTGAACATAAAGATGTAGGCATTAACTTGTGATAGGTACTTGAAGCCATAAGAATAGATAACACTGCTCAGCATAGGAGACAGAGGGGACAGAGCAGAACCCCCCATGAACATGAAGTACTCTGGAGTTACAAGTTTCTTTCTATAACATCAGCGAGGAGGAGCTGGAAGAAATGTTAAAATCACTGAAAATTGGAGTAAACCATATGCACAGAACAAAGGCATAGCATAAGGGATTCTGAAAAATAAAATAGCAGCTTAAAAAATAGATTTCAAGTACCGAATTCTAAGAAAAGAAAACCAGCAGCATGTCAACAATAGAAAATCCTGTGGAAAAAGCCTAGACTTACCGTTGGATCCTGTGTTTCTCTGAGTTTGTGTGTAAATGATAATAACTTATCCAGAGCTTCCTGAGGTACATTTGGGACCTATTTTTTTGAGAGAGTTGAGGACAAACAGAAGGAATAAATTGGGATATCTGATCAATCAATCAGAAATTATGACTACTTAGCAAATAATATTAGAATTACATTTTTAGAAAAGTCATTCATTGTTGGTTACACGTTTAATTTATGGATAAAGTTGCTTATTCAACCTCTTAGGAAACACTGAAATCCCTGCTTTCTCTTTAAGAATCACGTAACTTAAACCAAGACACTCTTCTCCATATACAATTCTATCACCACGATAAAACTGAAGGGAGCCTTTAACACAATTTAAAACTGGCCCATAGTGTACCCATAAAGAACTTTTCATGTATCATCATTTTCTATTTTGTAAGCTTCAGCATGACATTTTAAGTACTAATTAGGTGTTTTCTTACTGAAACCAAGTTCCCTTATTTAGCGGCAATCTTACATACATATCTAAGTGACATAAGGTACATTTATTTAAAGAATGGATACTCGAGGTGTCCATTTTCCCAAAAACATGTAAAACACATATTTGAGGGGTATGATCAACATATCAATGAACTCGGAAGAGCAACTGCCCAAATAACACGTATCGATTGCTTTTAACTATAACAAACTTCAATTAAGTACTTAATTAAGCTATAAGCAATTTTTATTTAAGCAATACCAAATTTAAGGTTTTAATTTTAAAAGATCAAAAAAAGATACTAAAACAATGACTAGGACAGTGTGATAATTTTAGAAGAATACTGCTTAGGGTTTCATTGGTCATTTAAGTAATTAGAATTTTTTTAAATGCTAAGTCCTAGTCCACATATACTTTATTTCATTTATTCTTTAAATCAATCCTATGATGTAATAAATAGTATATCCCCATTTTTAGATGAGGAAACTATGAGTAATTTACTCAAGATCTAGAAGCTAATAAGTAGTGGATTTCACATTGAGAGCCAAGTCGTTAAACTCTAAAACCTATGCCTTTATTTACAACCATGCTTACAAGACCTACAATTAATAAGTTCATTCAGATGTTTCAAAGGGAATAAATGCATTTAAATAGAAGGTTAATAATTAGTGATCTAGAACAGTACTGTCCAATAGAACCTTCTATGATGATAAGCATTGTATATATGCTGTTTAATATGGTGGCCAAAAGCTCCCATGTAGATACTGAGTACTTGAAAAGAGACTGAGAAACGGAATTTTTTTTTTTTTTTTTTCCCGAGACAGAGTCTCACTCTCACTCAGGCTGGAGTGCAGCGGTGTGATCTTGGCTCACTGCAACCTCCATCTCCCGGGTTCAAGCAATTCTCCTGCATCACCCTCCCGAGTAGCTGGGATTACAGGTGCGCACCAACAAGTCCAGGTAATTTTTTGTATTTTAGTAGAGACAAGGTTTCACCATGTTGGCCAGCCTGGTCTCGAACTCCTGACCTCAGGTGATCCGCCCGCCTCGGCCTCCCAAAGTGCTGGGATTACAGGCGTGAGCCACCACACCCAGCCGAATTTTTTAAAAGTTAATTTAACATGGTCAGGTGTGGTGGCTCACGCCTGTAATCCCAGCACTTTGGGAGGCTGAGGCGGGCAGATCAATTGAGACCAGGAGTTCAAGACCAGCCTGGCCAACATGGTGAAACCCTATCTCTACTAAAAATAGAAAAATTAGCCAGGTGTGGTGGTGCGCACCTGTAGTCTCAGCTACTTGAGAGGCTGAGGCAGGAGCCTTGAACCCAGGAGGCAGAGGTTTCAGTGAGCCGAGATCACACCACTCCAGTGTGGGCAATAGAGTAAGACTTAGTCTCAAACAAATAATAATAATTATTATTATTATTATTATTTAACGTGGCTAGTGCTACTGCATTGAAGAGTGCAGTTCTAAAACTCCAAAAGTGCTAACCACAATGCTTGATTAAGGCACACACACTAGAAGTCATCAAAGGACTAATCAGGCAGGTACAGGATACATTACAGTTTTGAGAGTCCAGGACTACTTACTGTTTATGTGTCTGGCCTCCTTTTATAGTAGGAACTTAAAATAGTCACCTTTCACTAAACAGAAAAATAAAAGGGATTCGAAAATGGCCTCCACCTGAGGAAAGAGGAGAGCTAGGCCACATCCATGGTTCTTAGAGTGTGGTTCTCAGACCAGCAGCATCAGTATCACCTGAGAACTTGTTAGAAATACAAATTTTAATATACCATCCCAGATCTACTAGCTCAAAAACTATGGAGATGGAGCCCAGAAACCTGTGTTTTACCAGGTCCTCCAGATGATGCTGAAAAATGTGGAAGTTTAAGAACCACTGACCTTCACCACTGTATGAGGAAATTTGGGAGTAAATGGGAAGAAAAAACTAAAAATGTCTAACTCTACTTCGGCATGTATCAGAGTGCCTTAAAAAGAGCTCAGCTGTAGAAAATAGACTAAGATTGGCTTTCTTCTTACCTTTTCCTTAATCACTTGGATTTCTTCACTTTTCACAAGTGGTTTCATATAATGGAAAAAGAACATGGTTAAGAATTCTGGTCCCAACCACTGGTGTGCTGTGCTTCCAGTAATAGGGGGTTCTGCCAAGGCAATGATTCTGAAGGAGGGATGGATAGGAAAAATGGATCTAAAATAGGAAAAAAATGAAAAAAAACATATCTTTCATGTAAGAAATCAGATCATGGTAACTAAAGTCTAGGCAATGTTAGGGCTATCATGCTGTTAATAATGTCAATGTTATCATACAAAGGGTTAGCTTTGAAAAAAAACAAAGTCAGGACATTCTAAGAACGTAAGATCAAAACAAACAATCACCTACTACACTGCTAGTAAATGTTGTACAATAACCACCCATGAAACTCCAGCCCTGGCACGAACCACTGCTTTTGATATACTGTTATGCCTACAACATATTTTCTCCATAGTGTCTTGAAATAAAATCCCATCCAGTTCACATTCATTATATAGACCATCTTTATTCATTTAAAACCCCTCAGAATCTCCTATCTCACAAGGAACCCACTCTATGTCAATCAAAAAGACCAAGAGGCACAATTCAGGATAAGGAGACTTTACAGTACAGAAAATGTAAGAAACATAAAGGGTTAGATTGAATTTAAAATTTAGATTGGGAATAAGAACACCTAAGTCTTAAAAAGGCAGAGAAAATAAAACCTTTATAGAAAGCACTCTTTTGTCATTTTTATAGGAAATGTTATGATTTTAAACTGATCTCTTTTAAAACTCTGGTAGGGAAACTGAGGAAGCATGTAAATTTTCTAGGACACACAGAGGAGTAAGATAAGACTTCCTCTGGTTTGTGAAATGACTTGAATTATTTTTGGAAGAACTAGAAACCCTGTATCAGAATCTTAATCGTGTGAATAATATTGTCCATTTTTATCAATTCTACTGAAAAACCCAGCAGAAATATGCTTTTTGAGGGTAATATAGTTCTTGCTAAGAGAAAGGATAAAACATAAACACTTGCCAAGAGCTTCAGAAAAACAAAAATATAGGTACCTAACTGGCATTTCACCATTAACTATAACATTATATTACAGCCCAAAAGTTAAGTGACTAAGCAACTAGAATACTAGGAGGTAGGATACAAGTGGAAAGAATCAGTTGAGCACTCTGAAGAGTTAAGACCAAGTGCCATCAATACAACAGGCATGTCTACCAAGTCCCTGACGGCATGATCTGTAATTTTAGAGGCCACATCATCATTTGAAAACAAGGGGAAACCAATTTTTAGAAATTGGTCACATGAAAGGCCTAGATGAAATGAATTCACAAATACAACCAGACGTCATTTCATTTCCCTCTAGGTAGAAAGAAAAAGACTTATTTGCAGGTGTTTTAGCAGGGCCTGGGGGAGTGATCTGTCCAAGAGTTGTTCTGGAAAAAGAGGGAAGGATAACAACATGGACAGTGCCTGAAAGTCCAGAGGATAGCACAATTACTTAAGATTGCTAGTAAGTAGATAGCCATGTGACAGAAACTGGACACAGAAAATCCTGTGAGGGAAAGCCAAAGAGGAAGGTTATTCCATTTTCCACTTCTGCTAAGTGGTTTGCTGTAATCCAGAAAACTGCCATAAAGCCCAGCAACAGATGTTGGATGTATCCTTGATCCTCCTCTCTCCTAGTTAGGACAAAAAAGGGTAGGAGAGAAATAGCCTGCTTTGGCTACCCAAAATTAAAGCTGCAGATGTAGTTTCTCAGTTAAGATAGTGAAGGATACCAAATCAGGGAATAAACAAAGTCAAAATACAACAGGCAAGCCAAAAGGGGAAGTCTAATTTATATCCTTAAACCAGTAGATCAGGAAGCCAGGTACCACAGTGGAGCTGTAAAATTAGAACTAAAAGAACAACTAAAATGAGAGCATGCTAAATGGTTTACATTTAAAGGTGATGGTCATTTACTGGCCCATATATTGTCGATAGCTTGCTTTTTAGTATTGACTCCAGCAGGGTTCTTAAGTAAGCTCGCCAAATTTGAAGAAGGCAGTTTCTAAGACAGCTGGTATGTTAGGCAGAGAAGTGTATAATGATTATAAAAACAGTCACCAAACTACTGAATAACAGGATGAGAAGGGGCTTTTTGTTTGCTAGGTTCTCCCTAAAGGCTTCCTTATGTACAAATAGGTTACATGGGAAGTCATTTCCTGATGATGACTTCCACAAGCCTGAAAGAGAGCAGAGGATCTGCTGTGTACTTAAGGTGAGGTGATAAACTGGTGGGTAATACAAAGACTGAAGAAGTGATAGATAATGAAAAAATTATGAGATAAGTGCCATTAAAATTTAAAATTAAGGTTAGGTTTAATTTTACTAAAATTTTAGCAAAACAAAAAAATAAATGAAACTAAAGATATGGCTTAATTTCAGACAAAAAGATATTATTTCCTAAAGATTACAGATTTAGAGAGCAAAAAGATCATTTAAAACAATTTTTAAAATAAAAATATCGAAGTCAATATGTTTGTCTGTGGGCATAAGTGTGTTTGTATAAAGTACTTTCTGATGCTTCTCAGCAGTAAAAAGGAACAAACTATCAATGTACGTAACAACATGATCTCAAAACACTTAAGCTATGTGAAAGAAGCCAGACAAAAAAAGAACACACACTGTGTGATTCCATTTATATAAAACTCTAGAAAATATGAGCTCTATATAAGACCAGAAGCAGAACCCTGGGGATGAGAGAGGAGGGTAAAAGGGGCAGGAGTCGGGGATGACAATGGGTCTGAGGATACTTTGAGGATTATACATACATTCATTATCTTGATATTGGTGATGGTTTCATGGGTATTTATAAATATTAAAAATTATCAAACTGTATACTTTAAATATGCATAGTTTATTATATGTCAATCATACCTCAACAGAGCTTTTAATAAAACAAAAAAAGACTTCAAAAATCTCCAGTTTTTAAAGGGAATCCTACGGTACATTTTCATTGAATTTGCACATTGGGGAACTTGAAAGAATAATATGGAAGGTTTCTATAAAGAACATCAATCATGAGCTAGAACAGATTTCATCATTAGTTTTCCATACTACAATACTAATGTTCCAATTTAGAACCCAGAGTTATACAGTTCTGTACACAGACCATATTTCCCTTTTTTCCTGTGCAGTGTAGCAAACTGCATGAACACATTCCTTATGCATCTTTTTATCAGACAGGGTCTAGTGTAATACTTGGGGAAGAGAGCAGACGCTAAATAAATAAATGTATACTGCTATTGTTAATGACCATCATTGCTATTAACTTTTTGAAGATCTTTGGTGGGAAGGACAAACAAAGGTAAGTAATAAGAACTGAACTTATGGTGTCCCAGCCAAAAGCTAGTCAGACTTGGTCCTGAATAAATATGTAAGAAGAGGTACACTCTCTGAATCAAAAAGACAAACTCAAAACATATAATAATAAATGATTACATCATTTATAAAGTACTTTCTGATGCCTCTCAGCAGTAAAAAGGAACTATCAATGTACATAACAACATGGATGATCTCAAAACACTTAAGCTATGTGAAAGAAGTCAGACAAAAAAGAGCACACACTGTGTGATTCCATTTATATAAAACTCTAGAAAATATGAGCTCTATATAACGACCAGAAGCAGAACCCTGGGGATGAGAGAGGAGGGTAAAAAGGGCAGGAGTCGGGGATGACAAGGCAAAGGGTTTCAAATGGTTCCTTGACCATAAAAATGTTCAGAAAAAATTATTTTCTAAATCAGAATTTCCTTAAGGCTTTTTGTTTTGCAAATCAAACACAAAGACTTGGGCATAAAATCCTGGATCTATCTAGAACTTTTTTAAAAAATTTATATGGTCTGATTTGCTTGCAAAGAAATACTAAGGTTTCTAGGAAGCTAGGAGATAGTGCTTGGATCCTGTCTTCAAATATGGGTAAGAGTAAAAGGGTTGAGAGAATATAACCGATCAAGGATTGTGCTCAAATGTCCAGTTATGTTCTCCACTAAGACTGAGAGATTATAAACTGTTTTCAGTGTTCAATAGCAACAAATATAAATAAAATATTTAATAAAAATGCAAAAACACTGGAGCATATATAAGTACATCTAAGACTAGGCCACTAATCTTTATTGTTTCCCCAAGATAACCAGAAGCCCTTTCTTGGCAATATAAACTGTTAATGACAGAAACTCTCAACCCCCTCATTTATGGTCTGGCCAACAGCAGGAAAAGACATATTTAGCATCCTATAGTATTTATACTCCCCCTTTCCCTAAAGAAGTTTTTCTCATCAAAGGAAGGAGTTCTATTTTGGTCTCTATTTCCTGAGGGAAATGCAGGCATAGTATCTGGTGTATGTGGCCATCACACTATTTCTAACCACCACGTCCACAGCATTCCTGGTGTCTTGTAATATGAAAAAAGACTCTAACCCTTCTAAGGGCATGTTAGGCGTGTGATTACCTGCAGAGAATATAAAAGCCTGTAGAGCACTCCGGAGATCATCAAGATGTATAGTCTTGGTGAAGAATTACTATACAATGAAGGTTGGCAAAAGAGCCAAATATAATTGTTTAGAAACTGGGTTTCACACTATAAAGTTGAAAGGGTTGGTAGCCCACTGCTAGAAGCTGTTAATTAATTGACCCTCAGTTAATAGACTTTGTCATTAAAAGGCATCAAAGTATTCCTAATTACTAGGTTCACATAAGGAAACATTGCTAGCTCAGAAGGTCAACTAAAACTGGATTAATAGAGTTACCCTTACCTGAGTTTCCTCTCTGAAAGCAGGACAGGTATCTAAATTTACCAACTGGGTCTAGAAGCAAAGAAGCTCTTAAATCTGTCTTGGTCTTGGAAAGGGCTAGAGGAATGTTAGAGAAGGTTTCACAGAGGACATCACTCTTGAAGGAATAGCAGAAGTTTGCTGTGCTGGTCCTGAGAGGTGAAAGATGAGGCTGGCAAGGCAGGCATGTGCAGATACTGGCCCTAAACACTGTAGGCGATGGAAACCACTGAAGGACTTAAACAGTGATGTGATCAAATTTACAGATCAGACACTTTAAACTTCTAGCCTATGTGTGCGGAGAGGAAGGGGTTTCATTCACTAAGTTAAGGTACTTAAGAGGAATAGCAGGTTTGTAGAAATGAGTTCAAAGTTTCTCTAAGACACCTAAGGAGAGACATCTAGTAGTCAGATGGCACTTAGGAGACAAAAATAAATTGGAAAGTGCTTTTAAAGAATGCTCAGTATATTGGATGGGTGCACTGTCTCATGCCTGTAATCCCAGCATTTTAGGAGGGTGAGGAGGGAGGACTGCTTGAGGCTAAGAGTTCAAGAGCAGCCTGGGCAACATAGAGAGACCCCCATCTCTACAAAAATAAATTTTTAATTAGTCTAGTGTGGTGGTGTGCACCTGTAGTTCCAGCTATTCAAAAGGAAAGCTCGAGCCCAGGAGTTTGAGTTGCAGTGAACTATGATAGCACTACTGCACCTCAGCCTGAGTGAAAGATGAGACCCTATCAAAAAGAAAAAGAAATGGAAAAAGAAAAAAAAAAAAGAAAAGGGAAGTGGAGAGGAGGGAAGGGGACCAGAGGGGAGGGGAAGGGATGTACTGAGAATGCTCAGTATATCAATGACAGATAAGGATGTAAGAGTGACTGACATTGCCCAAGGAAAAGAAAAGGCCAAGGAGAAAACCCTGGGAGCTACCAATTTAAACAATATCTGAAACCTTTTCCAACCTCTCAAGGCACAGTTACTAGTCAATTCGTCTTCTGTGTTTCCACAGCATTTTATACAGACCGGCAGTCTAACACTAAAAAACTGCATTGTGTTTATTTATTTACATATCTGTCTCCACGTGTGGTACGACACAGATGGCAACAAGTGTGTCATCTTAGAGCTGGCCCTCAATAAACATTTAACCTGAAGGAAAGAAGGAAGTAATGCTAACACTCAATAACAAATACTTATACTTGCCAAATCAGTTATCTCCAATCATCAGTCTATAGATAAGATCATCTGGGTACTATTCTGGGAGCCTAGAGAGTGAATGACTCCATGGATTACCATTATAACATTCATGTTCAAAAACACCATCCAATTGCTATAGTTGGAACAAGAGCTTTAAAGCCAACTCTCAGGAGGCATTATTCTACAAAGTAGTAGAAGTTGTCCTAGGAGTACTGATTCCCTGGAGGTAGATTTATTTATTTGTACAAGACTGTAGAAGCTGTTCTTTCTGTTAGGCAGCTGCAAGTGATACCCCCTGAGCATCCACCATCCCCAGCCTCCAGAACTCTTCCTCTTAAAAAAGCAAAACAAAAACTTTCCCTGTCTTTCTACCTTTGACCTTTTTCTCTCTCTCAAAATCTTCCACAAAAAAGCTTAATATAAGTAAATAAAATAAAAGCTGAGTTTCTTTAAAGACTATTAGAAATAATCACTTTGCTAAAATTCAGTTCTGTGATTAAGTACAGAAATGAAAGGACAGACAATGTGGGTCATAAGTTTCTAATGTAGAGTTCAAATGCTACTGCCAAAAGTGATGTAGTAGCTATGACCAGCATATAGGATCAACACATGCTAGATAATGGGTCATATTACTTATAAGAACAACTCACGAAATAAAGTAATTTCCTCACTGAGTACAAATGTGCTGCTTTTACACTGTGCTGTGTCTTTTAGTCAAGCTGTCAGTCTTCTACTCAATAAACACAGTCCTGAAAGAAGTACTGCCAAGTAGCTTAAGAGAAGAATCTAACCTATTACACCCCTAAAAAAGAACATATTTATTTTCAGAAAGACAAAAATAAGTCACAAAATTAAATTAAGGCTAAGTAAAGTTAAAAAAATTTACCAACAATCCATACTATCAGAGTGAAGCGGATTCTGTAACATGACTGTGTTTAACAACAAAATTAAGAAAATGGTGTGGTTCTCAGGTAAAAAGAAAAATTACTGATAAGGAAAGGGATTAGGCTTTCAACTGTTAGAAATATTCAGACAACAAAGAAGAACCATTGTTAGGACATCTCACCTCTGAAAAGTTAAGGACAGACCAAGATACTGACAGAACATAATAGAGAAAATAAAATAAAATTAGAAGTTCAGCCCAGGAGGCTCAACATACATCTAAATAATAAAAGGTACAAGAAAAAAGACCAGAGGAAACTAAGTGGGAGTGGAGAGAGATCTAAGACGATGTAGGAGCCACAAGAATAAAGAGCCACAAGCCCAGATTAGAGTTCATCAGAATATACCACAGGAGAAACATGAAACTCACAGAAGGGCCAGGAGTGGTGGCTCACACCTATATTGCCAGCACTCTGGGAGGCCAAGGCAGGAGGATCCCTTGAGGCTAGCAGTTTAAGACATGCCTCAGCAACACAGTGAGACTGCTCCAAAAAAAAAATGGGAAAAACAAAACAAAACGGGTGTGGCGATGCACAACTGTAGTCCCAGCTACTTGGGAGGCTAAGGCGGGAGGATGGTTTGAGCTCAGGAGTTCAAGGCTGCAGCGAGCCGAGATTGTGCCACTGCACTCCAGTCTGGTTGTCAGAACAAGACCCTATCTCAAAAAAAGACAAAAAAGAAAAAAAGAAATTGATAGAAGATGGAATCGATAAATATCAGGTGTGCCTGAATGTGCTGAGGGGAGATTTAGACAATAAGGGAAGTGTTTGGGATTAAAAATAAGTCAATATATACATAGAAACAGTCACTTTCTCCTCAATGCTCCCATACAGTATTATACAGACCTTTATTCTAACATTTAATATTACATTGTAATTACTTATTTACATATCTGTCTCTCTTCATATGTAAGTAATTATTAACTTGAGGAAAAAACAAGATGTATGCAGGAAAGGAAAATGAGTGTTGTATAGTAAACTGCTTAAGTGGGTACAGCTCTTTGGTTATCGTAATAATGTAAGCATTGAATAAAGTTCTAAACAAAATTATTATATAACTCTTTAGGAAGAATAAGGGATAGAAGTGCGCATGTGTGATGAGACAAGAGGTGGTGAAAGAGCTAAACATTAATTTTCCATGTAGAAATCAACAGATTATTCCTAACACTAAAAATAAATCAGATATCAATGAAAGTATACTGTTTAGTGACATAGAAGTAAATACCAAAAGAAAGACCTAACGTTTGAAAGTAGTACCCTTTGGGGAGTAAGATGTGGGAAATGGGAGACTGTCAACTGATCTGATCAATCTATGACAGGGAATGGTATTTTTCATAAAATACTTTGAAAAACTATCTGGCTCAAGTTTCATGCATGTTTAACAGTGGTAAAAATTCAAACGAAAATTTTTAAAAAGTAACTGAAGGAAAGAAAGCATTGCTATGATCTCTCCCCACTTTCTCCCAGTGACCTCTGGAAATAGAGCTGAGCCTAGTTTGTATTTATGAGGGAGACATAAATCCATAGTGATGAAGGTGGAAAACTTTGAGAAGAAAGTCCTATTAACCACTCTGAGCCAAATTCCTGAAAGTATTTTCATTTGTAAAACTGCCTGTGACCATTAGAGAACTTGGGTACTTTTCATAGAAAAGGGTTGTCATTTCCTGGACATTTGGAGACAAGTAGAATGCTTCTGATGTCCTAAGAGAAACTGCCAGGCAGGCATGCTGTGAGCTATTCCAAAATTGCTTTGATTCATCCCTCTGAAAATATAAACTGTTCCATGACCCGTGATTCACATGCAAATAATGTGCCAAAGCCGACTGCTATAAACCGAAGTTACGATATGCGAAGGATCTCTAACTTGCCTCCCTAAACACTCAACCAACCATTTACCAGTCTAAAAGAATTTGATAATGTATACCTCGGAAGTAAAAGCAGCTGTGTAATCAAGTGAATTTTTAGTGACTTGTACAGAGATAGGAAGGAATTTAACATTTCCCCTCTTGGAAAAAATTCCAAGAAATTTTTTAACAAATTTCTTCTTAAAATATAAACAATAATAAATACACTTAATTATCTTTTACGAGATTTAAATGTTTTAAATAGGGCAGTAAACCCTTTCAGTGGTGAGACAGCTTCAATTAAACAGAGACAGATTAAGTGATGAGGAGTTCCTCTGTATGCCAATCTCTAATTCTGTTTAAATACCCATGGAAATGTAGCAAGATAGAAAATAACATATTTGTCAAACTTCATTCTATATAGTATGCAGCTGAAAGAAGTATTTTCCTTCAAACTTTTTATTTTGAAATTTTTTTAACTCACAGAAAATGTCAAAAATAGACTACAAACATCCACATATCATTCACCTAGATATTGCTGTTAAGATTTTACCACATTTGTGTTCTCACTCTGAGACAGAGAGAGAAAATGTCTGTTTGTACACACACACATACATGTCTTTTTTTCTGAAATATTTGGAAGTTGTAGACTTTTTTTTTTACTTTATCCCGTAAGTATCTCAACATGCATCTCCTAAGAATAGGAATATTCTCCTTCATAACCACAATATCATTATCATACTTAAGGAAATTAATAATTCAATAATATCATATAACATAGTCCATATTTAAACTTTTCTAATTTTTTTAATAGCTGTTTTTATTTTGTTTCCTCCTCCAGGATCCAGTCAAGTCTCACCATTGCATGCGGTTGTTACATCTCCACAAGAAATGTTTAAATAAGCTACAATGGGTAATCCAATATCAGATGGCATACTCCAACAATACTGATGACCTCCTTAGAGGATGAACCCAGTTAATTGTGGGCCCAGCTTTAGTTTTGTTGAGAGAATACAAAATACGAGATCAAAACTGAATTGATAGGGCAACAGAGGAAAGATTACCTTCTGAAAACCAATGTCCTTATAAAACATTTAAATGCTTATTTAAAAGTAAGGCTGAAAAGAAAAACCACAATGAGATACCACCTTACTCCTGCAAGAATGGCCATAATTAAAAAGTCAAAAAATAATACATGTTGGCATGCATGTGGTGAAAAGGTAACACTTTTACACTGCTGGTGGGACCGTAAATTAGTACAACCACTATGGAAAACAGTATGGAGAATCCTTAAAGAACTAAAAGTAGAACTACTGTTTGATCCAGCAATCCCACTACTGGGTATCTACCCCCAAAAAAAGATGTCATTATATGAAAAAGATACATGCACATTCATGTTTATAGCAACAGAATTCGCAACTGCAAAGATATGGAACCAACCTAAGTGCCTATCAACCAACGAGTGGATAAAGGAAATGTGATACACACACACACACACACACCATGGAATACTACTCAGCCATAAAAAGGAATGAAATAATATCTTTTGCAGCAACTTGGATGGAGCTGGAGGCCATTATTCTAAGTGAAGTAACTCAGGAATGGAAAACCAAATATCTCATGTCATCACTTACAAGTGGGAGCTAAGTTATGAGGACACAAAGGCATAAGAATGATATAATGGACTTTTGGAACTCAGGGACAGGGAAGCTTGGCGGGGGGGCGGGGGGCGGTGAGGGATAAAAGACTACATATCGGGTACACGGCTCAAGTGACAGCTATACCAAAATCTCAGAAATCACCACTAAAGAACTTATCCATGTAAACACAAACCATCTGTGCCCCAAAAACTATTAAAATAAAAATTTTTTAAAAAAAATCACTGTCGGCCAGGCGCAGTGGCTCACGCCTGTAATCCCTTGGGAGGCCAAGGCAGGCGGATCACGAGGTCAGGAGATCGAGACCATCCTGGCTAACATGGTGAAACCCCGTCTCTACTAAAAAATGCAAAAAATTAGCCGGGTGTGGTGGCAGGTGCCTGTGTTCCTGGCTACTCGGGAGGCTGAGGCAGGAGAATGGCATGGACCCAGGAGGCGGAGCTTGCAGTGAGCCGAGATTGTGCCACTGCACTCCAGCCTGGGCAACACAGCGAGACTCTGTCTCAAAAAAAAAAAAAAAAAATCACTGTCATATTAACAACAAAAAAGCAAATAAAACAGTCGATTAGGTTTAAAAAAAAAAAAAAAAGGGAGGCTGAGAGTACAGAGCACACCTTGGAGAGCAACCTCAAGTTTTAAGAAATGCCAAAGTAGTGGCATATCCAGGACACCAAATTATTAAATTGTTCAAAGTTATCTTGGCATTATTCTAGGTTTAGAAAAATCATAAAAAGTATTATTTTTAACTTAACAATAAATTAGCAATGGGAGTAATGGACCCGAAATTACCTCTTCTGTAGCTGTTCATCAGACAGTTGCAGCTCCTCTTTTAAACGCATATACCTGTCTTCTCTCAGCAGCCTAGAACCATCATAGAGGCTTAGCTCTCGATCATGGATTAACCTAACAAGATAAGAAAAAAGCCCGAAAATAAATTAATCTGTTTTGAACAATGAAGTTTTTAGAGGCAGAATCAGTCAGCCAACAGTCTATTATTGCTGGCAACTGAGTCTAATAATTTTGTTAGATGGACCTTTCAAAATTTCAAATTGGCTAGTGCTGTTATACTTGGCAAAACTGTTGGTTTCTGCACTGGAGGGCAGTGGTCATAAATACTTGATAGGGATATGAAAGAGGGGGATGAGGAGAAAGAAAGGAGGAGGAGGAGGAGGGAGAGCAAAAGAAACAGCTGAATGAGTATCTCAAGATAACCACAAGGTACATATTAATAAACAAGGCAGGTGGCACTTACTCTCTTCAGTCTAAAGTAACTGTGTAAGGGTTGGCATAAAAATATTTCTATCTTTGGAATTACAAGATTTAAAAATACAAAAATCTTTATAATGAAATAACTACATTGCTTTACATATGGCAACTCTGATGGTGACCTAACCATCCACATCACACATAGCATAGTCTTCCACATGTTGCAATGGCTGAAAAGCACTGTTTTATACCTCACACCAACCCCTAAGTCTCCTAATGCCCACAATAGAGTTAGCCTACATAGCCTCCATTCTATAAGCACTGAAGGGAGTGGATGCTGTATAATGCAGGGGGGTAGGAGCGTGGCCGGCGGAACCAATCAGACCCGGGTTCAACTCCAGCTGTGCACCTTACTAGCTGAATGAGTGGGGAGATGGAGAACGACTCTATCTCTCTAAACTCTCGTCTTCCATAACGTTAAGGCAACAGTCAAAACTTTACATTATTAACGTGAAAACTAAACAGTTAATGTAAAATGGATGCTTAATATAGCTGTTCTCAATCTTGACTGTACATTAGAACCTTCTGGGAAGTGTTTAAAAATGCCAATGTTCAGACCTTGGCCTAGACCAATTACATCAGAAAATTCTGACGGTGAAGCCCAGACGTGAGTTTTTTTCTTTTTTTTGAGGCAGAGTCTCCCTCTTGTCACCCAGGCTGGAGTGCAGTGGCGCGATCTAGGCTCACTGCAACCTCCGCCTCCTGGGTTCGAGCTATTCTCCTGCCTTAGCCTCCTGAGTAGCTAGGATTACAGGTGCATGCCTCCATGCCCAGATAATTTTTGTACTTTTAATAGAGACGGGGTTTCACCATGTTGACCAGGCTGGTCTCAAACTTCTGACCTCAGGTGATCCGCCCACCTCGGCCTCCCAAAGTGCTGGAACTACAGGTGTGAACTACTGCACCCGGCCCACATCAGCATTTTTTTTTTTTTTTTTTTTGAGACGGAGTCTCGCTCTGTCACCAGGCTGGAGTGCAGTGGCACCGTCTCGGCTCACTGCAACCTCCACCTCCCGGGTTCAAGCAGTTCTCCTGCCTCAAGCCTCCTGAGTAGCTGGGACTACAGGCACAAGCCACCACGCCCAGCCAATTTTTGTATTTTTAGTAGAGAAAAGGTTTCACCATCTTGGCCAGGATGATCTCAATCTCTTGACCTCGTGATTTGCCCACCTCGGCCTCCCAAAGCGCTGGGATGATAGGCATGAGCCACCGCACCTGGCCAGCATCAGTATTTTTTATTGCCATCCTGCAAGGTGATTCCAAGGTTGAGAACCTGAGAAGCACTGGCTTAGCACAATGCACAGAGTAGGTACTCAATTAATGGTAGTAGCTGCTTCTATTATTACTACTTGCAAACATGCAAGAGATAGCTAATAAAACGGGACTATTACCATGTCTGCAGTTGTCTGGGAGAAAAAAAATATTGTAAATCTATGGAACGTTTATGGTAAATCACTGAAAGTTTGTGACTATTTTTAAATGTTCTAAAATCTAATCAGGATTAACATAATGTATTTAGAATTTTTAATTACATTCAGTATCTGCATCACGTCAAGAAAAAAAAAACTCTAAGTGGTTAGTTGGATAATGGCTTATTCTACTTATTTAACCTTTCCTAATGAGTTAAAGTTAAAAATCAAATGTCTGCAAGTTAGAGAACCAAAATAAATAAAAAATATCAGTATCATTAATCTGCTAAAATGATACAGGATGGGAATATTTTCTACAAAAGTTACACATGAAGAGCCTTCTCTTAACACTAAATTCTAGAGAAGTTTTAGGAATGTGTAGAAATTTTTCCCAACTAAACCAAAATAAGAAAACAATAGTTATAGAAATGTTCAAGTTTACAAGTAACAAAGTGAGCTTTTTTAGTCTATATAAAATATAATTTTAAGCTATTATATATTTTACAAACAAAACTACTTTTCTCTCTCTCTCAAAAAAAAGACTCCAACAAAACCAAACAATAATTAAGATCGATGATTCGTAAGGAGTATATAAATACTGAAGCTGTGACTCTGACAAATTATAGAAACTTCAGCAATGTGACATGCTGCATATATAGACCTGTATATATAAACTTTTTCAAACTTACTACTGAAGCACTTTCTTTTTGGAGCGCCTACACACGGAATTTTGCTACGGGAATGGCTTTTCCCAAAATGTTCATTATTTGGAGTTTTACTGCACTGTGTTTATAACAATAAAAAAGTGCCATTCTACTTGGTATAGAATCATGATTTTTCAGGATCTACATAACCCAGTTTAAAAAAAAGAAAAAGAATGAGATAGTTCCATCTTTACTGCTTAAGTCAGAGTGGGGTGTGTGTGTGTGTGTGTGATTTTTGTGACTCATACCCACCTTTGCAATACTGCAAGCGTGCCCGCATTCACCCGGTGAATGCCATCCAGCAGGACCAGCTTGCCTTCCAGAGCAGCATTCACAAGGGGTGAGGACCGCCAGGCAGTGTCTCCATTTGGAAGGGTGTATCTCTGCTGTAGCAGATCACGCGCTGTCATATCCTAAAACAAATCCCCACCACCCACCAAAGAACATGACAAATTAATTTTTAAGACATGCAAGGTAGCTTACATGGCTTCCTCTATAGAGTCACCTCCATCTGAACTTAACATTCCATATAATAACAGAGAAGTCATCTTCTCCAATCCCCAAAAAGAAAGCTCTTCAGAAAGCTTTTTTTTTTTGTCATTTGAAGATTTTTTTCCATTACTCATTACATAATATAGTAAGAGTGAGAGGTTTTTTTTCCCTTCTTTATATTTAGCATTTTCTTCTGCTTTTAAAATGTTTGTTTACATAATGGCAGTAATTTCCACCTGAATAACAGAATTTAACTCAATCAGCTCTATTCCTGTGTTTTCGTATGCCAACTCTTATGGTGACCTAAGCATCCATGTGTTGACTCAATTTTAAAATGAGAGATCATGCAAAATCAACATGCAGAGATGTTTATCAATAATGTGCATTTTCTAGCAGTTGATGAGTTTTCCTGAAAAGCTATGCTAGGACCATTACAATGACTCATTTTATTTAAAGAAGCTTGATAATGGAGGAAATTGAAGAGGACAGTCATCAGATGAGGTACAGGAATTGGGAAACAATAGCATAGAACTTACAAGCAATTTTTAAAAGTGCACACACAATGTGCTAACAATAAAATAGTGTAACAGACTTAAGCAAACTATTAATAGTTGTGGCATATAAAAGTTTATCTACTGTAAAAAACTGGAGCTATATAATATGAACAATTTTTTCTTACATGTGCTAATGTAGATAGTTTCTTTTCTATCACCTTCAGATACATTTCGTGCAACTTATAGCAAACAAAAGTTAAACACATTTACAGTCATTTTTATCTAAATATTTAAAGTCTTCTGTAAATTCTTGGCTACACACTCCCAACTTTCAGCAGATAGAAAACTAATGAATTTGCTTTATATTCATAATGGCAACAAATCTGTATTGAAACCAAGATTAAAATTTAAGTCTTAATTGTTTCAATCTTCTCACTATAAAGAAAGTACTGACTAAATGGCTATTATTAAAAATTCAAAAAAACCAGATGCTGGCAAGGTTCTGTAGAAACAGGAGTATTTTTACACTGTTGGTAGGAGTGTACATTAGTTCAACCATTGTGGAAGACAGTGTGGCAATTCCTCAAAGAACTAGAGGCAGAAATACCATTCAACCCAGCAATCCCATTACTGAGTATATACCCAAAGGGATATAAATCATTCTATTATAAAGATACATGCATGCGTATGTTCATTGCAGCACTATTCACAAGAGCAAAGACATGGAATCAACCTAAATGCCCATCAATGACAGACTGGATAAAGAAAATGTGGTACATATACACCATGGAATACTATGCAGTCATAAAAAGGAACTAGATCATGTCTTTTGCAGGGACATGGATGCAGCTAGAGGCCATTATTCTCAGCAAACTAACCCAGGAACAGAAAACCAAATACCACGTGTTCTCACTTATAAGCAGAAGTTGAATAATGAGAACACATGCACACATGGTGGGGAACAACACACACTGGGGCCTGTCAGAGGGTGAGAGGAGGGAGGAGGGATAGCATCAGGAAGAACAGCTAATGGATGGTGGGCTTAATACCTGGGTGATGGGATGATCTGTGCAGCAAACCACCATGGCACACGTTTACCTATGTAACAAACCTGCACATGTACCTCTGAACTCAAAATAAAAGTTGGAAATTTTAAAAAAAGAAAGTACCGACTTAGGAAGTATGAATAGGCTTATTTTGAATCATAAAGACCTTTGAAAAACAGTAACATTCAAACTCAGCAAGTTCCCATAAACTTAAAAGGCTGGTTTTGACACATTGTTCAAAATTTGTTCTTTTTAAATAACTTTATTTAATTCTTCAATTATGAATTCTAAATTCTATGCAAACTATATGAGCAATATCACTCTCTTGATGCCAATGACAGTTACAACAACCAAGACTAAATTGATCACCATCATCCATGTTTACTGAGACAGTCACGACATTCCTCATTTTTCCTGGGCCCAAGCAAAAGATTCATTCCCACTCATGCTTATGCTACAGAACACCAAAGGGATCGCTCTCAAGAATAGGACAAAATCAAAATAAGTGTCTGTGGGTCATTTTTATAGTCAAACTATGAAAAAAATCAAATATTATATATGCATATACATGTGCATATAAATACATATGTGTCTAGATATGTATGTATACAAATATATACAAACACACAGAATTTTTTAAGTAAATATAAAAACAGATAAATTTAAAGAAAACTATTGGTATGAATTATTCCAGAAAAATATTTGCCATAGAGTTACATCACACATTACCTTGAAAAAGTAAACAGAAAACACAGTTTAGCGTAGTGGTTCAAAATTAAAGATACATTATCAGAAACAGCTGGGGAACTTTTGAAACATATATAAACTTAAGCTCCACTACCCTGAAGATTCTGATTCATCAGGGCCGACATAGGGCCTACCATCTGTTTTTTATTAAACATTACATAGATAATTCTGATATGCCTCCCAGGTGGGAAACATTGCTTTAAAAGATATTAAATTAAAATTCACTTATCTATACCCTTCCTTGTTCTAACATGATGTGAGACTGCAAAAAGATATACAAAATGCACAACAAAATAACATAAATTAAAAGTAAAGTTAAAAAAAAGAGAAAAAAAGAGTAGGCTTTGTCTATTTTAAACATTCCTATTGGAATTCAGAGAGGAGATGGCAGGATGAAGGCATTCAACTAATATCATACTTTCAAAGAAACTGATGGATGTTAATTTTGAAAATCACAGCTTCAGACTGAAAATAGCTGATATCCTGGCCCAATCAAGGTCAGGAGTCTTTTGTTTGGGCCCAGGAAAAGATGAGGAATGTCGTGACTAGCAGACCTAAGAGGCTCAGACTCCTAAAAAGCTGAAGCCAAAAACTGGTAACATTTTTTTTTTTAAATTTCAATAGAAAGAATTCCTCATTCTCATACCAACATATCTGAATCACCATTCTGTGCATGACATAAAAAAGCACTATTTCATTTGGTCATGATTCCAAAGATTTTTATATCTTATTAATTCACAGGATGTGTACAGTACTTACCTTATTCAAGTAAGTAAACATTTATACTAATAGAGATGATGAGAAAGACAACTAGTACATAGGGCTCTTCTTTTACAACCTAGTAGTTGGAGACTACCTTACATTTGCTAAAGTAAAATGAATGATTATTTTTTGCTACACAATATGCAGCAGCAGCAGATCAATATAGCTCAGTGCTATAAATGCCAACCAAAGCTATAGACCAGAAATGTTCTTCCTCTTTTCAATCTTCGGAGGGATAGAACATGGGAAATACTTGATATTTCTTAGAAGACTAGCTCAGTTAAATTTTATCACCTAAACTCTGTATACCATATTAGAAAGAGCCATTCTTCATTTTTAATAAACACACACGTGCAGATAGACAAACAGATAGATGATTGATAGATAGATAGATAGATAGATAGATAGATAGATAGATAGACAGACAGACAGATAGATAGACAGAGATTTTTTTTTTTTTTTTTTTTTTTGAGACGGAGTCTCGCTCTGTCACCCAGGCTGGCATGCAGTGGCGCAATCTCGGCTCACTGCAAGTTCCGCCTCCCGGGTTCACGCCATTCTCCTGCCTCAGCCTCTCCGAGTAGCTGGGACTACGGGTGCCCGCCACCACGCCCGGCTAATTTTTTGTATTTTTAGTAGAGACGGGGTTTCACCATGGTCTCGATCTCCTGACCTCGTGATCCGCCCGCCTCGGCCTCCCAAAGTGCTGGGATTACAAGCGTGAGCCACCGCGCCCAGCCTAGACAGAGATTTTTAAAAAATATTTTGTAGAGACAAGTTCTCACTCTGTTGTCCAGGCTGGTCTTGAACTCCTGGCCCCCAGCAATCCTCACACTTCAGCCTTCCAAAGTGGCAAGATTACAGGCATGAGCCACTGCCAATTTCTAATAAAACTTTGCATCAAAATAAAAACCTTCCTAAGAGAAAGAAAAGCACTCCCTTTAATATAAGCTATTGGTTTTCATAATTAAGAACTTCTATTGAAAGACAAACATTTCAGCTTTTCCTTAAAGAGATAGTTGGCCCTACTTTCCCCAATATTAGTTATTATCAGAAGCTATTTTCAATTGTGTGAAAGTGCAAGGACACCAAAGTAAAACTAAACTTTCACAGAACAACTGAATCTAATCAAATCTAATAAAACTTTTTCAGCATAGGCTGAATGGGGAAGTGATATGAACTAATTTCAGGAAATAAGCTAATGTTTAAACCAAAGTAACATCACTTTCAAGGGTTTCTGTCTATAGAATATTTGGTTTGTAGTACCATGAAATTATTGTTTTAATATCTTTAACAGACACTGCATCATGGAGTTGTGAAAAATATATATCATTTCCTCATTCTTCCCATCTACATGCACATTGCTATAGTAAGTAGAAATGCAAATTTCTTTTTAAAAGTGTGCTTATTCCATACGGACATTTGGGAAACACCCTAATAAAAATCAAGAAAAATCAACATCCTCATTTTTGCATACATTTTTCTTATCCTGAAACTTCTGAACTTAAGAGAATAAAAATAGCATTAATGATATCATAGAGCCTGCTCCACTTCCTCTTTCTGCATTTCCTTAACATTTTTAAAATAACAGAACATGAAATTTAATTCCTTTAGGTCTACCATTGTCTAACTTTGAACACCTCACTTTCATTCAGATCCCTGGAAAACATCCATGTATCTCTTACGATTCCATGTCAATTGGAATTATGTTCTTTTGATTTGTAACTGGGAAACTCTACTGAAAATAAAAACGTCCTGTTAAAATGAGAAGCATAACTCAAGAAATGGATCAGAGAATATAAATTTGAACCTTAAAGCAACTATATGCCTTAAATGTTTTTAGTACCTTTAAATGATCTAAGCTAATTTTTTTGAGAATTCCCTTGAGAAATCCAGATACAGTCAATAGCTCAATAAAATAACTGTACTAAGTGGTTGTGTGTATTATTTCTGAGGGCTCTGTTCTGTTCCATTGATCTATATCTCTGTTTTGGTACCAGTACCATGCTGTTTTGGTTACTGTAGACTTGTAGTACAGTTTGAAGTCAGGTAGCATGATGGCTCCAGCTTTGTTCTTTTTGCTTAGGACTATCTTGGCTATATGGGCTCTTTTTTGGTTCCACATGAAATTTAAAGTAGTTTTTTCTAATTCTGTGAAGAAAGTCAATGGTAGCTTGATGGGGATAGCATTGAATCTATAAATTATAGATTATAAATTTATAGTATCTAGAATAACATTAGAATTATTTTTCCAAGGCACAATGTCATTCAGAAAAAAATCTGAAAATATTATAGTAAATTTTTAGTGTATAAAGAAATTTGAGCTACCTCTCTTACTGATACTAAAGTAAAATTTTACATTATAATGCACATATAGCTGCCTTATAGGAAATTAAAATGATTGTAGCAAAAGTAGAATATCAAAGTACATACAGAGTATGACTTCAACCAGGTTTAAAAAATACACATTTTTAAAAACTGTTTTGTTGTGATATAATTTACATATCATAAAATTCAACTGTGTTAAGTGTACAGTTTAATAAATTTTACTATATTAAAAAAATAGAAGTAATAATAATTATTACAGCTAATCCTTATGGAAAGCCTAACAAGTGCCAGGTACTTTGCATATGTTAACTCATGTAATCCTTATAACCTGAAGAGCTATGTACAATTATATTCTTCATTTTACAGAGAAGAAAACTGAGGTATGAAGAGGTTAAACAGTTTACCCAATCAAGGACACACAGCTAGCAGGCAGAGGAGCCAGATTGTCCTCAAGTATATTATGACAACAAACACAGCAACAAATTTCACTAAAATAAATTCCATAAGGAAAGAGCTGGACTGGATTAATCAACCCATGAATAGATTGTAGAGTTAATATAGGAATATGCCAATAACACACCTCTCAGGCTAGCTTCACAAATTAACTTCTAATAAGTCTCAATCATCTTCTTTGAGAAGAGTTAAAAAGTGTGACTATGATGCTAGCCACTCCCTAAACAGACCCCAAATACAGCTAGTCTTTATTGCTGTTTTAAAATTTATTTCAAAACATATAAAAAAGATTGAAATAAAAATGCTTTAGTTAAAAGTAAGTACATCTCTAAGTAGATACGGTTTTTCATTCTCATTTCTGAATTTAAAATATAAATAGTAGACATTTAATATTTTTTCAATTGGGTAAATAAGCACTAATAATGATTTTGTTTTCCAAAGGAAACTAGCTGGATTTCTGTAGGCTTTCCAGGTCTACCTCAAAGGAGTTTTACTTATTAAGCAATACTTATTATACCAGGAAAATACCATACCAGTAGTATAAACAAGAAGAAAATCTGGGATTATGTGAATAAAAGAATATACCAAGAATAAGCCATTGACTTTGCAATACAGTATTAACTATACTCACACCTATTAGTGGCAGCAGAATACTACATAAATATTGTATAAACATACAATGTTAATAATTTTTAGGTCCTGAAATAGAAATGAAGCCATTATTTCCAGAATCTAAGCATGCTCAGTGAACAGAACACAGGCATGCTGCCAACATTCCTCAGTGTCATTTATGTTTGATCTCAAAAAGGCCTCTCATTTTACATATATTGTAAAATTATTTGTAAACTCTTCCATCCTTCTCCCTCAAGTTCCTCTTCAAAAGAACTATTTTTAACCTGTAGCACATAAAATTAACTCCCTTTTAAGTACAGGATGCGATGTTGACGTTACAAGCCTACTATGTTGATTTCAGTTACTCTGCTGTCAATGGGGGAAAAGTTGATTTTGCAGTTACATGCGTGGTAAGCACTGGAACCTATTTCAAGATGATCTGCTCTAGTTAAAGATTTATACTATGAACATAGAATTTATACTATGAACACAGAATTTATACTATGAACATAGAAATTTATAGAATAAATTTCTCTCATTGAAGATAACCAGAAGTCAAACCCACTCTGTTACTAACAACTGATTCAACTAAAGGACATCTTAATAAAGATGCAAAATTAAATATAAATGTAAGGTAAGTATAGGTGCAGATAATACAGTTATGTACTCAATCAAGATACACAACCAAATACCCTCATATTATCCTTCCTATACGACAAAGGCTAGAAAACTAGAAACATCATTTCTTAAAGTCTGTGCAGCTAGAGTTCTATTCATGAACCAGGTTCCACCAAGCATCCTCATGTATAAGAGACTGGGAAAATGGCAGTGAACAATGGGAGTAAGGGAGCAGCCAGCACAAAGAAAACTGCTCTTCTAGGGCATCAATGGCTAAATTCCTCCTGGTACTACCATTCCTTACTGGGTAAAATGTAAATTGCATTCCCTGCCTCTCCCAGAAATTGTGTAAATTAGCTAACACTCTGTAAATAATATCTTTTCATTTTAGAGACTGAGTACTATTTTTCACCAGAAAGCCAGAACTTAAGGATGATGATATTTAAAAAGTAAATCAACTTGTTAAAGATTGTAAAGAAAACACTGACAGACAACTAAGTACATTAAGAAGGATAAGAAGAGTTTCACAAGGCAAGAAGCAGAGATGCAATAGACTAAAACCCCAGCATATACAAACTAAAGAATCATATTTTATTCAAATAGTACTACAAACTTTGCTGCATTTTATCACAAATGTTAGACTCCCTTAGAAAAACAGGTGTGAAATTCTCAGTAAACTATCTCAAGGACAAAAAACCAAACACCACATGTTCTCACTCATAGGTGGGAATTGAACAATGAGAACTCATGGACACAGGAAGGGGAACATCACACTCCGGGGACTGTTGTGGGGCGGGGGGAAGGGGGAGGCACAGCATTAGGAGATATACCTAATGCTAAATGACGAGTTAATGGCTGCAGCAAAACAACATGGCACATGGATACATATGTAACAAACCTGCACATTGTGCACATGTACCCTAAAACCTAAAGTATAATAAAAAAATAAATTAAAAAAAAAGAAAAACAGGTGTGAAAGTAGCAATAAATTCTAGTTTAAGTATCTGCAATAAGCTAAACACCTAAATCAAGAAGTTAGAAAAACTTCAAATCAACAATCTAACATCACAGCTAGAGGAACTAGAAAAACAAGAATAACCTAACTCCAAAGCTAGCAGAAGAAAAGAAATAACTAAAATCAGAGCAGAACTGAATAAAACTGAAACTGAAAAATCCACACAAAGGATCAACTAACCCAAAATTTGGTTATCTGAAAGGATAAACAAGATAGACCACTAGCGAAATTAACAAAAAAAGAGAGAAGATCCAAATAAGCACAATCAGAAATGACAAAGGTAACATTACAACCGATCCTACAGAAATACAGATCATCATCAATGACTATCATGAACACCTCTCTGCACACAACTAGAAAATCTAGAGGAAATGGATAAATTCCTGGAAACACACAACCTTCCAAGACTGAATTGGGAAGAAACTGAAACCCGAAACAGACCAACGTCAAGTTCTGAAATTGAATCAGTAATAAAAAAAAACTTACCAAAAAAACACAACCCTGGACCAGATGGACTCACAGCTGAATTCTACCAGACATCAAAAAAGAGCTGGTACCAATTCTACTGAAACTATTCAAAACATCTGAGGAATAAGGACTCCTCTCTAACTCGTTCTACAAAGCTAGCATCATTCTGATACCAAAATCTGGCAAAGACACAACAAAGAAAGGTAACTATAGGCCAATACCCTTGAGGAACATGGACACAAAAATGCTCAACAAAATACTAGCAAAACATATCCGGTAACAAATAAAAGTTAATTCACCACAGTCAGGTAGGCTTTATTCCTGGGACACACAGTGGGTTCAACATATGCAAATCAATAAATATGGTCACCACATAAACAGAATTAAAAGCAAAAGCCATTTTGATCATTTCAGTAGACACAGAAAAAGCTTCTGATAAAATCCAACATCCATTTATGATAAAAACTCTCAACGACCTAGGCACTGAAGGAACATACCTCAAAATAATATAATAAGAGCCATCTATGACAAACCCATAGGCAACATCACACTGAATGGGCAAAAGCTGGAAGCATTCCCCTAAACAACTGAACAAGACAAGGATGCCCACTCTCATAACTCCTATTCAATATAGTATTAGAAGTCCTAGCCAGAGCAATCAGGCAAGACAAAGAAATAAAAGGCATCCAAATAGGAAGATAGGAAGTCAAACTATTTCTCTTCCCACGTGATATGATTCTATACCTAGAAAACCCCACAGACTCCCTCAAAATGCTTCTAGAACAGATGTCAGTAAAATTTCAGGATACAAAACCAATGAACAAAAACCAGTAGCATTCCTACACGCCAATAACATTCAACATTGAATGGATACACCAGTAACATTCAACATTTAATGTATACACCAACACATTCAAGCTGAACGTGTCAGAAACACATTCCTATTTACAATAGCTGCAAAAAAAAAAAAAAGTTAAATAAAATACCTAGGAATACATGTAAAAAAAGAGGTGAAAGATCTCTACAAGGAGAAATATAAAACACTGCTGAAAAAAAATCACAGATGACAAAAACTAATGGAAAAACATTCCATGCTCATGGATTAGAAGAATAAATATCGTTAAAATGGCTGTACTGCCCAAAGCAATTTACAGATTCAATGCTATTCCTATCAAATTCTCGATGTCATTTGCCGACAAATGCAAAAAATTATTTTAAAATTCATATGGAACCAAAAAAGGCCCAAATAGCCACAGCAATCCTAAGCAAAAAGAACAAAGCCAGAGGCATCACTTTATATGACCTCATGAAAAGATACTTCTCAAAAGACATACAAGTGGCCAAAAAATACATGAAAAAATGCTCAATATCACTAATCATTAGAGAAATGCAAATCAAAAAAAATATGAAAAAATGCTCAACATCACTAATCATTAGAGAAATGCAAATCAAAACAACAATGAGATACCCTCTCACATCAGTTAGAATGGCTATTACCTCTCACATCAGTTAGAATGGCTATTATGAAAAAGTCAAAAAATAACAAATGCTGGTGAGACTGTGGAAAAAAGGGAACACTTATACACTGTTTGTGGGAATGTTAGTTCAGCCACTGTGGAAAGCAGTTTGAAGATTTCTCAAAGAACTTAGAACTATCTTCATTCGACCCAGCAATCCTATTACTGGGTATATGCCCAAAGGAAAATAAATATTCCACCAAAAAGACACATGCACATGTATGTTTACTGCAGTACTATTCACAACAGCAAAGACATGGAAGCAAACTAGATGCACATCAATGGTGAACTGGATAAAGAAAATGTAATACATATACACCATTAAATAATATGCAGCCATAAAATAGAATGAAATCACATCCTTTGCAACAACATGGAAGGAGCTGGAGGATATTATAAGCAAACTAACGTCGAAACAGAAAACCAAATACCACATGTTCTCACTCATGTTCTCACCCACTCAAGTGGGATCTAAACATTGAGTACACACTGACATAGAGATGGGAACAAGAGACAATGGGGACTACTGAGTGGGAGGGAAGAAGTGAAGGATGAGGGCTGAAAAATAACTGTTGGGTACTATGCTACCTGGGTGATAAGACCATTCATACCCCAAACCACAGCATAACACAATATACCCATGTAACAAACCTGCACACGTACCTCCTGAATCTAAAATAAAAGTTGAAATTAAAAATAAATTAAATATCTGCAATAACATTTGCCTCATAATAAGCTTTTTAGTTCTTTTTTTTTTTTTTAAGAGACAGGTCTCCCTACATTGTCCTGGCTGACTATTCATAAGTGCTAATAGTGTACCACAGTGTTGAATTCCTGAGCTCAAGTGATCCATCCGCCCAAGTAGGTGGGAATACAGGTGTGTGCCACTGTGCTCAGCTTATAATAAATTAGTTTCTAAAAGCAAGTAACAAAATATGAAATCAAGATTGGTGTAATTATGAATTACCTGTTTGGTATTCAATAAAGACACCTGGAGCAGATACTGCATTTGACCACCCTCAACACCACTCAAATCCCTGTTAGTCAGCCACATGAGGGGTAACACATGTGAAAGGATGGCTACAAAGTGAGGAAGGCTGGGATTCAATTCCACTTCTGCGACTTCCTTATTATGTGATAAATGAGTGAAATGAGTAAAATAGCTTTAGAATTAAATGAGATAATGCCTGGCACCTAATGGGTATTTAATAAATGACAGCTGAATCTGAATCAAGTGAAGAAACAAACTATAAATATGTTAAAATTTAAATATAACAGTAAGTCTCAGGTCACAATTCAGGACAGTAATAGAAGTGATATGACAATGCTGCATACAATTAAATGACAGAAAATTCCTATCTTAGAATTTAAAATAAAGTTAATATTGAAGCAGGTAAAAATAGTAAAGAAAAGCTGACAATAGAGGTCATTTAAAAACAATCTAAAATTTTCAGGCCAGGCACGGTGGCTCAAGCCTGTAATCCCAGCACTTTGAGAGGCCAAGGTAGGCGAATCACCTGAGGCCAGGAGTTCAAGACCAGCCTGACCAACATGGTGAAACCCCGTCTCTACTAAAAATTAGCCAGGTGTGGTGGTGCACACCTGTAATCCCAGCTACTCGGGAGGCTGAGGCAGGAGAATTGCTTGAACTCTGTAGGCAGAGGTTGCAGTGAGCCGAGATCATGCCACTGCACTCCAGCCTGGGTGACACAGCAAGATTCTGTCTCAAAAAATTAAATAATCTAAAATTTCCACAATTTATTCATTCAAATATATATTGAATGTATATATGAAGAGAGAGAGAGAGAGAACCAGCCTACTGCTTGCAAATCACCGTTTCAGGTGCTGAGAATTCAGTAGTGAAAAAAATAAACATGGATCTTACACTCCAGTGGGAAGGAACAAAAATAGATAAAGGAAAGGAGACAGGAGGAGAAGGAAGGAAGAGAAGGACACAAATAAGAAAATACCACATAGTAGTTGGTACTACACAGAAAATATCAGGTAATATGATAGCAAATGACTCAGTGCATCAAAAACGCTTTCTCTACAGATATTCAAGTTGAGATTTCAAAGTCAAGAGGCCACGTGAAGATCAGGCAAGAATATTCCAGTCTGATGACACAGCCTGTGAAAATGCCCCGTAGCAGAAAGAAGCCAGACAGATTTAAGGGATTAAAAGTACCTAGTGAGACTGAAACATATCAGTAGAGGGTCCAGCAGGAAGGGAGAAGGCTGAAGAGGCAGGCATAGATTGGGTCACGTAGCACAGTGGTTCTCAAACCTGGCTGCTGGTTATAATTGAAAAATACTGGTCCCACCTCCCACCAATTACTTTAGACTCTCTGGTGGTACAGCCTGGACACTGGAAGTTTTTCAAAGATCCTTGAGTGGTTCTAATGGGTAACCTCATTAATGGAAGACTCATATGCCAGGGTAAAGTGTCTTTATTTTATTCTAAGTATGATGGGAGGCCATTGACAGATTCTAATCAGGGAAATGAAAAGATCTGATTTACATTCTTTAGAGATCGCTCTACAACTTTAGTAAATAGAATATGGAATGCAACATACTCTAACTACATATCTACAAATGTTCAAATGACAAAACTGATGAGTTCTTAAAAACTCTATAAAGTAAAACTCCATATGCCAAATGCATTTTCCACCAAAGGCTCAATAATGGTCCCAAGGATAGTGGGTTAGAATTTTTGGAAATGTCCATGGTTACAGTAGATCCTGCAAAAAACAAATGATGGAATATTGACAACTGGCTATGAGGGGTGAGGGTGATGGGGAGAAGGCTAAGAAATGTGCCATGTTCCAGTACTTGACAACTCTCTTGATTGACAATGAATCCCTTTTGGCACCTTCCTCACAAAACTAAAGCTGCCTTTCTGAATTGCTACTCCATGGGAGACACTGTGCAGCAGGAAGCCAAACATTTGTTCACTAGCTGGGAAATAGAAAAGAATCCAATGGATTCAGGGAGAGTTACTAAAAAGAAATGAGGAGACTCTCACTTGAAGCAACATAGAAAAAGGCTTGCTAAGATTAAAGAAATGTGCTGGTTGAACTCTCAGGGTGATATGGCTTGGCTGTGTCCCCACCCAAATCTCACCTCGAATTATAATCCCCATAATCCCCATGTGTCATGGGCGGAACCAGGTGGAGATGACTGGATCATGGGGGTGGTTTCCCCTATGCTGTTCTTGTGATAGTGAGTGAGTCTCATGAGATCTGATGGTTTTATAAGCATCTGGCATTTCCCCTGCTTGCACTCAACTCCCTCCTGCCACCCTGTGAAGAAGGTGCCTGCTTCTCCTTTGCCTTCTGCCATGATTGTAAGTTTCCTGAGGCTTCCCCAGCAATGTAGATCTGTGAGTCAATTAAACCTCTTTCCTTTAAAATTAACTAGTCTTGGGTATTTCTTCATAGCAGTGTAAGAACAGAATAATACATAGGGCAACCTTCCCACCTATGTGATAGCATAGTGACTATCATTTCTCTCCTGCAGGGGCTCCCTGCCTGCAGCTACCTAAATCTGGGAGAGCTTAAGGGAGCTGCTAGAACTAAACATGAAGCATCAGAGGAGCTAGGCTGGCTAAGACCCCTCTTTAAATTGTTAACCTTTTAACAACAGTCAATAGAGTATAAAATCAGGATTTTAGCAGCTTCTACCAACTCAAATCCCAAGATACTTCAACTCCACATTCCTGGAGGCATGAGTTGAGCTCTGTTACAGATTGCCTTTTCCTTCTCTGTTATTTTTGGCTCTATCTCTATGGTTCTGCCAAATGGCTTCCACTTCAAACAGCCTTGTTTCTAACTATGAGACTGGCTTTAAAATCAGCAATAAAGTTCTACACATTCAGAAAGTGACACGGATCCTGAAAAACTGGGGTTTTCTCTAATAGGGGAAGAATACAAAACCAAGCATTTAGGAATCATAAAAGGCAACTAGGTCATAAAACTGAAAAGCATATACTTTTCATTTCCAGGAAAAAAATATGTTCACAAAATATATTCTACTTGCAAATATTTGTAAAT
Source organism: Nomascus leucogenys (assembly GCF_006542625.1). Taxonomy (NCBI): domain Eukaryota; kingdom Metazoa; phylum Chordata; class Mammalia; order Primates; family Hylobatidae; genus Nomascus; species Nomascus leucogenys. The sequence goes on from NC_044385.1 coordinate 68,091,372, forward strand.
TTTAAAATCAAATCAAAGTTATACCCTTCATTATTTTCTTTTTCAATATATTTCCCACAAGGATGGATCATAAGGATATATAGATATATGTATAAGATATGTAACTTCATCACTAACGTCACTAACCTTTGGCAAACTCCTCACATTTGCAGTGGTCTTCAATGACTATAAAATCCTGAGGACCCTTAAAAGATTTCCCTAAGACTCCTAATCGAAATTACTGTAAAGTACATTGAAAACAGAAGTGCATAGGCCAGGCACGGTGGCTCACACCCGTAATCCCAGCACTTTGGGAGGCCGAGGCGGGTGGATCATGAGGTCAGGAGTTCAAGACCAGCCTGACCGATATGGTGAAACCCTGTCTCTACTAAAAATACAAAAATTAGCCGGGCACGGTGGCAGGTGCCTGTAATCCCAGCTACTCGGGAGGCTGAGGCAGGAGAATCACTTGAACGTGGGTGGCAGAGGTTGCAGTGAGCCAAGATCGCGCCACTGTACTCCAGCCTGGGTGACAGAGTGAGACTCTGTCTCAAAAAAAAAAAAAAGAAAGAAAAGAAAAAGAAAACAGAAGTGCTGCCTAATGGAGATGATCAAACACAGCAATGTGTTGCTACCAACAGGACTATGACTTCATTACGTAATGTCCTTATGTCTGGAGTTACTCCATGCAGAGTTCTCAAATTTGAAGTTTCTTCCCTCTTCAACTTCACGGATCATCAAGAATAGTAAAAGAAATACCTTTCAGACTGGAGTTCTTTATTTGGTGGGATTCCTTGGTCATTTTACTTTTGTTTTCTTTCTTGGACTAATGGACTTGGCTTTACTGTAATGTTTATTTTTATACACATGCCCAAAGGCCTCCTAGTGTGTTTTTATAAATCTAATAAATACCTCATGATAATTAAGTTCGTTAACACAAAAGATGTTATCCATTACGAAAAAAGTACACTTTAATTAAATAAGGAGCCGAGTACATACTATAATGTAGTTCCCTGTGGACCCAGTCACCAGGCCCAGCCCAGCAGGCCCTGGTATCAGGCAGCCCCCTAGACTCAGGGACCAGGACCCAGCTCATACCCATGTACTCTGGTTCCAGGACCACCATAGTGCCACACTGGACTCTGAAGACTCAGCCTCAAGGTCTGCCATAGCACCATGTTAGGTCCCATCAACCCAAGTTCAGGCTGTTCTCCATGAACTCAGGCTTCAGAGCCACCCTCAGAGACTTAGTTGATAGGCCCACTCACCTGCAGAGTCAGGCACCAGGCCAGTCCACCTGACTCCAGCAGCAACCCAAATGAAAGACCCCACCAGATGGTCTGCCCAGAATGTCTGGCTGGGTTGGCTGGTAAAAAGCTTTCCCTATCAAGGCCTGTCTATAAAGACTGGATGTCCACTTCTTCAAATGCACAGACACCAATGAAAGCCCATGAGGATCACTAACAATCAGGGAACCAAAACCACCAGAAGAACAAAATAAAGCACCAGAAACTGACACTAAATAAATGGAGACCTATGAACTACCTGACAAAGTATTCAAAATGATGGTCTTAAAGGAACAGTGAGCTAAAGAGAACACAGGCTACTAAATGGTATCAGGAAAACAATATACAAACAAAGTGAAAAGCTCAACAAAGAGAAACCATAGTTACATATTTTTTGTGGTAACATTTCAGGTCTACTGTCTTCGCAATTTTTAAGTATACAATGCGGTATTATCACCTATAATCATTATAACGTACATTAGATATTGAGAACTTATTCATTCTGCCTAACTGAAACTTTGCACCCTTTGACAAACTTTCCCCTTTTTCCCATTCCCCAGTCTCTGACAACCAGCACTCTACTCTCTGCAGAGTCAGGCACCAGACCAGCCCACCTAAGGACTCCAGCAGCAAGCCAAATAAAAGACCCCACCAGATTCTATGAGTTTGATTTTTTAGATTTCACATATAAGTGAGATAATGTAGTATTTGCTTTTCAGTGGCTGGCTTATTTCACTTAGCATAATGTCCTCCAGGTTTATTCACATTGTTGCAAATGACAGTGATATGGTTTGGCTATGTGCCCATTCAAATCTCAACTTGAATTGTATTTCCCAGAATTCCCACGTGTTGTGGGAGGGACCCAGGGGGAAGTAATTGAATCATGGAGCCTGGTCTTTCTCATGCTGTTCTGGTGGTAGTGAATAAGTCTCATGAGATCTGATGGATTTATCAGGGGTTTACACTTTCACTTCTTCCGCATTTTCTCTTGCTCTGGTGATGTAAGAAGTGCCTTTTGCCTCCCGCCATGATTCTGAGACCTCCCCAGTCATGTGGAACTGTAAGTTCAATTAAACCTTTTTCTTCCCAGTCTCGGGTGTGTCTTTATCAGCAGTGTGAAAACGGATTAATACAGACAGGATTTCCTTCTTTTCAAAGGCTGAATAATAATTCATTCTGCATATACTGCATATTTTCTTTATTCATTTGTTAATGAACACATGTTAATTACCTATCTTGGTTATTATGAATATGCCACAATGAACACGGGAGCACAGATATTGCTTCAAGATACTGACTTTATTTCCTTTGTATATATACCCAGAAGTGGGATTGCTGGATCGTGTGGTAGTTCTGTTTTTAATTTTCGAGGACCCTCCATACTATTTTCTATAATGTATGTACTAATTTACATTCCTACCAACAACGTACAAGCATTTCTTCTCCACATACTTACCAACATGTGTTACCTTTTATCTTTTCAATATTAGCCACTCTAACAGGTGTAAAGCAATATTTAATTGTGGTTTTAATTTGCATTTATCTGATGATGAGTGATGCTGACCACTTTTTATACATACCTGTTGACCATTTGTATGTCCAACAAGTATATTTTTAAATGCCTGAGAATGTCTATTCAGGTTCTCTGCCCATTTTAAAATTGGGTTGTTTTATTGCTACTAAGTTGAGTTCCTTTTACAGTTTAGAAATTAACTCCTTGTCAGCTATGATTTGCAAATATTTTCTCCCATTTTGTAGATTGACTCTTCTCTGTTGATTGTTTCCTTTGCTGTGCAGAAGCTTTTTAAGTTTGATGCATTTATCTCATTTATCTGCATTTATCTCATTTATCTATTTTTGCTTTGGCTGCCTATGCTTTTGGTATCATCTGCAAAATACTGTTACCCAGACCAATATCTGCAAGCTTTTTCCCCATCTTTTCTTCTAGTAGTTTTATAGTTTCAGTCTTACATTTATGTATTTAATCCATTCTTAGTTGATTTTTGTGTATGGTATGAGATAAAGGTCTAATATCATTGTTCCGCATGTGGATATACAATTTTCCCAGTACTATTTATTGCAAAGACTATCCTTTCCCCAATGTGTGTTCTAGGCTCCTTTATTGAAAATTAATTGGCCATTAATAGTATATTATTTCTGGGCTCTCTATTCTGATTCCATTTGTCCATATGTTTGTTTTTAATGCCACTACCATGTTATTTTGATTACTATTCCTTTGTGGAATATTTTGAAACCAGGTAGTGTGGTGCCTCAAATGTTGTTTCTCAAGATTGCTTTGGCTATTTGAGGTATTTTGTGGTTCCATATGAATTTTAGTATTTTTTTTCCATTTCTGTGAAAAATGTCATTGGAATTTTGGTAGAGATTGATTGCATTGAATCTGTATTGCTTTGGGTGGTATCTTTAGTGTTTTCTATATATAAGACTATGTCATTTGGAAATAGAAAAAAGTTTTACTCCATCTTTTCTGATTTGGGTACATTTTATTTCTTTTTCTTGCCTAATTGCTTTAGCTAGGACTTTCAATAGTACATTGAATACAGTGGTGACAGTGGTCATCCTTGGCTTGTTCCAGATCTTAGAGGAAAAGCTTTCAGCTTTTTACCATTGAGCATAATGTTAGCTGTGGCCTTGTCATATAGGGCCTTTATTATGTTTTGCATCTGTGATCACCAGGGATATTGGTTTGTAATTTTCTTTTCTTGTAGTGTGTTTGTCTGGCTTTGGTATCCGGGTAATAATAATGGCTTCACAAAATGAGTCTGAAAGTATTCCCTCTTTTTCAATTTTTTTAAAGAGTTTGAAAAGGTTTGGTTTTAATTCTTCTTTAAATGTTGGGTACAATTCACAGGTTAAGCCATCACATAATGGGATTGTTTTTCTCTGGTGGCAGGTTTTTGATTACCGATTCAATCTCCTAACTCATTATTGATTTGTTCTCATTTTTTCATTTCTTCATGATTCAGTCTTGGTAGGTTATATATTTCTAGGAATTTACCAATTTCTTCTAAGTTATTCAGTTTGTTGGTGTATAGTAGTCTCATGATCCTTTGTATTTCTGTGCTATCAGTTGTGACGTTTGTTCTTTTGTTTATAATCTTGTCTCTTCACTTATTCATCTAGCTACAAGTTTGTAAATTTTATCTTTTCAAAAAAAAATCAACTCTTAGTTACATTGATCTTTTCTATGGTTTTTCTGTTTTCTATTCTATTTCATTTTTTCAACTAGACATCTATTGTCCATGAAGGAAACAGAGTTGAAAAGCGTGTTGTCCATGCCTTCAAGGAGCTTACAAACGATAGGAGAGACAAACTGCTGTTTCATCAATTCCAAGATATACATGTTTTATATTTTAATATCTCTGAAATCAGGGTGCAGCTTCAATTGATAGAATCTTAACAACAGCTGCTGAAGAGTCAGTTACCGTTGTGTACATACATGTGCACTTGCTTTTGCTTGTTTGTTTGTATGTTTGTTAGCTTGTGGCTTAAAGAAATAACTGTAATCCATCCATGTTTTAGTCAACAAATTACTCTTTTCCATCTGGGAAAAGAATATGAGTTCTAGTTGTTGCCTAAAAACATTTCTGTCAATATCTTTGGTTAAAATTTTAAAAATACCAGTATCAAAACCAGCAGAATGGCCGTCAGTAGCTTGGAAGACAATTCCGGAAACAATAGAAGAGCATTCTGTTCCTGACCAACCAAACGAACACACAGAGAATATATGTGAAACAACATGAACATCCACAACTGAATCATAAAGTGCTTTAGAAGAGTCAGACTATGATGGTGAATAAGTTTTAAAAATATTTCAAAATATTATATTTATAAATTTATTATATTTTTATTTTATATATATTTTCCTATTTATTATATTCACATTTTCCTTTTTCTGCATGCACAGGAGGTATATAATCTAAATTAAGTCTGGAAGAGTTCTTTAAGAAAAATATGAAAATTCTAAGTCATAAAGTCTTAAATTGTAATTTAATTTGAAGTACTTTTTCTTTCTTAGTGGTGCATCTTACAATTGAGTGCCTCTTGGAGCTAATGGAATACAGTAGTTATTATAGTACAGAATGATAAGTGCCATGAAAAAGGCCATTAAGTGATGCTGAAACAAAGAGGGAGTATATATAAATTAAATTCAAGATTTACAGAAATTCAGAGCAGGCAGTGGAGCTAAGTTTTAAAGGTTAGCAAATTGGCCTACAGGCTCCGAGGGGTGGTTCAAGCAGCATGAACAGTCCAAGAAAGCATGGAGTGGTAGGCAGCAAGTCATGTTGGGGAAACTGCAAGTCATCCCTTAAGGCTGGAGTTATAAAGTAAATGTTAGTTGCACAGTTGAGGTCTTATAGGGGCCAGATAAAAAAGAGCACTGCGTGCTAAACAGCATAATTTCAATACTATCTTGCAAACCATGAGTCGTGATTAAAAAATGTAAAGTAGGCGGAAAATTAGAAAGAACAAAAACCAGTATTGTAAGGATGGATTGGGCAGATCCTAAGCTGGAAATGAGTGGAAAGCTTAGAAAGCTAGTGTTGACAAACTCATTGAGAAGGGCTGAGCACCAGAAATAAAGCTACTGTAGCCCATGGCTTGGCTGTTGGCGGCAGCAAGGTACCCACCCAATGGCCCACCACGGGTTTAAATATATATATATATATATATATATATATAAAATAAGAAGTAGAAGAAAAAAGAAATAAAGCTACTATAGAAGAAACAGAAATACTTATATAAACACAAATTAAAATATGATAAGGTAGTCAGCAATTAAAAGGAACAAACTACTGATACATGCAACAACATAGATGACTCTGAAATGTATTATATAAGTGAAAGAAACCAGATGCAAAGGCACACAGTGTATAATCCCATTAATATGACATTCTGGAAAGGCAAGACTAATGGAGACAGAAAACAGTGATTGCCAGGGGCTGGGTTTGGGTGGACTACACAAGGGAACAAGGGAATTGTTCAAGATGATGGAAATGCCCTATATCTCAATTGTGGTAGTGGCCCTACTACCAAATGTGTTTGTCAAAATGGACTGAATTTTACTATGTATGAATTACACCTCAGTAAACGTGACTTTAAAAACCCCACCAAAAATGTGGTAAGATGGAACACAGACACACTCATACACTGATGTATTGCCTTTGTCTGCTTTTCTACTATAATAGCAGAGTTGAGAAGTTTTAACAAAGACTGCATGATCCACAAAGCCTAAAAATATTTTCTATCTGGCACTTTACAGAAAAAGTTTGTCAACACTGATATATGGTAATATTATCAATTTGTTCTGTTCTCATTCAAAAATCTTACTTGTTGGCCAGGCATAGTGGCTCAGGCCTATAATCTCAGCACTCTGGGAGGCCAAGGTGGGCAGAACACTTGAGGCCAGGAGTTTAAGACCAGCCTGGCCAACATGGTAAAACCCCATCTCTACTAAAAATACAAAAATTGGCCAGGTGGAGAACACATCTGTAATCCCAGCTACTCAGATGGCTAAGATATGAAAATCATTTGAATCCGGGAGGCAGACACTACAGTGAGCTGAGATCACACCACTGCACTCCAGTCTGGGTGATAGAGCAAGACTTTGTGTCAAAACAAAACAAAACAAAAAAAAATTGTTCACAAGAAGACTAGAAAGGCAATAACTGAATGTGTACAAACCCTCTATTCAAACTATTTGGGGTACAGAATGAGTTGTTTTCCAAATATGTCCTGAATTAAGTTTCCAAATGGAAAGACTATTCAGTTCTCAATAACAGCCATAGACGGTTTTTCTTAGAAACTTTCACAAGGCTGGCCGGGCGTGGTGGCTCATGCCTGTAATCCCAGCACTTTGGGAGGCCGAGGCAGGCGGATCACGAGGTCAGGAGATCGAGACCATCCTGGCTAACACAGTGAAACCCCGTCTCTACTAAAAATACAAAAATTAGCTGGGCGAGGTGGCGGGCGCCTGTAGTCCCAGCTACTCGGGAGGTTGAGGCAGGAGAATGGCGTGAACCCCAGGGGGCGGAGCTTACAGTGAGCTGAGATCGCACCACTGCACTCCAGCCTGGGCAACGGTGAGACTCTGTCTCAAAAAAAAAAAAAGAAACTTTCACAAGGCTAGGCATGGTGGCTAACGCCTGTAATCCCAACACTTTGGGAGGCCAAGGCGGGAGGACTGCTCGAGCCCAGGAATTCAAGACCAGCCTGAGTAACATGGCAAAACCCCATCTCTACCAAAAATACAAAAAAAATTAGCCGGGCATGGTGGTGTGCACCTGTAGTCCCAGCTACTTGGGAGGCTGAAGTGGGAGGATGGTTTGAGCCTGGGAGGCGGAGGTTGCAGCAAGCTAACATTGTGCCATTGCACTCCAGCCTGGGTGACATAGCCAGGCCCTGTCTCAAAAAAATGAAAATTAAAAAAAAAAAAAAGAAAGAAACTTCCACAAAACCTTCCCATTATAATTGCATCTCCCAATTCAATCTGTTGTCTAAATCATATATTTGTTGGATATCTTTTTTTGTTAGAATAATAATAGGTGTTTTATTTAAGTGATTAGCTACAATCTGCAAAACTGCTTCTTTATATACTACTGTGTATTTGAGACTTTAAGTATATATTAGATAGACATTATCAACTAGACATTATCAAGAGGCTTTCAATTCTCTTTTGAAGCTGGAAAATACAGATAACAAAGTTTCTGGCATTTTGACATAAAAATAAAGTATAAGTGCTGTAAGATTTTTTAAAATGTGATAAGGGAAGAAATTAAGCTAGTTGCTTAGATAAGATTTTTTCATTATATACTAGTTTTACTTATTTCATTATTTATTTTTAAAAATGAAGAACTGTTAAGCGTTAATATACATATGCATCTGCAACAGTTACAATGGTGACTTACAATTAGTTGGGTACAAATTTGAGTTACATTTTCCAGAAATGGCGATGTATTACAGAGAAGCATCCATACTATATTTTTTCCAATAAAGTACACTTGTGAAGTAACTTACTAAGATAAGGGTTGTAATTTTACAATTTAATTTATAAAATTCCCTGTGTGAGCAATTGCCTCCTGCTTATTAGTACCCTGATGAAACTTACTAAAGTAACTATTCTATACAATGTATAATATTTATAATTTTACAAGTATGAGTAACACTAAAATTCACTGTGATTTCATTAATTTATTAAATTATGGCAAATAATATTACAAATACTTATGATCCTCTTATAGCATGCTCCCGCTATGTAGGCAAGAAATTTGAAATGATATTTAATGAATTTTAGTATAACGTGCTGCCAAAGAGAGCACATGATATTTAATGAAAATGTCACTTCAAATTAGAAATTTTATTCTGCTAACTCTTCAGGCACTGTGATGGTTAATTTTATGTGTCAACTTGACTGGCCTGTGGGATGCTCAGATATTTGGTTAAATAGTATTCTAGGGGTGTTTGTGAAGGTATTTCTGGATGAGATTAGCAGTTGAACTGGTAGATTGAGTAAAGTAGATGGCCTTCCTCAATATGGGTGGGCTTTATCTAATCAGTTGGAGGCCTGAGTAGAACAAAAAGGAGAAAGGCAGTATTTGCTTTCTCTATGTGTTATTGAGCTGGAATATTAGTCTTCCTTACTCAGACTGGAACTTATACTATTGGCTCTCTTGGTTCTCAGCCCTTCAGGCTTCTCTTAGAACTACACCACCACACCACCTCTTTCCTGGCTCTCCAGCTTGCAGATGGCAGATCATGGGAGTTCTCAGCTTCCATAATCTCACACATCAATTTCTTACAATAAATCTCTATAGGTTCTGTTTCTCTAGGAAATCCTAACTAATACAGGCACTAAAGTTGATAGTCTGATAGGTTGGAATGTATTTTAAATTTAAAATATTCTACATAAAAGAGGCAGGAGACAAAGCAATATCATTATTAAAGAGAAACTGGGCCAGGAACAGTGGCTCATGCCTGTAATCCCACCACTTTAGGAGGCCGAGGTGGGGGGATCACCTGAGGTCAGGACTTAGAGACCAGCCTGGCCAACATGGCAAAACCCTGTCTCTATTAAAAATACAAAAATTAGCTGGGTGTGGTGGTGTGGGCCTATAATCCCAGCTACTTGGGAGGCTGAGGAAGGAGAATCTCTTGAAACCGGGAAGTGGAGGTTGCAGTTAACCAATATCATGCCACTGCACTTCAGCCTGGGCAACAGAGTGAGACTCCGTCTCAAAAAAAAAAAAAAAGAGAGAGAGAGAAACTAAAGAAGATATGAGACAGAAGCCTTGGTAAGCCTGAGATTTGAAAAGGATTGCTAGAGTCAACCATTTTAAGGTTCTGATGTGATCAACAGTATACATGGTTCTTGAAAAATAAACTTTATAATAAAAGAAATCTGTAGGAGTTGAAGTAAGTAAATTCTTAGATAGCATTGTAAGAGCTATTCTTTGTGGAAAAAAAAATACTAAGAAGACAGGAAGGATGACAGATTGTAGTAAAATAAAAAAGCAAGAAAACAAGATGAGCTACAGAATCATATAAAAAATCAGCCCCGGCTGGGCACGGTGCTTCACACTTGTAATCCCAGAGCTTTAGGAGGGGCTGAAGTGGGAGGATGACTTAAGAACATACGTTTGAAGCTGCAGTGAGCTGTGACTGCACCACTGCACCCAAGTCTGGTGGACAGAGCAAAAACCTGTCTCTTAAAAAAAAAAAAAAAAAATTAAAAAAGTCAGCGTCAAAAAAAAAAAAAAGTCAGCCTCCAAGGTCCAAGGTTGAATAAAGAACACTTAAAGGAATACAAATGTCTTGAAATCTTCAAGATTGTAAAATCTTGATTTTTACAAATCAAGAAAGAAAAATACTAAGAGAAAAGCGCAAAGTCAAGGCAAAGATAAGGGGCACAGCAATGAATCCAAGACATAGAGCAATAAAAACAAAGGAGAGAGAATAAAAGAATAAAAATATTTCCACTATATTTGGATAAACAAGGAGTGAGGATTGCAGATTAGATGGAAGAGAGGGGAAAAGATTTGGTCTCAGTTTAGCTATAGAAAGAAAAACTTAGCTAAGGAGTCAATGATGATACTAAGATTTCAACATATTTTAGACCATAAGTATTTTCACTAAAAGTCCCATAAACTTATGTGTGCTTGAATTTTAGATTAAATTTGACTTGGTGTTTAATCTAACTAGTACTTGATCAGAAGGAAAAGATCTCAGATCTAGTGTATTTATGATGATGTAGAAAGAAATCTGGAAATATGCCCTTATCTGGTTGTGAAGGAAAAGAATAACTTGTATTTCAACACTATGAAATCACTGGTTTCAACCCTAAAAAAAGAATAATCAGTTAAAAGAATCTGACCTAACACTTGAGCCAAATGATTTATGACTTTTATAGCCTATTATAAAACTTACTTTACGTACTGCCTCAAATCTGTGTTAAAGCTCTGTTTTCCTTTTACTTCATATGAAATGCAGTTCTAAAAATAATCAAGTCTAAAAATAAGGCAAAAACCACAGATTAAGTGTAGCTTTATACATGTACAAATAACAGGGAAGTCTCCACATCTTCTAGGAAAACAGATGGTGTATCTACTTTTTCCCACTAAATTCTCTGTTGCATCAAACCTCTGGAACTTTTTCATCAACGTGCACTATATTATTACACAAACCAAATTCATTCTTTAAGTTTATTAATTCCTGTGTCCCACAGAGGAGTCTTATATTTGATCTCAGGGGCTTGGTTTCTATAATAAAAAACAACTGATTATTTACATGGAAAGAAGCTATATAGCAGAAGAAACAAATTCACCTCCAAAACATATCACAGTTATTATATTTCTCTATCCCTTTCCAAAGTCTATACTTCTAGGAAACTCTTTTCTCTAAACATTTTCTCTAAAAATTAATGAGCAGAAAAGCAAAATGGGAAAAAAGAAAAGGAGTTTTCAGAAAATGTGCTTAGTGTGCTTATCTCTACTGTTTCCCAATCTTTGCAGGACATCTAAAAGGTTGACAGGATATGTACAAAGGATGGGTAAATGTTTTTACAGGAAACTTATGTGCCTTTCAATTATCATCATCTGTATTTTTCAGAGACAGGATTGATAAGACATGACTAAATGACCTTATTCTGTGACAGAAACTAGAAGACACTGAGTTTGTAACTCAAAAGTGTATCAGGAAATAGAAAGTCCTGCCATTAACTTTAACAGTAGCATCTTCCTACCCTTATTCATCCATACTTTAATAAACTGAACAGGAAACCAAAAAACATTAAAATAAAATAATGTTTTGGTGAGTTTATTGTCACTCTCTAGAAATATAGGAGAAAATATGTTCTCAGATTCTTAAACTAATTCTTTTACATATCAAGATAGCATCCTCAATGGCAGGATACTTTGGGAGGCCTTCCAGTGTAGCTACGAGATCTGAATTATTAGATATACACGTACTCTTTTGTTTGGTTAATCTTTCAAAGAACAGCAGCATGAAGTGAACATAAATTTCATAGCTCAAACATACAGTATAAAACTAACTATGAAAACCTGATACAGAAACAGTACTGTTTGGAAAAATTGATGACAAATTATTTCCAGTTTTCATTAGAATGAGAGTTTTTATTTTAATGTGAAAATTCATATTATACATAATTATATAAATACTATAATAGCAAATGAAGACGGAATCAAAAAGGAAATTAATATTTTTTTCTTCAAGATCTTCTCCATATGATTTCAAAGCAATGGCACATGAAATATTACTACTTGGGAGGCTGAGGCAGGAGAATCGCGTGAACCTGGGAGGCAGAGGTTGCAGTGAGCCGAGACTGCGCCATTGCACTCCAGCCCAGGTGACAGTGCGAGACTCCATCTCGAAAAAAGAAAATCATATATGTGGAGAATGAATTCTATACCCAGAATACATTAAAAGACTCCTACAACTCAACAACAAAAAGTCAATTAAAAAAATAAAAGCTCAATTAAAACATGGGTAAGGACCACAGCCAACATCATACTGAACAGGAAAATGCTAGAAGCATTCTCTTTAACAACTGGAATAAGACAAGGATGTCCACTCTCACCATTCCTATTCAACATAGTACTAGAAGTCCTAGCCAGAACTATCAGGCAAGACCAAGAAATAAAAATAGGGAAAGGGGAAGTCAAGCTATCTTTCTTCACAGATTATATGATTCTATACCTAAAAAACCCTATAGACTCCACCAAAAGGCTCCTAAAAGTGCTAAGTGACTACAGTAAAGTTTCACGATACAAAGTCAAGGTACAAAAATCAGTAGCATTTGTATACACCAATAACATCCAAACTGAAAGCCAAATCAAGAACACAATCCCATTTACGACAGCCACAGAAAGAATAAAATACCTAGGAATACAGCTACCCAAGAAAGTAAAAGATCTTTTCTCTACAACAAGAATTACAAAACGCTACTGAAAGAAATCAGAGATTAGATAAGCAAGTGAAAAAAACATGCCGTGCTCCTGAGAATTACAATTGTTAAAATGGCCATACTGCCCAAAGCAATTTATGGATTAAATGCTATTCTTATCAAATTACCAACATCATTTTTCACAGAATTAGAAAAAACTATTCTAAAATTCATATAGACTCAAAAAACAGCCGAATTGCCAATGCAATCCCTAGCAAAAACAACAAAACCAGAGGCATCATGCTACCTGACTTCAAACTATACTACAAAGCCACTATAACCAAAGCAGCATGATACTGGTACAAAAACAGATACCTAGACCAATGGAATGGGAAGGGGAACCCAGAAATAAAGCCACATACCTACAACCACCAGATCTTTGACAGAGTCAACAATAACACACAACAGGGCAAGGACTCCCTATTCAATAAATGGCGCTGGGATAACTGGCTAGCCATAGGCACAGGATTGAAACTGGAACCGATCCTTTCACCATATACAAAAATTGCTTCAAAATAGGTTAGAGACTTAAATCTAAGACCTAAAACTATAAAAACCTAGAAGAAAACCTAGGACATACTATTCTGAATATGGGCCTTGGCAAAGAATTTATGACTAAGACCACAAAAGAACTTGCAACAAAACCAAAAATTGACAAGTGAGACCTAATTAAACTAAAAAGCTTCTGTACAGCAAAAGAAACTATCAGCAAAGTAAGCAGACAACCTCCAGAATGGGAGAAAATATTCACAAACTATGCATATGACAAGGGTCTAATTACATAAAGAACAATTCAACAAAGAAAAAACAATCCCATTTAAAAAATTGGCACAGGGCATGAACAGACATTTCTCAAAAGACGACATACATGCAGCCGACGAATATATTTTAAAAAGGTTCATCAACACTATCATTAGAGAAATGCAAATTAAAACCACAATGAATACCATCTCACACCAGTCAGAACGGCTATTATTAAAAAGTCAAAAAAAAACAGATATTGGCGAGGTCATAGAGAAAAGGGAACACTTACACGATGCTGGCAGCTATGTAAATTAGTTCAGCCACTGTGGAAAGCAGTTTGGAGACTCCTCAAAGAACTTAAAACAGAACTACCATTTGACCTAGCAATTCCCTTACTAAGTATATACTCAAATGAAAATAAATTGTTCTACACATATGTTCATTGCAGCACTGTGATGGTTAATACTGAGTGTCAACTTGATTAGATTGAAGGATGCAAAGTATTGATCCTGGGTGTGTCTGTGAGGGTGTTGCCAAAGGAGATAAACATTTGAGTCAGTGGGCTGGGGAAGGCAGACCCACCCTTAATCTGGTGGGCACCATCTAATCAGCTGCCAGCGAATATAAAGCAGGCAGAAAAACATGAAAAGGCAAGACAGGTCTAGCCTCCCAGCCTACATCTTTCTTGCATGATGGATGCTTCCTGCCCTCAAACATCAGAGTCCAAATTCTCCAGTTTTGAGACTCGGAGTGGCTCTCCTTGCTCCTCAAGCTTGCAGACAACCTATTGTGGGACCTTGTGATGGTTTAAGCTAGTACTTAATAAACTCCTCTTTATATATATATATATATATGTGTGTGTGTGTGTGTGTGTGTGTGTGTGTGTGTATCTCTCCTATTAGTATATACATCTATCTCTCTCTCTCCTATTAGTTCTGTCCCTCTAGGGAACCCTGACTAATACAAACACTATACACAACAGCAAAGACATGGAATCAACCTAGGTGCCCACCAACAGTGGACTAGATGAACAAAATGTGGCATAGATATACCATGGAAAATCATGCAGCCATAAAAAGGAACAAAATCATGTCCTTTGCAGCAACATGGATGTAGCTAGAGGACATTATCCTATGTGAACTAACACAGGAACAAAAAGTCAAAACTGCATGTTCCCATAAGTGGGAGCTAAACATTGAGTACACATGGACATAAAGATGGGAAAAACAGACAATAGGGACTACTTGAGAGGGGGCTGTGGGTTGAAAAACTATCAGATACTATGCTCACTGCCTGGGTGATGGGATCATTTATACACCAAACTTCAGTGACATACAATTGACCCATGTAAACTGTGACCTGCACATGTACCTCCAAATCTAAAATAAAAATCAAGAGAAAAATAAATAAGACATGGGTAAGGGTCTTGAATAGGTATTTCTCCAAAGAAGATATACAAATAGCCAGTAAGTACATGAAAAAATGCTTAGCATCAGTAGTCATTAGGGAAATGCAAATCAAAACCACAATGAATTACCACTTCACAGCCATTAGGATAATGATTACAAAAAAAAAAAGAAAGAAAAGTGTTAGGGAGGATGTAGAATAATTGGAACCATTGTGCATTGTTGGTGGGAATGAAAATGGTGCAGCTGCTATGGAAAACAGTTTATTGGCTCCTTAAAAAATTAAACACAGAATTACCATATGATCCAATAATTCCATTCCTAGGTATATACCTTAAAAAACTGAAAGCAGGGACTCAAATACATACTTGTACACCACTGTTCACAGCAGAATTACTTACTATAGCCAAAAGGTTACAATAGTCTAAAGGAAACAACCCCAAGGGTCCATCAACAGACCAATGGAGAAACAAAGAGTGGTATAGACATACAACAGAATATGACCTTGCCCTAAAAAGGAATGAAATTCTGATATATGCAACAACATGGATAAACCTTGAAAACATTATGGTAAGTAAAATAAACTAGACAAGAAGGACAAAAATTATATGATTCCATTTATATGAGGTACCTGGAATAGGCAAATTTATAGGGACAAAACGTAGAGTTTACCAGGGTCTGAGAGGGAAAGAAAAATTGAGCGCTACTGTTTAACGAGTATAGAGTTTTTGTTTAGGATGATGAAAAAGCTCTGGAAAAAGCAAGTGGTAATGGTTACACAACATTGTGAATGTACTTATTGCCAGTGAATTGTACATGGCGAAACCCTGTCTCTACTAAAATACAAAAAAATTGGCCAGTCATGGTGGCAGGTGCCTGTAATCGCAGCTACTCAGGAGGCTGAGGCAGAATTGCTTGAACCCGGGGTGGGCAGAGGTTGCAGTGAGCCGAGATTGTGCCATTGCACTGCAGCCTGGGCAAAAGAGTGAAACTCCAACTCAAAAAAAGAAAAAAGAAAAAAGGCTAATGTGGTAAACTTTATGTTAGATATATTTTGCCACCATTTAGAAAATAATCTATTCAGTGAATACATAATTAGCTCCCACTGCAGCTGAAACCTATTTTGTTTAGATTTCCAAATTACCAGTAAATGTATTCTGTGTGGGCACATGCACATAAAATGAATCTTACTTTTTAATTGACACATAATATATGTACATATTTTCAGAGTACATGTGATATTTTGATACATTCATATAATGTGAAATAAAAAAATTAGGGTAATTAAGGTGTCAATTACCTTATACATTTATCTTTTCTTTATGCTGGAACATTTGAATTATTAACTACTAGCTATTTTAAAATATACAATAGATTATTGTCTACTATAGTCATTCTACTTATTTATCAAACAGTAGGTCTTATTTCTCCCACCTACCTGTATTTTTATAACTATTAATCAACCTCTCTTCACTCCTCCTTTCCCCCTACCCTTCCAGGCCTCTGGAAAATAAATATCTTCGAAAAACAGCCCCTGGTATGTTACGCACATCAGATATCCTAGAATGTACTTTCAAAAGCTCCAAATAATTATAATTGCACTTTAATTTGAATAATTTGATTACTATTTTGGTTCTTTACCTACATAAAAAAAACAGGTCATAACAAGAAGATATCCATAAATTCTGCTGATGGGCGAAGCATATATGCTTATAGTCCAAGTGCAGCTAAAAATGAACACTGTACCTGATAGAGCATAATAGGTTCTATGTTGTATCCTAAGGTATCGGCAAAGTTCTTAGCAATCACTGTTTTTCCACAGCCCTACAAATGGAAACACAATTATTCAAGAGGTAAGTCAAAATAACCAAAAGCCAGGAAACTAAAAGTCTGCAGTGAGACTGTCATTCTTACCTTTCCTCCAATTAAACATATATCCTTAACCATGTGAGACTGCATCATTTCAGCCTGTAGCTGCTTATGGCTCAAAGTCTGTATAAAACAGTCTGATGCACAAGGTTGACTTAATGGCCTGGTCCCGGCTGGCACCTATAATTAAAGAGAGGTCAATATAACATGGCCGGGCATGGTGGCTCACGCCTGTAATCCCAACACTTTGGGAGGCCAAGGTGGGCGGATCACTTGAGGTCAGTAGTTCAAGACCAGCCTGGCCAATATGGTGAAATCCCGTCTCTACCAAAATACAAAATTTAGCTGGGCATGGTGGTGCGCCCTTGTGATACCAACTACTTGGGGGGCTGAGGTAGGAGAATCACTTGAACCCAGGAGGTGGAGGTTGCAGCGAGCCCAGATTGCGCCACTGCACTGCAGCCTGGGCAACAGAGCGAGACTCTGTCTCAAAAAAAAAAATATATATATATATATATACACATATATATGTGTGTGTGTGTGTGTGTATGTAAAACATGCATATGTTTTTCTCAAAATATCAGTAACTTAAAGCATATAACTGCCACTTAAAAGCCTCCAACTAATAGCTTGCTCAATTTAATTCTTTACTGTTTTTGATATTTCAATAGAGCAGCAACTATTTTTTCATTTAATAGATCTGATGATCACTGTTACAAAACTTCCAAATCAATTATTTCCCTAAAATTAAAGTCCCACATTGTCAGACATATTCATAAAAATCATGTCATCTTAATGCTGTTTATAACTTACAGTAAAGATGTTACTACTGGAGAATAAATTTTTTTTCCCAAAATTCTAGTTGTAAGCACAGAATTTAATGTTAGTCCATTGGAATCTCCAAAGCCACCAATGACCTCCTGACTTCTAAAAGTCAAGTCCACAAATCCTTTTCAGGTTTATCTTAGTTTACCACTGAGAGGCATCTGTTCACAGATTCTCTCTTCCCATCTTTTACACCTACTTCTTTTATTTTTTGTCTTCCTCTTTTATTTTTTATCCTTCCCTATTAGTTCCCAAGGAGCCATGTTCTGTTGAGGACTCTGGGCTGGATCGTGTTATATACCACATGAACCAAAGAATTGTAAGTTTGGAAGCTACAGGATCAGATTTGCATTTAAGAATTTATCCTGGTATCAACATGGAAAGCTAACTGGAAGAGACTAGAGGCAATGAGGTTAAAAAGCCATTAGCAAAGGGAAGCAAATAATGAAATCTTGTTCATACCTCATGCTTCTGAACATATTGTTTAAACTGCCAAAAATGTCCTATCCACTCCTGAGCCACTGGGAAAATCCTATGTTATTCTTGCAGGCTTAGCTCAAGCTTCACCTTCTCTCCGAAGCTTTCCTTATTCTGTCACCTGAATCCCTGTATTACTTCCTTCTCCATATCCCCAGTCATTCCAATGCAATCTTAACTCACCTGCCTCTATCCTAAACTATCAGCTAGATGAGCCATTCATCTGAAGAAGACAGAAAGTACAGTGGGGAACTGTCCCTGTCTAGAAATCCCAGCTGTGCCATCTCCTAGCTGGTGTCTCTGGGTGAATCATTAACCTCTTTAAATCTCAGTTTTCTAATCTACAAAATGGAGATAATAAAAATTACCTTAATGGATCTTGGGGGATTTAAATCGTATAATATATGCAAAGAGACAAATACAGTAACTAGTATACGGTAAACTCATAATATGGAACCTAGCTCATGGTAGATATAATCAATATTCAGTTCAATGAATAAGTACAGTAACATGAATTAATATTAATAATATCAAATATTAAAACAAAAAAAGTTTATCATGAGCTGGGCACAGTGGCATGGGCCTGTAGTCACAGCTACTCAGGAGGCTAAGGCAGGAGTATTGTTTGAGCTCAGGAATTCAAAAAAAGCCTAGGAAATATAGTAAGACTCCATAAAATGTGTGTATATGTACACATATAGATATATATAGAAGGAGCTGATATATATATAACATATATACATGCAGATGGAGCTCTATGACCAAATATTATTTCCCTCTTCTAAAAACAATTCAACCAGAGCAGATCCTTTTTAAACCGTTTCACATAGCTAAGAAAGATTTTACTTGAAAACAGGGCTCTGTAGCAGCTCAAATGTTTGAAAACACTATTTCTTACCAAGGACTCATAGTACAAAATGCTGTCAGTAATCAACCCATGACTTGATTTTCCCAGAGATCAACTTTGAATTTTTGATGAAAGGCTTTCCCTGTGTTTCTCCTGAACTTTTCCAGTTTGTAAGCACACATGACTCTGGAGACACAGACATATAGATACAGACAGAAGCAGTACTATCAAGAAAGAAGACTTATAAGGAGATCATAAACCCAATTTAGGTCATAAAAACAGGCAGAATAAGGTATATCATAGAAAGAATAAACCTGTGATTAATTACCTTAATGGTCACCTCTTTATCTGCAATCCGGATGGTCACAGAAGCTTGGGGCACATGGTTTTCCGTCATCTTCTCTACTCTTACAATCTCTTTAGGAAGTAGAGAGCTTCCTGAATCTTGAAGTTCAAAGCGCTGTAAAATTACAAGAAAATCATGCAATTTACTTTTCATTTTAGCATTAACGTTGGCTATCTGAAAGATTACACCTTAATTACAAGTGAAATCCATTTTATATTATTATATAAAAGTAGAGGTTAGGCCGGGCACGGTGGCTCAGGCCTGTTAATCCCAGAACTCTGGGAGGCCGAGGCGGGCGGATCACGGGGTCAGGAGATCGAGACCATCCTGGCTAACACGGTGAAACCCCGTCTCTACTAAAAAATAGAAAAAAAATTAGCTGGGCGTGGTGGCGGGTGCCTGTAGTCCCAGCTACTTGGGAGGGTGAGGCAAGAGAACGGCGTGAACCTGGGAGGTGGAGCTTGCAGTGAGCCAAGATCGCGCCACTGCACTCCAGCCTGGGCGACAGAGCAAGACTCCGTCTCAAAAAAAAAAAAAAAAAGTAGAGGTTAAAAAAAGTTAATGAGAATTTTTTTCTATTCCTACTAATACCATTCTACTTACAACAATTATTAAAGATCATATAAAAATAGTCCCTAAAATTTACTAAATGACAAGAAATGGAATCACTGAATTCCTGACCTGGTAGAAGTTCATAGCTTACATTTCTTGACAATCAGCTTCCTAGAAAGAGATGATGAGACCCTTCAAAACATGCTGAAATAAAACAAGGCCCATATTGGTTTATTCTTTAAATCAATCGAAGTTAATATGTTACCTGAAATTCATGAAAACAGAACTTCTTGGACATCATTCTGCCATCAGCTATGTGAATAGCTTAACTAAAATTATTATAACAATTTTCCACAGCATATGGTACAGTGCTTTCTACACTGTAGGGGTCTCAATATTTGTTGAACTAGATTTAAAAGGCTAGAACCACCAGGCACAGTAGCTCATGCCTGTAATCCTAGCACTTTGGGACGCCAAAGCGAGCGGATCACCTGAGGTCAGGAGTTCGGGACGAGCCTGGCCAACATGGTGAAACCCTGTCTACTAAAAATACAAAAATTAGCTGGGCTTGGTGGCACGCACCTGTAGTCCCAGCTACTTGGGAGGCTGAGGCATAAGAATCCCTTGAACCCAGAAACAGAGGTTGCAGTAAGCTGAGATTGTGCCACTGCACTCCAGCCTGGGCGATAGAGCGAAAACTCTGCCTCAAAAAAAAAAAAAAAAAAAAAAAAAGGCTAAAACCATTGATTCTTGATGTGGCCCAATTATCAATGTTCTAAGATTGACTACACCACTTCATTCCAGCTAGTTATATCAAAACTACACAGAAAGAATACAGGTAAGTATGTGAAAGATGAAAATAAATTGAAAATTAAGTTCTATGCCCTCCTTATAACAGCATGCTCAATATAAAAAACTGAACTTATTTTTACTATTAAATAGGCAGAAAATAACCCCCAAAAACCCACACTAGTTTTGGAACATTATTACTATAGTGAAAGAGTTGAAACTCAACGAAAGAACACATCACCATGTATTCAGCAGAATGAAAGAACTCCAGAAAATAGATTTGGGAGGAAGGAAATCATGTTTAACCTCAACATTCTAAACATAACAGCCCAGTTCAAGTCTTCATTTTTATGTCATAAGTACTCAAGACAATCACTAACTCCTTTCCCTAAACCTAAAAAAAACCTGTGAATTTGTACTACCACTAAAAAGTTCTATATTTCATTCAATTTATATATGCAAATCCCCACAGTATCACATAATTTGACAAGAATTGCTTCCATGTTGTAGACAAATAATAACTATTGACACCTTAATTTCATGAAAAAAAAAGTTCCACTGTATTTTAAGGAGAACTCAATAGGAAAGGAGCAAGATCTACCCAAGTAATTAAATTCATTAGAATGTAGAACAAATGGCTGGGCACGAAGGCTCATGCCTATAATCCCAGCACTTTGGGAGGCAGAGATGGGTGGATCACTTGAGGTCAGGAGTTCAACACCAGCCTGGCCAATATGGTGAAACCTCGTCTCTACTAAAAATACAAAAATTAGCTGGGCGTGTTGGCGCATGCCTGTAATCCCACCTACTGAGGAGGCTGGGTCAGGAGAATCACTTGAACCCAGGAAGAGGAGGTTGCAGTGAGCCAAGACGTGCCACTGCACTCTGCTTGGTGACAGAGCGAGACTCTGTCTCAAAAAAAAAAAAAAAAAAAAAAAAATTTAGAATGAAGATTCATTAAATTCTAGGAAAACAAATAAATGAGCTTAAATGTATGTTTTTACCACAGCTAGAGTAGTGTCAATCTAACTTGATACAGGAGTGATGTCAGAGGACTCATATTCCAGAAATAAACACTAGTGTCCTGAGCCACTTGCTATACTGGTTATGTCCTCATAAATAATTCAAGCTAAAATATTTCAGTAAAATAAAAATAGTAGGCCAGATAGCATTAGGTGTATCTCCTGATGCTATCCCTCCCCGCTCCCGCCACCCCACAATAGTCCCCGGACTGTGATGTTCCCCTTCCTGTGTCCATGAGTTCTCATTGTTCAATTCCCACCTATGAGTGAGAACATGCGGTGTTTGGTTTTTTGTCCTTGCGATAGTTTGCTGAGAATGATGGTTTCCAGTTTCATCCATGTTCCTACAAAGGACATGAACTCATCATTTTTTATGGCTGCATAGTATTCCATGGTGTATATGTGCCACATTTTCTTAATCCAGTCTATCGTTGTTGGATATTTGGGTTGGTTCCAACTCTTTGCTATTGTGAATAGTGCCGCAATAAACATACGTGTGCATGTGTCTTTATAGCAGCATGATTTATAGTCTTTTGGGTATATACCCAGTAATGGGATGACTGGGTCAAATGGTATTTCTAGTTCTAGATCCCTGAGGAATCGCCACACTGACTTCCACAATGGTTGAACTAGTTTACAGTCCCACCAACAGTATAAAAGTGTTCCTATTTCTCCACATCCTCTCCAGCACCTGTTGTTTCCTGACTTTTTAATGATGGCCATTCTAACTGGTGTGAGATGGTATCTCATTGCAGTTTTGATTTGCATTTCTCTGATGGCCAGTGATGATGAGCATTTTTTCATGTATTTTTTGGCTGCATAAATGTCTTCTTTTGAGAAGTGTCTGTTCATATCCTTTGCCCACTTTTTGATGGGGTTGTTTTTTTCTTGTATATTTGTTTGAGTTCATTGTAGATTCTGGATATTAGCCCTTTGTCAGATGAGTAGGTTGCACACCAACACGGCACATGTATACATATGTAACAAACCTGCACGTTGTGCACACGTACCCTAAAACTTAAAGTATAATAATAATAAAATTACAAAAAAAAGGTATAATATCTTTAACTTGTACCACTTGTACTGTGGAATATATTTTCATATATTTATTGACCTTTTGTATTGCTTTTATTTGTGAATGGCTTGCTTACGTTTATGTAAAATTTGCTGTTACAAAAGTTTATAGTATAAGAAAAAAAAAAATAGTAGGCCAGAATACACTAGGATAGTAAAAACCTCAAATTGCAAGGTGAATTATCATTTTCTGGCATGGAAAATTTAGAGGATTGTTAATCAGAAAAGTAGTAATCAGAAAGGTACCCCCATATTCTCTATCTCCAACTTCATCATTTAAGTTTCTCAGTCCAAAAGCTTGAAATCACCCTTACCTCTGTCTCAACCCTGCATCCAACCCTTCAGCAAATCATAATGGTTCTACCTTCGAACTATAACCCAAATCCAACTACTTCTTATTAACATCACAGCTGGTCAGAAGAACAATAGACATATAATTATTTCAGGTTACTTCCTAGCAAGAAGCAGAAAATAAGAGTTTGTTAACTTGCCACTTTATGAGTATTTCCCATGAATTCTTGAATTTCAATTAAACAGTACTAACATTTTCTAATACACTTTCTTTAAAATTAGGTTATTTAAACTGTGAATTATAATTAAATAAAATGAAATATAAATCACATTGGATATTGGTCTGTCAGGCTTCCATATTCATCCTTACAATTCCCAATCCTGTCCCATCAGGCCATCTACTTTCTTCATATCTTTTTCTAGACTGTTAAGCACTGAAAGTGAAATTCCGCATACCATGTTGCCTGAACAAATATGTGGCCACAGTCTCTCCTGGGCTCTTTTCTCATAGCCCCTCAGCAACAAATATAAACCATTACTACTCTCCTCAGAAGTCAGTCTGAGCCCATTTATCACCCTTTCAAGAGGCAATCTAGCTGCCCCCTCCACTCAGAACAGAGCTTTCAGACACATGCTCCTCCATACTTTACTAGAACGTAAGTCCCATTAGGGCAATATTAAATGTATCTATTTGGCTCACTCCAAATTTCCAGAACCTAGAATCACACATGGGACATGGTCAATGGTCAACAACGGTTTGTTAAATGAACAAACAAAATTATTTTTCCTTCATCCTCAAAATCATCGATGTTTTAATCAATTTTTGTTATTGTTCCCACTGTTTCAGTAGAAAGAACTTCTGCTTTAACTATGAGTAGACAGAAACCCCTAGAAGTCTTACTATGTCAGATTATGGCAGCTCCATCATTCCAGTTCCAGAGTGGAAAGCATGTTATGTTCTTCCATCATTTCAAACCAAGACACAAGGGTGCTCTGAAAATGTCCCTTTCCACCTCAGCTAGGCCATATTTTCCATGCCCTCCACATTTTTTGTCCCTTCTGCCTATAAAAATGTTTGCCTCTCCCATTCCAAGAAACAGTCATTTCTTCATCATACCTCATCCTTAAGTGATCTATCATCTTTTGGCTTTTGTTCACCATCAAACTTGGTCGATACATATGAATATATAATCATTGGTTCAGCTTCATCTCCAATTTAAAATGTAAGATCCTTGATTTTTGGCTTACATTCCCACCACTCTACTAACACTGATCTTGGTAAGTCCATCAATAATATCCTATTTACCAAATTAATTAGTTTTCTTCCTATTTTGCTGTCTCTTCTCAGTCTTTTTTGCAGTTTCTTCTTCATCTTCTTGACCAGTACACAGTAAGGTATTTCAGGAGTGGAACTTTTTATTTTCAATCTACATTCACTTTTTAAATAAGCTCATCACTTGCATGACTTTACAAACCATCATGACCCCGATTTTCTCTCTCCGGTCCAGATCTCTCTCCTGAAATCCTGACTTGTACATACAACTGCCTCTTTGACATTTCCAGTTGGCTAATAGACATCTTAAATCAAATATGTCCAATACTCAGGTCTGATATTCCCTCCACCTCCATATTCTCTATCTCCAACTTCATCATTCACATTTCTCAGTCCAAAAGCTTGAAATCATCCTTAACTCTGTATCAACCCTACATCCAACCCTTCAGCAAATCATAATGATTCTACCTTCAAAACATAACCCAAATCCAACTACTTCTTACCAACATCACAGCTGGTCAAAGCTATAATAATAGTGTCTCAACTGGATTACTACAACAGTCTACCAACTGTTTTTTCCCTGTTTTCATTCATACCCTCCACAGTCTACTCACTACTCAGCAACCAGAATGAGCCTGTTAAAAGGATCACTCATATAACACATTCCTCAAAACCCTCTAACGGTGTTCCACCTCACTCAGACTGAAAGCGGAAGTCCTTTCCATGGATTACAGAGCCCTACATGATCTGACTTTCTTTACCTTCTGATTTCTCTCGGAATCACCTCTCCTTCACTCACTCTGCCCCAATACACTGTCCTTTGCTATTCCCAGGTGTGCTCCTGCCTCAGCGTTTTTATATTGGTTATCCCTTCTGTCTGAAATAACTTTCTACCCACAGGACTTCTCTCCTTCAGAAATTTATTCAAATGTCATCTGCTCAGTGACAGCATCCATTCCTCAATTGATATATTATATACTTATTTACTTACTTGACTGGCAGTCGCCCTTCATTGAAAAATAAGCTCCATGAAGGTAAAAACTTCTGTTTTGCATACATCTCCAGCACAGTAGTGCCTGGCTAACTGATTGGATGGAAGGATGGATGGAATGAATAATCTTTTTTGAGTGAATATTGTAAGTCTTCATTCAACAAGGCATCTTTGCAGCATTTGAAACTGTTGCTATTACTTTCTTCTTGAAACAGTTGTTCCCAATGCTCCCTAAGAATACTCTCTGCAGTTCTGCTTCTATCTCTAACCACTCTTCCTAATTTGAAGGTTCTTTCCTTACTTTCCAATCTTGAAATGTTCAATCTGAAGACAGATTTTTCCTCTCATTATACTTGCATTCCTTAAGTTGTTACATCCATCCCCATGAATTCAACTAACACCCACACATTAATGGGTTCCAAGTATTTATCTTTAATATCAAAATACCTCTAGAACCAGGTCCATATTTTCAAGTCTGCTAGATAAAACCACCAGAAAAAACCTCAAATTCAAAAGGGTTCTAGTACATGGAATTATTTAGCCCCCACCACAAATGTGCTCCTTCTCCCACTTTATCATATTAATTAATAGCAACTCTACTCACGTATACAAGGTAGGATTTATGGACATTTTTGATTTCTCACTTTCTCTCATATCTCCCTTAACCTACCTCATATTTCATCAGTTAGTAACATGTATCATCCTTCCTCTGAAACATTTCTCATATTCGTTTAATTCCTATTTCACTGGCCTACTTCAGGTCATTACTGCTTTGACCACAGCTAGTCATCATTATGCTACACTGCTAAAAAACAAACAAACAAACAAAAAAAACCATATTAAAATAGTTATTTATTGAAATATCTGATGCTCCTCAGACATTAATATTGTAACTTCCTCAGGAGCTGAAATCAGATTGTATCCATTTCTGTATCACTAGATTTCTATATGCATATAATTTGCCAAAAAATGAATGCTCAATTAGTGTTTGTTGAACTAAATAAAAATACGAAATGTAAGATCCAAGTTTCTTAGAAAAAAACTATGGCTCAGATTACATTATCAACGGATAAGTGGCAGTATATCCTTTCTAAATCACCAAGGGAACTTACCAATTTAACCACTGTTATGATGCAGTCTTAATTAAGTAGAGACCAAGAGCCAAGACACATTACTAGAAGCCTGGATGTATTTGTTACTAAACTGTAAGAAAGCATACTATTCTTAAAGTATAGCAGATTCAGAATGAGAGGGTTTTCTTTAAGATATCCTTAACTAAAAGCTAGAAATTATTTCATGGCTACAGAAACATGTTTTTAGAGAATGAACATCACATGATGAGCACCATCTGCGGAATGAAAGTCATTCCAGCCACTTTTATAGCTTGTTCAGAAAAAAGAAAGGTATTGTGAATTCTATCTGATTGAATTTTCAGTGACTAATAATTTTTCCTTAAAAATACAGTCTAATTAAGTAATTACACTAAAATTCAAATGGATTTCTAATTCAAATGCAACTACGCATTAATTTCTATGATAATCTAGGAGAAAAAATAATTATCATTTATCAAGGAAAAGTTAATGTGTATATATACATACCCTCTTAATTTACCATTATAATACATACTTCTATTTCTTAAGTAAACATTTTTTTCCAAATTCAACAATATTTTATTAATTTTTACCTCTTCTAATTCAAAATTCTTTGAGCACATATATTTCACCCATCTATAAATATTAGCTTAAAATAATGCTTTGAGGTAAATGTAGAAACTTACAATAACAAACAGACCACATAGACTTCCCAGAACAGATGATAAAGAATTATATCAATAAATGCTCTGCCACTCTTTTTTTTTTTTTTTTGACTCTTCCACTCTTAAGAAAAGCTATTTAAGATGCTAATCTGGTTGTATACATCAGTGTGTAATGATCTTACAAAAAGGAAGTACTTCATTAAGATCAGACAAATGAACTTAAGCCCTCTCACTTGACAGTTTACTGAGTTACAACTGTCCATTAACTAGCTCTTCACATAATTAAGGTGAGAAGACAGCCATACTCTTTCTCCTCTAATCTAATTAATATCAATCCCTTTTTCCTTTTTAAAACACTCTACATTCAATTTTGAAATCATTTCTGTTCCAATATAAACTCAATCATTTTTCTACATTCCCTATAATTATGGTTAAAGACCAAAAAATGAAGCAACACTAGCTACTTTATTAAGAAAATTCAACTCTTTAAAGATATTCTATAACTTTATAATAAATTTGTATGACTAGTTTTGAAATTACAGACCAGAAAACACATCAAAGTGGTTTCTTGGTAAAGATAAAGACCTTTGTTCGTAACTGACTTTTTTAGACACTGAATATCTTCTCTGTTTTTTTCACAAAAACATTACATTGCTTCATTTTATCAGAACTTTTCATGAGTTTCTTCCTCCCTGAGGATGTGCCCTTGTTCCCAAGGCACTGCACACTGGGGTGAGGGGCATTAAAGTTCATCTGGAGTCACGACCTTTGATCTTAAACACTAGGCACTCTACTTCAATGACCAATGGCCAATTTAGCTTAGATGTTGATTAAATCAAAGATATGTTCCAGTTCTTTTTCCCCAGCACCTGGAATAAACCTTGAAGTGAACTATATTGTCAGAAGATGGTAATTTCCTGACTCCTTGAGCCTATGAATTAATCTCCCCATTTCCAAATGGTTCTTAATATCCACCCTCCTCCTCTTTCTGCTGCTGTTCCTCCTCCTCCTTCTCCTCCTACTCTTCCTCTCTCTCTCTCTCTCTCTCTCTCTCTCTCTCATACACACACACACACACACACACACACACCTTTCTTCTCTTTCATCATTGGTTATTTCACTGCTTCCATTCTCTGCTGTCTCTTCCCTCCTTTGTCTCTTTATTGACCATTATTTTCCCCTTGCTTCTTTTTGCTTCTCTTTCAGATTCTGTCTCTAACTATACCTCTCTTCTCATTATCTATTAGGAACAGCTGTATATTAATTTTATTTTCTTATTATTATTGACATAACCAGTCAATGAAAATACTGTTTCTTTGGGTTCTTTGGCTAACTGCTCTGAAAAAAAAATCCCACTTAAGTAATTAGAATCCAATGTTCCACTCTTCTAAGGTCTTCTCATTATTAATAGATACACAGAGGGTGTTGTGTATCCCAAAGACTCTGGGTAGATTTGAAGATAAGGGAGAAAGAAATACCATTCCATATGCTTAAAGTTGTCAAATCCTGGCCTTCAGAAACTGAAGGTTCTATACAGAAAGCCATACAGCTTAGTGGTCACATTCTATTTCTTAGAAATCTGCACCTTGAGCCAAACCATGTAAGAAAAACAAAAACCGTCTTTCATAAGGAGGAATTAATTTTGGTGAGCCAATAAGTCTCTGCCAAGGGTCAACACTTTAAAAATATAGTTATAAGACATCTTAGAGTGTGACTGGCCTTTTGGAAAACACCACTGTTAACTACACAATGAGGAAATTATGCCACATGTACTTTAAAAGAAAACCATGCCCCACGTATTATAAACCACTTATGACAAAACATGAGACCTTCATTAGTTTAAATGAAAGCTCTATAGCAATTTCCATAGTTTTATATAAAATGCTCGCTTTTCACATTAATAACCTTCACCCAGTTTCCTCAATGGTTAACATTTTTTTAGCGCATTTCCCCCTCCCTCCGACTCCCCCTGCCTACTTTACTAGTTATCTTTACCTGAACAATTTGAGAGCAAGCTGCAGATATGATGCCCCTATACCCCTAAACACTCCAGTTGATATTTCCTGCAAACAAGAACTGTGGCCAGTGTAATCACCACATAAGCCTCCAAATGAGGAAATCCACTTAATGTAACACTACTATCCAATCCACAGACCCTATTCAAGTTTTACCAACAGTGCCAATATTGTCACTTGTTTCTAATGGTCCAGGATTTAATTCAGGAACATATGATGCATATAGCTATCCAATCTCTTCAGTCTCCTTTAGCCTGGAACATTTCTATGTTTTTCCCTGTCTTTCATGTCTGAACAGTTTTAAAGAATAGAGGCCTACATTCTATACAATGGCCCTAGAACACTACAATATTTCCTCATGGCCAAACATACATCATGAACTCTCAGCAAAAATTCCCCAGAAATGGGGAATTTCGGAGGCATACAATGTCAATTTGTCCCACCTGGTCAAGTTGAAGTTTACCGTAAAAATACCACTTTCTTGTTTTGTAGTCAACTGAGTCTTTTGGAGGGAGATATTCAGAGATTACACCAATACCCTGTGCCTCATAGAAGCTCCACCTGCCAGCTTTAACATCCTTTGATGACTCCTGTCTAAATTAACTGCCACTCTGATGGTTGCCAAATGGTGTTTTTTCTATTTATGTAATTCCTTCTAGATTCACAAGTAGGCATTTTACACTTTAAAAGAGAATTCCCATCTCCATATTTTTTGTTCATTTATATCAGTGTGGACTCATGGATTCCTATTTTATGCAACAGGTTAAAACCAATTACCATCATCATTTATTTTTATGCTCAAATTGTCCCAGATTTCAGCCACTTCAACCTGGAAACTCCATCATTTTGACATATCGACATCATTTGTTGACTATTTCCTTACTCTCTGGCACAAAAAGATAGTCCAGGCTCATCTTCTACATTCCCTGACCTGATCCTTTTAGAGAGCACGGTATTTAGAAACCAGTGTCCAGGTACTTGGTGTGATCACTGCTACTAGAACATCATAGTTTTTAGGCTCTCTTAGGAGACAGCTAGAAAATATGTGTATGTATACATATACACACACTATCTCTATCTGTAACTATCTATCTGTTCATATATATTGTTTTAAAAAACCCATGATTCATAATAACACCAATTCCAATCCAATACCTTAGAGTTTTTTCTTGCCTTCCGCCTTTCCATGGTTATAAATCCCTCAGCCAACAGTGAAAAGCATAGCTCTTATTATCCTCAATATATTCATTCATTTGTTCAATCTTTTTACTAATTTGCTCAGCATAACCAATCTCCCAATCACACCAGCCCCTCTGTGTTTGCTGCCCTATTTATCACAGCTGTCTTCTTGTTGGAATGCTGATACCTCCATGCCTAGTAAAGAATGGAGGGGAAGGGAGAGGGAAGAAATAAGGATGGGGAGAGAAAAATAGGAAAGGTGAGGAAAGGAGTGAGGGGAAGATGGGAAAAGGCAAGAGAAGGGAAAATGGGAAAAGAAAGGAAAGAAAGGGAAGCAGACACTCACCTTTAAAACACCTTCCACAGCCATCTTCCCTTCATGACCTAGTAAAATACTATATGGATAAAGCCACTGGATTGCATGTTTGATTGGCATCATAGGAAAGGAATCCTATGTAGGAGCAAAAATACATAGGAATGAGCAAAATTCAAAATAATCACAGAAAACATCTGAAATGTACATATGACATTAAAATTGACTTATAAAAGTAACCAATAGGTGTCTGGTATTTTCTGTAAGTCTACAAAAACAAATATTCATTATTTTCTCTTCTCATTCCTTGCCCTTTCCCTGGGTATGCTTACCCATTCCCATCTTTCATCTATCTTCTATGTATTGATGGCTCCCACACTTCTATGTCTGGTCCTGACTTCTTTCTTGAGCTCTAAACCTGAACCCTCAATTGTTCATTACATGTGACTATATGAATATCCCATAGACCCCCATTTGAAACAGAATACATGTCTCTACCTTATTCATCCCAAAGTACCTGATCCCCTTTCATTCCTAAGTTAATCTCATCCACATTCACTTAGCTTCACAGTTATAACTATAAAATTAGAAAGTATTCATTATCCTCAAATCCTTCTTCACATTATTTGTACTGTCAATTCTGTTCACCCCACTTTAAAAGAGTCTATTGGCAAGAAAGATTAATGAAATTTCAATATGAACTATCTATTAGATAATACTATAGATTACTGTTAACATGATATGAAGTGTGATAATGTTGTTCTGGTTATGTAGAAGAATGTCCTAATTCTTAGAAGTTGCATACTGATATGGTTTGGCTGTGTCCTCACCCAAATCTCATCTTGAATTGTAGCTCTCACAATCCCCACGTGTCATGGGAGGGACCTGGTGGGAGACAACTGAATCATGGAGGCAGTTAACCTCCATGCTGTTCTCATGACAGTGAATTCTCATGAGATCTGATGGCTTGATAAAGGACTTTTCCCCTCGTTCACTCTGCACTTTTCTCTCCTGCCAACATGTGAAGAAGGACGTGTTTGCTTCCCCTTCCACCATGATTGTAAGTTTCCTGAGGCCTCCGCAGCCTTGCGGAACTGTAAGTCAATTAAACCTCTTTCCTTTATAAATTACCCAGTCTCAGGTTATTTCTTCATAGCAGTGGGAGAATGAACTAATACACATACTGAAGTATTTAAGAGTACTGACTGCAATTTACTTACAAATAGTTTAGGAAAAAAAAAAAGAAAAAAGCACATGCAAACAAATGTGGCAATATATTAATAATGGGTGATTGTAGGTGACGGGATTATGAATGTTTTACTATTTTTCAACTTTTTTTTACATTTGAGAATTTTCAAAATAAAATGTTCTAAGCAAAAACAAAAAGATTTCATAAAAGTATAAGATTTGATAAACAGGAGGAGAAATTCTGTTCTGGATGGATAAAACAATATCAACAGTACCTAGGCTCCCTGACTCACAGGAAACATACATATATACATACATACATTCATTCATACATACATACATACATTAAAGTTTAAAAATAAGTCTCTTGCCTAAGATAGTATTCCCACTATCTTGAACGGTGCCTTTCTCCACAGGGTCTCACTGAGTGTTACAAAAGCTTCCTAGTCATTCCCTCACTTCCAACAAAGGTGTCTTCCTCCAACATAAGTCTGGTCACCTTCGTAGCCCACCTACTTAATATTGTCTGATAAGCCACTTTTTCCACATCATAAAATCCAGGAAACTTCATTCATCATGCAAAACATTTCACAATAGCGTTCTAACTTCTCCCTCTACCACACACACTTGCTTTAGGGATACAACTTATTCTCATTCTCCAAAGATACTAGGCCCTTTTGTGATTAAACACATTTGCCTGTGCTTTGACTTCTTGGGCCTTTCTATCACTCCAGACATGATCGCCATGCCCTTTGTGAAACTGTAGTGGACAATGTCTGTACTCTATCAGATCCCCTCAGATCTGTTTGTATTCTTCTTGTGCCTCCTAGCTTTCTCTTCCAACACCAACTGCTGTAGGTCTTTCTAAGAAGACTATCCTTGGGTTCTTGAAGCCACCCTTGCACACATGCTGGGAGAGCAGTTAGTGTCTGGGAATTTGTGTCCCCTGAGACAACCATGACACAGAGACTGATGGGAGCTAGAGCAGTGTGAAAGCCCTAGCTCCCCTAACTCAGGTAAGGACAGCTGTGAGGCCTAACTCACACTGCAGCACACCTCTTACTTGATCAGGCTAAAGCCTTCCTTCCCTCTGTAGGAGTTTACTGAGATTGCATGCCTAGCTCCTACTCCAAAGCTGAAAGCTCTTCAGGGGCTCAGAACACGTCCTTGGCCTCCGTACAGTTTACTGCACCGCACAACAAATTAATCTCAGGCCTTACAATATTTATAGAAGAGTATAACAAAAGCAAACTGAAGTCATTAATCCCTAATGATTAACTTTCAAAATTTTTAACATATTTGGGTATGCCAGTCATTAATTTATTTTACTTACCAAGATTTGAACTGCAGCTGCTAAACTATCTAAAGGAAAATCTGGAAGTCCAAGAGTAGAAGATTCTTGGGAACATAGAGTTGTGGCAAAGGACAAGAGCTGAGAAACTCTAGGGGAAAAATGATATTAAATTTTAATAGTTTTAAAATATAAAATGTGTAAGTTGTTAGATATAAAATACAGGGGCCAATTTAATTAATCTAAAAAGATGATCCCTAATATTAATTCTTAAGGAACAATGGCTCCGCATCATAATATCCTACTTAAAACTCAGAAGCTGATTAGATGCAAATATATTCCTAAATTCATCACAATATTTGAGGTTTTTCATCACCTGGTCCAAATCTACCCTGCCAGCCTCATCTCTCACATTTCGTAATCCCAAACCTAAACTCTAGCCTCCAAGAGTTTTTTATGGCCCTAAGAACAAAGCATAAACTCTCACATTCCATGCTTTAAAAAAAAAAAAAACTTGTTCTGTTAGAATTTCTTGATTCCATTCTCTATCTGGCAAAAACTTGCTCATTATTTAGGACCCATTTCAAACACCAATGCTTTTGTGAAGCCCTTATAAAGTCTCAACTAATACCCCCCAATATTTTGAAATTATGGCACTTACTATACCATGTTAACCAAAGCTATTCACATATCTTTCAACTCTATTAGATCTTGAGTTTCTCGCCAAAGACATCTTATTAATTTTATCACCAAACATCCTAATACTGAAAAATTCTTGTAAGAATTCTAGTTGTTGAATGAATTAATTAATTAATCAATCAATCAATGAACAGGCAAAACAAATTCAACATTCAGTGTCCAGATATTTATATACTTACTTCTCAGCAGAAACATTGGCTCCAACTGAATATAACAACTTAAGTTGGTCCTAAAGTAACACAGAAACATATTAAATTAATTAACAAGAAATGTAACGGATTAAATGCAAATGTTTTATAGACACAATCCAACCTTTTAATTAAGCAGACACTAAATATTTAATAGCAAAAAATCATTTATTGATACATTTCATTTTCTAAAAGAAAAGCCAGCCTTTAAAAAAAATCCTTTCAATAATGCCATAATAATTTTTCTTCCTAGTTTCCAGAGATTTTCTTTACTCTTTATTCTCATATCTTTCCATGACCTACTGAGGAAGACATTTATAACTGCAGTAACATTTTTATAGCATTGAATTTCTTGTTATAAATAGAAAAACTGTTTAAAAAATAAATTATCCTTGGTCATCCTTACCTTGAAGGGTAAATAATAAATATCCCTGGCTTGAAATCGAGAACGAAGAGGGGGGTCTAATGGATTCCCAGAATACCTTGGCACTGGCAAGCCCAAGGCAATCACTCGGAAATTTTCACTAACTCGGACAATTTTCCAAGAATCCAACTCTTTTTTGGTATGATCCTATAAAAGTAAGAGATCCAGAAGCTATAGCATAAATGATACAGATCACAACTATAAGAGCTGCCAAGTCCAAGGACTTAGGACTTGACTGTTGAGAAAACTGTATTGGAGAACACTATCAAAACCAAACTGTCAAGGAAGGCAGCAAAGTGAAATCAGGTTCAGGATGCCAGGGCAGGCTCACAACATGAAGACTGAGGTGTTTGAAAGGAAAAGCAGTTAACACCCCAAGGAATAAAGGAGACTTGGGTCAGATCTCCAAGCCTTAGTCAGTAACACAGAGGAAAACAGTCAGGGGGTAAGGAAAATACATGACTAGAGGTTGTAACAAAGGTAGTCCCTGATGGGCAGATCACCAGCAATGCTGTGACTGATTACCAGTGGACCTTAAATAGATAATTATGTTTATGGGTATTCCTAGCAAAGCATATTACTAGTAATAACTAACATGTTTTGGAAACTTACTATGTGGTAAGCACATTCCATGGATTTTTCTCATTTAACTTTCACCAGAATCCAATCTAGACCATCTCCTTTTTATATGAATGAATGAACCAAAGTTCAAAGGAGTTATATAACTTGCCCATGGTCCTGCAACTAGCATATAGTGGAGCTTAGAGAATGGAAACAGTACAGGTTTTAGAGTCACAAATCCTGGCTCAGCTGCTTGATGTACACTTTTACTAAATGTTACCGTATGCATGTTATTATACCTTTGGAACCTTAGCCTTCTTAGTAGGAAAAATATCACCTACATTATTGTGACTGCTAGGAAAACTAAATGTGAAAATGTATGTGCAAACAAGTGGCCCAAAGCAGGCACCTGTTAAATCTCATTTCCTTCCTTCTCTGCCTAACTCTATCAATGGCTCTTCACATTCTTCAGCAGCAGGATCTACAGTATTGACTAATTTGTGTGAATGCACATTTGTACACTCTGAGAGAAACGTCCACAGCTTTCAGCAATTCTTCACAGCCCAAATGACAATATAGAAACTCTCAAGATGGCACTTAAGGCCTTTCCTGGCAGAAGCCCTGATTCTCTCAGTCTCAGCAACCAGTACATACCCATCCCCTTGACCCTCCTTCCGTGACCCTGTGCTCCAATCCATCTCCCAACTGCAGTCTCCAAACACATAATGCTGCTTCACCAACACTACTCCATCTTCTTGCAACAACATCCTTTTCACTTTGCACAGCGTAAACACAAGGGTCAGTCAAGGCTCAGCACAAAAAACATCTTCATAAAACTCAGATCCCCTTCCCTCATCAGAACCATTTTTGTACCCTTTTACTTTATCTTATGCAAGCTTCTATCATTATTTATTTGTGCATTTGCTTCTATACATGACTGTCTCATGCTAGCTCCACGCTCTTGAAAGGACTTATTACCTCTAGTGTATAACAGGACAAATGTCCGTTGACTGATGGCATGAACTAATTTTAAAAATAATAAATAATTATTTCAATCATATTTTGGTATGAATCAAAATCAGAAATCATACATCTAATTAACACACTGACACTATGTCATATACACTAGAAAGTGAGAGTCTGGATCTAGCTCTGTCTGAGAAACCAAAAGTAGAATCTTCAGAGAGCTGACTAAATATTTCTCTTTTTCATTTACCCAAAAACGTTAAATAAAATATAAAGTTCATACAAACTGAACTTTGTATCTCTTTCCATAATAACAGAATTCTACTATAATCACCTTTATGAAACCAATAACATTAAATTGAGACATTAAATTTAGAATATCAAAGCTACCTAGAAATAAATAGGGCTTAAGTTACGGTGTTAGAATCTTTTTACCATAAAAGTTGTCTTAAGATGAT
This sequence comes from Nomascus leucogenys, assembly GCF_006542625.1. Lineage (NCBI taxonomy): Eukaryota > Metazoa > Chordata > Mammalia > Primates > Hylobatidae > Nomascus > Nomascus leucogenys. The sequence continues at coordinate 68,127,660 of NC_044385.1, forward strand.
AGTGCTTTGTGAAGGGATCTTGCCTATATGCTGTGAGGTTCTCATGAGACAGATTCTATGAACACAGAAATAACATTTACCGATAAAAAATTATGTGTTTATACTGATATTTACTTTGGGAGAAAAATGTAGTAGACCCTTCTCACTTAACAATAAGCATTCTTTGTGTACTAAGCCCCCCTTTTTTTTTTTTTTTTCTCGACGGAGTCTCACTCCCTCACCCAGGCTGGAGTGCAGTGGTGCAATCTTGGCTCACCACAACCTCAGCCTCCCGGGTTCAAGCGATTCTCCTGCCTCAGCCTCCTCAGTAGCTGGGATTACAGGCGCATGCCACCACGCCCAGCTAATTTTTGTATTTTTAGTAGAAACGAGGTTTTACCATGTTGGTCAGGCTGATCTTGAACTCCGGACCTCAGGTGATCTACCTGTCTTAGCCTCCCAAAGTGCTAGGGTTACAGGCGTGAGCCACTGCACCCAGCCACTAAACCTCTTTTGACTCACATATCCTGAATTCCTATCCAAAGTAATATGTTCAATAACTTTTCACAGAATTCTACTTTAAGGATAAAGAATATATCAAACTTTTTGTTGTGAAGTAACTCCTAGACTTAAAAAAAATGATTCCATATTCTGAGTATTTTTTTTCCAAATTATTTACTAAAAATGGTTAACACTAATGTAATCTCTAGTGGCAAGTAGTTATTTTGTAATTAGAAAGCATCTAAAGAGAAAACGTTCTGCATAGTAGCCTTTTAAAAAATAAATTTAAAACCTTTCATTTTGGTAAATTAACAATACGAATAAATGAATTTAACTTTTTCTACTTGATTAAATCCTGGATTATCTCCTTCTGATTATATCAGAACAAGATGTTCCATGAATAGATCCAGAGGAAAATGACTGTACTTCACAAGAAAGCATCATCTAGAAACTCCCATAAACAGTAAAGAAACAGACTGCTTCTGGCCCTGCCAGCCATGCAGCATCAGTTCAATCAGACCCTCTGGCATTCATTATTTAGGGCCTAGTGTGTTCTGGGCTCATATTAGCACCCTGGGAGCAAGATCAAGAAGTAGGAGACACAGATCTTGCTCCTGATCAATTTGCAACCAACCTGGGGTAGTAAGATTAGCACATATGTATCTCTACAGAACAGGTATGAGAGAGACTCTAGGTCCTAGAATGTACAGGCAGAGCAGTCAGTCACAGAAGGCTGGGTTAGCCACAGAGAGATCCAGTGTGGTACAGCTTGAGCTGGATGAACAGGGCTAAATGTCTTCTTGTCATTTGTGACATTACATGAACCCATCTCCCAAGCCTTTGAAGAGTCCCCACATTCCCTAGTTGTTGCCCTCTTTATATGCATGTTTACCACAGCATTTAATCATTCTATGGTATTCATTCATTCAACAAATAGTTATTAAGCACCTACCATGTGCCACACTGGATCTCTCTGTGGCTAACCCAGCCTTCTGTGACTGACTGCTCTGCCTGTACATTCTAGGACCTAGAGTCTCTCTCATACCTGTTCTGTAGAGATACATATGTGCTAATCTTACTACCCCAGGTTGGTTGCAAATTGATCAGGAGCAAGATCTGTGTCTCCTACTTCTTGATCTTGCTCCCAGGGTGCTAATATGAGCCCATTGATCTAGGAACTTGAGATAATACCAGTTACAAAAATCCCTGCCCTTGTGAAACTTATATTCTAGTAGAGGGAAGCAGACAACAAAGGGCACTGTATTGCATTGTAAAAACTTTGAATTTTACTCTGAGTGGAACAAGAAGCTATCAGGGTTAGAGCATAGGAATGCCCCCAAATGGATGTACTGTTAAGGCGATCACTGACTGCTGTGTTGAGACCAGTGTCAGGAAGGAAGGATGGAAGCAGGGAGTGCAGTTAGGAGGTTCCTACAGCAACCTTGGCATGTGATGCTGGTGGCTTGGGTCATCAGAACAGAATATCCTTTAAATATTTTATTCATTTCTGTCAATACCTACTGGACCTTGAGCTTCCTGAAGCTAAAAGCTGGACTTTCTTCAGCTTTGTATCCCTGGTGACTAGCACTATCTAGAAGTCATTAGTCTTTTATTAAATAGTTGTTAAGAGAAAGAAAGAAGGGGGAAAAAAGGAGATGGGAAAAGAGGAAGAAAGAGAGGAAGAAAAAATAGGAAAAAAAAATGGAAAAGAGAATAGTTATTAGACTGACCAAAAAAAAAAAAAAAAAAGACAGTAAAACTCTGGGAGGTCTTTTGACAAGGTCTACAAACAGAAGAGCATTGTAAAACTGTAAATTCATGACTCTAGCAATTTACCCAAGATAAGGGCCATCTGAACATCATCCTGATGCCAACAGGGCCATGTCTTATACAATAAAATGGCACTGCCCATAGCTTGACAGCAAAGACAAAGCAACAGGATTTTCTTTTCTTACTTGGAGAAGTTTGTCGTAACGCTCAGCAGACATCAGGAAGCGTCCATCTTCAAGCTGCATCTCTCTGTTTTCCAGCAAATTGTTCAAAACAGGCAAAACATTCCTCTCTGCCTTTTCCAAACCTTCCAAAATGAGAGTTCTGCCTTCTGTGGCTGCACGAACTGCACACTATTTCCAAGAAACATAAAAGCAAAATGAGAATACTGAAGTTGCAGAGCTTGGCCTAACATTACTTGTAATGCAAATTCAAATTGCAGTTCTTGTTATAGGGACCAGAAATCAATAAAGCTGAGTTCCAGATCTTGTTTTGCTTTTTCTGCCTATATGATCTTAGGAAAGTGATTTTACCTCTTTGGGCCTGTTTATTTGTTTGTAAAATAAAGAGATTGAAAAAGAGGATCTCTGAAGTTCCTTTCAGCCTTGACATTTTAGATTATATACCCAATGAAATAAAAAACTAACAGCTATCTATGAACAAGGAACATAATTAAACAAGGGCACAGATTCCACAACTGGAAAAGAAAAATGAAGATAGTTATCTGCGCCACCTATCCCACAGGCTTCTTGTGAGGATCAAAAAAGCTAGGTGAGAAGGCTTGGAGACTGTAACATTTGTAAACATAAGTCATCATCAAAATAAATTGAGGTTTAGTGTGATGATGCTGACAACATTACACACTTAGAAACAGAAAAAGAATCAGATTTTACATTGGCCAACAGCAGACTGACTTAACAAGTACTACAAGTCTTCCAATAAATTTTAAGAAAATTAGTAATGGAGAAAAGTAGGAAATAAAGTAAACTGTAATATAAAAAATTACTATAGATATGAAAAAAATACTTTCCCTTAACTATAGGTCCTTAATAACATAGAAAACTACTTTTCGTCAAAATCCTTCATGTTCTGCTAAAAAAGGAAAACCTGTCATGTTTCTTCTGCACATTCAACCACAGACAGAGGATTAATGGTGCTAAATTTATACTGTTATTCCCTCCCTTAAAACTCGCCTTCATTAGTCTCCATGGCACTGCATCGTCCTAGGAAAACTGTTTTGTCTTCTCTGCCTGTCCATTAAATGTGGATGATGCCCAGAATTACATCCTTAACACACAGCTCTTCTTACCCTACTAGGACCTCCCTGAAAATCTTATTCAATCACATGGTTCCAACTACCACCTTTATGCTAATGACACCCCAGAATCTTGGGGGTCTGAAACTCCCCCAAGTTTCAGAACCATGTAGTCTCATTAGTACCTCATATGGGGTCCCTCAGACCCCATGAGCACCTCAGGTCCCTTGTACAACACTGAAAATATCCTATTTTCTCCAAACCTGCTTCTCTTCTTTATTTTCTATCTGGGGTGTGAGCACCATTGACCCATGCCAGAGCCCTGATGTTTCTTGAACTCCTCCCTTTCTACCCCTTGCCTAGTTCAGGCTCTCCTTACCTCTCAGACCGCCTCCCAATAGTTCAAGCTCCTTAATTTGGCATATTAGCCTATCACAATGCGGCATCTACCTACCTCTCCAACACCATCTCCTGATATTAGTTGCCTCACATGTGGTATTTCTGTGACAATAAACTGGTTACCTCCTTCTACACATATACATACCATACTGCTTTACCAGAAAAATCTCTGTCTTTACTTATACTAACCCCTCACTTAAAATTTAATTTTCCCTATAGTAATTGTCCAAAAAAAGATCTAAATGTTTGATGAGGGAAAAACATATCTCTATTTTTTTAAGACTTAATATCCAAATAAATTTCTGGAGTAGCAATGTACTGATTTTCCAATGTAGAAAAGAAAAGAGGCATTGCTTAATCAAGCTTGCATACTATCCTCTTTTAATACACTGTTGAATTTTGCACTGTATAGTAGGGCTTAGTTTATTTCAAGTGTCTACATAATGTTGTAAAATGATAAACTTTACAAAAGCCATTTAGACTAAAGAGAATCATCCATTTTAAGATCAATTCATGAATAATCCCTCAAATATATCATTACTGCAATATTTTAATTCTCTTCTACCAGAGTAGCCATCTTGTTCTAGAAGCTTTATTAAAAAAAAAAAAAAAAAAGCATGGATAGAAGTGACTTAGTAGTTTCTAAAGAACAACAACAAAAAAAGAATCTCATTTTTGCTAGCTGTATAAAGGACAAAGCCATAGAAACGGTTTCTGGGATATTAAAAGTCAAAATATTGGCCGGGCTCAGTGGCTCACGCCTGTAATCTCAGCATTTTGGGAGGCCGAGGAGGGTGGATCACAAGGTCAGAAGTTCAAGACCAGCCTGGCCAATATTGTGAAACCCCGTCTCTACTAAAAATACAAAAATTAGCCGAGTGTGGTGGCAGGCACCTGTAATCCTAGTTACGTGGGAGGCTGAGGCAGGAGAATCACTTGAAACTGGGAGGCAGAGGTTGCAATGCGCCAAGACCACGCCCCTACACTCCAGCCTGGGCGACAGAGCGAGAATACAAACTACCTATAAAAATTCACATTTCAGTTAAGGTTTCTTTTTTTTTTTTTTTTTTTTTTAATTATACTTTAGGTTTTAGGGTACATGTGCAGCAGGTTTGTCACATATGTATCCATGTGCCATGCTGGTTTGCTGCACCCATTAACTCGTCATTTAGCATTAGGTATATCTCCTAATGCTGTCCCTCCCCCCTCCCCCCACCCCACAACAGTCCCCAGAGTGTGATGTTCCCCTTCCTGTGTCCATGAGTTCTCATTGTTCAATTCCCACCTATGAGTGAGAACATGCGGTGTTTGGTTTTTTGTCCTTGCGATAGTTTGCTGAGAATGATGGTTTCCAGTTTCATCCATGTTCCTACAAAGGACATGAACTCATCATTTTTTATGGCTGCATAGTATTCCATGGTGTATATGTGCCACATTTTCTTAATCCAGTCTATCGTTGTTGGACATTTGGGTTGGTTCCAAGTCTTTGCTATTGTGAATAGTGCCGCAATAGACATACGTGTGCATGTGTCTTTATAGCAGCATGATTTATAGTCCTTTGGGTATATACCCAGTAATGGGATGGCTGGGTCAAATGGTATTTCTAGTTCTAGATCCCTGAGGAATCGCCACACTGACTTCCACAATGGTTGAACTAGTTTACAGTCCCACCAACAGTGTAAAAGTGTTCCTGTTTCTCCACATCCTCTCCAGCACCTGTTGTTTCCTGACTTTTTAATGATGGCCATTCTGACTGGTGTGAGATGGTATCTCATTGTGGTTTTGATTTGCATTTCTCTGATGGCCAGTGATGATGAGCATTTTCTCATGTGTTTTTTGGCTGCATAAATGTCTTCTTTTGAGAAGTGTCTGTTCATGTCCTTCGCCCACTTTTTGATGGGGTTGTTTGTTTTTTTCTTGTAAATTTGTTTGAGTTCATTGTAGATTCTGGATATTAGCCCTTTGTCAGATGAGTAGGTTGCAAAAATTTTCTCCCATTCTGTAGGTTGCCTGTTCACGCTGATGGTAGTTTCTTTTGCTGTGCAGAAGCTCTTTAATTTAATTAGATCCCATTTGTCAATTTTGGCTTTTGTTGCCATTGCTTTTGGTGTTTTAGACATGAAGTCCTTGCCCATGTCTATGTCCTGAATTGTATTGCCTAGGTTTTCTTCTAGGGTTTTTATGGTTTTAGGCCTAACATGTAAGTCTTTAATCCATCTTGAATTAATTTTTGTATAAGGTGTAAGGAAGGGATCCAGTTTCAGCTTTCTACATATAGCTAGCCAGTTTTCCCAGCACCACTTATTAAATAGGGAATCCTTTCCCCATTGCTTGTTTTTGTCAGGTTCGTCAAAGATCAGATAGTTGTAGATATGCAGCATTATTTCTGAAAAAAAGAGAATTTCAGACCAATATCCTTGATGAACATTGATGCAAAAATCCTCAATAAAATACTGGCAAACCGAATCCAGCAGCATATCAAAAAGCTTATACACCATGATCAAGTGGGCTTCATCCCTGGGATGCAAGGCTGGTTCAACATATGCAAATCAATAAATGTAATCCAGCATATAAACAGAACCAAAGACAAAAACCACATGATTATCTCAATAGATGCAGAAAAGGCCTTTGACAAAATTCAACAACCCTTCCTGCTAAAAACTCTCAGTAAATTAGGTATTGATGGGATGTATCTCAAAATAATAAGAGCTATCTATGACAAACCCATAGCCAATATCATACTGAATGGGCAAAAACTGGAAGCATTCCCTTTGAAAACTGGCACAAGACAGGGATGCCCTCTCTCACCACTCCTATTCAACATAGTGCTGGAAGTTCTGGCCAGAGCAATCAGGCAGGAGAAGGAAATAAAGGGTATTCAATTAGGAAAAGAGGAAGTCAAATTGTCCCTGTTTGCAGATGACATGATTGTATATCTAGAAAACCCCATTGTCTCAGCCCAAAATCTCCCTAAGCTGATTAGCAACTTCAGCAAAGTCTCAAGATACAAAATCAATGTACAAAAATCACAAGCATTCTTGTACACCAATCACAGACAAACAGAGAGCCAAATCATGAGTGAACTCCCATTCACAATTGCTTCAAAGAGAATAAAATACCTAGGAATCCAACTTACAAGGGACGTGAAGGACCTCTTCAAGGAGAACTACAAACCACTGCTCAATGAAATAAAAGAGGATACAAACAAATGGAAGAACATTCCACGCTCATGGGTTGGAAGAATCAATATTGTGAAAATGGCCATACTGCTCAAGGTAATTTATAGATTCAATGCCATCCCCATCAAGCTACCAAAGACTTTCTTCACAGAATTGGAAAAAACTACTTTAAAGTTCATGTGGAACCAAAAAAGAGCCCGCATCGCCAAGTCAATCCTAAGCCAAAAGAACAAAGCTGGAGGCATCACGCTACCTAACTTCAAACTATACTACAAGGCTACAGTAACCAAAACAGCATGGTACTGGTACCACAACAGAGACATAGATCAATGGAACAGAACAGAGCCCTCAGTTAAGGTTTCAATTAAGCTTTTGTTCACAAAAATGTATTTACTTCAAGAAAGCATAGTTCAGAACAAAAAAGAAATTAATTGTTATCATAATCTAGGGTAATATTATTTTTAAAAATCTAAAACTATTAGCAATCTTTCTTATATGACAGGCTAAATATTGTATTTGACTTTTTAAAAACTCCATAGGGATGAAAACCCACATTCTTTGAGATAAAACTAGAAATATACAGATCAAAATGTAATGGTTCACCATCTATGGGCCACAAAAAGCAAAGTCTTGACAACATAGGACAACAACAAACACTGCAGCTCCACTTTCATTCACCTCAGGTGTACTGTGGTCTGCTGTGCATTGAATCTCTTCAAAGGAATTCAGAATAAGCTATGCAGAGAGATCAAAAACAGAAGCCAAATACACAAGGTTTCCTTTCCATCTACTCTAATGGCATTACTGTGACCACAAAGTTGAAAACGTAGGGATAGATGGAAAAAAGATAATACCATTTAATGATCTCTTGAAACTCTGGTCAATGCTGCAACTTTTCTCCACAGTCAAATGCATACAGGTATATGTATAGAGCAGAGACCTCAATTTAAGAATCTCTGCTACTAATGAATGATAGAAATAGAAAATCATCAATTTCACAAACACCATAGTAGTAACTGTTGTAGTCAAGAATCCAAAATAGATGTTAAAATTAGTGGGTAAGTATATGATGAGAAACAGGATATTTGTATACACTCAAATATCTCCTCACAAAATATTTTAAAATGACAAAGTGAAAAATAATACAACACTGGAGAAATCTAGCAGAAACCACCTTAATTAACCAAGTGATCAAAGTCAATGTGACCAGTAATGAGCTATATCAATCTCACATACCAGACTTCTAACATGATACCCTGAGATGGGCACAACATCACTTTTATATTATTCTTGCTAAAAACACATCATTTCAATCAAATCATAAGGAAACATCAGACAAATCTAAATTGAGCAACATTTTGCAAAATAATTGGCCATGAGGAGGTAAAAGGAGATGGCTGCTGCAGGGACTTGGTTGGGGACAGTGTGGGAGATAGCAGTCTTTTTTTTTTTTTTTTTTTTTTAATGATTCAAAAACTTGAGCATGTTTAAATGATGAAGAGGAGCTAGTAGAGGAATACAGAAAAGAGAATGTATAATTATTGAAATAAAACTAAAAGAGTTGCTACTAGATGTTGGAGACAGTTTGGTCTATTTACTGAGTGGGAACATGGTAGAGCCTACAAGTTTATAACTGATACATATCAGGTGCTTCCAAGTATACTATTTAATTTAACCCTATGACAGTCCTCTGAGGTACACAATATTTTACCCAATTTACTGGAAGAGAGGTTATATAATTTGAAAATTGCATGGCTAAAATTTTAGTCTGTCCTTAAATTGAGAGAAAATGAGTAGATGAAGAACTAAAAAAAGTCAGTAAATAATCACATCTAGAGGTTATTAGTCATCTCAGAGAGTCTGGTTTTACTAGGCATAGGAATTTGCTGTGTTATCTATGCAGAGAAACGAAACTAAACACACATAAAACATCTCTACACACACAAAATACTCAGTTCAACATAGAGCATACATGGTCATACGGCAGTGCAATCAACCTCAAAGTCTTCTAGAGATAACCACAATGACATTTCCCCAAATCAACACTGTTTTTCAAATCATCATCAACTCAGCAATGAAACTAACCACCTGCCTAAAAATATCTGAAAAGAGAGGCAGTTAACAGAAAAGGCTCATTAGTCTTTTAAATCAACCTAACCCACTAATTGTGCTATTATCCTCATGTGACTTAATTAAGAACTGTGATACTTCCTGTTTGCTAAATTGTTTTCAAGATATAACAAACTTCTGTTTAAGCCTCTCTTTTCATTTGTTTTACTTGTAAATTCTTTTTTTTTTTTTTTTTTTTTTTTTAGTTTTTCTTACAAAAACATTTACCAAAGCTCTTTCTTTCTCCTAAAAAATCTTAATGTAAGAAAAACCAATTAGGCAAAGATCCAGTTTCTGACAGTGGCTTCTAAATGTCTCCAACTTTCTCTTAATAATCCATTAGACAAATTGCCAGGAAAATTCTGTAAAAGAAGAGCAATTAGGAGTGAGTTTAATTTAGGAATAGAAAGAACCATGACTAGATAGGCAGATCAATAAAACAGAATTTAAGAAGGCATGCTAGTCTCTCTAGAAATGTAATGTATGAACAAGAAACTCTTGTAAATAAAAGAGGTTAGAGATTTGATATAACCCTCTTGTACTGTTGGAAAAAAAATTTTTTGCTATTATTACATGTATTACCTTTCCTATATAAGGAAACTAGTTAATAAAAATGATTAAACATTTTAAAATATAAGAAAAGTACACTTCAAATTAGTAGAAATTAGGAATTCGGAAAAGAAATCCAAATGAATTTAAAAATTTAATGATAAAAGTAAAATCATGTAATTACTGGATAATCATATAAGTGACTTTTTGAAAATAATCTTGAATTGGGGAAAATCTTTCCAATAACTCAAAGGCAGATACCATTAAGAAAAAGATTAATAGGTATGACTACATTCAAATTTGTCTATACAGCAAAAATATCTCAAACTAAAAGACTGAAAACTTGGAAGATGTTTGTAACATATACAATAAAGACCACATAAATATCTTTAGTATAAATTAAATTTTTATAGATTATTAAGAAAATTAACAATACCCCTATAAAATGCAAATTAGCACCACAAAAATATATATTCAACGTCACTGGTTATTAGAGAGCTAAAGGTAAAACATGATATTTTTAGACTTTCAAATTGGCAAGGATTAAAAAAGAATGATAATATCCAGTGTCAGTAAGGTTAAGACGAAACCAGAACTCTCATTCATGGTTGGTCGGAGTGCAAAATGATAAGCTTATGGAGAGTAATTTAGAAAGATATATAAAAATGTAAATGGCCATGTTATTAACCCAGAAATTCTACTTCAATAAATTTATCTAAAGGAAATGATAAGATTAGTGTACAATGATGTGTATTACCCAGTCATCAAAACAGTGTTTTGTAATTACAAATGAACCAAAAAAACCCCAAATGCCAATCTGTGGAGGACTGGCAAAAAATTATGGTAATACAATATGATGGACTTCTACGCAGATATTAAAAATAATGATATAGCTCCATCTTTACCTGTGAAAAGGTCCACAATATGTTGTTTACTCAAAAAGCTATAACTCCCTTTCCAGGACTAAGCGAATAAGGAAAGAGAATAAGAGGACAAATATTGAGAATATACAAGGAACTCAATTCAATTGCAAAAAAAAAAGATAAGATTTAAAAATGGGTAAAGGATCTGAATAGACATTTCTCAAAAGAAGACGTACAGATGGCCAGTAAGGAAATGCCCAACATCACTAATCACCAGAGAAATGCAATGAAAACCACAATGAGACCTCTCTCACCCCAGTTAGAATGGCTATTGCGAAAAAGAGAAAAAGTAACGGATGTCGATGAGGATGTGGAGAAAAGAGAAGTTCTACACACTGTTGATGGAAATGTAAATTAGTACAGCCATTATAAAAAACAATATGGAGGTTCTTCAAAAGTTTAAAAGTGGAGCTATCATATGATCCAGCAATATATGGACTGAATACATGTATTAAAGTATCACTGCACATCCTGTGAAAATAGACTGTTGTCAACTAAAAAGAAAAATAAATGAAAAAATGAAAAATCTTCCCAACCTTTTTTCTGATTAATTCAATATAAATTATTTCTTAATTTTACACACTAAATGGCAATAAGAATGGATATTTTATAGTGCAACTGAATCCAGAGGCAAGAATATTATAAGGGGATTGCAAATGTGTAAGGGTGGTATAATTTTTAGAAAACAAATAAAAAGACAAAAATGAATCACCCAAGATTTAAAAATTTTCTCCCTATTTGCCCTTTGGTTACATAGTTGTAGACCCAGAACATATGAAAATTAAACTTTAAAAATATAAATAAGAATACTAGCTAAAAGGAGAAAATCTTGAGAAGATGCTCTTTGGTAACAAAATCTGAAATGCTCAATTTTCAGAACTAATACTAGTTAGTTACTATTTCAGTATCACTTTGCTTCCTGGTTCTTCTTTAAAATAGCCTATAAAATCATTAAAATACTTAATCAGTACTATCAAAAAGTACTATCAAAATTTATAAATATGACTACATTTGTAAAGAATAAATTTTAAAAATAAGCAACTGAATAGAACAAATGGCAAGTCCATTAAGTAACACAGCAACAACGTACTGTGCCATACCATATATCTCAGACTCAACTGGAGAGAAAAAAGTAAATGTTACAAGTTTTCTGCCCAACAGAGGCCCAAGCATCTTAACCTCCTTACATCAATACCCACTTTGCCTCATTTGCATAGCATGTAAATGTGGGGGTACAATCTCGAAGTATTCTTGTTCTTTCATACCTACGTTTCATCTCCCCAGCGGATTCTTAGCTCTACGAAGGATGAGAACCCTGTCTTTTATGGCATACTAGTACAAAACTGGCTCACAGCAGGCTATTAGCATTTATGGAATAAACATGCAACCACTCAGTTAAAAGATGCTGTTATGTAAGGTTAGGAAGAATTTTTGTAGGAAGGATGATAGTTATCTATGCCTACACTTGTTATGAAAACAGAATAGAACAAGTTTAACTATCAGCATGAGAGATTTAGGCTAGATAGTTGGAAGATTTTTCTATACAGGTTGTAACATAAAATAATTGTAGTATAATTTTTTTGAAATCTTTTTTAAAAAGGAGCAATACACGTATTTTTTTAATGTGGAATGACTAGTTGTAATCATTCCTCAAAGTAGAAATTAGGCCATCTATAAGGAGCTCTCCTTGTCCTTCAAGCTACAGAACTTCCAGAGACCTAATTTTCTCAAATAGAATTCAGAAAAAAATGCAGCAGGATCCTTCTGGCCCAGCCATCTCCTATCACAGCTTTAACCACTCAACACATGGACATGAAAGATTTCAAGATAAAAGTAGGTGTGTGACCTAAAATCAAAAAGTATCTAAGTCCCTGTTCTAGATTTGCTTCTGATTTGATATAAGACCTTAGGCAAACAATTAATCTGGATGTCTTTGTCCTCATTTACAAAATAAGAATATCCTCAAGGGGTATTATACAGTGTACCAGTTTAAGAGTCAAAGCAGTACTGCAAAAAAAATTTAAAGTAATTGAACCTACTAAAATATAAACTATTATTAATGTAGTCATTATTTAATAAAAATAGAGTCCATAAAGCTTCAAATTTACTCAAAATAGCTACGGTGTAAAAGTACTGAGGAAGCTAAAGAAAAATTTTTTAAATTACATTTCAAGTTCTTCATTTTAACATATCAGAATAGAATCGGATTGATTTTTGGTTGCTCTACCATTTACTTATTATAGGTGACTTAGATTACTCACTGAGCCTCTATTTCTCTCTAAAACTAGGCTCATTTCGGTGCTTACCTCATAGACTGTGTTGCAGATTAAATCAGATAACTTTGGGCACACAGTAAACCTTAAAAAACAATTAGTTGCTGTTACTGTTATGAATACAATCATCATTTTCACTGTCATCATGATCATCATTTTTTTTTTTTTTTTACAAGCAGAGTCTCACTTTGTTACCCAGGCTGGATAGCAATGACTCAATCATAGCTCACTGTAACCTTGAACTCCTGGCCTCAAGTGATCCACACACCTGGCCTCCTCACGTATTGGAATTACAGGCATGAGCCACTGCACTCAGCTCATCATCACTTTTTTAGAGAAGTAGCATAATATGGTAAAAGAACCTGAGCTTTGTAATTGGACAGAGCCTGGTTCAAATTTTACCTCTGCTATTTATCAGTTGTACAACCATCACCTTCTAAGCCCCTGTTACTTAATCTGTAAGATGGAAAAGTCATCTTCCTCCTAAGGATGTTCTGAGAATTAAATGCAACAATACAAAGCACCTAGCACAACGTAGGTCTCCCAATAAAAGTTTCCTTTTCATCTCTCTCTTTTTTTTTTTCAAAACAAATTACATGCATCTGTCAAACAGTTAACATGATACAAGTAGGCCAGTCGCAGTGGCTCATACCTGTTACCCCAGCACGTTGGGAGGCCGAGGTAGGCGGATCACCCGAGGTCAGTTCGAAACCAGCCTGGCCAACATGGCAAAACCACGTCTCCATGAAAAAATACAAAAATTACCCAAATGTGGTGGTGCGCACCTGTAGTCCCAGCTACTCGGGAGGCTGAGGCACGAGAATTGCTTGCACCCAGGAGGCAGAGGTTGCAGTGAGCCGAGATCATGCCACTGCACTCCAGCCTGGGTGACAGAACAAGACTCCATCTCAAAAAAAAAATATATATATATATATATAGATAGATAGATATACATATATATCTATATATATATGCAAATAGAAAAGAGTTGTTCTGAGTACGATAGCAACATAACAAGGAGCAAACACTTGAGTTCTAACACAGAGGCCACAGTAAACAGAGAGAGATCTTCCCCGACTGTCCAAGTGCAAATTAGGATGTATTTTTAAGCAATGATGTGGTTATTTGTACTAATGAAAAGTGAGAAAGAACCTGAATGACCAACAATACAAAAAGGTAGAAAAAATAGGAATGTTACATAAATAACAGCATACCTATCTGAAGAAATATTGTACGGATACTAAAAATCATATCTTTGAGTAACATCTAATGTCCAAAGGAGATGCTAGTGATAAAATGCCAGTTTTTAAAAAACACTATAAACTTCATATACATGGTATACCATTTTTGTAAAAATTATACATTATACATTATAAACAGATATACACATAGACAGAAAGAAATACAGAAAAATATTCATACTGCCGGTCTTGAAGAGGAATACAGCAAGTAATTTTTCAATTCTTTCCTATGCTTTTTAGTATTTACTCTATTATGCTATCCTTCTTTACTGTTTGGTTTCCCCAACTAAAACATAAGCTCTATAACAACAGAGATTTTTGGTTTATTTGTTCGCTGCATCTGGATAGTGCCTTGCACATATCAATCATTCAATACATATTTGTTAATACAAATATATATATGCATTTATACCTATCAAATGAGCATTTATGACTTGCATAATCAGAAAAAATAAACTTTACTTTGAAAACAATATAAATTCCCTATTACATATTATCATTAACCTAATTCTCACCTTCAAAGGTAGCAGTTGAGTTTAACCTCTTGCTTTATCATCAGTCATCCTTAGTCTTAGGTGGGAATTAGTGAAGAGCTTAATGGCCATGACCAACAACTCAGGATTTGGGAGTTTCCAGCTGATATGTCAATTTGTAATAACCTGGATATCAGTCATAGGTGCATACAATGGGAACGATACTGAAAATCCCAACCTTTCTCCCAATACCCACCAGAGAGCCACAGGTACTTTTTCACCTATATTGGGACATCAAGTTACAGGGATCACCTAACAGTGAATAAAAATACTGCCCGTCCCTTCAGCCCAAACATCAAATTCAATGGTTAAGAATACTGAATAAATAAAAATGAATTTTTAAATAAAATAAATGTAAAGGCCTTTCAGTGTAACAAATATATGTCTAGCTGGTAGTCAACTGGCAAATTCATCTATCTAGAATTCAAATGGAAATTATCCATTGTGATGACTCAAAATAGATGTCAAAAAGGCAAATATCCATAGTAAACCCACCTGGTGTTTTCATGAATAAATTAAGGCCAGAGCCTACTTATTCTTAATTTAGTTAAAATTGTAATAAGGTTGATTACCCAAAGAAGAAATCTACCATCACTATATGTGTCACTTATGTTCCAGAGTTTTTAGGTGCCTGAGATGAACAAGATAGATAGTTATATTCTAGCGGGGGAGGAGAGACAACAAACATGGGAACAGGGAAATAGGTAAGTTCAGAGAGTGCTAAGTGCTCTGGAGATTATATCATGTATGATGACAGCCTGGTGCGGCATGGTATATTTGGAAAGGGGGTAGGCATGGCCAGTGGCTACTTTAGCTAAGAAATTTATAACCTGAATTACAAGGAAGCAAGAATATAAAGTACAAAGAGAAACTCATACCAAGCAGAGGAAACACCAAGTACAAAGGAAGGCAACTGCAGCTGCAGCCTGTAAGGCAAGGAGTAAAAGGAAAGGTGGTAGACAAACATTCGATCCTATAGAGTGATGTAGGCCATATTATAGGGTTTGGATCTTACGGTGGGTATAATGGGACATTACTGCATGGCTTTAAGCAGCAAGGAACTGATAGGATCTGATTATGAACAGCACAGTAAGGAATACTAACTGCAAGGAAATAAGACAAAATAAAAATATGAAAATCAGATAAGACCTCAAAAAGTCATCTGAAGCAATTTAAAGAAAGGACTAACATTCCTGCACCTCAATCACGGGCTCTGAAGGTATCAGTGGGATTACAGCACAGTAAATCAGAATGAGTAGGATTCACCAACAAAACATAAGAGTATAAAATGCTGCCATGATAAGACACTTAAAATATTTTATAAACTTTATAAACTAAAATATATATCATCTAAAAATATTCTTTTTAGAATGGCCAAAGGACTGTATAACTTCAGAAAGCTTCATCTAAATAATTTACTATAATGGTCCAACAAATAAATCTTTAGATAATCGATAAATTTAGTTTCCTAAAACAACTTAATTTCTAAAAAGCTAAAGGGTTAAGCTCTCCTTAAAATAATAAACACATTTAAAAATCCATTTTCTCTTCCTTGCTATTTGCAAGTTATAAAATTCATTTTAAAAATATATTTTTAAATCCATACTCTACCAAACAAAGCCAGTTCTTTCACCATTATTTAAATATATTCCTGACTCCTCACCTCTACTTAGGCCATTGTTTCAGCTTCTATTCCCTTTACCCAGCTCCTTACTATTCCAGCTCACATCCCATCCCTCACTCTTATCTTCTCTGAGTATAGAAAAGCAGGCAAATTTTTTTAAAACCTTGTCAATTGGGGGTGATGTGGGGTTTACAGCACCCTTATGTGTAACTATCATGGGAGCAGAAATGTAAGCAATCACAAGCTGTATGCTTAAAAAAAATCCTGAATTTTAAATTTTATTATTTGTATTAACTGCAATATTCCAGATTTACTGTTTAGTAGCCTAAATCTTCCCATAAGTTTTAAATGTATTAAAATTTTAGGGATTACCAGACCATATATTCTAGAAAATTAACCCAATATGAAATTTAAAAAATTAAACACCCTTAATCAAATAACTCTATCCACTATTCCAAACAGCTTACAAAGAAGTTCAGTGGAAATGATCCTGTGAATTAATATCTACCCTTTCTAAAAGATAACCAACTGGAACAAGAAATTAGGACTTTCCTGTTACCTTTCTTACCACGTGAAAAATGCAGGTTGTTCATTCTAAAAATAAATATAAGCTTTTGAATATAAATATATTTTTATAATGTGGATATTATGTGAATCACTAGGTTTGGAATAAATACCATTAAATTGAGAGTCGAAGTCAACAAGATAGAAATATAAATTCAAATTCATATTTCAAAAGGCACTTATTGCTTGCTTCGGCAGCACATATACTAAAATTGGAATGATACAAAGAAGATTAGCATGACCCCTCCTCAAGGATGACATACAAATTCATAAAGCATTCCATTTTTTTTTAAGGGACTTCTTCACAAAGAAAACACAGCAGGGGTCTTAAAAATGTTTAAAATGATGAATATAAGAACCTCTTGGCTACAAGAGAGAATTTTCCACTACAAAACTGGAAAGTTAGATACAAAATTATTAGTAATGGTTGTTACCTATTACCATTTATAGGTAATGTACATGAGCACAAAGAGCTCTTCAAAAATTCCCTGGTAAAATTATACTATAGAATTATATCTGATAATTCTATTCTTTGTTTTAAAATTTGACTATAAATTACTTAAAATTTTTAATTTGCATTTTAATATAAGAACTTTGAATCTAAAAGACAAACACAAAAATGGTTATCTATACTACAGTGCAATAAAGAAACTAAATCATCTTCCCTCCCCAACCTTTTAATCTGGAACCATTCCTTAGCTGTTTTGACTTTTAGGACATTGAAAATTTTTTAGGAGTCCAAGTTGTCTTACAGAACATCACACATTCTAGATCAGTCTTGATTGTTAATGTTAAACATTTTTAGTAAGAGTACAACATTGGTAATGCTGTAGTACCCTTAGTAAACCTGTTGTAGTGCTCTTACCCTGTAGAGGTAAACCCTCATTGAATCACATCAGCATTCACATCATGATAATTCTGTTGTATGAGTTGGTTAATGGAGCCAATGCCAGATCTCATCATTGTAAAGGTACATTATTTTTTCCCATTTGTAATCAGAAGTAATCTATGAAGTGAACCTTTGGCATTATGTAAACAAAATGGGTTCCTTTAAAATTTGTTTATGTGCTTTGTCTGTGAAGGATTACTTTTTAATTATGGGAAATCTGAACTTCTCAGACATTCCCACTAGATGATGCTAAATTTTTTTGAAAGCCATCGTTTAAGGTAGTGTCGGCCAAATCTCTCCATTTTAAGTGCATTTTTTTCTTTTGTAATTAATAAGTAACATATGAGGCCATGTGAATATCCTATCCCTCGAAAACTTTCCACTCAGTGATTTTTTACAATTACAGTCTTTTAATTATAATGTAACAGTGTGCCCATGCTAAAGCTTCAAATTTAAAGAACTACAAAAGTCTCTTCCTTATCCCAGTCCAGACTCCAACTCACACTTCTGTAACATACTTTATGTACACTCTGATAACTGCTCCTTGTGCATCCTTCTGGAAGTTTTCAATGTATAAACAAACATATATGCATTTCTTGTCTTCTTTTTACCACAGATGGGATCACAGTACATATATTGTCTTATAAATTTATTTTTTTCACTTAATTTATCCTGCACATCTTTCCTATCAGTACATACACATTCATCTCATTCTTTTTAATAACTAAAGAGTATTCTACTTACCATTATTTCATTAGTCTCTTTAAGTATACATCACTCTGTTCATTCACAGTTTTATACAGTTTCAAATAGTGTTACATTAAACATCCTTGTACATATAACTTTTCATGTTTTATGTGAATACACTTGAGTAAAAATTCTAGAAACATAACTGTTGGGTCCAAATGTATGTGTAATTTCTTTTCTTTTGATAAATATTGCCAAACTTTCTTTTTAAATTGCATTAATTTCTGCTGCCATCAACAGCAATGCTGTTTCCTCATCTCTTCTTCCTCATTAATACTGGACATTAGCAAATTCTTTAATCTTTGCCAATCTGAGAGGTAAAACAAAAATAGCAGCTGACAGTCTTTTAATTTTAATTTTTATTTTATTTTATTATTTTTTTAATTGTTATTTATTTATTTATTTATTTATTTATTTATTTATTTTTTTGAGACGGAGTCTTGCTCTGTCGCCCAGGCTGGAGTGCAGTGGCGCAATCTCGGCTCACTGAAAGCTCCGCCTCCCAGGTTCACGCCATTCTCCTGCCTCAGCCTCTCCGAGTAGCTGGGACTACAGGCGCCCGCCACCACGCCCGGCTAATTTTTTGTATTTTTAGCAGAGACGGGGTTTCACCGTGGTCTCGATCTTCTGACCTCGCGATCCGCCCGCCTCGGCCTCCCAAAGTGCTGGGAGTACAAGCGTGAGCCACCGCGCCTGGCCTAATTTTTATTTTTGTAAATAAGAAAGTCAAGCATCTTTTCATGAAATTATTGAATATTTGAAATATTTTCTCTATGAATTGCTTATTTATAGGCTCTATCCTTTTTCTATTAAATACTCCTAAAAACAATATTTTAAACAATGTATTTGAAGAAGTGTAAAACAAGTTTCATTATAACGTTCATAAAACATTATGTTAGTTGGTAGTCTGTACCTAAGATACTCTCCCACCAGAGAAAAAGCTATAGTTTCTGGAAGTGTATACTCTCACTACCTTTAATACCCCTTTACCCAAGTGACCTATAGATTGAAAATACTTTAATAAATATGCTAGAGAATTTCCTATATCAAATCTCCTTAATACATTTTTTAATAAATCAAATTTCTATAGGCAAGTAGTAGGAAACAATTTAAAATAATTAAATCAGCATATTGATCTTTAACATTTTAGAACCATTAATTTCATCTAGGATTTCTCATTTAGTACAAAACCAAGAAGACATTTCCAAGAACAGTGAAACTAAAAATCTAAATTAAATCTGTGTAGAGAGAGCACAGTACAACTATCTTTTACTGTTATATGAGCTACTCTCTTTCTACTTTAAAAATCAATCTTGTGTAGACCTGGAGTACACAGTCATGGGCTAGAGTGTGATAGAACTTGCCTGATCAATGTAAAAGGCTGTGCCTGCACGGATCTCTCGTCGCTGTTTGAGATCAGTTTCAGTGGTGTCCCTTGACAGGGCAATGTATTCAACCTCCCGTTTCGTCAGCTCCTGTAGAGAAGAGAATGAAATTATTCCAAAAATAAAATCAAATTTCCAGCATATGATTTGGAACTAGTTATCTGACAATGCCATTGCCATTGCCCATGAGAAGTGCATTGTTAAACCTAATTCTGGATTGAAACTTGTTGAATCTAAGTTTGAGAAAAAAGAAATAAATTGAACTTTAATCAAAATATCTATACATCTCCTCAGAGCTCTTCTTCTATGGCACTCAATCCTACTACTTAAGCAATAATAATCAAAATCCAGTTTTACAAACCTTAATTTTTCCTGTAGAATTATTTCCAAATATAATGAGCAATAATTTGACAGTATTACTATTTGGTTTGCCCACAAACTATAGCCATTTCTGTAAGTAATGTTTATCTTTTTTAAAGGGGTGATTTAGATTAATTCATTCCATGGATCAATGTTTGCCAAGTGTATATAGTATGTTAGGTACTTTACCAAATGTGAAAACAAAGTAAAAATACCAATAATCGGCTGGGCGCTGTGGCTCAAACCTGTAATCCCAGCACTTTGGGAGGCCGAAGTGGGCGGATCACTTGAGGTCAGAAGTTCGAGACCAGCCTGGCCAACGTGGTGAAACCCCGTCTCTACTAAAAATACAAAAATTAGGCAGGTATGGTGGTCCGTGCCTGTAGTCCCTGCTACTCGGGAGGCTGAGGCAGGAGAATCGCTTGAACCCAGGTGGTGGAGGTTGAGGTTGCAGTAAGCCAAGACCACACCATTGCACTCCAGCCTGGGCAACAAAGCAAGACTCCAACTCAAGGAAAAAAGAAAAAAAAAAACCAATAATCAGGTAAACAGAAGATAAACACACATGCATAGTTGTAGGAGAAGTAAAAGGAGGATTTAAAAAAGGAGAGGAAGAGGTGATGAAAAAGGAGGAGGAAAAGGAAGGAGGAGAAGGAGTAGAAGGAGCAGAAGGAGGAGGAAAAAAATAATCAAAAAAACATGAGATTTGAGGGGGAAACTATGCAGAATTCATCTGTTTCAAGATAATTTATCCATCCTTAAAAGTCTTTTGCCCCATAATCGTGTACAAAAAGTTTTTAACATTATCTTTGGTTTTACAATGTTGAAGTACAAACAGTGACATTCTCCAATCAAATAAGGCACACAATAAGTTTTTACTAAACATGAGGAACAAACTGAGTTACTGAAGTATAATGGAAAATGGGAATGAACATGCCATTAATGGCAAAAAGGGATACTGCCATACAGGGGGATTTTTTCTCCATCCTATCTCCATATGCTACTGATAAAAACATATTATTGTTGTAATTTAGGTCTTCTTTAATGTGCTTGTCCCCATGTTACATAACTTTATGTATGTAAAGGAGGAAAAAAAAGTTTTTTGTTTTTTTTTTTTTGAGATAGTCTCACTCTGTCACCCAGGCTGTTGTACAGTGGTGCGATCTCAGCTCACTGCAACCTCTGCTTTCCAGGTTCAAGCAATTCTTGTGCTTCAGCCTCCAGAGTGGCTGGGACTACAGGCATGTGCCACCAGGCCTGGCTAATTTTTGTATTTTTTAGTACAGACGGGATTTCACCATGTCGGCCAGACTGATCTCGAACTCCTGACCTCAAGTGATCTGCCCACCTCGGCCTCCCAAAGTGTTGGGATCACAGGCATGAGCCACCGCACCCAGCCTAAAACGAGGAAAAGTTTTTAAATAGAGAAAATACAGACTAGTGGCAAAGATGTGGTGATACCAAAGGATGTTTCCCTAAAAACAAATGAATTGGCTGAGAGAACACAATTTTGGAGTAAAGTAGCAATTTCTCTTGTTGGTAGGTATTTACTTCTTGCTTCTGGAACACATCATTAGTATCTTCATGTCTGCTTCATTCACTGGCTGGATGTGATCTCCCTCAATGAAAAACCCTGTCATTTACAATAGGCTTCCATTGGTTGACAAAGTTATATATGCCTCTTATTGTTAAACTGCACAGAGTTACACCCTGAACTGCTACATGATCATTATCCTCAGCTTCCTTTGCTCTTCATTGGCCATGACAAGCACCAAAGTCTCCTCAGGTGCTGATTCATGAAAGAGGCATGAGTACCTTCACAAACAGCCCCAGGAGCAGCAGATGGAGGAGGCAGCAGTGGTATGATTTTTTTGAACAAACTACAGAAGTCCTTTTACATGAGTTAAGTATAAAATAAACACAACTATGAAATTATTCCTATTTATTTTCTCATGGTTTACCATGCTTGCCCCAAATTTTCTGCCTTTAAAGATCTCATCCACTCTGGCTATCACTATATATAGGCTGTTATTCTTAGGGGCAATAGTACTCACTGCAAAGTGTGCAAGGAGGCTTAAGCTAGTATTAAGTTTTCTTATGTGTATCCACAGCCTATGGTTGCCTCAGCTCCATTCCACAATTTAAAGTTGAGTGTGTTGTTGGTTTCTTTTTTAAAGATACAGGTTTCACGCTTACAAACCTACGTTGCATTTTTGAACCAACAAGGCTTCTCATAATCTCTTAACCCCTCTCATTTCACATTCTCAATAAGCTTCAAAGCCTTGCCAAAAACAAAATCTCAGTGAGATATTGTGGTCTTTGAAATAAGCAAGGTAGCAAGTGCACATCTTAAAATTAAAAAGGCTTGGCCGGGCACGGTGGCTGTAATCCCAGCACTCTGGGAGGCTGAGGCAGACCGATCACAAGGTCAGGAGTTGGAGACCAGCCTGCCCAATATGGTGAAACCCATTTCTACAAACAACATGAAAAATTAGCCGGGTGTGGTGGCACGCATGAGTAGTCCCAGCTACTTGAGAAGCTGAGGCAGGAGAATCACTTGAACCCAGGAGGCAAAGGTTGCAGTGAGCCAAGATCAAGCCACTGCACTCCAGCCTGGGCGACAAAGCGGGACTCCATCTCAAAAAAAAAAAAAAGAAAAGGCTCTAGATCTGTAATTCTCAGTAGCTGACTCCGCATTCTTAGATAAAACACTTTTACCTTACATATTAATAACGTGAGGATGGCTCTACAGTGGCACGTTTTACCTCACAAACTAGTTCTAGGGATAAATAAAAGATAAATGAGCTAATGCGAGTTAGGCTCTGATTTATTCATGCATTTATTATTTCTGCCCCACATGATTTTTGAAGTACCAAAGAAGATTCACCATTGAAATAAAAGAGTGTACAAGGTAGATTTCAATAGCATTGAAATCAATCATTTCATAGCAAATAATACAAGGAATCTTTACATAAGGTTTTTCTCTTCATCCTAAAAAATGTCTTCAGAACACAGCTTCATCTGGTGGTATTCTTTCATTAATCATTAGGGTAATGCCTACTAATACTGACAAAATAGTGGAAAACATTTGTACATTTTCTTTTTTTTTTTGAGACGGAGTCTCACTTTGTCGCCCAGGCTGGAGTGCAGTGGCACGATCTTGGCTCACTGCAACTTCCACCTCCCAACTTCAAGCAATTCTCCTGCCTCAGCCTCCCAAGTAGCTGGGATTACAGGTGCCTAGCACCATACCCTGCTAATTTTTGTATTTTTAATAGAGCCGAGGTTTCACCATGTTGGCCAGGCTGGTCTCGAACTCCTGACCTCAGGTGATCCACCCACCTCGGCCTCCCAAAGTGCTGGGATTACAGGTGTGAGCCACTGTGCCTGGCCAAGACTTGTAAGTTTTCTTATTTGGGTTGAGATTTGAGCTTCAGTTCACTTAACAACAGTTTTCAAAAAACTGCAAATGTTTAAGTGGACAACATGTCAGAAAGGGGAAACATGGGATTTCAACTCTAGCTCTATTATTTACCAGCTGGATAAAGCTTGAGTGAGTTATTTAACCTCTGTGAACTTGTTTTCTCATCTATTTAAAGAAAAAACCAGGAGATATATAACACAGAAGAGATACTCTACAGACCTTAGGCTTCCTTTAAGGACTGCATAACTTCCAAAAGTCAAGGGAATTGTTTGACTTTTTAAAATGTGAGCCTGAGATAAGGGAATGTTCACTGAGCAGTATAATACCAAGTTTTGCTTTGTAATTTCAGACTTGCTGATTCTATCTGCCACTCATTGCCTGAATTTATATCTCTTTTCTACTGGAAGTGGGGGACTTTCTAGTTACAGTAAAAACTTGCTACAGCTATGAAAATTTGCTAAAGCTGTACATTTGACTCCCAAATAACTTATGCCAAACACTTTATAAACAAATCGCCCTTTGATGTCAGCATGTTTCAAATAATGACTAATTCTGATTTTTTTTATAAATTCTTAATCTTATTTTATTTCATCGCTTACAAAGTTAAGACCCTTAGAAATTGACAAGAATTAACTGCTGCTCACCAAGTACTGCATAGCAATAGAGCGTCGAAGAGGCCCAGGAGGTCCTATTAGAAAAACATCTTGCCCCAAAAGATCCTTCTGCATTATCCATCTTAGATGCTGAACTACAGATTGAGCCAGAGAGTCTGAAACTATAAAGAAAAAAAGAGAAAATGAAGTGCAAATTTAAGTAATACTTATAATATAAATCTCCAAGTAATGTGGACATATTTATATATATATAATGTATATAAAATATGTGTTTATCTGTGTATGTATTTATAAACATATGTATATAAATATATATAAACATATGCATATGTTTATCTGGACATAGATACGTGGTGAATTTTCACATAGTTTTACACTAAAACCATTATTGTCGATGCTAAAACAAGATTAAGTTTATAATATCATAAAGAATTACATATTCCTTACTTGAAATCTTTCCATAGCATTTGAATAATAATCTATAACTGTTCCTAAAGAAATAAAAGTGATTTCAAGGATGATTTGAGGAACTGATTTGATTAATCACAATTTTATAGTCCAATCTTTTTTTTCTAAAAGAGAGATATGATCAAATCATCCCAGATAGTTAATGATTATCATAGTCTTAAAAAATCTGAGAAAAGCATACTACAACTTAAGTTGGTAATGGGTTCTAAGATTATGGTTAGAAAACTTGATGTAGACTTAAAACTACTTCTTTAGAATTAACTATTTAAGTCTATTCTTCTATACCAAATTCTTTTGTGAATAGAAGACCACTCATAGGTGGGAATTGAACAATGAGAACTCATGGACACAGGAAGGGGAACATCACACTCCGGGGACTGTTGTGGGGTTGGGGGAGGGGGGAGGGACAGCATTAGGAGATATACCTAATGCTAAATGACGAGTTAATGGGTGCAGGAAATCAACATGGCACATGGATACATATGTAACAAACCTGCACATTGTGCACATGTACCCTAAAACCTAAAGTATAACAAAAAAAAAAAAAAAAAGACCACCCCATGCAATGCCCTTCCAGGTCTACTATTAAATCACCCCATCAATGTGCTCATCTTCTAACTCAGCATTTTCTAAAATGTTTAAATTAATACAATTAGTTTGTTTTTGCTCATATGTAAATCACCCAGTGAGTCCATTCCTGGGTATAAAAGAAAAACTTATAACCTTGTACATCAGGAGACACGTATAATACTCAGAGCAGAATTGTCCAAAATAAAACTGGAGACAGGACAATGAATAAATACACAGAATGAAATATTATACAGCAACAAAAACGGAATAAAAGATCCACACTTCCAATGATATGCTTAACCCTTAAAGGTATAATATTTAGTGAAAAAAATAAGAATAAATCACGTATAATACCATTTCAATAAATCTCAGTAAACTAGCAAATGAATTCTTTAGAAATAGATACATATGTGATAAAACAGTACTTGAAAAAGCAAAACAGCAAGGGAATGGTAAGTTGATGATAACTGGATACCTGGGGGTAAGGAGTGGCCATGGAATCAAAGAGATTCTTATGTATAGCTTCAAGGATATTGGTAATATTCTAGTTCTTAAATTAGATGTGGGTTACAGTGTTTGTTTTATTATGTTGCATTTTATACAGACAGACACAGACATCTGTATTACATAACGTCTTTTGTATGTAGTAAATATTCCATATGTGCTAAACTTTATTTAATCACCCCACTGAGGTCACGGATTAGTTCAAAGATCCAACTAAGAAAGCCTAGGACTAGGCCGGGCGCGGTGGCTCACGCTTGTAATCCCAGCACTTTGGGAGGCCGAGGCGGGCGGATCACGAGGTCAGGAGATCGAGACCACGGTGAAACCCCATCTCTACTAAAAATACAAAAAAATTAGCCGGGCGTGGTGGCGGGCGCCTGTAGTCCCAGCTACTCGGAGAGGCTGAGCCAGGAGAATGGCGTGAACCCGGGAGGCGGAGCTTGCAGTGAGCCAAGATTGCGCCACTGCACTCCAGCCCGGGCGACAGAGCGAGACTCCGTCTCAAAAAAAAAAAAAAGAAAGCCTAGGACTAAATATCTAGTGCTTCTAGTGCTTCTCCTCCTCTGACAGCACAATATTGTTAGGGTAGTCTCTCCTGTACTCCCCTGCCCCAAAGAAAGCAAACATTTAATCATTGGAAAAGATAATTTTCTGATTTTCATTATTCTGGTAGGAAGATCAAGGACAAGGTTTTGGGCAAATTGTTTGGTTTATCATGTCACTGGAGTCATACTAAAGCATATTATAATCTCCCCAAAACAAATGCCCATATGTCTGAGACTCATTACTCAAGTAGAACTGTTTGGTTTCTCTCTTGTTTTCACAAATCCTCTAAGACATGCATCCCTAGAGGGATAAAATCCCTAAGACATGCATCCCTAGAGGGATAAAATCCCTAAGACATGCATCCCTAGCGGGATAAAAGTTGGTTCCTGGAAGGGGGATTTGAAAAAAATGTTTAGATGTTACAATAGTTTGTGGTCCTCGGCCAGGCATGGTGGCTCACGCCTGTAATCCCAGCACTTTGGGAGGCCGAGGCAGGTGGATCACCTGAGGTCAGGAATTCAAGACCAGCCTGGCCAACATGGCGAAGCCTGTAGTCCCAGCTACTCAGGAGGCTGAGGCTTTAGAATCACTTGAACCTGGGAGGCGGAGGTTGCAGTGAGCTAAGATCATGCCACTGCACTCCAGCCTGGGCGACAAAGTGAGACTCCATCTCTAAAAGGACACAGTACATAAGCAGATATATAACATATCTATGGTATTCAAATTTCTTGGGGTTAGGAAGGAATAATTACAGGGAGAAAATATCCACAGGAGAGTAATAAAGAAAAATAGATTGAAAAATACTGCTCTAAGACCTATACTTTTTAGCAATCTATTAGGTAGTTTCATGATGCTAGCATGCAACTGGCCTGAGTCTAGAGAGTTAATCATATTTATAACTATCACATGCCCTTTTACCTATTTTCTTTTCTACTTGAAGCTTAAATCAATCTTTATAATATACAGTCTATTCTTTCTTGCTTCAAGACAAGTCAGCCTCCTTGCTGTTTAAGGATGAAACAAAATAAGAATTAAGATGCCTTAACTTCTTCATTAGTAAAACTACAAAATGTTCCCTATGCTGCAAATCTATTACCTCTTCCTACTCTGATATCAAACATATAATTAAAAACTTAAACACTTTGGGTTTGTTCTTTACATTTTCATAAATCTCAGCTTAATTTGGCCACAGGCATCCTCTATAGTACTCTCACAGTTTTGTGTTACTTTGTATTCAACTTTGGCAACGTGCCTGACCTTCCATTATCTGGACTTGATAATTTAAAATCCAAAATGTGTAAAGTTCTAGAAGTTAAAGCCAAGTTGGTTTCCTTAACTTCCTCCCACCTTTTATTATTTATAACTATTGGTAACTATTTATAATTACGGAGTCTCAATTTAGTTCTATACTTTCAAGTTCGTTTTGAATGTTTTGACCTTGGAATCATATTCATTTTCAAGATTTTTTAAAATCTAAGGTAGCAGTTCCTAATCAAATGTGAGGCCTGCCCTTCATAAATTGTCTGTATAATAAAGTGCTGATGTTTAGGAATAACTTATCTTTTCATTTTTTGAAGCAAACTGGAGCAGAATTGAGGTTATAGCCATAATAGAGCCATTTGTACACCAGTGTACTTTCTTAAGTAGAAGAGAAAAGCATGGAGTTATTTAAAGCTAGAGCCCTGGGAATTACGCATAATCCTGTTTATGCTCATGGGAGTGTCTTCCACTTTAGCATGATGCACATGTACTGAGAAACACCGCCTTAAGGCACATCTGACTAGTCTCAGTCCTTCCTTTATTCTTACCACTCAACAATGGTTCTCAACTGGTGACCATACTGCTACCATTCTAGGCCTGCCAGGAGGCATTTGGAAAATGTCTGGGAGTACTTTGGGTTGTTGTAAAGCTTTGGGAAATGAGAAATAATTTGGTACACCACTGATATTTTGTGATGGTAAATGCAATGACCAAGATGGTCTCATCCTGCCCAGTATGTCAATGGCACCATAGTTGAGAAATATTGTGTAGTCATTATTTTTTCTCAAGGCCTCTGTTGCCTGCACACCACTAATGAGTTTGTCACAATTAAGCCCAGAGAAAGAGTTTCTCTCTATTTCCTTTACCTTCTGAAAGATAAAACTTTTAGGGAGGAAATCAGTAGAGAATAAGTTCTACCTTTAGAGTAAGCCTGTAGGAGTTGTCAGGATATCTAAGGCTCTCATCATCACATTCCAATTTTACATAAGTTTCTTAATACATATAAGCTACTTCTGAATCCCATGGCTGGCCTTGTAGTCTATGGCATACCTTCACAAAGAACATATATTTTCCCTGCTTTTATTCTCCCCCAATAACAATACTAATAATGGTCACAATTTATTGCATTCCTATCAGGTACCAGGTAAACATACAAATGATTTTTCATATAGGATCTCATAACAATTCTAGAAAGCAGCAGACCTATTGTGTAAGGACACAGATTCAAGACAGATTGGCTGGGTTCAAATTCCAACTGTACTATTTACTAGCTATGTAACCTTAATCAAGTTATTTAATCTCTCTGCTCAGTTTCCTCATCTGTATAATGGATATAATTGTACTTACTTATAAAGTTGTTATGAGGATTATATTAAGCACTTAGAACAGTGTCTAATCATAGTAAATGCTGTGTTTGTTAAATACTCATTACTCCCATTTTACAATAAGAAAATCAAAATTAGAAATGTAGTATCATTTGTCTGTAGCTGGTAAGTCCATAAACCAAGATTTATACCTAAGTTGTTTAAGTCCAAAACTTGTATTTCAGTCATTATGTTCTACAGCACCTCCAAAAGCTTTTCAACAGGTGTCCAGCTTCAGGTGCAAGACTTTCCCTACAAGTGTGGACCTCTCAGGGCTACATCAAATTTAGCAGACTTGCTGTTCCAGCCATTAGTTCTACTTCTTTTTGGTGGTATCAATGATATGTTTTATTCCTTTTATTAAAATTTCAAAGTTATTTTGTAATGAATATTATGTTATCAGAGGATCTACTTCTCAAAGAAAATCCAACTTTCACTTATTCATGTTTTAGTATAGTGTATCTTACCAAAAAGCATTTCTATATTTAATTTGTCAGGAAATTGCATTAAACTACCGAAAGAAAGCATCATGCAGTGCTATGTGGTATCTGTGCTACATTTTACATTAATGCCTGAAACTAGCTGTATTTTTAGAATGGCCTCAAGAAAACATGAGTCATACTTAAAAGCATGCCAGAAATAGAAACAAGATTTAAGACTGTACATTATGAACATCGGCAAAACAAAGTGCCAAACTGCCATGCATAACCTAATATAAACATAGCACAGTACATGAGAGAAATCCCCAACTTCAATGTTTTCAGACACAAGATGCTACCTTCCAGGAGTCCACATAATAATAAACCGATGTCAAAATAATCCCAAAGAGCTTGATCCTATATTCTAAGATTCCTTTTCTATGTAAAGATAAAAACATTTAGTTCATATTGGCCTAAATCCCTGATTCAATTCCTAACCAGTATTTGTTTTCAAAAAATATGTACTATTTTTTGCCTGGCCGTATTCAAAGGCTTTAAAGTAATTTTATCATAGTTACCTAAATTACAATTTTCTCCCTTTATGAACTCAAATTTTCGTATATATAAAAGTTAAAATTAAAATTCTAGAAAATTAAGCGTAGGTCAGATTCTATTATAATAAATCCTTCAAAACTGTTGATGTTTTCTTAGTATCCCAAAAAGCAGCATAATATAATGGAGGAAAAAAAAAAAAGCCTTTGAAGCCAGACAGACCTATTGCGATTTTTCATCCTGTCTTTTATCCATGTCCTTAGACAAGCATTTTGACTCTTTCAGGTCTGTTTCCTTATTTTCTTTTTTAAATTTTTTTTATTATACTTTAAGTTCTGAGATACATGTGCAGAACATGCAGATTTGTAGTTTCCTTATTTTCAAAATAAAGATATAATACTTATTGAGTATGGTTTGTGAGGATTATAGGTAAAGCACCGTGCCCGGTCCCTCAGCCAATGAGAACCAGGTACGGGAGAATTATTCAAGTCTCATCTTCACCTGCAAACTCCTATCTCTGCTGTGTACCCTGGACACCAGGCTGTATAGTGTGGACTTGGTGGATATGAATAGGCTCCTGAGTTTACACTCAAATTACCTGCTGGGCCTAGAGACAAATCTGAAGAATAAGGGAGAAAGGAACCCAGTACTTACTACTTCCTCACTGGTAAAGCCTATGTTAGAGTACTTTCACTTGACGCTTCATTACCATTTCATTTCATCACCCCACAAAATAGCTCAGAATCTACATCTAGGCCCATAACACTCCCCTGAATTTGATTTTTCTACCACATCACAACGCAAGATTTCGAAAGAAGCATGACTAACCTCCTCACTGCAACTACGTGCTCATCTGCTAAACTTTCCCCTATTTACCATGTAACATTCTGTAGTTAGATATAGTGGACATGAAGGGTGAAAATATTTAGCACCAAAGTCCTCACTATTTACAACACGAACTAACTGAACTAAAAAATTAATTTATTCACACAGCTATATTTATTAAGGACCTACTATATGCTCAGCACCAAGAATACAAAGATGAATAAAATAAGGTTCTTTGAAGACATCAAAAGAAATAATACATATATAAAACATCAGCTTATGTAGCTTATATAAAGCCAATCATTTATAAAGTGGGCTGATGTTTCTGATCCAATATAGCTGTTATCAAAACTAAATCTACAGCATTGGCCAGCACAGTGCTCAGCACAGAGAAGATATTCAGCTTTTCTTAAAATTGGAAAAATTCATCAATATGTATTAAATAATTATACATATCCATATTCAATGACTAAGTGTCACGTTGTTCACTTTTTGTGTAAGGGTACAAAAATAAGAGTACACACGTATATTTGCTTGTGTTTGTATAGAAAAATGCAAGACAGATTCCCCTGAAACTAATACTGTGAGAATTAACATGAATGAGAATGGGGGTGAATATATAATTTCTCAATGTATATCTTTTTATATTGTTTTGATTTCTGAACCACAAAAATATATTAGCTCTGCAAAAAAGTTATTTTTTTAAAGTCATGCTTTAGAAAATATTTTACATAAGAAAATGTCCACAATATGGTGCTTTATGAAAACCGTCTGTACATACAAAAGTATGGTCTGTAAATAAAAAAAGGTAAGAAAACATTCTGTATATACAAAATAGTATATACAGTACATACTATTATTTTATTAAATGATACAAATATACATAGTCATTTTTTAAAACATTAGATACTTTTCACAAAGATTCAAGCCATACAAAGTGTGTTCTCTGACCAAAATTAAATTAAATTAGAAATTAGTAACAGAAAGATCTTTGGAAAATCTCCAAATATTTAGAGACTAAACAGCATAATTCTACATAGCACATGGGATCATTGCTAAGTGGTATCAGTAAGATGGCTGACTAGAAGTTCCTAGCACTCCTCCCCCATAAAAAAACCAAGCCAAACAAGTGAAAAAACTACATTTCCACCAAAATAAATAAAGGAGAGCCCTGGAGAACTGCAAAAGAGTAGGAGAAATCCTGTAGAGCACAGAAACCCAGGATGGCCACATAGAGAAGCAAAGGAAACTTTGCCTCTGCCAAGGATGATCTCAGCCCCTATTTGGGGATCAGCTTGGACCCAGGAGGTATTTCTCTCTGCAGGAAAAAGGTAAGCAGAAGGACACTACCAGCTCCCATCACTACTATGGATACCTGCAGTCTTTGCTACCAGAGATTCCTGCAGTCCTCACAGGCTCTGAGCCCAGCTGAGGGAGCTCCCCAGAGTACACACTCTGTGCTACTCCCAGAGAAGAAACCGACACTGTGCCTTACCCCAGTCCCCTGCCTGAGCAGCTACTGTGTTGCAACCAGAGCCACTGCTCCAGTGCATCCTGTTCCAGGGATGGGTAGTCATTGCACCCCTCCATCCTGGAGGCTTTGCCATCACTGCAGCACAGCTACCTGGTAGGCCCCAATCCCTGAATTTAGCTACTGCCATGCTCCAAGTTACCCTGAAGCTGCTCCATCCCCTGCATCCCAGACATTGGTGTACCCTGCCCTTCAAGGCCTGAGCTGAAGTGATGCTCTCACTGGGGACCCACAGCATCAAACTACCCCCAGACACCACACCAACGCAACATCCTATCCTCCTGGATGCCCCAACCCTCCAGCACACCAGAGCAGATGTCCTACCCAGTGCCATAGCCGACACTGTACCCTGCCTCTCGGGGACCTAGCACCTCCTCCAACCCATGTAGCTGTATATTTCAGGGCCAAGCTGATATGGCATCTTATTTCCAGGGAATCAAAGCCTTGGATGAGCTGTGCCTCTGCCCTACAGGTCAAATGGCCAAA
This sequence comes from Nomascus leucogenys, assembly GCF_006542625.1. NCBI lineage: Eukaryota > Metazoa > Chordata > Mammalia > Primates > Hylobatidae > Nomascus > Nomascus leucogenys. The sequence goes on from NC_044385.1 coordinate 68,160,503, forward strand.
GGGTCTTTCCTCCCTACAACGGGACTAGGAACTCAGAATCTGAGCTGCTGAGGAGCCCCACCTCTCCAGGCAGTAGACTGATGCTGTACTGCTCCCTGTCCCCTGGGCTGTATCTGTGCCTTGCCATTTCTGGGTTCTTGACAGTGCTGCACCTGGCTGCACAGAACCTGGGCTATTGCTGAGTGTCACCATCCCAGCATCAAGAGTAATTAGTGTGTGACATCTCATCTCCCAGGGCTCAAGCTGCCACTGTGCCCTGTTGATTCTAGGTCCCAAATTGTAGCTGTGCCCTATTCCCTGGGGCCTGAACCTTTGAGGCTCCCCTTCTTCCCTGGAGCCATGCCAGTTCTGCACCCTGCCCTCCAGGGTCAGAGTCACAGCTATATTCCTGCCCTCTGGGTGCAAGCTGTTAGAAAGTGCTTCAGAGGCAAGAGCAAACACATTCAAAAGCTAGCAGAAGGGAAGAAATAACTAAGATCAGAGCAGAACTGAAGGAGATAGAGACACAAAAAACCCTTCAAAAAAATCAATGAATCCAGAAGCTGTTTTTTTGAAAAGATCAACAAAATTGGTAGACCGCTAGCAAGACTAATAAAGAACAAAAGAGAGAAGAATCAAATCGATGAAATAAAAAAATGATAAAAGGGATATTACCACCGATCCCACAGAAATACAAACTACCATCAGAGAATACTATAAATACCCCTGCGCAAATGAACTAGAAAATCTAGAAGAAATGGATAAATTCTTTGACACATACACCCTCCCCAAGACTAAACTAGGAAGAAGTTGAATCCCTGAAAAGACCAATAACAAGATCTGAAATTGAGGCAATAATTAATAGCCTACCAACCAAAAAAAGTCCAGGACCAGACGGATTCATAGCCGAATTCTACCAGAGGTACAAAGAGGAGTTGATACCATTCCTTCTGAAACTATTCCAAACAACAGAAAAAGAGGGAATCCCCCCTAACTCATTTTTTGAGGCCAGCATCATCCTGATACCAAAGCCTGGCAGAGAACACAAGAAAAAAAGAGAATTTTAGACCAATATCCTTGACGAACATCGATGCAAAAATCCTCAATAAAATACCAGCAAACCAAAAACAGCAGCACATCAAAAAGCGTATCTGCCACGATCAAGTTGGTTTCATCCCTGGGATGCAAGGCTGGTTCAACATACGCAAATCAATAAACGTAATCCAGCATATAAACAGAACCAAAGACAAAAACCACATGATTATCTCAATAGATGCAGAAAAGGCCTTCAACAAAATTCAACAGCCCTTCATGCTAAAAACTCTCAATAAACTAGGTATTGATGGGACGTATCTCAAAATAATAAGAGCTATTATGACAAACCCAAGGCCAACATCATACTGAATGGGCAAAAACTGGAAGCATTCCCTTTGAAAACTGGCACAAGACAGGGATACCCTCTCTCACCACTCCTATTCAACGTAGTGTTGGAAGTTCTGGCCAGGGCAATCAGGCAGGAGAAAGAAATTAAGGGTATTTGATTAGGAAAAGAGGAAGTCAAATTGTCCCTGTTTGCAGATGACATCATTGTATATTTAGAAAACCCCATCGTCTCAGCCCAAAATCTCCTTAAGCTGATAAGCAACTTCAGCAAAGTCTCAAGATACAAAATCAATGTGCAAACATCACAAGCATTCCGATACACCAATAACAGACAAACAGAGAACCAAATCATGAGTGAACTCCCATTCACAATTGCTTCAAAGAGAATAAAATACCTAGGAATCCAACTTACAAGGGATGTGAAGGACCTCTTCAAGGAGAACTACAAACCACTGCTCAACTAAATAAAAGAGGACATGAACAAATGGAAGAACATTCCATGCTCATGGATAGGAAGAATCAATATTGTGAAAATGGCCATACTGCCCAAGGTAATTTATAGATTCAATGTCATCCCCATCAAGCTACCAATGACTTTCTTCACAGAATTGGAAAAGACTACTTTAAAGTTCATACGGAACCAAAAAAGAGCCCACATTGCCAAGTCAATCCTAAGCCAAAAGAACAAAGCTGGAGGCATCATGCTACCTGACTTCAAACTATACTACAAGGCTACAGGAACCAAAACAGCATGGTACTGGTACCAAAACAGAGATATAGACCAATGGAACAGAACAGAGCCCTCAGAAATAATACCACACATCTACAACTATCTGATCTTTGACAAACCTGACAAAAACAAGAAATGGGGAAAGGATTCCCTATTTAATAAATGGTGCTGGGAAAACTGGCTAGCCACATGTAGAAAGCTGAAACTGGATCCCATCCTTACACCTTATACAAAAATTAATTCAAGATGGATTAAAGACTTACATGTTAGACCTAAAACCATAAAAACCCTAGAAGAAAACCTAGGCAATACCATTCAGGACATAGGCATGGGCAAGGACTTCATGTCTAAAACACCAAAAGCAACGGCAACGGAAGCCAAAATTGACAAATGGGATCTAATTAAACTAAAGAGCTTCTGCACAGCAAAAGAAACTACCATCAGAGTGAACAGGCAACCTGCAGAATGGGAGAAAATTTTTACAATCTACCCATCTGACAAAGGGCTAATATCCAGAACTACAAAGAACTTAAACAAAATTACAAGAAAAAAACAAACAACCCCATCAAAAAGTGGGTGAAGGATATGAACAGACACTTCTCAAAAGAAGACGTTTATGCAGCCAAAAGACACATGAAAAAATGCTCATCATCACTGGTCATCAGAGAAATGCAAATCAAAACCACAATGAGATACCATCTCACACCAGTTAGAATGGCGATCATTAAAAAGTTAGGAAACAACAGGTGCTGGAGAGGATGTGGAGAAATAGGAACACTTTTACACTGTTGGTGGGACTGTAAACTAGTTCAACCATTGTGGAAGTCAGTGTGGTGACTCCTCAAGGATCTAGAACTAGAAATACCATTTGACCCAGCTATCCCATTACTGGGTATATACCCAAAGGATTACAAATCATGCTGCTATTAAGACACATGCACATGTATGTTTACTGTGGCATTATTCACAATAGCAAAGACTTGGAACCAACCCAAATGTCCATCAATGATAGACTGGATTAAGAAAATGTGGCACATATACACCATGGAATACTATGCAGTCATAAAAAAGGATGAGTTCATGTCCTTTGTAGGGACATGGATGAAGCTGGAAAGCATCATTGTGAGCAAACTATCACAAGGACAGAAGAACGAACACCGCATGTTCTCACTCACAGGTGGGAAATGAACAATGAGAACACTTGGACACAGGGTGGGGAACATCACACACTGGGGCCTGCCATGGGGTGGGGGAATGGGGGGAGGGATAGCATTTGGGGATATACCTAATGTAAATGATGAGTTAATGGGTGCCACACACCAACATGGCACATGTACACATATGTAACTAACCTGCACGTTGTGCACATGTACATGTTGGAAGTTCTGGCCAGGGCAATCAGGCAGGAGAAAGAAATTAAAGGTATTTGATTAGGAAAAGAGGAAGTCAAATTGTCCCTGTCTGCAGATGACATCATTGTATATTTAGAAAACCCCAACATCTCAGCCCAAAATCTCCTTAAGCTGATAAGCAACTTCAGCAAAGTCTCAAGATACAAAATCAATGTGCAAACATCACAAGCATTCCGATACACCAATAACAGACAAAAAAGCATCAAGTCACATATAAGAGAATCCCCTAGAGTATAATTTTAGAAAAAAAAAAAAAAAAGAAAGTGCTTCAGAGAAACAGACCTCAGCTTTGCAGAAGAACCGTATCCACTTTTGCCTTGGAAAGTGAACCAACACCTCAAGTCATAGTGTTTCAGTAATGTTGTAAGACCCCGGGCCTAGGAATTCTGGACCTGTGCCCCAGATCCCCGTGCTGCTGCATCTGTCTGTGGGCTGTGTCAGACCAGACATCAAGAGAGATACCCTCATCTAAGACTCTCCATTGTGGGAAAGACAAGAACGGGAGGATCCCTGAAGCTTTGGCCACTGAGGACCCTAATAATCTATGCTGCCACCATCACTGACACAAACTCCTGCAGCCTAGACCACCAAGACACCTGTAGTCATTGCTGAAATTGATCACAACTAAAGAAGCTGTAGCTGCACAGAGACTACCCCACTGCTCCAACGTGCCCAACCAGTATCTTCAGACCCATCTGCAGGTCAAAGTCTTCCCCTACAAAAGCCACTCTGTAAAGTTTGGAAGAGGTGACTGCTCTATCAAATGCACAGAAATCAGCATCAGAACACACACACACACACACACACACAAATGAAAAAGCAAAGAAACATGACACCACCAAAGGAACATAATAATTCCCCAGTAACTGACCCCAAAGAAATGGATATTTACAAATGGCCTAAAAAGGAACTCGAAAAAACAATCTTAAGGAAATTAAGCAAGATATAAGAGAATACAGATAGAAAATTCAATGAAATCAGGAAAACAATTTATAACCTCAGAAATTCAACAAACAGATAGATATCATAAAAAAGAACCAAATAGAAATCTTGGAACTGGAGAATGCAGTCAATGAAATAAAAAATACAAGACAGAGTTTCAAAAATAGACAAGATCAAGCAAAACCAAAAATATCTGAACTTGAAGATAGCTCTTCTGAAATTACCCAGTCAAAAAGAAACAGAAACAGAAACAGGGAGGGGACGGGAGGGGAGGGGAGGAAAGAAGGAAAAGCAGGGGGAAGGGAGGAAAGAAGAAAGGAAAAGAAAAAAGAAAGAAAAAGAAAACAGAGTGAAAAAGAGTGAAGACAGCCCATGGGACTTGTGGGACACTACTAGGTGAACAAATACATTATGGGATATTCAGATGGAGAGGAGACAAAGACAGGGACAGAAAGCTTATTTAATGAAATAAATGCTGAAATTTCCCAAGTACTGGAAGATATATGAACATCAGATTCATGAAGCTTAAAAGTCTCCAAACAGATTTAATCCAATGAGGTATTCTCCAACGTACATTATAATTAGTCTGTCAGTCAAAGACAGGGAGTTTTAAAAGCAGCAAAAGAAAAGCATCAAGTCACATATAAGAGAATCCCCATTAGACCATTAGATTTCTCTGTAGAAACCATGCAGGCCAGGAGAGAATGGAATAATATATTCAAAGTACTGAAAGAAAAAAACTGCCAGTCAAAAATACTACACCCAGAAAAACTGTCCTTCAGAAATTAAGGAGAAGTAAAGTATTTCCCAGACAAGCAAAGACTGAGAGAATTCATCACCACTGGACCTGCCTTACAAGAAATGCTTCAGGGAGTTCTTCAAGTGGAAATAAAAGAATGGTCATTAATATTATGAGTACATATTGAAGTATAAAACTCACTGGTAAATACATAATCAAATCCAGAATACTCCAATACTGTAAACAGTGTGTAAATCATACATATATCTAATATGAAGGTTAAAAGTCAATTCAGTCAAAAATACCTAAAGCTAAAATAAGTTGTTAAGGAACACACAATATAAAAAGATGTAAATCTGAGGAGTGCATAAAAGTCTAGAGTTTTTGTATGTGGCAGAAGTTAAGTTGTTATCAGCTTAAAATAGTCAATTATAAGATGGACTTTTGGGTGGAGCCTTCTGGAAAGGTGGCAGTGGTACAGGGGGCTGAGGTGAAAGTGGATGGCAGCAAGCCAAAACTGAGGAAGAATGAGTTGAAGAGATCCCTGAAAGCCAAGAAGAAAGTGGCAGAGAAGGAGGCCAAGCAGAAAGAACTCAGTGAGAAATAGCTAAACCAGGCCACAGCTGCTGTCACAAACCATACCACTGACAGTGGTGTGGGTACTGAGGAGAAGAGCCTGGACCCAAATCAACACTACAAGATCCACAGTCAGGCAGTTTATCAACTGAATGTCAATGGGGAACACCTATACCCACACAAGTTCCATGCAGACATCTCACTCAATGACTTCATCTAAGAATATAGTCACCAGCAGCCTGGGGGTCACCTGAATGATGTTACCTTAAAGGTGGCAGGTAGGATCCATGCTAAAAGAGCTTCTGAGGGAAAGTTCATCTTCTATGACCTTCAAGGAGAGGGGGTCAAGTTGCAAGTCATGGCAAATCCCAGAAATTATAAATCAGAAGAATTTATGCATATTAATAACAAACTGCATCAAGGAGACGTAATTGGAGTTCAGAGGAACCCTGGGAAAACCAAGAAGGGTGAGCTGAGCATCATTCCTTATGACATCACACTGCTGTCTCCCCACTTGCATATGTTACCTCATCTTCACTGTGGCCTCAAAGACCAGGAAACAAGGTATCGTCAGAAATACTTGGACTTGATACTAAATGATTTTGTGAGGCAGAAATTTATCATCTGCTCTAAGATCATCACATGTATAAGAAGTTTCTTGGATGAACTGGGATTCCTATAGATTGAAACTCCCATGATGAACATCATCCCAGGGGGAGCTGTGGCCAAGCTTTTCATCACTTATGACAATGAGCTGGACATGAGAATCGCTCCAGAACTCTATCATAAGATGCTAGTGGTTGGTGGCACCAAGCAGATTTATGAAACTGGATGCCAGTTTCAGAATGAAGGGATTGATTTGAGGCACAATCCTGAATTCACCACTTGTGAGTTCTACATGGCCTATGCAGACTACCACAATCTCTTGGAAATCACAGAGAAGATGGTTTCAGGGATGGTGAAGCATATTATAGGCAGTTGCAAGGTCAGCTACCACCCAGATGGCCCACAGGGCCAGGTCTATGATACTGACTTCACCCAACCCTTCCAGAGAATCAGCATGGTAGAAGAACTTGAGAAAGCCCTGGGGGTAAAGCTGCCAGAAACTAACCTCTTTGAAACTGATGAAACTTGCAAACTTCTTAATGATATCCGTGTGGCAAAAGCTGTTGAATGCCCTCTACCTTGGACCACAGCCAGGCTCCTTGACAAGCTTGTAGGGGAGTTCCTGGAAGTGATTTGCATCAATCCTACATTAATCTGTGATCATCCCCAGATAATGAGCGCTATGGCAAATGGCACCGCTCTAAAGGGAATCTGTCCAAGCACTTTGAGCTGCTTGTCATGAAGAAAGAGATATGCGATGCCTAAACTAAGCTGGAATGATCCTGTGCCACAGCAGCGGGTTTTTGAAGAACAGGCCAAAGCCAAGGCCACAGGTGATGATGAGGCCATTTCATAGATGAAAACTTCTGTACCGCCCTGGAATATGTACGGGCATGGGCATTGATCGAGTCACCATTTTTCTCAAAAGATTCCAACAACATCAAGGAAGTACTTCTATTTCCTGCTATGAAACCCAAAGACAAGGAGAATGTAGCAACCACTGATATGCTGGAAAGCACAACAGCTGGCACTTCTGTCTAAAAAATAATTGCAAGTTGTATAAGTCAAGCATCTTTGCACATCTGCAAAAGATCAAGGTCTGCAAGGGAATTCTTGTGTGTTGCTTTCCATTTGACTACCACAGTTCCATTCAGACATCAGAAGAGAGACAAGGAATTAATAATTTCTTTTTATTCCTTGTTACCAAATAAACCATTTGTCTCTTCTCAAAAAAAAAAAAACTATAAGATGTTTTACGTAAGCCTCATCGTACCTGCAAAACAAAAAAGTATAGCAGATACAAAAACAATAGAGAGAAAGAAATCAAAGCATAGTGCCATAGAAAATTATCAAATCACAGAGGGTAACAACAGAGAAAGAAAGGAACAAAGGATCTACAAAACAGCCAGAAAACAAATAACACAATGGAAACAGTGAGTCCTTACCTATCAATAATTATCTTGAATGTAAATAAATTATCTAAAAGTGGCTGCATGGATTTAAAAAAGGTGGGGGAATTCAATCATGCTGCCTACAAGAGACTCACTTTAGCTTTAAGGACAGACAGGCCAAATGTAAAGGGATGGAAGAAGATAAGATATTCTATGGAAGTGGTAATCAAAAGAAAGCATGAATGGCTACACTAATATCTAATAAAATAGACTTCATGTCAAATTTTGTCACAAGAGACAAAGAAGGTCATTATTTAATAATAAAGGAGTAAATTCTTCAAGGGAACATAACAATTATAAATATATATTCACCCAACTTTGTAGCACCTAAATACATTAAAGCAAATATTAATGGACATGAAGAGATAAATAGTGAGCAATACAATAATCATAGAGGACTTCAATTCTCAATTTTCAAAAAAGGATATATCAACCAGACAGAAAATTGATAAGGAAATACTGAGTCTGAATTGCACCTTAGACCAAATAAACCTAACAGACATACTTGAAATGTTTCATCCAACATCAGCAGGATATATATTTATCTCTAGCACCCATGAAATGGTCTCCAAAATTGTCCATGTTAGGCCAGAAAACAAGTCTTAACAGATTTAGAAAACTGAAATCATATCTAGTATCATTTCAGATCATAATGATATGAAACTAGAAAACAGTAACAGGAAGAATCCTGGAAAATTTACAAATATGTGAAAATTAAACAACATGTTCTTGAACAACCACTGGGCCAAGAAGAAACCAAAAGGGAAATTTTAAAATATCTTGAGACAAATGACAATGGAAACACAGCATGCCAAAACCCGTGGGATGCAGCAAAAGCAGTTCTAAGAGCGAAGTTTATAGCAATAGATGCCTACGTTAAAGATTCTGAATAGTTTAACGTTATGACTCAAGAACTCGAAAAAAAAGAACTAAACCCAAAGTTAGCAGAAGAAAGGAAATAAAGATCATAACAGAAATAAATCAAATAGAAAACAGAAAAACTATAGAGAGAATCAATAAAACTAAGAGGTTTTTTGAAAAATTAAAACTGATAAACCTTCAGCTTGTCTAAGGAAAAAAAAAAGAGAAGACTCAAATAAAAAGTGAAAATAAAGACATTACAATAGATGCCTCAGGAATAAAAAGGAACATAAGGGACACAAATAAATGGAAAATATCCCATGTCCATTAATATTGTGAAGATGTATATACTATCCAAAGCAGTATACAGATTCCATGCAATACCTTTCAAAATCCCAATGGCATTCTTCACAGATAGAAAGAACAATCCTAAAATATGTATAAAAATACAAAAGATCTCAAATAGCCAACATTTCTGAGAAATAAAAACAAACTTGGAAACATCACACTTCTTGACTTTAAATTTTTTTTTTTTTTTTTGAGATAGGGTCTCGCTCTGTCACTCAGGCTGGAGTGCAGTGACACAATCATAGCTCACTGCAGTTTCAACCTCCCAGGCTTAAGCAATCCTCCCACCTCAGCCTCCCAAGTAGCTGGGGCTACAGGTGTGTGCCACCACATCCGGCTAATTAATTTTTTTATAGAGACAGGGCCTCACTATGTTGCCATGGCTGATACTGAACTCCTGGGCTAGAGCAATCCTCCTGCCTTGGTCTCCCAAGGTACTGGGATTACAGGCATGATCCACTGCGCTCAGCCCTGTGTTACAAATTATGTGTGTATCAATATATCACACTTACCCCAGAAATATGTGCAACTAGTATGTATCAGTTTGTAAAAAGGTATGATACTGGAAAAAAAAAAAAAAAAAAAAACCAGACACATAGACCAGTATAACAGAAGAAAGGGCCTAGAAATAAATTCAAACATATATAGTCAACCAATTTTTGACAAGGGCCTCAAGGACACAATGGGGAAAGGATAGTCTCTTCAATAAATGGTGCTGAGAAAACTGGATTTCCACATGCAAAAGAATGAAATCAGACCTTTTTCCTATACCATATACAAAAATCAACTCTAAATGTAAGACCTGAAATATAAAATTCCTAGGAAAAAAGCTCCTGGATGTTGGCTTTGGCAATGTTTTTTTTTGATATCTCAACCAAAAGCTCAAACTACAAAAGCAAAAACAAGTAAGTGAGACTACATTAAACTAAAAATCTTTTGCACAACATAGAAAACAATCAACAAAATGAAAAGGTAACTTATTGATTAGGAAAAAAAATTTGCAATCCATATATCTGGTGAGGGGCTAATATCCAAATTTATAAAGAATTCATGTAATTCAATAGTAGAAAAACAACCCAATTTAAAAATGGGCAAACGATTTGAATTCTCCAAAGAAGGTATAAAAATGGCCAACAGGTATATGAAAAGGTGCTCAACATCATTAAATCAGGAGTCAGGGAAATACAAATCAAAACCACAATGAGATACCACCTCACGCTTGTTAGCATGGCTATTATCAAAAAGTCAAAAGATAAATGTTGGCAAGGGTGTGGAGAAAAGAGTGCACACTGTTGGTAGACACGTAAATTGGTACAGCTATAATGGAAAACAATGTGGCCATTTCTAAAGAAATTAAAACTAGAAATACTATATGACTCAGCAATTCTTCTGGATATATACCCAAAGGAAATAAAATCACCTCATAAAGATATCTGTACTCCATGTTCGTTGAAGCACTATTCACAATAGCAAAGAGATGGAAACAACCAAAATGTCAATGGATAAATGAATAAAGAAACCGTGATACAGGTTGAGCAGCCCTAATCCCAAAATCATTAATTCAAAATACTCTAAAATCTGAAATGTTCTGAGTGTCAACATGACACCACAGGTGAAAAATTCCACACATTTGACTGCATGTGACAGGTCGCAGTCAAAAAGCAGGCATTCAACACCCAATTTACTCAGCATCCCCAAAGGAAAAATAGAACTACCTTCAGGCTACGTGTATAAGATATACATTAAACACAACTGGACTTCGTGTTTAGAGCTGGGTCCCATTCCCACAATGTCTCATTATGTATAAGCAAATATTCAAAAATGTTTAAAAATCTGAAATCCAAAATAACTCTGGTCCCAAGCATTTCAGATAAGGGATGGTCAGCTTGTATATCTATACAATAGAATATTTAGGCCAGGCGCAGTGGCTCACGCCTGTAATCCCAGCACTTCAAGAGGCTGAGGCGGGCGGATCACGAGGTCAAGAGATTGAGACCACCCTGGCCAACATGGTGAAACCCCGTCTCTACTAAAAATACAAAAATTAGATGGGCATGGTGGCGCATGCCTGTAGTCCCAGCTACTCAGGAGGCTGAGGCAGGAGAATCGCTTGAACCCGGGAGGCGAATGTTGCAGTGAGCCAAGATTGCGCCACTGCACTCCAGCCTGGGCGACAGAGCGAGACTCCGTCTCAGGTGGAAAAAAAAGAATATTTATTATTGAGCCTTTAAAAAGAAGGAAATCTTACCACTTGCCACAACATGAATGAAGCTGGAGGACGTTATGCTAAGAGAAATAAACCAGACCCAGGGAAAACAAACAAACAAACAAACAAAAACCCTACATGAGCTCACTTACATGTGGAATCTGGCTGGGGCAGTGGGGTGCAGGGGGAGTCAAAAATACAGAGATATAGAAAAAAAACACTGGTTACCAGGGGTAGGGGTGGGTAGGAAATGGGGAGATACAGGTCAGAGTATTTAAAGAGCAGATATGTAAGATGACCAAGTCTAGAGATCTAATGTACAATATGAGGACTATAAGTAATAAAATTGTACTGTGAAATTGTACTGGAATTCCTCCTAAATGAGTAGTTTTTAGCTGCTTTTGCCATACCGAAAAAAAATGAGTAACTATGTGAGATGATGGATATGTTAATTTGCTTCACTATAGTAACCATTTTACTATCTATATATATATCCCATAACATCATGTTATATGTTACATATACAAAATTTTAAAAAAAAACTAACACATGGGCAAAGAAGAAATTAAAAGGGAAATTACAAAGCTTTTTGAACTGAATGAAAGTGAAAACAATGTATCAAAAATTTTAGCATTCCACTAAAGCTGTACTTGGGGAAAATTTTACAGCACTAATTGCCTATCCTGAGAAAACTGAAGTGTTTCCAATTAATGGCTTCAGCTTCTGTCTTAAGAGACTAGAAAAAGAAGAGAAAATGAGATCGAAAGAAAGAAAATAATATTCATCATAGCTTAAAAATCAATGCAATAGAAAACAAAAACACAAAGAAAAATGAATGAAACCAAAAGCTTGTTCTCTGAGACTAACAATAAAATTGACAAATCTCTGGTCAGATTATTAAGAGACAGAAGACACAATTCACCAACATCATGAATGAGAGAGAGAGAGAGACAGACAGAAAATACAGATACTTCAGATATTAAAAGGATAATAAGTGGATATTGTTAAAAAAAAAAACACTTATGCTAATGTATTCCACAACTTGGAAGAAATAAACAAAGTCCTTAAAAGAGTCAGCTCCTTTTTTAGTTGACACAATTAGGGATAACTTGAATGACTATATCTATGAAAGAAACTGAATTTACAGTTAATAACCTCCCGAAAAGAAAACCCTGGGCCAAGATGGCTTCACTGATGAATACTACCAAACATTTAAGAAAAAATATCAATTTTATACAAATTCATTCAGAAAATTGAAGAGGAGGAAATTATTCCCAATTCATTCTATGAGGTCAGTATTACCCTCATATCAAAATCTGACAAAGACATGACAAGTAAGGAAAGCTGCAGATTAATATCCCTCATAGAGATGTACAAATCCTAAACAAAATGTTCACACACTGAGTCCAATAATATATAAAAAGACTCACACATTGTTACCAAGAGGGTCTTATCCCAGGAATGAGAAGTTGAAAAGTTAGCTTAACATCTGAAAATCAATCAATGTAATTCACCACATTAATAAACAAAAAAAAAAAAAAAAAAGAAAAAGAAAAAAAACACAAGATCATATCAAAAGACACGGAAAAAGCACTTGATGACATCCAACATCTCTTCCAGATTAAAAACTCTAAGCAAACTATGAATAGAAGAAAACTTCCTTAACTTGATAAAGAACATCTAAACCTTTACCTAACCTACTTAAAAATGAAAGACTAAAAATCCTTTCCCCCAACATCCGGAATGAGACATTCTCTCTCATAACTTCTATTCAACATATTTTAATGTTTTACATAATAAATTACATATTAAAGAGATTTTAGCAAGTGCAATAAGGTAAACACATAAAAGAAATCAGAAGCATCCAGATTGGAAAGGAAAAAGTAGAGCTGTCTTTATTTATAGACATGATTGTTACATAGAAAATGTGATGCAATCTACAAACAAGCTCTAGAACTAATAAGTGAGTTTTGCACAGCCTCAAGATTCAAGATTAGTATACAAAAATCAACTGTACTTCTATGTTTAAGTTAAAAAGACAATATCGTTTACAATAACATCAAAAAGTATGAAATACTCAAAGCATAAAGCTGACAAAACATATGCAAGACCTGTACGCTGAAAACAATACAACATTGCTGAGAGAAATTAAAGATCTAAACAGAGAAATATATCTTGTTCATGAGTTAGAAGTTTCAGTAATATGAAGATAGCAATTATCTCCAAAATGATCTACAGATTTAATGGAATCCTCATTAAAAATCCCAGCAGGCTTTTTTGTTGTTTTATAAATTGACAAGTTGATTACAAATCACATATAGATGCAAAGAACTTAGAATAACCAAAACAACTTTTTAAAAGAACAACGATGGAGAACTAACATTATCTATTTCCAGACTAATTGTAAAGCTACAGTAGTCAAAACAGTGAGGCACTGATGTCAAGACAGAAAAATAGATCAATGTCTAAAAACAGACTCACAATACACACAGATATCAGACTTCTGACATAACTACAAAGGCAATTCAGTGAAGAAAGGATAGTCTTGTCAGCAAATGGAGCTGAAATAACTGGATATACATATGCAAAAAATAAACTTTGACCCATACCCTATGCCACATACAAGAATTAACTCAAAAAAGGACAAAAATGTAAAATGCACAAGTACAAGAACATCTAGAAAAAAATGAGAAAAGAAGTCTTTGTGACCCTCGGTTAAACAAAGATTTTTTAGGATTTCTTAGGTGACACCAAAAGCATAATCCATAAAAGGAAAAACTTAATAAGTTGGACTTCATTAAAATTTAAAACTCCTGCTCTTCAGAGAACACTATTAGGAGAATAAAAAGATAAGCCATAGACTAGAATAAAATATTTGCATATCTTATATCTGATAAAGTCCTTATATCCAGAATATATAAAGAAAAAGCAACTCAAAAAAAAAAACACACAAACAGCCCACCCAAAATGTAGGCAAAGATTTGACCAGACACTTCACCAAAGATATAAAGATGATAAATAAACACACAAATAGATGCCTAACATCCTTAGTCACTAGGAAATAAAATTTAAAATCACTGTGAGATACTACTACATAACTATATTAATGGTTAAAATTCAAAACTCTGACCACACCAAGAGCTGGCAAGAATATGGAGGAACTGGAACGCTGATACACTGCTGGTGGAAATGTAAAATGATACAACCACTGTGGAAAACAGAATGGCATTTCATAAAAAGTTAAACACCTACCGCATGATGCAGGTATTTACACAAGAAAAAAGAAAGCCTATGTCCATACAAAGACTTGTACATCAATGTTGAGAGCAGCTTTATTTCTAAGAGCCTATAACAACCCAAATGTCTACCAACATGTAGATATAGAAACAAATTGTAATATACCCATACAATGGAATACCACTCAGAAAGAAAAAAACTCAAAATAATTATGCTGAGTGATAAAAGCTAGACAGAAAAGTATATATGTGTTGTATGACTCCATTTATATAAAATTCTAGAAAATCCAAATAAATCTACAAAGCAGATTAATGATTCCTAGGCAATGGAGGAACCAGGAAACATTACAAAGAGGCACAAGTAAGCTTTTTGGGGAGATAAATTTATTTGATCAGTATTTTGATTACAGTAATGTTTCCTGGTTATATACATATATAAAAACTTATCAAATTATACATTCTAAATATGTGCAGTGTATTGTGTGTCAGTTATACCTAATAATACTGTTTTTAAAAATTAGAATTACATATCATATTAATAGTGTCTATTTAGGCTTACGGACAATTTTGGTTTTATCTTTTGTGTTTTTCAATGTTTTCCAAGTTTTTTATGTTGATTATGTTTTATATTTGTAATAGGAACAAAAAGTTATACTTATGTTTTGAAAAACCATACTGCAAAGTAATAACAGCCATACTGGAAGCAAAGAACTGACACGCACAGAAAGGAGCAATATATGATGGGTGACATACCTCAGGATAGTGTGGCTGGTCTGTTGATCACAATTTAATATCCAAAGTTCAACTTGCAGCTCGGCCCCCTAAAGTGCTTATGTATTAGGCATTGCTAAATTATAATTTGCTGAAGGCAACTTGTTAGGCTTAGTATAGCTAGTCATATTTATGACAATGACAACCACAAATATAAAATAAAACCAAGGAATGACCTTTTGTTATGAGCACATCTCAAAAGAACCAAGAATTTTCAGATCCTATAAAATGAGTCCAAATTTCTTAAACATAAAGCATGAACTTATTTTTGTGGGTCAGGTCATAGAAAAAGTGGTTAGAACTGATAATAGATGTATTCTTTATTTTAATAAAAGTTGCATTTAAACATGAGGTTTTTATTAGCTATTTTAAAAATTACAAATGTAATATATGCTTACTATAATTTTAAAAATTCAAAAATGTAAAAAGAAAAATATATAAATGGTCTTTTTCAAGCCCCACTCCTAACCCAATGCCCTACAAGGAAGTCAATGTTAAGAGCCTGCAGTGTTCCTCCCACACTTCTCTCTAAACACAGACAGACAGGTAATAGACCTGTAAAGGTGTTTCAAATTGTTTGAGGTTTTTTTTTTTAATAATAGTGGTATCATATCTTATATGCCACTCTGAAATCTGTACTATTTTGCTTAACTATAACACTCTCTAGGTACAAAGATGTAAGTCTAATTTATTCTTTTTTAATAGCCACAGAAGATTCCATTATGTGGGTATACAATAATTTATTCAACAGCTCCTCCACTGATAGACTCAGGTTGCTTCTAGTTTTTGTCTCTACCACAAACACCAAAATGCTGTAATACATAATGTGTACATTTATACTTTTTTAGGTACTGATTTTTTTCTTAATGGATAGAGCATAAAAAAGATGTCAGAAGATGTACTTTTTATTTTAATCGCTACTCCAATATTACTTTCTAAAGAAGTCATATGAACTCATATTTCTCCCAGCAATGTATGAAAATGCCATTTCCCTGAAACTACATAGGTATTGGACATTATGATATTTTTAAATTTTGGCCCAAGTGATGTATGAAAGTTTGCAATCTGCTATATAATTTCCATCTCTCTAGCTATTAAGCAGGGTTAGAAGACACGTTCACATGTTTATTGGTCATTTGAATTTCCTTTTATGTTGTGCCTGTTTAAATCCTTCATTTATTTTCTATTGGATCACATGGTTTTTCTCATCAATTTACAAGAGATACTTGTATATTAAGTGTGTTATTTCTCTATCATTTGTGTTATACAGGCATTAAAAATGTGATTTTTAAGTTGGGGTTTACTATTTGAATTCATTTTCTCATTTAAACAATGTCTTTAATGGTGACTAAATTGCCACATGGATCCACAGAAGCCTATTTAGCACATTACATAGCTCGAAAATTGTACATCTGGGAGTAGAGGGCATTGGGGAGATGTTGGTTGAAGGATACAAAATTTCAGTT
Source organism: Nomascus leucogenys (assembly GCF_006542625.1). Taxonomy (NCBI): domain Eukaryota; kingdom Metazoa; phylum Chordata; class Mammalia; order Primates; family Hylobatidae; genus Nomascus; species Nomascus leucogenys. The sequence goes on from NC_044385.1 coordinate 68,177,209, forward strand.
AGGAGAAATAACTTCAAAAGATCTATCGTACAATATAGTGACTATAGTTATTAACAATGTATTGCATACTTGAAAATGGCTAAGAGAATAGATTTTAAATGTTCTCACCACAAAAAAGATAACTATGTGAGGTAACAGACATGTTAATTAGCTTGATTTAGCCCTTCCATAATATATACATATATCAAAACATGTTGTACACCATAAATACAGTCATGTACCGCATAATGACATTCCAGGCAATGATGGATTGCATATTAGATGATGGTCCCATAAGATTATGCTGGAATTGAAATATTCCTATCACCTAGTGATGTCATAGTGTCATAACACTGTAGTTAATGCATTACCTTTTCAATGTTTCAATACACAAATACCTACCATTGTGTAACAATTGTGTTACAACTGTCTACGGTATTCAGTACAGTAACATGCTGTATAGGTTTGTACCCTAGGAACGATAGGCTGTACCATATAGTCTAGGTGTTTAGTAGGCTATACCAGCAGTCACTAACCTTTTTGATACCAGGGAAGATAATTTTTCCACAGACTAGGGGGAGGGGAATGGTTTCAGGATGATTCAAATGCATTACATTTATTGTGCACTTTATTTCTCTTAATATTACATTGCAATATATAATTAAATAATTCTACAACTCACCATAATGTAGAATCAGTGGGAGCTCTGAGCTTGTTTTCTTGCAACTAGACAGTCCCATCTGGGGGTGATGGGAGACAGTGAGAGATCATCAGGCATTAAGTTCTCATAAGGAGCGTGCAACCTAGATCCATTGCATGCACAGTTCCCAGTAGGGTTTGTTCTCCTATAAGAATCTAATGTCACCTCTGATCTGACAGGAGGCGGATCTCAGGTGGTAATGCAAGCAAGGGAGGGCAGCTGTAAATACAGATGAAGCTTTGATCGCTTGCCTGCTGCTCACATCCTGTTGTGCAGCCTTGTTTCTAATAGGCCACAGACCAGTACTGGACCCCTGAGTTATACCATGTAGGTTTGTGTAAGTACACACTGTGATGTTACAAGGATCAACAAAATCACTTAATGATGCATTTCTCAGAAGACAACCCTGTCGTTAAACAACACATAACTGTATATACAATTTTTGTCAATTAAAAAATAAATTAATTTTTAAAATTATACATCTGCAATGAAAGCTGCAGAAAGCAACAAGAGGAATTAAGCAGAAAATAAAAAGTAATGAAATGCAGCCAGCCATGGTGGCTCACGCCCGTAATCCCAGCACTTTGGGACAACAAGGTGGGCAGATCACCTGAGGTCACAAGTTTGAGATCAGCCTGGCCAAGACGGTGAAACCCTGACTCTACAAAAATACAAAAATTAGCCGGACATGGTGGCACACGTCTGTAATCCCAGCTACTGGGGAGGCTGAGGCAGGAGAATCACTTGAACCTGGGAGGCAGAGGTTGCAGTGAGCCGAGATCACCACTGCACTTCAGCCTGGGTGACAGGGTGAGACTCAGTCTCTTTAAAAAAAAAAAAAAAGTAATAAAATGCATCAAAAATATTGAATCCTTCTTGAATATGGTGCCTGGGAAAAAGAAGATAAAAGAAAAAGTAGGCACACTGGATAAAGATTGCTATAGAGACTCTACAGGATACTTCAGAACACATTCAAGGGCTTTAAACGTTGATGAGCCTCTTCCTTTTAAGGACTCTATTCTTAAAAATACATCTAGGCCAGGTGCGGTGGCTCACGCCTGCAATCCCAACACTTTGGGAGGCCAAGGCGGGCAGATCATGAGGTCAGGAGTTTGAGACCAGCCTGGCCAACATGGCGAAACCCCATCTCTACTAAAAACACAAAAATTAGCCAGGCGTAGTGGCACGTGCCTGTAGTCCCAGCTACTCAGGAGGCTGAGGCAGGAGGATCGCTTGAACCCAGGAGGCGGAGGTTGCAGTGAGCCCAGATTGCACCACTGCACTCCAGCCTGAGTGACAGAGTGAGACTCCGTCTCAAAAAAAAAAAAAAAAAAAAAAAAAATCTAAAGAAATCTCAAAGGTAACCCTTTTCTCAAAGAAAATTCTTTCATAATGAGAGGCAATTAGTCCAACTATTGAAAATAAGGCAGATCTTAAGCAGTGGCAGCCCTGCATCTTTGATTTTTTTCCCAAGCTCTAACTCTATTAAGTAAGGGACTCTTAGGTAACACTTTCCCAGTGAAGTTTTGCGTAATTTTTGTCACTAATTCACTAAAATTGACAAATAGCTGCAATGATGTTCTATATTATCTATATTTACACACAAATCAGTTTTTCCATGCTATCATTTATGACACTGATGAATTCCTCAAACCTCAAAATTATTTACAAACTAAAGGAAAAAATTCTCCTCCTGTGGATTTTATGTCAAAACCCACCATTTAAAAGCACAATGTTGTAATTCGTACAGAAATCTTTGTGGGCCCTAATTGCTTGGATAAGAGTTCAGTGTGTCCAGTAAACCTTAAATGGCCTCATATATAATTGGTCTATCAACTGCAACAAGATTACATAAGCAAGCAGAAATATAACTCTGAGGTCAGGTTGAAAGTTATCTATTGAAAACTTGCTATGCTGGAGCACAACCTCATAAGGCAAACCCTGGAAGAAATATCATTTTTGATACAATATAGTTTAACTTCAAGCACAAAAGCATGAAAGAATCCCTTTTTAAAAATTGCCAAATTCATCTAAGCCTTAAGATTCCGTTTTCACACAGAAAAGTAAAAAAGCATTTATCCACTTCAACACTTACAGGTGAGAGACTCGGGACTAAGATGATAAATGGAAGTTATAATAATCAAGGCAGGAGGTAACAAGACCTAGAACATAAAAAAAAAAAAAACTGAAGAGTAATCCAACTCTCATGTCTATGATGTGCCACATGCTAGATGCTGCAGTGGGGGAAGATGTCCTGCTGTGCCCAATGCTGTGAAGACAGAAGCAATTCAAAAGAGAAGTTGACAGCTACCTGTAGACTATACATATTTATTATTTCAGGTGGTCAATGAATTAAGAAATTTTACTTTGATGAGATAATACTGCTTTTGTGTAGTTTTGCACTGAAGTTTAGATTTCCAGCTAAGAATATTTCTAGTCTTAAGCATCAGCCACTTAGCAGGATTTCTACCATTCCATTAAATTTTAAATATGAATATCAGGGTTCATATTTCAACATTGTGATTTTTATTATTTCTTCATTACTGTAAGATAATAGTGATTCTCTGCTCTAAACAATAAATTTGATAAAGATAGAAATAAAATAGCACTGTCATGCCTCAAGTAATTCAGTATTTTTCAATAATCTTTCACACTTTCAAATTCCAAAAGAATTTTCTAACACAGTGTTCTTCTCATTCCAGGACTTATTCTCAGGAAAATCAAGAGTAGCTAGTAAATAGCTGGAGACATTGTGGCAGACTGTAAAAGGAAAACCAAACTGAAGTCAGGAAATCTGGGCTTTGCTACTAATTAATCAGTCTTCTGACCTCCTTCTCTGGTCCTACTTTCCTGGCTATGAACTGAAAGTTTCAGAGAGGAGAATAATTGCTCAAGTCCCTTTCTTCAACGAAAGTCTATCATTTTATGTTTCACTTGAAAATATTAAATAGCTAAAAAGCAATAATCTTTTTAGAATTAGGTAAATCAAAGCATAAATACAGGAAGAAAAGTAAGAGGGTATCAAACTTCAACAAAACACCATCGCCAAAGTACTTTAAAATACTTTTTTAACTCCAAAACAGAAAAAAAAAAAGCCCATCAAAATTCTCTCATAATCCAAAGCCATAATCTCTAATCAATCAAGTAACAGCCACAGTGAAGCCAAAGAACTATAATTCACACATTTTGGAAACAGTCCCTGAGAGAGGAAGAAAAAGTTCAACAAATACAATATTTGAAAACAATACAGTAAATGAATGCACAAAAACATGTTGTATTATGCAGGACAATTTACCTGTCTAATCAATATGTAGCAACTGCATAATGCATGTGTGGCTAAAGATTTTGGCTGATGTAGCTCAGTCACTTCTCTTACTTCATGTTCATCAAACCCTTAGCTGACTTTTTCTTACAAATGGACACAGTTGCTCATAATAAGATTAGTAGAAACAACGCAACAATTTACTACTGGATAAAACATATGGTACCATCATCATCTTGATGTACAAAGGTTAATAGATGAGGAATACTTCTATTGTGATTATGGTAGGAATAATGATGAATGAATAGCAAGAATAGAAAACGCAAATTGGGTCTACAAGCTATCCAACTACTTTCAACATTAACTCTTCAGGTAAATTTCAAAGAGCAAGCTACTAATAACAAAAAACAAACAAAAAGTTTTGATTATCTAAGGGATGAATGAAAACTATAATAAAAGTATGTAAACAAGAAAATGTGGTGATTTTTGGAGGTCCTTTGATGACTTGCTCTCAGCCAGCCACTGTATTGCCCCTCAGTCATTTGCAAAATACTAAAATACAGTCACTCAAAGCCTATGCTTTTAAAGTATGTATTATTGCTACGATCTATTAAATCCTTAAAGCTAATATAGATAATACTGTGAATTCTCTCACTTAAGAAGATTCCCAATATAATTAAGCATTTGTGACTATGACAAGTACTTCAGCTGACCCCAGATATAATACGGCACCTTAGAAGCTAAAAGAAGGAATGGCTAATGCTATCCTCTGTTGAATGCTATCAGGCAATGACAATGCTTCACCTCTAGGTGAGACTGAAAATGCCAACATTCTTGCTACACTGCAAACACAGTATATTTGATCTCTGAAGGAAATTGAAGCTTATTTGAAAAGCCTACAGCCATTTGTAATCCTGCAAACAACCTAAATTAAAAATCAAATTTAGATGAAATGTATACAGAATTTATTTATTAAGAAAAAGACTAAATGAAGACTAAAATGTTTTTAGCATATCTCTTAAGCATAATCATAGCAGCCCCTAGTAATCCCCATACTCAACAGTGTCACAGGCATGGAATAATGGAAAACGAAAAGGAACAAGAATCAGGAGACTGGAAGAATGGCTGTGTGGACAACCACATTTATTGAGCACTAAGCACCAGGCAGTATCCTACACGTTTCACATACACTATTTGATTTAATCATTATAATATATCTGTGAAGTTGAAACAATCACCCCTATATAGTCAAGGAGGCTCAGAGCAGTGAAATAACCTGCAGAAACTGGCACTGCTAGAAAGTAGTACAGCCAAAATTTTAAACATAATTTCCACCCCAGCAATCATTTTCCTACAGAACTCAAATTACATAAAAGTTTTCTTATTGTCTGTCAAGACTGGATATTATCCCTTGCCTCTCAAGTTTATTGTAAAACATTAGCTACACTCATAATAAGAGAAGACCCAGAAAGCAGGAAAAGTGCCCTTTTTCCCCCAATTATCATGTGCCCATGGCATGTAAGTTATTATACATCTGTTTTGTTAATTTTTCTCCAGACAAGTATAACAACTTCTTGAAGAATTTATGTCATTAGTCTTACCTCGGGAAAAGAAAACCAAATTAAAATAATACAATTGGGCATAACCATTAAATAATGAATATTAAAAATAAATATTCCCAACTCCCAATTCTAGTTAGGATGAAATGAGTTGCAAGAGAATTTTATTTCCAAACTAACAACCAGAATAAACCAGCTAATCTATAAAAATCACAGTTTCCTAAAACTCATCATACAGCTAAGAAAACAAAGAAGCCTACGTGAACTAAATTCTAGAAAAGACTGAGCCTTTTCAAGGTAAGAATAGACCCGCAGCTAACTTTCACCCCGGTAGAATGGCAGGAGGAGAAACAATCTGTCATAGACGTGTCAGGAGAAACAAACTGAACTTTCGGCAAACTTATAATGGCCACGCATGGGCAGACATAATGTACTGAGAAGTCCCAGCCACAGAGAAAACCTGCATCCACCCACCTACTCCTTCCCAACAGTCCTTACAAGTACACAGGGATGTATACTACAGACCAAATACAGGGCAGGAGCTGAGACATATTCTTCCTGAAGCATGCTGGACCTTTCCCTAGTGCAAGGCAACATCCCACTAAAAGGCCAGTGGTAGGAGAGAAGAGGTGACAGAGATTCCTCCTAGGCACTCCAGGTCTTTATCCAGTGCAAGACAGCAGTTCCTGAAGGATGGTACTGGGGCCAGATAGCTGAGATAAATCCCTCAGAAGCACTCTCCACCTTCACTGAAGTGGCCTCTGGAGGCTGAGGGCAGTACAACACCACAAGAGACAGTTGAGTTGCAGCAAGCAGAATAAAAGACTGAATAGCAAAGAGAATTCCCCAGCATTCCAAAAATCTGGCAGCTATACAGCAAAGAGATTTTCACAGACCTCTTTGGCCCCAGGTTTGCCATAGTTTGTGAAGCTGGCATTAGAAGAGGAACTAAAATAAAAATAAATAAATATTAATGCTTGGAAATCAATGAAATAACAAATGGACAAGCAACAGAAAAAAATCAATAGTCAAAAGCTGTTTCCTTGAAAAGTTATTAGCACTGATAAACCCACAGTAAGACTAATTAAAAAGAAAAGGAAAAAACACAAATACAAATTTCCAGTATCAGGAACAAAATAGAGAATTATCACTATAGATTCTACAGATATCACTAATCACTACAGATTCTCAGATATTTACTAATAAAGGCTATATTATGAAAAAAATGGTGCCCATAAATTTAGAAGGAGAGATGTAATAGACCTATACTTTTAAAACAAAGCAGAACTATAAAATTCTTAGGAAAAAAACACAGAATGTCTTTACAATCTTGGTGTAGGCCAAGATTTCTGACACAATGAGCACTAACTTTAAAAAATAAATAATCAATAAATTATGTGTAATCAAACTTTCTGCCAACCAAAAGATATCAATGAGAAAATGACTAAGCAAATAGATTGACAAAAAGTATTCATAATACTTATACATGACAGAGTACTTGGATCCATAATACATAAAAAACTTTTGCAACTCAATAATAAAAAGGCAGACAACTCAATTTTTTTTAATGGGCAACTGACTTTAACATATACTTCACAAAAGTAGAAATACAAATGGCCAATAAGCACAGAAAAATATCTTGTACATCACTGTTCATCAGAGAAATGCAAACTTAAACCACAGTGAGGCTGGGTGCAGTAGCCCATGCCCGTAATACCAGCACTTTCGGAGGCCAAGGCGGGTGGATCACCTGAGGTCAGGAGTTCAAGACCAGCCTGGGCCAACAGGGTAAAACCCTGTCTCTACTAAAAAAAATACAAAAATTAGCTGGGCGATGTGGCGTGAGCCTGTAATCCCAGCTACTTGGGAGGCTGAGGTAGGAGAATCGCTTGAACCTGGGAGGCAGAGGCTGCAGTGAGCCGAGACTGAGCCATTGCACTCCAGCCTGGGCGACAGAGCAAGACTCTGTCTCAAAAAAAAAAAATAATAATAATAATAATAATAATAATAATAATAAATAAACCACAGTGAGAGGACAGGCATTACTGGAATAGAGTAAGGACCTCTGAAAATTCATTCCTTCTTAAAAAAAAAATAATAATGGCATAAATTGTCAAACTCAACTTCTTCAGAACTCTGGAAATCAAAAAGTTTTCAACAATCTCATATGCATTTATGTAAGAAAAGGGGTTAATTTGCCCTAACCCCATCCCCATGTTCCTACTAGCTCTGTCATTATCTTTGTTTTTCTTTTCTTTTTTCTTTTATTGAGACAAGGTCTCACTCTGTTGTTCAGGCAGGAGGCATGCAGTTGCACAATCATGGCTCGCTGCAGCCTCAACCACAATAAAAAACAATATTTTATTTTTTGTAGAAACAGGGTCTTAGTGTCTCACTATGTTGCCCAAGCTGGTCTCGAACTCCTGGCCTCAAGCGATCATCCCACCTTAGCCTCCCAAAGTGCTAGGATTACAGGTGTGAGCCCAATTGTTTTACAACAAACTGTCCATAATCATGGTGAAAACCAGCAGCCTGGAAGTCACTTAAGTGAACAGAACTATACAGAAGCTCCTCAAAAGCCTCATCCCCAGAAAACTATCCCTACTTGACCTGTCTGGCAGCTCCCTGAAATGCTCCATTTTTAGAATTTGTCTTTATTTGATGTACTCCGAGCTACTGTATGCAAACAGCACTAACTCGGGGCATTTGTCAAAAAAAATCAACAATTGTTTAACATCACAGCTGCCTGAGGCAGCAAAACCAGTTGGAGCTAACAAGAGGACAACCAAAAAACTTTAAAGACAAAAACAAAAACTGAAAATGAGATGTTCACAGAAGGCTTTGAAAAGCTTCAGTGTATGCCTAGGAATCTGGAAGGCCATGCATATATTCAGGAAAATCCTGAGAAGGGCCTAATCTCTCGCCTTCCACTAAACTTGAGGGTCCACACAAGCAGAAAGAAAAGGTTGAGGCACAATTGTAAGCTATCTATGGAGCACTGAAATCATGCCCAACTTGCACACACAGACTCTCGGGGAAAGCCAAGAGACTTATTGATTCAAGGCATTAAAGAAATCTCCATTCAAACATCAGCTGACCACTAAGCTAACAAGGCATGACAAAGAACACAGGCTTTAAAGAAATAGAGTAGGAACGTCACTAAAAAAAAAGCAGCAACACAAGGAGCAACCACAAAGCCTGGGAAGGAGAGATTATACTATTTAAAATGTCCACTTTCAATAACAACAAAATTATAAGAAATAAATAGGAGAGTATGGCTCATACATACAGAAAAAAGGAGTCAATAAAAACTATCTCTGAGTAAGCCAGACATTTGACTAAGTAGAAAAACACTTTAAATCAGCTACCACAAATACATTCAAAGAATTAAAAGAAATCATGTCTAAAGAAGTAAAGTATGACAACAATGTCTCATGAAACAGAGTACCAATAAAGAGAAATTATAAAACAAGATCCAAATAAAAATTATGAACTTGAAAACTCTGATTAAATTAACCAGAGGGGCTCAACAACAAATGTGAGCAGGCAGAGGAAGGAATCAGCAAACTTGAAGATTAGTCAGTTGAGATGATCCAATCTAAGGAACAGAAAGAAGAAATTATAAAGAAAAATGAACTGAGTCTCACAGACTTGTAGGGCATCATCAAACCTATCAAATATAATGGGAGTCCTAGAAGGAGAGAGAGAAAAGAGAATAAATAAATAATAATGAAAAATAATAGCCAAAATTTTGCCAACTTCGATGAAAAACATTAATTTGCACATCCCAAGAAGCTCAACAAACTCAAAAGAGCGTAAATTCAAAGAAATCTGCGCTTAGACACATCCACAGTCAAACTATCAAAAAGCTGAAGACAGAATCTTGACAGCAGAGAAAAACTGACTTATCATATAAAAAGGACCTTGCTAAGATTGATAACTGACTTCTTTTCAAAAACTAGGAAGTCCACAAACAATAAGAAGACATATTCAAAGTGCTGAAAAAAAAAACCTGTCAACCAAGAATTCTATTTCCAGTAAAATTATCCTTCAAAATACAAAGGAGAAATGAAGACATTTCCAAATTAAAAAAAAAAAAAAGTGATAATTCACCACTAGCAAACCTACCCATCTAGAAGATACTTACTAAAGGGAATCCTTCCTTTAAGCTGAAATGAAAGCACACTAGACAGTAACTCAAATCCACATGAAGAAATAAAGATTATCAGTAAAGGGAACTACATAGATAAATGATAATGACAACGTAAGCCTATTTTTGTTTGTAACTCTTTTCTTCTACCTGATTTTAAAAACTTCATAAAGCAATAATTATAAAACTGTGCTGATAAACTTTTAATGTATAAAGATACAGTTTGTATGACAATAATAGCACAAAGGAGGTGGAAGGGAACAGAGCTACCTTGGAGTAGTTTATATACTATTGAAACTAAGTTACCATTAATCTAAACAAGATTGTTTTAGGTTAAAGTGTTAATTAGAATCCCTAGGATGACCACTAACAAAATAATTCAAACGAACAAACAAAAAAAGAGTAGTAAAAGAAAAGTGGGCCAGAGTGGAAAGGACAGACTGCAGAGGCATTTAGGGGGTAGAGTCAATGGAACCTTGGGTTAGATGAAAGTGACATATTCTCCCTCAAGAAGCTGACAAAGATTCTCTTCTTGACCAAATTTTAGTCAGGTTTCTAAACGTTTTCCTAGACACACCTGTGTACTTCCTTGTAAAATCCAGTTGTAGCAAAAGAACGCCATTAAAACAATTTATCCAGAACCCGCCCATCCTCATAATCTAATCACCCTTGATATCTGATCAGAGTCCTCATCTTCCACAATCCCCCAGGTGATGTCTGATCACCCCAGCCTGTCATCAGCAAGAATTTTGTTAGGTTGGCTTAGCCAGAATCTCCCTTAACCCTGACATTTCATCTTAACAATTTTCTATCCACCAACTCCCACACTGTTCCTTGGCTATAAACTACCACTTGCCCATGCTGCATTGGGAGTTGAGCCCGATCTCTTTCCCCCACTGCAAGACTCATAGTGACAGTCCTGAATAAAGTCTTCCTTACCCGGCTTTAACACATATCATTGATTTATTTTTTCTTTAACAGAGCACATAGTCTAGTGGAAGAATCTGAAGAGTGAACACAAAGCTATTCTATATCATGACCAATGACTGAAACAAAGAATAGGAGAGGAGAGTGGCATGAGATGAGGCTAAGATTAGATCGGAGAAATTAATAGCTAAGGATGGACCTTTGTTCCCAAAATACTAAAAACTCATTTAAAGAATTTTGGGAAAAGAAGTGACATGATTTTGGGCAAATAATGATTGTAAGTCATTAGGGAAATACAAATCAGAGCCACAATGAGATGTCACTTCACATGTCTGACTATGGCTGTAATAAAAAAGACAAACAATAACAAGTGTTAGTGAGGATGTGGAAAAACTAGAATCCTCACACATTGCCAGTTAGAATGTAACATGGTGTAGGTGATTTGAAAACCATATTGGTGGCCGGGCACGGTGGCTCATACCAGTAAACCCAGCACTTTGGGAGGCTGAGGTGGGCGGATCACATGAGGACAGGAGTTTGAGACCAGCCTGATCAATGTGGTGAAACCCCATCTCTACCAAAAAATACAAAAATTGCTGGGCATGGTAACCTGCACCTATAGTCCCAGCTACTGGAGAGGCTGAGGACCTGGAGGTTGAACCTGGGAGGGGGAGGTTGCAGTGAGCCGACATTGTGCCACTGCACCCCAGCCTGGGCCACAAAGTGAGACCCTGTCTCAAAAAAAAAAAAAAAAAAAAAAAAAACCATTTTGGTAATTCCTTGAAATGTTAAACATAGAGTTACCATGTGACCTAGCAATTTATCTTCTAGGTAAAACCCAAGAAAGTTGAAAATATGCCCATATAAAAACTTGTATATGGATGCTTGGAGTGGCAATATTCACAATAGTCCCAAAGTGGAAACAATCCAAATGTCCATCAACTGATGAAAGGATAAGCAAAATGTGGAATATCCACACAATGGAATATAATTTAGCCATAAAAAGCAATGAACTACAGCATCAATAAACCTTGAAAACATTATGCTAAGATAAGCAAGATACAATGGCTACATATTATATGATCCCATTTATATAAAATGTCCAAAATAGACAAATCTATAGAAACAGAAAGTATATTAGTGGTTGCTAAAGGCTGGGAGGGTGGCGGGGGAGAGAGAAGAAAGAAAATGGGAAATGACTATTAATGAGTATAAAGTTTCTTCACGGAGCGATGAAAACGTTAGATAACAGTATGGTCGCACAACTCTGAATAAACTAAAATTACTGAATTGTACAATATGGAAAGGTGAACTTTATGGTATATGAATTATATCTCAATAAAACTGTCATAAACCAAAAACCATGATGAGTTACTTTTTCACACCTGGTAGACTAAGATTAAAAAGACTATGCTGACAAGGATGTAGAACATCACTGTCGGTCAAAGGTAAAATGGTACAACTGCTTTGGAGAATTGTTTGGCAGTGTATTAAAAAGTTAAACAGGCATCTATAGTATGACATATCAATTCAACTCCTAGTTTTTTACTCAAGAGAAGTAAAAACTGATAACTACAAGAATTGTACAGGAATGTTCACAGCAGGCTTAAAATGAAAGCCGTCCAAATGTCTATCAATAGGAGAATGGATAAACAAACTGGTATGTTTATACAATGGAACATTATTCAGGAATTAAAAACAAACTGATAGGTACAGCAACATAGATGAATCTCAAATTAATGCTCTTCATGAGAAAAAAAATACATACACACATATAACCATACCATGTGATTCTATTTATATACAGCTAAAGAACAAGCAAAATTAATCTACCATCATAAAAAAAAAACAAAAACAAAAACAAAAAAAAAACAGTGATTTCCAGGGCAGGGTAAAGGGGTAGGAACACAAGAGAACATTTGGGATGATTAACGTAATCTTGGTGGTTATACAGGTTTATAAAATTGTCAAAACCAACCAAAATAAATACTTAAGATCTGTGCATCTGTTCACGATAGCAAAGACATGGAACCAACCCAGATGCCCATCAATGATAGACTGCATAAAGAAAATGTGGCACATATACACCATGGAATACTATGTAGCCATAAAAAATGATGAGTTCATGTCCTTTGCAGGGACATGGATGAAACTGGAACCCATCATTCTCAGAAAACTAACACAGGCACAGAAAACCAAACACGGTATGTTCTCACTCATAAGTGGGAGTTGAACAATGAAAACATATGGACACACGGAGGGGAACAACACACACTGGGGCCTGTCAGGGGGTGGGGGGCTAGAGGAGGAATAGCATTAGGAGAAGTATCTAATGTAGATGACCAGTTGATGGGTGCCGCAAACCACCATGGCACGTGTATACCTATGTAACAAACCTGCATGTACTGCACATGTATCTGAAAGCTTAAAATATAATTAAAAAAAAAAAAAAGTTCTGTGCATTATACGTAAATCTTATTCCAGGTAAAAAAGAAACAGTAGGATGTGAGAAAAATAAATGTTTCTACTGAAATATTGATGGGTGAAGTAATAGGATGTCTGGGATAGGTTTTAAATACTCCAGAACAAAAATCAGTTAAAAGAAGATTAGCATAATATTGATAAATGTTGAAGCTGGATGATAAAATCATTAGGTTTATACTATTCTCTCTAGCTTTATGTAACTTTGAAAATTCCTATAATGAAAAGTTAAAAGTTATTCATTCATATATTAATAAATATTTCTTACTGTAGTTCTGTGGTACAAGTTCTGGATTCTTAGGAATTTTCAACTTGTAGGATACATCTCCAATATTAACTGTATCACCTAAAAAGAGATTTTAAAAACGAAATAATTATAAGAGACAAACGAGAAAACCAAAGACTATGCAACAATGCTTGTCCTGACCTACAGAGAGGGATGTTACAGAAATGTACTACACAGCCGTCTATATGTCAAGCACTATGCTCTAAAACTTCTATCCGAAGTATATATATATATAAAGGAGAAGTGAAGCATCAGTGAAATTCACATGTTAAATGCTATGTTAGCAAACAAACAAAAAGCATGATAAAATACATCAACAAGCTTTATTTCATGAATAGCAACATTAATATGGGCAAAAGCAACACAGAAGAATGTATTTTGTTTAAGATCATTTAAAGTATCCATAGAGTAAAATCTTTTTTTTTTTTTTTTTTTTTGAGACAAAGTCTCACTCTGTCACCTAGGCTGGAGTGCAGTGGTGCAAGCTCAGCTCACTGCAAGCTCTGCCTCCCGGGTTCATGCCATTCTCCTGCCTCAGCCTCCAGAGTAGCTGGGATTACAGGCACCCACCACCACCATGCCCGGCTAGCTTTTTGTATTTTTAGTAGAGATGGGGTTTCACCATGTTAGCCAGGATGATCTCGATCTCCTGACCTCGTGATCTGCCCGCCTTGGCCTCCCAAAGTGCTGGGATTACAGGCGTGAGCCACCACACTCAGCCTTTTTTTTTTTTTTTTTTTTTAAGATGGACTCTTATTCTGCCACCCAGGCTGGAGTGCAGTGATGTGATCTTGGCTCACCGCAACTTCCGCCCCCTGGGTTCAAGTGATTCTCCTGCCTCAGCCTCCTGAGTAGCTAGGATTACAGGCATGTGCCACCACATCCGGATAATTTTTGTATTTTTAGTAGAGATGAGGTTTCACCATGTTGGCCAGGCTAGTCTTGAACTCCTGACCTCAAGTGATCCGCCCACCTCGGCCTCCCAAAGTGCTGGGATTACAGATGTGAGCCTCCACACCCAGCCCAGAGTGTTATCTTTAACACACATCCTCAACCTTTTTACATATCTTTGTACACCCTTATTTTTACTACATACAATTTCAAATTATCCAGCAACATATCCTCAAACTTCAATATTTCTAGGTGCATAAAAGGAATAAAGCCCCAGTGGCATAAATGCCAAGAACTGCCCAGGTGCAGTGGCTCACGCCTGCAATCCTAGCACTTTGGGAGGCCAAGGCAGGCGGATCACTTGAGGTCAGGAGTTAGAGACCAGCCTGACCAACACAATAAAACCCCGTCTCTACTAAAAATACAAAAATTAGCTGGGCGTGGTGGTACGTGCCTGTAATCCCAGCTACTTGGGAGGCTGAGGCAGGAGAATCACTTGAAGCCAGGAGGCGGAGGTTGCAGCAAGCCAAGATTACGCCACTGCACTCCAGCCTGGGCAACGGTGCGACACTCCATCTCAAATAAATAAAAAATAAAAGCCAAGAATTCCTACATGAAATAAGCAAAAGCAGGCAAAATTTTCAGTAAGTTCTACACAGCTCTATTTTTTAATGTAACCTTAATTTCCAAGTGATCTTCTAAAGCCAAAGACTAAACTGAATAATCTCTCTCTGCTTTGCTCTAACAGCAAAATAGGCATAGTGATACCATTTGCATCTAGAACTTCATTTGGAAAGGGCTCAGAGGCACTCCAAAAAAGTAGTCGTGCAAAACTCATCTTTCAGCACTACCAGTTTAAAGCTAGCAAGATACCTTGAACACTAAGATCTTAAATCATGGTACTAATAACAATAGCCAACATTTGTTGAATGCTTACTACCTTCTAAGTATTTTTTGCATTGTCAAAATAATCCTATGAGACAGAAACTTTACAAATGAGAAAACTTGTAAATCCATAAAAGAGTTTTTAATAGATAAAGAAATTTATTACAGGTATGTGGTAAATTGAGAGAGGAAGATAAGGACTACACACAAAGCTAAATCCTTGCTAGGTCCAAAACTGGCAGCCAGAAAAAAGCAAGGCAAAAGATGATGAGGACCAAAATTCAAAAGCCTGCAAAGCTCCTCCATAACCCATGCACCCCTCCTTTCTCCTCCCCTGTCCAATTAACTCTTTGTCTTCATGCAATCTATCACAGAGATTCTCAAAGCATCAACATCACCTGGGAACCTGTAAGTCATATAAATCTTCAGGCCCCACCCCAGACCTACTGAATTAGAAACCCTAAGATCCAGCAATCTGTGTTACAATGAGCCCTCCAGATGATCTCTAATGCATGTTTGAGATCAACTGGTCCTTTAAGTTCTAACACCCTCAAAAAACAGGTGGTCAGCAGTGCCTCATATAGTACAATCTTAGTTACTGCCAGCTATTGGTTGACTGGTCATCTCGCCCTGTTTTCCTTAATGCAGGAAAGAACCTATAAATTAGCTACTTTCTACAGTAACTTTTCTTTTAAAAGATAAGCTTGCTTACAAATATAAGTGATATTATCTACTGGCTTTTATTACAGAGTAGTTTAAAGAATTATAGTTACAGTATTTTCAAATAAGATGTCTTTACAAATGTTATTTCACTTCCTGAAAAGACTATAATTATTTGGCCTCCTGACAAAATGATACTGAGTAATTAATCTGAACATAAGAAAAACGTTTTCAGGCACAGGTTCTCATTACAAACATTCCCTGAGTGTTAGGGCTGACCGACATCATCCTTCTAATAAATAATCTAGAAAAAGGGCAGACTATACAAATTCATGGGAACTTGACAATTGGCTGTCCATTTTTTTTTTAAAAAAGTAAAATTCATACCTCACATTTCTGACAGACGGTACATTCAAACTGAGTAACTGAGGGGAGTACAATAAGGGAACTATTTACAAAGGTATAACAGAGCTTACGGAAACCAAAAAAGATGGTGCAGTATCCTAGGACTAGCAATAACAGAAAGCCATTACCACCCCTAGGCCTGAAGGGGCAAGGGAAGAGAGCAAGCAGAGAGGGTCACTGTGTTAGGAAGCCTCCTTTTGGGGAACACAGCAAACCTATAATGGTGACCTGGCAGGGAGGGAGCTGGGAAATAAACATGAATTAAAAACGGACAGAACTAAAAGTGGAAATAGAAAAAATGCACAATCACATCTAGATATTAATAGCTTTAAGTAGCTCTCTCGGTAAATAATGGAAGAAGTAGGAAAAAATAAAGAAGGACACAGGGTAAGGATAATTGCTTCTCAGCCTTCTGGCAAAGACCAAGTATAGACGTAAAGAATGAGAAGATTGGAAAACATTATTAACCACTTGGCCTAAATGACATTTATGGAACACTACACCCAACAACAGAATTGCATATTCTATTTATTATTTATTTAAGTATTACTGCAAGTATGTTTTTATTTTTTCAACCTATCAACTGAATATTGTATTTTATAAAGCACTTTTTAGTATTGTAATTGGCTCCTCATAATCAGAATGCATATCCTTTTTAAATGCACATGGAATATTCACCAAAATAGATTACAGGCTGGACCATAAAGCAAGTCTCAAGGAATTTAAAGATGAGACCAGGCACAGTGGCTGGTGCCTATAATCCCAGCACTTTCGGAGGCCGAGGTGGGTGGATCACCCGAGGCCAGGAGTTCGAGACCAGCCGGACCAACATAGTGAAACCCCATCTCTACTAAAAATACAAAATTAGCTGAGCGTGGTGGCTGGCACATGCCTGTAATCCTAGCTACTTGGGAGACTGAAGCAGGAGAATTGCTTGAACCAGGGAGGCGGAGGTTGCAGTCAGCCGAGATCGCGCCATTGCACTCCAGCCTGGGCAACAAGATTGAAACTCTGTCTCAAAAAAAAAAAACAAAAAAAGAAAATTAAAGGATGGAAGTCATACAGATTATGTTTTCTTACCACAGTGGAATTAAACTGGAAATCAGTAACAAAAAGGTAACTGGAAAATCCCCAAACATTTGGAAATCAAGCAACAGGCTTCTAAAAAAATCCAAAAAATAAATCACAACGGAAATTGGACTCATTGGGAAACAGGGTGGTGATCAATGAGCCACATCTGCAATAGACGAAAGGGAAAAGTTATGACATTCATATGGACCAGGCATCTGCCATCCCTGCCTTAAACATTGATGTTCTTGGCCATCTTCTGTTACCACACTACACTTTCCTCAGTCATTTAATCCATACCAATGTCCCAACTCTGACCTCTATACAACCTTTTTTTTTTTTTTTTTCTTCAGTTAAGGGTACTCTTCAAACACCATATACAACTAACTCTTTAAATGTCTATTTTGGCTCAGATCTTTCTCCTGAGTTCATACCTGCCAGTAGCCTACTGGACACTTTACCTAGATATTCCAGAGACAACTCAACAAACATACAGAAACAGAATTCTATATTGTCCATTGTGTGCGCCCAACCACCTCTAACCAGCTCCACCTCTTGTATTCCTATCTCAGTGATTAATACTATCTCCTCAGCCTAGAAGGCCTTCCACATCTCTCTCACACCAATTGCCCTCTACACAACTACTACTGAAATATCTTCATCTTCCCATTGAACCTTCCCTAACTTTTCCTCTAGCACAAATTGATCACTCCATTCGTCTTTCTGCTAGCACAGGATCTGATTTATGCTTTTGTAATGGAAATACAAATTCAAGGAGATAAGAGACATTTTCTAACAATTAAAGAAGAGCTTTTTAACTACTTCCAAAATAGAGATAGGATATTCTATTTCCACTTAAAAGATACACTCAGAATTTGTACTAAATTGCTAGAATATTCTGTTTCCACTTAAAAGATACACTCAGAATTTGTAATATTTTTTATTTTAAATGCCAATATTTACAACATACTGGAAATGTCATCCTTTGCAACTATTTAAACTTACCAGGAAAACTTTAGCTATTAACCTAAAAATGTTCAAAGGGATACATATTTTTAAAATCCTCCTAGCAGATAAATAAGAAAAATTTTTGAAGACTACTGTTTAGTCTACAGGACTCTTTTTTTTTTTTGGTGCAAGTCCTAAGTTTTAATCATCATTTTATCCCCAATACCTGAAACCTACCAGATATTCAATAAATGTTTGACAAATGAATAATTATAATTTTAAATTAAATATTTTCTTAAGTATTGTTTTTAAGCTGTAATGATTTTCTCCTTTGAAAACATCCCACCTACTAATGTGCTTATAAGTCAAGCCATTTGTAATGATTTAAGTGAGGTAGTTTACTCTCTAAAGGGGAATAAGAATACTTACAAGACAACAGGTAACATAATTTAGGCAAAAGAAGCTAATGTATGCCTTTCTTCAAGTAAACTGTGGGTTTACTTGAACTAGACTCAAATACTATTGAAGTGTCTATAGTGCCTGAACCTTGCTGGATTTCTGATTGGTTCAGTTCATAGGGGCTCGTGTTAAGAAGTACACTTCAGTCTTTATTATTCTCCTGAGATTCTTCATAACAGCCCTTCTGGTACACCATATCCTCTCAAGTCTTAAATGTTTGTATGCAGCCATTCATTGAGCATTCAATGGTCTCACTTTGACCAGAACAGCAAGAACATAAAGAATTATTCAACTGACGTGACATCATGGCTTGTAAATTCCATAGTGAGACCAAGTCCATTAAGTTGGTGACAGAGAGTGGCAACAACGCCCAAAGTTTCAGTGAATCTGTCAAAATTGAGAAGCTAACCAAAGGGGCAAATTGTTAAATTAAACCAAATTTGGTCTAAGGATGCCTCCGTACTTGGAGTCCTTATGCAATAAATTGCAACATAACTTTGTATGTAAATTAACTGAAACCGGAACTTAGGGGTATACTTTGGTAACAAATAGATGAGTCTTAGCCAATCTGAGCAGCTGAGCTTGGGTCAACCACAGGCTGCCAACCGATGAGACCGTGTTCAAGTAAGGCAAACACTGAGTTATAGCCAAGTAAGCTGTTTCCGTACCTCACTTCCATTTTCTGTCCATAAATGCTGCCTGCTCACGTTTCAGAATGGAGCTCTCTGAGCCTATTCTGGTTCTGAGGACTGCCCAATTCACAAATTGTTCTGTGCTTAAATTCTGTTAAGTTTAGTGAGTCTAAAGTTTCTAACAGTAGCTTTGACAAAGAAGTTGGTTTCATGAGGGTTTTTCGACAGCGGCACTATGAACATTTCGGGCCAGATAATTTTTTGTTGTGAGGGGCTGTCCTGTGTGTCATGGACTGTTTAGCAGCATCACTGGCCTCTACCCACTAGGTGCCAGTAGCACCCCTCCCTCCTGGTTCTGACAACTAAAAAGAAACATCTCCAGACATTGCCAAATGTCCCCTGAGGGGGAGAAATCACCTTGGGTTGAGAACTACTGGGTTAGTGTCATCATTTTTATATATACTAAACTTAGACCCAAGAGAAAACTAAATATATCAGCAATTCCCACACTAGTCTATGTGCCCCTAATGCGGATCTGCCTAATCATTTATAAGCTTACCATTGTTCTGAGCCTTTCTGTTAAATTCTTGAATACACAATGGGGTCAGAATATCCTCAGGGTCAAAACAACCTGCTGCAGGTTTAAAGTAGTTAATAATTTCCCAAGGTTCAATACCTGATAAATACAAAATTTAGACCAAAACCACAGTATAGTTCTTTCCTGTTTACGCTGTATTTCTCAGTTGAAGCCACAGTTCTATATTTCCCCTCCTGAAAGTTATTTCTATCTAATCCTATTGTAGCCCAAGGATATAATCTTAAAATAACAAAAATTCATGTAGATGGATGTTTATTGCATTGTTTATATATTTTAGACAACGTGAATGTCCAAGAATGAGACATAAGTAAAATAAATTATATAGACAAACATATAAACTTAATAACTATTTTAAACAATCATGTACAATGATATTTATGACCATGTTAATATGTTCACAATAATGGATGTAATAATTATAAAACATACATGATCCCATTTCTTTAAAAAAACATGTATCTGTAGAAATATACATATCGTCCAGGCACAGTGGCTCAAATCTGTAATCCCAGCACTTTGGGAGGCAAAGGTGGGCAGATCACTTGAGGTCAGGAGTTCGAGACCAACCTGGCCAACATGGTGAAACCCCATCTCTACCAAAAATACAAAAATTAGCTGGGGTGGCTCATATGGTTTGCCTGTGTCCGACCCAAATCTTATCTTGAACTGTAGCTCCCATAATCCCCATGTGTCATGGGAGGGACCCAGTGGAAGGTAATTGAATCATGGGGGCAGATTTTTCCTGTGCTGTTCTCGTGGTAGTGAATAAGTCTCACGAGGTCTGATGGTTCTACAAAGGGGAGTTTCTGTACACAAGCTCTCTTGCTTGCCGCTATGTAAGACATGACTTTTCTCCTCCTTCGCCTTCCACCATGATTGTGAGGCCTACCCAGCCACGCGAAACTGTTGAGTCCATGAAACCTCTTTTTCTTCATAAATTACCCAGTCTCTGGCATGTCCTTACAGCAGTGTGAGAACAGACTAATACAGTGGTGCACACCTGTAGTCCCAGCTACTTGGGAGGCTGAGGCAGGAGAATCGCTTGAACCCAGGAGGTGGAGGTTGCAGTAAGCCAAGACCGCTCCACTGCACTCCAGCCTGGATGACACAGCAAGACTCCATCTCAAAAATAAATAAATAAATAAATAATTATACATATATATGTAATCTGATAGGATTAATGCTAAAAAGTTGATAATTATAAATTTGAGTGGGAGGATTATGTTTTAGGGAATCTGTATTTATCGCTTCTACAATAAACATAGATTGCTGTGTAAAAGTATTTTAGAGTATTTCTATAAACAAATTTACTTCATATACAAGAGTCATAAAGAAAAAACTGTGAATCCCTTTAATAATAATGGTGTTAAAAGAGAGCACCAAAATGTCATGATATATTTATGCAGTTATGTTTCTAGGTTTATCATTTGATCTATTGTATATTTGAATCCATTTAACATCAGAGTCCCACTGAAACAACTTGCTTGGCTCCATCTGTAAAAACACCACAATAATCTTTATTGAAAACTCTCTGCAGTAGATATCCTTGTTAACCTTGTTAACCTCTTTGCTCTTAAAACCAAGAGACAGTAATTTTAATGGAAGTATAAAGAGATATAAAGAATTTACAATTATAGATACTTATACTATCTGACAGCAAAGGATAAAAAGCAGTGGGTTTGGGTTGAGTTTATTTGCTTGTTTTGTTTTTAACATAAATGACCTATTTTCCTTCTGCTTATCAGGCTTAACAAAGGTCCTCTCTTGAGAGCAAACAAGGCAATTCCAGCCTCTCCTGCTCCTTCTCTGTATGAACTTTCACAAAATAAGCCACTGAATGCTTACTAGGTACAAAGTGTTGGCAGGCACCAAAGGAATATATAGATAAATAAAACAAATACTCCAGGAGAAATAACACCAGTATATAACTTAAATATATTGTTTATGAACTTTGTTCTTCTTTTTTCAAACTATTAGGAAGCAATGTCAATTAGAGAGAGAGGAGATAATCAGTTACTGGTCACATGTATGAGTGCAGCTGAGAGCATCTTCCCAACATAAGATGTAATCCATTATGGCCTATTGCTATTTGTAGTTTTACACTTGTCCGTGTATGATCTCTGATTCAAAATGGGACACTTCCATCTTGATAGCCTTACTCTCAGGCCTCAGAGTAGCCAAAAGTGTGCTGTCCATTTACCTGGCTCACAGTTGCTCTTACTCGAGTCCAGAGTTCTGGTGGGTTCCCAGCTGCATTCAATTACAGTCCTCACACCCTCAAAAAATACCTCTTGTGGTCTGATCCTGCCAGAGTGAATGACTGATTTAAAGAAGATAATATGTTCTCTGTAATATGTCCATGACTCTCACATTTGAAGCAAAGCCTATACTTTGATTTGCTGGCTATAACGAAATTTGAGGACATTTACAACTTATCTACCAATACGTATATAATACAGACTTTAAAAACTCATGTGTTTTTACAATCAACATGTATTATCCATGTACAAAGAACAATTGTTTTTAAAAAGTTCAAGTCAATTCACTCTGCTAAATCTGCCTACCTAGAGAGTCCTGAATCTAAACAAACCTGGTTTCATGTCTTCCAAAGGCAAGGAAACAGAATAATTCTCAAATAGCTAAAACTGTACATACTAAGAATAAAAAAGCTAACTTTTATTGAGCATTAATATGTGCCACAGATTATATTAATTAATAAATCCTCACAACAACCATAATAGATATATTCTTCTTATCCTTTTACAGTTAAGAAAACTAGGACACAAAGTTAAGTAACCTACCCTCAACGACCCATGGTTAGATACTGCGTAAGTGGATTCCAACCCAGATTGTTTAACTCCAAAACCCAACCTATAGTTTATGCTATACTTCCACCTTTCACCTCTGCCTTCTAGGGCAAAGGAGCAAAAAACAAATAAAGAACACACAAAAAATGTAAAAAAAACAAATGAATAAACAGCCTAGAAATGACAGTAATTGAGAAAAAGCAAAAAAAAAAAAAGCAAAATTTGAAATTGCAACACTATGGTGGGGGACGGGGCGGGTGTATGTCTTGAATGAATAAAATGAAATGCGTGGGACCTAAATATGCTTTTTTTTTTTTTTTTGAGATGGAGTCTTGCTCTGTCGCCCAGGCTGGAGTGCAGTGGCTCGATCTCCGCTCACTGCAAGCTCCGCCGCCCGGGTTCACGCCATTCTTCTGCCTCAGCCTCCGGAGTAGCTGGGATTACAGGCGCCCGCCACCACGCCCGGCTAATTTTTCTGTATTTTTATTTTAGTAGAGACGGGGTTTCACCGTGTTAGCCAGGATGGTCTCGATCTCCTGACCCCGTGATCCGCCCGCCTCAGCCTCCCAAAGTGCTGCGATTACAGGCGTGAGCCACCGCGCCCAGCCCATATGCTCATTTCCTAGCAAGGAAAACTGGGGGTTGCGGGGAAAATGCAAGAGGACAACGAAACCTACAATTTCATAGTGAAAACCTGTTATTCCAAGCAGCACTGACACTGACAAAATCTTGTCTGGAATCACTTCACCATTCAAGGGTAGCAACAACAGATATCCTTTCCTTAACCACCACAGTAACTCCAACTCCACTAACACACAAGAAAAAGAATTCCTAAAACCAGCTCAAGTACAGCCAAAAAATACTGAGCTTAGAAATCAAAGCATGTGATTCTAGCATAGTCATTAGTTGTGTGTTTTCCAGCGAATCACTTTTCCCTTGTGGGTTTCAATTACCTCAGTTGTAGAGGCAAGTGTTTTAACTAAATTAAGGTGTAACTGTCAGCCCTAAGAATTATGTGAAACTTTAAGGAAAACTCCTGTAAAACTTGGAAAGGCTCGGGGATGCATTTAAAACACCGTGAACTATGGGTTCTTTGGCGAGAATGTTCCCTTCTAAGCCGCCACAAGCCCTGGCTAGAACATGACACAGACCGGCTTCCAGGCCCTTGAGGCTCAGAGAGCAAGGTCAAATCCAGCTTTCAATAATTCCATAGGGCTGAGGGATTAACCTCTACGAGTATTATAATCTAAGTCAGAATTCTGGGGGTAAAGGCAGCGGCAGGGGAAGGAGAAATCACTCTTCTAGGTCATCAGAAACCTTAGTCCAGACCCCTCGGGTTGCAGAATCAGGCACAGAGAGGGAGAGCGCCTTGCCCCACGTTAAACAGCAGTTAGCGCCGAGGTCGGGACTAGAACCTCGATCTTTCAGCTCCCCGCTCCACAAACGGTCCTTCCAAGCGCAGCGAAGCAACAGAGAGGAGGGGCGGGGGCGCGCGGGGGCCCGGCACGGAACGCAGGGGCACCAGGGAGGACAGGGGCGCACCCCGAGTTACCTGTGTCGGCCCCCGAGCCGGCGTGCAGCAGTCTGACCTCCGGCCTCTGCCTGTTGCCACCCGGCCTGCGCTGCACCACCTGCCGCAGGAGCAGCCGCATGCGCCGCGAGGCCGGGCCGCCGTGGCCGCCGGGTGCCCCGAGGAGTAGGAGCCGGGATTGCATGGGGCCGGGGGCGCTGCCGGGGACGGCGAGGGGGCCCGGGGGTCGAGCTCCGTCCCGGGCAGGCACCGTGAGGCAGCGCGGAGAAGGGGACAGGAAGCGGCACCTAGCCGAGTCCGCCAGAAACTCCTTCCCCCCGGCGCGGCCGGCTCAGTAGACTCGGCCCGGCCCTGCATGGCCCAGGCGGGCGGAAAGAGCCTGCGGAGCTCCAGCCCAAAGAGCCGGCACCGTCCCGGGACGGCCCGCGCCGCGGGGGTGCTCCGAGCTGCGGCGCTGGGCTCCGGCGCGCGGTTCGCAGTCCCTGAGACTGTCTGTTCACCTGGATGCACCAGGCCTTCACCCGCCGTTTCCCTGCGATCCCACAGAATCTCAGGAGTTCAGGAAATGCCAAGGGTTTTAGGAGCATTTGTCGGTGTGACTCTTCAGATGCTTGCACCAAGTCTTCGTTTCTTAGTTAAAGGCCCAGTAAGTATAGGGAGCTTTCCCTGTACTCGGCTTCAGATTTCGGAAATGGAGAAAAACATGCACAAGATGATGGGAACTTTCACAACTGTCTTGATTCATTGTAACCACACTAGTGTTTCCAAACCGTACGTGAAAGCTTTACCCTTTGTCCTTTTGGTGGTGGTTGTTTGTTTCTCTGTTTTATTACCGCTTCCTAAATTCTAAGGAAAAAATTCACATCTTAATGATAGATGGAAATTGATCAGAAAGGATCCAGATCAAGCGCTTTTCCAGTCATGCTGTAATACAAGAGTTATATAAAGATAATTTATGTCTTTAGTAAAGGAAAAAGTAGGACACTGGCTAAGACTGCCACCCTCTCGTACATTCCAACATCGGAAACGGTCCTACCACAAAGCAAACTAAGCCTAATGTAATTAGACTGCATCCCCAAAATGTCACAGTGAATTGACAAAGGCAAAATATTTGAGACAAGTTACACAAGCAAACATCAAAAAGAAGGCAGAAGACCTCACTTTCAGCTAAAGACCTTGCTAATTCTAGAGCTGCCACTGTCTAAATACATAGCACCTACCCTGCGCCTAACCCTGTGATGAGTGCTGAGAAGAGAATGATAAGAGTGGAGACTGTAAAAGTCAAACAAGGCTAGGTAAGGACGGCTTTGGGCATCCAGCGGAAGAACTTGACTTGAGGAATGCAGGCTGAACCAGGCTTCTAACCTAGATGAGGAGACAGTCAAAATAAAGGTAATAAGTAGTTACACAATATATTATGACATCGTTTCATGTGTATCTTCTCATTTAATCCTCATAGCAACCCTAAGACATAAATTTAGACTGTAAGTTTATAAAATGCTTTTCCTACTTTGAGCACATCCTATGCATCAAGATTTTAATGAATTATCCCATTTCACATAAAAATGCTTTGAAGTACTATTATTATCCTCCATTTTACAGATGAAGAAACTGAGGCTAGAAGAATTGAATACCTTGGTCGAGATATCTCCATTTAATCTCGCTGGAACTCAGTAGACACCTGAAAGAATGGGAGAACAACCTAAGGCAATTTTGCAAAATGGTTGATATAAGCACTAAGAGCTCTTGGAGTTAAGACAATGCACAAGTTACAGCATTCAACAACATTTTTTGCCTAGTTCTATTTTTTTAGAGACAAAGTCTCACTCTGTTGCCCAGGCTGGGGTGCAGTGGCAGTATTATAGCTCACTGCAACCTCGAACTCCTGGGCTCGAGTGATCCTTCTGCTTCAGCCTCCCTAGTAGCTGAAACTGCAGGTATGCACCACTGTGCCTGGCTAATTTTTGTGTTTTTGTTTTTGTAGCAGTGGAGTGTTGTTATGTTGCCCAGGCTGGTCTCAAGCTCCTGGCCTGAAGTGATCCTCCTGCCTCAGCCTCCCAACGACAATATTTATTGAGTAACTGCTGTATAAACAGTACCCTGCTAGATACTGTGACTCAATGGGCTCACATTAGGTATTGATGATAAATATACAAATAAAGAATTGCAGTACAGTGAGACACGTGTCAGAGATTTAGATTCAACATACTGCGGAGTGGATTGCTGCACCTGAAGTCTTCACAGAGAAGGTAGTGTTTGAAATGATTCACGTAGGATATATTATACAAGAGTTTGTCAGGCTGAGACAAGTCAAATCTGGCAGACGGATCATGTACAGAGAGAGAGAGAAAGAAACAGCTGAAAGTGCAGGGCATGATTGAGAACAAGAGAGTGATTCAGTGTGTCTAGAGGTCAAGTATATACAACAGTTTGTAAGAATAAGACCAGAAAGAGAATCTGGGTCATGTTGTATGCCAAGAGAAGGAGTTTGCACATTAACCTCCAGGAAATGGAAAAATGGTGAAGGGTTTTTAGAGTGACAAAGCTACAATGGGGAGGAAAACTTTGAGCCTGAGAAAAGGCAGCACCTGAGCTTAACTTTGAATGCCATTTAGGACTGGATAAACAGAGAAGAGGGGTATAGAGCCTAAGTAGAGGCTTGGAGTCCTGACAGAGTTCAGTTACAGGGGCCATGAGACAAGCCAGATGAGGAGGTTAATCTTTAGAAAGTAGTAGAAGGTGTTGGCAGAGCACGAGGAGAAGGTTACAGAGTGAAGAATCTTGAGTAGCTGGATGAAGTTGGACTTCATCCGATGAGCAAACTGGGCAGCTACTGGACTTTTTGACCGTGTTTTAGGTGGTGACATACTATGAATTGAATTAGGAAGACAGGAAGCATCAAGTGCTAGCTACGTGGCAGTAAAAATAGTCTCTACTTGAAATGATGAACAGCGCTGATGGCAATGAGACTGAATGGGAAAGAATGGACCTTCACAATGTTTTTAAAGATGAACCAAAGGTGTTTTGTTTTAAAAGATGTTCATCACAATCTGTGTAAAGTCTCTCAAACTCTCACTAAAATATCTGATCACATGCTTATTAAAAAATAAGCTACCAGCCGGGCACAGTGGCTCACACCTATAATCCCAGCACTTTGGGAGGCCGAGATGGGTGGATCACCTGAGGTCAGGAGTTGAGACCAGCCTGGCCAACATGGCAAAACCCCGTCTCTACTAAAAATACAAAAATTAGCCAGGCCTGATGATGGGTGCCTGTAATCCCAGGTACTTGGGAGGCAGGGGCAGGAGAATCGCTTGAACCCGGGAAGCAGAGGTTGCAGTGAGCTGAGATAGCACCATTGCATTCCAGCCTGGGCAACAGAGTGAGACTCTGTCTCAAAACAAAAAGAAAAAAGAAAATCACACTACCAAAAGCTAGTATTGACTGTCAAGCTCTTTCCAGAGTTTGGGATGAATATTTTTTACATACCACATTAATGTAACTTGATGAAAAATGCAACTAATAATCCTTCCATGCTATGTCTGACTGAAAAAAGGTGGGTGCTCCACTCCTCCCTACTGTCTACCCCAGCTAAGAAATCAAAGGTTCATACCAGTGGTTCCAAGACTTTTGTGTGCATCCTAATTACCTGGAGAACTTACTAAAATGCAGATTATAGGGTTTCGTGCCTTCCTGCACCCAAAGATTCTGAGTCAATAGGTCTGAAAGGGCCCAAGAATATTCATCTTTAGTAATACCTATAGATCATCCATGTGCCACACATTTCAGTCATGAAGCTGGACAACTGTTCTTTATAGGGAGGGAGGGAAAAAGGAAAATCACGGCCAGATGTAGTGGCTCACGCCTGTAATGCCAGCACTTTGGGAGGTCGAGGCGGGTGGATCACCTGAGGTCAGGAGTTCGAGACCAGCCTGGCTAACATGGAGAAACCCCATTTCTACTAAAAATACAAAAAATTAGCCAGGTGCGGTAATGTGCACCTATAATCCCAGCCACTCGGGAGGCTGAGGCAGGAGAATTGTTTGAACCCAGGAGGCAGAGATTGAAGTGACCTGAGATCGCACCATTGCACTCCAACTTGGGCAACAAGAGTAAAACTCTGTCTCAAAAAAAAAAAAAAAAAAAACGAAAGTCACTGTTTCTTTGGTACTCCAAGACTGACCTCTTATTGCTCTTTTTTCCATTTTTTTTGAGACAGGATCCGGCTCTGTCACCCAGGCTGGAGTGCAGTGGCATGATTACAGCTCATTGCAGCCACTACCTCCTGGGCTCATGCGATCCTCCTACCTCAGCCTCCCTAGTAGCTGGGACTACAGGCATGTACCACCATGCCTAGCTAATTTTTGTGGTTTTTTTGGTAGTGACAAGGTTTCACTATGTTTCCCAGGCTGGTCTTAAACTCCTGGGCTCAAATATCTCCCTGCCTCTGCCTCCCAAAGTGCTGGGATTACAGGCACGAGCCACCATTCCCAGCCTCTTTCATTTCATGCATGCCTGCTGCAGAGCTGGAGAAGACAGGTGGGAGACAGGGGCTAGGGGGACTGGTTTGGAGAGAGAGAAAGGGCTAACCAGATAGATGGGTGTTTTTATTTTTATCCCTTTGATTACCAGTAAGGATAAACATTTTTTCATAAGTAATTTGTGTTTTTAGTTATTATTTATCTAATTTTCCTTTGTGTATTTTTAAAATATTTTTCTAACTAATTTTAAGAGCTTTCTGCATATAAGAATATTGACACTTCCTAATAGGTTGCCAACTTACATTACTTTTTCCCTCCACCACACTTAGGCAGCTCAAATCCATGTGAGCAAATAGATTTAAGTAAGGAAGAAATACAAAGAAGACTATGGGCTTCTGAACCAGGCAAATCTGGGCTTCAATCATACTTTATCACTTCTAGTTGTATGACATTAGCCAAATTGCTATCTTTTCTGCACCTCAATATTTTCATCTGTAAAACAGATATGGCTGGGCTCAGTGGCTCATGCCTGTAATTCAGCACTTTGGGAGGCCGAGGCGGGTGGTCATGAGGTCAGGAGATCGAGAACATCCTGGCCAACATGGTGAAACCCCATCTTTACCAAAATACAAAAATTAGCTAGGCATGGTGGCATGTGCCTGTAATCCCAGCTCCTCTGGAGGCTGAGGCAGGAGAATCACTTGAACCAAGGAGTCGAGGTTTCAGTGAGCCAAGATCGCTCCACTGCACTCCAGCCTGGCAACAGAGCCGAGACCCTGTCTCAAAAAAAAAAAAAAAGATATGATAGTACTTAATAGAGTGTTGTGAGGCTTCAATAACAGATGTAAAGTGTCTAGCAAAACACCTGGCACACAGTAGGTATTCAGGAAATGTTAACAATTCGAGTAACCAATCTTTAGAAGTTAGGCAACTCCATAATTTAAAATATTTTGAATGGGCATTAAATGTAAATTCAGTGTTTCGGGGGTGTCTAGAAGCCTTGATTACTATGATAAGTATTTTTCATTACATATGAAGAAGTGTATAAAAGGGCACATTGGTATTCCATCCCTTTACCTCCAAAGGAGCAATGTCTATGTTTCTCTTTTTACTAGATATTCTGTCATATTTGCCTGCCAGACCACTCCTTCTGCTTCTCTGATGCAAGTAACACCTGCATCTTGCATACCAAGTGAGGGTGTCCATCACCTAACTCCACCTCACCAGGCACAGAGTTTCGGCATGTGATTTGGCCTCATAGTGCTTGACCCAGCACCAAGCAGAAAGCTTTGTGAGAGATGCACATGGGTGCAGGGACTCTTTCTTACTAAGATTATGGATGCTTGTAGCCTCACATAAGTCCAGAACTGCCAGGGCCATTTTGGCTTTAATTCGAGAAAAGCTTGACCGAGACAAGAGAAAGGCTAAACAAATGATTGAGACCAAGGGAAACAAAATGTCCTGGTGATATACTTTGAACTGTGAATCACCCCAATCTGAAACATTGCTTTGGACATCATGAGTAAATAAATCCTGACTTAATGTATACAAGTAAGTTTGTCATAGCTTTCTGTTGCTCATAATTCCAAGAATTCTGACTGATGCCATCTCTTACCACTGAAGCCTTGGTAGGAGTTGCTTTACTGGGAGATATGGGTATCCTGGGTATTGATCACTTCATAATACCTCTCTATATATGTAAAAATAGGGTGGGCTGTGGATTATAGCTGTAAGTTACATCAAGTTCCCAACTTATTAACAAAGAAGAAAAAATCTTGGTGGAAGCAAGGTGGCCACACATGTATATTTCCCTTGCCCTCCTCACCAAGTCCTTAATGGGAACACATGCTTCCAGCACTACTGTCCACTCAAGGCATGGTCTTACCTAGCAAGGAAAGCTCAGTTCTTATAGCATTATAATTTGCATTACATAATTTTCAAGTCCTGTGTTATTTAGGAAGAAATATTTACAATATCGGGCTCTTTGGATCTTTGGCTTCACACCTGCATCAGCAAAGGCCAGCAAAGGAGAACAGAGTTGGCCTGGGTGTCTCTGGTTCATGCTCTCCACCATTCTGGGACCCATTTTCCCAGAGCCACCTTTTAATTCTGCTATAATGCCTGTTATGTCAATTGTTCTAATACTGAGTTTGCTCTGAGGACCACAACAACAAATCCATCTCACCACATATGAGTTTTCAAGAAGATAATTTAGAGGTTTTTTAGAAATTATTATTATATTTATTTATTTATTAGATGGAGTCTTACTCTGTCACCCAGACTGGAATGCAGTGGCACGATCTTAGCTCCCTACAACCTCTGCCTCCCGGGTTCAAGCAATTTTCCTGCCTCAGCCTCCTGAACAGTTGGGACTACAGGTGTCTGCCACCACATCCGGCTAGTTTTTGTATTTTTAGTAGAGACAAGGCTTCACTATGTTGGCCAGGCTGGTCTCAAACTCCTGATCTCAGGTAATCTGCCTGCCTCGGCCTCCCAAAGTGCTGGGATTACAGAAGTGAGCCACTGCACCTGGCCTAGAAATTCCTTTGTTAAAAAAGAATGATCTATAAGATTCCATTAAAATTGTCAAGCCATAGTATATATAGTTAATTGATAAAAACTCATGTTCAAGTTTTCAATAAGTAGTCTATTTATTTTAGGAATTACTTTCCTTGATCCATGTATTTATCCTCAAAATAATTGTTAAAAAGGATCTGGTTATCGTAGAATATTACCCTCTTATTTTATAGATGGAAACATGGCGTCTCCTATTTCATTACTCTGTAAGCTTGAGGAAATTCCCTTCACTCGGCACCCTTCAAAGTCCGCAACTTCATGTAAGTATCACTTTCTTAAGTAGTTCAGGGATTATTGTACTATTATCCTTGCTGTTCCCTCTGCTTGAAATGGCTTTTCCTAATACTTCCATAACTGGTTCTTTCTCAGTGTCATGCCTCAGCATTTCCCTTGTCACAATCTATAAGTACTTCAGGTTTATCTTTTATTGTCTCTCCCATTCAGTGGAGCCTAAGTTTCAGAAGGATGGTCTGGCTGAGCACTATATCCAAAGTGCCTCACACACTGCCTGGTAGAGTAAGTACTCATTAAGTATTTCTTAAATGAATTTCTTTTTTTCTACATTCTTAAAAAATCTTGAGAAATTAGCAAAGGCGGGTGATGCCCGCCATTACTCCCACCAATACCATCTTTCATAACACAAATCATAGATAATGAGGTTGATGGATAATACAAAGACAGTTATGCTGTTACATTTGGTTATTGTCATCACAGCTAACTTTGGTGTGTTTAATATATAAGATGGTTGTTTTTATATTTTTAAAAAATTATGGTACAATATATACAATATAAAAATTACTACCTTAACCATTTTCAAATGTACAGTTTAGTGGCATTAAGTGCTTACACATTGTTGTGCTACCGTCACTACCCTCCAACCAGAGAACTCTTTTCATCTTGCAAACAGAAACTCTGTGCCTATTAAATAATAATTCCTCATTCACCCCACTCCCAGCCCCTGCCCACCACCATTCTACACTTTGTCTCTACAAATTTGATTACTCTGATTACTCAAATATATTAGGGCTCTCCAGAGAAACAGGGTTTCTCCAGAGTCAGGGTTCTCCAGAGAAACAGAATCAACAGAATGTGATTTCAGAGAGAGAGGGAGACTTAGAAAGTATTGGCTCACACAGTTATGGAGGCTGACAAGTTCTGAGATCTGCACTTGACAAACTGGAGACCCAAGAAAGCCAATGGTATAAGTTCCAGTCTGAAAGCCAGCAGGCTCCAGACCCCTTCAAATCTGAAGGCAGGAAAGATGTGCTGTCCCAGCTGAAGCAGCCAGGCAGGAGAAGCTTCCTCTTACTGGAGGGAGAGTCAGCCTTTCTGTTCTATTCAGGCCTTCAGCTGAGTGGATGAGGCCCACCCACATTAGGAAGGGCCATCTGCTTTACTCAGTCTACTGATTCACATGTTAATCTCATCCAAAAACATCTGCACAGGCATACCTAGAATAACGTTTGACCAAATATCTGGGTGCCCCGTAGCCCAGTCAACTTGACACATAAAATTGACCATCACATCATATAAATTAAATCATACAGTATTTGTCCTTTTGTGACTGGCTTATTTCACTTAACATAGTGTCCTCAAGATTCTTCCATGTTGTAGCACATGTCAGAATTTCCTTCCTGTTTAAGGCTGAATACTATTTCATTTATGTGTATACTGCAATTTGTTTATCCATTCATATGTTGATGGACACTTGGGTTACAAACATTTTGGCTATTGTGAATAATGCTGCTATGAACATGGGTGTACAAATATCTCTTTTAGCTTCTGCTTTTAATTCTTTTGGGTACATACCCAGAAGCAGAATTGCTGTATCGTATGGTAATACCATTTTTAACTGTTTTAGGAATGCACCATACTGTTTTCCATAGCAGCTGCACCATTTTACTTTCCTACCATCAGCGTGTGAGGGTTCTAATTTCTCCACATCCTCACCAACATTTGTTATTTTCTGTTTTTTTTTTAATCGCAGACTTTCCTAATGCATGTGAGGTGGTTATTAGTTTCTCTTGTACTTAAATGTTAGTCATTTTCTGTCACTTTCTGTCCATTTTTGTCATATACTAGGCTTGTCACTTACTTTATGACTACAGATCCAGGTATTAGAGATGATGCTTGATATGGTAGGTAACTAATTAGTACTAATTAGTGGTAATTATCAAAACACAATATGGTAAATGGAGATTAGAGAAGAAATAGGAAGTGGTAGGCCTGGGGAAAACAGGCCAAAATAGGTGGCAAAGAGGAAACAGTCATGGTTGTGGGCAGTATGCTACAAAGAGATCTTTTTCTTAGAACCAAATGGTTATAATAAACAGTCATTTATATTTTTAGTTGAGAGTGGGAAGCAAGAGGGAGGAAAAGAAAGAATGTAGTTCCTCATTATCTAATATGACTTCATGCCAAACACAGTGACCATCACTGGAGAAATAGAAATGTTAGCAAATGTATCTAGTATTAAAATGTAAATCTACCTCTGAGAACACAGATGACTCTTAACTCTTTTTCTAAACTACTGATTCTACACACACTCAACCTTTATAGCCTTTTCTCTATTACACAAGGGACCCTAAAATTTAATGGTAAATGATTTTCTAAATTCATCATTGTGGACTATTTGTGTTATGACCAAAATGTGTGTGATATCTGTTTTCTTTTAAACTAACGAAACATGTTAAGTAAATCATTCTTTGGGCATCATGCATTGTGATTATTCATAAAGAAGGATTACTTTGTTTCGGGGCATTTACCAAATCTTTAGTCAGAATGTACAGAGGCCTCCAGGAGCCTAGATTAGACATAGGGAAGGGAAAACACGTATTGGTGCTCACAGTATCTAGGAAAAGGGTCCTAGACAGTATATGATTGAATTTAAGGAAATTGTTCCATATGATATTATTGAGTGCCTGCTACATGCCCTGTACTGCACTATTCACTGGGAAACCATAGCAAATAAGACAGTTTCCTATGGAACTTAGGATCTATTTAGTCTGTTTTATATTTAGAAGTTTGAGTTTGCCCTATTGGTCAGTGGTTTTCAAACTCTGGTTTGAAGCCTGTCATATAATCAGTAATTTGTCTGGTCTTTGTCCTGAGTTCCTGGCACAAATAGGAGTCTCTTTATTATTCATGAGCCTTTGGGAACACTGTTCAGTTTGTGCTAATGAGGTGATTCATGGTGGAACCTAGATAGCTTCAGGATGGATGCTGATCATTCCAGAAAGATCAACCATGTGATTAAAGAGTTGAGGCTTTGAACCATATGATATCAGCCCAGCCTTCTGACCTTCAGGAAGGGGAGGGGGATTGGAAATGGATCTCACTTATGTGGCCAAAACCCCAAAAAACTCTGGATGCCAAAGCTCAGTGGAACTTCCTGGTTGATGAACATCTCAACACACCAGAATGCAGAGCGGCAGAGAGTGTAGAATCTCTACATTTGGAACCCTCCAAGGCGTCACCCTATGTATCTCTTCATTTGGCTGTTCCTGCCTTTATAATAAAACTGTTATTGTAAATATAGCACTTTCCTGAGTTATGTGAGTCATTTTAGTGAATTACTGTGGGACCCGTCCCCCTCTGGATTTGTAGACAGTCTGAAGTGAGGGCTGTTTTGCTTTGGACCAATGCCCTTTAACTGGTGGGGTCTGCACTAACTCCAGGTTGTTAGTGCCAGAATTGGAATACACTATACCAGCTGATGTCAGAATAGAGCCCCTTCTTCAGTGGCTGCAAAGGAGGGGATTGGGAAAAAAGTTTCATACTAGTTGTAAATTCTGTTCTCCATAATGGCCTCCTGGGTAGCCTTTGTTGAGTGATTACTAAGTATCAGAGCTGTTATTTCTGTTTTACAAATGGGAACACCTAGGCTTACAGGGCATAAATAACTTATCCATATATACATGTAAAGTAACTAGGGACTTGATTGTTGTGAAGAGAAGGTTAAATTCAAGAGCCATTGTGGAATAATTATCAAGTGGCTAATTACATGTGAAAATCAAAAGAGAAAGACATCCAAAGCTAAAGTAAGATTGTGACAAAGGAAACCAGATTTTAGAGATATTGGTAACCACAAAAGACAAGGGATGCCATTTCAAGAAAAAATGGTGACTTTATGTAAAAAGAAAACAAAAACATTTGGAGTTTAAAATGTGAGTGGAAAAGCAGGAGTAAGAAAAGAAGTATAATCCAGCAAGGTTAGCTTGATGTTAGTGAAAGCCTTTGTTTCCTTAGTTTTATTGTTTTAATGCCAATAAAATGTGGATAACGACATCTAGCTCAGACAACTAGCAATCATAACGATTCCAAGCTAGGTGCCTGGCATCATCTTTGACATATTTCACGTTCCTCACAAACAACAACTCCCTTTCCTTCTCCTTAGTATGCACTGTTAGAGCAGGAAGAAAATATGATCTGTGATCCAAAATAGAGACTCAACCATACCTGCCTGTTCAAAATCTACATGACTTATTAAGACCCTTTCACAAATCCAGTGAAATCCCAAAAATATGGCAGAAATGCTCTGATGTGTTTCACACCCCCTAGCTAAAAGTTGAGGGTTGCTGGAAAATCACAACCCATAACCACTGCAGAATAAAATTCAGTGCATATTAGAAAATTGCAAACAATTTTTGTATGTATATTTAATATTTATACACAGGTAAACATTAAAATGAAATTATAAAATAAATATATAAAATAAATAAAATAAAAATATATTTCTATTTAAAACATAGGTGCAGGTTTCTCCCTCACATGACTGTGCACAAGAACACTGAATAACTGCGTGGGTCAAGTTTTATAATGAGGGTTCACTTAGGCACTGAAGGTGGTCTATTATCCCTGGTGGCTGACCATTAAATGCTAGGAATGGCACCCTGTCATTGTGAGACCCCCCACCAGCAGATTTCCCAACTTCACCCTAGCCCCTGGTACTATTCCACCTGAGAGCTTTTGCCCCAGAGCCTCCTTGCTGGGTACAGAGAGGATGTTTGGGGCAAAGAACAAAAGTCTCCTTATTTACCTGGGCACAATTATGTTTCTTTCCCTTCCTAGTTACTTGTCAGAATTTCTATTAGGTCGGTGCAAAAGTAATTGAGATTTTTGCTATTTATTGAAAGTAATGACAAAACCGCAATTACTTTTGCACCAACCTAACAGCTAAATTATAGTCCTCACTACTCTCTGTGTGGCCACTGTGCAAATGTGAGCTCCACAAGGGCTGTAGGCCCAAGTTTGTCAGAGACCCTTCTCTGCGCAGTTTCCTGAGTGGACCACCCGGCTCTTGCTGGCCCTCTTTTCTCTGCCCTGCTCCTGCCTCCCGTGGCACATCCCACAGCCTTTGCTGCTGGGGTTGCGGGGAACAGCTGCAGGACTCTAGTTTGCCTGCATGCAACACAATATGCCCCTGACTAATAGGGAACTCCAGCACCTTGCCGAGCTTGGGGAAATGGCTGTGCCACTGCTAGACCCAACCCCTGTGCTTCCCTTGGGACCGTCCCCCTTCACTTGGCTTTGGGGATGAGAGGGACAGCATGCATGAGAAAAATGTCTTTTCTCTCCTCTTGAGACCTACAATCAAAGTAATGGCTCGTTTCCTCTCTCGCCTCCCCAGCACTTCTCCTTATACACTACGGAGTTTTAGATGGGGTGCCTGCTAGTGGTAGGAAGGCAATTCTGCTTGATTTACTAAACTCTGGGGAAGGTATCCAGTCCCGAATGTTGGCAGGACTCTTTAGAATGCAAAGTCATCGTGCCTCTCTGTCCTTAGCACTGGGCCCCATTTTCCACTTCCAGGAAGAAAGGAAAAACTCCTTCTTCATGTCTTGTTACTCTACATAGTCAGTTCCCTTTGGGGAGGGTACTGAGAGTCGGGTTGGGAGGCAAACAAATATTTCACTGTATTGTCTTATAGTGTTTGACTTTGTACCATGTGCATTTATTACTTTATTCAATTAACAGTTGTCTATTTTTAAAAGGGAGGAGGAGTAAGTCTGTGTGCATTGACTTAAAATGATGTACATGACATATTGTTAAGTTAGCGAAACAAGCTGGAGAGTAATGAACATAATAGTAATCATAGCAATCACAATAGGCATAATAGTAAAAGGAAAATGAATGCACAGTTCCAGCTATATCCTTTTTTTTTTTTTTTTTGGAGACAGAGTCTTGCCCTGTCGCCCAGGCTGGAGTGCAGAGCGATCTCGGCTCACTGCAACCTCCGCCTCCCAGGTCAAAGCGATTCTCCTTCCTTAGCCTCCCAAGTGGCTGAGACTACAGGTGTGTGCCACCACAAATACAAAATACAAAAAATACAAATTTTTTGTATTTTTAGTACAGATGGGGTTTCACCATGTTAGCCAGCATGGTCTGGATCTCCTGACCTAGTGATCTGCCCATCTTGGCCTCCCAAAGTGCTGGGATTACAGGCGTGACCCACCGCACCCAGCCCCAGCTATGTACTTTTGTTGGTATGTGTTGTGTAAGTGTGAGGAAAGGTGTGGAGGGTCACATACCAGTCTGTTTACATGGTTACCTTGGAGGGATAATGATGGGGTAAGGGAAAAACTTTTATTTCTTTTGGTATTATTTTAAGATACAAAAAAACCACATGCTTGTTGTAACAAATGCACGTTCAAACAAGCATGTGTTATTTCTGTAACTTAGGAAGGGAAGGGAGCAAAGGTAGACGAGAACAAAGAATGTGTTACACCTCCATGCCCACAACCACAGCCCCAATCAACTAATCAACAAAACAAACTCGCAGCTCTCATATACAGGTTTGCCTGACACGCTGAGGCAGGGTTTTTGACACCCTTCCCCTCATTCTGAAGTTCGGATTTCAGAAATAGATAACACACTGGCATTGGCCACAGTCTCTCAGGACCAGCTCACAAAGTCTTTCAAGACAGAGGTTTTGTCTTAACGCTCAAAGATCTGCAGGACCCTGTATGGTAGAAGAAACATATTGTATTTGTAAGTAAAACAAACAAAACATAATTTAAATGTGCATCGATGGTTAAGGAATTTAGCCTTACCCATATCTATTCAATTCTTTCATGAGAGCAAAATAAGATCGAGAGTAAAAAGCATAAAAGAGCTGGGGCCCCCAAGGCGGGGTGGTTATGGGAGGCAACCAGGCATAAGGGAGGGGGTGCTGGGAACCCCCTTCATAGCCTTCCCCAAGGTGACCAGGCCTGGGCTTCCCTGAGTAGCAATTCGACCTGAGTGTTTTCCTTCCCTCTGTAACAATGCACAGTGCACCCCTTAAAAATGCCTAATAGCTGCTGGACGTGGTGGCTCACGCCTGTAATCCCAGCACTTTGGGAGGCCAAGGCAGACAGATCATGAGGTAAGGAGATAGAGACCATCCTGGCCAACATGGTGAAACCCTGTCTCTACTAAAATACAAAAATTAACTGGGTGTGGTGTTGCGTGCCTGCAATCCCAGCTACTCAGGAGGCTGAGACAGGAGAATCACCTGAACCCAGGAGGCGGAGCTTGCAGTGAGCCGAGATCAGGCCACTGCACTCCAGCCTGGCAACAGAGTGAGGCTCAGTCTCAAAAACAAGAAAAAAGAAAAAAGGAAAAAAGAAAAAAAAATGCCTAATAGCACAAACCTTATTGCTCAACTTAAGGTGGAAAAAAAATTATGTGTATCAGATAGGCAATGATTTTTTTTAACAACAACAACCAAAAAAACCCTTGATAATAAAGATAAGAGTGGAGTAAGAGAGTAAGAAATTGGAAATAAGAATGGGGTAGGAGAATCCTCTTATATATTCCTGTGGGTGTGTAAAGTGGTACAGTTATTCTGGGATGCAATATGACAACATGTCAGGGAGCTAGAAACATTTTATACACCTCTAGGACTCTAGCTTGAGGAAATAAACAGAGATGTTATCAAAGATTTGGTATGAGGATGTTTTGTGCAGTATTAATAATACTGAGATATTGAAAACTATTCAATAAGAATGGCTAACTAAATTGTAATTATAATTTATGCAGTTGTAAAATCTTTGTAACATAATATTTAAAAGGCTAGGAAACAAAACTATATATCCAACATGATTCT